>NW_026137713.1:0-1453901 GCF_019393585.1 Leptopilina boulardi
TGTGCAAGAAAATGCAATAAAATAGTCTGCCTAAAAAAAAATGAATTATTTTGAAAATTTTTTTTTGACGAAAATCGCTTTAATGGTCATAAAAATGGTGTTCCTCTACTCGGATCGGGCTGTCAATTTTTTTCTACACTTTTAGGTGTATTTTGTGCAAGAAAATGCAATAAAATAGTCTGCCTAAGAAAAATTGAATTATTTTGAAAATTTTTTTTTGACGAAAATCGCTTTAATGGTCATAAAAATGGTGTTCCTCTACTCGGATCGGGCTGTCAATTTTTTTCTACACTTTTAGGTGTATTTTGTGCAAGAAAATGCAATAAAATAGTCTGCCTAAGAAAAATTGAATTATTTTGAAATTTTATTTTTGACGAAAATCGCTGTAATGGTCATAAAAATCGTGTTCCTCTACTCGGATCGGGCTGTCAATTTTTTTCTACACTTTTAGGTGTATTTTGTGCAAGAAAATGCAATAAAATAGTCTGCCTAAGAAAAATTGAATTATTTTGAAAATTTTTTTTTGACGAAAATCGCTGTAATGGTCATAAAAATCGTGTTCCTCTACTCGGATCGGGCTGTCAATTTTTTTCTACACTTTTAGGTGTATTTTGTGCAAGAAAATGCAATAAAATAGTCTGCCTAAGAAAAATTGAATTATTTTGAAAATTTTTTTTTACGAAAATCGCTTTAATGGTCATAAAAATGGTGTTCCTCTACTCGGATCGGGCTGTCAATTTTTTTCTACACTTTTAGGTGTATTTTGTGCAAGAAAATGCAATAAAATAGTCTGCCTAAGAAAAATTGAATTATTTTGAAAATTTTTTTTTGACGAAAATCGCTTTAATGGTCATAAAAATGGTGTTCCTCTACTCGGATCGGGCTGTCAATTTTTTTCTACACTTTTAGGTGTATTTTGTGCAAGAAAATGCAATAAAATAGTCTGCCTAAGAAAAATTGAATTATTTTGAAATTTTATTTTTGACGAAAATCGCTGTAATGGTCATAAAAATGGTGTTCCTCTACTCGGATCGGGCTGTCAATTTTTTTCTACACTTTTAGGTGTATTTTGTGCAAGAAAATGCAATAAAATAGTCTGCCTAAGAAAAATTGAATTATTTTGAAAATTTTTTTTTTACGAAAATCGCTTTAATGGTCATAAAAATGGTGTTCCTCTACTCGGATCGGGCTGTCAATTTTTTTCTACACTTTTAGGTGTATTTTGTGCAAGAAAATGCAATAAAATAGTCTGCCTAAGAAAAATTGAATTATTTTGAAAATTTTTTTTTTACGAAAATCGCTTTAATGGTCATAAAAATGGTGTTCCTCTACTCGGATCGGGCTGTCAATTTTTTTCTACACTTTTAGGTGTATTTTGTGCAAGAAAATGCAATAAAATAGTCTGCCTAAGAAAAATTGAATTATTTTGAAAATTTTTTTTTGACGAAAATCGCTTTAATGGTCATAAAAATGGTGTTCCTCTACTCGGATCGGGCTGTCAATTTTTTTCTACACTTTTAGGTGTATTTTGTGCAAGAAAATGCAATAAAATAGTCTGCCTAAGAAAAATTGAATTATTTTGAAATTTTATTTTTGACGAAAATCGCTGTAATGGTCATAAAAATGGTGTTCCTCTACTCGGATCGGGCTGTCAATTTTTTTCTACACTTTTAGGTGTATTTTGTGCAAGAAAATGCAATAAAATAGTCTGCCTAAGAAAAATTGAATTATTTTGAAAATTTTTTTTTTACGAAAATCGCTTTAATGGTCATAAAAATGGTGTTCCTCTACTCGGATCGGGCTGTCAATTTTTTTCTACACTTTTAGGTGTATTTTGTGCAAGAAAATGCAATAAAATAGTCTGCCTAAGAAAAATTGAATTATTTTGAAAATTTTTTTTTTACGAAAATCGCTTTAATGGTCATAAAAATGGTGTTCCTCTACTCGGATCGGGCTGTCAATTTTTTTCTACACTTTTAGGTGTATTTTGTGCAAGAAAATGCAATAAAATAGTCTGCCTAAGAAAAATTGAATTATTTTGAAAATTTTTTTTTGACGAAAATCGCTTTAATGGTCATAAAAATGGTGTTCCTCTACTCGGATCGGGCTGTCAATTTTTTTCTACACTTTTAGGTGTATTTTGTGCAAGAAAATGCAATAAAATAGTCTGCCTAAGAAAAATTGAATTATTTTGAAAATTTTTTTTTGACGAAAATCGCTTTAATGGTCATAAAAATGGTGTTCCTCTACTCGGATCGGGCTGTCAATTTTTTTCTACACTTTTAGGTGTATTTTGTGCAAGAAAATGCAATAAAATAGTCTGCCTAAGAAAAATTGAATTATTTTGAAAATTTTTTTTTGACGAAAATCGCTTTAATGGTCATAAAAATGGTGTTCCTCTACTCGGATCGGGCTGTCAATTTTTTTCTACACTTTTAGGTGTATTTTGTGCAAGAAAATGCAATAAAATAGTCTGCCTAAGAAAAATTGAATTATTTTGAAATTTTATTTTTGACGAAAATCGCTGTAATGGTCATAAAAATCGTGTTCCTCTACTCGGATCGGGCTGTCAATTTTTTTCTACACTTTTAGGTGTATTTTGTGCAAGAAAATGCAATAAAATAGTCTGCCTAAGAAAAATTGAATTATTTTGAAAATTTTTTTTTTACGAAAATCGCTTTAATGGTCATAAAAATGGTGTTCCTCTACTCGGATCGGGCTGTCAATTTTTTTCTACACTTTTAGGTGTATTTTGTGCAAGAAAATGCAATAAAATAGTCTGCCTAAGAAAAATTGAATTATTTTGAAAATTTTTTTTTTACGAAAATCGCTTTAATGGTCATAAAAATGGTGTTCCTCTACTCGGATCGGGCTGTCAATTTTTTTCTACACTTTTAGGTGTATTTTGTGCAAGAAAATGCAATAAAATAGTCTGCCTAAGAAAAATTGAATTATTTTGAAAATTTTTTTTTGACGAAAATCGCTTTAATGGTCATAAAAATGGTGTTCCTCTACTCGGATCGGGCTGTCAATTTTTTTCTACACTTTTAGGTGTATTTTGTGCAAGAAAATGCAATAAAATAGTCTGCCTAAGAAAAATTGAATTATTTTGAAAATTTTTTTTTGACGAAAATCGCTTTAATGGTCATAAAAATGGTGTTCCTCTACTCGGATCGGGCTGTCAATTTTTTTCTACACTTTTAGGTGTATTTTGTGCAAGAAAATGCAATAAAATAGTCTGCCTAAGAAAAATTGAATTATTTTGAAAATTTTTTTTTGACGAAAATCGCTTTAATGGTCATAAAAATGGTGTTCCTCTACTCGGATCGGGCTGTCAATTTTTTTCTACACTTTTAGGTGTATTTTGTGCAAGAAAATGCAATAAAATAGTCTGCCTAAGAAAAATTGAATTATTTTGAAAATTTTTTTTTTACGAAAATCGCTTTAATGGTCATAAAAATGGTGTTCCTCTACTCGGATCGGGCTGTCAATTTTTTTCTACACTTTTAGGTGTATTTTGTGCAAGAAAATGCAATAAAATAGTCTGCCTAAGAAAAATTGAATTATTTTGAAAATTTTTTTTTGACGAAAATCGCTGTAATGGTCATAAAAATGGTGTTCCTCTACTCGGATCGGGCTGTCAATTTTTTTCTACACTTTTAGGTGTATTTTGTGCAAGAAAATGCAATAAAATAGTCTGCCTAAGAAAAATTGAATTATTTTGAAAATTTTTTTTTGACGAAAATCGCTTTAATGGTCATAAAAATGGTGTTCCTCTACTCGGATCGGGCTGTCAATTTTTTTCTACACTTTTAGGTGTATTTTGTGCAAGAAAATGCAATAAAATAGTCTGCCTAAGAAAAATTGAATTATTTTGAAAATTTTTTTTTTACGAAAATCGCTTTAATGGTCATAAAAATGGTGTTCCTCTACTCGGATCGGGCTGTCAATTTTTTTCTACACTTTTAGGTGTATTTTGTGCAAGAAAATGCAATAAAATAGTCTGCCTAAGAAAAATTGAATTATTTTGAAAATTTTTTTTTGACGAAAATCGCTTTAATGGTCATAAAAATGGTGTTCCTCTACTCGGATCGGGCTGTCAATTTTTTTCTACACTTTTAGGTGTATTTTGTGCAAGAAAATGCAATAAAATAGTCTGCCTAAGAAAAATTGAATTATTTTGAAAATTTTTTTTTGACGAAAATCGCTTTAATGGTCATAAAAATGGTGTTCCTCTACTCGGATCGGGCTGTCAATTTTTTTCTACACTTTTAGGTGTATTTTGTGCAAGAAAATGCAATAAAATAGTCTGCCTAAGAAAAATTGAATTATTTTGAAAATTTTTTTTTGACGAAAATCGCTTTAATGGTCATAAAAATGGTGTTCCTCTACTCGGATCGGGCTGTCAATTTTTTTCTACACTTTTAGGTGTATTTTGTGCAAGAAAATGCAATAAAATAGTCTGCCTAAGAAAAATTGAATTATTTTGAAAATTTTTTTTTGACGAAAATCGCTTTAATGGTCATAAAAATGGTGTTCCTCTACTCGGATCGGGCTGTCAATTTTTTTCTACACTTTTAGGTGTATTTTGTGCAAGAAAATGCAATAAAATAGTCTGCCTAAGAAAAATTGAATTATTTTGAAAATTTTTTTTTGACGAAAATCGCTTTAATGGTCATAAAAATGGTGTTCCTCTACTCGGATCGGGCTGTCAATTTTTTTCTACACTTTTAGGTGTATTTTGTGCAAGAAAATGCAATAAAATAGTCTGCCTAAGAAAAATTGAATTATTTTGAAAATTTTTTTTTGACGAAAATCGCTTTAATGGTCATAAAAATGGTGTTCCTCTACTCGGATCGGGCTGTCAATTTTTTTCTACACTTTTAGGTGTATTTTGTGCAAGAAAATGCAATAAAATAGTCTGCCTAAGAAAAATTGAATTATTTTGAAAATTTTTTTTTACGAAAATCGCTTTAATGGTCATAAAAATGGTGTTCCTCTACTCGGATCGGGCTGTCAATTTTTTTCTACACTTTTAGGTGTATTTTGTGCAAGAAAATGCAATAAAATAGTCTGCCTAAGAAAAATTGAATTATTTTGAAAATTTTTTTTTGACGAAAATCGCTTTAATGGTCATAAAAATGGTGTTCCTCTACTCGGATCGGGCTGTCAATTTTTTTCTACACTTTTAGGTGTATTTTGTGCAAGAAAATGCAATAAAATAGTCTGCCTAAGAAAAATTGAATTATTTTGAAAATTTTTTTTTGACGAAAATCGCTTTAATGGTCATAAAAATGGTGTTCCTCTACTCGGATCGGGCTGTCAATTTTTTTCTACACTTTTAGGTGTATTTTGTGCAAGAAAATGCAATAAAATAGTCTGCCTAAGAAAAATTGAATTATTTTGAAAATTTTTTTTTTACGAAAATCGCTTTAATGGTCATAAAAATGGTGTTCCTCTACTCGGATCGGGCTGTCAATTTTTTTCTACACTTTTAGGTGTATTTTGTGCAAGAAAATGCAATAAAATAGTCTGCCTAAGAAAAATTGAATTATTTTGAAAATTTTTTTTTTACGAAAATCGCTTTAATGGTCATAAAAATGGTGTTCCTCTACTCGGATCGGGCTGTCAATTTTTTTCTACACTTTTAGGTGTATTTTGTGCAAGAAAATGCAATAAAATAGTCTGCCTAAGAAAAATTGAATTATTTTGAAAATTTTTTTTTGACGAAAATCGCTTTAATGGTCATAAAAATGGTGTTCCTCTACTCGGATCGGGCTGTCAATTTTTTTCTACACTTTTAGGTGTATTTTGTGCAAGAAAATGCAATAAAATAGTCTGCCTAAGAAAAATTGAATTATTTTGAAAATTTTTTTTTGACGAAAATCGCTTTAATGGTCATAAAAATGGTGTTCCTCTACTCGGATCGGGCTGTCAATTTTTTTCTACACTTTTAGGTGTATTTTGTGCAAGAAAATGCAATAAAATAGTCTGCCTAAGAAAAATTGAATTATTTTGAAAATTTTTTTTTGACGAAAATCGCTGTAATGGTCATAAAAATGGTGTTCCTCTACTCGGATCGGGCTGTCAATTTTTTTCTACACTTTTAGGTGTATTTTGTGCAAGAAAATGCAATAAAATAGTCTGCCTAAGAAAAATTGAATTATTTTGAAAATTTTTTTTTACGAAAATCGCTTTAATGGTCATAAAAATGGTGTTCCTCTACTCGGATCGGGCTGTCAATTTTTTTCTACACTTTTAGGTGTATTTTGTGCAAGAAAATGCAATAAAATAGTCTGCCTAAGAAAAATTGAATTATTTTGAAAATTTTTTTTTGACGAAAATCGCTTTAATGGTCATAAAAATGGTGTTCCTCTACTCGGATCGGGCTGTCAATTTTTTTCTACACTTTTAGGTGTATTTTGTGCAAGAAAATGCAATAAAATAGTCTGCCTAAGAAAAATTGAATTATTTTGAAAATTTTTTTTTGACGAAAATCGCTGTAATGGTCATAAAAATGGTGTTCCTCTACTCGGATCGGGCTGTCAATTTTTTTCTACACTTTTAGGTGTATTTTGTGCAAGAAAATGCAATAAAATAGTCTGCCTAAGAAAAATTGAATTATTTTGAAAATTTTTTTTTGACGAAAATCGCTTTAATGGTCATAAAAATGGTGTTCCTCTACTCGGATCGGGCTGTCAATTTTTTTCTACACTTTTAGGTGTATTTTGTGCAAGAAAATGCAATAAAATAGTCTGCCTAAGAAAAATTGAATTATTTTGAAAATTTTTTTTTTACGAAAATCGCTTTAATGGTCATAAAAATGGTGTTCCTCTACTCGGATCGGGCTGTCAATTTTTTTCTACACTTTTAGGTGTATTTTGTGCAAGAAAATGCAATAAAATAGTCTGCCTAAGAAAAATTGAATTATTTTGAAAATTTTTTTTTGACGAAAATCGCTTTAATGGTCATAAAAATGGTGTTCCTCTACTCGGATCGGGCTGTCAATTTTTTTCTACACTTTTAGGTGTATTTTGTGCAAGAAAATGCAATAAAATAGTCTGCCTAAGAAAAATTGAATTATTTTGAAAATTTTTTTTTGACGAAAATCGCTTTAATGGTCATAAAAATGGTGTTCCTCTACTCGGATCGGGCTGTCAATTTTTTTCTACACTTTTAGGTGTATTTTGTGCAAGAAAATGCAATAAAATAGTCTGCCTAAGAAAAATTGAATTATTTTGAAAATTTTTTTTTGACGAAAATCGCTTTAATGGTCATAAAAATGGTGTTCCTCTACTCGGATCGGGCTGTCAATTTTTTTCTACACTTTTAGGTGTATTTTGTGCAAGAAAATGCAATAAAATAGTCTGCCTAAGAAAAATTGAATTATTTTGAAAATTTTTTTTTGACGAAAATCGCTTTAATGGTCATAAAAATGGTGTTCCTCTACTCGGATCGGGCTGTCAATTTTTTTCTACACTTTTAGGTGTATTTTGTGCAAGAAAATGCAATAAAATAGTCTGCCTAAGAAAAATTGAATTATTTTGAAAATTTTTTTTTTACGAAAATCGCTTTAATGGTCATAAAAATGGTGTTCCTCTACTCGGATCGGGCTGTCAATTTTTTTCTACACTTTTAGGTGTATTTTGTGCAAGAAAATGCAATAAAATAGTCTGCCTAAGAAAAATTGAATTATTTTGAAAATTTTTTTTTGACGAAAATCGCTTTAATGGTCATAAAAATGGTGTTCCTCTACTCGGATCGGGCTGTCAATTTTTTTCTACACTTTTAGGTGTATTTTGTGCAAGAAAATGCAATAAAATAGTCTGCCTAAGAAAAATTGAATTATTTTGAAAATTTTTTTTTGACGAAAATCGCTTTAATGGTCATAAAAATGGTGTTCCTCTACTCGGATCGGGCTGTCAATTTTTTTCTACACTTTTAGGTGTATTTTGTGCAAGAAAATGCAATAAAATAGTCTGCCTAAGAAAAATTGAATTATTTTGAAAATTTTTTTTTGACGAAAATCGCTGTAATGGTCATAAAAATGGTGTTCCTCTACTCGGATCGGGCTGTCAATTTTTTTCTACACTTTTAGGTGTATTTTGTGCAAGAAAATGCAATAAAATAGTCTGCCTAAGAAAAATTGAATTATTTTGAAAATTTTTTTTTTACGAAAATCGCTTTAATGGTCATAAAAATGGTGTTCCTCTACTCGGATCGGGCTGTCAATTTTTTTCTACACTTTTAGGTGTATTTTGTGCAAGAAAATGCAATAAAATAGTCTGCCTAAGAAAAATTGAATTATTTTGAAAATTTTTTTTTTACGAAAATCGCTTTAATGGTCATAAAAATGGTGTTCCTCTACTCGGATCGGGCTGTCAATTTTTTTCTACACTTTTAGGTGTATTTTGTGCAAGAAAATGCAATAAAATAGTCTGCCTAAGAAAAATTGAATTATTTTGAAAATTTTTTTTTGACGAAAATCGCTGTAATGGTCATAAAAATGGTGTTCCTCTACTCGGATCGGGCTGTCAATTTTTTTCTACACTTTTAGGTGTATTTTGTGCAAGAAAATGCAATAAAATAGTCTGCCTAAAAAAAAATGAATTATTTTGAAAATTTTTTTTTGACGAAAATCGCTTTAATGGTCATAAAAATGGTGTTCCTCTACTCGGATCGGGCTGTCAATTTTTTTCTACACTTTTAGGTGTATTTTGTGCAAGAAAATGCAATAAAATAGTCTGCCTAAGAAAAATTGAATTATTTTGAAAATTTTTTTTTGACGAAAATCGCTTTAATGGTCATAAAAATGGTGTTCCTCTACTCGGATCGGGCTGTCAATTTTTTTCTACACTTTTAGGTGTATTTTGTGCAAGAAAATGCAATAAAATAGTCTGCCTAAGAAAAATTGAATTATTTTGAAAATTTTTTTTTGACGAAAATCGCTTTAATGGTCATAAAAATGGTGTTCCTCTACTCGGATCGGGCTGTCAATTTTTTTCTACACTTTTAGGTGTATTTTGTGCAAGAAAATGCAATAAAATAGTCTGCCTAAGAAAAATTGAATTATTTTGAAAATTTTTTTTTGACGAAAATCGCTTTAATGGTCATAAAAATGGTGTTCCTCTACTCGGATCGGGCTGTCAATTTTTTTCTACACTTTTAGGTGTATTTTGTGCAAGAAAATGCAATAAAATAGTCTGCCTAAGAAAAATTGAATTATTTTGAAAATTTTTTTTTGACGAAAATCGCTTTAATGGTCATAAAAATGGTGTTCCTCTACTCGGATCGGGCTGTCAATTTTTTTCTACACTTTTAGGTGTATTTTGTGCAAGAAAATGCAATAAAATAGTCTGCCTAAGAAAAATTGAATTATTTTGAAAATTTTTTTTTGACGAAAATCGCTTTAATGGTCATAAAAATGGTGTTCCTCTACTCGGATCGGGCTGTCAATTTTTTTCTACACTTTTAGGTGTATTTTGTGCAAGAAAATGCAATAAAATAGTCTGCCTAAGAAAAATTGAATTATTTTGAAAATTTTTTTTTGACGAAAATCGCTTTAATGGTCATAAAAATGGTGTTCCTCTACTCGGATCGGGCTGTCAATTTTTTTCTACACTTTTAGGTGTATTTTGTGCAAGAAAATGCAATAAAATAGTCTGCCTAAGAAAAATTGAATTATTTTGAAAATTTTTTTTTGACGAAAATCGCTTTAATGGTCATAAAAATGGTGTTCCTCTACTCGGATCGGGCTGTCAATTTTTTTCTACACTTTTAGGTGTATTTTGTGCAAGAAAATGCAATAAAATAGTCTGCCTAAGAAAAATTGAATTATTTTGAAAATTTTTTTTTGACGAAAATCGCTTTAATGGTCATAAAAATGGTGTTCCTCTACTCGGATCGGGCTGTCAATTTTTTTCTACACTTTTAGGTGTATTTTGTGCAAGAAAATGCAATAAAATAGTCTGCCTAAGAAAAATTGAATTATTTTGAAAATTTTTTTTTGACGAAAATCGCTTTAATGGTCATAAAAATGGTGTTCCTCTACTCGGATCGGGCTGTCAATTTTTTTCTACACTTTTAGGTGTATTTTGTGCAAGAAAATGCAATAAAATAGTCTGCCTAAGAAAAATTGAATTATTTTGAAAATTTTTTTTTGACGAAAATCGCTTTAATGGTCATAAAAATGGTGTTCCTCTACTCGGATCGGGCTGTCAATTTTTTTCTACACTTTTAGGTGTATTTTGTGCAAGAAAATGCAATAAAATAGTCTGCCTAAGAAAAATTGAATTATTTTGAAAATTTTTTTTTGACGAAAATCGCTTTAATGGTCATAAAAATGGTGTTCCTCTACTCGGATCGGGCTGTCAATTTTTTTCTACACTTTTAGGTGTATTTTGTGCAAGAAAATGCAATAAAATAGTCTGCCTAAGAAAAATTGAATTATTTTGAAAATTTTTTTTTTACGAAAATCGCTTTAATGGTCATAAAAATGGTGTTCCTCTACTCGGATCGGGCTGTCAATTTTTTTCTACACTTTTAGGTGTATTTTGTGCAAGAAAATGCAATAAAATAGTCTGCCTAAGAAAAATTGAATTATTTTGAAAATTTTTTTTTGACGAAAATCGCTGTAATGGTCATAAAAATGGTGTTCCTCTACTCGGATCGGGCTGTCAATTTTTTTCTACACTTTTAGGTGTATTTTGTGCAAGAAAATGCAATAAAATAGTCTGCCTAAAAAAAAATGAATTATTTTGAAAATTTTTTTTTGACGAAAATCGCTTTAATGGTCATAAAAATGGTGTTCCTCTACTCGGATCGGGCTGTCAATTTTTTTCTACACTTTTAGGTGTATTTTGTGCAAGAAAATGCAATAAAATAGTCTGCCTAAGAAAAATTGAATTATTTTGAAAATTTTTTTTTGACGAAAATCGCTGTAATGGTCATAAAAATGGTGTTCCTCTACTCGGATCGGGCTGTCAATTTTTTTCTACACTTTTAGGTGTATTTTGTGCAAGAAAATGCAATAAAATAGTCTGCCTAAGAAAAATTGAATTATTTTGAAAATTTTTTTTTGACGAAAATCGCTTTAATGGTCATAAAAATGGTGTTCCTCTACTCGGATCGGGCTGTCAATTTTTTTCTACACTTTTAGGTGTATTTTGTGCAAGAAAATGCAATAAAATAGTCTGCCTAAGAAAAATTGAATTATTTTGAAAATTTTTTTTTTACGAAAATCGCTTTAATGGTCATAAAAATGGTGTTCCTCTACTCGGATCGGGCTGTCAATTTTTTTCTACACTTTTAGGTGTATTTTGTGCAAGAAAATGCAATAAAATAGTCTGCCTAAGAAAAATTGAATTATTTTGAAAATTTTTTTTTGACGAAAATCGCTGTAATGGTCATAAAAATGGTGTTCCTCTACTCGGATCGGGCTGTCAATTTTTTTCTACACTTTTAGGTGTATTTTGTGCAAGAAAATGCAATAAAATAGTCTGCCTAAGAAAAATTGAATTATTTTGAAAATTTTTTTTTGACGAAAATCGCTTTAATGGTCATAAAAATGGTGTTCCTCTACTCGGATCGGGCTGTCAATTTTTTTCTACACTTTTAGGTGTATTTTGTGCAAGAAAATGCAATAAAATAGTCTGCCTAAGAAAAATTGAATTATTTTGAAAATTTTTTTTTGACGAAAATCGCTTTAATGGTCATAAAAATGGTGTTCCTCTACTCGGATCGGGCTGTCAATTTTTTTCTACACTTTTAGGTGTATTTTGTGCAAGAAAATGCAATAAAATAGTCTGCCTAAGAAAAATTGAATTATTTTGAAAATTTTTTTTTGACGAAAATCGCTGTAATGGTCATAAAAATCGTGTTCCTCTACTCGGATCGGGCTGTCAATTTTTTTCTACACTTTTAGGTGTATTTTGTGCAAGAAAATGCAATAAAATAGTCTGCCTAAGAAAAATTGAATTATTTTGAAAATTTTTTTTTTACGAAAATCGCTTTAATGGTCATAAAAATGGTGTTCCTCTACTCGGATCGGGCTGTCAATTTTTTTCTACACTTTTAGGTGTATTTTGTGCAAGAAAATGCAATAAAATAGTCTGCCTAAGAAAAATTGAATTATTTTGAAAATTTTTTTTTGACGAAAATCGCTGTAATGGTCATAAAAATGGTGTTCCTCTACTCGGATCGGGCTGTCAATTTTTTTCTACACTTTTAGGTGTATTTTGTGCAAGAAAATGCAATAAAATAGTCTGCCTAAAAAAAAATGAATTATTTTGAAAATTTTTTTTTGACGAAAATCGCTTTAATGGTCATAAAAATGGTGTTCCTCTACTCGGATCGGGCTGTCAATTTTTTTCTACACTTTTAGGTGTATTTTGTGCAAGAAAATGCAATAAAATAGTCTGCCTAAGAAAAATTGAATTATTTTGAAAATTTTTTTTTGACGAAAATCGCTTTAATGGTCATAAAAATGGTGTTCCTCTACTCGGATCGGGCTGTCAATTTTTTTCTACACTTTTAGGTGTATTTTGTGCAAGAAAATGCAATAAAATAGTCTGCCTAAGAAAAATTGAATTATTTTGAAAATTTTTTTTTGACGAAAATCGCTTTAATGGTCATAAAAATGGTGTTCCTCTACTCGGATCGGGCTGTCAATTTTTTTCTACACTTTTAGGTGTATTTTGTGCAAGAAAATGCAATAAAATAGTCTGCCTAAGAAAAATTGAATTATTTTGAAAATTTTTTTTTGACGAAAATCGCTTTAATGGTCATAAAAATGGTGTTCCTCTACTCGGATCGGGCTGTCAATTTTTTTCTACACTTTTAGGTGTATTTTGTGCAAGAAAATGCAATAAAATAGTCTGCCTAAGAAAAATTGAATTATTTTGAAAATTTTTTTTTGACGAAAATCGCTTTAATGGTCATAAAAATGGTGTTCCTCTACTCGGATCGGGCTGTCAATTTTTTTCTACACTTTTAGGTGTATTTTGTGCAAGAAAATGCAATAAAATAGTCTGCCTAAGAAAAATTGAATTATTTTGAAAATTTTTTTTTTACGAAAATCGCTTTAATGGTCATAAAAATGGTGTTCCTCTACTCGGATCGGGCTGTCAATTTTTTTCTACACTTTTAGGTGTATTTTGTGCAAGAAAATGCAATAAAATAGTCTGCCTAAGAAAAATTGAATTATTTTGAAAATTTTTTTTTTACGAAAATCGCTTTAATGGTCATAAAAATGGTGTTCCTCTACTCGGATCGGGCTGTCAATTTTTTTCTACACTTTTAGGTGTATTTTGTGCAAGAAAATGCAATAAAATAGTCTGCCTAAGAAAAATTGAATTATTTTGAAAATTTTTTTTTGACGAAAATCGCTGTAATGGTCATAAAAATGGTGTTCCTCTACTCGGATCGGGCTGTCAATTTTTTTCTACACTTTTAGGTGTATTTTGTGCAAGAAAATGCAATAAAATAGTCTGCCTAAGAAAAATTGAATTATTTTGAAAATTTTTTTTTACGAAAATCGCTTTAATGGTCATAAAAATGGTGTTCCTCTACTCGGATCGGGCTGTCAATTTTTTTCTACACTTTTAGGTGTATTTTGTGCAAGAAAATGCAATAAAATAGTCTGCCTAAGAAAAATTGAATTATTTTGAAAATTTTTTTTTGACGAAAATCGCTGTAATGGTCATAAAAATGGTGTTCCTCTACTCGGATCGGGCTGTCAATTTTTTTCTACACTTTTAGGTGTATTTTGTGCAAGAAAATGCAATAAAATAGTCTGCCTAAGAAAAATTGAATTATTTTGAAAATTTTTTTTTGACGAAAATCGCTGTAATGGTCATAAAAATGGTGTTCCTCTACTCGGATCAAGCTGTCAATTTTTTTCTACACTTTTAGGTGTATTTTGTGCAAGAAAATGCAATAAAATAGTATGCCTAAAAAAAATGAATTATTTTGAAAATTTTTTTTTGACGAAAATCGCTTTAATGGTCATAAAAATGGTGTTCCTCTACTCGGATCGGGCTGTCAATTTTTTTCTACACTTTTAGGTGTATTTTGTGCAAGAAAATGCAATAAAATAGTCTGCCTAAGAAAAATTGAATTATTTTGAAAATTTTTTTTGACGAAAATCGCTTTAATGGCCATAAAAATGGTGTTCCTCTACTCGGATCGGGCTGTCAATTTTTTTCTACACTTTCAGCTGTATTTTGTGCAAGAAAATGCAATAAAATAGTCTGCCTAAGAAAAATTGAATTATTTTGAAAATTTTTTTTTGACGAAAATCGCTGTAATGGTCATAAAAATGGTGTTCCTCTACTCGGATCGGGCTGTCAATTTTTTTCTACACTTTTAGGTGTATTTTGTGCAAGAAAATGCAATAAAATAGTCTGCCTAAGAAAAATTGAATTATTTTGAAAATTTTTTTTTGACGAAAATCGCTTTAATGGTCATAAAAATGGTGTTCCTCTACTCGGATCGGGCTGTCAATTTTTTTCTACACTTTTAGGTGTATTTTGTGCAAGAAAATGCAATAAAATAGTCTGCCTAAGAAAAATTGAATTATTTTGAAATTTTATTTTTGACGAAAATCGCTGTAATGGTCATAAAAATCGTGTTCCTCTACTCGGATCGGGCTGTCAATTTTTTTCTACACTTTTAGGTGTATTTTGTGCAAGAAAATGCAATAAAATAGTCTGCCTAAGAAAAATTGAATTATTTTGAAAATTTTTTTTTTACGAAAATCGCTTTAATGGTCATAAAAATGGTGTTCCTCTACTCGGATCGGGCTGTCAATTTTTTTCTACACTTTTAGGTGTATTTTGTGCAAGAAAATGCAATAAAATAGTCTGCCTAAGAAAAATTGAATTATTTTGAAAATTTTTTTTTGACGAAAATCGCTTTAATGGTCATAAAAATGGTGTTCCTCTACTCGGATCGGGCTGTCAATTTTTTTCTACACTTTTAGGTGTATTTTGTGCAAGAAAATGCAATAAAATAGTCTGCCTAAGAAAAATTGAATTATTTTGAAAATTTTTTTTTGACGAAAATCGCTGTAATGGTCATAAAAATGGTGTTCCTCTACTCGGATCGGGCTGTCAATTTTTTTCTACACTTTTAGGTGTATTTTGTGCAAGAAAATGCAATAAAATAGTCTGCCTAAAAAAAATTGAATTATTTTGAAAATTTTTTTTTTACGAAAATCGCTTTAATGGTCATAAAAATGGTGTTCCTCTACTCGGATCGGGCTGTCAATTTTTTTCTACACTTTTAGGTGTATTTTGTGCAAGAAAATGCAATAAAATAGTCTGCCTAAGAAAAATTGAATTATTTTGAAAATTTTTTTTTGACGAAAATCGCTGTAATGGTCATAAAAATGGTGTTCCTCTACTCGGATCGGGCTGTCAATTTTTTTCTACACTTTTAGGTGTATTTTGTGCAAGAAAATGCAATAAAATAGTCTGCCTAAGAAAAATTGAATTATTTTGAAAATTTTTTTTTGACGAAAATCGCTTTAATGGTCATAAAAATGGTGTTCCTCTACTCGGATCGGGCTGTCAATTTTTTTCTACACTTTTAGGTGTATTTTGTGCAAGAAAATGCAATAAAATAGTCTGCCTAAGAAAAATTGAATTATTTTGAAAATTTTTTTTTGACGAAAATCGCTTTAATGGTCATAAAAATGGTGTTCCTCTACTCGGATCGGGCTGTCAATTTTTTTCTACACTTTTAGGTGTATTTTGTGCAAGAAAATGCAATAAAATAGTCTGCCTAAGAAAAATTGAATTATTTTGAAAATTTTTTTTTGACGAAAATCGCTTTAATGGTCATAAAAATGGTGTTCCTCTACTCGGATCGGGCTGTCAATTTTTTTCTACACTTTTAGGTGTATTTTGTGCAAGAAAATGCAATAAAATAGTCTGCCTAAGAAAAATTGAATTATTTTGAAAATTTTTTTTTGACGAAAATCGCTTTAATGGTCATAAAAATGGTGTTCCTCTACTCGGATCGGGCTGTCAATTTTTTTCTACACTTTTAGGTGTATTTTGTGCAAGAAAATGCAATAAAATAGTCTGCCTAAGAAAAATTGAATTATTTTGAAAATTTTTTTTTGACGAAAATCGCTTTAATGGTCATAAAAATGGTGTTCCTCTACTCGGATCGGGCTGTCAATTTTTTTCTACACTTTTAGGTGTATTTTGTGCAAGAAAATGCAATAAAATAGTCTGCCTAAGAAAAATTGAATTATTTTGAAAATTTTTTTTTGACGAAAATCGCTTTAATGGTCATAAAAATGGTGTTCCTCTACTTGGATCGGGCTGTCAATTTTTTTCTACACTTTTAGGTGTATTTTGTGCAAGAAAATGCAATAAAATAGTCTGCCTAAGAAAAATTGAATTATTTTGAAAATTTTTTTTTGACGAAAATCGCTTTAATGGTCATAAAAATGGTGTTCCTCTACTCGGATCGGGCTGTCAATTTTTTTCTACACTTTTAGGTGTATTTTGTGCAAGAAAATGCAATAAAATAGTCTGCCTAAGAAAAATTGAATTATTTTGAAAATTTTTTTTTGACGAAAATCGCTTTAATGGTCATAAAAATGGTGTTCCTCTACTCGGATCGGGCTGTCAATTTTTTTCTACACTTTTAGGTGTATTTTGTGCAAGAAAATGCAATAAAATAGTCTGCCTAAGAAAAATTGAATTATTTTGAAAATTTTTTTTTTACGAAAATCGCTTTAATGGTCATAAAAATGGTGTTCCTCTACTCGGATCGGGCTGTCAATTTTTTTCTACACTTTTAGGTGTATTTTGTGCAAGAAAATGCAATAAAATAGTCTGCCTAAGAAAAATTGAATTATTTTGAAAATTTTTTTTTGACGAAAATCGCTTTAATGGTCATAAAAATGGTGTTCCTCTACTCGGATCGGGCTGTCAATTTTTTTCTACACTTTTAGGTGTATTTTGTGCAAGAAAATGCAATAAAATAGTCTGCCTAAGAAAAATTGAATTATTTTGAAAATTTTTTTTTGACGAAAATCGCTTTAATGGTCATAAAAATGGTGTTCCTCTACTCGGATCGGGCTGTCAATTTTTTTCTACACTTTTAGGTGTATTTTGTGCAAGAAAATGCAATAAAATAGTCTGCCTAAGAAAAATTGAATTATTTTGAAAATTTTTTTTTGACGAAAATCGCTTTAATGGTCATAAAAATGGTGTTCCTCTACTCGGATCGGGCTGTCAATTTTTTTCTACACTTTTAGGTGTATTTTGTGCAAGAAAATGCAATAAAATAGTCTGCCTAAGAAAAATTGAATTATTTTGAAAAATTTTTTTTGACGAAAATCGCTTTAATGGTCATAAAAATGGTGTTCCTCTACTCGGATCGGGCTGTCAATTTTTTTCTACACTGTAAGGTGTATTTTGTGCAAGAAAATGCAATAAAATAGTCTGCCTAAGAAAAATTGAATCATTTTGAAAATTTTTTTTTGACGAAAATCGCTTTAATGGTCATAAAAATGGTGTTCCTCTACTCGGATCGGGCTGTCAATTTTTTTCTACACTTTTAGGTGTATTTTGTGCAAGAAAATGCAATAAAATAGTCTGCCTAAGAAAAATGGAATTATTTTGAAAATTTTTTTTTGACGAAAATCGCTTTAATGGTCATAAAAATGGTGTTCCTCTACTCGGATCGGGCTGTCAATTTTTTTCTACACTTTTAGGTGTATTTTGTGCAAGAAAATGCAATAAAATAGTCTGCCTAAGAAAAATTGAATTATTTTGAAAATTTTTTTTTGACGAAAATCGCTTTAATGGTCATAAAAATGGTGTTCCTCTACTCGGATCGGGCTGTCAATTTTTTTCTACACTTTTAGGTGTATTTTGTGCAAGAAAATGCAATAAAATAGTCTGCCTAAGAAAAATTGAATTATTTTGAAAAATTTTTTTTGACGAAAATCGCTTTAATGGTCATAAAAATGGTGTTCCTCTACTCGGATCGGGCTGTCAATTTTTTTCTACACTGTAAGGTGTATTTTGTGCAAGAAAATGCAATAAAATAGTCTGCCTAAGAAAAATTGAATCATTTTGAAAATTTTTTTTTGACGAAAATCGCTTTAATGGTCATAAAAATGGTGTTCCTCTACTCGGATCGGGCTGTCAATTTTTTTCTACAATGTTAGGTGTATTTTGTGCAAGAAAATGCAATAAAATAGTCTGCCTAAGAAAAATTGAATTATTTTGAAAATTTTTTTTTGACGAAAATCGCTTTAATGGTCATAAAAATGGTGTTCCTCTACTCGGATCGGGCTGTCAATTTTTTTCTACACTTTTAGGTGTATTTTGTGCAAGAAAATGCAATAAAATAGTCTGCCTAAGAAAAATTGAATTATTTTGAAAATTTTTTTTTGACGAAAATCGCTTTAATGGTCATAAAAATGGTGTTCCTCTACTTGGATCGGGCTGTCAATTTTTTTCTACACTTTTAGGTGTATTTTGTGCAAGAAAATGCAATAAAATAGTCTGCCTAAGAAAAATTGAATTATTTTGAAAATTTTTTTTTGACGAAAATCCCTTTAATGGTCATAAAAATGGTGTTCCTCTACTCGGATCGGGCTGTCAATTTTCTTCTACACTTTTAGGTGTATTTTGTGCAAGAAAATGCAATAAAATAGTCTGCCTAAGAAAAATTGAATTATTTTGAAAATTTTTTTTTGACGAAAATCGCTTTAATGGTCATAAAAATGGTGTTCCTCTACTCGGATCGGGCTGTCAATTTTTTTCTACACTTTTAGGTGTATTTTGTGCAAGAAAATGCAATAAAATAGTCTGCCTAAGAAAAATTGAATTATTTTGAAAATTTTTTTTTTACGAAAATCGCTTTAATGGTCATAAAAATGGTGTTCCTCTACTCGGATCGGGCTGTCAATTTTTTTCTACACTTTTAGGTGTAGTTTGTGCAAGAAAATTCAATAAAATAGTCTGCCTAAGAAAAATTGAATTATTTTGAAACTTTTTTTTTGACGAAAATCGCTTTAATGGTCATAAAAATGGTGTTCCTCTACTCGGATCGGGCTGTCAATTTTTTTCTACACTTTTAGGTGTATTTTGTGCAAGAAAATGCAATAAAATAGTCTGCCTAAGAAAAATGGAATTATTTTGAAAATTTTTTTTTGACGAAAATCGCTTTAATGGTCATAAAAATGGTGTTCCTCTACTCGGATCGGGCTGTCAATTTTTTTCTACACTTTTAGGTGTATTTTGTGCAAGAAAATGCAATAAAATAGTCTGCCTAAGAAAAATTGAATTATTTTGAAAATTTTTTTTTTACGAAAATCGCTTTAATGGTCATAAAAATGGTGTTCCTCTACTCGGATCGAGCTGTCAATTTTTTTCTACACTTTTAGGTGTAGTTTGTGCAAGAAAATGCAATAAAATAGTCTGCCTAAGAAAAATTGAATTATTTTGAAAATTTTTTTTTGACGAAAATCGCTTTAATGGTCATAAAAATGGTGTTCCTCTACTCGGATCGGGCTGTCAATTTTTTTCTACACTTTTAGGTGTATTTTGTGCAAGAAAATGCAATAAAATAGTCTGCCTAAGAAAAATTGAATTATTTTGAAAATTTTTTTTTGACGAAAATCGCTTTAATGGTCATAAAAATGGTGTTCCTCTACTTGGATCGGGCTGTCAATTTTTTTCTACACTTTTAGGTGTATTTTGTGCAAGAAAATGCAATAAAATAGTCTGCCTAAGAAAAATTGAATTATTTTGAAAATTTTTTTTTGACGAAAATCCCTTTAATGGTCATAAAAATGGTGTTCCTCTACTCGGATCGGGCTGTCAATTTTCTTCTACACTTTTAGGTGTATTTTGTGCAAGAAAATGCAATAAAATAGTCTGCCTAAGAAAAATTGAATTATTTTGAAAATTTTTTTTTGACGAAAATCCCTTTAATGGTCATAAAAATGGTGTTCCTCTACTCGGATCGGGCTGTCAATTTTTTTCTACACTTTTAGGTGTATTTTGTGCAAGAAAATGCAATAAAATAGTCTGCCTAAGAAAAATTGAATTATTTTGAAAATTTTTTTTTTACGAAAATCGCTTTAATGGTCATAAAAATGGTGTTCCTCTACTCGGATCGGGCTGTCAATTTTTTTCTACACTTTTAGGTGTAGTTTGTGCAAGAAAATTCAATAAAATAGTCTGCCTAAGAAAAATTGAATTATTTTGAAAATTTTTTTTTGACGAAAATCGCTTTAATGGTCATAAAAATGGTGTTCCTCTACTCGGATCGGGCTGTCAATTTTTTTCTACACTTTTAGGTGTATTTTGTGCAAGAAAATGCAATAAAATAGTCTGCCTAAGAAAAATGGAATTATTTTGAAAATTTTTTTTTGACGAAAATCGCTTTAATGGTCATAAAAATGGTGTTCCTCTACTCGGATCGGGCTGTCAATTTTTTTCTACACTTTTAGGTGTATTTTGTGCAAGAAAATGCAATAAAATAGTCTGCCTAAGAAAAATTGAATCATTTTGAAAATTTTTTTTTGACGAAAATCGCTTTAATGGTCATAAAAATGGTGTTCCTCTACTCGGATCGGGCTGTCAATTTTTTTCTACACTTTTAGGTGTATTTTGTGCAAGAAAATGCAATAAAATAGTCTGCCTAAGAAAAATTGAATTATTTTGAAAAATTTTTTTTGACGAAAATCGCTTTAATGGTCATAAAAATGGTGTTCCTCTACTCGGATCGGGCTGTCAATTTTTTTCTACACTGTAAGGTGTATTTTGTGCAAGAAAATGCAATAAAATAGTCTGCCTAAGAAAAATTGAATCATTTTGAAAATTTTTTTTTGACGAAAATCGCTTTAATGGTCATAAAAATGGTGTTCCTCTACTCGGATCGGGCTGTCAATTTTTTTCTACACTTTTAGGTGTATTTTGTGCAAGAAAATGCAATAAAATAGTCTGCCTAAGAAAAATGGAATTATTTTGAAAATTTTTTTTTGACGAAAATCGCTTTAATGGTCATAAAAATGGTGTTCCTCTACTCGGATCGGGCTGTCAATTTTTTTCTACACTTTTAGGTGTATTTTGTGCAAGAAAATGCAATAAAATAGTCTGCCTAAGAAAAATTGAATTATTTTGAAAATTTTTTTTTGACGAAAATCGCTTTAATGGTCATAAAAATGGTGTTCCTCTACTCGGATCGGGCTGTCAATTTTTTTCTACACTTTTAGGTGTATTTTGTGCAAGAAAATGCAATAAAATAGTCTGCCTAAGAAAAATTGAATTATTTTGAAAAATTTTTTTTGACGAAAATCGCTTTAATGGTCATAAAAATGGTGTTCCTCTACTCGGATCGGGCTGTCAATTTTTTTCTACACTGTAAGGTGTATTTTGTGCAAGAAAATGCAATAAAATAGTCTGCCTAAGAAAAATTGAATCATTTTGAAAATTTTTTTTTGACGAAAATCGCTTTAATGGTCATAAAAATGGTGTTCCTCTACTCGGATCGGGCTGTCAATTTTTTTCTACAATGTAAGGTGTATTTTGTGCAAGAAAATGCAATAAAATAGTCTGCCTAAGAAAAATTGAATTATTTTGAAAATTTTTTTTTGACGAAAATCGCTTTAATGGTCATAAAAATGGTGTTCCTCTACTCGGATCGGGCTGTCAATTTTTTTCTACACTTTTAGGTGTATTTTGTGCAAGAAAATGCAATAAAATAGTCTGCCTAAGAAAAATTGAATTATTTTGAAAATTTTTTTTTGACGAAAATCGCTTTAATGGTCATAAAAATGGTGTTCCTCTACTTGGATCGGGCTGTCAATTTTTTTCTACACTTTTAGGTGTATTTTGTGCAAGAAAATGCAATAAAATAGTCTGCCTAAGAAAAATTGAATTATTTTGAAAATTTTTTTTTGACGAAAATCCCTTTAATGGTCATAAAAATGGTGTTCCTCTACTCGGATCGGGCTGTCAATTTTCTTCTACACTTTTAGGTGTATTTTGTGCAAGAAAATGCAATAAAATAGTCTGCCTAAGAAAAATTGAATTATTTTGAAAATTTTTTTTTGACGAAAATCCCTTTAATGGTCATAAAAATGGTGTTCCTCTACTCGGATCGGGCTGTCAATTTTTTTCTACACTTTTAGGTGTATTTTGTGCAAGAAAATGCAATAAAATAGTCTGCCTAAGAAAAATTGAATTATTTTGAAAATTTTTTTTTTACGAAAATCGCTTTAATGGTCATAAAAATGGTGTTCCTCTACTCGGATCGGGCTGTCAATTTTTTTCTACACTTTTAGGTGTATTTTGTGCAAGAAAATGCAATAAAATAGTCTGCCTAAGAAAAATTGAATTATTTTGAAAATTTTTTTTTGACGAAAATCCCTTTAATGGTCATAAAAATGGTGTTCCTCTACTCGGATCGGGCTGTCAATTTTTTTCTACACTTTTAGGTGTATTTTGTGCAAGAAAATGCAATAAAATAGTCTGCCTAAGAAAAATTGAATTATTTTGAAAATTTTTTTTTGACGAAAATCCCTTTAATGGTCATAAAAATGGTGTTCCTCTACTCGGATCGGGCTGTCAATTTTTTTCTACACTTTTAGGTGTATTTTGTGCAAGAAAATGCAATAAAATAGTCTGCCTAAGAAAAATTGAATTATTTTGAAAATTTTTTTTTGACGAAAATCCCTTTAATGGTCATAAAAATGGTGTTCCTCTACTCGGATCGGGCTGTCAATTTTTTTCTACACTATTAGGTGTATTTTGTGCAAGAAAATGCAATAAAATAGTCTGCCTAAGAAAAATTGAATTATTTTGAAAATTTTTTTTTGACGAAAATCGCTGTAATGGTCATAAAAATGGTGTTCCTCTACTCGGATCGGGCTGTCAATTTTTTTCTACACTTTTAGGTGTATTTTGTGCAAGAAAATGCAATAAAATAGTCTGCCTAAGAAAAATTGAATTATTTTGAAAATTTTTTTTTGACGAAAATCCCTTTAATGGTCATAAAAATGGTGTTCCTCTACTCGGATCGGGCTGTCAATTTTTTTCTACACTATTAGGTGTATTTTGTGCAAGAAAATGCAATAAAATAGTCTGCCTAAGAAAAATTGAATTATTTTGAAAATTTTTTTTTGACGAAAATCGCTTTAATGGTCATAAAAATGGTGTTCCTCTACTCGGATCGGGCTGTCAATTTTTTTCTACACTTTTAGGTGTATTTTGTGCAAGAAAATGCAATAAAATAGTCTGCCTAAGAAAAATTGAATTATTTTGAAAATTTTTTTTTGACGAAAATCCCTTTAATGGTCATAAAAATGGTGTTCCTCTACTCGGATCGGGCTGTCAATTTTTTTCTACACTTTTAGGTGTATTTTGTGCAAGAAAATGCAATAAAATAGTCTGCCTAAGAAAAATTGAATTATTTTGAAAATTTTTTTTTGACGAAAATCCCTTTAATGGTCATAAAAATGGTGTTCCTCTACTCGGATCGGGCTGTCAATTTTTTTCTACACTATTAGGTGTATTTTGTGCAAGAAAATGCAATAAAATAGTCTGCCTAAGAAAAATTGAATTATTTTGAAAATTTTTTTTTGACGAAAATCGCTGTAATGGTCATAAAAATGGTGTTCCTCTACTCGGATCGGGCTGTCAATTTTTTTCTACACTTTTAGGTGTATTTTGTGCAAGAAAATGCAATAAAATAGTCTGCCTAAGAAAAATTGAATTATTTTGAAAATTTTTTTTTGACGAAAATCGCTTTAATGGTCATAAAAATGGTGTTCCTCTACTCGGATCGGGCTGTCAATTTTTTTCTACACTTTTAGGTGTATTTTGTGCAAGAAAATGCAATAAAATAGTCTGCCTAAGAAAAATTGAATTATTTTGAAAATTTTTTTTTTACGAAAATCGCTTTAATGGTCATAAAAATGGTGTTCCTCTACTCGGATCGAGCTGTCAATTTTTTTCTACACTTTTAGGTGTATTTTGTGCAAGAAAATGCAATAAAATAGTCTGCCTAAGAAAAATTGAATTATTTTGAAAATTTTTTTTTGACGAAAATCCCTTTAATGGTCATAAAAATGGTGTTCCTCTACTCGGATCGGGCTGTCAATTTTTTTCTACACTTTTAGGTGTATTTTGTGCAAGAAAATGCAATAAAATAGTCTGCCTAAGAAAAATTGAATTATTTTGCAAATTTTTTTTTGACGAAAATCGCTGTAATGGTCATAAAAATGGTGTTCCTCTACTCGGATCGGGCTGTCAATTTTTTTCTACACTTTTAGGTGTATTTTGTGCAAGAAAATGCAATAAAATAGTCTGCCTAAGAAAAATTGAATTATTTTGAAAATTTTTTTTTGACGAAAATCGCTTTAATGGTCATAAAAATGGTGTTCCTCTACTCGGATCGGGCTGTCAATTTTTTTCTACACTTTTAGGTGTATTTTTTGTAAAGAATTGCAATGAAATTGTATAAGAAAGTTGACCCATGGATTGTTGTTTTTTATAGGTCATTGCAACAAAAAATAAATGTCCCTTTTTCTTAGGGCAATCAGTGAATTGTAAATTAATTGAACTATAACTAAAAGCACTAATTAATTAAGTGCACGCGGTTTGAGAGTCGTGAGAATAGTTCAAGATGAAAGTGCGCGGATTCACCGTAATTGCAATTTGCTAATAAAGATTTTAAGTATATAAAATCGATATGTGTCGTTTATATATACATATTTAAATCTCTGCACAAATGCACATTGAAGGTCAGTGACCTAGTCCTTGACAAGAATACGATTTGCGGTCAAGATATATCTGATTTTCCTGATTAGAATTGCGTCGACACGCAACTTTGCTAATAGACGATTGTATATACATATATATATTTATATATATAAGTAAAAGGCATTTGCAATTGCCGCGCGCGCGAGAAATCAGAAAACCATAACTTCCCTTGCTCTTACCAAGGAAGTTGTATTCAGATGTCGAGAAAAAAAACTAAGTAACTATCATCCACGATTTTAGATAATGGGATAGGAGAAAAATTTCATGAAATCTAAGACGCTGTAACTATGAAATTCTCTGAATGTTTCTTCAAATCCTCATTATAATAATAGTTCAACGATAATTTTTGCCTTTAACTGTTTGTTTTGTATTTTACAATTGTTATTTTTCTCATATAGCAGCAGGAAATAATAATAATAATAATAATAATAATAATAATAATAATAATAATAATAATAGTTGACACCTATTTTAACAGAAGACTCGAGTTCGATTCTCTGCAACTTTGGATTTTTTTCTTATTTTAAATAATTATAAATATAATTATTATAAGATATAATCTATAAATGTTGGAAATAATACTAAAAATACTAAAAACAAATTATAATTGTATTCTTATTTTAAGAGTAAAATAAATTGATGTAGGAAATAAAATATTTGAAAAAAAAATATTTATTCTAAATTTGAGAATATAATTTTTTTTAATGCAACTACATAATATATATCTCAAGAATGTAACTATATAGACAATAGATTATTCGTGAGTATCTAATGTAAGAAAATAGTTGTTTATTTATAAAGGCAGTAAAAAAGACACATATTGTCATGTAAGAGACTAATGACTGATTTTAATGCAGATCAATATCTAAAATGGAAAAGATTATCTTGAGCGGGACATAAAGACGAAAAATGTAACCAATAACGAGTTGTTAGTTGTATACATGCAATGTTCATTGGAAGTTATACTATTCATTGAATATACTGATAAAATATACGTTCGTTCTTCCTATATTCGTTTCGATGTAACGAGACAAATGTATTTTACTCTTAATTGATACTTATCTCGTCTGCTCAAAATTATCTATAATATGAGCTCAAGTGTTATCCTTGCAAAAAAAAAAAAAAAAAAACGATATTCTAAGATTAAGAATATAATATCTTGACTACTATTTAAAAATATATCTCATGAAATTTATTCTTACTGTTAGAATATAATATTCGAAAAATAAAAGGATAATGCGTTCTCAAAATACAAATAATATTCTCAAAACAAGAATGTTTTTAAAATAGAATAAACACTCTTAAAATGAGAATAATATTTTTTATTGGCTCAAAAAATTTTTTTATTTAAACGAAATAAAATAGATTTGCAGCAAATAAATGAGTTAGTAGGCTCGGAGACAAATATATAATTTCTCTGAGCCTATTCCATCAAAAAATTAAAAAAAAGAGATTAAAAAAATCAAAAAGAATGTCAAACATAAAATTTTGTTTTTTTTTTTTAATGTTAGGTATTATTTATTTTATCGAGGAACAAAAATTCAAACTTTCACTCTGCACTTCACGAAATCAATCGTTCGATCTAGATCCGAGTTTTATCGACCTAAATATGATTTGTCATATAAGTAGTAGCACACCACCTTGACTGTCACTCAATACATAATGGATATTTTTTTTTTTAAACGAATGTGTGAGAATTATTTCATAATAATTCTACTATTTTTTTTATGCATATACAATAAAACATTCTAAGTCGAATTAATACTATTTTTTTCATATTCCCTGTATGTATTTTTTTAAAATAAAAAAAAGAGAGAGAAAATGTTAATCAGTAACTTTCTTATTAAGATTTTTGTCTTTCCTTATAATATTTATTTTTATATTTTACATATATATAACGTAAATATATTTATTGAGCGTCTTCGGAAACGCATTCTGATGTGAAATGAATGTCAAAGTAAATTTATTCTCGTTTGCCGTTGAAATTTTTTGCAATTTCAGTATTTTGGACGAAAAGAAGAAGAAGAAAAAAAATAGAAGATAATATATCCCACGCTCATAACGGTCACGTTTAGAAATTATGCATTCGCGCGTATATTTACATTTTTAATAGGTATATAGTTACCGATCAATTTGTACTTTTAATTTTTCGAATTGATTATAATTAAAATGTAAAATTTTGCTCAAAATCGAAAGTGTTTTTTTTTTCATAACGATAAATAAAATATGTAAATTGCTAAAAATTTGTTTGTAAAAAAAAAAAACAATAGTTTTTTATAAAAAATTTTCTGAAAAACAATTTATTTATAAATAAATAAATAAATAGAAACAGATAAATAAAAATAATTAAATAAATAAAAGCAAATAAAAAATATCTTAAAACGTATTCATTTAAAAAAAATAGCTTTAAAAAATTTCTTATCTAGAACTACATATTTTTTTTTTTTTGAAAAGAATTTTTTTCCTGGACAATAAAAGAAATGTAACTAAAATAACGACCTTTAGAGAAGATAGACTTTTTTTGGGGAAACCCCAATTTTTTGAAAGAAGATTGAACTTTCATCAAAAATAGATTTAAAAATACTCTTCATAAGAAATTATAATAGAGAAATTTTGAGTATAAAGAAAAGGTCATTTTACATACATTTTAGTGTCACACTGATTACCTAGTAACATTAATATAATTATATCAGAGTATGATGCAAGAATATGCATTTGTTTCCTAATAAACCTGTTAACCCTGACTTCTGTCCTGAACAAAGAATATATATATATAATATTTTAGGATCAATTTCTAAAATCAATTGTCCTCTTAAAATATTATTTTGTTAAAATATTCTCAAATTAAGAATAAATTCTATAGACAATTATCAATTGTCAATTCATTATATTATATTCTCAAGATAAAAATATATTTTATATAAAAGAAAATTATAATTTTAATTATTATTAATTTTTCAAATTATATTTTGTAATCTATTTTATTTTACATTTATATTTTATCTCATTTTTATTTTTCCAATTTGTTTATGATTATCTGACTGTTTATAAAAAATTTGTTTCTGTTTTATTTTTCACTAATAGTGTCTCCTAATGACAGCAAAATTTCTTACTTTAATTAAAGGAAGAAAAAAAAATTATATTGCTAATAATTATTACATTTGTTTCAATTTCAAGTCTAATGATCCATTAGTTACATGCAAAAACATGATTGATCTTTTAATTACTTTTTTAAATAAATAAAATAAATGATCCGTTAAGAAAAAATGCAAAATAAATGATAGTCAATTAAAAAAAAATTTTTTAGGTCACTGATTCGATAATAATAATAACAATTATTAATATTATTACTATTATTATTATTATTATTATTTTATTGTAATATGCGTAAAATAATTGTCAATTAATTTTCAAATGTGAAATGAAAACAATTGAAATATAATTTTCTATTCAATAAAATAAAAAAAAAAATTAACGAAGCATTAAATCGTAAATTTAATTCTTTTTTTTGTGCAAGACGCAAAGATGAGAGATTTATCTCGAAATGATGTCGATTATTGGGACATTTATCCTGCACCATAAATATAAGTTATATGACCAGTTTATATATATATATATATATATATATACTTCATATAATCGGGGATCAAACGTTATTCCCACATCTCTTATCATATAACTCTATACTAGATTCCAATTTACTTTATTTTTACTTTAAGATTGTATCCGTTTTTTCGCACTCAAGAATCAAGAAACTCACCTTTCCAGAATACTGAGTTTATTAACCTTCACGTCTCTGTTTTTTTTCCCTCACGTATCTGCAACAAATATAGAACAATTTTTAGAATACAATATTTAAAAAAAAAAAAATTGGGGACAACAGAAGAAACAGAATTTCGTTAGAATTTTGAAAAGCAGGATTAAAAAAATATTGTAAATAAGTTATTTAAAAAAATATTGACATTTTTAATCTCAAAATTAGATTACATTTCAGGGCCAAAATAAGTACACTACCTTAAAATTTGTTATATAGGTCAAGAAACAACTGGGTTTGAGGTTAAAACTACCAAACATAACCTTAAAATTAGGTTAAAGTTCAGGACCAAGATACGAACATAACCTCAAATTAGTATGATTTTTATTTAATTAAAAAAAAAAAATATTTAATAGTCCTTTTTCTTATTGCCCTTCGAAATTGTAGTGAGACTTTTATTTATTTTTTTTTTTTGTCCCCTCAACCAAACTCAAGTTACTGTTAATCTGTTAGCGCTTCTGAAAGACACGTTACTGCGGTTATCAGACAAATATTATTCTCAACTCGTACCGTTTTACCCACATTTTAAATATAATACGATACTAACGTATTTAGCCTAAATTTCAATGCTGACAGTGGATTTTCAATCTGACCATGGAACGGTCGTCGTTTTGTTAGTAATGTTTTACACGGTCGTGTAAAGTAATAATAATTCACAAGTTTGCCTCGTCCCAGAGGAATGCCAATTTCTCCTTTTTCTATATATATATATATATATATATATATATATATATGTATAAGCAAGACAATAATGATTTTTTTTCGTATTCAAATGAAAAAAAAAAACTGACCAAAATTTTGTTAAAACTTCTCAAAAGAAAAAATTGACGCTCTAATTTCGCTCTTTCTTTTAAGTTCCAAAATTTAAATTTAGAAAAAAATTTCTTTTGAAAACAATTTATATGTTACAATTTTTTACTAATTCAAATTTTGTTCTTTTTATTTATTTTGTTATTTATTATTACCTATTTATTTATTATTTTAAATAAAAAATAAAAAGTTTTATTGCTTGAAATAAAATTTGAAAATTATTGATAATCAAAATTGCCACTGCTCCACATTCATATATATTGATTTTAGTCAAAGTAATAAGAGAACTGACCTACAATTATGATTATTATCATCTAAAAATACATTTTCATTGAAAAATTTACAAAAAAAAAAAAAAAAAAAAATATTTTTTCTTAAAGTTCAATATTTGCTTTCTATTGCATCGTGAATAATTTTCAAAAGAAGTACCTTCAAGTGCGTTAGAGAAAAAAAAAATTTTTACAAGTACTTTACGTAGAACAAGTTTTTTTTTGTCATTATTTTTCAAGCATTAGTTTCGTCACGATTGGTTATTAGTTTGTGATAGAGCAATTACCACTAATTTGCAATTAGGACAATGTTCTAAAAAAAATGTGAAATTCAATAAATTTTACATTTGACTTTTTTTTCCATTTGATCTGATTTAGTGATTCTTGTTACAGCAACAAAATATTATGACAAAACACTATAGCGTATTAAAAAAAAAACAGTCTTTCAATCTTCTATTGATATTTCCATTTTAGGAGATAACTATAATTTGTCCTCCATTATTATCATACTCTGTGACGCTCGAGGAACGACAAATAATAAAAAAATACTGTTTTTTTTTAAAATAAAATAAAAAATTAACAATTAGCATTAGCAATAAGCAAAAAATTTTTTTTTATAATAATTTTACGATACACAGCGAATAAAAATGAAAAATTCATCAAATTTGGAGAAAATTGGAAACTGCGTTTTTAGGATCACTAAATTCGAATACTTAATTAAAATTGCAAAATTCAAAATGGCGGATCCAATATGGCGGAAGATTTTTTTGCTCTAAAATGATCGAAATCGCTTCAAAATTTATAATTCAGGGGTTTTCGTGGTCGTTGAATTTGAATTCATTGTCAAAAATGCAAAATTCAAAATGGCGGATTCAAAATGGTGGATTTTATAAAAATAAGTTTTTTTTTTTTAAAGGAAAATCAAATTTCTTGTAGATTTTTCAAATTGTAAAATATTTATTGATATAAATATTGAAAAATTCAATTAAAATTCCATCAATAGATTGAATTAAGTAATTTTAGATAATTTTGGGTTTCATTAAATATTTAGATCCGGTATATATAAGGAAAATGTGTGAATCGCCTGCGGAACATAGATTTTATAATTATTGCGGCATGTTAACGTATATCCACGTGGATGACGGTGATGTCGCTTTCACTCTAGTTCGTGTGTCTTATAAATGTATAACTCATAAGAGGTGAGAATATACTCTTATTTTATGTATATATCCACCAATCATAAAGTCGTTCTCTCAATAACGGTTTTAGAGTACAAAAAATTTCTATGATTTTATGTTGATTTTCTATTTCTTATTATTATTTCTACTTCCGTAATATATTATAATATTTATAATCGAGAATTAAAAATAGAAAAAAGTCGGAACTGTTTTTTTTTTTCAAATTCCAAACACGGAAAATAAATTTTATAATATGTATATAATCGATTACTTGACTATTATAAAAAAGAGAATAATAATTATCTGATATAAAAAGAATAATTATTTGCATTTTATTATTTGATATTTATTACAAATATATTTGAAACCAATATTATCAATTTATTGAAAATAGTTTTGTTTGATTTAAAATAGAATAATTCGCTTCATTTATAAAAATAGTCAAGTAAATTGATTATATTTAAATGAAATAAATCATTTTTTTTAGTACGTAATTATATAGTTTCATCAACAACAAAAACTATTGTATATTATTATAATTTTATTGATAAGAATTTCACATTGTAATATTATAAATGTGGAACGCACACGCATATTTATATATAGTACGTAGAAGGTAAACTGTTTGCAATTATTACAAATATCTTTCATGAATATTCAACAGCTACAAATTGCTTCTAATTTTACTTTTGCGAGATCGTTTGTCACTTTCAATTTTAAGATATTTGTGGTGATTACATATAAGGTTAATTAAGGATAATTTGAAATATGCATCATTTATTCTAATACGGAATGGGAAAGTTTATTCACTTTTTTTTTTTTTTAATGAAAAATTTGTTAAAATTTACTTTCAATTTTCTAAAGATATTGTTATGTGTAACAAACATAACCTTAAAATTCAACGCTGGGTTTAAAATTAAAACTTCAGGCCCAAAATATGAATATAACCTCGAAATTAAATTAAAGTTTCGGCTCAAGATACGAACATAACCTCAAAATTCAAAATTCTAAGTCAAGAGAACGCTAAATTTGAAGTTAAAACTACTCAAAGACCAAAATACGCACATAACCTTAAAATTCAGTCCTAGGCCAAAAGACCGTTGGGTTTGAGGTTAAGGAAAATCAAACATAACCTCAAAATTCTTATAAACAATATGCTGTATTTAATTGACTGATGATTGATTAAAATGATTATTGAACCCTGATTTCAATTGAAAAAATTAAAAATAATAATAATCCTGTACAAACTGTTTTGATGAGTGGTATGCATATAACTCGATAATCCGGTTTCATATATATGTATATAAGAAAAGGTCGATTGATAGAACCAGTTCCATCACTGTCATTCATAACGCAATAGACTTTACAACTTGAATCGATATCACTTTGGAATTCGAGCTATTAGGAAATTTAATCTCTTTTTTGGCAGAACTAACGTAATCATATTGAAGGTCGAAAAAAAGTGAATGGAACCGTGTTTATGTATTCCCTATATACATATAATCAAACGAATATAAAAAACTGTCAAAAATATAGTCTTTTGAACGTGAATCGAAAGTGATTTGATTTTTTTTTTTTCTATTATATGACTCAATAATATGTAGATTATCATATTTTCATCGTTTGAAAAATTAACATATCAATTAATTTCGTTTAAAACTATCTTTTATTTTTTTCTACTGTTACACCGTCCGACACAATTTTTGACCCACAAAAAAATTTAACATTTTCGGAAACTAGGACCCAAAAAGAAAGACCCGCATCTGGCCGTTTTGCTAGATCAAGTCGTTTGTAGTTTTTAGGGGTGAAAACAACCCCTAAATGAAAAAGGACATGATATCTTTTAAAAATTATTAATATTTTATAAAACTTGGTATCTGGGGGTTTTCGGGGTCACTGATTATTAATCTGATGTCAGATTTTCAAAATTCAAAATGGCGGATCCAATATGGCGATCAAATTTTTAAAAAGTTATTTATTTTTTATTTTATATCCGCCATTTTGAATTTTGACAATTTAACATCAGATTCGTCATCAACGACCCAAAAAACCCATAGATACCAAGGTTATAAAAAAAAATTTAATAACTTTTTAAAATTTTGACCACCATATTGAATCCGCCATTTTGAATTTTGAAAATCTGACATCAGATTAATAATCAGCGACCCCGAAAACCGCCAGATACCAAGTTTTATAAAATATTAATAATTTTTAAAAGATATCTTGTCACTTTTTATTTAGAGGCTGTTTTCACCCCTAAAAACCACAAATGACTTGATCTAGAAAAACGGTCAGACACGGGTATTTTTTTTGGGTCCTAGTTTCCAAAAATGTTGGATTTTTTTGTGGGTCAAAAAAAAAAGTTGAATTTTGTCGGACGGTGTTATAGATATTTAGCAAAAATAGAAAATTTCAAAAATACAAGTATCTGAAACTAAACCAAGAAAAAAAATTTCTTTGACAAATTTTTCTTTGATTCAAAAAAAAAAAAATTATCTTCGTTTCAAAAAAATTTTTTATTTAATTCAAAATAATTGTTTCTTTGACCCTATAAATATCAATGTTAGAATTTCTTTAATTTAATGCACAAATTTCTTTAATTCAAAGAAAATTTTATTTTCAATTAAAGAAAACAAATCAAAGAAATTTATTTATTAATTTATTTTTTATTTTATTTTTATTTTACTTTTTTAATCAATTACTTATTTTTATGCTCTCGATTTTATAAAATGTATAATATGCAATCACTTTAGATGAAAAATAAATCCTCTTTATAGGTACTTTCTGCTTGTAAAATAACCGGGTTACGTCAAATAAATCAATTTTTACACTTTTAATATAAATATATATATGTATATAAAAACTTATATATATATATGAATTATGAATAATGTCCGTCTCAGAATACACAAATATACACATGCAAAGTCATCAATGATCAACTAAACAATAGTTCATTACAAGCCATTGGGGTCATGAGTTTAATGACACACAAGGAATCATTGTTTTGTGTTTAGAAAATATTTCATTTTTTTTTCATATATAAATAATGGTTTTTAAATACACAAATTTTTAGAAACAAGAAGAAATATCGTTAAACAGTTTATATTAAAAAAAAAGATTTTTAATATTCAAATTAATTTTTTACTATTATATTTATTTTTCTTATATATTTTCAAATTGTTTTTATGTTAATAATAATGATAATAATAATAATAATAATAGTAATAATAACAATTTTTTATTTTTAAAAAAGGATTAAAATTTAAGTACTAAAAATTTTGTTTAAAAAGAAAATTTTAAAGTGATAAAATAATTTTCATCATAAGTAAAAGTACCTTAGACTAAAAGAATCTTTCGATTGTAAGTAATAATAATTGATCTATAATTATCATACAGACTGTATAGTAAATTATATTCATATTGATGCAAAAATGACGAGTTTTCTATAAGTTCAGTAGAAGGATAAACAGGTTTGTAACTGCACTTTTTTTCCCCTGTCACATCATCATTTATATATTAAAAGTAAAATGTCTAACATCTTTTACAAGATTTATCTCATTGAATCGTCATCAACTGAAATTAGTGTAGTAAAATTTTTTTTCTAACCAAATTTTTGCAAATCCGTTTTTCATAATTGAAAACATATTTACAATTAAAAAAAAATACAATAATTGTAAAACAAAAAATTTACAATAAGTGTAATAAAAAAAATTGTAGTAACAATAACAATGATGAAGTAATATTTATAAACAATAACATAAATAGAAAAAAAAATGTAATAAGGTTCATCATTATCATCGTTAAACCATATTGATCATTCAAGAAATCATTAGTCAAAAATACAAAGTGTACATATATGAATCTTTGAGAATATTTTTTCAAATCATTGCAAAATCATGAAGACTATTAAAGAACAATGAACATAATTGAAACCCATTAAACTACTATAACAATTATTAAAAGCTATTAAACTACCATGAGACTTATCATAAGATCATAAGATTGTATATTAAAATTAGAAATTCCAACGAATGATTCAATTATACGAATGATTGCAATATCCCTGTATATATATGAGTGGAAATTTTTTTTTTTTTTTATTCTGGCAAAACTGAAATGTCAAACAAAAAAGAAGAAGACAAAACCGAGAAAATCTAACTGTAATGAAATTTTATTGTATTTTTATTAAACAGAAAATGAAATTGAAATCTCATGTGTTCTTTATTGAAAGAGAAAATTAACATCCAAGTGTTAAGAGTTTATAGAATTTCTAAGGAGTCATTAATTCTTAGAATTCTTTTTATTTTAATAGTCATGAAAAATTTTCAATTTAAAATTTTGACAAATTCGCTAATTAAAAAAACCCCTTTTTATTTTGGATCTACCATTTTGAATTTCGAAAAACGGACATTGGATTCGTAATCAGCGACTTCATAAACTCCCGAGTAACAAGTTTCAAGTGAATTCGATCAATTTTCAAAAAGTCTTCCGCCATTTCGGATCCGCCATTTTGAATTTTTGAAAACTGACGTCAAAAGTTCGTAATCAACGTACTTCTTTCTATCAGAATTAATAAAAAAAAAAAATGGGGAAACCGATTTTTTGAAACTGGAGCCCCTTTTTAAGTGGCTAAGGCAAAAAAATATTTATTAAAAATTAAACTGGCAGCAAGATTAATATTGTTTAAACAAACGTTAATTAACAAATTCATTACACCGTTGTTTTTAGACAAATGATTTTTGTTTTTTTTTTAGTCTCAAAAAACTGATATTTAGTTTGTATTTAAATTAACGTTAAAATTTAACAACTTTTAAAAGTTACTATTATTGTTATTAACAATTTTATAAACAATCTAATTGTTAGTGTTCTTTTCTTTTAATAAAACTAATGAAAATTTTTTTTCCCAATTCACTCATGATTGATTCCTTTTTTTTACCAGATTTACTTAATTTTAAAATCTATATTGTTTAAACAAATCTTAATTAACAAATGTACTGTACAGATGTTTTTAGTCAATTAATTTTTGTTTTTTTACATAGTTCTTTAAATGTAAAATATTTTTCAAAACACTTTTAAAATTTAACAATTATTAATAATTGCTTTTGTTATTAAGATTGTTTAAACAATCGTTAATGTAATCTATTGTTAATTTTAGTCGTTTTATTTTTGTTTTTCTTGCGCATATTTCCTTTAATATAAATGTACGTACGTTTCGAATAAAATTTTTTTTAAAAATTCTAATTTTTATTATTTATTATTATTTCCACGCGTGTGTGTGTGTGTGCATGTATGACGAGGATACGCGGTCTTCCTGACTCTTCGTCTAATTACTAGCCATTCCAGAGTGGCCTATCGTAAAGGCGCTCACGTATGAAAGTACATACGACTACTATATAACGCCACAAGAAGTAAAAGAAGTCAGCGATAGCAATATTCGTGTGGCTTCGCGAGGTAAAGAGGGGTCAAATATGGGAGGAGTTCTCTTCGAGTTTCTATATACACTATATACACGTCGAGAGGAGTAGAGACTGCAAAGAGTAAACCGCGCGGTGGTGGCCTGCTCACCTGAGGTGTTCAGGTGGCAGTCGCCCAGCTGAGTCGCTCAGCGAAGGGCTTGTAACAAGCATTTTATATAGTTTAGTTGCTGCTTTTTAAAAACTACACACTTCAATATTAATTTTCACCCATGTTACAACACAGTTCCACGTGACAAACACCATAAAAAGAAAAAAAAAATAATAATAACCATCGTTTCTTTAAAAAAAATTAATTTTTCTGACAAAAAAAAAAAAATTTTTTTCAACAAGGATTACAATTATTTACATAAAAAAAAGAGAAATTTTTTCACAAAATTTTTTTTTGTGTCCTTAAAGGAGAATATTTTTTCAATCAGGACAATTTTTCTCTTTTTGTTATTTTTCCTAGCAAAAGAGGAAGGCATAGAAAAAGAATATATTTTCTATTTTGAAAGAAAATTTTTTCTCTAGAAAAAAAAAAAAAAAAAAAAAAATTTCTCTCACCTAAGAAAAAAGGAAACATAATTTTTTCTTATGAAAAATTACCATTCACCACGTGAGGATATTTATTTCAAGTTGAGAAACAAAAGTGAAGGTTAATTTGCCGGTTAAATAAAATCTGTATTGGGTTTTGGAAAATGTGATTTCCGATCACGTTGCAATGGCATAGGCAAGAGACACGTGCGTTTTCTTGTATATTTACAAACGATGCTTTAAGTGCAATTTGTGATAATTTGCGGGGAGAAAGAGAAAGAGAAATCGATTAAAGAAAAAAAAAATTTATCGTTAAAAAAAAATTTCAAAAAAAAGTGCTTTTTTTGTTCCGGTGGATTAATATTATTGGCTCAATGAACGGCACATGATATATATATATATGTACACTCTGTGGGAAGAGAAGAAACGAGAGCGAAAGGATAAGTGCGTGTGATGATCGGAGACTTTTTGTGACTCGTGTTTCTTCTTTCTTTTTTTTTTTTTTGTTTTTGTTTTGTGGTCCATTTAATAATCATGATGGGTGAAGCGATACGCGTTTCCGGTAGGGCACCGGATGTGGGTGATTTTCTTAGGGAAGCTATGTTATCACAAAGATTTGCTGATGTTACTCTTTGCTGTCCTGGTGGTCCAAGATTTCTTGCTCATCGTCTCGTTCTTTCTGCCGCTAGTCCATATTTACAGGTAAATTAAATTTTTTTGAATCTATTTCCTATTTTTTAATTTCGATTGTTTTTTTCAAATTGTTTTCTAAATTTGAATTCGCTAACTAATTTAAATTAGTGAAAATTTGCACTAATTTTTAATTATTTTTCACGAATAGTAAAAATATATTATCAAACCAAATTTTACTAAAAAAAAATTAGTGAAAATTACTAATTAAAATTTACAGGATTTTTTGATACTAAAATTTAATAATTAACAATACAAATCAAAACGGAATTTTTCGATTAGTATTTTAGTTTTAACAAATCAATATAAATAAAAAAAAAAGTATATTTTTTTGAAAAAGAAAAAAATAACTAACAACAGAAAAGACGATCGACAATTTGCATAATATGTTTGGTCTTTGATTTTTTTTTATTGATAAGAATGAATTATTTTTTGTTTGATTATCTTGTGCACATTGAATTAGATTTGACAAACGCAAATATCTTTTGTGACTGATGAATGCTGATCACAATTTTGCGAATGAGAAATTTCTAACAGTAAAATTCAACAAGTGAATAAAATAGAACTTCTCAGAATAAAATGGCCACCCACAAAAAAATTTATTATATTTATTCAAATGACTTTTCGTATTTTGATTCTATGAATTTTTTCAAGTATCATCTTCTATCGTTTTGCACACACACACACACACATCAAACTGCTTTATATTTAGTTTCACCAATTGATTATTCAATTAAAAAAAAAAAAAACGTTTGAATATGTACAGTTACAAGACGCGAATAAAGTGATTAATTTGCGAAAAAGTACACAAAGAATAATTTCAACTATTTTTATAGTTCATTTTAGAATTTTTATCATTTTTATAATTACATAATTTAATTACGTATTTTTTTTTTTGTTAATATAGAATTTAATCACTATTTTGATAATTAATTTAAAAAAGAAGAATTTTCTCTTATTTATTTTTTGCAAAACATTTTTTTTTTCCGTCAATTTCAGACTGTAAAAGTTGGCAAATAAAGTTGGAAAAATTTAACTAAACGTATAACATTCCCAAATGAAAGGCTAATTACGGATTAATTCTTTAAAAGGAAATGAGCGCCTTAATTAAATGGCAAACTTGTGACATTTTCTGTTGTGAAAGAAATTCCTCTTATTTTCAATGAGATCTTTAAAAAAAAAGAGAGAGAGAGAAAGAAAAAAAACGACAATTTTCCTTTACACAGAAACTAAAGTATAAACATTGTAATAAACATTATTGTCATGAAATTATGCATATTTTTTTTTCAATATCTCTATATATTGCTGAAAATAATTCTAGGGCACGTGGCACATATAATATATTTCAACAAATCTGCATAATCGTTATCTCTTGACATAATAAGCAATTTATCGAAATATCTACGACTCTATTCTTTACACTCCTACTTGTTTTTTTTTTCCTCGCTCTTTCATAAACCAGTAAATTATTATTTCATTTGGAATTCGGTGAATAAGCTGTCAATATTTCACGAGAGTGCTGACAATGTTCATCGTATTGAGAAAATAAAAAATATTGTATTTTTGTCGTTCGAAGATAGAAATATATAGAGGGAAAAAAATTGCCAATAACATTTAAAAATCACATATTTAATTTTTTTTTTTTTTGAACAATCGTTCGTCACGCCCAGAAGTTACTGGTCCCACAACCTGCCTATTAAGACAGTAAACACAATCTTAAAAATAATACACTGAATTTTACGAGTACTCACTTTCACATTCGAAAATAAGAAGTCAAGTGAGCAAAAAGAAAAAAAAAAAGAGAGAGAGAAAAAAACACGTCTCCTATAGTGTAACGGAAAAATGCGTCAAAAAAAGGATTCCTGAATAGTAAATCTACGCCCACCAGGCGCCACGCGTTTTGTTAGTATGTGAGAAATTCTCAACGTATGCTGATTTTTTTTTTACATATTTAATTTATTTTAGCAAAATAGAAAAATTTAAAACTAATTTTAAATTCACTAATTCACTAATTTAAAAAAAAGTAAATAAACTATTCTATTAAGTTGTGCCTAACATCGATTGTAACCTCCAATTATAAAAACTATCGTCGATAGAAACTACCAAGTGCGCGAAAAACTACCAACTGTAAAAGAACTACAAACTTTAAAAAACTACCAACTGTAAAACTAGATATTAAAATTACCAACTATAGAGAACAATTATAGAAACTAGAATCAATTATACAATTGCCATTAAGAAAAACTACAAACTTTTTGAATTACATTCTCTTAAAACTACCAACTATGAAAGCTACAATTTCTTATAACTACCGTTTCTCAAAACTGCTATGAAAACTCGTTTCTTATAACTACCAGCAATGGGAACTACCGTTTATTAAAACTACTAATTTCCGCCAATTTTAATTGCTATTGTTTGAAACTACCGTTCGTTATAATTACTATTAATTTTAACTACCGTCAGTTGTAACTACTGTCACTTATGACTTTAATTATTGAGAACTATAGAAGTACCGTCAGTTGTAAATACTTATTTTTTGAAACTACTGCTAGTTTTTAATACCGTCAGTTATAATTACTACTGTTTGAAACTACCGTTAGTTGTAATTGCAATCACTGATGACTCGAATTGTTTAAAACTACCTTAACTACTATCATTTCAAAAATTGAGAATTTAATGTACCGTCAGTTGTAATTACCATTGTTTTGAAAGTACCGCTAATTGTAAATACCGTCAGTTGTAATTAATACTATTTGGGACTACCGTTAGCTTTAGCTTTTATCAATTATAAAAACTAATACTAGTCGCAAGAAACATTACACATAACTGACAGTAGTTACAACCGACGGTAGTCATAGCTGATGGTATTTACAACTGACGGTAGTAATAAATTATAGTTGTTGGGACTGACGGTAGTTACAACTGACGGTAGTCATAGCTGATGATATTTAAAACTGACGGTAGTATTAAATTATAGTTGATGGGACTGACGGTAGTTACAACTGATGGTTGCTGCAACTGACGGTAGTAAGAACTGATAGTAGTTGAAACTGACGGTAGAAACAACTGATAGTTCTTGCAACTGACGGTAGAAACAACTGACGGTAGTTACAACTGATAGTTGTAATTGGCGGTAGTTACATCCGACGGTAGTAATTAATTATAGTTGTTGTTGGGACTGACGGTAGTTACAACTGATGGTTGTTGCAACTGACGGTAGTTACAACTGATAGTTGTTGCAACTGACAGTAGAAAGAACTGATAGTTGTTGCACCTGACTGTATTTACAACTGACGATAGTTACAACTGATGGTTGCTGCAACTGACGGTATTGAGAACTGATAGTAGTTGAAACTGACGGTAGAAACAACTTATAGTTCTTGCAACTGACGATAGAAACAACTGATAGTTCTTGCAACTGACGATAGAAACAACTGATAGTTCTTGCAACTGACGGTAGAAACAACTGACAGTTGTTGCAACTCACGGTAGTTAAAACTGTCGGTAGTTTCAAAACAGTAGTAATTAAAATTGACGATACTTATAATTCTTAAGTAAATTTGGAGAATTTTGAGTATTGGCGATTATAATTATAACGTTAGATGAAACTACCGTTCTCTATAATTACCATAAATTGTAACTACTGTCAGTAATAAATGGTAATTAAAAATGAAATTATTGAATACTAGTTTCAATCAGTTGTAATTTCAATTAACGGTAATTATAAACGACGGTACTTATTTAATTATTACTGATTATTGTATTTAACGATAGTTATAAATAGTTGACTTTGAATTCAAAAGTATTTTTTAAAAATGCAAATTTAACGATTAATCTATTTATATTAAAAATAATATAAACCAGAATTTGTGACTGAATTTCTTGCGGAATTGAAGATGATAATTTTTTTTTTTTTTTTTTAAATAACAAAATGTCATATATAATGATTTACGATCGTATCAAAAGATATCCCTATTGATAAAATATGCATATATATCTAACGAAGCGTGTTAGATATCTGCATATCGATTATGTCATTTTTCATGTTGAATGATACAATGTTGCAGTAAGTAGATTTATAATAATAAAAGAGAAAATGGCGCCGAGACATAAGAAAGTCTGATTGCCGGGAGGTGAATTTGCTTTAACGAGTTGGCATATATATGTATATATATAAAGTATTATAACATAAATGTCGTAACAAAACGAACTTTACAACAATGTTCATATACATACACTCGGCATACTTCAAGGTGTCATCGTTCATTTTTTTTTTTTTTTTTTTTTTTTTATTATATAAATCGTTTATTTGACGTTAATTAATAATTTAAAATCGTCTGACCTTTTTCTTGTTTCTCACAGTCTTTTCTATATATAATATTGAAGATCAGAAATTCCTCGTGTTTTTGTTTAATTATAAAATCACATTATTTATTAATTATTATAAAATAAGAATATAAAAATTTAAAAAGAAAAAAAAAACTTTGGAATTTTTTTCATCATTTTTCTAATTAAACGTCAGTTATTGAAGTTAGATTATATATTTTTATTCTTATTTACTTAGAAGTTATTTAAAAACACCTGTAGATAGTGATGATAATTTTTTTTTTTATAGAAAACTTCGTCGTGTTAAAATAGAAAATTGAAGAGGAACTATTAATTATTTCAATCTTTTAGAACGATCTAAAATTTATAATATATGAAAAATGTTATTCTCTCATACCTATATTTAAATAGGTGAGAAAAATTAGATTACAAGGTTAATAGAAATTCAATTATATTTAAAAAAAAAAAAAAAAAAAAAATGAAAATTAATCTAAAACAGAATTTTAATTAAAAAGAAAAAAACGTAAAAAATTGATTTATTTGAAAAATCTATAATAGTTATTGTTTATCTTTATTGTTTGTAGAGCATCATCAGTTCTCTAATTCTTAATTACGTTGAAAATAATTTAAATTTTGCTTCAGTAATTAGTAAAAAAAAAATCGAATTATAAAAAGTAACTAATTTTCAGTGGGAAATATTATTATTTGAATAAGTTACTGACTTTTTGCTGTAAAATTAGTTATTTTTAACTATCTAATTCAAATTTAAAGAATGCTTTTAATAAAACGGTATTCAACAATAATAGAATTGTTATTTTTTTTCACTTTTTTAAAATGAAAGTCAATTTGATTCGATTGACACAAAAGGCAGGTATAACATTTGGCGAAGGTATTCATCAGACCGGTAAAAGAAACATTTGAAAACATCCGTCAGGCGAAGGCTAAATTGAAACTTAATTGAAATCGAGAACATGATAATAATTACAATATAAATCACAGCAGACAAACTGTTAATAAAGCTATCTCTACCCGATTTTTCTTTTTCTTCCGTTGGTTTTATTTATTTTTTTTTTTACACAATAATCCTAGGAAATATTGTAATTATAAAGACAAATTTTTTCTTAAATCAATTTTGCGCGCAGGGAAAATGTCAGTATTGCACGAAGCAATTCCAACATTGGCACTATATAACTACAAAAGTCAGGATACCATTTATCAAGACATTATTATATACCAAGTTTATTGAGCACAGCGAGCAATTATTCTTTTAATATATATATATAAATTTGGAAAAAAAAAATTTTCTTATTACCACTCACAATAATTGACCTATGAAAAATTAACATCTCTATTATCGATATTATAATTGATTTATTATAGACTCAATGTGTAAAAAAAAATTAATTAACCAAATTTTATTACCTTGAATTGAAAAATGCCCTTTCGTATACTAAAAGTATATAAAGCTTTCAAGCCTGGGCAGAACTTTTATTTTTTCAAATAAATATTTGGCATATAATTTATCATTAATAACTTTCTGATTGGTTAGTTTTTAAATTTTTTTTGTCAAATTTTTATTCGAACAAATGAAAATTGTGTTAAAATAAACATTCAGATTCTGTAAAATGTAAATTTAAACAAATCAAAATTCTAACAAATTAATTTTAGAGCTTAATGCATATGCGTCGCAAAAATAAAATTAGAAATAAAAATGAAAATTTTTTTGTATTTTAAAGAAAAGTGCGGCTTTAAAAATTAATATTAATAAATAATGTATACTTCGAAATAGCATATATATCATTCTATATTTTATAATAATGAAATGATTAAGATTTTGCAATTAACTCGAAAGCAATAATTTCTTTTAAGTTGACTGCATAAATCTCATCCCTGAATAAATATATATTATATAGAGATGTGTAAATTTTCTTAGAACAGTTCTCATGCTGGGTACATAGCTCTCGATATAAATATACGATACAACTGATATCAGTTCAATGCAGAATTAAAATCATTAAAATGCTTGTAGTTATTTTATATATGGTGGTTGACTCGCCACGGTTCATATATTTATATACATAAAATCCTACATTGCTTATTGTATACGCTTTGTTACGAATCTTAGAAAAGCAAAAAAAAATTATCATACATATTCTCCTAATACAAAATATATATATATATATATATATATATATATACATAATTATGAATTGACGCTATACTTAACATATTATTAAACACATATGTGTAAATATGCATATATATATGTATAGAGATACAATGTTACAAAATGTGTATAACACCTACCTCAAACAATCGCACCTATGTACATACATATGCATATTTTGAATGTTTCTAACTAGTTCACAAAGCCAATGTTAAAAGCCAAAGAAAATTCATGACTTCAATTTTATATTCAAAGCATGTTTTAACTCTCAAATAGTGATATTAGAATGTTATAATTTTACTTTGACGGCACCGCTATAAGTGTTGCGACATAATTATATTCAAAGAAAACGCGAGACAAAAGATGGGGGAAATAAAAATTCTTGCAAACAAAGAATTTTGTTAGCTAAAATTTTCCTTTAGATGAATTTTTTTAAATGTCAAAAATATTTAATGTAGGTTCAAAGGAAGTCGAAAATAAGTTAAATGTTGGCTTAATGTAGGTTCAAATTTGGTCGGAAACAGGTTTAAAGTAGGTCAAAAATAGAAAACATATAGGTTCAAAGTAAATCGAAAATAGGTTCAAAATTGGTCGGAAATAGATTTAAACTAGGCCAGAAATAGTTTTGCATGCAGGTTCAAAATTGGTCGAAAAAAGCTTAAATTTAGGTTAATAGTAGGTAAAAAATAAGTTAATGTAGGTTTCAAAAAGCGTCAAAATAGGTTAAATGTAGGTTCAAAGTATGATAAAAATAGGCTAAAAGTAGGTTGAAAGGAGAATAATATAGGTACAAAGTAGGTTAAATGAATGCTTAATGTAGGTTCAAAATAGGTCAAATGGAGGATCAAAATAGGTCGAAATAGGCTAAATGTAGATCCAATGTAAAAAATTAATTTACTTTAATAGAAAAAAAAATTGTTTAAATTATGTTAAATGACGCAAGTTTATTTTCTTTGCTAAATTAAAGAATAATATTCAATTACTATTGCAAATTGTAATAACAATAATAAAAATAGTAAAAGTAAATTACAAAAACCTAATAAATTTGCAAGTTAGTTCCGTTTTGGTGCAACAGTTCCTGATTGTGCTTATATATTTCTTTATTAGAACAACGTTTTTTTTTTCATGACGTAATGAAAGTCAAGCAAATTCCATGCAAAAAAAAAAAAAAAAGAAAAGAAAAATGTTCTGACGAAACTTTTAGTGAACTATTTCGAAGTTCACGTCTAACTTGCACAGTTAATGAACTCTATTTACGGTTATAGAATTTTATTCCAATAAAAGAAGAAACGAGAAGATGTGAAATGTGCGAGATTTTAAGATTCTGTGTGCTTTTTCGTAATAACGGATACACAAGTAAATGAAATCAAAAATAATTACTTTCAGAGTTTATAAAATATTTGACATTTTATCGTTTTTCTACGCGAGTTAAAAGAAAAAAAAAATTAAAGAAGCGGGTAATTATTCTTGATTAATTAAATCGTTACATCGATTTCATAAAAATTGTGTGTGTTCATATTGTTATTATAAATAAATCACGTCATTTACACACGTAAATTTATGTAACTAATGAAATAATAGTAGTACGATGTTTTAATAAGAGATCCCCTAACCATTGATCTCACACACCATCGATCATTCTGTTGCAATAGAAGCAATCTCAACCAATTAATTGGTAGGTAAACATAACCATCGCGGTCAATTAAAAAAAATCTCAATTTGCATATATGAGTGAATTCAAGTGAATTGATCAAGGTGAAAAACACGATTTTTTTTGTTTTCTTTTTTTTCAAACAAAAGCTGGACTTAAAAATTAATATTTTTTACTTTCTAGATCCATTTTTTTAGTAGAAAATAGGTTAAATGTAGGTCCAATTTAGGTCGAAAATATGTTGAATGTATGCTAAATGTAGGTCGAAAGTAGGTTCATTGTAGGTTCAATTTAGGTCGAAAATAGATTATAATAGGTTCAAAGTAGGTCGAAAATAGGTTAACTGTAGGTCCAATTTAGGTTGCAAATAGATTAATATAGGCTCAAAATAGGTTAAAAATAGGTTAAATGTAGGTCGAAAATAGATTATAATAGGTTCAAAGCAGGTCGAAAATAGGTAAACTGTAGGTCCAATTTAGGTTGAAAGCAGATTAATATAGGTTCAAAGTAGGCTAAAAATAGGTTAAATGTAGGTCGAAAATAGGTAAACTGTAGGTCCAATTTAGGTTGAAAATAGATTAATATAGGCTCAAAGTAGGTTAAAAATAGGCTAAATGTAGGTCGAAAATAGATTATAATAGGTTCAAAGCAGGTCGAAAATAGGTAAACTGTAGGTACAATTTAGGTTGAAAATAGATTAATATAGGTTCAAAGTATGTTAAAAATAGGCTAAATGTAGGTTGCAAATAGATTAATGGAGGTTCAAAGCAGGTCGAAAATAGGTAAACTGTAGGTCCAATTTAGGTTGGAAATAGATTAATATAGTTTTAAAATAGGTCGAAAATAGGTTAATTGTAGGCTGAAAATAGGTTTAAAATAGATTAAATGTAGGTAGAAAATTTTTTTGTTTCATTATTTAATTGAAAAAATTATCTAAATATGATAGCGCGTTTAGAAGCAAACATTTCTTCACCTTGATAACTTCACGTGAAATTCCCCATATTTCAAAAGGTTCAAATTCAATATAGAATCTATTTGAACCTATTGATGATATTTTAATAACTATAAATATGTATTTAAAATTTCCCTTTCTTTTTTTTTTAATTATTATTTAATAACACTTTCATTATATAATTTATACTAAACTCAAAGGATTTTATTTATAGATCATATATTAATTAATTAATCTAGAAAATTGTTTTCTCTTTATAATATAATTAGAATTTTAATTGATTATTATGAATATAATAAATTTAAAAATGACGAAACAAATAATAATTACAGAATTTTTTTTTTTTTTTTTAATTAAAATTATTCTACAAATAACAAAAAAAATATATATTTAAATTTATTATTATGTAATAAATATACATATTTTTAGGAATAATAAATTTCATAATTTGTTTTTTTAACCAATGTTTCTTAATTAAAAATTAAATAGAAAATTTCCAAAGATTATCAGACAGAAAATATTTCGATAAATTCTGAAGTTTGACAAGAAAAATATGTATAAACTTTATAAAATTGCGAGCAAACGCATTTTTTTTTTTTTTTTTTTTTTTTTTTTGATAAATGACGAAAAATAGTTTTCTCAGGAACGAAGGTTTCTTAATTAAGAAACTGAATCATCAATTAATTCAACATCGATTGTAATTAAAGGAAAGAATTCAGAAAAATTCACTTCTCACGAGCAATCGTAAAATTGACTATAGAGAACTTTATATATATATATATATATATATATATGTTGCAAAAGGAATGTCTAATCGTTGTAAGACGCTTTAGGAAAATGCCCAGGCATCGATGTAGTTTCACATAGTTTAATTAATAGAAAAAAACGACACATTTATACGATGTTGATTCTCCCCCTATGTATCGAATAATCTCTCGGTATATATACTTCCTACTGTTGTCGCAACACTTTAGTTTATCGGGAACCGACACACAAACGAAGTTTTAATGTTCTGCTATCACCCGATTGTAAGCGCAAAAACATGCTCCCAATAGAGATATATACATACAGTGTTTATATATGGCGTCAATGAACACACATCCGTTTCTCATAGAAATAAAACATGCTCATGTCTTTTGCTTTTGATTTTAACATTGGCGCCGTGAACAAGATTGTTTATAATACCTTTGTTTATTATAAAGGTTCATAGTAGGTCGAAAATAGATTCAAATTTGGTCGATAAAAGGTTAAATGTAGATTAAAAATATAGACTAATAGCAGGTTCAAAGTAGGTAGAAAATAGTTTAATTTACGCTTAAAGAAGGTCAAAAAAAGCCTGTATAGAGGCTCAAAGTAGGTCGAAAAACAGTCAAGGTTCAAAGAAGGTGGAAAATAGGTCAATTTAGGTTTAAAGAAGGTCGAAAATAGCCTAAATAGAGGCTCAAAATAGGTCGAAAATTGGTCAAATGTAGGTTCAAAGTAGGTGGAAAATAGCCAAATAGGTCAATTTGGGTTCAAAGGTCAAAAATAGCATAAATAGAGGCTCAAAATAGGTCGAAAATCGGTCAAATTTAGGTTCAAAGTAGGTGGAAAATAGGTCAATTTAAGTTCAAAGGTCAAAAATAGCTGAAATAGGGGCTCAAAGTAGGTCGAAAATAGGCTAATAATAGATTCAAAGTAGGTCGAATGAAGGTTAATTGTAGGCTGAAAATAGATCAAAAATAGCTAAATATATTTTAAAAGTAGGTGGAAAATAGGGTGATTGTATTCTAAATTTTACAAAATCCTGAATATTACAGAAACAAAAAAAATCACTTTTAGTGGAGTGTCAGTCCATTACATATAAAACTAATTAAATTGAAAGGGCACGATGAAATTACCATCATGAAAAATAATTAAGAAATAAACCTTATTCCTAATTTAAAATAACGATAAAGTAATAATGAGATTTTTCTCCCACTTTAGGTATATATATAAAATGTCAATATGCGAAATTTTTAACCGTGAGAAAGAGAAAGAGATTATAAAATATATTTTCACCACATAGGGAATTTCGTTAAATAGTTCTTGAATTGTGTCAATGAATTCTTTCCTTTGCGTGACTACCTAGCAGTGTAATTCGAGTGTGAAAGGCCAATAATACAATATATATATAAGTATGCGTTCATCATTCGCGATAATTTTTCCCTTTTCGTTTTACGGTATAGACTACCTTCGTTTCAGTAGAGTTGATGGATAACGCTCAAAGCCGCACCTGAGAATTTCCTAGCAACGACCACGCCAATTTATGCAATTGTACTCTTTTAGAATTTATATTTATATAATTTTTCACCGATTATAATTTCTATTTTTATTCGTTTTCAATTACACACGATATACGACATCATAATATAATGATGATGATCGATATCAGCGTAGATCATCGATTTTATCCAATAAATGGGTCACGACAGGTGTAAAAGTAATAATGCTACCGCATTACTCATTTTCTACTATGAAGGTGTCATCATTATCCTGATGTATGATACATTATTTCTATATGATATATTGTTCTTTGACGTTTAGTCTATAAATAAATCAAAAACAATTCTATACTATAATTCAAAGGCATTTTAATAACTTTTTGACAGATGTAAAAAATTTTTGGCAAGCATGAATATTTCCCATCTTAAATATCTGTCGGAATTTTAATCCAGTCGAATTAAAAATTTTTTTCCTAAAATGACAGTCATTTTGGAATGATATATGATCAAAAAAAGTACTCGGTCAGATTTACCCAGAGTATTCTATACGTGATCGAAAAATAAGTATCTGATATTTTATATATATCAGAATCTAAGGGAAATTATATAAAAGAATAAAATTCTTTTTTGTCGAATTAAAAAACATTTGAAAATATATAACTATAACAATTTTTATAAGAAAATATAACAGATTTTATCGTTATTCATTGAATTTTTATTAGAGAATAAAAAAATTTTAAGGCAAACGTAATATATAAACATAAGGCGGAACAATAAGTTGTACAAATTTTATGGGCACTATTCTTCAAAGTCGATAAATGTCACTGACCTGAAGAAATGGACTATAAATACAATATAGTAGGGAATATTATTATAGCAATCATTAGTCTTCTGTTAAAGGAAGTTTTGAACTCTCAAATTGAAGTCTAGAATTTATATTTATAAATGAAGTCGATTAGAGAAAGAGAGAATTTTGTTCTATAGAAAACGAGCAATATAAGCAAATTTTTAATATAACAAGAATATTTTCGTTTATACTATTTTTTATATTCCCAGTGGAAAATAGAAACGTTAAAAAGTTTCTGTAGAATTGGATACACAATTGCATTATTTATGTGTTATTCACTAGAAAAAAAACAAGGTTCTATTTTTTTTCAATTGGCTCATAAATCGATAATTTTTTTTTTTTTGAAACTAAACACGATTGAATGGATTGTGTCCTATTTTAAGTATTATATCTGTACTGAAATTTATGTCCTTGCCGCGATGTGACGTTAACCCCAATCTTCAATTTTACTTCGGTTTATTTATTGTCCAACTTTGAAATCGCAATTTATTTATATTTATCGCTTGTGTTGAAAAGTTTTATATTTTATCAATAGAGTTAATTATCCATTTTGTGTCAAAATTTATGTCAAAATTGATCAATTAGAAATAGTAAATTACTGATAACTTAAAAATATGAGAGGGGTTTCGTGACCTGCTAAGGTAACGGTGGTAACCATAGTAACGGTTGCTATGGTAACTGTTGCTATGGTACCGGTTTCTATATGGTACGGGTTACTATATGGTACCAGTTACTATATGGTAACAGTTACTATATGGTATCGGTTACAATGGTACCGGTTACTATGGTACCATTTACAATGGTACCAGTTTCTGTATGGTACCGGTTACTATATGGTACCAGTTACTATATGGTATCAGTAACTATATGGTACCGGTTACCATGGTACTGGTTACTATATGGTACCGACCACTATGGTACCGGTTACAATGGTAGCAATTACTATATGGTACCGGTAACTATGATACCGTTTACTATGGTACCGTTTACAATGGTACCAGTTTCTGTATGGTACCGGTTACCATGGTACCGGTTACTATACGGTACCAGTTACTATATGGTATCAGTAACTATATGGTACCGGTTACCATGGTACTGGTTACTATATGGTACCGACCACTATGGTACCGGTTACAATGGTACCAATTACTATATGGTACAGGTAACTATAATACCGGTTACTATATGGTACCGGTTGCTATGGTACCGGCCACTATGGTACCGGTTACAATGGTACCGGATACTATGGTATTGGCCACTATGGTACCGGTTACAATGATACCAGTTTCTATATGGTACCAGTTACTCTATTACTAGATACTATGGTACCGGTTACCATGGTATTGGTTACTATGGTACCGTTTACTATGGTACCGGTTACCATGGTACCGATTACTATGTTACCGGTTACCATGGTACCGATTACTATGTTACCGGTTACTATATGGTACAGGTAACTATGATACCAGTTACTATATGGTACCGGTTGCTATGGTACCGGCCACTATGGTACCGGTTACAATGGTACCGATTTCTATATGGTACCAATTACTATATGGTACCGACTACTATGGTACCGGTTACTATGGTACCGGTTAACATGTTATTGGTTACTATGGTACCGTTTACTATGGTACCGGTTACCATGGTACCGATTACTATGATACCGGTTACTATATGGTACCGGTTGCTATGGTACCTGTTGCAGATTGACACCAAAGCGAAACTAAGGCTTTTTGGGCCTAGGCCACGAAACCCTTAAACACAACAGTGTGACAAATAAAATAATAAAAATCTGTTACTTACAAAAATGTCCAATACTTCCACTCGAACTGCGCTCAAAACGAATTGCAACTGAAATACAAAAAAATATTACCATTAATTTTTTAGAATTTTGTAGTATATTTATATAAAATTACAAATATTAATTTCTTTTTGGCTTTTTTTTCACTTGCAAATTGTTCATATATTTTTGATTAAAATTTTTTAGAATTGAATTTATTTTTTACTGACAAACCGCGAATCATTTAAGCCATACTTAGTATCTATTAGTTAAGTCAGAAAGTGTTTTTTCTTTCTTTCTTTCTTTCTTTTTTTCTTGTCACTATATGTTCTGATCGGTTTACTATAAGATCAACGGGAAGGAGAAAAAAAAAGGCAATGATTAGTTTTCTATTCGTCCTCCAGTGTCTCCCATAAATCCTGACAAGAGATATCGAAGTTGTCGTTGAGGAAAGAAATAAGCTTACAGCACACGCTCGCGGATTCCTTATGTTCTTGATGTATATAAGAACCAGAAGTATAGTTGGAATTGTAAAACCGGTCGCGGGATACTTATACATACACACAAGTACCTTTTACAGTCTAGTTGACCAAGTTCTTAAACCGACATTAATCCTCATGATTTATCCACAATTTTTATCTTTTAAATTTATATATTATTGATTGTATAAGATGAATTGCTTTTTAGAAACATTTTACTATCTCAAATTTTGTGTATATTCCAATTTTAATTAGTTATTTATCTCAATTCTCTCAAGAACAATATTTACGTAATATTTATAGTTTATCAATTCATCATATATTTTTTTCTAGTTTCAAATAATGAAAAAAAAAAAAAAAAAGTTTTGATCAACTAAATACGGGCATGCAAATTACTTGACTTCCGCGAGAGGAGAGTTTGAGAGGGAAGATAAGACGATATATATTATTCCTTCTGACGTTGAAGTTATCAGAGGATCACACGTATATACCGCATATAAGGAGATCATGTATTACGGTAGGTCGGGCCAAAGGAATCAGGAAAATGTCTATATGCTCTTTCACAAGATGTATAATATAATATATATATATATATATGTGGCTGCAATAAATAAATAATCCAGAAAATAATTATATAATATCGTGTGTGTTTCGGGCAAAATTGAATTGAACGAGATGAAATCTTTTCATTTTATTATATACTCTCTCAATTTTAGTTTATTATGTTTAAATCATTGATTCCATTTAATTTCTTTTGAATTTCATTTCTTTCAATAAGAAAATAAAATAAGATTTAAATGCTTTTAATTTAATTTTTCAGTATTATTTTGCAATTGTATATCTAAATTGATAAAATCGGTATGGTGGCAATTTTATTTATTTTGTCTCACCCCAAAGAAATTTAAAAAAAAAATTTTATTTCAAAATATTAAATTCTTTGATATTAACACGCCTATAAGAGAAGATTGTCTCATATAAAGAAACTTAGTATTTTACAATTAATTATAAAATAAGAATAAATTTTTTTTTCCAATATTGCGTTTTATATATGCATTTCAAGATCTATTGGATTAGACATATATCATTAATAGACAGTGATATGATTTTCCTTGAATCTTATAATAAAGCAATTATTGTTCTGCCTTTATTTAACATTGATGAAATCAACTTTTGCAAAATGAGAATTTATGCTCTTTCCAAAAAAAAGAGTTAATATTCTCTTTATTTTATAAAGCATTCTACAATTGTAGATACGATATGGCATTTAAATGAATTTGTTAGCACGAATTCGTTTGAATTAGTGGATTATAAATATCAGTAGACTCTCACAGTTTCAGTGTGATTTAATCGTGATAAAGAGAAGTTGATTTCGTCATATTTTTTTTTTTTTTTATGAAGAAGAATGATGATCCCATCACAATAAAATAAAACTTAATATTTCTTTCTGTACTGCTTCGTTCATCTTTTTCAAAATCTTACAGATCTAACATTTTTTATATTAATTTTGGTATGATGTTCTTTTGGGTATAATTTACCTTTGCGATTAGGCTTAACAGTAGATTTTATTTTATTTTTAACTTTAACCTAATTTTATTTTATTTATAATATATCTGAAAGTAATAAAACCAGTGACTAATCATTATTATTATTATACTCAATTCATTAATTCTCACGAGAATAAAATCTCGTGAGAGAAGTCTTGACGTTTTTTTTTTATAAATCGTACTACTATCAATGAATTCATTGGATATAAAAAAAAAAAATGCAAAAAAAATTGTTCATAATCGTTTGGCTTGTCACACACATACAGTCAATAATATATATTGACACTCGACCTGTCCTGTTATATACGATTGCAATATGCAAATGTCACATAACACAGGCGTTTTATAAATTAGGTATTAAATTGTAAAAGGCATTGAAAAGTTAAACGTCGATGCTTTTAACATCAAGAATCGTAAAACATTTGCTGTCGAATCAAGATATGTAGTTATCGACTGTTCACCTCTGTAATTAGTCATGATATTTTTAAAGAACACGTGGGTGGCTCAATCGTATGGCAGACGATATGATTATCGGAGACCTTTTCAGGTTATAAAAGAATAATATATATATAATGCAAGTTTTGCATGTAACTGTACGTCAATACTCTCTCTTAAAATGATTAAGTGTCACGATACAGATTTTTATTATCACGATTTCATTTCTTTTTTTTTTTAATAATGTATAGCCCAAATGTGTTACTGATAATTAATGCAGGCTATTATTCATTATTTTTTTTCTTTTCGCGAGAATTTATTATACCCTTTCATTATATATTGATATACATTGGTATATAATACCAAATATTATCCTTTCATTATTGTTATACATTAGTAATTATTGATGCGCTATATTATTTGAGGTTTAAATATTCAAAATACGATTATTATCGTAATTATAGTAATTTGCCTTCAATGCTGTTAATGTTGAAATTTTCGTTTCTTTACAGTTTTCTGCTTTCGGAATTTATTTCAATTTCGCTTTTTTAATTTTAATAAATTGAAAAGAAAACTTAATGTTGATTTGTTAATAATTAATTATTAAATAAATATATTTGAATAAAAGTTTTTTGATTTAATAATAAAAGAAAAGATTATATATTCTCAAGTTCGCGATAGCCGTATTCGTTAAAACACCAGTCATGCATTTAGGGTTCGATTCCCCTTGGGTTCAAAAGAATTTTTTTCTTTACTTTTCCATCTAAATGTATTTACATTACATTGAATTTAAATATCAACTAATTGAAAATTCTAGTCACCAACAAATTCTGATTAAATTTATCAGAAAATGAAGTCTCAGTATAATTTCTCATAAACATCGAATAATTACTATTATAAATCTCAATTATATGACAGTAATTGCAAAATATTAATTTTTCGAAAATAACTATTAAATTCCCTGATTTGTTATTCAAGAAAAGAAAAAAAAAATTAAGAGCCGTTGCATAGTTTCCATATGTATTGGATTGCAAACGTCACTCTTGTCCTGGATTTATGTGCTTTGATAAAATCTACTTGCTCTACATCGTATGAATATGTTTTTCCTATGAAACTTCTTCCCAACAAAATTCCTCTCTCAGATATGTACAATGTATATTTCAAAAAATTTTATTTACTTTCTTATACCACATATAATAAAAATAAAAAAGGGAAAAAAATTTCGCTTTTCTTTGTTACACTGTAATTTGTTTTCACATATATATATATTGTTACGTCTCAAATATAAGAAATAACTTCAGAAATTATATTTTATTTTTATTTATTTCCGCTTCGGTGATTCAGGGTAATCCTGTTTCATTTACAGAGCAGAAGGCTCTGAACTAAGGGTACAGGTAAGAAAGAGAATAGAAATTTTTATAATTAAGTTACAATTTTATTTAGACAAATTTTTAGGGTTAAAATAGTTCGTTCTTATGCGAGAGAGAGGGAATCTCAAACCAACCAATCCAGGAAATGAGTTCAGCATTCAACTGAAATAAGGAATGTAAGGGTTACCACAAATATACGACAAGTTTAGAAAGTTAGGAGTAAAAATATAAGACACTTACCTTAAAATTCAGTAGTAGATAAGTTTCAATAAAGAAAAGGACCACTGCTGTGTCCTTTGTTGACACAGGAAAAAGAGCTGGTACCAGCGTGAGTTATGACGTCCGGAAGGTTGACGGGCCCAGGTATAACCGCAGGTCCGGAGTTCTATTAGGCGTGACGAATGTCCGAATAATGAGTCTCTTCCAAATAAATAGATAATTGCCCAATGCAATAAGTAGTGATGATCCTCGTTTTATGTAGAGGGTATTGATGCTTGATTTTAACTTTGATATAAGAGAATTATGCACTTGTACTATAAGACGTCGACTGGCACCAAGAATGAGATTGATACGTATGAAGATAATTTGAGAACTAGTTGATGTTATACGTATGAAGAGGATCCCAGAACTGGTTGATGTTATACGTATAAAGAGGATCCCAGAACTAGTTGATGTTATACGTATGAAGAGGATCCCAGAACTAGTTGATGTTATACGTATGAAGAGGATCCCAGAACTGATCTCTCCATGAAAATGTAGCCCTTTTATACTGAGTTTTCGTAAGAGAATAGATAAAATTTTATTGTCCTACTATATATTTTCACCCTAATTTTGGAAGTCAAAGTTCAGTCCTTCTCTCTCAGTTGAACGTAAAAAGGGGGGTGTGAACCAGCTTCTTCAGGATACGAAAGTATGACTATGATTATTTGCAGCTGTACTCTTCTAATGTGGTGATACCACAGGGGTTCGTCACATAGGATAATTGGAAAGAGCGCATTTATTACATCGTTTGATTTTAGCACAGGGAAAATTAGAAAGGGATCATTTTGTTTTGTGGGGGTGTGAGCTCTTCTGGTATCATAAAAGATTTCTCGCTTCTATTTGTATGTATACAGAAATAGAAATACAGTAGATTGTCGTAGAAGGATACTAAACGCAGGGGTCTTTTATATATAAAAGAAAGATGTTTAGTTACACGAAAAAAAAGGGGCGGAAAGAGAAAAGCACACGTGTGCTTGTCGCAGAGACATATAACTCGGTATTGATTAAAAGGATGAATGTAAAAGTTACGGTGACGTGACACCTCCCCCCTTTAAAATTCGGAAATTAGAAATGAAGTTGAATAATTTACGAATTCAGTTTTTGAGAAGAGTTAAGTTATTTGAGGGAAATGTCACTTACAATTTTGATTATATTATGTAAAGTTTTTAGACATCAATGTTTAAAAGGCCTAAGAGAAAATACGTCATACACATGATATAGTTTCACACCTTATTCACACCAAGTTAAGATACAAGTTTATATATATTGAAAAATACATACGAATATTATTGTTAATGATTTCAAAGATTTTCACACATATCCCATACTATCATTTTTGATTTAATAATCATACGTGATTTAAAACTGATTTAATTATAGAGATTAGAATCTTATGTATAGAAGCATATACAAATTTGAAATACTTTCGTAAAAGCTCACAGAATTAGTAGAAGTAGTATATAAAAAGGAATTTTAATTATATTTATAAAGACACTCATACCATGTATTATACAAGATTTTAAGGATGCATTATTATTATTTGCTCTTTACACATTGGTTAATTTAGAATAAGATATAAGTTTTCAATAAATAGTGCATACAGATAGATTACATTCTGATGATGACAGAGTTCAACTATTTTTTTTTTATACATAATTTATACTTTTGAAATGTTATATTATTCTGTTAAAGATTTTCATCCACATATATTTACGAAAAGGAGGAAGGCAGAAAAAAAAAATTTCTAACATTTTCCTTTCTGAACGCAGGTATAATTTTTGAAACAGATTTATATAAGCTTATACATCCCTCCCTCCTTTAAGAGAAAAACGAGAAGCATTCGAAGTTTTGACATGAATAGAATTTACAACATTGATTTAAAGAATTTTTGCTTTAATATTAATTAATTGGATAATTTTCGTTCTTTTTTTTTATTGTAACAATTTCTTGCTATATGATATTTTTCGCTATATTGCTCACAAGATAAGCTGCATTTGCTTAATTAAAATTTTCTTTTTTTACTCTAAGTGTCGATATATTATAATCATATTGTTTACACACTCATTGTGACATTAGTTGCAATCCTTCCTTTTATCTTTATCAATAGAATTTTTTTTCAATTTTTGATTTCGATATAATCATTCCATGTTCTAAATGACATATTGCTATTTTTTAATTCCTCGACTTCGGTAATCAATATATTGGTTTAAAACTAAATTCGATTGATAAATTCTCCATAACACGAATTGGAAAATTTATTTATTTTTACCATGCCCGTTCATATTACCTAAAGGAATATAAGATTCTATCAGGTAACGTTGTTCTCATTTTCAAGACTACATGTTTCTTTTCTTTTTTTCTTTTTTTAAAATAAATAATTTTTTAAATCGATGACATTTTTCAATTAGGCTTATAGTTTACGAGATATTTACGATTTTATCTGGCATCTTTTATATAAATTTTCGAATATTTTGAATTTGGAAAAAAAAATTCAATCTCGATTTACATGTTTTAGATTCCAAAATTTCGTGTCACATTGTGGTAATCAAATTTCGGTATTTATACGAACTACAAGAAAATGAAGTTTAAGAATTTAAAAAAAATTGATTTTTTTTTTTTTTTTTTTTTTTTTAATTTTTGAATATTTGAATTTAGGAAAAAAAACAAAATATTAATATGAAACTTTCTTATATGAAATATTTAAAAGAAAAAAAAAGTAAATTTTATAATGTAAAAATAGATCCTGGAAGAAAAATAGCAAATATTAATATAATGAATGTCCATAATATATTTTAATCACCTGAAACAGAAATATCTATATATTATTATCAATTATTTAATGTCTCTTTTTTATTATATCTAAAAATTAAAATGTATGCTTAAGAAAATACTCCAGTTGTTTAATATAAAATTCGAGTAATCTGTATTTATTACAGATAATTATATATTTTTTATAATATTTATTTATTTTGTTACTGACAATGCCTTTTTTATTTGTATTTTAATGCTTAAGAATATGCAAAACTGGATTATTTACTTTAATAAAAAAGTTAATTGTATAAATGGAGAATTATAATTATAAGAGCAAACAATAATGTTGCAAAAGCAAATTGTTTTGTTTATGTGTATTTAGTGAATATATTGAAGGATGTGTATTAAGATTTGAATTAATTCACTATTCTTGCTATATTTTATAGAAATGTTTAAATTAATTTTGGTTAGCATGATGAATATGAGACAAGCGAAGTCTGTTAATGTGTACAATTTTTGGTGATTTATTTATTTTAATTTTTATGTTTCCTTTACTCAATATTTCTAACACTTCATGTGGTCCTGTATATTGATTACCTAATTTTTTCGGTTTAGGACCTTGTAATAAAAATACACTATCTCCGATTTTAAAATTTTGAGGGTTAGCTTTACGATCATAGTAAGTTTTTGATTTTTCTTTAGATTCAATTAAATTTTTCTGCGCGAGAGATTGAATATCATGTAATTTTGTAACTAATTTTACTAAATAGTCATCATAAGTCTCGAGTTTTTCTTCTTCCAAAAGTGGTAAACTTGAAGGTAATCTTGGTAATCTACCGAAAACTAACTCATAGGGTGTACATTTAGTACCTTCATGGACGCTTGTATTATAAGAAAACATAGCTAATTCTAATAAATCATCCCATTGAGTATTTTTATTGATGAATTGTTTAAGATATTCTGCTAATACATGATGCGATCTTTCTAATGAACCATTTGATTGAGGGTGAAAAGAAGTAGTTTTAAATTGTCGAATACGAAATCGTTTTGCTAATCGCTTCATAAGATTGCTCAAAAAATTTGTACCTTGATCTGTTAAAACGCCTTTTGGAGAGCCAAAAGTACAAATGAATTTCTTTACAAAAGCATCAGCTATTGTACTGGCTTGTTGATTTGGTAAGGGGACAGCAATAGAATATTTTGTTAAGCAGTCTTGTATAGTTAAAATGCATTCATTTCCCGATTCTGTTGCTGGCAAAGGTCCTACTATATCCATAGAAATTTTTTCGAACGCGGTTCCTGGTGTATCAGTAATAACCATTGGGTTTTTAGTTTTTACTCGAACTAACTTTTTCAACTGACATTGTAAACATGCTTGAATATATTTCTGGATATCTAATTTCATATTTTCCCAAAAATATTTTTGCCGAATTCTATTATAGGTTTTCGTAACTCCCTTGTGACCGCCTATAGCAGAGGAATGTGCTTCTTCAATCAAAATTTGTCTTTGTTCATTTGTTGCATATTGAACATAACCTTTACAAATTATAACTTTAGTACAAGAATCTTGAAAAGTTTCTTTAAGAATTAATTCGATATCTTGCCAATTTACGTGATTAATGACTGTTGTTTTTGCAATACTAACTGATTTTAATTTTAATTTTTCTGTTAAATTTTTGAATGATTCAATTGTTAATTTGATATTATTTGTTATTTGAGTAAGACTTTCACTTGATTCTGTAGTAATTGGTAAAGCAATGTGTAAAAAATTTCCTTTTTTAATTTCTTTAGCTTCATTAATTAACAAATTTTTGAATTGAGGAAGTTCATTTTGTTTATTTAGACTTCGAGAACCATTATCTAAAGGGACACCTGTTGTAGATAAAAAGTACGCATAATTATCTTTCCGCATTCTTAATTGGTCTTTACATTCCACTACATTAGTACATAAGGGTCCATCAATTGATTTTTCTAATTCACCCACGTTTTGTTCGTTTAGAAAAGGGTCGAGGGGGAACTTAGGAGGGGGCTCGGCAGGGGGGCGTTGACATTCATGCTCATTATTGATTTTTCTTTGAGTTTGTTTTGAATTTGAAATTTCATTAGGAAAATATATTTCCTCTAAATCATCGGAATCACTTTCATATTCTTCTTCTATATATTCTTTACTTTTCGATTTCGCACTATCTTCAATAATTTCTTCATGAGGAAAATCTTCAACACTATCATCACTTGAACTTACATATTCTTCCGCACTAAAAGGTTGATAAAATTGATTTTGTTTAATATATTCTGGATCTGAATTTTCTTCTGAATCTTCACTTTCGCACTGATTATCTTCACTAATTTTACGCGTTTTTTGTTTAGAAATTGATCCTTTAGGCCTACCTCTTTTTCTTTTGATGAAATTTTCATCCTCATCAGTCATTAAATCTTCATTATAATTTATCTTTTGCAAATTTTCGCGATTTCTAAGATTTCGAACGGATTTTGGAATAATTTCTTGATTTCGCGGACTTTGAATAGATTTTGCATTTTTCACATTTTTCGAATTTCGCACATTGATTTCACTTCGCCTTAATTTAATTTCATCGATTTTATTACTAGAATTAGATTTGTTTGATTTAGAATTTTTCATTTCTTCACTTGAATTTTTCACTTTTTCACTTGATTTTTGACACGAACGTTGCACTTTTCCTTTTAAATTCTTGGAACTAGTAGCTTCTTCTCTTAATTTTTTCGATTTCCTTCTAGTCATCACTGCAATACATTTATCACTTTCAAGATTTATCGGATACTCTTCATTATTAATTTTTCCACAAAGTTTTTTAACTTTTTTATTTTTCGTACACTCAGATATCAAATTTATTATTTTTTTAACAAGATTTAATTCATTATTCGTAGATATACTTTCAACATTTATTTTGTCAATAAATTCTTCATTACAATAAACACCATCATCTTCGATTTCATCTGAATTTTCGTTTTCTTCATTGTCGTCTTCTTCTTCGTCATATTCTTCTTTTTCTTCTTCTTCGTATTCTGGGATGCAGCGATCAAATTTTTTTACATAAGTTACTGGATTTCGGGATAATGCATCCGCATTAACATTCATTTTTCCTGCCTTGTATAACATCTCAAAATCGTATTCAGCTAATTTTAATTTCCATCTTGTTACGCGAGAACAAGGATCACTTGATTTTTGAAACCATAATAATGGTTTATGATCGGTAACAATTTTAAATCTCCTACCATAGAGAAAATGTCTAAAATGTAAAACACAATATACAATCGCGAGGGCCTCTTTATTATAAGTGTCGTATTTTACTTCATGTTCGTTTAAAGATCTTGACGCATAAGCAATGGGTTTATCTTTACCAATTTCGCCTTGTGATAATATGCCGCCAATAGCATAACCGGATGCATCAGTTGTAAGTATAAAAGGTTTTTCAAAATCTGGTCTTTGTAGGAGTGGTTCTTCGCAAAGTTCATTTTTTAAAATTTCGAAAGCTACTTGTTGTTTATCTGTCCATTGAAAAGTTACGTCCTTTTTTAAAAGTTGCGTCAAAGGACCTGATTTTTTTGAAAAATTATTAATGAATCTTCGATAATAACCGGCAAGACCTAAGAATTGTTTTATATTTTTTACGTTTTTGGGAACTGGAAAATTTTTAACAGCAATTATCTTTTTCGGATCAGGTCGGACTCCATTTTTATCGATTATGTGTCCAAGATAAACTACTTCGGGTCTGAGAAATTCGCATTTATCTGGTTGCAATTTTAAATTCGCGTTACACAGTCGAGACATAAAATTATCAAATTTTTCTTGATGTTCTTCAAGAGTATTTGCAAAAATTACTACATCATCAAGGTATACAAATAAATCTGTACCAATAAGACCGGATAGACAACAATTCATTAATCTTTGAAAACAACTTGGCGCGTTCTTTAAACCGAAAGGCATACGGTCAAATTCATAATGACCATATGGGGTTGAAAAGGCTGTTTTGTGAGAATCTTTTGGGCTCATTTTAATTTGATGAAAACCGGAAGCTAAGTCAAACACAGAGAAGTATTGCGCATTTCCAAGGGTCTCGAGCACTTCGTTTATATTCGGTAGGGGAAAAAAGTCGGTTATTGTTTTTTCATTTAATTTGCGAAAGTCTAATACCATTCGCCATTTTTTATTTCCATGACTGTCATTTTTCTTAGGCACGATCCATACTGGTGTATTATATGGGGATTGAGAAGGTTTGATTATTTTATTTTTTAAAAGTTCACTTGTTTGTCTTAAAAGTTCTTCTTTATGCACTGGGGGAAATCTGTATTGTCGCGTAAATACTGGTTCGTCGTCTTTAGTAGGGATGTTATGTTGGAGAACATTGGTAGCTGTTAAATATTCACCTGGTAAATGAAATCTTTCAGAATATTCCACGATTAATGCTTCTACATGTTTTAATTCATCTGGTTTTAAATGATCTAAACGAAGTGAATCTAATATTTTTTCAATTCTTTCTTTACCCGTAATATTATAAAATCCAAATTGCTTATCGCACAAGGTTTCTGAATATACAAAATTGTCAAATAATTTTTCCGCGGTGTTATTTTCAATATTTATTTTATTATTTTTAATTTGATTTGAATCAGAGGAGTTATTAAAAACTTCGTCATATTCTTGTAACATTACTTTCGGAATTTGTATTTTTACTGAATTTGATAGTGTATTTGCTGCTTTTACGTATGCTTTACCATTATTATTTGTGACTATAGCGTTTCCTATGTAAACTCCAGGTTCAGTATTTAAAAGTGGAACATATCCTTCTTTTAAATTAGAATTTTCAACAAATAAAAATATGTCAGATATTGATCGAGGTGGGAGAGTAATAAAATTTCTTGATGCGAAATAGAACATTTTTCCTTTAACTTCTAAACATTTTTCAGCATAATTAATTTTGACATTATTATCTGTAAAATATTCTGATCCTAAAACTCCATCTTCTTCTATGGGAACTTCATTAGGTATTATGTTAAAAGTTGTGGGATAACCGAAAATATTTAATTTTGTTTGTCCTAATGTGTGTACTGGGTGTTCATTTATACCTGTTAATTGAATTTTCTTTAATTTATTTAAAGTCATTGTAGAATCAAGCATTTTTTCTTTTAAAAGATTTAATCCTGCTCCTGTATCAATCATTAAATGAAGTGGTTTAGAAACTGTATTAACATAAATAGATGGTATCATATTTCCTTTAGTACAATTGATTTGAATGGTTTCTAAATGTTCAGATATTTGCTTTTTAGGCACGCTTTTTCTTTTAGCACCTGTCCCATCGTACCTGATATGGGAAGGTATTATTCGTTTCCCTGGTTCATTAAAGTGGATGATCGATACTGTTGACCTTGATTATAATTATTATATTCTCTTTTTCTGCAATTTTTAATAACATGCCCACGATTTTTGCAATATTTACAAGTAACATTAAAAAATCTGTTTTGTTGATTAGTACGAAAATCATTTTTATTTGGAAATTGTGAGTTTGTTTTATTGTGTAAATTTTGGGGAAAACCCGAGAATCGTAATTGTAAAGGGGAATGCTTTTGTTCACTAAACGAGGGGGACATCCCTCTTCTTAGATAATAGACAGGTGGTCTCTGCTTCATGCGGAATACGGAGCGCTGGTACCTATGCTGTGATGAGTATTGATTTTTTTCTGACCTACGACAAGTGCGTGAAGTATGTCCTTCTACATTACAATTTTGACATACTACTATATCTGCACTAGCAAATGTAATTTTTGCATTATTTGGCCTACAAGAATTTTCTTTTCTAAGCTCTACAACCGCATTTAATTTTCGTTCTGCCTCTAATGCTTTGTTTGTTGTTTCTTTTAAAGTTATGCAATCTGGAATTCGAATTTCTAATTCTGGACGTAGTCCTCGACGAAAACAGGTCATTATATCTACTTCTAAAGTTTCTAACATCGTTTTGGATAATTTACCGTCTTTACTCGATAATCTGTATGAGTCAAAAATCTGATCCGATAATTCTTTTACTCGATTCGCATACGATATGACACTTTCATTTTCCTTCATAAAAATATTTCCTAACTCTCCTTGCAATTGATAGATACTTTTATTTGGTAAATATATCTTCTTTAAATGAGCTTCTAACTCCAAAATTGTTTTAAAAATATTTCCCGATATTGATTTTCTAACTTCTCCTATTAACTTTCCACGAATTAATTTTACTAAATTTTCCTCCACTTGGGATGAATCTGGCAACATTAATTTTGCTTCATGGCAACCTTCTATAAATGAAACTACTGGAATATTTTTTCCATCGAACACAGGCACTAATTCTAACGCGTCGCGAAGAGATACTTGTTGATTATTAGGTAACGACATAACTAAGCTTTTTATTTCACTTTTGTATCACTTTCATTTAGAATTTTGATTTGTGTTTATGAGTGTAAATAAAAAAAAAAATTAATAAAGGAATTTCTAGATTTGTTGGTTCAAGGATATTTTTCTCTCTCATTTATATATTTGAAATTATTTAAGGAAAAATGATTTTTTTTTTTAATTTCTCTGTTTTTTATCACAACAAATGATGCACCAAAAATTATACTGTTAATGCATCGATTTTTATATTATTAGTTTAAATTCTCTTTTTTGTTCACAACGGACAATACACCAAAAATTATATTTTTAGTGCATAGATTTTAAATTTATATTCTCTTTCCTGTTCACAACGGCCGATGCACCAAAAATAATATTTCCTCTGTTACGTCTCAAATATAAGAAATAACTTCAGAAATTATATTTTATTTTTATTTATTTCCGCTTCGGTGATTCAGGGTAATCCTGTTTCATTTACAGAGCAGAAGGCTCTGAACTAAGGGTACAGGTAAGAAAGAGAATAGAAATTTTTATAATTAAGTTACAATTTTATTTAGACAAATTTTTAGGGTTAAAATAGTTCGTTCTTATGCGAGAGAGAGGGAATCTCAAACCAACCAATCCAGGAAATGAGTTCAGCATTCAACTGAAATAAGGAATGTAAGGGTTACCACAAATATACGACAAGTTTAGAAAGTTAGGAGTAAAAATATAAGACACTTACCTTAAAATTCAGTAGTAGATAAGTTTCAATAAAGAAAAGGACCACTGCTGTGTCCTTTGTTGACACAGGAAAAAGAGCTGGTACCAGCGTGAGTTATGACGTCCGGAAGGTTGACGGGCCCAGGTATAACCGCAGGTCCGGAGTTCTATTAGGCGTGACGAATGTCCGAATAATGAGTCTCTTCCAAATAAATAGATAATTGCCCAATGCAATAAGTAGTGATGATCCTCGTTTTATGTAGAGGGTATTGATGCTTGATTTTAACTTTGATATAAGAGAATTATGCACTTGTACTATAAGACGTCGACTGGCACCAAGAATGAGATTGATACGTATGAAGATAATTTGAGAACTAGTTGATGTTATACGTATGAAGAGGATCCCAGAACTGGTTGATGTTATACGTATAAAGAGGATCCCAGAACTAGTTGATGTTATACGTATGAAGAGGATCCCAGAACTAGTTGATGTTATACGTATGAAGAGGATCCCAGAACTGATCTCTCCATGAAAATGTAGCCCTTTTATACTGAGTTTTCGTAAGAGAATAGATAAAATTTTATTGTCCTACTATATATTTTCACCCTAATTTTGGAAGTCAAAGTTCAGTCCTTCTCTCTCAGTTGAACGTAAAAAGGGGGGTGTGAACCAGCTTCTTCAGGATACGAAAGTATGACTATGATTATTTGCAGCTGTACTCTTCTAATGTGGTGATACCACAGGGGTTCGTCACATAGGATAATTGGAAAGAGCGCATTTATTACATCGTTTGATTTTAGCACAGGGAAAATTAGAAAGGGATCATTTTGTTTTGTGGGGGTGTGAGCTCTTCTGGTATCATAAAAGATTTCTCGCTTCTATTTGTATGTATACAGAAATAGAAATACAGTAGATTGTCGTAGAAGGATACTAAACGCAGGGGTCTTTTATATATAAAAGAAAGATGTTTAGTTACACGAAAAAAAAGGGGCGGAAAGAGAAAAGCACACGTGTGCTTGTCGCAGAGACATATAACTCGGTATTGATTAAAAGGATGAATGTAAAAGTTACGGTGACGTGACAATATATATATACGTAATTTGTTATTGTCAGGTATGTTTTCGCTTCTTGAACGTAATTTCTTATTATATAAACAACAAGGGACAAAAAACGTCAATACTATAATTATAGTGTTTTGGGGAAAAAGAACATTAACATTTATATTGTGAATCCAATTTATGAAACATAAAAATTTGAAACTAGAAATTTGTAAATATATGTGTATATATGAAATGTCCTGATAAATATGTGCATGACATGTTACATATATATTTCATTTCTTTTTTTCTTTTTATTTTTGAAAAAGGCAATTATTTTGTTTTTACCAATAAATATATATAAAAATTTTTCATTATATAATAAAAAAGAAAGTTTTACATTGTTAACACCTTAAATTTCTGCCAATACTTTCAAAAAATTCCTCTTTAAACGAGATATTTACGTTATGCAATGAATTGTATAAAATTCGTCCGGTAAAAGTATAAACATTTTAATTATCCTGAGTTAATTTTTTTTTTTATTGGAAATTTTCCAAGCATTTTTAATTTTATGTTTTTTATTTACATATATGTATAAATTGTCTATTATTTCTACTTCTATTATTTTATTTTTATTATTATTATTATATTATTTTTTTACTTTTATTTAGAAAAATCGTTTGTTTGTTTATTTATTTAAAACCAGTTTATCATTTTTATTTATTTCTCTGCTAGTTATTTATCCATTTCTTTTTCTTCATTAATTAATTTTATCGAAAAAGAATTTTTTCCTCAATCTTCTATCTTGAATTTTTGAAGAAAAAAAAAAGTGTTATTTACATAATTATCTGACTGATTATTTGTATAATTACTTGTTAAGTTACTCGCGCAATTAATTCTCGTAATAATTTGTTGTAAAAATTTGCATAATTTATTTTTTTTTTTTAATTATTTACTTGTATCATTTATAATATAGAGACATAAAAATTCTCACCCTAATGACCCATAAGAGGCAATTTCGTAGATATTTTATAAATTTAAATTTACGCACAAAAAAAAGCTGCCGAGCCTTTCGTCTCGACAAAAATTGACATTAAATTGAGGATAATATGAAAATTTACAGTCTGTTTCGAACACCTTTGATTCGGTGACTAGAATTCTATATATCTATATACATTCCAAGATAAGACAATATTTATGCACATTTTGATATTTATTAGGTGAAAAACATTAGCAAAAAAAAAAGAATCACCGTTAACTTGTTTCTCGTTCTCTCTCTCTCTTTCTTTTAGGATGAGTCACTTTTGACGCATATATTGCTACTAATTTCAGGGGACTTATTTAGAAGTAGTCTAACGGTGATTTTAGAAAACACGACAGATAGTGTTTATTACACATCTTCAACGCTACTAAATATTGCGTCGACGAGAAAAAAATCACAGTTCATTAATTACAAATGTCGTAATTAAAACGCGATAGATGGATTAATTATGTAAAATGTCTCGACTAAAGGCATCTTTCACTTTAAACACCAACTTCCGACATTTTTATTAATTGTCTGATAAAAAAAACTATTTAACAAATAAAATTAAAGTAGATGCATGCATTTTCTTCAAAATTTCAAAATGGCCTAATGAAAATTCTCACATTGCCTTAATTTAATCAAAATATTTATTTCTCCTAAATTTTAATTAATCTATTAACCATTTAATCTAATCTTCATTTGATGTGATTCCTATTTGGCCTAATATTCACCTATCCCAATTCATAATTCTCTTAATCTTCATTTAACCAACTTTTAATTTGGCCTAATTTTTATCAGCCCTAGTGACATGCTTCAATATTTCATAACCTACTTCCCATTTGGCCTAATTCTCTATTAAATTAATTCTCAATTAGCAAAATTTTTCTCTAATTCTTATCTACTCTAATTTTTATTTAATCTAATCCTCATTTGGCCTAATATTTTTTTTTCGCTAATTTTCTTTTGGCCTTATCTTTTTGTAACCTAATTTTTATTTAGCCTAATCGTCACTTGACCTAATTCTCATGTGGCCTAAATTCTATTTGACATAATTCATATTTGGCCTAATATTTATCTGTTCCAATTCACAATGATCGTTATATGCAATTCTAATTTGGCCTAATTATTATGTGGCCTAATCTTTAATAACGTGATATTTATTTCGCCTAAACTTACTATATGTCCTAATTCTTGAATGCCTTAATAAACATTAGGTTAAATAAACATTTGGCCATACGAGAATTAGGTCAAATAAGAATTATGTCAAATAAATATTAAGCCATATTAGAATTATGTCAAGTGATAATTAGGCCAAATGAGAATTAGTAAAAATTAGGCTGTATAAGAATTAGGTCACAAATATTAGGCCAAATTAGTATTAGGCCAAATGACGGATTAGATTAAATAAAGATTAGGGCAAATAAGAATTAGGTAAAATATAAATTAGGGTAAGTGAAAATTAGTACAAAAAAATAGGCCACGTAAGAATTAGATCAAATTATGATTAATTAAACCAAATAAGAATTAGGTTAAATAGGTCAGGTGTAAATTAATCGATTTGTAATTGGAGACTATAATTATTAATATGAAATTATTTAATGTTTCAGGAGGTTCTATTGGCGCACAGCAAGGGTATGGAATATTGTGAGCCAATTACAGTGATCCTTGCGGAAGTAGAGGGACCGGAACTAGCAGCAATATTAGGTTTTGTGTACACTGGAAATGCGACTGTACCACGACTAAGACTGAACGCTTTTTTACGAGCCGCTGAAGCTTTGCACATTCGTCTTCCTCCACTACCGATATTTATGAAAAATGACTGTAAACCCGAAGACATAAAAGATGTGAAAATTAGTACAAAATATCTCGAATGTGAACAATATCCATCAAATGAAAAATGGTATCATCATCATCATCATTATCGTTCACGAAAAACAATTTCTGATTACGATCAAAATTTCAGTAAAAAGGAAAAAACAATTTATTTCGATGAATTTACAAAAACAATTTCACATCACGATCCAAAAATTTATCGCCGAACAGATGAACCAATAAAATATCGTAACAATTATTTTTTTGAAAGTCATATACCAACGGAATCAACTCCCTATTGGCAGATGAGTCATGAGAATATTTTAACAGCATCAACAACAACAACAACAACAACAACGGGTGCAGAAAATGATCAGCAAAGAAATGTCCCAGAAGACATGAGATCAGATTCAATAAAAAATCAAATTCTCTACTCACCAGAGTCTAGGTATTGTGAAAGTTTTATTGGCAAGGAGGAAGGAGGAAGAGGAGGAGGACATGAAGAAGTACCTGTTGTTGATGTTTTAAATGTGTCCTACTTGTCGAAAAGACCCAGTGAACCAATTTCAACGACAGATAATGTCGATGCACTGAAAATGCGAATATTCAGTGAATCGTGTAGACAGTCGTCTAATTGCAAATCAAGAGACGATATTCATCGTTTAAATAGCCTTGGTATTAATAACGTCACGATGGATACAAGTTATCATATTGGCGAAAAAAATGAACAAGACAAGTTCTTAGAACATAGAGTGCCACCATTATATTATACGACAATTGGAACTTCGAGTAATAGCGAGAGACTTGATTATTCACAAACTGGTGAAGATTTAACGTGCAGTGAGAGTTGTTGTCAATGGAAACCACCCAAGAGACATGTAGCTAATCAAGTGACAGCATCGCCATGGAGACAATTAACGAGGCCTCATCATTCACCTAAAATTCAGCCTAATATTTTGCCATCACACTTAGAATCACCCGTAAGTATTTTTATTACTCTTTAAAATAACATTTATTTTTTTACTGATAAATAGTAAGTTACTTTATTACTTTTTCTAATTCCTCTAATTCCAATTCCTCTAATTCTAATTCTTCTAAATCTAATTCCTCTAATTCTAATTATTTTAATTCTAATTCTTCAAAATCTAATTCCTCTAATTCCAATTATTTTAATTCTAATTCTTCTAAATCATATTCCTCTAATTACAATTCTCCTAATTCTCTAACAACTCCCTTTATTGTAGTTATTACCAATTAGGATACATAATAATTAGAACAGATTAGAATTAGGATAGATAAAAATTAAGCCAAAAAGAATTAGGTCCATTAAAGTTTAAACCACATTAGAAGTAGAGTAGATAAAAATTAGGCCAAAAAGAATTAGGTTAAATAAATATTAAGCCAAATTAAAATTATGCCAGATTAGAATTAGGACAGATAAAAATTAGGTCAAAAAGAATTAGGTGCATTGTAATTAGGTGCCACATTAGAATTGAAGCAGATAAAAATTAGGCTTAAAAGAATTAAGTTAAATAAATATTAAGCCAAATGAGAAATAGACCAAAAAGACTTATGTTAAATAAAAGTGAAGCCAAATAAGAATTAGGTCATATAAAGATTAGACCCCATATGAATTAGGGTAAATAATTATTATAAAAATAGGATAAATAAAAACAGCTAAACATTTGACTAAATGAAAATTAGGAGAAATTATTTAGCAAAATAAAGAAACAAAAAATTTTAAGAGGAGAATAAAACTAATTTTCCCTTTTTGTACGTGTATGTTACTTATTGTATAAGGTTTCGTTTCATGTCCTTAAGCACTTGGGCGGAATTGAGGCTAACGATGTTTCAGTACTTGTCTCACAAACGATTTAATCGAGACAAGATGATTATTGAAATTTATTCAACGCCTCTCGCAATGGTGTGTGTTGCCATTTACACATTGAGAGAGGAGAAGCAATTCGATCGCATACGGGAATATTTGAACAAAAAAAAAAAAAAAACAAAAACAACAACTTACATGAGAAAAAAAAAGAAATTGAAACAAGAAACTATTTTTATTTAAAATAGAAAATCATTCTAATCTTAAAACACGCGATTAAATAAAATGTAAGTATATACTTTTGTAATACCCATCAGAAGAATATGTTAAATAATTCAATAAATTTCGTCGCAGTATGTGTTTATGTTACCATTAAAACGTGTGAAAAAGAGGATCTTTTAAAAACCTAAAAGGATTCAAGTGTTTTTTTTTTCTTTTTGAATACGAAAATATTCTTGGAACTATCTATCTCTCTCGTCATATAATTTGGAGATGAGCAATCAATTCCAATTACCAATTCGATTCATGTTGCCGGTTGAATATTACGGGTGTAATTTTTACCCATCAATTTTTCATCTAACTGCCACGTTTTTGTGTTTCATTATTTTAATTTTCAATTTTTCTTTTCAATAATTCACGTTTAGCCAAATTTTTATATTTCTTCGAATTATTATTTAACATACGAATTCTATTTAACCAAATTTCTATATTACAAAAAGAATATTAGAAAGAATTCTTTTCTATTCTATTATTTACTTTAAAATTTATTATTTTTTTATTTTACAGAACTTTCATGTGTCCGAATAAATATCTGACAGAAAAATTTGGGCGGATATTCGATAGTTAGCCAATCATAATTTCGTTGATAACTTCTGATTGGTTAATTTTTAAATGAATGCCCAAATTTTACTGACAGATAATTATTCGGACAAATGAAAGTATTATAATATAAAAATACGGCGTTCTTAAGATTTCTGCAAAATGTAAATTCGAATAAATGAAAATTTGAATTAAAATTTTAAAAAATAAATTTTTTTTTTAAATAGTCCTTTTCTGAGAACAGTTACAAGAAAAAAAATCACAGATTTTAGTGGGTTAAGGAGACAACTGCAATGTCCCACTCTTGTTTAGGATGCAAAACACGAGTAACAGTAACTTTCTCGTAAAACTCTCTTCAAGTCACATATATTGTATACTTAAAAACGTAAAGAGGAGGGAAGAAAGAAGTAAGAAGAAGAAAAAAAATATCTTCTTAGTACAAGAAACGGTTTTGGTGTATTATAAGAGAGAAGAAACGAAGCGAGGGGAAAAACGTTCTTTTTTTTTTAAAAAAAAAAAAAGAAGAAGTATATATGAACACAAGTCGTTTGAGAAAATCCTCATTTGAAACACGTACGAGCTGTCAACCGTTCGAGAGGCAAAAGTTGCGGCTTGCGATACTTTATGCTCTCCAATGAGATTTCCGTGTTCGTTCATCGTAGCCGCAACCAAGAAGCGAGATCTCGTGTTCCTTCATATATATATACTTAAAAGTAGACAAACATCATTGTCGCGAGACCAGCCGCCGCGAAGTTTGTCAAGCGACAAAATCTTTGTAAACTGACATTTCTCGTTGAAAAGGAAAAAAAAAATATATTCGTCCCTCTATTTCAAGAGTTATTAAATTGTTTACTTTATAAACTGCAACCGGTCCATTTACTTAGGCGCGCAAAGGTGTCACGAGTGAATTTCTTTATAGCTAATAAATGTATTTTCCTCACTATAAGGAAAAAGAAATTAAACAGCAAAAAAATTTTTAAAATCCCCTACAAAATATACATTGGAAAAAAAATTTTAGATGAAACTTCTTCTAAATTCTTAGTTTTTTTTTTTTAGTTTCTGCTCCTATTTTTGAATCTAAATTCAAACTCCTTCTACTCACAGGAAGCAAAATTTTAATTCTTAGCCTTCTGTCAATTATTTTTCCACTGCTAATGTCTGAGAATAAGATGCGTAAACATTGGGTCATTTGTGAAGACACACGTGCGGTGTAATAAACACTTGAAAATATCTTCACGTATGTGTACAACTTAATGATGTGATCCGCACATTGAATTCTTGAATTAGAATTAGGTATATTTTACAACTTTGCTTTCTCCATATATATATATGACTACACGCATAAAATGAAAATGTCATTTCTTTCATATATATATATTTATACAATTACAGTTATATTCATATCATAATTTTTACATTGCGATACGATTAAAACTTTCATTAGCACTTCACTAAAAAAAAAAACTTGGAAAAATTATCTCTTTTTATCAATTTGAAAGTGTCTTCTTAATTTTTATAGTACTTTAATTTCTAAATTCTTTCAAAAACAAATAACACGAAATTTAAATCTATTGTCGAATTAAAGAAATATGGTAACCATTTACATAGCAACGGTTTCTAAAGAAACAATTTCCATAGCAACGGATGCTGTAGTAGCTATTTCTATAGTTACGGTTGCTATGGTAACCAAGTCCATAGCAACGGTTGCTATAGTAGCTATTTCCATAGTTACGGTTGCTATGGTAACCAAGTCTATAGCTACGGTTGCTATAGTAGCTATTTCCATAGTTACGGTTGCTATGGTAACCAAGTCTATAGCAACGGTTGCTATAGTAGCTATTTCCATAGTTACGGTTGCTATGGTAACCAAGTCCATAGCAACGGTTGCTATAGTAGCTATTTCCATAGTTACAGTTACTAAGGAATTTATTTCCGTAGTAAAGGTTGCTATATTTGCTACAGTAAAAATCCATTAAAAAAAAAAAATTTCGAAAAAATTGTGAGTAACGCCTAAAACGCGAATCTAAAAATAATTAATCTATTTTTTCAACAATGACTACTTTTTTTCTACAATTAAGTGATGCAAAAAAAAAGAAAGAATATTGAAGTTAACAAGAGAGGGAGCCCTTCATTATTTTCCACTATATGCCCTTAAAAAGCGATTTCTTCCGAGTGACCTTGAAATTTATGAGTTGCTGTTTGTTTATTTTTTTTTTTTTTCTAAACGAGTGTAATTGCCGATCGTAGCTAACGATAACCCGTTTCTAATCGGCTCTTGACTCGCTCTCCAACTACTATGACCAATGTCATTCTATTTAATGAATCTATCAATTACTGGTTTACTTGTTATTTGTGCTCTTTTCATTTTCTTTTCATTTTTGGTTTCGGTGTTCTCTATCAAAGGAGAATAATTTTTCTGACTAACTGTCACTTAAAGTCAACATTCGAAATGTCATTCATCAGGGGATATACAAGTTCATCGCTCGCCACAAGACATCGAATCATTTGTTACGTACTCACCGAATCGTAAATCGTTCCCAGACTCTCGCAATATATATATACACACACACACACATTCACTCGGTCATTTATTCCACAAAGCTACTGTTTCACGCACCAGTTTAAATTTATTCAATCGCTTTAATTGAAGGCAATACACTATACAATCCATATTCTGCTTTTGGCAAAATTAAGTTGTTCCTGACCTAATCGTTACTTGTGAGCGGCTATTTGTCGACAATTAATTTTTCTTCGTTGTTGCGGTAAACTTTTTTTTTCCCTTCAATTAAATATACATATATACGTTGAACTACGCGCTATTCGTAAATATAAACCCAAGGAGAGAAGTGAAAGAAAATTACAAGGAAATGAATATCAAGAAAATGTAATGGTAATTGTTGGTAAATACTGTACATATATATGCATAAAATATAAACTGATCAACATCCGTCAAGTTCAATGGCGCAGAAAGCGAGTTATATGTACTCCAGGGTGGAAATTAAAAGTGAAACTAAATCGTCCGTGACGATAAGTACAAGACCTGAACACCGTGGATATATAATATTATGCTTCAACTCTGATGATAATCGCAGTGCATTTCGTCAATTACTGAATCGATATTGGCGAATAGGTCTCATAATTATACCGAGAGATGTGTTTTTTTTTTCATTAATTTACACTCTATTCATCATTCTCGATACTTGAAAGGAGAAAAAGAAAAAAAATAATAATATATGCTTTTAAAGCGGACTAAATTTTTACAAATTTTTAACTATCCAGATAGAACGTAAACCAGCGGCAAGATTACCATGCAAGTTTGACAATAAGTTTGCGGTACAATCTTGTCCCACGATTGTCACAAACTTTAGGCAAAGCTTCCTTCGCAATCTTATTGCGAATTAGAAGAATTATAGGTTTTTAATTTTCAAAAAATTTAATAATTTCACCTAATTCTTATTTGATCTAATCTACATTTGACATAATTATTATCATAATTTTTATTTACCCTTTACTTTAATTTGTTCTTAATGAAATTAATTGCCTAATATTGAGCTGACATAATTTTAATTTTGCCTAATTTTCAGGAAATCAAATTTTTATTTAGCCTAATATTTAACTGACCTAATTCTCATTTTGCCTAACATTTATTTAACCTAATTCTTATTTGACCTAATCTTTAGCAGACCTAATTATCAAAGCCAAATCTAAAACTGTCGTTAAGGGGTAACTGATAGGACCTTAAAAATTCAAAATTCATTACAAAATCAAATTTTTTAAATCGACAGCAACTTTAACATTGAAATGGTATACAAAGAGAAAAAAATTGTTTAAATTCGCATTAAAGTTCGACACAGGTGAATTATATGCCATAAAACAGGTGTAACAGGTTAGAGGGCAGAGGAAAAAAAAAAAAAAAGTTGAATGTTGAAGAGAGGAAGCTTTGGTCGAGGGTGGTGAGTTAACTGTTAGCGTGCGCGCTCGCGACCCTGAGGAGCAGTAGTTCAGGTTCGGATGATTCGCGATAAACCAAGGCTATACAGGAGGCCGTGCCGCGTGCACGTTCATAAAACCCGTACTCTCTTTTTATACCGCAACAAAACGAAGTACCGCATTATTGCTGTTTCTTTAATATTATACCAACCGCTATATATCTACCTATATTACAAAAAGATATCGCCGCCAACGCCGCCGCCGCCGCCGCCGCTGTTCCAAGACTCTGAATATAGCCGCAAGTCAAGAGAAGGGGGGTAGAAGAGAAGGGGGGGGGGACTTGAGGCTATATTCAGAGTCTTGAAACGATCTTAACCTTTAAATTTAGGGTAGGGGAGCGGAAGAGAGGAGGGGGAATGGGGGTTGGCGCGCGAAGCGCGCAGGGGGCATAGCCCCCTAGTATATATATATATATATATAATAATATACTCAAGACAATCTGAACTTGGAAGATTTTGCCCAATATGACAAGCGAATAAACGAGCTCTCTAGCACAGACACACAAAGACGTCAAGATATCTTTTCATTAGAAAGTGAAAAAAATAGCTCCGTTGTTTCGTGCGGCGCTCAATCATTTGATACTATCCCTATAGCATGAGGAGCAATTGTGTAATAAATTCAACGAATGCAAAAGCTCTCATATTCCGCTGATGGATTTGACAGTCGAGAAAGGTTAAATTAATGATATTAGCACTTTTACTTCAAGGATTGGTCTACCCTTTCAATGTATATATATATATATATATATATATATATATATATATATAAACCTACTGATAATTTCTACTCTGCTGGAGATTTCTTAGATTCTCACACTTTTTTCCCAATTTGACGAATCATTAAAGAGAAATTAGACAACTGTTGTCTTTAATCTCTATAACAGAGATCACATTGTCTGTAAAATTTTGCAACCATTTAATTTTACTGCAAATTAAATTACACTAAAAACAAAATTTATTTGATTCAAATAATCGATTACTTGGCTATTAACAAATAAATTGTATTCGAATCAAATAACTTTTATTTGGTCCATAAATAAATTGTATTCGAATCAAATAATTTTTATTTGGTCCAAATAAATTGTAGAATTCAAATCAACAGTTTTCAGTATTTAAAACAAAAATAACTTTTGATTCAAATAATAATTATTTGATAATAAGTAACCGATTATTTGAATCAAATTTTTTTCTTAGTGTATTATAAAATCAAGATTATATGAAATCTTTTTAATAAAATGTGACAAAGTGAAGAATTAGAAAAAAAAATTGTATTTAAAATTACTTCTCCTCGGAAATACTTTCAATTTCTAAAAGGTAATTTTACATATTTATTGGACCTATTTCAAAAGGAAAGTTTTCCGTCATAAAAAAAAGATGGGGAGTTAGAAGATTGCCTAATAGGTCATCGCGACTACATCAGGAACTTTTGCAAATGTTTTACGACGACTATTACAATTTCTAAGAGCTGTGAGAAATATAAGGAGCAATCCAAACGAGATGTTTCTATGGTAAAACGACTAAGCTTTAAATTAAGATGCGACCACTTTCGAGTATATAAAGTCAATTACAGATGCTCAAAAATGTAGCATTCCACCCTTATATAATTTTTCCAATTATTCAAAAAGATTTACTTGGAACATTCACTATTTACTAAAACAACTACAACTTTCGCTCCTTTAAACTAACATTCACAAGAAAAAGAATAAATTAGCTAAAGATGCTAATGAATGTTAGCTGAAAAAATTTCCTACAGGAACTAAAATTTTTTGCTAGAGCTGCTAAAAATTAGAAAAATTAGCTACAAATGCTAACAAATGTTAGCTAAAAATCTAGACTGACTATTTGCTTCAGCAATTAGTAAAAAATAACTATTTATTAAGTAACTAATTTTAAGTTAAAAAATAACTGGAAAAAATAGATTTTTTCCTTAATTCAAATTTAGAGAGTATATTATATAAAATCATAAAAAAATAATCATCAATTTAAAAAATTATATCACGCGAAATATAAAAATTTCTCTAATTATATCTTATTTGCATTATACACAGATACAAATAAATTTGACAAAATTTTTCCATGTCTTTTTTTACGAGCCAACTTTTACGATTCCATTTCGAAATTTTCTCTATTTTACAAATATGATTTAAATCAGTAGAAAAAAAAATTCAAAAATCAAACTTCTATTAACATATTTTCTAAAATATTACAGAAACAAATAAACTTGAGTCGATTCAACCGAAAGTTTAGTTAACTATAATAACAACACATTTATTTGGTTGATTTAATCAAAATGTGGTTGTTTCAAACAAATTTTATTTCTGCATAAATGTTTTTATTAAATTATTTTCGAAATATTTTTTTTCAAATTGAAAAAACTCTAATAAAAGCCAAAAAGAAAGAAAAATAGCTTAAAGAAAAGAAAGAAAGAAAATATAAAATTTCAAAGCAAAAAAAGTATGATATTACCTTGTTTGTTACAGGAACAAAATGGGAAGTTGCAACAGCAGCAGCAGCATCTTTTACCGGAACCACAAACGACAGAATCACGTTCCTGCAGTCCAATTGACTCCCCAAAACCATTTGTCGCAGTCAACAATCATTATACTGAACAAGTGTCAACATCACCTGAAAAAAAATTCACAAGTGAAGAAGAATCACACTTGACAAATCAGGATAGAAGACAAGAATTTTATTTATCTCCCATTTCAGGACCAGTTGCTCAACCTGTCATACTTCCTACAATTATTTCAAGAACTTCACAACCTTTTTATCCAACAAATACAACACCTCCATTATCATCAAATAGATCATTTTTAAACAATGAAACAACAACAACAACTAATACGAGTATTATAAAAACAACTCAAAATTCAAATAATCATGTGATTCGTCCAAATCCAAAGAAGGCTTATTTTGCCAAACAAAATTGCTCACAATTAAATAATTGTCAAAAACCAGAGATATCTCATCCAGTCAGTAGGCTTTGTGATTCAATAATTCAAACAAATGATAAAATAGTAGAAAATAATAAATCATCTAATGATGGAAAAATTGATGCCGAGGGTCAATGCAGTGAAAAATTGACAATTGCAACTGAATCGATTGGTAGTGATAGTAATAATAATAATAATGAAGTAACGAACGATAATATTCATCGTGGAAGAAACAATAATAGCGAAGATCATCGATGCGATCAATGTGGCAAAACTTTCGTGACGAGAGCATCATTAAAGGTGATTATATCTGTCTATCTATGTCTCTCTCTATCTTTCTTTTCTCTTACGTAACTTTTTAAATCTCGATTTCCACTGAAAAATATTCTAAGAATAAAAAAAATGACTATGTAAAAATTTCACACCGCAATCATAAAATTGTGGCGATTTTAATTTTTTTTTTTTTTTTTTTAAAGAAATATAGATAATAATTGTTTCTAAGTTTGAGAAATGATGCGAGTTATAAACGCGTTTGACCACGAGATAAACGTCTGACGGATTTCAGCTATGAAAAAAAAAGATAGACAAGTCTCCTGTGGGTTCTAAACGTTTCACCGTCACCACAATCGGAAACAATGTGACAGTAAAGTAGTAGTAGCAGCGTTTCGCAGAGTTTAGAGAAAGGTGACTTTCCGAGTATTCAGGGAGCTTGTTTATTACCAATGTGGCTATGGTTCCGTTCATTTCTATTCTTTTTTTTGTTATTTTATTTTGTAACTTGTAACCCGCGACCTAAGATTCAACGTTCCACAAAATTAAACATAAATTTTAGTTCACTTTTTTTTGTCTCAAATACTATAAAATAGAATCAAAAGAATGTTGCGAAAATATTTTGTAAAATTAATCACAAATTTTTCAACATGTACAATTTTTCCTTTTAGAAAATTTTGACTACCATTGAACTAAATTTGAACCAACATTAAAAATACTTTAAGCCTACTTTGAACCTACATTAAACCTACTTTAAAACGACATTGAACCTGCTTTGAGCCTATATTAAGCCTATTTTAAACCGACATTGAATCTGATTTAAGTCTACATTAAGCCTACTTTGAACCTACATTAAACCGACTTTGAGCCTATATTAAGCATACTTTGAACCAACATTAAACCTAGTTTCTGTCTACTTTGAACCTACATTAAACCTACTTTGAGCATATATTAAGCATATACTTTGGACCGACATTAAACCTAGTTTCTGTCCACTTTGAACCTACATTAAACCTACTTTGAGCCTATATTAAGCATATACTTTGTACCGACATTAAACCTAGTTTGAGCTTATATTAAGCACACTTTGGACCAACATTGAACCTAGTTTGAGCCTAGTTTCTGGCTACTTTGAACGTACATTAAACCTACTTTGAGCCTATATTAAACATACACTTTGAACCTACATTTAACCTACTTTGAGCCTAATTTGAACCTATATTTAACCTACTTTGAGCCTATATTAAGCATACTTTGAACCGAAATTAAGCCTAGTTTCTGCCTACTTTGAACGTACATTAAACCTACTTTAAGCCCATATTAAACATATACTTTGAACCTATATTTAACCTACTTTGAGCCTATATTAAGCATACTTTGAACCGAAATTAAGCCTAGTTTCTACCTACTTTGAACGTACATTAAACCTACTTTGAGCTTATATTAAGCATATACTTTAAACCTACATTTAACCTACTTTGAGCCTACTTTGAACCTATATTCAACCTGCTTTGAGCCTATATTAATCATACTTTGAACCGTAATTGAACCTACTTTTTGACTACTTTGAACCAACATTGAAAATACTTTGAACCTACATTAAGACTACTTTGAACCGACATTAAACATACTTTGATCTTACAATAAACCTTCTTAGAAATACAGAAAAAAAATTTTTTTAAAATTTTTAAGATAGAACTAGGGCACTATAACCGTTAGAAATTTTTTTTTTTTTTACTACACAAGAATTTAATAATCAGCTCGTTATTGAAAAACAAGCGGATTATAAGAAAATTATTTTCTTCCAATTTGCTAATCAAATAATAACCGGGAACTAATTAATAGCATATCAGATAAACATATTTTTTCAAAATATTTCTGTTCTTACTGGAGCACAAGAAAATATTAATATAACACGAAAAAAAAAAATTTATTACAACATATAATTTACTAATCAAATTGAGTCAACCACTTAATGTGCATGTGCGGTCTACAAATTAACTAACAAATTTTTTTTTATACTTTTTCTTTTGTTTTTGCGCTTTTTTTTCTGAAATACTGAATATACAAGTTATCAACATTTATAACATATTTAATTTTTCAAAGAAAATTAACTTCATATACTTTTTATATATATTATATATTATGAAGAGATTAAAATCTTCGAAATAAATTGAAATTATCTTATATATGGATTTCAAAGTTACAATAAATATAATAAGTAGTTTCCCTTGAATGTTGCGCGCTGATTACCCTTCATGAAGAGCCAGAAATCTTGAAAGAATATCTTTATGCGGCTTTAGAAATGAAAACGATAGCTTAATAACTGGTTGCCTCTTACAATGTTACGGATTATTATTGAAAAATTCGAATGACCGGTTGTTAGCCTAGACTTTGAAATACAAGATAAGTATAGAATATAGAAACATATACACAAAACTATATATATATAAATATATATATATAGATAGATTGTCTGTTTCTTTGTTTTTGAACACATTGAACATGATAAGAAATATATAAATGAGAAAATATCAGCAATCGTATAACAAAACGATTAGATTTAATAATAATTAATAATAGAATCAATAAAATATTGCAATAATCAATATTATTATAGCTATAAAATATATTTTACTTTTTAATAATCAACAAATTATTAAATAAAATCAAATGGAATTTAGTATTATCAAAATTTTTTTAATGCAACTAAACCTCGGACCAGTAGAAAAGAAATTCTGTTTTATAATTGCAAAAATATATTTGGCTATTATAAAAAATTATATTTACTTCTTTTGAAAATAATTTTTCCAAGATATTTTCATTATTTAATGCAAATAAAAATCATTTTGGAATAAAAATTATTTGGTTCAATTAAATATTTATTTAATAATAGTGTCAAGCAACTGATTAATTAAATAAAATAAATTTTTTTTGCAGTGAATGTTTGATGTATTTTAAAACAGAATTTTCGTTCTACTGTGAGATTTCGGATAAGAAAGTTCCGTATAAGTTCTAATAGAAAGTGATGTATATAGAAAAGAATATAAAATTTTGCAATATCTAAAACGAAAAATTTTTTTTCTAACTGAAATATTAAGAAATTGAACAAATAACAAATGAGATGCAAAAAAAAGTGCAGAAAATCTATACAGAAAAAAATAAGGGAAATTCTATCAGAAAAAAAATTCGCAGAAATAAAAATTTGGCTACACAAAATTCAATCTAATGAAATTCTATGAAACAAAAAATTAATTTTAGGATGCGTTGTAATGATCTATCCATATATAGTTGTTATAATAATATAAGAAAAGATAAATTTCAATGATTATAATGATTGAGTTAAAACTAACTCAAAGTATATTTGAAAGAACCTAATAAAACTCATTTCTCTTTTACATTTATCCAAGTATTCAGTAACAATTATAATAATTATCCATAAGGAACTGACGCCTATATGGAAAGAATAAAAAATGAAATAAACATCCGATATAAACGAAGAGGTTCCGCTGCATAAAAATATATGCCGCGCATGAAAAACTAGTTTTTCAAACACTTATCACAACTTCCTTATTATAAGTTATATAATTCTTTCTCTCCCCTGAAATTAAAGCGAGGAACTCTCACCTTTTCCACAGGTCCACAGTAGGACGCACTCAGGTGAAAAGCCGTTTCGTTGTGCCGATTGTGGTAAGCAGTTTTCTCAGTTACGGAATTATAAATATCATCGAAGCGTACACGAAGGTACAAGAGAATTTGCAGCCACATGTCCAGAATGCGGGAAATATTTCAACGATCGTGGATATTTGAGCTCCCACATGAAGATTCATCGTAATCGAAAGGAATATGCGTGCGGTGAATGTGGTAAAAGTTTTAATCAACGTGTCGCATATAATATGCATGTGCGAATTCATACTGGCGTTAAGCCACATCAATGTGAACAATGTGGTAAGGCATTCTCGCGAAAAATGTTATTAAAACAACATTTAAGAACACATTCAGGTGAACGACCATATGAATGTCAAGTTTGTCATAAAGCATTTGCCGATAGATCAAATATGACATTGCACACGAGATTACATTCGGGCCTTAAACCATATCAATGTACATTGTGCACTAAGGCATTTACAAAGAAACATCATCTTAAAACACATCTTAATTATCACACTGGCACCAAACCCTATTCATGTCCAAATTGTGGTTTAAGATTTTCACAAAGTAGCAATATGAGAACACATTATAAAAAGTGTACAATCAATAATCCAAATGGAGTGAAAATAAATCAAAATGAAATAATTGTCACGACAAATGGTATTGTTGATGATTCTAAGATATTAACGTCATCTGTTAAATCGCCTACCGCTTTAACACCACCAAATTCTGATCAGGAATCAAATGTTGTTACTCCAATATCGAGAACGCCAGTGTGAGAAATGCTAATCAATTTTTTTTAGTTTGAAAAATTTCACCAATTACTCTTGATTGAAACTATCATTACTTCCAACTATCATCGATTTTATTTTTTCTAATCTATTCGATAAATTAATATTAATATTAATTAATTTAATAGTAAATATTATATTTATATGTAAATTTAAATTAAAGATTGAAATATTTTTTATGTCAAAAAAACTCACCTCCACAAAGAATCGAACCCTGGTTTTATGTTACAAGTTAGAAGCTCTAACCACTCGGCTACTGCAAACATTTGTAAAAACAATATTCAATTAATGTTAATTTCAATCATTGGTAGTTATAAATCACATAAACTATAAGTAATATTAATTTGAAAAACTTTCAGTTATAAATTTAATTAAAAAAAATGTAAATTAAAAAAATTTGAATTTATCTCGATTGAGAAAAGGTAATAATTATATAAAACATTAATATTATAAATTCATTTTCATCAAGTACACAAAAAAAAATATTAATTTTTCTCGTTAAAAAAAATGTTAAACAATTCTCAAACTTCCATTAATTTTTTAATTACGTGCTTTCACTAAGTGTGTGTATATATATAAAACTATTTTCATATTGGCTAGTTCTGCATTAAGACTGGTTTTGTATAAAATGTATGATAATGGGATACAGTGGTAACGTGATACATACTCAAAACATGCAAAAGTAATTTAAAATAGATAAGAAATGCAATATAAAATCTGTATTTATTTATTAGGAAAGAGCTGCCGTTTACTATTCAGAGGAGCAATTATTTAAGTTCCCTCTGCTGTTTTGTATAATTAGAGTACTTTTATTTTCATATATATGTACGTATAATATGTAAAACAAAATGTGCCTTAATTACGCGTTCTCTATTCTTTTAATTGTAAAGTGGAGAATTTTTTATTTTATATTTAATTTTAAATAGAAATACTATTATTCTCAATAAATGTTTCATAAATCTAATATATATATATATACATATAATATATAATATAATGTATTTTCCATCTTGTTCTTTTGAGATGAGAAATTAGTTAATAATATAATTCATAATATATTAAAAATTGTGCTTTTTCATTAAAATGTGCTTTTTTTATTGTTTTCCTTTCAGGAGTTGTATCAATAAAAAAAACTTAACTTTTTCAAAGAAAGTAAAAATATAGAAAAATAAGTTGGCACTGAAAAATAATCGAATTATTACTGATTTGAACAATCAAATCTGTATTATCAATAATCGGTAAAACAGATTTGACTGTTTCAATCAGTAAAGAATTCTACTAATTTTCAGTTAAATATGACTAAATTTCAGGGGAAAATTTACTAAAGTGATTCAAAAAATCAACTCTTATCATAAATCAATAAAACATAATTAACTGTTTCAATCAATAATAATTCAACTGATTTTCAGTAAAAATGTTAATGAACTAATTCAATTGCTAAATTCTAGCTAATTTCATCAGTGGAATTTCACTGATTCAATTTAAGAGAATAAATTATAATTATTTTATTCTTGTAATTAATAAATTTCTTTATTAATATTATTAAACTATTTTTTAAAAAAAATTGTTTATGGTATGAAAAATCGATTAAAAGCAAATTCAATAGAAAGTTGATGATAAAAAAAGGTGAGTAAAGAGTTGAATAGAATTTGGATCAGAAAGACAAGATAAAGGATAATAGAGCGAGATAAAGAATAAATGATAAGAGTATAATCAGGTCAAGGAACAGGGGAGAAAATAGCGAAGAGATAAGATTCAAGATTATATCTTTTTCTTTTATATATATAAAAAAAACGGTATAGATTTTCTATAGATGCAAATATACATTATAAGCTTTTATATACCTTCCATTATGAGGCTTTTAACTTGATTTATGACATTCTATCCTGTTTTCGATACAGTTAAATGAAGGTTTAACATCAGAGGATGAAATATCTGAAGCACTTTACATTTGATTGAAATATTCATTCGTAAATGAGGTAAAAGTAAAGGTTTTGCAATAGGTAAACATACATATAGGTATATTTATATATTATAAAATAATTTTTCAATTTACTGTATCGTAAATTTTTTGTTTTAAATAAAAAGTTCATAAAGAAACTTTCTTGATTTTGTTCAAATAAATATTTATTTGATTTAAGTATAAATATTTATTTGGTTCATGTAAATATTTATTTGATTCAAGTAAATATTTATTTGATAATAGTCAAGAAATCGATTATTTGAATCAAATAAATTTTTTTTCAGTAAATCGTAGAAGGTACTTTTTGGAAATTAATTTATTTTTAGTTATTCGTCAACCCAAAACTGAGTGTTAATAATTATTTAAAATGTTGCTGATATTTTTCGAACTTGAGACAAGTAGCTTCCGCGAATCTTGAGGAGATAAATATGCAGTAAATCCTCTTTATATATTATTTCCTGTATATAAATATATATATATATATATATATATATATATATATATGAGTAAAAAAAAGAAATCATCTATTTTAATAGCTTATTAATGCTTCGATGATTCCTTGGAGCTGTGCACATGAACTCATGTTCAGCAGCTGCTGGAGGGCGCGGTATATGATAAACTACATCAGCAATGTTCTTAACTGTTGCAGCCGTTACATCGCTATAAGGTTGTCAGGGTGTTCAAGTAAGTACAAAAAGAAATATATACTCTATACAAGGTGGTCAATTCAAAATAAATCAATTTACTTTTTTTTATATATATATATATAAAAATTGTTCAAATTTTACGAGACATAAAATTGAATACACAGTTAACTTGAAAGTATCAAATTGATACTAAAAGTGTCAAATTGATCCAAATTATTATATCAATTTGATACATTCAATATAATTAACTGTGGAATTAAATAAACTTCTGCAAATCTGATAACAGATTTTAACCATATTATAATGGAAGATTAAAAAAAAAACATGAAACTCTGATTTGCATACATCCATACTAATAATTATAACTGAAACTTTTTTATCTGGAAAATTAATGGAAAGTACCGTTGTTAATGTAACATATTATTCGAATTTAACGAATCCTATCCAATTAATTATAAATTATTATACTGATATACATATATTGTAACCCTAATCCCATCCACTAAACATTCCTTCTTCCGTCTAAAACTTAAGAACACTAAAAAACAATTTCTTTCCCATACGTACTTAATATATATCTCGTTAAAAATGAAATATTGCAGAAAATGAGTTCACCTATTTATCGTCATACGCAATTTTCCATCATTTATTTTTATCACGCTTGTTCTGATTAGTCTGAAAATGATGCGAGTAAATAATTTTTAGAAAGGCTAAAAAAAAAAACACAAAAATGATATTTTAACGAGTTTGCACTTGTGCGCATTAGCAAACTCGTGCAATAAGACACCCTATGTGTAAAATCAAATCAGTAATAAATGGTGGTACGTGATATAGTTAGTGACCCGTGACATAGGGAACGCAGAAAGATAGAGAAAAAGAGAGACAGAGAGAGAGAGAGAGAGAGAGAGAGAGAGAGAGAGAGAGAGAGTCTTCTATTTTAAAGTCTCAAGAGGATGAGTTCGCGGACGGTATCAGATTACGGATATGATCCTTGGAGATGAGAACAGCATGTGCTCTTCCGGAAAAACAATTACTGTAAACTGCAAAAGACGTTGTAGATTAGACTCATATCGTTGTATTAAACGAGCTTCGCGTATTTTTCTTTCTAAATATTATGTAGACAGTGCTTTATTAAAGCTGTTGCGAAAAGAACATGATGATGATGGTGAGAAAGAGGAAAATTAAACGAAAGAACATCAGTGAGAAGAAGACAACGTATAGAAAATAAGATAATGAGAAAAAAATTTTTTTTTAAACTCTTAGAGACGCAGGCGAATAGCACCTTCAATAAAGGGTTTTATGGCTGTTATATTAATTGAACCTAAATAGCACCTATATTAGACCTACTTTAAACCTACCTTAAGCCTACATTATACCTACTTTGACTTTTAATTGGACCTACATTAATGGATATTGGACCTACATTAAGCCTATTTCAACTCTGGATTTATCCTAACCTGGACCTTCATTAAATCTACATTAGACCTACTTTAACGCTATATTAGATCTACATTGAACCTATTTCAACCCTATATTGGACCTGTTTTTGACCGACATTGAACCTATCTTGAGCCTTCAGTAAACCTACTTTGATACTATATTGAACCTACTTTGAACCTGCTTTAAACCTGCTTTGAACCTTCATTAAGTCTACATTACTTTGACCCTAGATTCAACCTTTCTATATTAAACCTATATTATAACTACGTTGACTCTATATTGGATCTATATTACATCTACTTTCAACCAACTTCGATCTTACATTAAAGCTACTTTAACCTTATATTGGATCTACATTGGAACTTCATCGAGCCTTTTTTAGATCTACTTTGAACCTATATTGAACCTACACATATAGTACAATAAAATAAAAATTAAAAAATACAATAAAAAACTAAAAAGAATAAAGAATAAAAGAGAAGAAAGAGGAAGATGATGAAGGTATGTTCCGGACCAATCTACCATCTCAGTGACCAGAGAGCGCGCGGCATCAGCGTCTTTGTATAAAAAGAAGAAAAAATGCAAACCATATTCTTAAGAATAATTACACTCGCGTTGATAAAGTTACTGAAGACATAGATAATAACTAGCTGAGATGAACATCACAAAAATTCTTGTGATAAGTCAGTATGTAGAAGAACATTTGCGATTTACGTTTTGTAAATATGACGTTAATCCTTGTTTCAAAAAATTTTAAGAACTTGGGATATATATACACACACACATATATATATATATATATATATATATATACTTTCTGTGCGTGCTTCTCTTTGACTTTATACTTATAAATCATACTGAAGAACTGTGCATTTTACGTGCAAAATGAAATTTTAATTAACACACGAAGACACGATTTACCGTTAAACCTAATTTACAGTATATATGCAATATTTTTATCGGGCAATTGTTAACGATCTTTAAAAGAAAGATTAAAATGTCGATCAAAAACAAAAAAAACTGAAGAAATTACAACATAAAACATTTAATAAATAAAAAATATGTCAAGCATAAAAGACATTGAGAATGTGGTTAATAAAGTATTTAAAAAATTGGAAAGAATTCGACTAAAAGATCTATAACATCACTGTAAAAAAAGTATCAATTTAAAACCAATTTGGTTACTAAATATGACGCTTTGAAGAAACGTATCAAAGAAGCAAAATATTTTAGGTTATGTCTATTTTAGTTCTACCTTGATTAAAAGTTTCTTTTATATAAATTATGTAAAATCAAAATCAGTTTTTATTTTTTATCTAATGAAGACTCAATGGTTTTACAATAAGAAGTCATGAACAAAATAATCATAAACATAACCTATAATTTGTTGCTTATTTCCCTTTTCTTCAGTAATTTATTGTTGTTTTGATATTTAAAATCATTTTTAATTTAATACTTTCATTTTACAAATGATAACAAAAAAATTCGATTTCAAACAATAAATGCGTAATCACAAGCACTTGTGTCGCTTAATAATCTTATCAATATAGTGGTGTGATAGTTTACTACCCTGATATATAATGTTAAAAGCCTCGTAGTTGTATTATTAGAATTACGATTGAACATGAATTAAAACAGTTTAACCAAATCCACAACATATCCGCAGGTGTGATTAAACGAGATTTATAGCATAGTTTATGTCCGGATGCTCATATACAATTAAGGTGATAAGTTCGTGCAACAATTTCAATACGTAATTAACACAAATTTTTATATCGATTAAGTTACTGGAGCGAATTCCAGTTTAACCGGTGTTCTTCTCAATGCAAAAAGTATATGTATACAATATATAAGTGCATTCTCAAACATAAGACGTAACACTATCTCATGACAGAATTTGCACCTTGTTTAAATGCATTAGGTTATGTTACACAGTTTGCCTAACGAGCGCCGCACGGAAGAAACGTTTTTCATTTCAACGCTTCCTTTCCTATCTTTTTTTTTTACTTCGCCGCTTGCTTTTTGTATTTAAAAAATAAAAGTGAAAATAGTTTAAGACAAATGATCCAGAGTCTCAATCAGAAACTTTATGATATCAAAAGGAACAAAACATAATTTTAAAAAACAATTATTTCTTAAATATTGTGGAAATATTTCACGTTCCTATACAGTTAGAGTATATAGTTATATTATTTTCTATATAGGCACTGTATAATTGAAGTACACCGAAACTAGCTAGAAATGTAACGACCAACAAGTTTCTAGATACTTAAACTATATGGAAACTATTAAGTTTCTAGAGATTTAAACTATATGAAAACTATCTAGTCTCTTGATACTTAAACTATATGGAAACTATCTAGTTTCTAGAGAGTTAAACTATATTGAAACTTTCTAGTCTTTTGATACTTAAACTATATGGAAACTATCTAGTTTCTAGAGAGTTAAACTATATTGAACCTATCTAGTCTCTTGATACTTAAACTATATGGAAACTATCTAGTTTCTAGAGAGTTAATCTATATTAAAACTATCTAGTTTCAGGATACATAAACTATTTGGAAGCCATCTAGTGCATCTATAAATTATTTAGAATAGATTTAGAATAGGTTTCCTAGACAGAATCTATCTAATTTCTCAATGAAAAAGAGTTAATGACATTTATATAGTGAAACTATACAGGTAAACAGTAATTTTTCCACACGGGGCGTTTTTAAAAAAAAATAGGTCAAGTGTAAAAAATGTATTTAATTTTCAAAAATTTCTAAGTGATTCGTGAATTTTGTTCGAGAGATAAGCAAATACATATTTTTTTTGTAAAAGAACGTGAGATATTCTAATGAAAGGAGCTAATATACCCGTCTAATGTAAACTTTGCACTTGAATATAATTTCATTGATAGCAAATAAATTATATAATAGAAAAATTTGCCTTTTTCTTAAAAGGAAATTTTTTAAATTTCCAAAAGTTAGAAAGGATAATATTTTAATGGTCAAATATAAGAGGAAAAGTTTGCTAAACGAAAAGAAAAGTATATGCGGTTGAGACATTCATAAATATAGGATATCAATTTTCAATTGAAAAGCTCTAATTAACATATGGCCATTTTATGGTCGATTTATTAATTTCCATGATTGACAGATTCATATTTTAGAATTTGTATAAGAATTCACAAATATGGATGTGCCAATCATAGAAATAGATGTGTCAACCATGTCAATTACAGAGAAATGGATTGTTTTACCATCGAAAATGGTATTTATCAATATAAAAATAAACAATCATTTCTCTTTTCCAAGTGCTATATATAACGGATTAATTTTTTTTTACTTTCTCAATGATCATATTCCTTTAAAGAAATATATTTATATTGTGCATATATCTATAAAGTATAAACGTTCCCACGTATTACTTTTATTATCTACATAAAAGATGCGTCAATGGGAAAATAATCTCTTTTAAAAACTCGACATAAAAATGTAAGGTAGGTCGTGTCTCGGACAAGACTATCGACATTTCCTTGTGAATTCAACATTCTTGACTTGTGCGCTGATACGGTGAATAGTGAAGATTGGTTCTTGTTCGTGTTATGTTGGAAATGTACAACTTTAACACTTTGTACACGCATTTAATACACACACACATACATATGTATATAAGGGGTTGGATACGGAGAAATCTATATTTGTCTTAGTGAAGTGGCTCGTGGCACACTACAACAAGTCATTCGATTTATCATTCTCTGTATCGATGCGGTCGCAACGAGAAATCGGCATGGAATTTCGAAGAATTACTCCATAAAACCGAGGAAAAACTTGCTTTCAGACTCTATATAAAATCTCCAAGTGCATTGTTCTTAACACCAATAATTACTTCTCACTCTATCAATTATTTTTAATCATCAATAAAATTTTTTGAAAATAACTTTCTGCAAATTTTCCTTAATTCGTAAATTGCAGATAAATTAATTAATATAAGTTTTAATTATTATTAATTTTTATGAATAACATTTAAAATTAGTGACAGTTTTAATAAATTAGTAGTTTCAATTTATGGCAGTTTTAATTAATACTACTTGTAATTATTAGTTGTATGCAGTTTTAATTAACAAAAGTTTTAAATAATGGCAAACGGTAATAATTATGGTACACCCACTTGGAAAGATTACCCGGAAAGTGCCCCCTGGAATTCTATCAGAATTCCGCCGGAACTTCCAACGTAATTCCGTCGGAATTCCATCGGAGTTCCAAAGAATTTCCAATGGGATTCCGACGGAATTCCAACGGAATTAGGACTCTAAAAATTAAAAAAAAATTAATCGGAATTCCATCGGAAATTCTTTGGAACTCCGATGGAATTCCGACGGAATTACGTTGGAAGTTCCGGCGGAATTCTGATAGAACCTCCAGGGGGCACTTTCCGGGGAATCTTTCCAAGTAGGCACCCTATCATCACCGAAAAAACCTGAGCTCAAAATGAGTACGTACGTACATTTTGAAGCGCAACAAAAATGTGCCTCGTAGATGGCGCCACGTTCTATGTCGCTCATTTTGAACTACAACAAAAAATAAGTCCCGGTTTTTTCTATGATAGACGCATAAGTAATCATAAATTACTAATCTATTTATTAAAAAAAAAACGAAATTTATCTTGTTTTTTCGTATATTATACACAATAATGCATTTATGTATCGAAAAAAATCGTGTTTCTTTTCAATCATTTAATGACAACTTCCATAATAGAAAGTTTTGGAATGATTTAACACGAAGGTATATGACATGTTGTCATTTAGCGTTGTTTGGTTTAGAATCTTTAGTTGATGTCATTTCAAGTTTGGATAAAAAAAACTCGTGTAACGGTTAACGAAACGTCTCCTTAACAGGCAACAAGTTTCTATGTTCAGTTGAAACATACTTTTTCCACTGATTTGTCGTCAAAGGTCCTAAGGTCCGTTTCTACAAATCGATTCTTCTGCAAAATTTCTCTCAAGGCTTATATATATATATAGTTATTTTTTCTTTTCATAATTCTTGCGTATATTTTCATTCATTATGACTTAATTTACATAGAAATCTCTCCCCGAGAATGACTTTAGACAATAATTCCTCATCTCTTTTTCTTCTACATTGTAAAAAATGTTCATCTGAAACTGGGAAAAGTTTTACTACAATATTGAAATATTTAATTGAAACAAAACTTTTGCTATTCTAGTGAAATCTTTCGCTGTTCCAGGTAAATCTTTTTTCTGTATAGTTCAGCATATCAAGCTTTTTATATAACTAATTCTCAGAAGCTTTACGATGTTATATATATAGTAATGAAAATCGGGAAACATATATGCATATTTTTGCTGTGTTTCTTATTATTTTAATTTGCAAAAGAGAAAACTATTTGTTATTGCAGGAAATCATGTCTAATGATGGAGCGACTGATTCTTTGGTTCCGCATTTAATAATATATTGTATGAGTTCATGTTGATCCCGCATGGTATATATATATAGTCAAGACATTCGTCCTATTTGATTTGGTTAAATTTCTTCTTTCAGAACTAAACATTTTCAGAGTTACACATCGCAATTTAGTAATCACGAACTATGTTTTCAATAGAATTTCTCGGCAAAGTGTGCGCGCCCGGCTTTCACTATATATGGCGCTCGATTTTTCAGTTATATCCATCATACATTCATCCATAACAAGAGATACGAATGCAAAACATAGTAGAAAAAATTGATTTATTACACGTTTTGAAAAGAAAGAAAATATAGACTTTAAAATTTTAAACAATAACATTATGATTTATGGAAATCATGAAATAAACCCCAAGTTAAAAACATCGAAACCTTTTGTCGTAACGTTATTTTATCTTTATGTAAATAAATTTTGGCGCAAAAACGACTATATATATATATATGTAAATACACTCCAATCTTTTTTCGATAGAAAACTTTCATTTACAAGTGTGCGTAAACTCAGCTGGCCGGAAGATGGAATCCTTGAGATTAGCTTCTTATATCGAACGCATCTCATAACTTTGTGCTCATTACGTGGTAACTACACTAAACCCGGTACGCTTTTACTTACCACTTGACATTCTTAAGACATATCTCGGTTGGAGAGAGAAGAAAGAACAGGTTCACGGGAGACGAGGGAGCCGCGCAACTCGCCTCTGTTGTGTGTGTGTGTGTGTGTGTACCATTAATAGGTGCTGCAGGTTATCCGACCCCAGATGCTTATCGCGAGACACGCGCAGTGTCGTGTCAAAAAATTGCACAAGTACACTTTATGATTCGTAGTAATCTGTCGGTCAAATGATCATTTTCAGTGTCTGTTACATGCCAATACATTGCTTGTCACTCACTATACATCTCAATTGATTATTACTTTCTTCAAGGCATTTCTTCTTCTATATATATTCTATATCCAACCGCATAATGCACTTAATTTTTTCTCTCTCTATTAAGTGATTAAGTGACATTTTTTTTCTATCAAATGAATGTATTTCAAAATTCAAATGTTCCATAGTCAAAAAAATTATTAAATTTGGTAAATTGTTTCATTCTAAGTCACCAACAAATCCATCCAAAAGAAAAGTATTATCCAAAGAAGCAGGGATGTAAATCATTGCATATTGTGCGCGGGGCACTATTATTATTGTAAAAAATTTCCGGGATCATCCATTTATGTCTTGAATAAAAAAAAAACTTTCAGTGAAAAATGATATACGCAATTTTTTTTTTGGAAATCGTTCTTCATGTTGGACTTTTAAAATCAGTGTCGCGATCTCATTTTATATGTTGTTCCCTTAAAAGGTCCTTGAGAAAAAAAAAATATCAAACCCATAAAATTTCAACCTCTCTTTTGACATTTTTATTTTACCCATTCATTGTCCTTTGATTCATAACGGTTGACGACATAAACTTTCAATGCGTAAAATGTACCATATTTACCATATTATACTTTTAAATGATATAAATATATTTTTTAGCCAAGATGAAAAATTAAATAAAATTATGCAAACAAGTGAAATTAAATGTGTCAAACAAACTGCCACAATTTATGTATATCATATATGTGAAGAGCGATTTATTTTAAATGTATACAATTTTTTTTTTTTTAAGATCTTTAAGATATAGTTTGCCTTTCACCAATTTGTTGATTGGTAAAAATTTTTTGTTAATACAAAAAATCAAATGGAAAAATACAGTGTTTCGTAACTGCATTATATTAATTGAATCTAGATTGAACATATATTGGAACTACTACAAATTTATATTTAAGCTACATTGAACCTACTTTGAACCCACATTGAACCTGTATTAAACCTACATTGAGCATATTTTGATCCTAGATGAAACCTATTTTGAAACTATTGGACATAGTTTGAACCTATATTGAACCTACTTTGAACTTATATTAGACCTTCTTTGAACCTTCATTGAATCTACAGTAAACCTACTTTGAACCCACATTGAACCTGTACTGTAACTATATTGAACCTATTTTGATCCTAGATAGAATCTATTTTCAAAATTTATTGGATCTAGTTTTAACCTTTATTGAACCTACTTTGAACTTATATTAAACCTAACTTGAGCCTACAATAAATAATTCTACTCTGAATTATAAAAATGTATTTTGTAAGAATGATAAAATATAATAAGGAGTGAATCATTTTTAAAATAACAAACTATTGTTGAGCTTTTCTTATATTTAACGGTACACTATTCAGATGAAAAGAAAAAATATCTTTCAACTTTCTCAGATACACCATGTTTATTTTAAGAAAAGAAATAATAAAGTAACACTTTATTTGTCAGAATTTATATTTGATACAATTCTTCAGACGCCGAATTTTTATTTGACCGAAATTTCAAAAGTCCGAACAAACATAACATGAAAAACATTTTTAAATGTAGTTTTTAAAATTCGAGCAATCAAAAAAAAAATTGTGATTGGTCATATTTTAAAAGCTACGCAGAAATATTTTTAGGTTATGTTTTTTCGGTCATTCGCAATTTCGATCAAATAAAAATTCGCTGTTTTAAAAAAATCTATCACAAATAGCAATTCTTGCAAATAAAAATTCGGGAAAAAAAAATTCCGCTACATAGAAAATCGGTCTCATAAAATTTGCGATATCTACTGAAAATTAAAACTAATCAATTTCAGGAAATATTCATGAGAGTATCTCATTATTAATGAATCTAGTTACTGAATCAAGTATATATATAGAAAAAAAAAGAATCAAAGATAAAGAAATAAATATAAGATGATATACTGCACAAACTAATTATTATTACCGATCAATGGGAAACACATGTATTTCATAATTTTTCACGTATAATAATATGTAAATTCACTGGGGGGATGTTTTAATAAATCATATAACCTGTTTTTTTTATATATATAAAAGAAAACATGATTCAGAAAGTGCAACTTGTTCAATGCTCTCTTCAAGTGAAACGGAACGCAATAAATATGTAAAATGCATACAATCATCGCGTGTACACACAGTAAAGTATATATATATATATATCTTCCTATATTACAAAAAGATATCGCCGCCGCCGCCTCCGCCGCCGCCGCTGTTTCAAGAATTCTTGACCTAGGAGGGGGGAGTCCCCCCTCCTAAATTTTGAGGTTATGTTCGTTTCAAGGCTCTGAATTTTGCCGCAAGTTCGCCTCCCTCCTCTCATTTCCCCTCCTCCGTCAAAAATGACCTAAATTTTGAGGTTATGTTCGTTTCAAGACTCTGAATATAGCCGCAAGTCCCCTCCCCCGCCAGAAATGACCTAATTTTGAGGTTATGTTCGTTTCAAGGCTGTGAATATAGCCGCAAGTCCCCCTCCCTCCTCTCATTTCACCTCCTCCATCAAAAATGACCTAAATTTTGAGGTTATGTTCGTTTCAAGGGTCTGAATATAGCCGAAAGTCCTTCCCCCTTCCCTCATCTCTCTCTGTATTTCCCGCCAAAAATAGGGGGGTTGGCGCGCGAAGCGCGCAGGGGGGCGTAGCCCCTCTAGTATATATATATATATATATATATATATATATATATATATATATAATACTCGAAAAAAGGAGTTCTTCGTTTCGCATCATTTCACACTACTCTTATGTATATATCTACAACTATTTTCCAGGAAAGTTTCGTTGCCCCGCGGTGTCATTTACATAATCAAAGATCCATAATGTATAAATGTATACAAATCATCTTCAGAATTTTTTTTTTTTCAAGTTTTTTTAATTTAAGAAAAATTTTCTTCAAAATACAAAACAAAATCCGTTGCCTAATTAAAAATTTTCCTACATCACTATTACTATAGTAGAGGTTTTAATTATAATTTAATTAGCGCTGCAAATGGACTGTCAAGGTGAGAAAATTTCTGAGGAAGATAAGGTATGTCCAGAGACGAGGTGGTTGGTAATAAATTACAAGAGTGAAATTCACGATGCACCTAGATTTTCTGTATGGCCATGAATATGTGTGTGTGTTAGTGATATCGTTGCAATTAAGAATCACTGGAATTACGTGCGCACTCTAGAGGGAAAATTATAATAAGAAGCTACATCAACTTTCCGAAAGGATAAGATAGTTTTGCTGGCACTTCTTCTTGCGGGTTTATTACACCAGATGTATATTTGATCATATGGGGAGGTTATAATGTTTGACCCCATTTACCAAAGACTGAAATTTGCATCTTACACGAACTATTAATTTGTACGTGCTCAGGATAAAGTATCAAGTTTGAAAAGGAACACCCGTACACGATATTCTTTTTTTCCATAACAAAATTCCTTATAAATATACTTGAATTTTTGATTAGACATTCCAAGTAACGGGGGTTAGTTTTTAATCTACATTACTTTAAAGTATTTTGATAATAAAATAAAAAATTTATCGTAAATTCAAGAAATAAAGAAGAAATTTTTTCTAATCTTATCAATTTTTTATTCCTAACACTCAATTCCAATTTTTAAGGGTCGTGAGAAAAGATAAGAAAAATTAAATAAAATCTTTCAACTGAAACAACCAAACTTCAAAATGGAAGTCAAAATTTTTTTATGAAGTGTGCAAAAAATCAGAAAAAGATTTCAATATTAATAATAAAAAAAAAATTCAAAAAGAGTGGATAAAAATAAAATTAATTTTAACAAACTTTCTTTGCAAGAGAGAAAACTTTTTTTGTTTTATTATTTTTTATATGGAGCTGTACGCGGCATTTATTGCATCTCTTTTGACATATACTGTATATCGCGTTCGAAGGTGTGTTTGTATGTATATAAAAAAATATTGCGTTTCCGTGAAACTTTCAGTAATTTTTCGCGCGCGTAGTTTGAAAAACCGGCCGTAAAACTCGTTATATGGACCTGCCATAAAACGATTAACGTGCATTTACTATGCACACGAAGCCGCGATTTATTTTGCATAATGAGCGCGGTGCTATACTGCCGCATAATCAACGCGCGCATCGACACAGTCATAATTCGATTGAACACTAGTAAAAAAAAAAAAAAAAATTCATACCCACAGTTGCCACCTTCGCGCAATTAGAAAAGCAACATTACCAAGGCGCGAAAATCACAAGTCCCGTTATTGTCTCTTTCTTATTAAATAAAAAATCAAAAAAAGAAAATTGTCATTTCCGTTGATGGATCATCTCTGAGAATCCGATTATGCCTTTTCATGATTGCAATCAGGACCGGATATATGTCAAAGAAACTAATCGTTCTTTATTTATTTACACTTTATATGGCCCGGAAACGGTACAATTTATATATGTATAGATTTACTAGCAGAAAATTAAAAAAAAACTTTCTTTCTCAACTTTTTTTCCCTTAACCGGTTAAACTATTTCATTAGTCTTCTACTAATTATAGAGCATATAAAATATTTGCAATTGAATTTTATATTTTTATATTGTTAATCACATCTTGATTAAATATACATATATATATATTGTACCGTTATTGTAATATTAGCATCATTTATATTATTATTATCATTGTAGCTTATTAATTTAAATAATACGCTATATTATTTTAGCTCATTAATAAAATTTTATATTTCTTTTTTTCAATATGATGATTCCAAGTCTACTATACATATGTGAAAGTGCGGGTTCCTTGATAAAAAGCAATTTATAGATAATTTACAGACTTGCACACGTGTGGCACTCTTGTATATATCTTTAAACAAATTGTCGAACTTGTAATTTTCTTTTGATGAGAATATAGTGGACATAAATCAACAATCTTGAAACTATACTTCAAAAATGGAAAATTATTATATTAGAAACTTGAATTGCGTTAAATAACATTTTCGTATATATATATATATGTTATTTATTTGCGATGCAATCATGATGGATAATCCTTCGCGCGCCGCGCCAGTCAATATTGGATATTTATATATTAAAATAAAAAATAAAAAGAAATATAAGAAAGAGGCAATAACTAAGTAGTCAATCAACAAATGACATTCTATATTTAATTATATTTCCATATATATACTGCAATTATAACCGAAATTATTAAAATATTTTTTAAAATTATTACCAAGTTCCAAAATTGCATCAATAAAAAATTTATTTGATTCAAATAATCGCTCACTTGACTATTATCAAATAAATATTTACTTGAACCAAATAATTGAATTAAATAAACTGTATTTGAACAAATAATTTCTGTATTTGAAACAAATACCATTTAAGTGATTCAAATAATAATTATTTGATACAAATAAATATTTATTTGATAATAGTCAAGTAACGGATTATTTGAATCAAATAAATTTTTTTCAGCGTATCTTTTGTGAAATATTTTGTCAATTGGATATTACATGAAAAACATATATATATATTGGAAAAGCACTAACTTGATAGTCATTAATCAAGAATGACGTTCGACAAAATCGGATATAATTGCTCTAGAGAGACTTCGACTATCGATTAAACTAGGCTAACTTGTTCTCTTTTTTTTTACCTAACTATTTTCTTAACTATCACTTATAGAATTCTTGCAAGTTGACACCCATGTCATCGCTAATAACTTTTAATTTATTCAAGTAATTATTAAAAAGAAATTGCTACACTAAAGAAATCTAATTTGTTATATATTTGTCATATAAAAATCAGTTTATCCCTAGCATTTAATTTCCTACAAATAATTTACTTCAAGAAATATTTACATTTTATTTTTAATACTGAAAAATATATTGTTTGTCATTAAAAAATATTTATCATAAAAATAATCATAAAAATAATAATAATAATAATTTAATAATACTAAATAAGTAAATAAATTACAAATAAATATTCCAATTATAGCTGCCATTGATTTAAATTACCATCGATTTTAATTAAGATAGAATAGATTAATAACTCTCGTAACTATCATTGACTGTAACCACCGTTCATTATAATTACCATTGATTGTAAACTTCAATCATATTTTTTAATTATTAACTATATATTTTGTAATTGCAGAAAACAGTTTAAATAAAAATTATCACCAACACTCGAGGCAGGTTTCGAACGCGGGACCCCACGCAAACATGAAATTACGCCTTACGCCTCGCAGCCAATGTCAAATCTAAATTTTAATTCTCCACTTCCGTATTGTGATAACTATTATAGATTCCTCCTACTATTGAAAGAAGTTAAAATTTTTCTGACAAAGTGTCAAAACAATTTAACATGCAAAATATAAATAAATATCAAAAAAAAAAAAATAATAATATATTCCATCCAATGTGAAAATTTTTATTAATTAAAGGGAAATTAGAAAAAATTCTTTCTAATTTCATATATCAAGATGACCATTTTTGTTAATTCTGTTTTTAGACTAATCATATAAAAAATATCATCACCCTGCAATTGTATAGTTAAGACGAGAGTTAAAAAAAATAATTAAAATCCAGTGCAAAAGTCGTGTACGCGCTATAAGCGCGTCCTATATGCACGATTTCCTTAATTAAAAGTGTGATTAACATCCCAAGTGTCTTCATACTTTTTGGTTACACAGCAATGAAGAAGTGTGAATATATACCCTTTCCCAGGATCTCGAGCGGCAGTAAGTTCAATAAAACAAGCGCCTTAATTGTCGTCAACAATTAACTTTAGAAAATGGTACCGGGTGAAGCTGACCGTCACGAGAGAGTAAGAGAGACAGGAAAAAAAAAGAGACACAAACTCTCTTAAGAAATGTCAGATCCTCCTATTTGTCAACGTCGTTCTATTGTCAACTACATTCATTTCTGACAATGTAACTTTCATGCTTCTATGCGAGAAGAGATACACACATGCTTTGGAATTTACACATACAAACATACATATGTCAACCGTTAAATTGCTCCTGGAAGTTTAAGATCTAGGCTATATTTATACGAAAGAAATTATAAATAATTATTCAGTTATATTATTATTATTATTATTATTATTATTATTTACGCACACGATAGTCTTGGATATAGTGTTTCACTAAAATTGCGAGAATTATTATATAAAAACCTTTTTTTTATTTCACCAATTATTACTACCAACGAATAATTGTTACAGTTTACGATCATTTTTATGAAAAATGCTGTAAATATTTTCTTTTTTTTCACTATGTGAATATAATTATTTGTGCAATGTATTTAGAAAAATGTGAAAGAAAATTTACATATTTCTTGTAATTAGTAGCAAAATTACTATTTCCATTATAAAATAATGTTTAAAAATATAATTCACACATTTTATGATTTGATATATCAAATAAATATATTTTTATTAAAGAAAAAGATGTCAATTTGAAAATTAACATTATCATCAACAATTAAAACTATCATTTGGCGAAAATAAAATACCAACAATTGAAACTATTTTGAAACTATTAAACAAATTTGTGGTTATCATTCATTAAAAACTACAAACAATTTGGAGGTATTGTTTGAATTTGTAATAGATGGATAGATAGTTAATAAGTCTAACTGATAGTGTTAAAGAAAAACAGTAAACTGACTATACGGGGAACTGAAACTAATTTTGACGAGACAAAATCATAAATTAATATTAATCAACTTTCGTACAAATATATATATATTTATATATATACTACAGCGTCCTTTCACTATGCCTTGACATTTCGAGTGCACCTTCATTCGGTCCCGCGAAAGGCAGACTCGTAAAAGGAAGGAACCTCCTATGTTCTTCACACTTACTATTGCCTACGCATATCAATTCGTTTTAACAAAATTTTACTTTTCAATTCAATAAAAAGAAAAAAATAATTCCTACGCAACATGCAACCATAATCATAAAAAAATTCCGTTTTCTAAGATTCTAGCTAAAGTAACTCAAAAAGAAAAAGTGAAATACAAAAAAATTACAGAATTTACCTAGAAATTGTAAATAACAATAAGAATAAAAAAAAGACTGAGAACACCAAAAAGTAAAAAAAAAAAAAAAAAAAAAAAACAAATTGGTATGAGCGAAATTGCGGAAGGTAAGCAGCCAACAAAATTAAAAAGTAATCGAGCAATTTTCTCACGAGTGAAATTTTACGTAAAGTCACTTTTCGTTAAGTAATCCATTCCATAAAAATAATCGTACCTTCAACTTTGTTAAATATATGATTTATTATTTATAAACTTGGCATTTCTAATTTTATTTCCCAATTTGCCAACATACAACCCCCATTTGTAAAAAAAAAAGTTGAATCCTACACATACTCTACATTAGTAACTAACCTTTATGTTTTGGACTATAAAAAAAATATCTTTTTCTACATAAACTTTTGAACAGTTTTACTCTTGTATATAAATATATTCTAATAATGAGCAGTAAATCTTTTTTCATCACTGAAAGTCGATTAACTGTAATTTCGTTGAATCTATGATATTTCTTTAGAGGAAACTGAAGAAGAATAATTCTCCTCATAAACAAAAAAAAAATAATTAATTTCCTGAATTTTTATATAGATATAGATATAGATATAGAGCACTTTTTGATTAGTCCAGCGGATGCTGAGCTGCACTCAAATAAATTTATGAAAACTTTTCGAAAAATTAAATTTGGGAGATACTTGATCGGGAATACCGACAAAGTCTTAACCCGGGAGTCTCGAACAAAAAATGTATGGCGCACTTTTTAATTAGTCCAGCGGATGCTGAGCTGCACTCAAATAAATTTATGAAAACTTTTCGAAAAATTAAATTTGGGAGATAATTGATCAGGAATACCGCCAAAGTCTTAACCCGGGAGTCTCGAACAAAAAATGTATGGCGCACTTTTTGATTGGTGCAGCGGATGCGGAGCTACACTCAGATAATTTTTTTAAAAAATTTCGAAAAATTAAATTTGCGAGATAATTGATCGGGAATACCGCCAAAGTCTTAACCCGGGAGTCTCTAACAAAAAATGTATGGCGCACTTTTTGATTGGTCCAGCGGATGCTGAGCTACACTCAGATAAATTTTTTAAAAAATTTCGAAAAATTAAATTTGCGAGATAATTGATCGGGAATACCGCCAAAGTCTTAACCCGGGAGTCTCGAACAAAAAATGTATGGCGCACTTTTTGATTGGTCAAGCGGATGCTGAGCTACACTCAGATAAATTTTTTAAAAAATTTCGAAAAATTAAATTTGGGAGATAATTGATCGGGAATACCGCCAAAGTCTTAACCCGGGAGTCTCGAACAAAAAATGTATGGCGCACTTTTTGATTGGTCCAGCGGATGCTGAGCTACACTCAGATAAATTTTTTAAAAAATTTCGAAAAATTAAATTTGCGAGATAATTGATCGGGAATACCGCCAAAGTCTTAACCCGGGAGTCTCGAACAAAAAATGTATGGCGCACTTTTTGATTGGTCCAGCGGATGCTGAGCTACACTCAAATAAATTTATGAAAAATTTTCGAAAAATTAAATTTGGGAGATAATTGATCGGGAATACAGCCAAAGTCTTAACCCGGGAGTGTCGAACAAAAAATGTATGGCGCACTTTTTGATTGGTCCAGCGGATGCTGAGCTACACTCAGATAAATTTTTTAAAAAATTTCGAAAAATTAAATTTGCGAGATAATTGATCGGGAATACCGCCAAAGTCTTAACCCGGGAGTCTCGAACAAAAAATGTATGGCGCACTTTTTGATTGGTGCAGCGGATGCGGAGCTACACTCAGATAATTTTTTTAAAAAATTTCGAAAAATTAAATTTGCGAGATAATTGATCGGGAATACCGCCAAAGTCTTAACCCGGGAGTCTCGAACAAAAAATGTATGGCGCACTTTTTGATTGGTCCAGCGGATGCTGAGCTACACTCAGATAAATTTTTTAAAAAATTTCGAAAAATTAAATTTGCGAGATAATTGATCGGGAATACCGCCAAAGTCTTAACCCGGGAGTCTCGAACAAAAAATGTATGGCGCACTTTTTGATTGGTCCAGCGGATGCTGAGCTACACTCAGATAAATTTTTTAAAAAATTTCGAAAAATTAAATTTGCGAGATAATTGATCGGGAATACCGCCAAAGTCTTAACCCGGGAGTCTCGAACAAAAAATGTATGGCGCACTTTTTGATTGGTCCAGCGGATGCTGAGCTACACTCAGATAATTTTTTTAAAAAATTTCGAAAAATTAAATTTGCGAGATAATTGATCGGGAATACCGCCAAAGTCTTAACCCGGGAGTCTCGAACAAAAAATGTATGGCGCACTTTTTGATTGGTCCAGCGGATGCTGAGCTACACTCAGATAAATTTTTTAAAAAATTTCGAAAAATTAAATTTGCGAGATAATTGATCGGAAATACCGCCAAAGTCTTAACCCGGGAGTCTCTAACAAAAAATGTATGGCGCACTTTTTGATTAGTCCAGCGGATGCTGAGCTACACTCAAATAAATTTATGAAAAATTTTCGAAAAATTAAATTTGGGAGATAATTGATCGGGAATACCGCCAAAGTCTTAACCCGGGAGTCTCGAACAAAAAATGTATGGCACACTTTTTGATTGGTCCAGCGGATGCTGAGCTACACTCAGATAAATTTTTTAAAAAATTTCGAAAAATTAAATTTGCGAGATAATTGATCGGGAATACCGCCAAAGTCTTAACCCGGGAGTCTCGAACAAAAAATGTATGGCGCACTTTTTGATTGGTCCAGCGGATGCTGAGCTACACTCAGATAAATTTTTTAAAAAATTTCGAAAAATTAAATTTGCGAGATAATTGATCGGGAATACCGCCAAAGTCTTAACCCGGGAGTCTCGAACAAAAAATGTATGGCGCACTTTTTGATTAGTCCAGCGGATGCTGAGCTACACTCAAATAAATTTATGAAAAATTTTCGAAAAATTAAATTTGCGAGATAATTGATCGGGAATATCGCCAAAGTCTTAACCCGGGAGTCTCGAACAAAAAATGTATGGCGCACTTTTTGATTGGTCCAGCGGATGCTGAGCTACACTCAGATAAATTTTTTAAAAAATTTCGAAAAATTAAATTTGCGAGATAATTGATCGGGAATACCGCCAAAGTCTTAACCCGGGAGTCTCGAACAAAAAATGTATGGCGCACTTTTTGATTGGTCAAGCGGATGCTGAGCTACACTCAGATAAATTTTTTAAAAAATTTCGAAAAATTAAATTTGGGAGATAATTGATCGGGAATACCGCCAAAGTCTTAACCCGGGAGTCTCGAACAAAAAATGTATGGCGCACTTTTTGATTGGTCCAGCGGATGCTGAGCTACACTCAGATAAATTTTTTAAAAAATTTCGAAAAATTAAATTTGCGAGATAATTGATCGGGAATACCGCCAAAGTCTTAACCCGGGAGTCTCGAACAAAAAATGTATGGCGCACTTTTTGATTGGTCCAGCGGATGCTGAGCTACACTCAGATAACTTTTTTAAAAAATTTCGAAAAATTAAATTTGCGAGATAATTGATCGGGAATACCGCCAAAGTCTTAACCCGGGAGTCTCGAACAAAAAATGTATGGCGCACTTTTTGATTGGTCCAGCGGATGCTGAGCTACACTCAGATAAATTTTTTAAAAAATTTCGAAAAATTAAATTTGCGAGATAATTGATCGGGAATACCGCCAAAGTCTTAACCCGGGAGTCTCGAACAAAAAATGTATGGCGCACTTTTTGATTGGTCCAGCGGATGCTGAGCTACACTCAGATAAATTTTTTAAAAAATTTCGAAAAATTAAATTTGCGAGATAATTGATCGGGAATACCGCCAAAGTCTTAACCCGGGAGTCTCGAACAAAAAATGTATGGCGCACTTTTTGATTGGTCCAGCGGATGCTGAGCTACACTCAGATAATTTTTTTAAAAAATTTCGAAAAATTAAATTTGCGAGATAATTGATCGGGAATACCGCCAAAGTCTTAACCCGGGAGTCTCGAACAAAAAATGTATGGCGCACTTTTTGATTGGTCCAGCGGATGCTGAGCTACACTCAGATAAATTTTTTAAAAAATTTCGAAAAATTAAATTTGCGAGATAATTGATCGGAAATACCGCCAAAGTCTTAACCCGGGAGTCTCTAACAAAAAATGTATGGCGCACTTTTTGATTAGTCCAGCGGATGCTGAGCTACACTCAAATAAATTTATGAAAAATTTTCGAAAAATTAAATTTGGGAGATAATTGATCGGGAATACCGCCAAAGTCTTAACCCGGGAGTCTCGAACAAAAAATGTATGGCACACTTTTTGATTGGTCCAGCGGATGCTGAGCTACACTCAGATAAATTTTTTAAAAAATTTCGAAAAATTAAATTTGCGAGATAATTGATCGGGAATACCGCCAAAGTCTTAACCCGGGAGTCTCGAACAAAAAATGTATGGCGCACTTTTTGATTGGTCCAGCGGATGCTGAGCTACACTCAGATAAATTTTTTAAAAAATTTCGAAAAATTAAATTTGCGAGATAATTGATCGGGAATACCGCCAAAGTCTTAACCCGGGAGTCTCGAACAAAAAATGTATGGCGCACTTTTTGATTAGTCCAGCGGATGCTGAGCTACACTCAAATAAATTTATGAAAAATTTTCGAAAAATTAAATTTGCGAGATAATTGATCGGGAATATCGCCAAAGTCTTAACCCGGGAGTCTCGAACAAAAAATGTATGGCGCACTTTTTGATTGGTCCAGCGGATGCTGAGCTACACTCAGATAAATTTTTTAAAAAATTTCGAAAAATTAAATTTGTGAGATAATTGATCGGGAATACCGCTAAAGTCTTAACCCGGGAGTCTCGAACAAAAAATGTATGGCGCACTTTTTGATTGGTCCAGCGGATGCTGAGCTACACTCAGATAAATTTTTTAAAAAATTTCGAAAAATTAAATTTGCGAGATAATTGATCGGGAATACCGCCAAAGTCTTAACTTGGGAGTCTCGAACAAAAAATGTATGGCGCACTTTTTGATTGGTCCAGCCGATGCTGAGCTACACTCAGATAAATTTTTTAAAAAATTTCGAAAAATTAAATTTGCGAGATAATTGATCGGGAATACCGCCAAAGTCTTAACCCGGGAGTCTCGAACAAAAAATGTATGGCGCACTTTTTGATTGGTCCAGCGGATGCTGAGCTACACTCAGATAAATTTTTTAAAAAATTTCGAAAAATTAAATTTGCGAGATAATTGATCGGGAATACCGCCAAAGTCTTAACCCGGAAGTCTCGAACAAAAAATGTATGGCGCACTTTTTGATTGGTCCAGCGGATGCTGAGCTACACTCAGATAAATTTTTTAAAAAATTTCGAAAAATTAAATTTGCGAGATAATTGATCGGGAATACCGCCAAAGTCTTAACCCGGGAGTCTTGAACAAAAAATGTATGGCGCACTTTTTGATTAGTCCAGCGGATGCTGAGCTACACTCAAATAAATTTATGAAAAATTTTCGAAAAATTAAATTTGCGAGATAATTGATCGGGAATATCGCCAAAGTCTTAACCCGGGAGTCTCGAACAAAAAATGTATGGCGCACTTTTTGATTGGTCCAGCGGATTCTGAGCTACACTCAGATAAATTTTTTAAAAAATTTCGAAAAATTAAATTTGCGAGATAATTGATCGGGAATACCGCCAAAGTCTTAACCCGGGAGTCTCGAACAAAAAATGTATGGCGCACTTTTTGATTGGTCCAGCGGATGCTGAGCTACACTCAGATAAATTTTTTAAAAAATTTCGAAAAATTAAATTTGCGAGATAATTGATCGGGAATACCGCCAAAGTCTTAACCCGGGAGTCTCGAACAAAAAATGTATGGCGCACTTTTTGATTGGTCCAGCCGATGCTGAGCTACACTCAGATAAATTTTTTAAAAAATTTCGAAAAATTAAATTTGCGAGATAATTGATCGGGAATACCGCCAAAGTCTTAACCCGGGAGTCTCGAACAAAAAATGTATGGCGCACTTTTTGATTGGTCGAGCGGATGCTGAGCTACACTCAGATAAATTTTTTAAAAAATTTCGAAAAATTAAATTTGCGAGATAATTGATCGGGAATACCGCCAAAGTCTTAACCCGGGAGTCTCGAACAAAAAATGTATGGCGCACTTTTTGATTGGTCCAGCGGATGCTGAGCTATACTCAAAAAGATTTTGGAAAAATTTTTGAAAAATTAAATTTGCGAGATAACTGCTCAGGAATACAACCAAAAAAATAGTCAAAAAGTTCCAAACAAAAAATGTATGGCGCACTTTTTGATTGGTCCAGCGGATGCTGAGCTAAACTAGAAAACAAATTCGGAAAAATTTTCGAAAAATTAAATTTGCGAGATAATCGCTCCGGAATACCACCAATAAAATAGGGAAAAAGTTTCGAACAAAAAATGTATTGCGGACTTTTTGATTGGTCCAGCGGATGCTGTGCTAAACTAGAAAACAAATTCGGAAAAATTTTCGAAAAATTAAATTCGCGAGATAATCGTTCGGGAATACCGCGAAATTCTTTAGCAAAAAGTAGCGAACAAAAAATGTATGGCGCACTTTTTGATTGGTCCAGCGGATGCTGAGCTAAACTAAAAAACAAATTCGGAAAAATTTTCGAAAAATAAAATCTGCGAGATAATCGCTCCGGAATACCGCCAATAAAATAGGGAAAAAGTTTCGAACAAAAAATGTATGGCGCACTTTTTGATTGGACCAACGAATGCTGAGCTAGGTCAAAATAAATTTTCTTAAAAGGGGATGGGTAGGTAGATTTCAAAATTTGATAAAATCATCCTTACGTAATTAATGAGTTTTAATTTCCAACAAAATTTTTTTTAGAATAAAAAAATGTTCTTTAAATCAAACAAATTTTTTTTTAACTTTAAGAGGTAATTTTATTAACCGTATATAAAAAAACATTGTTCTGGTTGTAAATATCTTAATTTATTCAAATTATCGTAAAAATTGTTGTTGAAATTTAATGTAATTTTTATTAGTTCAAAGAAAAGTTTTGCAGATTATTCATAAAATTGAAGGAAAAAAATAATATAATATTGCTGACATAACTGTTGTTTGCAGATGCTGCAAAGAAAAGCAAACAGTTAAGTCAATTTTCATAAATAATGCACGAGTATAGAATGATATCAGCCGTTGACTGCTTAGTTTTGAATTTACATCTTCTTATTCTGTATTGACGCGCGGTTCATTCAGAAGGTGCGGTAAGGGCATTCAACATAACTATTTAACATAAGAAGCAAGTCCTCTCTCCTCTCAATCCCCCCCCCCCCTAAGTACGAAAAAATCCTGTTGTCACGATTCACTTTGGAATGTAACTCAAGGTGTAAATTTAAAATCACACCATCTTCTCTTTTTTTCCGCACTGTTATACAAACGCGCGCTTCTCTCTTTTTTTCTTTTTCTTGTTTTTTTAACTTTAATAATAAAAAAAGCCCTTATCATTTCACGAGAGTGGAAAAGAATTATTTACTTGAACAACGATAAAATTTTACACCTGCTCTTTTTTAACTACTTTTTTTTATTACGTTCTTAATTTTTGGAAGTCAACGAATTACAAACACCGCAAAGATGTAATCCGTTGGAAATTTAAGAAAACGAGTTCAAAACGATGGTATAATTAATTGTAATATATAATTTCTTTTTTTTTAACCAAAGTAATAGCAACTATATTTACGTATTTATCAAGAATTAAATATTCCCTTTTTTTAAATGTTCATTATTAAATTTAATTGCACAGGTAGTTACCACTATTTGTTAAGATAATATCAACCGGGGAAACTTTCAAGTTATTTTTTTTATATATATATTGTCACACAGTACTTGAATTAATGTTATTTTACGAGTATCTAAACATTTATGACCGGATCTCGAAAAAACATTGCATGCGTAAATAGATTAGTAGATTTAGTATCGTGTTCATAGACGTATAACGATATACACTTGGAATCGTAACATCTTTGAGATTCAAAATTCAATTTATTGCAGTACAATATAAATATCGTATATATAGGGAAACTTTTATATTACGTGCAATACCAATTAAATGGATATAAAAGAGTTCGTGTTGCCCACATAAGAAATTATTTAATTATTTATAACATATGTAAACTCTTCTATTCGTTATTTATAATAGTAATATAAGTATAAATATACTTTATGCATATATATCCATCGAGAAAATATATTTTTCCTAAATATTCCTTTCCAATTAAAAATTTTTTCCTAAATATCCTTTTCAGAAAAACTAGTTCATAACAAATACAGATGGTTATAAAATTGTTTTTTCTATCGCCATAATGGATCCGCCATTTTGAATTTTGAATAACTAACCTCAGATTGGTAATCAGCGTCCCTAAAAACAAAATAAACCTTAGCTTTTCTTTTCTTAAATGTCGAGTTTTTCCTGTGTGTAAACCCACGGATTCTTGGTAACTTAATTTTCACTTGGGAAAGAGTTAAGTGCATGCAACTTTTCTCTAAGATTTGAAGAACGAATTATCATCTTTTCTTAAGTTCCCCTACCTACAAGAACTAATTTGCTGATCTATTAGCAAATTAGGGACATTACCAAAACCTTGAAAGATTATTATTTTCAAAATAAACGAAGACAAGAAATAGCAGCAAGGATATGAGAAAAAAAAAGTTATAACATAGATGAAAAGGTTATCTCTCTTAGAGTAACAAATGACTGTGTGGTAAAGTAACTGCAAAGGATGAGAAGGATTCAAGAGATCTTCAAGGGCGCCTTGAAGTCCTTCTCTCGTTGTGCGGGCAAGAAACTCTTTTTTACAGGATGGGACCTCTATCTTGTGAAATCAAGTCTCTCTCTCTCTTTCTCTCTTTTAGCGACATTGAAGTTGGACTTTTGCGCGTGAAATTCTCATGCCCCTTTTGGCCGTTTTCGTCGGACATTCCCTTTGTAACTTTTGTACTTTCACCGCGCGCGAGCAAAAGAGCGACGAATCTCGACCCTATTTGTCACCCAAGTCAACGTTCCTTTTCGCCTTTAATTTATCGACCCATTGATTCTTGGCAATAAAAAGGCGATAAAGTACTAAAGCAGATAGAATCAAACAATGGTCTGTAAAAATTCTTCGTGTCAATGCCAGATTCTCTTATCTCAATTGCCCATCGTTGCGAGTGCAATTGGTTTTTAGGATTTACGCGAAATTCTGAAATCGGGGTGTCCCCGACAACACTTTCTCGAAAAATTTTCAAAAGGTGTGTTATTATTTAAAAATTTTCTATCACATCAAAGGGAAAAAAAATTTTACTACTTTTAAACGAAATAAACTTTTTTTTGTTTTTATTATTAAAAAAAAAAAAAAAATTATTTCAATATATTTTTTGTTTTCAACAAACTATTAGTGAGACGATTATAGGAATTTGTTTCCCAGAAATGAGTGCATTATTTCCTTTCATGTTTTAATGAGACAAACATATATGTAAGCATTGTTGCAAAAAGTATAACGTTTTAACTAACAGAGACAAAAAGTTCGACATGATACTTTTTTACTTTTAACAAAAAATAAAAATATAATTTTTAGAGCTGGTTTTATGAAAATTATTGTCATTTCCATTTAGAAAATATATATGCACTTATTTCCAAGAAAATAATTTCCTGAAGAGCTTTTAAAAACAGAAAGTGTTTTTGTAATTGATTTTTAATTAAAATTGCGAGCTAAAAGAATAAATATTTTTACGATTGAATTTATAATTTTCTGCAAAAAAAAAATATTTCTTTTATGTTTATTTTACTAAAATTAAACTACAGAAAATCGAAGAATTATTGAATTATTAATCACTTTCTAATTGTTCTTATTTTTAAATTAATCAAATATAGTTAAACTGCTAATAATTTTAAACAAAATAAAAAATATATTTTTTTATATTTAGTAGAAATATTATTTGAATCAGTAGCTGATTTTTCTCCTATCAAATTAATTATTTTTAACTAACTCAAATTTCAATAGACAGAATAAAGATTTATTTATTTGTTGAAATTTAAATGGTTCCTTTGTTAAATTAAACCATAAACTGCGTGTAACTGAAACTCACGAACATCTGATTTTTTGCGGCGGTAATTAGTTTTAATCAAAACACATCTTTCTCTCTACTGTTTAATTGCACATGCAAATGTATGAAAATGTCTTTATAATCTCTTTGAAATATCTGCGCACAAATCTACAATTGTTCACTGAACCGTGAAACGAAAAGATATTTAGTGAAGATATTACTCACAAAGGTGTGAGCGATTATTGCCTAAGAAACATTTTCTTCTAATTAAAAAAATCCTTTACAGAAAATACAAATTCAACAAATTAATATTATTAAAATGTGACGATAGCCACAGTCGTTAAGGCGCCTTAAATAGTGAGCGAAATTTAGAGTTAGAGGTTCAATTCCCCCTGGTTCAAGAAATTTTAGCAATGCTTTTTAATTCTTTAAATTTATTTTAAACATAATAAACTCATTATACAATTCTAAGTTATCGTAATTAATTTAAATTACCTAATAATTTTTTGTTTAAAATTTTTTTTTAATTTACTTTAAGATTTATCAACATTAACAATTCCTCAACAGTTTTACAAAACATTCTTTTCTTTATACATATTATACACGAATGAAACAAAAGAGTTGTTTATCAAGAAATTGTAAGATCAATACACTTTAAGAAAAAAATATTGATCTTTCTATTCCGAGTTGTTGACAAGAGATTGATAGACTGTCGTTACAATCGCAGCCATTTATGGAAAAGAAGAAGACTCGCTTCAACAATTTGCAAGAACCTTTAGAGCTAATTAATTCACGTCATTAAACTCGAAGGACAGGGTCGAATTTAGGTTACGCAATGCTTGAGGCAGCATCACGATTCTAAGACAGAGAGAAAGAGAAAATAAGGAAAAAAATCATCTTTTTTCCACAAATTTCTCTGATTGAAAATTATAAATTATTCCACTACAAACACATCAGTCGTTAATCCTCATCAAAATTTATGATTTATTAGATATTAATTAACATCAAAACTTTCCACATAATTTTTCTGCATAGAATCCTCTTATATATATAGCTCCTCTACAAAATGACTTTTTTACAAATTAACATATTGCAAGGGGCGAAAAAAATATGCAATGTTGGAAAATACTGGAAGGTGAATATAAAATTACTTTGTGAAACTTTATTTAATTTGAATGATTAAATCCTTCACTTTGAAGATCGTAAATACTTGTTAAGAAATCGGTATCGGATAATTGGACATGATAATTTTTGCCACAGAAAATAAAAGTCGTTGAAAAAGTAATGGAAGATGTGAAAATCACGAGAGAGAAAAAAAAGCAACAACCTCTCTTCACATAACACCTAATTAAATATTTCAATAACTCTCTCGTTGAATTAAATTTTTCAACCTCACCATAGAAAAGTTTCAAAATATATGTTCATCAATCACTTTTACAAATTCACCTGTTCGTTGCTCTACTTTTAAAAATATATTTTTCAACAATTAGAAAGGTTTAACAATTTCAATAATTTTTTTTTTTTTTTTTTGTATCTATATATAATCATTTTGCACGACAAACTTATTATTTTTAGTTAAAAATCACGTCCGTCTATTATATATACACGTACAAACATTATTTATTACTTTATTTTCTGTTTTAAAAAGGTCCAACAGGTGGTCAAGAATTTTTTTTCTTTAACAAATATATTCTATAATTATTTTAATTAATTATTTTTGTTATTATTGACACAATGGAGAAGTTGAAAAAAAAAATAATTTTATATAATTTTTTTAATTCTTTACTAATAAATAATAATTTTCCAAATAGTTAGGTATAACTCTGTTTAAAATAAAATAAAACATATAAAATTTTGATTAGTTTCCAGAATTTTTATATTTATGATTATTATGAAACTCAAAAGAAAATAAAAAAATTATAGCAATTAAAAAGTAATTTTTCTCTATTATTGTATTACATATGACAGGTCATTTAGTCCATAATCACATGGATACTGTAGGAAATAATATAAGGGATGGAAAATTAAATGACTCTACTTTTACATTCAACAAAGCCATTCGTTATACTTTCAGATTTCTAGCTCGTTATTCATCACTTTTTACCAGCACCATAACGAATCATCCACTTCTATGCACTTTACTGCTTAACAAGCGGCGCATAAAGAGAGAGAGAGAGAGAGAGAGAGAGAGAGAGAGAGAGAGAGAGAGAGAGAGAGAGAGAGAGAGAGAGAGAGAGAGAGACTTGGATCCGCGATAATAAACCTTCAACCATTAGGCACGCGCTTCGCAAAGGCTAGATCACCACCTGAGATCATTTCTGTACCCTCATTCGATCAGATGTACCTTGATCACGCGATATCATGAAATTGATCATTTCGATCTTTCCTACTTAATCTCTATTAAAAAAGAATAATAAAATAATAATAATAAAAAAAAAAATTAAATGGATAAAAATAATTCCCGTATGAATGGTGTATATGTATAATATTTGTCAGTATATAGAGTCTAAAGATATTTCATGTCACTATAAATTCAATAATACATCAACATAGATTTCATTTAAATTGCACTATTAACGTTATATAGTCAGAACTTGTAAAATCGTATATATTATTATGAAGACATTATAAAATATATGGGATCAAGTTCACTTGAGATGGTGAAATATATAGAATTACAAAAGGATTGCCTCAGCTCTTACATATTAAGTCAAAAATATTATTATATTATAATTATTAATATTATATATTTTAATATTATTCTATTATTATTAAAATTATAAAAATTTAAATTATTTTTTAATTATTTAACTCTCAATTTTTAAGGACTTCGTAGGTCAGGGCCGAAACTCTTATAGCGAGAATTTGTGTCCGTCTGTCCGTCCGTCAATAACCATAGTTTGTCTACTATAGCAACCGCTATCATGGAAACGGTTACCATAGCAACGATCACCATAGTAACTGTTTCCACAGCAACTGTTACCATTGAAACCTTCACCATAGTTACCATTACCATTACGGTTACTATAGCAACTGTTATTATAGCAACCGTTACCATAGTAACAATTCTTGTAACAGCGCTTATCATGACTAGAAAAATGTTTCTTTGATATAGGGTCAAAGAAATGTTTTCTTTAATTTGAATAAAATTTCTTTAATTTAAGGAAAATTTTGTTATTCTAAATAAAACTTTGTTTGAAATTGAAAAAATTTTATTTAAATTTAACATTTTTTTAAATACAATAATTTTTTTTTTTAAATTATAGAAAACTTTTCTTTGACCCTATGTCAAAGAAATACTTCTTTGATTCAAAGAAACATTTTTCAGGGTGTAGCAACCGTTACTATGGTAACTGAATTTAAGAATGTTTTTTCTTCGATGCAGCAATCACGTTAAAGTAACACCATAATTTTTCTTAATATAATAATAACGCATTTCAATTTTAGAGTAACGTGACGAGCATCATTAGATACGTTATAATTTAAATAGAACCTAATAATATATTTTAAAATTGAATAACACGACTATTTCGTAAACAAAAAATCGAAACAGGTCAAATCTTACGTCGATTATACATGCGAGATATTTGTTGGCAAGTTATATATCACGACAATCAATTTTTGGAATTTCAGTACTTAAAGTATCGAACTATATAGTATATATGTGTGAACCTTAAGGGGACGATTCAAAAGATACATTCACCGTGAAGCATTCATATAGCTTTGGTATTATCGACGTAACATAGTCACGAGCGACCAACATTCGCTACTGTCTCTATTTTAGTGCACAATCTTTAAGAAGCGACATGAAACATTTACAGCATCGGATAATGCTTATCAGGATCCCGGTTCTACTATCCGATAAATTTTAAGACGTGTATCTTTATTTTTCTCTATATTCTCTAAATCTACAGTATTCACAAAGAATCTTATAATTGTGATGCTCCACGAGAAAAGGGACCTTATGGTAAACAAATTTTAGGTTATGTTAGTGATAAACGAAAAATATTTAGACAGCGATCTGAGAGACCGGTACAGCAGTTTGAAGGTTAACTTTGATTCGGATTATGACAGATCGAAATTTCAAAAAGAATGTAATACATCCCTGAGAATATTGTGAATTGTAAAGCAACATCTTGTAAGAGGTTAACATAAATGTTGTGTATACGAATGAGAGTATCGATTCTTGAGATGATACGTTCTAAACAACCTACACATGTAATTCCAAAGAGCGAATTCCAAAACGACCTACGGCCTACGCTCTAGTACATTGCACACGCGTCTGATTGCACGTCCCATATAAAATAGCTATGTATACGTAAGGAGAGGGACATTAATGGTAGTAGCCAAGACTATAAGCCGCGAGAGGGTACACACAAGTTGAACTCGGAAACGAGCTTCGCTTATAATCGGCCGGCAACTTTGAAGATACGGTCCGACCAGTTTTTATACTTCCGTGACATAATACAGCCAAGATATTTTATTTTAAGCGTATTGAAGAATTCCACTTATTTTGAAAGTAAAAGAAAGTCACCTGTAGCGGTATATCACCAACACCTGTCGGCTAATTAACAAGAGGAAAAAAAAAAACCTGATACACCTTTATATGACTCTACTTGAGAAAGGTTGTTCATGCTCAGATTCTCAACAAAATGATATCATTTTATATACATTGAATGATATCATTTTATATGATCGAAATTCCATTTACCTATTTTACATTACACGCTGAAGGATAGTTGATGGTGTTATTTCAATCATACAGTTAAAATGTATTGCTTCGAGCTCTATAAAGTATAATTTTAATTTTTACCACAATTTTAATGACTATTACTTAAGTCAGAAGGATCAAAAAACAGTTTTACTTGGATTTTTTATATAAAGATGAGTAAAGTTATTTATTCAGAAATATTTGCATGAAATTAAGTAAAATTTGAAGAATATTTAGTAATTATTTTATAGAAAAATAATATTTATAATATGACTATTTTACTAAAAATTATCATTTTCTGGTGGACGTGATAACTCGAGATCAACTAAAATAAAAAACAAAATGATTTCATTTTAACTTCTGTGTGAACAAAAAATTTTGAACAAATTGAATTCTGCATTTTTCCGTAAACTTTAATGCCAAAAGTTAAGAAAAAAAAATTATGACTTTTGACTTTAAAGTTTTTGTAAAAATACAGGATTTAATTTGTACAAAAATCTTTGTTCATACAGAATAGTTAAAATCATTTAATAATGAAATTTTTTTGGTATTTTGATTTGACAACAGAAAAAAGTTATTTTTAGTAAAATAATCATAACTACACGGAGAGAAAAATCTGCCTTTTATAGTATGAAATAGATTGCTGCTATTTTTCTTTAAACTTTTCATACTAATAGAGCAAAGATTTGAGAATTTTTAGGATAGTATTTGTCCGTACTAAAAAAGCATAGTATATATGCTTCTATAGTACGAAACATGTAGTTTAATAGCAACAACGCCATGCGAAGATCGCACATAACATCATCCTACTATGTTTGCATAAGTTCTATGCTTTTTCGGGGATAGACTCTTGCAACTGGCGATTAGGCCACGCCCACTTTTACTGAATTGGAAGTAACTGTGTGAATACTCACACAAATGCCTAATCGCCAGTTGCAAGAGTCTATCCCCGAAAAAGCATAGAACTTATGCAAACATAGTAGGATGATGTTATGTGCGATCTTCGCATGGCGCCGTTGGATTAAAAGTATAATAAGTATGTAATAAGAGGCTATATGACAAACTTTATTAGCATAGACAAGTTTCATGCTAAAAAGACATACGATTGTACTATAATTACTCAAATTTCATGTCTATATAGCATAGAAAATTTCTGTGCATTAAATGTAAACCTTTCTATACTATAAAAGGCAGATTTTTCTCTCCGTGTACTATAATAATTATTATTTTTCTATCAAGTTATTACTAAAAATATTCTTCAAGTGTTACTTAATGTAATAAAAAAAATTTCTAAATAACAATTCAAATCGCGAGGACATGTTTCGTTTTCAAAAAATTCAATATTTTTTTGTACTCTGCGAGTGTAGATGAAAAAAATTTCATCCTATAAAAAAGTGTTGCTATAAATTTTTTGTAAATTACACCAACAGAAGAAGATAATCTTCTATTCGCGAGGGTATATACAGAATTCCTAGTAAAAACCAGATTTTAAATTTCAGGTACTTTGCAGGGGTAATTTTGGTAAAATTACAATAAAATTTACAAATTTGCTCACCAATCAGTGTAAATTCCAAATCGCGGAGCATTACTGTCTTATTTGTACTTCTACATAGATTGAGAACACAATAATTCCTGCATCCATTGGTGCACTAGCTGAAAAATAAAAAAAAAAAAATTATAAATTATTTAAAAATTATTTACAATTTTCAAACATATGCTACTTTTCTTAATTCAAAAAAAAAAAAATTTACTTCAAGCGAGTAAAATTGGATCAAGAAAATATTGAACTAAGTCAGTGAAAATTCAATAACTCACTGGAATCAATGAAATTTTCACTGATATTAGTTTTAAGAAAATAGATTTTTTTCTCCTATAAATACTTTTTAAAGAGTAAATCTTTTTAAAATTATTTTTACTTTAAACTAATGTGATAAGAGAGCATACGAGAGAAACCAAGGAATCGAGTAAAATATTTCCAAGTACAATGAAAGCGAGAAAATAGCCTCAAGATATTTCAGCACCTATAAAACTATATTCTTCTGAGTCGTTAATGCTTGTTAATGCAAGTTAGTTGGAACGTGGACGCTGTGCATTACCTAGGCGAACTATAATCATAATAATCGGCTTTATTACCCAGCATTAACATACGCTCGGGCTCTCAAATAGGAAGATGTACGTGATATATATAAAATCCACATAATAAAACGTATCCTACGACAAGTAAACGACTTGAGAAATAAGGATATTACTCTACGCGTATGACTCGTCATTTTGTGAATATTGCACATTCAATTATGTATTCAACTTGGAGAGTTCAAAATGAACATTTTTCAAAATTACTTTTTTTGAAACTGAAAGTATTCATTTTTCTTTGAATTTAATGAACAAATTAATTTTTCAAAATTAAAAATTTCCAAAGAAAATCCAAACTTAAAAAAAGTTAAATTTACCTTCAGAAATTAAATGACTTTTTCCTAAAGTAATTAATTTAAAAATAATAAAAGTTTAAACACAAAAAAGAAAAAGATTTCAACTACGAGTTAACGAAACGTATAATATCGTATAATGAAAATAAACAATGAAAGTTTTAAATCCGGAACATAGCGAAAGAACGTAATCGAATCGCAGTTTACAATCTATATCGACCTGAACTCTAGTTTTGCATCTTCCATTCACCTGCTCAGGACGCTGACCGTATTGGCAAACAGAACACTTTATTATACGCTACGGTCGTGCGGTTATGCAATCACGATGAAAGAAGCATCGTACACTTGCATCCGCAGTATACATGTATATATATGTACATCATAAATGTGAAGCCGCGCGATTGCTGAGCAAATTATTACAAGAAAGTGAAGTCTACTTTGATATATCCATAATATATAAAAGAAATTAAGTATTTCACTCTCACACATATTAGAAATTATGAGCAATTGAGTTATTTTTATAATATTATCAATAAAAAATGTCAAAATAAAAAAAAATTTATAATATTCCATTTAAAATAGCGAAATTACGGAGAACATTTTTTAATTTTTCTAATATGTACTTAGAAAATTTTGTAATACATACACTATTTAAGTTAATGAAGATTCTAACTTAATTATATAAACCGTAAAAAATTACGATTTATTAAAATTTTAATTGATAATATTCTATATACTGCATCATAAAATATATGAATCACTTCAAGTTTTATATTGAGAAGAAGACTAAAATTTATAATGAAAATTATAAAACATATAATAAATATTTCTTATATTGCGCAGCTCTATAAACCCTGAATCCTTTTTTTTTTAAATATATCTAGATAAGGTAAACTCCCTCCGTATGTATATAGTTTCTTCATCTTTCGAGGACTTACGTCAGTTTAAAGGTCTTGACTTTTCGCGTTTCAGCAATTTTTCAGGATAATAATTTATTAGGATTACTCATATTATTAAATTTATATAATCATGTTTTACACACGTTTGCATAAAATGGGAATTACATGTAAATTGTGTGAACGACACCAAATATTGTGTACACAATCGTTTACAATAATTGCAAATAATTACAACGTTTAAAATTATATTGTGTGTTGTTGAAAGTTTTCATTATTGAAAAATTGAGAAAAATTCTATTGTTCACAACTATCAGTTAATTGAAATACAAACTTGTAAACAATCATATATATAATTTAAAATCACAATACAATTTATTCAGTGTGGCTGCAAAATTTCTTGATACTTTTCTTTTATTTACTAAATTTTCTATGGTAATTAAAATTTTTTTCAACATTATATAGAGCACTACAAGATAATTTCAGATAATTCGGAATATTTCAGATGATCCTAAATACTTCCAGACAATTTAAATACATACTTTTAAATAATTCAAGATATTTCAATTTGGCTCAACCAAAATTCTTTTAAATAGAAATTCTGCCAAATATATTAATTCAAAGAAACAAAAAAAAAATTAGATTAAAAGAAATTCAATTATAAATCATTTCTAAAAATCATTGCAAAATTTAGCTCTTGAATTGATACATAGAAAGCACGTAAAGGTTCAACTATAAACAACCCTATTGTTGACAGTTTTAAGACAGTGGGAAACAAACTTCGAATCATTAAATCACAATATTCCTTTGAATTCTGACAAAAGCGATAAATTTTGTCAGTTAGTTTGAATCGCAACTGAATTTTCATTAAGAAAATAAATTCCTCATTTAGAGGTTGATTCGTATATATACCGTAATAAAAGTTTATATACTATATAGAATTAATATTGCCTTTCTCTTGATGCATAAAGCTGATAAAAAGAATAGAGAGAAAAAATTTAAACCAGGATATTAATTTACGTTCTTGAAATTTTATAATTTAACGTTCCTACAAATTCTTTATTATAAAACGTTTAACGATATAAAATGCTAAATAGTTTCAATCATCGCCCTCTTAACCTTATATACTTCAGACTACATTTACATTTTTTTTTTTAAACACTTCGATAATACTATGTGCAAACATTTTGCATTTCTATACTGAGTTGACTTGAAAAATAATACAATATTATATATTAAGCTGCATCTGACATCAAAATTAATATCATATATAAATTATGATAATAGATTAAATAAATGAATTATATAGTTGAAAATTTGATTAGAGAAGAAATTTTATTGAGAAAAGTGATTTTATCCTCAAGAAGAGATATAAAAAAATTAAAGTTGTGCCGAAAAGCTTCAAGTTTATAAATTGCAATTAATTGGAGGTGAAGTTACTCTCTTGTAAGTGAAAATACTATGTATAAACCATGATAATTTATCGTCATAGTTCGCGACCTGTATTACGAGTTTGCTCGGGCATAACGGCTATATATATATATATATATATATGCGTGCGTGTTTTTAATCGATGGTACATTTAATCTGCTTCTAGTAATTACTGGCGTAAAATTCGATTCAATTGCTATCACCTTTTAAGTGAGGAGTCTTTCAAATTTTCCCTTGAGGCTAGATAGAAATCCATTTTTATTCCAGAGTCATTGCAGCTCTAGTTTTGCCATTAATCTCATATCACGTGCCGGAAGGCTTTAACAACTTTTTTTTCAGTATATATATGCTTTCTGAATTTGAATAAGTGAAATTTTACTACTACTGGATGCAGTCAATGTTTATAAAATTCAAAAATTAAGAGAGGTGAATTTAAACCAATTTTCGTTTTTTTATAAAATTCAGATTCGAGTATGAATGACAATATTTATTAAAACAAAATTTTATTCAACAGAATATCTATTAAGATATAAAATTTTCAATTTCCCTAACGGAGTCTATTCTTTATACATAAATTTTTATTTAACCACACAATTTTTTCTAACGAATTTTTACTAAACATTATTTTTACGTGTCCTAATAAATTAAAAGAAAAAAAAAAATCAAATGTTATGTCCGAAATATAAATATTGTATGATTAGCAAAACTAATATATCACTTTTCTCAGAGAGGTAAAATCGAGAGAGAGAGAATGAATATTATAATAAAGTGGTATTCGTACAATAATATAGTGATTTTGTATTCAGTTTTACTTTATTTGAATGAAGGAACGATTTCTCTTGGTGTGGTCGCACCCTAGGAGGAAGTTCGTTATAAAAGCACCGCTGAGAAGCTAACGACGACGATGACGATGATGATAATAATCGCGTTGGTCTCTCTCGCGTGCTCAGATCTTTGCTTAGATCTGTAGTCAGATCGAGCATATTCTCACGCACTGGATGCTTCAAGATATTTTACAAGATTTCATCGTGCACCACCACACCGGTACCCTATAAGGATTCCGAAGTCAAGACCACCACCACCACCACCCGTTAAAAACCATATGTGCAAAATGAACACGCCTTACGGTTAATGTGCTATTTAACAGACAGTTGAAGTAGAAGATTTTTTTTTTCATTCAATGCATATTGCCAGAGAAAACGCAACAACCAACTTTAACTTGCATATACACGAGTAATGAAATTATAGACGTCATTAAAAAGTAACACGAGTACAAGACACACCACCTAAGTTTCCTTAGTCTTTACTGCAGGCAGTTCTCTTTCAAAAAAAAAAAAGTAATAAAAAATTCCATATACCCTAATTTTATCGACAAGAAAATCGAGAAGATGAATTCAACAATAAAACTATTAATTGTAATGTGTTTTAAAGAAATTATAATTTTTTTAAATTAATTATACATAACATAGTGACACAAAAACTATTATACAGGAAAATTAAAAAAAAAAACAAAACAAAAATCTGTTTTGATCTATTATATTTAACAAAAGAAAAAATTAAAATATCAAGTTTTCTTTTCCAAAATTAAATTTCAATTAATTTAAAATTCAAGTACAATAAAGTTATTTAATTAAAAATAACTATTTGTTATTTTGTAATTGAATAAAGAAAGGAATGAAAGATTTAAAAAAAAATATGTGCAACATCAATTTACATCAGTGGTGTCACTATGTTATTTAAAAAAAAGAATTATAAAAAGAGACTTGCCAATCACGCATTCTATACCTTGTTGAAGTCGATGGCAGTATCGTCTTTTCAGGATCAGTCTTGGCGCATAGATAAGACCTTCTTCTACGAACACGAGGAATTGTTTCTAAGGCCAATTTCTATCTCTGCATCCTTTTTCCTCTCCGTCAATTCTGTCAAGGCACATTTAAAAGTAAATAAAATGCAAAATATATCGGACAGAATATTACAAAAGTAATAAATAGTATATCAAGAGAACAAAAATGATATTTTTAAACAAATTTAAAAAGTAGATAAAATATTTATTACTTTTATTATATAATAATTATATTATATTATTACTATTATCAATAGAATTACTAAATTAAAATACTAATTATTTCACTATTTAGTATTATAGTTTTATTTTAAAATTATTATCATTATTAAACTAAACTTAAAAATGAAAAATTAATTAAATTGACAATATTTTTTAATAAATATTCTATCATAAATTTGAATATATAACAATAAAAAAAAACTTACTATATTCTTTTTCTTTTGTTGGAAATGTAGCGCACAAACAGCATCGACAACTTTGAAAAAATGTTTACTCTGCAAATGGGCACAATTTGATTGTCCGCCAAAGGAATCAGCCGAAGAAATACCGATAAAGGAATCTGTAAATTCAAATTTTCTGTAATTCTAACCTTTAACTGTGTAAAAAATTTCTTTTTATTTAGTTTTCAATTTACAATTTCTAACTTTGTTTTTTAATTAGAAGAAATATCGAAATTTTATGTATAAAAGATTGTAATAAATAACTATAAAAATCTTACCTTTTTCTTTATTAAGACTCTTACACACCGAAAACTTATGAGCATCTATATTTTAGATTGATACGATTTTTGCCGGAGAATTTAAAATTAGATTTTAAATATTTCTGAAAAATGAATGAAATATAAATTAATTTTAAGTCAATAAATTTAATAACATGAAAATGAAATACTCACTCGAAATATGAATAACGGTTACTGTAAAAAAAAAGACAGCTGCGATTTAAACGATCGCAATGCTGAATAATAAAATTAAAAAAAAAAATACCGGAAAAATTTGCAATAGCAAATAAAAAAATTTGTCATTTAAATTTAATTTAAAATTTAAAGTTTTCTCTAAATTCACAAATAGTTAACATTTTGTGTAATTCAAATATTAATTTATACTAAAAGTATAAAATAATAAATTAAAAAATAATTACAATGTCAACTAATTTGAGTAGAGATAGGGGCATATAATTTAATTTGTTGAATCATTAATAAAATTTTCATATATGATAAATATAGTATAATAAATAATATATAATACTTAATACATAATATTTATAAATATAGATTAAAAATATAATAAATTAAATAATCCTGAAAAAATAAATGATTAATACAAGGGGTCATTAATAAACTACGTCACGCTATTTTATTAAAATTTTGAAATTTGAATTCCTCCTCCCCCGGGGGAGGGTGGATAATAATGTATATAATTTAGCGCTATTTTTTCTATAGGTCGTCACAAACTGTTTGACCCCCCCCCTCCCCCCTTGAAGTGTGACGTAGTTTCTGAACGATCCTCAATTAAAACGAAAAATTTTTGCTCACCACGATGATTCAACTGAAAATAATGATAAATTAAAAAAGACATTCACAAAACACTCAGAAAACATACACAAGACATTTAAACATTTACAAGACATTAACATATAAAAGACAACATAGTGACAGAAAAAATAAAAAATAGAAATAAAGCAAATTTTCACTGGTACTCCAGTTACTTGCTTTTTTACTTACATTTTTCACCCGATTTCCCTACCTATTGCTATATTTAAAACGAACACAAATGCCTATTTTTCCCGAATTTTCTACCTATATTTATATTCTAAACGAAACTATACCGCCCAGGTGCAATTACCTACACTAGGGTTAACGTCCCGGGACGCAACCGTCACCTGAGCGATCTTTTCTGAAAAGAAAACAATTAATTAGTTAATTATTAAAAAATTATCAAAAACTTTTAATTTTTACTTCCACATGCATTAACTTTTAAGAATTAAATAAAAAATTTACTTTGCAAAATTAAAAAATTGTTTAACAAGATTAATTAATTAAATTATTTAAAGTTAATAAAATTTTGTGAATTTAATTTAAATTACTTTCTTTAATAGAAAATTACTTTGACTTAATAAACAAAATTACAAAACATTAAAAATATTAAACATACAGTAAATAAATAACATACATATATAAACAATTAATAGAAACATTGACAATAATATTAATTTAGGTAGTATTAAGGTAGTAATCCACAAAACATGTAATATTTTTGGATGTGGGGAGTGTTAGAAATTTTGAGGGGCTAAATTTCCGAAAATATCACACGCTTTTTTTTAGATTACCCCTAAACAATACTACAAAATAATAAATTTTGTCAATGGTGTCACCATGTTGTCAGATTCCTTCCCTGTTTATTTTTAAATTTAAATATTTTATTTGGATCAATTTGATATTTAAAAAAGGCAAGAAAATTAAAAAATTTATAAATTAATATCTAAAAAAAATCATTTTCAATTTAATTTATAAATTAATATCTAAAAAAAATTCATTTTCAATTTATGAATTTATTTTAATTAAATTTATTAAAAAAATAACTATTTTAAACAGGGAAGGGGTTAATTAAAAATCGACTCACCGATCGGCGAAACATCCCTCGTCGGGACAATAACGTCATTGCCACTCTCGAGCGCTTCAGGGCCAGCTCCCGAGGATCCCTCTTTCTTGGACGCACTTCTGCGTGAGGCCGGGAGCTCAAAAAAAAATATTATAAAAAAATATGAAAAAAAGAAAAAAATATTTTATAAAAAAAATATGTTGCAGGGGCCACTTTTCTTCTTCCACATCCTTCCCAGTCTCTTCAGATATTTGGAAATTTGGAATGGAGCTGAAAAAATAAATAAAAAAAACATTTATTAAAAAAATTAAATTATACAATTATTTTCTCTTACTATGAAATGCTGAGTTATTATTTTTTAATCAATTAGTTCCAAATTAATGTTAAATTAATTTATTAATTGAAAAAAAAACTCACCTATATGAGGGGATTTCTGCGTAGTGTTAGAGAAACGATGACAGCATATCCTTTTTATAAAAGGATTTCCTTCTTATGGACCTGAAAAAAATTTAATAATTCATGATGTTATATTTGTAAAATAAAATATTGAAAATGCTCAATATTATCAATTATTTTTGAATACATTAATATTTCTAAATATTGCAATAATTTTTTAACTTTTTTTTTTATTCCATTTATTGATATTCCAGAAAAATATTGTAAAAAAAACTCACCTATAAGGGAAAATTTCTGCGTTGTGTAAAAAATACGATGTCAGCATATCCTCTCTTTCAATGGACAAATCTTTCCGCTACTGGACCAACTGCCTGAAAAAAAATAATTCATTATAGATATTACATGTGTAAAATCAAATATTAAAAATCCTGAATATTAACAAATATTTTATTATTCTAATAATTATTAATATACTTTTAAATATTTTAATATCTATAAATGTTAATATTTTGATATTGTTCTAATCATCATTTACAAATATTGAAATAGATTTTTATTATATATTTTAACTATATTGATATTTTTGCAAAATATTTAAAACTATTCTAAACTATTTTTTACTGGTATACTGAAACTTATTTATAAATTTTCAAGTATATTTTTAATGCTAATTAATATTTCTAAATATTTAAACAAAATATATCTTAAAATATACATAAATTAAAGGAAAAAATTTATCAACTTACATTGAACTGCGACTCAGCAATGCAAGATCTCCTCCAGGAGCAGCTCCGCAACAAACACCCATCCTTCATGATTGGACACCTGTAAATTGAGAAAAAAAAAATTATTTTACAGATAAACTTAAAATAAGATTTTTAAGATAAAATTAATTTATTTCTTAACTTGATTTTATAAAAAATTAAATATTTTCTTAATGTCAGTCTTTTTGTAAATTTTAATTAACAATATTTCTTTTATTAATTAAGAATAAATGTAATATAACTTTTATAAAAAATTGTTCAAATTGCAAATTTTGTAAAAGATAAATAATTAATAAGTAAAATAATAATTTTCTTATCAAAAGCAGAAAAAACTTATACTAATAAATATTTACACAAAAAAAGAGAGAAAAGATACTCACTTACTCGATGATTCAGAAGATGTTGTTTTTCATCTCATCTATAGATAAGAATTTTATCCAATTCTTCTCTTTGTTTGAATTCTGTAACGACAAATAATAAACAAAAATTATTTAAATAAAAATACAGAAATTTTTTTTTTTTAATAAATATTAAATTATTTTAACGAATTTGAAATGAAGTTTCAATTATTAGTATAAATGGAAAATTAAAACAATAAAATAATTTATTATTATATTTATAAATATAAAATTATTATGAATTTTTAAAACTTGCATAATGCATAAAACTTATATTAAAATATAAAATAGAATTTTTAGAGAAAAAAATGTTTATTTAAAAATTATATAAAATCTTTTTTTTATAAACAAATATTTACCTCAGTTGAGAAGAACTGATGCCAAAGGGGCCGAAAGGATTAACATTAGTTCAAAATTCACTTAAACATATTTTTCTCCTTTTTTTAAATGTCATTCCATCTTTTAGCCCTGTAAACAAATTTAAAAAAAGTAAAATAAATATACGATACGAATTTTAATATCATTGAAATTTTGCTTTTCAATTTTGTCTGAAAAATACGACGAAAAAATATTTGAACAGATGTAGAATATGAAATTAGTTCTGTTGTAATTTTTAGGTTAAATTTCAAAGTCATGAAATTAGACAAAATATTAAAAACTTTAATATTTAGCAACAAAAAAAAATAATTAAAATCTTAAATATCAAACTTTACAAAATATTTATTTGTTTTTCACAAAATACTTTGCAACTATCAACCGCGTTTTCTACCAACAATTAGAAATTTTTTCTTTATTACTTTATTTCAATTGTAGTAACCTTCTTTTTTTGTATCAGATTTAAAAAAAACTTAAAAGTATAGTACAAGAATGCACTACTATTTTGTAATGCCAAAAATTTTAGGTTATATTTTTTGTCAAAAAAGTTTTACCTAAATTTAATATTTTTCTTCATAACTGCCATAAACCTTTTATGCATTATCAATTATTCACATAAAACTGCATTTAATTTTCAAAAAATAAGTATAATTATCGTTTTTGATTAAAAAATACTATAAAATAAAATTTTGTTGAATAAAAAATGGTTCTTCTACTGTGAAGGCGCCAATTACAATGAGCAATAATGCTAACCCAAGATAGGAAAAAACTGATCTTTTTTACTGCTACCAATATAACAAAAATTATCTTTTCATAAAAGATTAATTATTTTTTTATTCATTTTCATATTTATTATTAATAAAATAAATATTTTATATTATTACGATTTGAAATATGCATTACCTGAATTTTTTTCTTTAACATGTCGATGCTAAACTTTTTAGGTTAGATTCCCGTGTCAAAAAATTTTTATAGAAATATCCTAATTTTCTTTTTTCCTGCCATGAAACTTTTATTACTTTCCGAATATTTATATAAAGCAATAACTAATTATCAAAAAATATTCATAATAATCGTTTTGATTAAAAAAATACTACAAGATTTAATTTGCACCAACGAAATATGGTTCTTCTCTCTCTGACGACGCCATTTGCAATGAGCTGCAATGCCAACATTGCCAACCCAAGATAACAAAAAACTAAACTAAACTTTCTCACTTCTACCAACATGAAAATAATTCCCTTTTAATAAAAACCTAATTATTTTTTATTTCTTTGCTTCTTTTCGTAATTTTTATATTTATTATTAATAAAACAAAAATTTTATATTATTATAATTTGACTTATACATTACCTATATTTTTTTTTATTTAACATGTCGATGCTAAACTTTTTTGGTTAGATTCCCGTGTCAAAAAATTTTTATAGAAATTTCCTAATTTTCTTTTTTCCTGCCACGAAACTTTTATTATTTTCCGAATGTATATATAAAACAATACCTAATTATCAAAAAATATTCATAATAATCGTTTTGATTAAGAAAATACTACAAGATTTAATTAGCACCAACGAAATATGGTTCTTCTCTCTCTGACGACGCCATTTGCAATGAGCTACAAGGCCAACATTGCCAACCCAAGATAACAAAAAAATCAACTTTTTCCAACAATGATACCAACCCTCGCAACAATCGATACTTGTCAATTTTCCTCAAGCTTATTTTAATAATATCCCATTATATAAATTATTGAATATTTCATTATCAAATAATCAAAAATGATATTAAATATGGAGCAAAGTATAAATAATAATTTTTTTTTGACAGAATTAACATAAATTGACCAAGCTAACCTTGAATTGAACAAAATTTTTCGACATTGATGACTTTACACATCAATAAAATTAATATTTAGCAAAAATATACAAAATAAACAATCGTCAAATGTTTTTATAAACATTTTATAAAATATTTCAGTAAATAATAATAAAAATCTCACCATATTTTGTTGAAAATCCAGGTGCTCAAAAGGGACGCCATCAATTCTAGAAAACATTTTTCCAAGGTCTATTCACTATCAGGCCTGTTCACTATGCACTATTCCTCAATACTCTGATTGGCCAGCTAAGAAAGCATCACTTCCGGTAAATGAACCGCCAGACGGCGGGAATGTTTGAATTTCAAAAATTTCGTTTTTGCACAAACATATCTGTTAAATTAAAAAAAATGAGATAAAACAAATTAAAAATAAATGTATCAATTTTTTTTAATTAAAAATAAAAATCTCTTTTTAATATTCAAATTCAAAAATTTACAAATAAATTAAATAAAAAATTATCAAAAGAAAAAAATAAATTTATATTAACCTGAAATTAAAATTAATACGATAACAATAAATAATTCATAAAATATTGGAAAAAAAATTAATGTAAAACAAATAAAAAAATATTTTCTATAAATTAAAAAAATTACTTCAAAATTTTTAAACAAATAAATTAATATTATTTAAATTAATTTAAATATAATTATTTTTTTCTGTATAATTTAATTATAAACTGATAAAAATTTTGCTATTTTCGACATGTTTTCCATATATATGTAAACAGATATTGCAATAAAAAGCGATAAGTCAAAAAAAAAAATTTCGAAAAAAACACTGTCTATTAAAAATTTTATTTACAGCGTGAACTACTTGCTATAAATTACTTTTTCTATACATCGCAAACACCAAGTTACCATTCTGGTTCACTGTTGTGCCGCCAAATTTTTATAGGGTCATTACCACCTGGTAATAAAAACCGCAAACCGTAAATTAAATCTCCTCGCTATAAATCACAATTTTTTTTACTATGTCGCTATGAATTTAGTAGGACTTTTATAACCAATTTTTAGATTCTTGATAAAATGCATCTTTCATCAGTTTTTTTTTTTTTATTTTTATATATTATAAATGATTTAAGGAATTTTTATTGCAATTTATAAATATATAAACATTCTTCAGTGCGGCATTTTTATTTCATTGGAGATGAAATATTTTTTCAATAATGTAACATGCTATATTTTTATCGTGTTTTTACAGTTAAAAAAATATATTCAATTAATTAATATTCCTTTAAATTAAAAAAAAAATCTGTTTCTTTATCCCAAAAAAAGTGATAATAATAATAATATTCTGTTCTGTACTAATATATTTAAATTATAAAATTTATCAATTTTATTTAAAATTCTTCAATTAATTAATTGAAAATTCTATAAAATAAAAATTCGGAAAAATGAAATTGAAAATTCTGGCGTTAAAAATTCTAATCACTTATCAAAATTCTGTTTGTTAGTGACAATTAAAAAAGGTTAACAAATAAAAAATTGTGATATGAATAATTTTTGGCGACCCACCCTAAGGTGATGCATAATAAAAAAAAGCCTCTTAAAAAAAACGTAGGTCGAATGGATTTTTTAATAATTTGTGTTCTACAACCTACGCGCACAAGAAATTAGGATCAATTTTGCATTCACGATTGACAAACTTTATATTTTAAAATCTAGGACAAAGAATTAATCATCAAGAAATCATTTCTGAATGATATTTATGTTCTTAGGCGCGCATGAATAGAAGACGAGAAACAAAATGCTTTTGTATTTTGCGCAATAATGGATGAACTAATCTCAGGTCAACTGTCTTCAAAACATTAATTGCCAACAATGTTAGACAACTAAATATTCAAATCACATCCTTTCTGCTGTGCAATGACTAATTTCATACGGTGTATAGTATTAAGATTTTTTTTTTTTTCATAAATGTAACATTAATTAAAACCACCATTAATTAGTAATACTCTAGAGACAGTTCTATGTTAGTCAATTAATTAAAAATAATTATTATTAAAAATAATTAATTTTGCTATTAATATAATTTTTATCTAAATATATAATAATAATTGAGGAGCCGGATCGTAGAACCGATTCTTCGCTCGAACTCACGCAGAAGTATTGTCCGCCCCTCCACTATACCATCAAATTTTAAAACTCATAAATAAAATATTTAAAAAATATTAGGTTATGCAGAAGAAAAAAATACATATTTTATCTATTTGAAACTTTTTTCTAAAATGTAATTTATTAGTACTAAAAAATGAAAACTGAAAAATTTTTTTTTCGAAAATAAATTACTTTTTAATAAATATATCGTCCTTTTTCGGTCAAATATTGACGAAATTTTGTGAAATTTTTTAAGCATACACAATATACACAACAGAAGCCTACAAGCTATAAAAAATAAGAAAAATCACATTATTTATTTATTAAAAAATTTTAAAAGACGTCATTTACAAATAGAGGAATTTCACTTTTCAACACAAAAAAGTATGCGATGAATTTTCAAATTATGAAAACTTCTCGCGAGAAACTTTTTCCTTTACTAATCAGGAAGTTTTTCCCACAATTTCAAACTGATTCGAATATAAATAAAGAAAATACGAGGAAAATAGCGAAACCGTACTTTCGTTCGCAACGAGAATGTAAAAAGGCAGACATGTTTGTCGTCGCAACGTCGCGCGCGCGCACACACACACACACACATATATGTAAACAACTTGAGGAAGCCTTAGTTGCTGCTGTGTGTGTGTGTGCGCGCGTGTCATTGCGACGACAAACATGGCTGCCTTTTTACATTCTCGTTGCGAACGAAAGTACGGTTTCGCTATTTTCCTCGTATTTTCTTTATTTATATTCGAATCAGTTTGAAATTGTGGGAAAAACTTCCTGATTAGTAAAGGAAAAAGTTTCTCGCGAGAAGTTTTCATAATTTGAAAATTCATCGCATACTTTTTTGTGTTGAAAAGTGAAATTCCTCTATTTGTAAATGACGTCTTTTAAAATTTTTTAATAAATAAATAATGTGATTTTTCTTATTTTTTATAGCTTGTAGGCTTCTGTTGTGTATATTGTGTATGCTTAAAAAATTTCACAAAATTTCGTCAATATTTGACCGAAAAAGGACGATATATTTATTAAAAAGTAATTTATTTTCGAAAAAAAAATTTTTCAGTTTTCATTTTTTAGTACTAATAAATTACATTTTAGAAAAAAGTTTCAAATAGATAAAATATGTATTTTTTTCTTCTGCATAACCTAATATTTTTTAAATATTTTATTTATGAGTTTTAAAATTTGATGGTATAGTGGAGGGGCGGACAATACTTCTGCGTGAGTTCGAGCGAAGAATCGGTTCTACGATCCGGCTCCTCAATTATTATATTATTAGATAAAAAATTAATTGGCTCAAGTAAATATTTATTTGATAATAATCAAGTAACTATTTGAAACAAATAAATTTTTTTTCTATTCTATTTAATAATAACTATAAAAATTTATTTCAACTCTCCTTTATATGAAAATATATTTAAGGCATCGTGTAATTTATAATTTATTAATTATATACAAAATATATAAACTCGAAAGTGCAAATCATATGCAGATATTAACAATATTGCGAAATTGCAAATCACATTGTATTGTATTGTATTGACTATTCTTAATTACTTTCCTCGATTATTATTCATTTACAAATATATAATACATATATTATATAGATGACTCTCACTATTTATATTTTATAGAAGGACTTTAGAGAGTAAATGATACAATATTTTTTACCTTCAGGCATTTTTGGACGAATTAAAAATTTCTCACGAGACCTTGAGAATTATTTTGTTGCAAAAAAAAATAATGAGGTTTCATTTATTATTATTTTTTTGGTATATATGCAAAATTAATTGATTTTTTAACACTGGTTTAAAAATGCAGTATTTTAATTTATTTTATTATTATTATTGACTATTATTGTTACTATTATTATTGTTAGAATAATTATTTTTATTTTGTTATTTATATAAAAGATTTTTTTTTTACAATTTTAACGAATTTTTAGTTACATAAAATCTATAAGTCTTTCCTGGTTACTATTATATTGTGAGTTATTATACCCATTATTAGAGACACAATTAATTTAAAAAAAAAAAAAAAAAAAAATTTCTTATACCAACGTTTCTTTTTTAGGAAAAATCAATGCAGTTTGTATAATACAATTGAAGAAAACTAGATATATTTCTAACGGTATATAACGAAAAAGTACGATCTTATCGACGGATCGTTTTAAAATCGATATAATATAAAAAAAAAGGTGATTGCAAAAAAAATTCTGATCAATTAGATTGACTTGGTTGTATTTTATAATATATATCTTGTGTTGTAAATCTTTTATTACACCGTATAGTATTTTAAAGCGGAAATTCAAGTTATATATAGGAGAATCGACCTCGATTGCTTATAAGCTTCACCCTCTACGTATATGATTAAATATATTTATATATTAAATTTTGCATCAGTCCTTGAGATCATAAACCTCCAGACAACGATCGTAAACATATATATATATATAGATCAATAGGATCAATGTTAAAAAGAATGACGGACCAATTTGTCTATAAGATCATTAAATTTCATTTTTGAGACACGTGAATACACAGAAAATTAAAAGCCATTAAAATAAGCTGTAAACTCGAAAAATTAATTTTTTAGAATTGTCACTGACAAACAACAGAATTTTGATAAAAATTTTTAAATGCCATAATTTCCGCGAATTGTCCGAATTTTTATTTTATAGAATTTTTAAAACGTCGAATTTTCATTTGACCGAATAAACGTAACGTATATAGAAAAAGATTTTGGCGCGATTTTTAAAATTCATCCAATCATAATATAAAAATTGTATAGAATTGGTCGAATTTTAAAAACTGCGCTAAAATCTTATATGTGTTTTCGGACATTTGCAATTTAGGATATTTAGGATAGTGAGAAGTGATATAACGTAACATATATACACATATGATGAAGATGAGAAAAAAAGAAAAAAAAATGCACTCAGCGACTGTGTCTTATTCATGATTTTTTTTTAATCGCGTGAACTTTCCTCTTGAGGTATCAACTGAGTCTTGCATAATTAATTCGGGACCAGGTTTTTAGCTTGTCCCAGTTTTTATGGTGCTCTCTACAACATAGGTGAAGTAAAACTCGTATGTTGACGGTATCTTCGAATACGTAAGATCGATCCAGAATTGCCTATTCGAGACGTTTAATGGACGTATCGCGAGAGAGGTTCTGTGGCAATCTGCCGACGACTTTACTTCATATACACATAAGTGAGTTACATTCTGGATGATCCAGTTCAAGAATATAACATGTATACGCACTCAAAGCTTTTAAGAAAGAAAAAAAAAAGAAAAAAAAAAAAAAAACTCACTTTCATCAGGACAGTAGTCCTCTCTCAACAGGCGATCAACGCACACCGTGAACTATAAAAAATCAATTAATGTCGTAAGACGCACAATTGAGAAAAAAGAAATCTCGATCTTTTCTCTATATATTATACTTTGTCGCGCCTAGGAGATTGTTGATAAAAAAAAATTGCGATTTCAACTTCCTATTTTAAGATACATACTAAGTTTTCCTGTACATAACATATATGTCCTGGAAGCTATTGAAAAAAAAAAAAATTTAATTGAATCACAAGGATTTCTAATTAAATAAAAGAATTTAATTTTGATAAAAAAAAATTCTCTTTAAATATAAAAAAGGATTAAACTGTGTTTCCTTCCATAATTTGTCTGATTTTTCTTTATTAAGAAAAATTTAAAAACAAATTATCATTTATAAAAATTGTATTAAATGCAAAATCCGTTAAATAAAAAATTCGGTTAAATAAAAATTTCTTTAAATTAAAAACTTGGATTAATTAATTAATATAAATTAGTTTTTAATAAATCATTAATAGAGTTGTTAAATATAAAAAATTAAAAAATTCATCTCCTTAGATCATTTATATACATACAAACATAAAGTACATCTGTGAAATTGACGTGCAATAAGCAGGTAACTAGCATGACTAAAAGATACTAGAATTTCGTGTATTTCCATAAAAACGAAACTTAATTTCATAGTACGTTGCAATTTTTCTTCTCGAGGACACTCACTGTATTCATTTCTGTGGTACAGACAGAATATACCAATGAATATACCAAGTTTGTATATAATAAAATTTGAGCGTTATGTGAAATAGACTAGCGCGAGTTTATATTGCACTCTGTCTGACTTTAAAGAGTTGCCTTCAGGAAATTCCTATTCTTTAGCAAGTCTTACGCTTTCAAAGAAGTTAATCCGATCAAGATAATAACTATACGGGTATAAAGACCCCCAAGAATGGACTATCATTTTCTTTCATGGCGCAACTATACTTTACTCTATTATCGTTGTAATAAGCTCGACGGTGTTAATCGTCTTGTTGATCCGATTGAAAATAATTGTCATAAAATTTTAAACCACAATATTAACGAGAAAAAGAGATGATGCCATTTTCAATAATGATTCCCTATATAAGAAATTTAATTTTTTTCTTTCTCCATTATGGGTCATTCCGTGTGAGATTTTCATTCAAACTTTTTTTTTTGTAATTTTTATGAAAAATAATATTTTTTTATTTGATAAAATTTATGCAAGTTATGAATTTTTAAAATTTAATGTCGTTAAAAGCAGAATATTTTTAAATACTGTTTTTCTCTCTCATACTAATACATAATTAATAATGAAAATAATAAATAAATTTTTCTTATTTATCAAAAACTGAATTAAAAAAAAATTTCAAAAATTTTTTATCCTTTAGTAGAACAGAAAAAAAACGCATTTCAGAACTACTTTGCTTCTGATTGAAAAAAAATAATAACTTCTGTAATTTTTATCAAATAAAGAAATACAAAAATATTTTCTTGTTTTCATCAAGATTTCAAAAAAAAAATCCCAGTCAAAAAATTTCTTTTTTGTTTTAAAATGAAAATATCACATGGAATGCCCCATAAACGACTAATTCTCTAATTTATAAAAAAGCAAGATAATCGAACTATATGAAAGATTATAAATTACTTTAATTACAACAATCAAGAAAAGAAATGGCTAATTAACTTTCACTGGGGAAATAAGTCTAATTTGTTGCGTTGAAATTTTTTTTTTTCTCTTTATTATCTAAAGGCAAAATTATTTATTTCATCTAGACCAAAAAATTTTTTTTCAATTGATTTTTATATTATATGTAGAAAATTTATTGTCTTTATAGAAACTTAATTGGAAATATATATATTTTTTTTTAATGTAATTGTATCGATGAATCGAGAAATTGAAAATTTTAAAAAGAAAATTAAAAATAATTAAATTGATAAAATAATAAAATAAAATAAAATAAATTTCAATTTGGAAATAAAATTCGAAATTTGGTTAAAATTAATATTTGTACTTTTAAGTATTTTTATTGTTAATAAATATTTTTAAATTAATAATTAATTTTATTAATTTATAAGAATATAATAATTAAAAAAAATAAATGATAAGTAAAAAAAGTAATAAAAATAATTAATTAAAATTATTTTAAATATAATGTGATACTAATTTGTTTAATTATAATTTTTTCGAGAAATTCGAAAAGTAGAAGTTAACTTTCTTTTTCTTTTAATTTTATTACAACTTTTGCTTTTTTTTCTATGCGCGCAGACAATCGAGCAAAATTGCAACGTGCTTAAATAAATTACCAACTCTTTTTATGGGAAATTGGCATAAATTCTATAGAATTTTTATAAGTTAAGCCAGTTAAATTCTCATTGTTTTTATTATACGCAAAAATGATCTTTGAAGATGAATTATTTAACCTTCTCGTTTGGCTGAGTACCTTTAACCAGTTCAATTTTTATACTCATTTACATTATAACGACGTGTGTGATTGGCTTGACCAAAGATGGATAAGTCATTTTCTTCAAAGTATAATAGTCTTAGAAAATGCTTGCAATTTTAATAAAAACGCATTTTTTTATAAACATTAAGGGTTTTTTTTTTGTCGTTATAAACATTTTTTTTCATAAACGAAGGTATTAGCACATTAACTAATTTTTTTTTGCCACTTTTCAGATGGAAAAAAAATCGTTTAAGACCATTTTATGTTTATGCGACAAATATTACGCAAAAATTTACATTTTAAAAAAAGTTATATTTTTTATAATATAAGTTTATTTAAAACGTTGTAAAAAGTATTCTTTGTTTTTAAATATCTAAATATTTAAAAAGGAAAAAACATTTTTGAATATAAAAATATTTTAATATAAAAAAAATTTTAAATAAAGTTTTATTATTTTTTTAGAAAAATTTTAATTTATTATTATTAAATTCTTTTATATATAGGTATGTATAATGAAAATTTTCAAATACTTGCGTAACTGAAACTTTCATTTTTTTGTAATTTGTATTTGATTTATATCTGATTAAATGAAACTGATCTAGATATCTATGTATTTTTCTTTTTTTCAATTGAGAAATTAAAAATTATTTTTTTAAACTCCAAATTTAAATATATTTAAAGAAATAAAATTGCTTCCTTAAATCAAATATATTATTTTGTTTATTTAAATTTGTATTAGACCAAATTTTAATTTAAACAAATTTTCCATTTAAGAAAATTTTCATATAACTAGATTTTCCTTTGGATAAAATTTAATTTAATCAAATTTGTATTTCATCTTCCAATTATTACTTAAGTAATCATACAACCAAATGAAGAATTTTAATTAACATTCATTAATATTAAAATTATTATTAATTTTTCTATTTATTATTATTATTATTATTATTATTTTGCCGAAAAATATTTTGTTAAAAAAAATGATAAAAAATGATTACAAAATATTTTTTAAAAAAATTAATTAATGACAGATAATTGAGATAATAATCTGAAAAAATGTATCAGTCTGGGATAAAAAAGTGAGGTTTATAGTGAGCACTCAGACTTATAGTACATTTATATATAAGTGTATTTATTTATATATGAACGAAAGGATTGCATAATCATGTTTACGTGTAACATGCAAAAGACCATGGCCCCTCCAAAATTGAAAGTGATCTTCCCCCTCGTTAAAGAAGAAGAAGAAGATGAAGAAAAAGATGAAGAAAACAAATTGAGATTCGCGGTCAATAGGACAGTTTATGTAAATGATTTTTTTTTATTTTTTTCTTTTACTACGTCAGATCTCGCTTTGCCTCTATATATATATACTAATTTACTTGGGCTCTTTTTCATTATTTATCAAATATCAAATATGCATTCGCCTGTATAAAACGTAACGGATGTCCTGTTTCGTATTTTACTGTCCCGCCCATAAATATGCTGTAGCAAAAAAAAAAAAAAAAGAAAAAAAAATTATACGTCTCGCCGATTTATTGATTAACTGCCAATTATAGTTATTAATCAATATCCGCAATTAATAAATATTCAAATTGTCAAAAATTTCTAAAATTATAAATATGATTTAATTATAATTTAATTTAAAACAATTCAATTTAAAAAATTTTTAATTTAAAAAAATTCAAAGAATAATTAATAAAAATTATTATAATAATAAAATAAATAAATCAAAAAAAAATAATACACAATTTAAATCTATTTTCAGGAGTTTGTATAGTTGAAAAATCAATACAGACAACTTATATGATACTACGTATGATATTACCTAGGACATATTCCGTTTCTTCAATTTCATTGCAAAACTAGTCTCCCATTACATTTTACATGTGTTAAGTAATATAGATAGAATTGTATTTAGAATTAATGGCATCACTTTCAAGATATTAACTGAAAAGTAAACGCGATTTAAATGTTTTGAAAAATCAATAACGTGTGAAGAAAATTATTTTTTTTTTTTAAATTCTTTTAAAAAAATTAAAAAATGTTTTTTCTAAAACAAAACAAATATTATTTATTTAATTAATTATTCTAAAATTTTTGTAATTCCTTATTTTAGCATATTTTGATATTCACCATTGTTTTTTTTTATCGAACACTTTTTTTTCCTTTGTTTTATGACGCGAAAGCAAAATTTGATTTTTTCAATTAATTTTTTTGAAAAAGTATTTCAAAATAAAAATTTCCAAAGAGAATGTAAAGATCAAATTACTCAATTTAAATAATTCATAATTGAAAAAGAAATTTGTTTTTAATTTTTCATAAATTATATAAAGATTAATTAACTGATATACCAGATGATCGAAAATCCTCAAAAAATGATAAAAAAAATCAAAAAGGACCAAGACGGTGTATGTGTAACTTTAATTTTTCAAATAATAATAATAATAAAAATAATAATAATAATAATAATAATAATAGAATATTGACAATTAATTTGCTATTTAATAAACATATTTTTATGAAATTTTTGAATTCTAATATCTCAGTCTTTATGAGACAGGTTAAAGAATGTTTACGATCAGATGAAGGCACTCGATTTCAATTATTAATTGCTAAATTAAGAAATACTAACAGAAACAGTTACTGGAATCAGGAAATGAACAAAACTCAATATCGAGTGTCCAATCTTCCGGTTGGAATTGATCCTAATGAAACTACATTTGGAAAATCTTATCAATTTGGTAAGAAAAAAATTTTGTTTCGATTAAAACAATTGAAAACAAATTATTAATGTATTACTATATATGTAATGTAATTTAATATAATTATTTAAATACTATAATTATAAATATAATATATAATTTATATTATAGATATAATTTAGTTTGAAAAAAATTGTTTGAATTGAACAAAAATAATAAAAGAAAATTATTGACTAAAAAAATGCTTTAACAACTACAATTGTAATTAATTTAATTAATTAGTTTGATTCACAGTTTTTTTTTAACTGTAAATGAATAAAATTATTTTTTAAAAAAATAAATTTTTAAATGAACAATTTATTTGACTTAATTATAAAAAAAAGGAAATAAATTCAACGAAAAGCAAAATAAAGTTATAAAATGTAAATTCCTCCATGATTATTGAACTTTAATTATCATTTTAATTAGATGGCGGTTTTGCGGAAATTATGAAATCAATGATTACTGATATTAATGAGGATCCTAAAAAAGGATTAAAAATGGACAAAATGTATGTTTAAAAAGTCAAGGAGATTATTATCAGTCAGAACAAATAACCCGTTGTTAAGTATTGTTTATGGGAAAAAAAACCCGTTTTTTTTTATTAAATGGAAAAAATTTTAAAAATCGTATACAATAAAAATATTTTTTCTGTAAATATTTTTTAATAAAAAACTATTTAAAAAATTAATATTTAATATTAAAATTTGTAATTAATAATGATAATATAATAATAATAATAATAATGAATAATAAAATATTAATAATTTGGACAATAAAAAGCTAGTTTCGTTAAAAGGAATTATTTTCGTTCTTTTTTTTTAAGAAAACAAAATTTAATTAATTATAGAAATTATCTGCAATTAAAGAGATATTGAGCACGAGAGAATACAGTTACACATTTCTAACACAAAATAATTAAATCAAATAATCATTCGATACATTTATAGTAATACATTAAATTAGATTCATTTAGTTTTAATGAACAAATAAACATTTAATTTCCCTATTAAAGTTAAACGCATACTTAAATTTTATGTAGGTATATATATATATATATATATATATATAATATATTTTCCAATAAAATAAAAATTTTCAATTTCCACTTTTTGGGGCAAAAAAATTGGGTAATTGGTACAATGACCGACACACAATTAAATTAACGATGCAATGTTATTAAATAAAAATATATAATTTAAAAAATAAATTCTGATCTATTAAATTATATATATTTATTAAACAAAATAAAATTTTTTAGAATATTGTAATTATTATAGTAATAATAATAATAATTGATAAAATATTTTTAAATGCGATAAAGATTAATTTTTGAATATGATGAATATGTAAAAATAAATTAATTTTATCCTTAGCGAAAGACATGAGTGTTCATTTGATAAATTACAACGATTTGGAAAAAAAAGTGATGGTAATTGGGAAGGATTACGAGCAAAAAAATTATTGCAATGGATTAATCCGGATCCAGTAACGAAAGTCATTTGCCTTCAAGCAGATTTTTATAAAAGTTTACAGCCTCGAATTGGCAAAGTCAAGTAATTATAAATAAATAATTAATCAACCGATCATTTTTTTTTTTTTTTTTTTTTTTTTTTTTTGAGAATATTGTTCAAAAATTTGAAAATAAATCAATTTTTAATAAATAGAAATCATGATAGAAATCTAAAAACCGAACATTTACCAATTAACTTCACTTTTGGAAAACAAACAAATCCAAATCGTTTAGAGGTTTCCGAAACTTTAAAGCAATCATTATCGATAAATCAAAAATTGAAAAACCTATCAAAATGTTTTCGAAATATAAACAAAATTAGAATTATTTTGAAAAGACGAAACGAAATTTCCTTCACAAAAATTGAAGAAGAATTACAAAAATTTGATAAAGTATTTCTAAAAAACAATTTAATCCAATTTTATTCAAAATTGACAATAAATAAAAACATAAACAAATTTTTTTCAGGACGGTGCAAAAATAGTGAATATTAAAATACTATTTGATGTGTTAAAAAAATTTCGAATATTTCCAGAGAAGGAATTATTTTGTGAATTATTAAAAATTTTAAAATATCTCCATGAAGATAACGTTAATTACCCTGAAGCTATTAATTTATTTAATTGGAATTGTAACTTTCCGGAAATTCCCAAATTAGAAGGTAACAATTTAAAAACAATTATCATTTTAAAATATAAATTATATAATATATATAAATAGAAATAATAATTAAAAAAAATAAAAATAGTCTTCTCAGGATTTAATCTTATTATTATGCCGTTAATTATTATTTTATTCACAGAAGAAGATTTAAATAATTATTTAACAACTTATAATAAAACAATTGGAAATTTTCCTGAAAAAAATTTACGTAAGAATTTTTTAATAAAAAATCTTTCACAATAATTAATAACTTTTTAAATATTTATATTATTTTTAATAAATAATATTAATTTAATTAATAATGAATTTATTTACTTAATAATTAATTAATTAAAATTAATTCATTAAAAAACAATAGTTATTAAATAACTGAATTATTAACTAATTAATATTATTCATTAACAAACTAGTTAATTATAATAAACAAATTTTAATTTCACAATTATTTATCGTGATCTAAAAATGTAAGATTAAATTGTTTTTTTTTTAGAAAGTACAGTAAAATGGAACCAAAATAATAGTTTAAAATATAATCAATTAATCACAACGGCAGAAATAATACCAACTATATTTACAAATTTTGGTCTAACTCACGAGGATTTAGTAAAAGTATAATTATAGCATAATTTCAAATTGGTTATAAAAATAAATGTATCTTTAATTTTTTTCTAGCCACAATCAAAGGAGACAATTCAATCGATAATAAAAAAATTAAAAGATTTTCCAGAAGAAAAGTTTGATTCAATTTTGAAAGAGGGTCTTAAAATAGACAAAACTGGAGGCGTTTGTATATTGACTTTTAAAAGTCTTCTTGAAAAACTTTTAACAAAAATGAATGAAACAACAACTAACAGAGAAATAAAATGAAAAATTTGTTCCTGGATAAAAGAATATGATTTTCGATATTTAGAAATTAAAATCTGATTGTAATTCATATACGATTCATTTCTAAATTATTAATATAATAAATGAAGAGTCTTGAATAAGAACGAATTTCTACATGAAGAGAGCACTTTTATTAACAGTTTAATAATAATATGAAGATAAACGTTTAGTTTCTCCCAACACTTTTTCGAAAATTAAAAAAAAACGTCTGAAGTTAAGGCGAAGATAAATGTATCAGTTATCGTCACTTTCCTTTAGTGTTAATTTTATTAAAATTAAGAGAAAGTTTTTTAAACAAATTGAATTCGGCTTTTTTTTAATTATAGTTCAAATATTATGTTACAATGATTAAACAATTTTTTTTAACTTCTCTAGGTGACGGATCACAAATACATTTATCTTATAGAGTATTTAAAAAAAAATCAACAACAATTAAGCGTCTCATAATTATAAAGCATTTCTCATAAACCACTCGAAATCATCATGAATATAAAATTGACCAATAAATCGATTGACATAAATCGATATTCATAATTCGTAATAAAATAAAATAAAATTCGATGCAATCAGTACTATTCGATTCGTGAGAATGAAAATTAAAAATATAGTCAACAATTATATTAAAACAATATTGAATTAATTTTCATAAAAATTCCCTCAAACTCGAATCACTGGGTGCAAAACTTTGTATACATTAATAATATTCTCTCGAAATATTTTCTTAAAATACATATTCTGTTAAATAGACGTGTAAATAATAAATTGTCAAAAAAAAATTGACAAGGCAGTGAGTGGGATTATTAATTATTATAAAATTCAGTCAAGCCTCTATTAAAAGAAAAAAAAACCAAACTATTCACAACATTCTCTTTTTTTGAAAAAGAGAATTATACAAAACGAAAAGAGTACACTCACAAAATTAAATATAATACTAAAAATCACACATTTCGTTTTTATTTTTTTTAGTAGAAAAAATATTTCATTTATTTTACAAGAGATAACCCTTATTCAAAGCACTTAATTCTGAACTATATCAGCAAAAAAATTATACAGATAATTTAGATTATATATTATATTATATATATATAAAAATTATATTATTATACAATTTTCGTGCTTTGAAAGTAGGTGGTCCCTTAAAACGAAAACTTTAATATTTTTATTTAATTCGAAATCATTTTAATTTAAATAGAAAACAATTTCAATTTGAAACAATTTCAAATTAAATAAAGAATTTCATCTTAAAATGAATAAGAAATTTTTTTTAATTTCTTCTATTCAAGAAGAAGAGAAGAATAAACGATACTTCAAATTTACTTTTATCATTTTTTTTTCTTATTTCTAGATTCATTCATGCACACTTTCGTAAAGTTAAACAATTAACTTTGAAGAAGAATTTAGACAAATATATATAATATATAAAATATTATCGAAAATCACATCAATTTCTTCGATATTTTTTTATTATTATTGTTATTATATTTATTAATTAATAATTAATAATAATGATTATAGTCATGAAAATTGAGTTTAAAACTCGAAACTTTATTAATCGAAGATGAATTTATCGATTTCTCACATTCAGAAATTAAGAAAAATACAGAATTACTTAATAGAAAAAATCGATAAATCCATCTTCGATATTGTATTATTATTATTATTATTATTATTATTATTAGTATTAATCATTATTAGGGATAATAATGATTAATTGTTATTAATGAATGTTAAAATTGAGTTGACAACTTGGAACTTTTATTTATCGAAAATGAATTTTTCAATTTCTCCCATTCAGTTTAAAAAATAAAATAAAATTTAGTAATCTTTTACTACATTAACTGACTTGAAGAATTCAATAAATCCATCTTTGATATTTGAATATTATTATGAGTATTAATTATTATTAATAATAATTAATTAGAATTAATGAACATAATGATCGGTTGAAGATAATATTTCTCATCAAACAACGCGAAGAATATTAAATTTTTATTAATTAAAGTTAAATTGTTAAGAAAAAAAAAACCCGTCACAAAATTGATGATCCTGCCAGGATACGTGTTTGAGTTTTTTTTTCTTTTTTAAGGAAATTATGCAAATTTTATATAACCCTATCAGATTACATACCGAAAGTAAAGTAAAGTAAAATTTTAAGTAAGGAGAATGAGGCTTAAATCTGAAATTAGATTTAGACACAGAATGTTATAATTAATAATTACTTTCATACAATAGTGAAAAAACTTCTAATCAAAAATATTAATTTGCTCTTTATTTTCAATACTTATTCCTTTTAAATTTCGATTTTAAAAAGAGCCAAAAATATTTTTCTTAAATTTATATATATATATATTTTTTTTTTGTTTGTCTAATTCCTTCTTCAATTGTAAGCACGAAAATGCATTAAACGCGATTTTATATAATTTAAAAAAAATCACTCAGCGTCACTTAAGCAAATATTGCATCTAAAATATCTTAATATTTTGTTTTTACTTATACATATATATTTTATATATTAAAACAAACTTTCGAGCAATGGAAAAACTACACTATCAATTTCTTTGGATCATCATTATGAAAATTGTATTAATCTTTTGATATTAATAAACTTTAAATTGATAATTACTTAAGAGCAATTCATTTTTCATTATTATTTTAATCAAGTACAAATTAACATCAGCCATTAATCAAAAATAAAATTTACATCATTACAAGAAAAATTCTTATAATTAAATTAATTTTAATTATCTTTTTTTAAATTTTCAATTATCCAAGTTTGAGAAGGAAAACTACATTACAAAAAAAAAAAAACATTTTAATTAACAAATTTTTTTTATTCACAAGTGAAAAATGAATTGCTACTACTTTTTTTCCATTTAAGAAGTTAATATAATAATAATTTGTTCAATGCGATGAATTGACATTCATTCTGTTATAATTTAATAAATTTCACAAAAGTCAGATCAATATAAAAGAAATCTAGTGCAAATTGATCTGGTTTTTTTCAGTGGCACTAAAATTTCCATTTTTTTTTTTTTTTCAAAAATTCTCGATAGTATATTAAATAAAATTCTCAAACGAGAATTGTATGTTTAATTTTGCTAAGTATTTTTTTCTATTTAGAAAAACGAAATCCTATTTTTTTAAAATTACTCATGTGTTATGTTGTCTTTTTTCTTTTGGTTATAAAGCCAACCATGGATGATAGCGAATTGATTCTTTACTCCTGTCACCATAGTCATAAGTTACTTCGACTCCCTGTGCAATATCATCCTTAGCAATGAGAACTAAATGTGGAATTGACTTCACTTCAACTATTCGAGTTATTAAATTACCATTACGAGAATGATTTACTAATCGTCCCAATTTATCAGATTCTGCTGTTGCGTCGACACTAAAAAAATAGAATTATTTTTTAAGTATTCAACAAATTTTTTTTTTTAATTGTTAAACACCAATTAGCGTAAAAATGAGAAGAATGAGAACATCACCCAGGAAAAGAATAGAGAAATGGCAGAGGTCTCTAAGTCTTGTTTAAAAAAAACACACATAAAAGGCGATAAATTGGAGGAGAAAGGAAAAGATTCCTTATTTAAAAAAAAAACAACATAATGGAGCGATAAATTGGAGGAGAAAGCAAAGGAAAAGGTTTCTTCTGAAAAAAAACAAAATATTGAATGATAAACTTGAGGAGCAATTGGAAAAGGCAAATTGTAATAGCAGATGAACGAAAATTAACAGAGGAAAAATAACGCAGCAAATAAAAAGGCTAAAGAAAGAAAAAGCAGCAGGAGAATACAAAAACCACTACGCAAAATCTTGAATGCATAAGCAAGATAAAACAGAAAAAAAATTATGATTTTCTAAACCCATTGCGGAATTGCTAAAAATTTCAATTTTTAAATAATTAAAATAGATCCATTATTATAAAATTATAAAACTTTTTCTGAATAAAATTAATAATTTTGTAATTTTTTTTAGATTGTGACAAAAAAAATATTTTAAAATTGCGTAGAAAATAGAATAGAATTGCAAAGAAAATAAATATTAAATCTTATTATAAACAAAGAAATGATACAACAGGAGTAAGTAGTGAGAAAGTTTTTTGGAATGAAGTTTTTTTTATAAACTTTCTAAAGTTTTATAAATTTTTCTGCAATTATTTTCCAAATATTGTCAAATTTATATGATTTTTAATTTTCATGATTTAATTTTATAATTTTTAAAATATTATTTACTTTGCATTTAGAAACAAATTTTTAATACTCTTTAAATTAAATATTAATATATTATAAAGAAAAAATCAGTAAATAAAATATAGAAATATAATATTTATATTAATTATATAATTAATATGTTATTTGTATGTTAAGATATTTGCTATTGTAATAATGTAAATATCATTGAAATAATCAAAATTTCGTTTAGTAAATAAATAAAATTTAAAACTGAAAATAAACTCACCAATACTGTTGATTACGATGTTGAAAATAATACATGTAACATCCGGTATTTTGATCTTGAGCATATTGATTTTCACGCTTTTTTGCTGCAACTTGATCGATTAAATCACCAATGTATTCTACGACAAATTCTCCTTTAGTGAATTCTCGAGTCGTAACAATTCCACGACCCTTACCAGCGAATGTCCTAACCTGAAAAATTAAAATAGAAAAAAACTTTATAGAATTTCGATAAATATTATCAAGTTGAAACTATTTAAATCATAATTTGAGTTATTTACAAAAAATACAACAAAATTGTAAAAATCTAAATCACAATATCATGTATATTAATTTTTTTTATGTAACTCCTAAAAAAAAACTGAATTTCAAATAATAATAATCGCAATTTCGGTCATTTGATAAGATATGTCTTATCTTTTAACAATTAATCTCGTATTTCGAAAACATAACGGCTTTTCAAAGTTTGCCGCCATGTCATTAAATTGAAAAAAAAAAAATTATTTTGAATCTCACAAGAAAAAATTGAAGAAACAAAAATATTTACATAAACATATTCAAAATATCTAATACAGAAAAATTTGCATTTTTTTCTACTCACCTCTAAGCCATCTTCACAACCGGAAATTATTTTACTCTCAAGGTCTCGTTGTTTCTCCTCCAGAACAGTTGTTTTACATTTTCGAACACTTCGTCGAACTGTATAATATTCAGTGAGCTTGTGATTTGTATCAGCAGAAACTTTTTTTATTATTGTTGTAGTTGTAGTGGTATTAGTTGTATTTTGTTTTCGACGTTTTCTAGTAACTGGTTTTTGTTTTTTTTCTTCTGAAAATTGCACTGGACTTAAAGCACAACCAGTTGTTGTCTTCTTTTTCTTCTCGGGTATCACTTGTTTCGAACGTGTCGTTGTCTCTTCTTGTTCACTGGATAATTTAATACGATGCGGTGTTGGTGGACCATGAATTTTTTCACCATCCTCAGCCTCTAAAGGCTTTGGTCCATTTTTTGGATAAAGCATAATTATAATAGTAACACAATAATTGAAGGAATAATTATTACATGTGAGGAAAATTAGAAATCACTGGCTCAACTACAACGATGAAACCGCGTTCGTTATGTTCATTGTTGCCAACATTTGATTATAAAATAAAGCGACGCCGCCCTTGGGAAACACTGAAAATATTAAAATTACCAAAAATGTTACTAGACTTTCCAAAATTTAAAGGCTAGTTTTCATGAAAACGATTCATGACAGTTGAAAAAAATATTTAAATTCAAAATTTTAATAAAAGCAAATTTTATTTATTATTTATTTTATATTGAAATAAAATAATTAATATATTAAAAAAATAATATTAAATATAAATAAAAATAAACAATTATATAAATTTAAATAGTTAATTACCTATTTAAAATCAAAATTAAATTAATAATAATAATTAACAACCTTAATAAATTATAGCAATACTCAGTGATTTTTTATGTTTATTTATGTTACCTTATTATATATGCATAAAAAATTAACGACAAATTTTTATTAATTTACTATTGTGTTCATGTGCTTTATGATGATACATATATATATATATATATATATTATGCAATCATTAAAAAAAATAAACAATATTTCTTTAATTAATTTGACTTTGGGAGTATTTTATACATTAAATATCGATAAATATATAACAATTTCTATAAAAAATGTTGTACTGAACTTTTCATAAAATGTATGAAATAATTAAAAGACATTTAAATGAAATGAAATTTAGCGTTCCTAACCTAAAAGTGAAAATCAAAAATGTTTACCTTGTCCACCTTAAAAGTTCTGGAATATTCTTAAAGATCTTTCATGGAGAAACTCGTAATGGATTAACTAGTTTAACAAGGAATCATTATTTATTATTCTTGCACTTATATTCAACTATAATTAACTAAAACATTTCTTGACAAATACAACTACAACCTTTCAATTCAAGAACGACACGCAAAATGGCCGACGCTTGTCGCTATTGCCGCCTTGCCGGTGCAATGATGCCAACTGACGCCTGCGCACTAATTGACCAATAGCATTGCTTGTTACATATCTAACATTACTTGTCCAAATTATTTTTCAAATAATATTTTTAAAACTAAAACAATTAAATAATAAACAACAATATTTAAAATAATTCTAACATAATAAGTTTAATCTGAAACTTAAGTTTGTTAGGATTTTCTTATAAAAATTCTTAATAATTTATAATCTTTCCAATAAATTGGAATTAATACAATAGATGGCGGTGCAGTAAGAAGCGGGAATTTCAAAATCTTCCTTTATTCACGTTTTAATTACTACAAACTTTGTTATAAATTTTTCTCAATATTTTTTATATTAAAAGATCTTATTTATATTTTTTATGATTATATATTTCAATATAAATATTTTTATATTTGGTTTCGATTTATTTTAAAAGCACACGATGTATTTCGTGACAAAAGCAGACGATAAATAAAAATGGCTGACATGTCAAAGTAATAGTGTTGAGTTTAATAAAAATAAACAAAGAATGATACAAATTTAAAGTTTCAAAATTACGTGTATAAATAATAAAAATCATGTTTCATTTGGAGTAATTAAAAAATAGTGTTTGAATAATTGTAAGTAAAAAAACTTATAACCTATAAAATATACAAACATATAGTGTAAGATGATGTCATCATCTGTCAAAAGCTTCTTTACTGTTTTAAAACATTAATTACAGTTACTTTTGAGATAGAGGGAATTGTGACAATCTGTCATATTATTTCATTTATCTTTTATTATTATAAAAATTATCGTAAGTGTTTATTTTTATTATCAAGTCCTTATAAATTGAATACTAATATGTACATTTATAGTTTTATTCAAGGCCTTATTCCCAAGTTTCCAGTACCTCTAACTTATTGTACTTTTCCTTCCACTTAATTTTCTCTCCCTACCCTATATTCTATATACTCTCTATAAACTTTTGTCTCTCATTCTTTACTCCCTCTCTCTCACTCTCCATTTTCTCTTTTTTTTTGTTTCTCAAACTAACTCTCGCTGTGTGTCTCGAAAGTAAAGAACCACAAAACATCGCGCATGTTGCCTCTCCCGACTTCTTTCTTGCTTATTTCCTATGGGAGAATAAAAGTCAATTTATTTTCTCTCTCCCCGCAAGTGTAGTGAATAAAAACGTGTTTGTGTCTACGAATTAGAAAAAAAAACAAAATAATTCCCAGCTAATTAATCTGTATTTAATCTTCCTCGAAGAAGACGACGAAGAAATGTCGGTTTTATAGATTCCTACATACAATTAGGTGAGTCTTAAAAAGAATTTCGTTTATTTATAGAGAATTCAAATTTAGACTCTTGGCATTCTACAAGACAAGTGTATTGTGAGAAAAAGGATATCAGTACTGTGATTCAATTTTTGTAAATTATTCTTATTATATGTCAAAAGTGAACCTGATTTTTTAATCATGTTCGATCGGATCTTACTCGTTCGCGAGTGACCGGGCATTGAACGAAAGACTAGGGGTCAACATTAACATTTTTTTTACGTTCTAAGAAAAATTTCCCTTTGACCTAGAATTAGACACATTTTTATTATGGTGCGAGAGAAAGAAATATATATATTTATCGAAAAAAAAAATGGAGAATTTTGTTTATTTTGACATTTTATGTTTTATTATGTTTACAGAAAAATAATAAATCTTTCAGAATTTTTGTTAAAAAAATACATCTAATTGTGAGATTTAAAAAATGTGTGTTTTTGCGAAATGATAAAAACGATTTATAAATAATTATGAAAACAAAGTAGATCATTATTAATTCGAGAGCATGAGACTATTTTCTAGTCAATTTTATTTTAAGCCGTGAGAATGTTATTTCTCAGTGATTTTTCTTTTTTGCTTTTAATATTATAATCTTAATTTCTTTTTTTTTATAGGGGAGTATGGTTTTTGAGAACCACTTTTACTATTCATTGAATGACGCAGACTTCCATTAACTTGAGTCTGAAGAACTTCCTTGGAATAATTTAAATTAACGAGCTAAGAAATAATGGATTTTAACAGTTTTAACACATTTTGTTTTATTTGAATCAAAATTATCAACAAATTTTATTTCTTTACATTATTAGTCTGATTTTATTCTTTTATTATTATACATTTGAGAATTTTTGCAAAAATTAATTCGTCATCGAAATAAAATGCTGAATTTACGAAATTAACTTTTATTGTTTAATCAACAGAAAATTTTCTGCGTTCTAAATATTTAAACTGGGAATTAACCTTTGGAAATCCCAGAATTCTTAAAGGCATCGAAACCTGATTTCTCTCTTTCTTTCTCTTTTAGAAAGAAATATAATTTTTAAGTAGTACAAAATAAGATTCCATTTGTTAATTACATAATTTTTTCTGTGTGAATTTCACTTGAATTGTTTACACGCTTTTTTCTCTTTCATATCGTTACTTAATATTATGAAATTTGCAACATTAAACAAATATAGAAAGGTTTTTGTTATTTTACTTCAGCCTATTAGCCCCGGAAATAAAAAATAAAAAGTTAATTAAAACTAAATTTTTTATTTTCTAATTATTAATTTAATTGATTGAAACATCATTTTTTAAATCTCACAAAATTCTAATATAAATGAATAATTTAACAAATCGTTCATTATTTCTTGATTATAAAATAATAACAAGAAAAAAATTGTATTTTTTAGGGAAACAATATGTCGAGGAAAGAAGGTAACAAAATGTTAGTTCATCAATTGTCATCAGTTTTACCAGACGATCGTCCAATTACTGCCATTAGTATTGTTGAAGACATAGATAAATGTCCGCCTAATTATACAGTTGTAAGTATAACAATAATTAATTTTAAATGCGATTTCATTTAATTTTTTTTTATTTATCAGAATAAATAACAGGAAATTGTTTACTTTAAAAAAAAAGGTTTCAAGGACACATGATTTAGATGCCGACGCTGATTTGTGGCGTGAAAGTGGATTGTTCATTAAGAAAAAAAGTAGATATATATGTTTCTCAAAGACTGAAGGACTGCCACATTGTGTGGTTGAAGAAATTGCAATAATCGATGAAAGGGAACCACCTCCAAAGGGCTATAGCATGATTTCACATACAGTTGATACCAGTAATTATTTTTTCTTATTTATTTATTTTTAATATTTAATTTTATTATTTTTATTTCTATTTGAAAAAATAGTTTGAAAGTTGAGAGAAATTTGATAAATATATTTAAGCTTGAAAATATTGAATTTTTTTGATGAAATAATTTATTTTACAGTGCAACGTGCATGGAGGAAAAGGCAACTTTGTTATAAAATTAAAAATAAAGATTTATGCTCAAAAGCTATAACGGACATAATTATTTGTAGTAGAGTTGGAAAAAGTTCAAGAAGAGCACCATTTGAATTCACCTATGCTGGGTTGAGTATTAATTTATTTCTTATTGATAAAAATATTCTATTTTTATTATATTTTATTCACGTTTATGGCCATGTTAAAAATAATCTAAATTTATTTTTCCTTTAAAAAAATATTTATTTGCTTTTATTTCTTTGGAAAACTTTATCTCTCTCCCTGATAACAATGATATATTTCTATTGTAAATCAATAAATCATACCTAAAGATTTCGTAATTACTGTTAGATTAAAAATACTGGAGAAGAGAATTTAGATTATATTTTATCATTTTCTCTATCAGTCACTATTTACTGATTTCATTTTCTAAATCTAATTATTATCAAAATGAATAATTATTTTTTTTTTTTTATAGTGAATTTAAATAAAATTAAAAAATCATTAAATCAATGGAATTTTATTTTTAAATTAAATATTTTAATTTAAATTCAAAAGTTGGAAATTTTTCTTCTAGAAAATATTAACGAAATATAGTCGAATTATGCACAGATAAATTTACTAAATTAATTATTAATTACAGTCTGGTGAATGGTGTGAGTCTTTGTTTCAAAACTGTCGATTTGAATACCATTGATCCAAATTCCAGACCTTATGCAAATATCGAGTGAGTTTCAAATATTAATTTTTTTTTTTTTTATTGATTATAAAACAATTAATGATTTCAGGCTAAAAATGTTAATTAATTGACTTTTCGTTGTTTTAGATCGTTGACTAATCCATCGCCAAATCCATCAAATGGAACTCCACACAGAGTGGCACCGGAGAGACCACCAAAACCAAAGTTTGCACCAAAAGCACCAACTAGCATTTATCCTCAAATTAGTCCAGCATGTCCGTCAAGTCCTGGAAATCCCTCCGACGACTCTATGGATCGTGATTATGAGATTCTTAGTCCAAATGCAAAGATAAAACCAACAAGACCAGCGCCACAACCACCAAAATCACCTCTTGTTGGTTCCACTTCAAATTATGGTACATTACCGGGATCATCTGATCTTGATGGAGTTCCTTTTGCTCTCAATCCTCTTCTCTCCACCAATAAAAATCAACTAAAAGTGAGTGTTTTATAAAAAAAACATTTTTCTTATTTCTATGTTATAGAATTCTAGTTTATTTTTTTATTTTTTAAAAGGTATAAACCATCTTAATGTATTTCAATAAATAACATAATAATTATATTCTATATAGAAAATAATAAAAGAAGATGTGAAATAAAATAAAAATATCGTGAATTAACGGAAATTATTTTTCTTAACAGAAAAAACTTCCTGTGATTAAAATTCGAACTCGAGAAGAAATGGATAAAGCGGTAAGAAATAGATTTCTATTTTTAAAAAAATCTTTTTCTAGTCGTTATTTAAATAGAATTTTGAAAAAAGAAATTACTAAAATATTTATCAAGGGTAATTTTTTACAGTATCACTACGATTTTCGAGCAGAGAGAGAAACTTGAAGGAATCGAGAACGTGCCAAAACGAATTGCGTAAGCCTATCGTTTCTAAGCTGTATTCATACTTTATGTATATTAAATAATATAGCTCTAGCAATGCATAATGGAGTGCCTGATTAATTAATTAATTAATTAATTATTATTATTATTGGAATGTTTCACATTCATTAATCCTCAAAAGAGCTGAAATTTTCTTTTTCAACTTTTGTGCGATGGAATGTGAACAAATTACGAATTGCACGATACATGCGTTATATATATATATAATATTCGAATCTATGTATCTTCTTCCGTGCCCTATTTAGATTTTTATACCAGTGATTACGAGCATTGTATTTTTATAGACTTGCGTTGTATTTTTATAGTTCGTAGGGAATTAATAGTATGTATCATATACGTTCTATAGTTGTTTACAAATCATGAAAGATATTTAGCGAAAAAAAAAGAAAAAGATCACAATTATCATCATGTTCACGCCATACGCAAAACGTTCCTTAAAAAAATTTCTCTTATTTATTTTCAATTCATCCACATTGTCAAAGGATTGAATTTTTTTTTAATAATTCTTCGGTGCACTCTTAATTTTTAAGTTGAAGAACTCGTCGGCGAACTAAAAATAATATTTAAAGTATTTAAAAAATTTTATTTTTTGAACTTAAAAAAAAAAACTGAAAAGTAATAATAAGCGATTTGTTTAAGAAATTATATCTAAATTATTACCGACAAGAAATGGATTTATTTCCTAAAGTAAATTCTTTGTTTGGTAAAAAAAATTGTCCAAACTTGTTCTTTTTATTATTTTGATAAATTAAAAATTTATAACGAACAAAAAAAAATCATATTTTATTAAATGATAAATTATTAAAAATATTATAAATTAATCTTATTATGAATAAGAGATTTTTCTTTTAATCGAAATTAACAGGGCTCAAATGTATTAGTTATTGTGATAAAAAAACGTCCGTAGTATTATAATTTTTAGACTAAAGGAATCATAAAAAAAATATGTTTATTAGAATTAATATTAGGTAATCGATTGTAATTTATAACGAACAAAATTATCATTCATTGTAACATTTATAGATATAAAAAATTATAAATGATTGAAAATATCATTTGTCAAATTTCATTAATTGAAATTAAGAAAAAATTGAACGAGTCAACGACTTAAACTTTTACGATTTGAAATTATAATTTGGATTATTATAATTTAAATCGATCAAAAATACTGTTAATTATTACTGACATTAATATGTAATTACCAAAAATTTGAGATTACTCATTACTTTCATACATCGAAATTATCTTTCCTTTGATTTAGTTTTAATTATTAAAATTTAATTCTTAGTTTCTTCATATTTGTGAAAATCTTTATCGATTTCTCATATTATACAATTTTATTTGCCTGATCATTGTCTTTTTTTTGAAAAATTTATTCTAAATTTCGAACTCCAATGAATGAATTGACTTTAATCACTCTAATCCTAATTCATTTTATAATTATGGATTTTAATTAATGTGTATAATTTTATATTCACTATTAGTTATTGAATTAACTATATAATTCCTTTAATTAGTTTTTAAGTTCATGTTTCTGATTTCATTAAATTCCTTTATTTCCTATTCATTCGTAAAGAAAATAATTTTAATTTATTTTCAAAATTATTTTAATTTCTTAATTTATAATTTTGTTCCTTTTTTCACAACTCCAATGAATGGATTTTTTGTCTCATAGGAATTATTCTTTTTCTTAATATTCTTCTAAATTAGTTAAATTGACTTTCGTCTCTTTAATTCTAATTTATTGCATAAATGTTGAAAAAAAAATTTATTTTTTTCTTCAATGCAATCAGGTTTTGATCGATTTAATTTATGATTAAATTGTATAATTTTAATTAAATCTGAACAAAAAAAATAAATAAGCGAAACTTATAAAATAAGTGTCAATAAGAGAAACTATAACTGACTATATGTAATTTTCATGAATGTAAATTAACATTAATTTTACAATTTATTTATTTCAATTAACATTAATCGATATTAGAATATAAAATCTGTTCGACGTCGAGTTCTTCCCTTTTGTAATTTTATCGAACTGTTAAATAGAAGAAAAAAAAATGTTATCAAGTGTGTAGGTGCTGCCAATATATATATAAAAAAATAGATACGCGAATTGTATTTAATCAAATGTATTCAGATCGATCTGAATTCATGCACTAATTATAAATATAAACGATAAATTTACTATAGTAAATAAGGAAGCACTGTCAAAGCATTATTTTAATTTATTAATTTCTCTTTTTTTTATTCGAATATAATCAAGCGTTGTGGGATTGTTTCGAATTTAAAAAACAAAAATTTTAATTTTCGATAGAAAATATAAATTTTATAAAGCGAGGCCTTTCAATTAGTATTACTTATTATACTGGAATTTAAGTGTTAAACAATTAAGATGTTAAAGAATTTCTTACTATTGATACTTATTTATTGAAAATTAACATTTTTCTATTATTATTTTTTTTTTTTTTGCACAATTTTAGAAACATTTTTTATTCTTATTTACATCACAAATGTGTATACTTATGCGCCATGAAAAAAAAGAAAGAAAAAGACTCAAGGAATGTAGAGTAAGAATGTTTTTTTTTATTTGTGAAAGAATTTTCTGATGGAAAAAGTGAAAATGTTCCTTCTGTCAGTCTTCGGGAAAAATCACATATACGTTAGAATAAAAACTATCGGGAACAATGTATTTACAACACATTCTTATTCTCGAAATATATTTATAAAATCTCAATTTTCATGTCTTTTGAATTACAAAGTTTTCTTTTAATTACAAATTTTTTAATTTCCATTGATACAAATTTTTAATTAATTAAAAACTTTTAAAAATTTTTTCTCTATTTTCAAATGCTTTAAGTTTTGTACATTTAATTCAAAAAAATTGTATTTTTATATAAAAATTAATTTTCTTTTGCTATAAATTAATGTTTTGAATTATATTCCTTTGAGAAATAGAATTGATTAAATTATTAAGAATTTAAATGAAATATTAATGAACAATTAGTTAAAATGTGACAAGATTTTTTTTATTGATCTTTCTCATCAATGTAAATAATATTTTCTGAAGTATTAATAACATCGAGTCTCTTACTTTATGTCACAGCAGGGACAAAGCTAAGGAAGATAACAATTTTCAAATTTACAATTATTAATTATAAAAGTAAAAAGGATTTACAATATATATATATATTTTTTTTGAATCTGTACAAGAATTTTTATTAAAATAATAAGAAAATTGTAGACTTTTTTTCACCACAAAGATAATTATATCTTTTTTCTATTTTAAAAATATTATGCAATTTACATACACGTATATAGAGAATAAATAAATAATAATATATTTATAGAAAAAAGAATCAAGACTTTTAAAAACAATGATTTTTATTTGTTTCTAAAAATCCTTGTACTCTTTTAGAAATTGAGTTCATCTAAATTGAGTTTTAAACACTTATTGTAATTAGTGTTAAGAATCTTTCGATGGTGATTTTCCTTGATTTGGAGATTCATCTGGTGGAATATTTTTGGCGCAATGTCAAACAAACGGTCCAGTCCAATGCCTAACGTGTGTGTGACTTGGTCCATGTTTTTCAAGAACAGCATTTGATTTTATCATATTTTTGTATTTAATATCTTTTGGCTTAAGCATACTTTTATGATTGCTAAGAAGCCGTGATGGTGTTAAAATTGATTTTGTACTGAGTCCCGTTGCTTCTAAGAAATGATCATAGCCATTATTTGAATTATCAATTGGAATCACGATATTATTGTTATCCTTATTTCTTATTATTGTATTCTCAGTTTGTCCGGCAATTACGCCAACACTCGTTAAAGTCTCCGAACCATCGCCTTCGGGTCGATCAGGATCATCCGATAGATCACAATCATCCAAATTGAATTCTTCAAAATTCTGTCTAATGTCAAAGTCCTCATCGAATTGTGAGACAAGAACATGCCTGAAAAAAAAGAAAAACACTATTTTTTTAACATTTTATTTTCTAAAAATTTAGTTTTTATTTTTTCTAATTCGTGAATCGGATATAAGTAAGCAAAAAATTATTTTATTATTACAATTATTACCTAACTATTAATATTTAATATTAAATATATTAATTAATTTTAAAATTCTTTAATAAGAATAATTTTCAAACAAAATTTAATTTAATTTGATAATTAAATAATTTATCATCAAAAAATTTGTTAAAAAATAATGAAAATTATCTTAATATATATTTAATCAAATTGATTCTATTCTCATCAGGATGGCTGTATATTGGAAATATTTAATTTTTACCTTTCTCGAGGTTTAATTCGATCACTGAGTCTCTCATCATTATCGCCACCAATTTTAAATTCCTCAAAATGTCTTACAATATTTGTAACCCTGGGAATTTTTCTCTGCTCATCTTTATTATTCGGTCCATGTTTAGATTTAAATGATGATCGAACATTATTAAAACGATTTTTCCAAAGACTTGATTCACTACTTGTTGATTTATTTGATTCTTCATCAAATTTAAGACTCTTTACCGATGTTGTTTTTATTGGCGATGTAAATGGAAATAAATTTTTCCCCTGTTCCGTATCAGTATCGACATTTTTCTTTCTTGTTTCATCAATTAAAAATGATGGACTGGGAATTTTTTTCAACACAAGTGTATTATTCATAAATTGTGGCTTTGGTGGTAATGCAGGAGGTGTCTTTGGCAATGGTGAGATCATTTCCGGTAACGATTCAATATCCTCATAATCAAGATTTTTTGCTAATGTTAAACCCTTGGATGACATTTGAAGACAAGTCTTTTCCTCAATTCTTTCCATTTTTAATGTTGGACTCAAATTTGGTGAACCTTTCACTTTTTGTGGTAGAACGAAGGAAAGTGGTTTCTTTTGATTTTCTTCGTGTTCTATTTTCGGTTCAATAATAACAATTGGACGGGGTTTTTCATTTTCATCAATATTTGCCTCGGGTTCAATTGTATTGACAATTATTTCCGATGATGATTCCTCATGTCTCATGCCAAATTCATCTTCGGATGTTGTCGCTTCAAATGCACCTGATTCGGTGTCATTGTCTGATGGTTCAATTTCATTTGATATATCACCGTCAATTGGCGCTTCTTCGGAATTTCGCCTTTCCATTTCTGAGCCAACTGATTCAATGTCCGAGAGTCTTGCCGGTTGAAAACGAACAATTTTACCACGATGTTTAAATCGTCTTGGAATTGAAAGAACTTTCTCATCCTCTTCCATGTCCCTAAGGAGAATTTGATTAACGCACTCGAGAACCGAATTATGATTGCCATTTGGACGATATGTCGTGTGTCTAAAGACATCGTCACTTATTCTGTCCTCATCAGGATCGCTGTACCAATTTCCACTTGTGTCCTCTTGATTCTGTTCTTCTGGCTCGATTTTTGATATTCTGTAAAAGAATTTTTCAAAGTCGATTAAAAATTAATTTAATTTAACAGAAAAATTCACTTATTTAAAAATTTAATAATATTAAATAATTTTAAAAATTATTTTTCTATTTTGAAAATATTGAAAGAATGAAAACAAAATTTAAAAGAAATTTAAGTGAAGTTTTCTATTTAAATTAAAACAAAAATTATACTTGAAATATATAAATATTTATATTTAAGATTAAAAAAAAATGTTGAATTCGAAATTTTTTATCTTGGAAAAATTTGAATTTTCTAAAAATTCTTTGATACGAGTATTTTAAATACATTTCTCGTTATTATAAAAGATTATAAATAGAAAACATTTTTTTTTATTTTCTCTGAGAATTGAAATCTCCTAAAAATTCTTCAAAATTAAATTAATATAATTATCAAATCTAAAATTGTTTTAATTAGAGCAAACGTAAACTAAAAAGAACTTTTTTAAGCTTTATTTAAAAATTAAAAAAATTAATTATGCCTTTTAAAATACCTACATATTAACATTATTATTACTACAATCTTCATTTGTTCTCGTTGCTCCTTGTAAATTTCTAACATTATTTTCTGTACACGAGTTAACATAAATAGGCTCATGTCTCTCTTCTTCGTCAGAAACAAAATTCAAATCCATTCCATCGTCAGTGCTTTCGGTTCTAATAATTTTTGGTAACTCGTGAATACGTGACGAGCTAATCATTTTTAAAGGTTTTGCTCTTAGTACACCAAATCTTCTTTTTGAAAAACGATTAACCTCATCATTCATCATTGTCTCATCATCATCGTCATCATTTAAAATTGTCATAATTTCATTTTCACTATCTGTTGTCACTGTTGTCGGTGTACATCGACTCGATTTATTTAATGTTGAACCTGGTGAAACATCAGTACTTTCACCTTCACAAAAACCTTCGGTACTTAATAATGAAGGACTACCCTCAGTGGTTGTTGTTATAATTGATGCATCTGTATTTTCACTGCTCGTCAAACTTGTTTTTGAAATATCACTTCCGGCAAAACTATGAGTTTTTGTTATTCCACGTGAATGATCATTGTGAATTTCTTGTGAATTAGATCCATTTAATTTCGTGATTATTTCACATTTTAAATTCTCAATATCTTTACTCAAACTACTGTCACGCTTACTATTATATTCGTCGACCTGGGAAACAATATATATCCGTTATTACAGCAATTTGAAAATTTTTTAATTTTATAGTTTATTTAACATTTTATTTACCGAAAATATTTTCTCTTATAATTAACTTTATAGGAATATATTTACTTTTATTTTTTTATAGAAAAAATATACATATAGAATATAAAAAAATATATTCATTATAATTAATTAATTTATTTCAAAGATTTCTTTTAATGATAAATAAATAATTTAATAAAATTTAAAAAAAAAATAGAATTAAGTTGAGTGAAAAATTCTTAAATTTGAATGATGGAAAATGGATTTTTTTGTAATAAGAGATTTCGGTCTTTAATTATATATATTTGAAAGATTTCATCTCTTTATAATTGAAAGACTCGTCAAGCTATATTTATAAAATAAAAAAACTTTCTTTCACGATCAATATAATTGTATTTTGAATTTAAAGACTCATAATTCATCTTCAAATTTATTTCTTTTATTGAGTTTCACCAACTTTCCAAATTAGGACCCTAAAAATTTGTTTTTTTTTTTTAAACTTGACTTCTAACTGTATTTGAAATAGAAATCGTAGTTTTTAATTAAAATAATTATATATTTATAGAGAAATAAATAAATTAAAAAATTTTGTTATACCTGAAAATTAGACGAATTTTTCTCAGGTGGAATTGATTCTTCGACACTTATTGATTGGCCTAAACTGCTATCACGTTTTCCTTTGATATAATTTTTTGTATAACGTCGAAGTTTTGCAATTTCCAATTGTTGATTTCTAATGACATTATCTTTCTCGCAAAGCAATTGTCTAATTGATTTTTGTTCTTGTTTTAAACGTGATTCAAGAACAAGTAAAGCACGAAGAATTCTTGATAATTGTTGATCACGAAGATTTCTCTCCGATGCTTGATTACTATTTCGATTGTCCAATTCTCTAACCAAATCTCTACATTTCTTGGTCGCTGCTTTTAAAGCTTCTTGAGTGCGGACTAGATCTTGCTTTAAAACCCGCACTTCAGTTTCCATCTGCAATTAAAATAAAAAATACTAATTGTTATTTACTGTTGGGAACAACTTGTAAACAATTTCCAATATGTAAAAATAAGATTATTTTTAATTTTCACAGAATTTATTATTAATTTCATAGATTAATTTTGTTTATATTTATTATATATTTTTATTTTAATCATTATTATAATTTCAAATAATATAAATTTATCAATTAATGTAACTATTCTCATTGTTTTGTTTATGTAAACAATGTTTATTGCAGAAGACTACCTCCGGTGAAATTAGTTTCAGTATTTAAAATTGGTGGCGCTTTACCGGAAACATCATGACGCCATTTTCTGATTTTGGCAGTGAAGAGTGAAGACTGCACTATTTGTTTTGTTCAATTTGTTTCTATTAATTTTAATGATTTTACTCGAAAACTGGACGATAGTTATTCTTCGTTAATTCAGGTAATTAATTGAAGTATTAAAAAAGTAATTTCTAATTTACTGAAAGAGTTATTAAAATTCATTCGCCCTGTTTGACAACATAACCTAAATATAATAATCCACACATCGGTTGTAATATTGTAAAATTCCCAATAAGATTATTTCAAAAGAAAGTTTTATTAATTAAATATTGGCTATACAATAATTATTTTCTAATAGATAAAAAATAATTTTTTATATTATTATTAATGTTATAAATTAAAGCTCACTTCCGGTATATTAGTTTCGAAATTTGAAATTGGTGGCGCTTTATACCGGAAATACCAGCTTTTTTCCTCATTCTTTTTTGTCAGTAGAGTGGTTTTTATTTCGTTTGATTTTTACTAATTTAATAGTGATTTTACAGGAAAAATTGACTAAAGCTGTTCATAATGTAATTTGGGTATGTACTTTATTGATTATTTATAAAGAATTTATTTTAATGTTACTTAAAGAGTTTTAAAATTCATATTTTCCGGAATTTTTATGCGAACATAACTATCAAAATACCGTTACGTAAAATTTCGAAACAGATATATATTTTGTAAAAAAAAATCAATTAATTAATATTCGTCAATAATTTTTTATTATAAAGCAATAAGTAAATTGTAATAATCTATTTACGAATTTATTTTTTTTAAATTAATGTTTTCCGTTACATCCATTACAGTAGTTTCGACATTTACCGTTGGCGGCGCTTCCTTTCATTACTGTCATGGCGTCTTTTCGGTTCATTGTTGGTTTTTTCGTTCTTTTTTTTTCAATAATTACTATTAATCTAATCAAAAAAGTTCATTGAAGTTGTATATTTGCGTAATTTTGATGATATTTTACCGGTTAAATGTAACAAATTATCTGTCTTGTTAAAAAAAATATAAGTTTTAATTGTTTCACTCTCGCGTATACAGTGGCAACATAACCTATACAATCACGTAAATATTTAAACATGATAAAATTTTGCAAATAATTCGAAATTTCTTATTCAAATTGATCAATTTTTTATAAAAAAAATTAAATTTTTCTACTTTATTAGGAATAATATTTAATTTGTATATATAGTTGTTTCTATAATTATTAGGTTATCAGCATACTTGGAGTATAATCTCATTTTGCTTATGATTTTTACTGCATTTTTTATTTTAAATAAGTATTGTTGATTTTATCGAAAAAACTGCGATAAAAACACTTGGTTCTTTTATTATTTTATTTTTTTACTGTCAAACTTTTTAAAAAAATTTGGTTTTTGAAAACTCTTAATTATTTTGCCTCGTATTATTAACTAATATAACATAATAATTAAAATAATAAATAATTCATAATAATGTTTAATTAATTTCATTAGTTAATAAATTAAATTACTCAAAAATTTGATTTTTGAAGTACATTTAAAACTTTAGTATATAAATAATAAAATTATTTAAAAATGTTTACTAATATTTTAATAATATTTCTAAATCTACAAAAAATTGTTGATTATTAAAAAGATAATTATTATTTATACAAAAATTTTAATTCGGAAATTTATATTAAATTTTATATTGTAATTTATAATTTAAATATTTTTAAAAGTAAAAAAAAAAGTGTTTTGACAGTTAGAAAAATTAAAGTTATTTCTTTTTTGAAGATTTTAATTCGGATATATAATATTTCAGGTTGAACGTTGGGAATTTAAATACCGGTTTCTCGTCCATCAAATCAAATGACCTAACGTAATAACGAGGGCACTTTTGCTATTAGAAAATAAGAAATACAATAGGTTCAGAGGGCAAAAAGTCTATGACACAGTAGCAGCTGGCCAGGTGTATGGGGTATGATTATCGGAAAGAATCTGAGCCATCGCTATGAAAGCATAAACCATGAAGGAAGAAAGTCATCCATATAATAAAACGAAACGAGCTCTTCGAGATTATAAAAAAGGCACCCGTTGACAGAATAATGATAATGATGACAAAGGAGATTTTATACGTGTGTGTGTATGTGTGTCTCATCCCAGGAGCTCTATAATAAAGACCTACTTTTATAATAAGGTATGACATTTATTATATCAAAATAGAATTTATTACATATTTCGTTTAAATTTTTTTAAAACAGCACTTATAATATGTACAAAAAAAAATTTCCCGTTTTTCTTTGAAAAACTTCGAATGACGATTTTCAGTTCCCATTTTTCTTTACTTTTTGAAAATGCAATTACCATTTTTTCTTTTAATTTTGAATATTTAAAAAATAGTAAAAAATTTTATTTTTAATAGAAATAGAATTTTTTCTCTATTTTCCTTTAAAGTATTTTTTTTTTGTTATTTTTCATTCAAATAAAAATAAAATTTATTTCTATTTTTCTTTAAAAGAAAAAGAAAATTTAAATTACTATCTTTTCACAAAATGATAATTTTAATTATTTTTTTTGTTAAATAGTAATAGAAAATTAAATTTCTTTAATTAAAATGTGATTTACAGTTTCTCAATGAAATTAAATTGAAAATAAAATTTTTGAAGTGAAATTTTAAAGAAATTATGTTTTATATTGATGTTTTTTTTTAAACAGAATAAGTTTATTCTTCTAATTATGAGAGATTTGAATTTATGACACGAAAATTGAACATAGCAAAGAACTCCTATTTTTTTTCTATCATCGTAAAATTACTCTCTAAACAATTCATGACATTTTAATTTATTCCAAAGGCCTATTTAAATTTTATAGTTTAATTTCTCGGCTTTAATAAAAAAATATATATATATATTCAATAAATTTTTAAATAAAGTGATTCTCATTAAAACAATTTGAATTATTAAATTAAAAATTGGTTTTTTTTTATTTTTCTCAAAATGGGAATATTAATTAATATTAATAAACTTTCACAAATTTTGTTTTCAAAGAAATTTTTTCATGAGTTTCTGAACTGTTGTATTTTATTTTTATTTTTAAAGAAATAAATAAATTTTTTATAATTATAAAATAAATAAATTTTTAAATATAATTTACAATACGCGTTTGTTTTTGGTTTTCGAAGGATTGAAGGTTCAGTTTTGTTTGCTTTTTGTTTTTCGCGATGAAAGGGGATAAAATCTGCGATGTGGGAATTAAAAATAAAAATTTTTTTTTTTTGGAAAGAAAAAAGAAAAAAATATTTAAACCTGCTGTGCAGCCAATATAATTCTCAGCAGGTGCACTGGGTAGACACTTTTCTAAATGTTAAAAGACGAATGCCCTGCAGTTAAGCACACGTAGGTGTCTTGAACTACTGGGTAGGCACCTGACATACAGACAGGGGAATCAGAGAGAGTAAATTTACGGCAAAACTCCATTCGCAGGAAGCCGCAAATTTTCGCAGCAAGCTGCAATTATTCGATGCCTATGGAAGCTCTGTGGGACGTGCGCTCATCTCACTATATATATTTCCAATGGGGGGGGGGGGGGAGATTGCAAATATTTCCATAATTAAAAAAACTTCCCAAAAAATTAAATTTTTAAATTATTAAAAAAATGTATTTTTGTTTTTTTTTACTTGAACCAAATAATTATTATTTAAGTCAATTAAATGGTACTTGTTTCAAATAGAGAAATTATTTTTTCAAATACAGTTTATTTAATTCAAATAAATATTATTTGGTTGAAGTAAATATTTATTTGATAATTAATTATTTTAATTAAATAATTTTTTTTCCAATGCCTTTAATATTGAAAATTAAATAAATAAATGAAAAAAAAATAAGAAGAAAAATAGACAATGATTAAAAATATTAATCTATATTGTACTAAAAACGAAAAAAAAAATAAATTAAACTGTGTCGAGTGTAGGGAACAATAAACGTATTATAAATTTTATTTGCGGGCAATAAAGTAATTATTATTTTTATATATAGATAAAAATAGTATTAATAAAATTCATCGATGTAGAATGTGCAGCAATTGCAGTAAATTGTAAGGTCAGCCGGTTGCTGTTGGGACTCGCGTCCTTGGGACAATAAAATTGCATTAAGTGAAAATCACATTCCTATGGGAAGCGCCAGTTAATAAAAGTGAGATTCGCATGGAGGGGGGGGGGGGGGGGGCAAAACGAATATAACATTGGAAATTGGAGATTCAGCGATATGTGAGAATAGTGCACGATCACTTTATACAGATAACATAAAGTAGCTCTCCTGTTAATGTAGATATATACTTTTCTTGATAAAACGCGAATAAATCGCATCAATCCATATTTTTTTCCCTGATTATTCATTATTAATTATCCGTTAATTTATTTATTATACCATTCGAAGAAATTGTAATTTTTTTTTTTTTTTTTTTGCTTTCGAATTATTTTTCTTTCATTTCACGTGCGTTGAATTTTGCAATCCGCAAATTTTCCATCCTCTAACTTTATGGTTTCACTTTCACTCAAGTTTCTTGTTTTTCAAGATTGCGTATATTTTTGCTCTCGTTGACAAAAAAAAAATGTATTTTATTTTTATTATTTATTTTGATTTGGATTCAAGTAAATTTTATTTATTTGCCCCCTTTTTATAAATATAAAATATTTTTAAAAATACTTTACTGCAAAAAAATTTTAATGACAAAAGTGGAAAATAAAAATGAAGCAAATCGTAATTGCAATTTTTAGAAAAGACGTAACAAAAATTAAATTGAAGAATAAGGGGTGGGGGGGAGAATTATTCTTTTACTAAAGCGATTCGAATGAAGAGAATTTAATTTTTTTTTTTTTAATATCCAGATATGCAACTAATTTTATAAGTAAAAGGCTGAAATTCAATCCTTCGAAAGCTGACGTAAAGCAGTTCCACCCACGTATTTACTGGTTCAGATAAAGTGGCACAACTGCACGAAAAGTGTGTTGCGACTTTCTCCATTCTTGACCAATGATTTTTTAGGTCTGACCACACACACACGCACATAGATATAGAAGTTTTATTTTCAAAATCAGAAAAAAAAATGAATCCCTTAATCATTTTAATTGTAAATTTTATTTTAAATTATTCACAACCTATGTCTTTGAAAAAAAAAAAAATTATTCACGAATAAATTTTGCAATTGCGTAATACAAATATTTATCGTAATTGAATATTTTGTCAAATAAATAATTTTAATAATTATTTTAATTTAGAAAAATTTTAAAGAAGATATAAGTTGATTTTTTTAAAAAATATTTGTTAATCATTCAAATTAATGATAATTTTCGACTAATTGTATTAATTCTTCAATATTTGTTAGGTTCTTATAGATTTTTTTCCTTTTAATGTTGTGAAGAAGTTTTTTTTTTTTTTTTATTTTCCAAAATTATTTAAATACACGACTTTATTTTGAGCTCGATTTATATCGATCATCATAATTGTATTATTATGTTGATTACAATATTGAAGTTGGATCATTTGGTTGTCGACCTTGTCACTTTGACGTTTAATAGGAGTCACTGTTCTCCAGTGACGTCACTCAGACGAGCACGTGGCGTTATGTATTGCATTCTGTCGTTCGGTGTGTATATATATATATATATACACTTTCTCCCAACGGGGCAAACGGTATAATTATTGCGCAAACGCTCAATGCATTTAATTCTCATGCAATGCAGTGAGGACGTTGCCAGATCTTTTTTTTTTTTTTAATATCTATTGTTCGCGAAAGTTTAACATTTACACTATTTTCTTGCACACCTTTTATATATATTTACTCTTCGAGTGTCGCGTCAGAAACATATTTTTTTCTTTCGACAATCAAAGCATTTTGATTTTTTTAAAACCCAATTTTTTTCCCCCAATACTTTTGGTTAAATTAATTATAATATAATATACATTTTTTTCTAAATAATATGAATAATAATTTTAATGAAATAATATATTAATTTAATATTTTGAATTCTATGAAAAATTTTTTCCTCTTCCACTTTGAATAATTGACTTTTGGAAATAACAATTTAAAATAAATGAGATAGCTCAACAATTATTTGAAGATTATATTGGCAATAGTATATATGGAATATTATTTTTGTTTCTGTTTTAACCAGAAAACTAAGCAGAGGTTTTGCGCAATTATCTCCTATGTATATAATTCGCAACTCCGGTTTAGCTTGTTATTTTCCCCTTTTTTTTTCCTCATTATGAAAAAAAAATAAAATATTTTTTTGAAAAAAATGAGAATATTATTTTGCAATAATCTTAATTGTTAGAAGAAAAATTGTCAATATTATAGAGAAAATAATTAAATTTCCTTTTTTTTTATTTATAATTTTATTTTAAAATCATGTTATTGCAAATATAAGACGACAATTTCTTTTGCAAAAATTTCGAACGAATGTAATTTCCTTTTTTATATTTTATATTTTTAAAAATAATGACTAAAAAATAATAAAATAAATTGTTAGTCTTTTATCGGAAAGGCTCAGAGGAATTATATTAGTTCTTTTTTTTTTAATTTACTTCTTTACAAGAACAATCGTCATAATATTTTTTATGATTTTTCCCTGAAAATTTCATTTCCTTTTTTATCATTGACTTATTTTATACTTTTTAAATTTTTTATGAAAATAATTTCTATATTTTTTATTGAATTTTTGCAAATGTTTTTATTTATTTTTTAGTATTAATTATTACTGCTATAATTATTATTAGTATTATTATTATTATTCTCATTTGTCTGAAAGTAAAGAATTGTGGGAGAGAAAATTTTAATGGCATTACGACCTAGACCTCGATTCAATAAAATATATTGTTTTTTTTTTTGCATTTTAAAATGCGTGATTATTTTTAATTCAATCAATAATGTGTGTATATATATGTTGCATCATATGTGATGAAGGCTCGCGTGTGATATTGTCAATGTTGGGTCACTTTTATATACATGAAGTAATAAATTATTATTCTAATAAATGAATGGTTCATTAAGCGATAATCACCTTCGTGTACAGTGAGGAGAACAGTTTTCCTCAACAATAAAAATAGTACATCAGTTTAATCATCCCTATAGCAATTCTTTCTTTTTTTTATTGTCTATACCTCACAACAAACAATTAAAAAATAATTTACTATTAATAAAAATTTCTTTTTTCAATTCTTATTTTTTGATTTATTTAAAATATTTTTCTGAATTATCAGTTTATATTGTATTTTTAGTCAAATGCCGATTATTTATTAAACATATTTATTTTTTTTTTGTTTTTTAATTTAATTTTAAACAATTTAGATTTGAAAAAATGGAAATATTTTGATAATATAAAATGAGTTTTTTTTTTATGTAGAATTCATGAAGTAATTTATTTTTCGATATTTGTTGTTTTTTACTATTATTTGGCGATAAATTTTTTTCTGCAATATAAAAGGAAAATACTTCCGCACCATAAGAAACCGAAAGGAAAACGTGCCAAATGTTCCCGTTACTTTAAACTGATTGTGAGAACATTCCATTCAACTATATTATTCTAGTATATATATATATATATATATATATATATATATAAAATGTTTGACGTTTGGCAACATGTCTTGCGCGCATATAATATACGAAAGTCACTCTCGAGTAATAAAAAAAAAAAATAAACATATAAACAAAATATATAGTCCTAAGATAAAACAAGCACGTATAAACATATATATAAAAGAGAGAAAAAAAATTGCAAAACACACAAGACATATTTTTTGAATTTTTTTTTTTCTTACAAATATAATATAGAATCAAAATTAATTTGATTGTAAAAATTTATAAATAAAAGATTTTTTAACAATTTTATATTGCAGAAAAAAATTATTTAAAAATTATTAATTTGTGATTTTCATTTTTTTAAATATTTAAATTTGACAAAGTAGTTAATTTTCGAAAAAATAATGAACTCTTTTTAAGTGAAAAAAAAAGAAATTAAATTATTATACAGAAAATTGTATTATATGAATCATTTTTATTGGATCAGATGTTTGAAAAATGAATCTTTTTTCAATATTATAAATTGTTGACATTCTTGTTACGTGAGGTGACATATAAAATTAGAAGGAATTGCATGTCGAATTTCCATAAAACCTGAATCACAAGTTATACTTGAAGGGTTCTCTCGTTTCACAATTTATATACTATATATTAACTTAGTTTTCTTTTTTTTTTTTTAAATAAAGTTACTTACACTTATTAGTGCTTGTCACTTTAGATTTAGATAAAAACTTTTAATATTCCACGCATACATTATCAGATAATCGGTTTTTCATTATTTCTTTTTAATAATAGACGCATTCTCGTTTAAAAGAAAGTCAAAAGATTCGGAAATTGGATAAGTTATCATTATAATCATTTTCTCTTATACTTTTTTTTTCTATTTCCGTTTTTGAAAAATTAAAAAAGTGACTCAGTATAGATAATTTCTTCACTTAAATTTTCTTTTACAATTTATTATCTCTCTAAATCGGAATAAGAAAAATTTTTAACTAATACTTTGAATTAGTGACTGACTTTTTGCTATCAAATTAGTTATTTTTAACTAATCTTGTAATTAATTATTGAATGTATAATTTATTATATTTATATTATTATAATATATATTGCATAAATTATTATATGTAAATCTGAATTCATAGTGCAGCAGAAAATAATTAATTTTTAATGCCTTTGTTTTCAATGTATTCATCAGTTTTTCTTCATTAATTGTTTCTTTAATTTTACTAACTCAATAATTGCTTATTCCTTCCTTTTACGTTCTTTCTTCTTTTTCTTCCAATTCTTTTTTTTCTGGCCATTCTCGTTATTTCTCATTTATTTTTCATTTTATTTCTGTTTCTTATTTGTTCCCTCAATTCAATTCTGCTTTCGTTTTCTTTGTGTGTTTTCTTCTACTCCCTTTTACTGTACCTATAGGTATACTTTTTGCCTATTCTCTTTCTTTTCTTCTTGCAACCTTTTGTTTTTATATTTTTCCTTTTCTTTAATACAATAATTTTATTCTATTTTTTTTTAAATATACTCAATTTCCCTGAAACATTTACTAAAATATTCCCTCCTCTTTATCAAAATATAATTTTCTTTTACTTGACTTTCTCTTTTTTTCTTTCTCGTTTTCAAAAAAAAAAGAAAAAAAAAAGTAAAGAAAAAACCGGACAATAAGATATTTAACAAAGAACAATACCATTTCATGAATATCGGAAATAATCTTTGCATTTCCTTGTGTCGCTGCTTTTCCAAATTATTCGTATCAGATCCTCCCAATTGCAAATCCGGTTTTTGCGGTACAGTAAACACCAAAAAAGGGCACTCGCACTAAACTTGAAACTCGATAAAAAAAAAAAAAATTTTTCCAATAAATTCACACTCTTTTTGATTACATCACTTGTGTATTTCAATTTTGATAAAAATTATCAAAAAAAAAAAAAGAAAAAACCACATAACAAGACCTCAAAATTTGTTAGGGGGATGGATTTTTTAAAGGAATCAATTTAACGGATTTGTTATATTCTTTTGAACTCGATTGGAAAATAAAAAAAGGAGCACAGGATGCTTGGAGCACGATCGTTACGGTGTTCAAAAGCAGACTGGTCAGTCTGGACGGTTAGCCGGTACCATGAGAATCATTGGAAGGGGACAGAGAGTGGCTTGAAAGAGAGAGAGAAAGAGAGAGACTTGGCTCTCAGGCGGAGGTAAAGTCGAGCCAAAGAGAAGGGAAAAGAAAGAAAGGCTAAACTAAAGGCTAAAGCAGCTTTATATGTATGTGTGTGAAGAGAGGTTTTGTGAAAGGGAGGAACGAGGAGAAACCATGTTTGTTAGTATGTAGTGAAAGAAAGAAGAAGATGAGAGATGTTTTTTAATGGGAATTTGTGTTGGTGGATGGGAAACAGGTAGAATCCATGAATTTGTGTTACGTTCGTGTGGTGATGTGTAATGTAACGTAATGTGGGCAAAGTACGTCCACTCAGGTAGTCTGACCGTGAATCCGATATATCGTTCTTTATCTTCCTCCCACGTTGATTCTTCGGCGGAGGTTGCAAAGAAACATCAAATAATGAAAAAGAAGAAGAATCAGTTGACAACCGTGTCAATTTCGGAAGCACAGTTTGCCTATAGATTTAATTAGTTTCACTTGCTCGAAATTCACATCCCTATATATATATTGGATTCACTTTCGTTATCTTTTTTTATTATTTGCAATAAGGATTTCCTTTCTTACTTATTGACTCCAATTTCTTTCTGTTTGTTTTCCTTTTTCGAATTGGATTTGGTCTTCTAGATCTCTGTCTGGTATCTTTCGTTTGTTGTATAGGGAAAAAAATTAATAATTTAACAAATGATTTCCAATTATTTTCATGAATAATTTACTGAGAATGCTTTGAATAAATGATTCCATGTTACTTACATAATTACAGGAGTCAATATAACCTGCTATAAAAAGATTATGCTTAAATCTGTATATGTTCAAAAAATCATATTGAATTTGTGATTTCTAATATCGTTTTTAATGCGTTTCTTCACATTACTCCAAATCTTAGTTTTAAAAATAACATTTTACCTTGTCAGAGATAGTTGTAAATCTATCATTAAATATCTAATTTAGAGATTAATTTTTTTTCCTTTACTGAATGAAAAAGATTCTCAATAAAAAATTTGAGATTTTTACTTTTCTAAGAAATGATTCTTAATTTGTATTGTAACTAATACAAAAAGGAAGCATTTGGTTATAGTCAGGTTTTGACCAAAACAAGATAGTCATCATTAAAATTAAAAGAAGATGAAAGCTAAAATTTTTTTTTTTTTGAACTATTTAGTCAGAATTTTTAGAACACTCTAAATAGAATTGAATCAAACGATGGTGAATTGGAATTATATATTTAAATTTTCTTCATTTTTCACACTAATTTTTATTCTTTTGCAAATTTTTCTTTTTTGAAAGAAAAGAAAAAAAATACTTTCGATTTCATTCTTTTTCTTATTTTGGTAAATAATGTTGGTTTCCGTTTTTATTTTCTTCATTTTTCAGTCTCAGTATATCCCATTGCCGATGCATAATTATGTTTAAAAGACGATTGAATTTTTTTTTTTTTTTTTTTTCGATGCTATCGTGTTGTGGTCTCTCAGAAGCTTTTGTGCCTTGAAAATATCCTTTGTTGGACTATAAAAGTAAAGTGAAAAGGTGGTAAAAAAGTATGGACAGAATATTAAAGGGAAGTGCATCCTAAGTAAGCAGAGTTGAAAATAATATATATGAAATTCCTTCACCTCGTCGTAAAATAAATATGCAAACAAGTGCACCGGTATTTGTCAAAGTCACGAGGAGAAGATAAAGCATCTGACTCAATTTTAAGAAATACAATATGTGTTGTATGTATATTTTTCTTATTCTCATCTCTTGACATTTGGAAAATAATTTTCTCTGCAAAATTTTCCAATGTAATTGAGTTTCTTTTTCATATGAAAATTTTAAAGATTAAATAGACTCAGAATCTTTTTTTTTTTAGGGAAATTTTATTCATTTTTGTTGCGGTAAATTTAATAATTATCAAAAAATTAGTACAAGGACATTCTAAATTATTTCTATTTTATTTAGACAGAATTTCATAAAAATAGATCACAAGGACTTTGGGTGAAATGTAATGGAAATGATCCAAAAAAAGAATATTTTTTTCACACTTTTAGGTTTTCCTTGAATTTAAAAATATCTTTTGAATATTCTTTTTATGTCGATATATTTTCTTTCACTTTTGTGCGCAAATTTTCTGTTATATATACCACTTAAGTTTATCAATATTTTGACTTAACTATATCTTATAAAATAAATTAATTAATTTTTCTTTTTGCAGATTCTATCCTCGATGGATTGTGGTGCCACATATTTCAAAGATAAGGGCAAAAGTAAAAAAGGTTATCTTAAAGGACACCGAATTCTTCATTATTCAGACTTTTTATAACTCGGTCTATTTTTACGGTTATTTTTCACATTTTATGAATGGAAATTTGATTTGAAAGTAGGGATCTCCGAGGGCTATTTAATTTGAAAGAATCTCATTGAAGCTGAAAATTCGTTATTAAGGTAAATATTTTATTTTATTGGAAAAATTTTATTACAAAAAATTAAGTTGCAGCATTATCTTTTTGGTGAATTATTTTTTTTTTAATTCTTTTTTAGTGGTTTCTTTTTCTATATGTGCCCTTTTATTATTATCATTATTTATTTGTACATAGACTTTCTATACGGAACTGTCTATATCAATGGAATGCTATCTCCATGACTTGATCTTGTTCTTGATCTTATTTGAAAACCACTCATGTGGTCGAGAATGGCGATTGTCCTAGAGAACGAGATTCTTTTATATACATATATATATATATATATCGTTGACGCCGTTGTGCAATCTCCTGAACGACTTTAATTACGCGATTCACGCTCTTTCTTAGTTTTTTCACACTTTTCCTTTATTCCACACATGGTGTGTATATAGATACTGGTTAGGGAAAATCGGTAAATAAAAGAAAAATCGGGGGATTTTTTTTTTTAATTAGTGGCAAATGTCCAAAAATATTTTCGCGCGATTATTAAAATTCGACAAATCAATCAATTTTGAACAAATGAAAATTCGGCGTTTTAAGAATGTTATTAAATAAAAATTCAGTGAATTTTGCTAAATTAAAATTCGGTAACCTGAAAATTTTGTTAAGTAAAATTATTTATTGTTGAAAAAATTAATTTAATAAAATATGTAAATTAAATACAATAAGATGAATCTTACCGACTGGATGTATTCAAGCCAAAGCTTTGAATCAATTTTCTTTCTGCAGGACATACTCGATATCAAAAATATCTCTTACTATTAATTAATTATTCGTCACTAATCATTATCAGTTTGCATGGTAATTTTTTTTCGCTTTCGGGTTGAAGTGGAGCATTTTGTATAAACCATTAATGTGAATAATGATCGATGGAACCTCCTCTTATATACATATTGTTAGAGAACTTTTTTTTTTATTTAGATTCTGCTTTTTCTTTGTGGTTTTCTGCTCTTGTATTGTTGTGATAGTGTATAATGTTGTTTCTATATACACATTTCTCTCCTTTCGATGCCCTCCTACTTCTTCTTCATCTTCTTCTTCCTATTCTTCTTCTTCTCTTTCCTGCCTTTTTACCCTTTCGCTATATCTTTTTCTCCTTTTGTTGGGTTCCTTTATTTTAACCTTGACTTTTGCCAGTCCATTCTTCTGGAGCCGTTCCCTTTTCCTTCGTCCAGACTCGTCCGATTTCAATTCGACTCCGCCTGCCTTTAATTTATTCTCTGCACAATATATATATATTCATGTATCTAAATTAATATCTGTCCAGTATACGTTAAATTACCGCAACTCCAATTACTAATCTTCAGATTAGATAAATTTCGCGATTCACTCGGATATATTATTCTATTTCTATATGTATATTTCTTTTCGACTCTTTCCCTTTTATCAATTTATTTTCCTTTGCTTTTTTAGAATCTCTACATACTTTTTAAATATTATTTTCTTTCGAGAGTTAAATCAGTATTTTTATTTTAATTTTTGATTGTAAATGATTTAATAATTTTTTCTTGCTGAAAAAAATTACAAATTTCTTTTATCGACATTTATCGACAATATTTTCTCTTTAAAAAATTACAGATTCCTTTTACCGACATTTATCGACAATGATAATAAATTTTATTATTTGAGAAAGTACAGATTCCTTTTACCGATATTTATCGACATTGACAATAATTTCTCTTTCTCAGAAATAAATAAATAACAATGGGGTTTGATACGGGAGTTTAAGTTGATACTAAAAATAAAATACTCTGTTTATAAAAAAATACATAATTCATTGAAAATTTAATTAATAAAGTATGAAAAAGGGAAAAAGTCGAGGAGAATAATATTAATGTTGTTGAATATATTTATAGAAATATTCCGAGAAAATAGGGATCATAAGTGAAGTATAATAATAAATTGAAGGCACGTGGAATTATCATTTTAAAAAGACCGGGAAAACAGGGAATCTTCTTCTGTTTTTTTTTTTTTTTTTTTTGTCATGTATTCTGTTATCCAATTATAATTTCTCAGTAGATGAGCACGCTTTCTGTACTGCATAGGGATGACCGGAAGAATTAAACGCGTGTGTGCAATTGCACGCGTGATACACGCGTTCTCTTTATTCCTTCGCTGATTTAATTGGGTGGAAATAATTAGAGATTCCAGCGAAAGTGCGCGCGAGGAAGACGTTCCTTTTTTTTTTTTTTTAATTCTTTCCATCGAACCTCACACGTTTAAATAGACAACAAATTCTCACTTTACACAAACAAAACACATTTTTCAAATTTTTTATCCGTTATACAATTTATTCTTTCGTTCCAATTTTTTTTTTTCTTTTTTCAATGAAATTTTATGTTGTTTTTTTTTTTATTCACAAGTCACTTAAGGGATCTATTATCATATTTTATTGTTATATACAGGGGTTTACTGGCTTTCTTTTTTATTTATCGATAAAATGATAAGAAAAGTAATAACAAAATTAAAAATAATGCGACGTATTAATTAATTTTTCTTTAATTAATAAATGGCATAATTTTTTTATATGGATGAGAGTTAAAAAAAAAATGAGAATTACATACTGTTTTTATAATCTAAACAATATTATTGTTATATTATTTCCTTATTTTCTGGAACGTCATAGAGGTGGAAAGTTGTTTATATTATATAAATATTTATATTAGCAATATCGTTAAATTATATTCTTTGTTTTTCTACACACTTTTTAATTTTAATTTACATTCTTTATTTATCCAAATTTTCGTACTACAATTATTTTTTTTTCTAATTTCCAAATAAAATTTGTATTGGGATTTTTATGCCGAATATGTTTATTTGATTACATGTTAAATAAAAATTTGGTAAAATGAAAATATAGTTTAAAAAAAAATTAAAATTTATTTTAAAAAAAAATTAAATTCTTTTTAATTTACAGTTTATCTATAAATTTATATCATAAATAATTTTCCATCTCCGTGTATGTATATAAAGATAAAACAAAAACATTAACATAATGTATATCAAAAATTTTGTGATATCCCGTTTTGTTCTAAATTCTCGAGTTTTTCAAATATTTATTAAACAAGGTGCAAAGGTGGAAAATGCACCACGCGACTGAAAATTTTATTACTGTAATTTTTTTTTTTCAAAGATAACGCGCAACGTATAAAGGAATGCGGAGAATTATATTCGTTCAAAATGAAACTTTTGTTTGATAAAGTGTCGCGAGTACATTTTTTTTTATCTCAATTACAATATATGATTTCGAAGTGATAAATAATGTGTGAGTAAAGAAGATATAGTCGTCGAAGACGTCATATATATATTTAAATTGTGAAAAATACAGCTTTACACCCGCATCTGCATATTATCAAGAAAATATATTGAAATGCGGGCTTTATAAGTTGCAACTTGATATTTAACTTTTAAAATAAATATATATAATATATATAGTTGAATACATGTAATTTTATTTCCTGTGCGGTTTTCGTAGTGCTATAACGGTAGCTTTTATATACGAACGTGTAATTTTGTGAAACCACAAATGGACAAGAAATTAGGATTCTTCACTCTGTATATTCTCATTTTTTTTTTTTTTTTTTTTTTTTTTCTTTCATTTATTTAGGTAATTTGCATTCTTTCTCAATTATTGAGAACACAAAGTACACTGACTTTCTTTAGAAATTGAACGTTTCAATGAGGATAAATTTTACAATAACATTTAGAACACGGAAAATATTTATTGTTTAGAAGAATTATTTACTTAAATTACCATTTTTTTTAAGTGCCACTAAAAAAAAAACTGTAGTAAACTAAAATTGTTTTGAACTCTCATCTATATAAAAAGTAATTTTTTTTTTATCAATGATTTTTAATTTACTAAAATATTTGGGGGTATTAATTTTTTACAATTTTTTTTTTTCGATAACACAACACAAATATAGATTTTTTTTTCTCACTTTTGGCACTCCTGATTAAGAACGAAATCGGCGAGGTTGTCGCGGGGAAATCCGGCGGCAAACTGAAGTTTCGACAGAAGAAAACTTTGTGGTTTGTGTGTAGATTTCATATCTAACCAACCCATGCGAACGAGTTAGGTATATATATATATATAACTTCCGGTTTCGTGCGAAACGTCGCATCCTACTGATTATGTCACTTTTTATCATTATCAATAACACCTTTTAATTTACTCCACCATTTTGTAATCTATTGAATACAATTAGATTCTTTATGCTTTCACAGATGCAGACATAATTTTTTTTTTTTTTTTTTATAATGAAAAATCAATTATTTCTAGTTGAAATTTACTATAATTTTTTTTCAATTTAAAAATTATATTTTTTATGAAAAAATTTATATTAATTTTTTAATCGTTAATGAATTTTTATATTAATAAATTGTTATTTTAATTAATAAATATCAAAATAAAAAAAAATTGCCAAATTTCCAGGTGGCAATAAACAAAACAAAAAAAAAAATTGAAATTTAAACATAATTAAAGAAAATGAATCGCAACAACATAATTAATGAGGGTTAAAATAAAAGAGAATGAAATAAAATGAAAGCAACAGTTTAAATGAGATCATAAATGTGTTTAACTTTAGAAAGGTGTATATATATATATATATATATATATATATAAGAAAGAAAAATTGGCTCGAGAATAGAATCGCGAGGAGAATATTCTTCTAGTTTTATGGATTTTCAGTCGTTAGACCTTTAAGAGCGTGTTTCAATTTGCGCAACCGTTGGCCACCAGGGCATGTCAGCAGATGCGATACCAAGTACTTTGCGTAAATAGCGAGGGAGTATCTGCATATGTACAGCTCTCGACATTATTGTTATAGAAAATAATAATTTTTTTTTTTTTTTTTTTTATTCAATTTTAGCAGAATTCTCATTTGTTGAATTTTTAAATGATAGTATTTCTAATTCACCGAATCTTTTTTTTATTTTTTCCTAATTTTATATTCGTTTGCACAAATTATTATATTATATTATCAAAAAGATCGAATTTTTATTTGACTGAAATTAAAAATGACAGAACAAAATTAACCATACAAAAATATTTTGGCTTGAATTTAAAATAATTGCGTCAAAATCTTGTTGTATGAACATTTGCAATTTCGGTCAAATAAAAAATTGGTTTATTAAAATATTTTATTAAATTTAAAATTTACGAATTTGTTTAAGTTAAATATGTGTCCTGACGCGGTGAAAGGGACCTTACGGTTCCAAAGCAAATTTTACAGGAGAGGCGCTCGAAGTGTAGCACGAAAATAGACATTTGAGTAGTGGGGACGTACAACTGCAAATCAGCACCACTGCTCACCACTACAACGCTACACTCATATGTCTGTGAGCATGCTACCTTCGTGCATCTTCGGCTCTACCATATCTTGTACCTCCCTACTCTTTCTAAGCTCTGATGTAAACATTGCCCTGGGCCCGGCAAATGGATTCAGTTTATATTAAAGTTAATTGATTAATTTTTATTGACAAAATAATACGTAAATAACTTGAAATATCTTGTTCGGATTTGTCGGATTAATTAGATGAGGGCGAGCTGATTAAGAAGCATCTCCATTTTTAAAAGTAATTTTGTGGTTATAAAAGTTGGATTTTTGACAGAAGTGGGGACAGACATTGAATCTATGTGGCGCCAATTCTAGCTAGTGGCCGCTGCTGAACTAACTTACCCCAAATTACTCCACTTTAAATCTTTAATAAAATAATATTCCTCTATTATTCCTCCAAATGCCAACTCGAAATACTTTATCCTTTAAAGATGAGAAGAAATTTACGAAACCCCTTTTTGACAATGTTTAAACATTTTTTTAATAATTATTTATTAATTCTCTGAAAATCGTTGTTATCAAATAAAATTAATTTTTATTATTTATTTTATCAACAGAGAAATTTTCAATTTTTACTTTTCTTACAACAGTAAAAATAACATTACTTTTGCTGTATAAATAAGTTATATGTCTTGAATTTAAAATATAAATTATTGTTATTATTATACATTATTAAAATAATGAAAATCTAATAAATTGTTTATTGCAATTTTACTGGCTTTAATATGAGATAAATCCATTTTCCGGGCCCAGCGCAATGTATACATCAGAGCTTAGAACTAGTGGGGAGAGACAAGAAATGGTAGAGCCGAAGATGCACGAAGGAAACACGCTCACCGATATACGAGGGTAGCGTCGTAGTGGTGAGCAGTGGTAGTGGTTTTGCAGTAGCCACGAGGCGCCCGAGAATACGCGGAAAAGTACTTATGTTTAAAGCTATATAACACAATAAGTATTTGAAGGAGACAAATTTTAATTGTTGGAAATGAAAAAGCCACTCAAAAACTATCGATTGGTATAAAAAAATAAAAATCGATTTATTTAATCATAAGGTCCCTTTCACCGCGTCAGGACACATATATACAAATTCGGCTAAATAAAATTATTTTTGTTTATAAAAATTTGTTAAGTCCGTCATATAATATTTTTATTTTATAACAAGAAAAATATTTATTTATATAAATATATATTGTGGAAGAAAGAAAATATAATCGCGCAACGTGTGAAAACTCGAGGTTATATAAAAAAAAAAATAATTATAAAATCGAGATCACTTTTGCCACATATGTATTGCAATTAGAAATTGGGATTTATAATATTGTATAATTAATAATTATATAGTTGTTATTTAACTGTCTCAGAAAAATATAATACTAAAATGTACTTGACTGTACATTCACTAGTTGCAGGCAACCGTGAAACAAAAGGGGAACTTTATGCGGGTTTTCTGGCTCCATTATTGCGGGACAACTGTACATAGAGTAATATTTATATATATATATATAGAGAGAGAGAACCTCGACTTTTCACTGTTGTATATAATGAGCTCTAATATTATCGCTATTTTTTTTTTTTTTCTTTATTTTTCGTAAAAAAAAATTTGCCACTAGATGCATTTTTTTCTGTTTCTAAATTCCTCGCACTTTCACTAATTTAGAAAGCCTTTTTCTCCAATTTTATCAAATTATTGATCTTTATAGTTAAACAAAAATTCGTTGTTAAAATAAAAAATTTAGAATATTTGAGTTAATAAAAGAAACTATAAATAATTGAAAGAAATATATTGTATATATATAAGTGATTAAATTGAGAAACAAAATCCATATAGAAATTGTGTAAGAAAGTATTATCCATTTAGGGTAATAGATAATCGTCATTTTTCTCACGTAAGAAGAGACATAATTGAATTTTCAACATGTTCCGTCATCCAGTCACGACAAAGCATTCCTCTGGACTATTCAACGTTAGCCAGTAGCAGAAAACCTTTGTCTCTAGAAGACAAAAGCATTGTAATACGAGTTCCGTTTGCTTCTTTTTTTTTTTTTTTTTAATACAAAATATACCAGGTGCCGATAGTTTCGCTTCTTTTCGCTTAAAAATAGAAATTCTTATCAAAGTCCCCGCATCTCAAAAAAATTAAATATTTCTTCTGTGATTAAATTTTTTTTGTACCTTTAAGATCGTGTAGTTACATGAAAACCCACCTGAAAACAAAAAATTTTAATTGTTAATATATTTTTTATTATATTAATTAATTATTATATTAATATTTACCATTAACATTGCAAGCACGTTCTTTGGACTGTTATTTAGACCGTTAGTAGAGGAAAAATAGTTTAAGAAGAGGAGCATTTTAAAATGTCCGGTTTTGCATGCAACGAAGCGAAGAAATAATTTCTATGTACGGGAATTGTGACAAATTTAAATTGTGTCATAGACATTTTATTTTTTGTTTCGTGAAATAGAAATATGAAAAAAAAAATATTTAAAAAATCTTTAATTGCATATGTAGATAAGAATTTATTTATTAGTTGATATTACAATATTCTATACAGGAAGAGTGTGCCACAATTATATATAAATATATTAAAGAAATACTTGAACGGAAATTTATTTATATCATCAAAAAAGATTTAGAAAATGCGAACGATAAAATATTTGCACGCAGGAACTGTGTGTAAATATATCCTGTGACCCAGTTTTCAATTAACATTTGTCTATATATCTAATATGGAGCGAAAGTTTTGTTGGCCAAAGAGAATATTTTTATTTGAAATTGAAAAAATATTTCTTTAAAAAATAAAGCTCATCCGTTTGGTTATTTTTCGAAATTTCCAAATTTTGTCACTAATTTTTTTTTAAAATGAAATTAATGCTGATGAATTGTTTCAAAATTTGACCTAATTTTTATTTCATCTGTAACCTAATATCAATTTGAAATTATTTCGATTTTTCTGTAATCTAATTCTTATTTAGCCTATTCTTACCTAATTTTCATTTGTTCCAATATCTATAAATCTTTATCTATATCTATTTTTATTTATCGCATGTGTCTCGTAAAATGTAATGCAAAACTACTCCCTTATTGCAAAACATTTTTAACTGAAGTGATAATATATTTATTACCTCATGGAAAGTAATTGAATTATATAATATGATTTGAAAGAGAAAAGGAGAGAGAAAGGGTGGTGAAAAAAGGAGAAAGAAAGAGAGACTTTATAATAAATAAGAGAATATATATTAAAGGTTTTATATAACTGTGGCATTGTGACTAGCAAGCAGGAAGAGCATCGTAACTTTAAAGAGCAATGTAGGCACAATAATCTGTGTTGTTGGATAGCAAGTATATACTGGTATGAACAAGTTTCAGAAAGTTCCAAGTCAAACTGAAAGACGAGTTGGGTTTAGAAGAAGAATGGATGGGGGAAGAGAGAGAGAGAGAGAGAGAGAGAGAGAGAGAGAGAGAGAGAGAGAGAGAGAGAGAGAGAGAGAGAGAGAGAGAGAGAGAGAGAGAGAGAGAGAGAGAGAGAGAGAGAGAGAGAGAGAGAGAGAGAGAGAGAGAGAGAGAGAGAGAGAGAGAGAGAGAGAGAGAGAGAGAGAGAGAGAGAGAGAGAGAGAGAGAGAGAGAGAGAGAGAGAGAGAGAGAGAGAGAGAGAGAGAGAGAGAGAGAGAGAGAGAGAGAGAGAGAGAGAGAGAGAGAGAGAGAGAGAGAGAGAGAGAGAGAGAGAGAGAGAGAGAGAGAGAGAGAGAGAGAGAGAGAGAGAGAGAGAGAGAGAGAGAGAGAGAGAGAGAGAGAGAGAGAGAGAGAGAGAGAGAGAGAGAGAGAGAGAGAGAGAGAGAGAGAGAGAGAGAGAGAGAGAGAGAGAGAGAGAGAGAGAGAGAGAGAGAGAGAGAGAGAGAGAGAGAGAGAGAGAGAGAGAGAGAGAGAGAGAGAGAGAGAGAGAGAGAGAGAGAGAGAGAGAGAGAGAGAGAGAGAGAGAGAGAGAGAGAGAGAGAGAGAGAGAGAGAGAGAGAGAGAGAGAGAGAGAGAGAGAGAGAGAGAGAGAGAGAGAGAGAGAGAGAGAGAGAGAGAGAGAGAGAGAGAGAGAGAGAGAGAGAGAGAGAGAGAGAGAGAGAGAGAGAGAGAGAGAGAGAGAGAGATATAGAAAAGGTAAAAAGAGAAGAATAAAATCAAAAAAATGAAAGAAAAAAAAGATTGGCGCGGGTAGGTTGGTCTCAAGACCTTAAAGGGGCCCCAAGGCACTTGCTCAATAGGGGCACGAGCGTTAAGCTTCATCCTCATGAGACAAGGGGCACTTACATGGATTATCTACTGTTTATTACTCAGCGCTTCACATTAGTATTCCTTTCTATCACACATCCTTTATCTTACATTTTTCATACTTTGTTCTTGGCTGCTATAAATCTCTCTTTATATTTTTTCTTCCCTTCTTTTTTTTTCTTATTCTTTCTCTTATTCTTTTTCGCCAACGTCCGAGAAATCCATATTAATTATTATTATTATTGCTTCCTCCTCCATAGAGGAATTGCTATTGATATGTGTTTGTCATTTTTTAACTAGTTTTTATTTTTTTCTAATATATTTTCTTATTTTTAGGTATTCATACTTTTGATTTGGTACAAGAAATGTCGAGTAGATTCTGTAAGGAAGGAACCTTTTTTGGAATACTTCATACTTTTGGTTTGATACGAGGAATGTCGAGTAGATTCTGTAAGGAAGGAATCTTTTTTGGAAATTTGAGGAATGCAGCGGTATCAAAAAATTATTTAACAGGTATTTATTATTATTTATAAAAATTAACACACAATCAGAATTTTCATTAAAGGAAAAAAATGATGCCATGTTATTGCAATAGAAAATAGAAGAATTAATAAGATTTAAAAAAAGAATGTTAATTTAGTATAGAATTCTCGGAATTTTCGAAAAGAAATCTATAAATAAAACAGTGACATATATATCTAGTTTCAAAAAATCTTGTTATAAAACTACTTTACTGAGGAATGTGAAAAAAAAAGTTTTCTTATCAGAGACGAAAGAAAATGAATATATATATGACAAAGATTAATTTTTCCGCATCTCAAGAGTCTTTATACAAAGAACATCCGCGCGCGCGCGCCCGCGATAAGATTGCTATGTTATTAATATTAAATTATAATAATTCGAAACGAAACAATTTTGCACCTCGTTTTCTCTTACGCTCGATTGATTTTATGTGTTTGTAACTATACTATATACAAAATGTAAAATCGCGTTCGTTTTATCAGAACATGTCATTACACACAGTTACACAAGCGCGCAATGTATATACCTGCGGATTGTGTATTCGTAAATCGTAATAGTTACAAGGGAAAAAGATACACACAGACACATAAGAAGTGATAATCTCAGTAAGCTAGTTTAAATTGAAACAAAGTCGTTCCATCTCATTGGAACTAGTACATGAATGTTATCTATTTATTGCAGCCTCAATTTTCTGCCAATGAATAATGATTCCTCTCTTAATATTTATTTTAAATTCATATACTGAAAATATACCTCAAGTGTATTGTATTTATTATTATTTTGATTATTAGTATCGTTATCATTCTTATTGTTTTGCCTTTTTGTATTTATGCCACTTAAGTTTGCGTTGACCGCGGACGTTAAGGCGTTTCATAATTGTGAGTTAGATGTAGTCCAACTTGTTGCGTTCGAATCCCCTTGGAATTGACAATTTTTTCTTTGCTACTAAATCCTAATAATAGAGAAGGAGGTAGAATATACAAAAATATTTCCTATTTACCAGAGTGGGGGAGGTTCAAAAAAAAAAAAAAATTTCAATTAAGATAAATACCTTTATTAAATTATAAAATAGTCATTGTAAATAAAATTTGATATAAAAATTTGAAAGCACGGTACCAGGAAATTCGCGTGGGTGGTCAGAACACCGTGAAGACTGCATCCCCCGTGTATTTGGAAGAGGGGGGTGGGAGGAAAAAGGGGAGTTTGGACCCCGCCAGAGAGATATATTCCGCGCGCATGAATGGAATTTTATATATATATATAGATATATATTTGGTCGATGCGATAGCGCACAAGAAACGACGATGACGACTACGACGACATGGTTCTCTTCATTTATAAAGTGCATATATGTGTAGATTGCGCGCCTTGCGCCACAAACGCTTGTCGTCGGTGCGAAAAGTCGCGCAGACGTAATACCACGTGTGTATCCGGCGAACAGAATGCGTTTAAACATTCATATATAAGCTCCCATCAAAAACATGCGCTGACATTTTATATGTATATCTATATTTTATTTCAAATCTTAAGACTCATCTTTATCGCCGCATGTGAAATAACGTATAATGCGCGCGCGAGAGAAAGAGAATCCGATATGGTTATATAGGTTCAAATGGAAACGAAATCTCCCTCGGAATCGAGGAAAATTGGTCGAATTTTAAAAATCGTACTTAAATATTTTTCTTAAATATATATTTGTTTGGACATTAGGAATTTCCTGTTAAACGAAAATTTGGCATTTTTAAGAATTCTATCAAAATTTCAATTCGTGTAAATGAAAAAAAAAAATTAATTCGTGATGAATGGGAAATTTTTAAAATAGCCGAATTTTTATTTTCAAATTTCAAATGGACCGAACAAACATAATCTACAAGAAAAATTTTCGACGAAATTTTTTTGAATTTTGTTCTCATATTTCATTTGCCCCAATTTTCTTACATTGAAATTAATTTAATTTTGCAAATTAAATTATGAATTTGCAATTTTATAACATAAACTTTAATTGATAATTCTGATTTGACTTTCTATATATAATTTCTCGAAACAATTAAAATAGAATCATAATTGAAATTTCTCCTCTATTTGCAAATATATACTGCAGTGTAAAATGTATACTTATAATTAAAAATTTATTTATTTCGGTGATATTTTTTCATTGCTATAAGCATAGAAGGCAAAATTAATTTTTTTTCGTGTAATGTTTATTTTTTTTTATTTTTTTTGCACTGGGTTTATTATTCTCCACTTTGGTTGCAAATATGATCGCTTCGTGAGTTTGAATACGAAGATTCTCAGGTGGATAACACAGTCTAACGGTATCGAATGATTAGCACACTAACCAACATCGTTCACGATGGAGATGAAAATACCCTCGAGTGTTTTGGACGTTCACCGAGTTCATCTTTAACTGACTAACTTCAAAAAGGGTTTCATCTTCAATTTTTTTTTTTTATTAAAAAAAATATATATTTTTTTTATAATTAAAAAAAATATATTTTTTTTATAATTAAAAAAATATTTATTGACTCTAAAAAAAAAAGAAAATCTTTACAAAAATAATATTAAAAAAAAGATATACATTTTTTTCACAGATTCAATGAATTTAAAAATAGATTTTTAATAAATCGGTGAAAATAAATTTCCAGACATTTTGATTCATTGGAGAATGAAGTTTTGAATAATTATGATATTCAATATATAGGTGTCGCGCGCGCGTCATAAAAATGTGAAATAAAAAATAAAATGAATTATGGGAGAAATGTCAAATAAAATATTATATATAGAAGGGAAAATATCACATAAACGATAAAAATCATATAAAAAAATATATTTAAAAAATCAAGTGAAATGTAAAAATTATTATTTGTAAAAATTAACGAGTGGTAAAGCAAATAGAGGATGAAAATTTAAATAAAATAAGTTGTTTTAATTTTTTGGTTTCTTTTTTATTTTTTTCTTATTCGTTTTATTTTTTAATTTAAAAAAAAACAACATTTTATTTTATATTTAAAAATCGAGAAATGAAATTTGTGGCAAATGAATAAATTTAAAGTAGAACGAAAATCATTGACTTTCGTTTAAATCAATCAGAGGAATTCGATATTATTAGAAATTGGAGATATATTTTTTTTCCTTTGGGAGTGAGATTATTTTTTTTTACCCTCATTTTTTGTCAGTCAAAAATTTCTGACTCACCCTGTTGAAAGTTTTGACCATAAAAAATAGACACACACGGATCTTGTTAATGGTTTTGTATATATATATATATTACTGACCAAGAATTCTGAAACCGATTTCTGATCTGATATTATAAAGGCATTATTTCCATTCAAGTGATTTTAAAGATTCGACAATAGATCCGTTATTGTATATAAATATATAGGACGTTTATTGCTTCTGACGGTGCTACTTTTACACACACCGCACACAATTTTCAAAGTAGGTCAGGGGATTTTTTTCAACAGTAGCAAAATTTCTATCAGATTTCGGTGCAGATTAATTGTCTATTGTTTTCGTAGGCTGATCTCAATTTCAAAGAGGTATTTCTCTCTCTCTCTTTCTCTTTCTCTTTCTGCAAGAAGGTTTTTTTTCTCTATGTTGTAATCGAATGTGTATTACATTTCAGAGCTGGTATTTTTTTTAGAAAGTCTCGCCACGTCAATATTTTACGATTATTGAATTAACAAACGGCAATTCCATGAGTATTATGTTCTGCAATAGATAAAAAAAAATGACACACAAGGTCAAGGATATGAAAATATCGAAATTTGAATTTTTTAAGACGTTGGTAAATATTTATATTTTTTTTATAGACTGACGTTTATATATATTAGGGGAAAATGTGGTTTTTATAGGACAAGGTCCCATAAAAATTTTTGTTTCATTTGAATTGTAGTTTTTTCTTATTCTATTTTTGACATTTTATTTTATTATTTTTTATTTAATTATTTAACAATGAACGGACTTACAAATATTTAAAAAAAATTATTTATTCTAAAAATTTTCACCCGCTAATTGTTTATTCGTAATTTTTATTTATTTTTCAATTATAAAAATGTTGTAATTTTTAGTTTAATTAAAATATTTAATATTACTCTCTAAATATGAATTAGTTAAAAATAACAATTAATTTCAAAGTCATTGAGATGAAAGAAATTCTCCTTTGTCTCTGTTAATTTATAAATGAAATATCAAACTGATTTTTCAAATGAGCAGACTCAGTAACATGAGGCATTCGACACCTGTTTTGCAAGATGCATACAAATTAGTATCAATTATCATCAGTAAATTACGTTTTGTTTATTTATTCAGTTCAGGGACTTTTACCAAATGCATTTTTATCAAAAAAAATTTTTTTTTTTGTTTAATGAAAAAAGACATTTACAGAAATAATAATTAATCAATCAAAAAACAAAAAAAAATTCTAGTTATTTTTTCTTATTCTTTAGTTCGAAAAATACTTTTTTTTTAATAATACGAAGAATTAAATGATTCCATTGATGTGAAAAAACATGACCCGTTATTTATATATAAACGCACGTAATATTTCGAAATCATTTCTTAAAGAACTGTTTAGTCTTCATTTATTACAATTTTTATTCAAAGGTCATCAAATTTACGTCTCTTGAAAGAAATTATTGATATAAAATAAGAGCTTTGCTATTCTTTTCACATGAGACATGACAAATTAAAAAAAAAAATGACCTCGTTATGTCACTCATTATGAATGTCATTATGAAATATTAATAGAAATATTTATAATCTTGCAAACATTACAGTTATTATTAATGTAATAATTTACAACAGGTGTCCCTTTTCAATGTCAAATTATTTTTGTTTTTTGTCCTTTATAAGTTTTGTTAATTTATAATTACCAAATCCATTAACTAAATAATTTTAATAAGTAATTAATTAACTAATTAATTACTAATTAATTAATCATTGAATTTATTAATTTATAAATAAATAAATTCAACGATTAGTTGAATACATTCTTTGGTCAAAGTTACATTTTATAAAAAAAAAAGAAGAGTTTACATAAAAAATTATTGTAACTTTAAACAGGAAATAGTATTTAGATTTTGATAATTAATTTTGAAAAATTAAGTTTTCTTCTGTAAAAATGATGTTCTAAAAGAATATTAGAGATGTTTTAATTAAAAATTCCTTGGCACGAACCACAATATGTTTCAGGTGTTAATTTTTTCCAATTAACACCTATAGAAAAGAATGTTTTATTTAAACAAATTTTTTTTATTTCATTTCTAAAAATAAAAAAATATATATATATTTTCAATTGAATTGTAAATAAATTTTAAACTAAATAATTTTTAAAAATTCGTTCACCAATTTAAATTTGTAAAAATTTCTAATTGATTTTTAGTCATTTTCACTAAAATTTTAGTTACAAAAAAATATTACTATTTTACTAAATAGTTAAAATTTTTACTTCAATTAGTAAACAAATTCTTACTAATTCAAATTTAGAGAGTAATAAATAAATTTAATAATAATTTAAATAATTATGTTTTGAAATCAAAAAAAAAAATTTATTTTTTTGCAAAATAAGTTTTATTTTATTATTATGTATCTCGAGACAGAATTCTGAAAATTATTTTAAATTTCCTCTCGCTGCAGACTATAAAAAGAGAAAAGTAATGAAGGCTTAATGAAAATTTTCGAGATTTTCACACTATAAACAAGATGTGTAAAACATGTTGAGATGTTTTTTTAAAAATAAAAACCGTTTAGCTCATAAAAAGACGATAATAAAGTTGTGCGTATAAAGAATTCTTCTGTCGGAATGACCTTTTTTTTTGAAAAAAAAGAAAAAAAAAATGTAGCCAGGAATTTTGTGCAATTATACTCACGATTATCATGATTATCGTATACGGTTAGTTTACGGTGTCGATTCTCGGTCATTGTACCAACCAAGTTTTGTTTTGCCATCTCATGTGAAAGACGGTCAGACAAAGAGATTCTGAAAAGGCCCTCAGTACGCGTGCCCGCAGCACGCGATTTGCGCAAACGTCTTGATCGACGTTATACCAGGCTAGTAGAAAAGGTAAAGAGTGCCAACACCGCAATGTTTTATCACTTCACTATATATACAACATACATTTATAAATTTGTACATATATATATATATATATATATATATATATATATATATATATATATATATATATATATATATATATATATATATATATATATATATATATATATATATATATATAAATGTGTGTTATGCGTTTAGATTTGAGAGTCGTTTGGTAACATTAACGCGCCACTCAATAGTAACCGAGGTTCAAATATTCTTGTGTTGAGAAATTTGATGCACCTTGAGACGCGCAAAAATCCCAACCGTTGTGAAAATCGATTATACATACGAGTTTTATCATAAAACATTTACTTATCACATTTGAATGTAAAAGAAAAATTTATTCATTTATTTAAAAAAAAAAATTCAGAATTTAGTAAAAAAAAAATTCTTGAATTTGCGTTATTTAACAAAATTATAGGGTCGAATTTCTATTAAGCCAATATTTACAAACTAGAATTAATATTGAACAAACATTTAATATAGGAGAATTTTTATTTAACCGAATTCCAAATTCGTACTTAATAGAAATTTTATTTAACGAATTAATCGTTTTTATTTATTTTTGAGTTTTGTGCATAGTTAAGGTTAAATTTTTCTAATGAAATAAAAAAATCATTTTATATAATTTGTTGCAACTTTTATTAATACATTTCAAGTCATTGAAAATAACAAACCAATAGATGGTGTTTGAAAGTTGATTTTTTTTTAGTTTTGTTGGTCTTGTTGATTTTGATTTTGATCTGTTTAATAGAAATAAAACAAAAAATATTATCAATTGTAAATTTTCAGTTAATTAAAAGTAATATTAATTTAATATTGAATTAATTATTCAATTATTATTATTAATTTTTTTTTCTTAAAAGTGGAAAATTTTCAAAAAAATTAAATCAATTTTTTTTTTTATATTAAACTTACTGTTGGCAAGTGCTTCTTGAGCCATGGAAATAATAGTTAAAACTGTCACACAGGCAACAATGAGTACTTTCATTTTGAACTGTATTTAGATTTTAGATTTGTAACTGTCTTAAAATTCTTTTGTTACTTTGACCCTGTACGTTTTTTTTTCTTGTAAATATAGTCCAAAAAATGAGGAAAAAAAAGTTTATTTTCTGTTAAAATAACATTTAATTGTTTAGTCAATTATGCACTTCTAAAAAGAAATATATAAATTATTCTTTTTCTCTTTTTCTTTCAAATTCTTTTTGTGAAATAAGAAATGCAAATTATTTAACTATTATTACTTTTTGGGTGATAATTATTCAAATAATTAACTTATTTACAATGCTGTACAATTATTTTTTTAAAACATCAAATAAATTTAGTTTTCAAACGAAAAACAAGATTATAAATTGTTGGAGTAAATTGTTCGAAAAAAATAAAGTGCAATAATTTTTTATGCTTGATAAAAATATTTTTTAGAAAATGATTATTAAAATGGAAAAAATTATATCTCATATTTTCGAAAAAAGGTATGCAATTTCTATATAAATTTCGATTTTATAAGAAAAAAAATTTCTTTTTCAAAGAAAAAGATGAAAAATACTATTTTAATATTGTTTCTTGTAACAGTAAATCAAACCAAGTAAAAAGGGTATTTTTTTGTTATTGAAATTTTACTTTTTTTTTTTTTTTTTTTTTTTTTTTTTGAAAAGAAGATAAAATATAAAAAAAATGAAATAAAAGAAAATAAAGAAAATAAAAATAAACTAAGTCAAAAGAAACGCTTGACAGACATTTTTCTTATCAATTAATTTTTTTATCATAAACATTTTTTTTTTCCAAAGCAAGTTATTACGAGACCTTGAATTCGTTCCAAATAATTTCGTTCTGAATCATATTGTTCTGTATTATATATAATATAAATTTAATATAATTTAAAAATATGTAGAAAAAAAGGGGAAAAAAATATTGAGAAAAAAACGGCACCCTGACATCGGATATCCGCTTATAATAATGTTGCACGTTCATGACACATTCAATTTAGCAGTGTTGACTGTAATCGGCGCGAATCAAGACACGTCTACTGTTTTCAATCTGAAATCGATCCCGGATGCGTTGTATCGTGCAAAGAACACTAATAATTCATCCGGACACCTTCAGATATAGAAAGAAAATGTTTCTGGTTACTTATCTCACAGAAATAAAAAAATAATAATAATAATAATAATAATAATAGTTGATAGTTTACAAAAAAAATAGTTTATCCACAGAACAAAAAATAGTACAAAAATAAATATTTTACTGAAATATATTTCAGAAATAAATAAAAGTTTATTAAAAAAAAGATTTGGAAATTAAGCCAAAAAATTTTTTTGGGAAAATATTGCATTGTATTAAGTCAATACTACTCCAAAATATTAGATATTTCAAAATTATTTTACTTTTTTAAAAAAAAATATATATATACATATGTGTTTATTTATTTTATTACAAAATTAATATAATTTTTACTTGTCAAATTTGACATTTAAAAAAAGAATTGATAATGATAAATGAATTCGTAATTTGAATTTGAAATAGAAATTAAAATTGTAAAACAATTATGTCCAAGGTTAAAAACTCTCAAGCCTTTAAATATTTCTCACTTTTTCAATAATGCGGGTCAATAGTAATTAAATTGTCATTAATAAAAGTCGATCGGAAAAATTGTTTAGTCATAGAAAATTAAAAAACCAAATCTCATGTTTCATCATAAAATTAATAACATTCTTAATGGAAATTAATTCTTTTTATACTAATTATTTAATTAATTATATATTATCAAAATTATTAATCATTTTATATTTATATATTATTATATTAAACATATAATAAAAATAATAATAATAGTATATAATTATATTATTTAGGTTTTTAACTTTTTAATTTAATTTTATCATTTTTGTTAAAATTTTTTTTTTTATTTTCTCTTTATAAGCACTTTAACAACGTGCTTTGTTTTTGCCGTTGAAACAAAAGATTTTCTTCACATTATAATTTCCAAGTGTAATTAGTCATTCATAAACTTTCATCCTGAATTTAATTTTGCTTTAATCTAATTTGTCCACAAGCTTTGAAAATCGGTAACAAATTTAACGGTTTCTGCTTATTGTGCAATTTTTCTTTTTTTTTCCCCGTGGGATATATATATTCGCCTCTCTCACATTGCAAAACTCGTTCCCGCAGTAGCTTTTTCTGACCGTGAATTCACTTAAAAAAAATAAAATAAATAAAATAAAACCATGAAGAATGACACTTCCAGTACAGTAAAAAAAAAAAAAATAAATAAAAAACGAAGAAAGAAAGACAAAAAAACGACAAAAGAAGTCTCTGGAGCAACACACAGTTGAACCGTGGGAATTTTAAGTATTTTTTTTTTACTCAAAAATTTGCCAATATTCTTTTTAACGTAAATCCTTAATTTTTCACTTTTTTCTTTATTAAGAAAATAAGACAAAATTAAATATATATATATTTAAAAAAATTTAATTTTTTCTAATACTATTGTTATTTATTAAAATATATTTTTAAAAAAATTTAATTTAAAATTATATTTAATTCGAATGTACCATTCAAATATTTTACTATTTGTTAATAGTAATTTAATGATGATTCAATCAATTATTATAATTGCTCGTTGTGAAAGTGAAATGTAAAGGGTAAAAAAAAAAAAAAAAAAAATTAAGCGATGACCCTGTTCATTATTATAAAGATGTCACGATAGTAAATGGCGAGAGTATTTTTATAATAAACGAGAATTGAATGACGGTCGCGCATCTCGTATAGAAGGCAAAAAAACATCAATTAAGTTAAATACGACATTATTAGTTACATTGAATTGTTCTTAACTTGACACATCATATCTCATATGAGTCTATTATGATGTTCCTTATAAGAAAAAAACAATCATTTTAATTTAACATTCCTGACAATATAATCAAACGTAAGTTGTCAATTAAAATTTAAAATATTGTATCTTATTGCATCCAGATACTTTAAACTATTTAATATATAATTAATAATAATAAATAATAATAATAATAAATAATAATAATAAATAATAAATAATAAAATTTACAATTTCGGTCAATTAAAAATTCGGCCTTTTTGAGAATTAGATAAAAAAAACAATTCAGACAAATAAAGATTCGGTATAATGAAATTCTGTTAAATGCTAAATCAATGAAATTAAAATTTGTCTGTAAAAATTTTTTTTAATTTAAAAAGAAAAGAGCGTTAATATAAAGTGGACGGAAATGTGAGAAAATTCTTTTTTTGCGTTGTAATTAATTGAGATCAAATAATTAATATTCCAATAAATTTTTCTGATTATTGATTGTGCAATAAATGCTTTCTCAAGGAGAAATAAAACCTTGAAAGATAGTTGGGAAGTGCCTTCAATCACGATCAGGAAATCGATTAACAACTTTAACAGAATGCGTGAGGAATTTTTTTTTTTTTTTTTTTTGGTTTTATAACCATTCTTGGTTACTTGGCCAGTGACCTAGTGGTTCTGACTATGTTTTTCCAGTGAATGACCAGCAGTAATTTACTATTATTTCCTGCTAATTGTTCACGTCATATGTCAGGTTCAGGTACAAGATCTGCTTTTTTGTATATTATAAATACGGAAACGATTCTCTTCAACATTTTTTTTTCCCTCTAGGGAATCCTGTTTTTTATGAAAATTTTATTTATTGTTAACTTTCACTAGATATATATTTTTTTTTTTGGTTAAACGAAACGCGGAAATTAAATGGTGACAGCGATGGGATTTTTCACGAAAAATTACATTTTTTCGTTTATATTAAAAAAAAAAAAAATTGTTTAAATAATGGCAAATAAATTTTTTGAATGAATTCAAAATTTTGGAAAATGACAAATTCTTTTTGAATGTTTAACGATACTGAAAAGATTTTTTTTTTCTTTTCATTCTATTTTCTTCTTTTTTTTTATGTCTCGTGCCGTGAAAGAAGATCATAAAAGAGTCTTGATGGTTAACGTGCTCTTTCCGTGTCTCGCAGGTTCTCTCTCGCAGCCGACTGTCAACCGGTTTCCATCGCGTTTCATTAATTCCGCGAACTGAACTTGGCCCAGGTTCCTGGACCGGCGATTTTTGGCAGAAACGAATTGGCACGAAGAATCCAAAGAGCCATAACAAGTTTACACGCTGTATTACAAGAGCGTGTTATTGACCTGAAGAAGATGGGAACAAAATCAGGCTCAACGAAAAAGCATATCGTAAGTTTGTAGATTTTTCTCATTTAACAATTTTTCAAATTATTTTGCCCTTTTATAACAATTTTTTTATGGATGATAATTTTCTTTTTAATATGAAAATTGGAGTCATTTTTTAATTAAAATTGATGATAGGAATTATTATCAGTATTCTTTATTGATTATAATTTGTCAGGATTGGAAACATTTCTTTTTTTTGTAGTTGCAAGTTTTGGCTAAATAAAAATTCGGTTACAAATTCTGTTAAATACGAATTTGGTTTAATAGCATTTTTTAAAAAAATTAAAAAAAAAATAAAAATCCTTTATGAAAATTCAACTAAAATTTGATTTCTATTAAACAAATTTATATAAAAAAGAAATTTTTTACATAATTTTCTTTTATTTTTGGAAATTTTTTTGCAATCCCTTATTCTTTTCATATGGGAAGTTTTATTATGTCTGGGAAAAATCTTTTTTTTTTTAACGTGTCATAACAATCTTTCGACCGGTTTTACGTGCGTTCCATTAACCCTTGACTCTCGAATGCCCGTTACAAGTTACGGAATTGCATAGGATCAGTTGGCGTTTATCATAATAAACATTATTATCATTGTGATGTATATACCTCTGACGTCATCAAGGAATTACTTCCACTCAATTTCACTTCGAAACATTTTCAACAAAGTAATTGAAAAAAAAAAATTATTTATTTTTTCACAATTTTATATATATGAAAACAAGTATAACAATAATTTATTTATCTTATATATTTAATTTTTCATATGCTATAGTCATTGTTAAAAATATAGAGAAATTATTTATTATTTTATATTTAAAAAAAAATTAACTATATTTAGTGAAAATAGAAATTTTACTTGGAATTAAAATTAATTTTAGTTTATTTAAAATTGAAATAATAAAATTTATTTTTTGTCATAAAAATTGATCTTTAAAATTAATTACATAATTCCCGGAACGAAAAAATCGACTTTCGTGTCGTAAGTTCCATGTGAATTTTTTTTTTTTAATTTTATTATTGCATTTATTTATTGAGAAGTGATTATTCAGCACTTCCTATTCAGAGAAATTGATTTGTGAGATTTTGCAACATAAGAGAGGAGGGCACTAAGTGAAATTAATACAATTAAAAAATTATATTGCAAATATAATAAAGAATTGAAATCATGATTTTGCAGCAAGAGAAACCTATAAATAAAGATTATCCTCTAAGCTCGTGAACGAAGAAGAGAAAAGAACACGCGATTGCGGGCATTCAAATCTCGCAACCATCATTATTGACCACAGACATCCAGTCTCCGAAAGGATATATCCTTTTTCCAAGAGATCTCCGATTGCAATTCCCAGACGATTTATTTATAAATCACGAAATAACAATTTAATCGTGTATACCCGTGTGGAAAAAGCCACGATCTTGCCCTCAAGAGTTCGGGGCCCCCGGCGGGGGCCCATGAGGGCTGATCCATATGGCGAATCCATGAGGGGCACCGTAGGGGCCCCGCATGGATCGCCCTCATGATCGATTAGCAAAATTTTCTAAGTCCAAAAATCAAATATTTTTTTATCACCAAAAAATTAATGTTTATAATGATTCACAACAATGAAAAACGCGTTTTTAATTAAAATATATTTTCACTTTTTTTGAAAATAACACTCACACTTATGGCGAATCCATGAGGGGCACCGTAGGGGCCCCGCATGGATCGCCCTCATGATCGATTAGCAAAATTTTCTAAGTCCAAAAATCAAATATTTTTTTATCACCAAAAAATTAATGTTTATAATGATTCAGAACCACGAAAAACGCGTTTTTAATAAAAATATATTTACACTTTTTTGAAAATAACACTCACACTTATGGCAAAATAGATGAGGGCCACCGTAGGGGCCCGCATGGATCGCCCTCATGATCGATTAGCAAAATTTTCTAAGTCCAAAAGTCAAATATTTTTTCATCAACAAAAAATGAATGTTTCCAATGATTCAAAACAACGAAAAACGCGTTTTTAATAAAAATATATTTACACTTTTTTGAAAATTCACCTGAGATGATTGATGATAATAATCATAAAGCATATAATTAATTATATTTTATAAATTGCATTTGATTGGAAAATATAATTTAATATCTTAACTTTAACTAAATGATGTTAAGCACTTTTCTTTGTTAGGTATTTTTGAAGTTTAAATAGCATCAAGAAGTTAGCATTCGTTTTGAAGTAGCGTACGTAGCGTAGTTGGTAAAGCGTTAGACTCATAGTCCGTAGGTCGTAGGTTCGATTCCCCCCATGCGTTAGATTTATTTATTTCTCAGGTTTGCGTTTAATCATTAATTCTATGTATGAATTAATTGAAAAATGAAAATATCCGTTAATAGTATGCATAAATTAAATATTTTTTAATTTTTTAATTAATTAATTTATTATTACTTTTAATTATATCCGACAGTTAATTAATTAGAACGTTAATTAATAAATTGAATTTGAGTAAGAATTTAATTTAAAATTGAATAATTATTAAATAAATATGTTATTTATTCATAACTTAAGCTTATTTATTATTAATTAACTTTTATTATTAATATTATTGATTAAAAAACATTATGGCAAACTTGAGGGCAAGATGAGGGCAAACGTGAGGGCCCATAAGGGCGCCCGTAGGGGCACCCTCATGGATCGCCCATGCGGGCGCCCTCATCGATGAGCATGTCGTTTCCATGAGGGGCCCCTATGGATCATCCATATGCGGCCCTCATGGCATGAGGGCGATCCATAAGGGCCCCCGCTGGGGGCCCACATCACTTTTCCACACGGGTATTTAAATAATTTTTTTTAAAAGAAATAATTCTTTTTCCGGAAATAGTTTAAAAAAAAATCATTTTCTTTGGTTTTTAAATTTATTTTTAATTTGTTTTTTGTATAAATTTTTTTTTTTTTACTATTTTGATTCAATTATATTTTCTTTTTTTTTAATATTCATAAATAATAGAATAGAGAATAATATCAAAAAACTGAATTTTTAATCCTTTATCAAAATGAACAAAAAAATTTTTTTAACTACCTTTATTGCATCGTTATCCTCATTGTTTTGATGATCGAAAAAACGAAGGAAACATTTTCGATATTTATTCGTTTGGAATTGAATCCTTATCATTTATTATATTAATTTTTCACATGACACGTAACACTGAATCAAATGATTTTTTTTTGGTCACTCGCGAAAGGCACAAGTTGTGGAAATATTTTCTTTTTTTTTCTCTCTATCAATGCAAAAATTATTAACGATTAAATAATGGACCGATGGAGTAGAAAAACTAGGAACACACTCGTTGCTACTCCGAAAGTCACTGTGAACTTGGATTTCAGATGAGAGTAACTCAACCCTTCACTCCCCACTTTTCTTGTCCCATATGAGAAAAAAAAACGTTTTATATAGGGGCAAATACGGTGATTAATGATGTTTTTCCCCTCCTATTTAGAGAAAAAGAAAATATTATGAAAATAATAATTGATAACAAAGTTTTTTATTAATCGTAATTAAAATTATAATATTTATTTTGAATTGTAATTTAAAATCTATTCAAAATTTTCTATTTCTTCCTATGAAGAAATTTTTGTATCAAAAAATTTTTATTTAGCCGAATTCGTATTATAAATATTTTATTTAATCACATTCATATATTTAACAGAAGCTCTATTTAACAGAATTTTACATATCAAAGAAATTTTATTTAGCCAAATTGGTGTTTAAGAGAAATTCTATTTCACCAAATTCGTATTTAACAAAATTTATATTTAACTAAATTTTCATATCCTGGCGAATTTTTTTTTAATCCAATTCTTATTTTACTGAATTTTCATATCAAAAATTTTTTATACATCCAAATTCGTATTTACGTGGAATTTTATTTATTAACAAATATATCTATTTAACCGAATTTTTATTATATTTGGGTTAAATAATTCGGTTTAATAAAAATTCTGGAATATTAAAATTCGGCTAAATAGAATTTTCAAATTCAGTTAAATAGAAATTGTACCTGATTATTTTTAAATTTTTGTGATGAAAAAAAATTCTACAGCGAATAATAGCAGAATATTGTGATGTGTAATTTAGTTTCTTTTTTTTTGAGACTAAATGTTCAATTAAAATTTTTTTCTATTGTATATTTATATATATAAAATCAAGAGGGTAAAAAAGTTTCTCTAGTAATCTCGAACGTATTTCAAATGCTCAAGGTTCGTGTAGTGTTTTTTTTTTTTTTTACTTCAAAGGTTGGTAGGTGCTTATGAGTACATGAGTCACGTTCGCGACTTAAGGGCGCCTAGGATAAGGATTCGAGAATATAAACGTTAATTTCACTACCTTCATTATTGCCAGCGAGAAGCGAAAGGCTAGATAAGTTGTTTTTGCTCTCTATAAAACGCCAGCAATGCTCCATTTCACTGGCCTTAATAAAGAGTAATATTATGATCTTCATAAATACTCTATCTCAAAATTGGTCTTATTACATCTCCATATACTTTGCCCCCCCCCTCTTCCCTTCAATATCCAATTTATAAGAATAATAAAAAAAAATATTTCTTGCTTGATTAAATTATTATTTACTTGTCTTAATTTATTTTTTTTTATTTATATTTGGAATTAATTTTCTAATTATGTAAATTAATTAAAAATGAATCAGATTTATTTATTATATAAATATTATTAAATCAATAATTAATTAATTTTCAAAAAATAATTATAGATAATTTTTTTATAATAAATAAAAAAAAAAGGGAATATTGATTTCGCGCGCAATTCGTCGAAAGACATTGACTGTTCGCAAAAGCGGATCCAAGATGTCGGGGGAATATTGTGCGGGGCCACACTCTTTCACTTGGGGCCCGACTCTCCCACATTCGGTCCCAACCTGACCGCATTCCGCAAAGAATCTGACTCTCTGCGGCAATTCTTGCAACCTTTTCCGATTTCAATATATATATATATATATATATATATATATATATCTTGCGATTTATTATTATTTTTTTTGTTTCGTTATCATCCATAAGTCCCCTTTAATTGGGCCTCTCCCCCTCTCCAATGTTCATTAAATCCCTATACTTGATTCTGTAATTTTCCCGCCAGGATAAAAATCTCTGATTATCCCAAGGGGCAATATAACACTTGCAAATCTTTTTTTTTATCATCTCATTCGTCCGATAAACTATCTTAATTAGTCGCCCATATATACCATCTGACATCATTCACAAATTATTTTATATTCCTTTGCAAAAAAAAATTAGATTATAAATATTTTACGTTCGAATATAATAATTATTATTTTGGGAAACTTATTTTAATTAAAAATAATTTATTAACTTTTGTAAAATTAAAAATAATTTTTTATTCAATTTCTTCATTTTATGTATTAATTTTTATTTACAGTTATTTACAGTATTCAAAAGTTTGTCTATTTTTATTTTAATAGCACAAACGTCCTTGTGTAATATTTCGCGTCCATTTAATTCTCGTTATAATATTTAAAATATAGTCATAATTAGCATTGTGTTATCTTGCAATAATTTTGTGAATATCATCTTTTTTTTTTTTTTTGTAATTTTCTGATGAATTCGAGCAGAAATTGAAAACTGATAAAAAAAAGACGTGCAACAAAGCATATAAATATGATGTCGAACAATTGTTATTATCTATTATTATAAGTTTTTTCAAAGAACATTTAATTATGGCTTCTCAAAGTGTGAGGTTCGTAATATTAAAATCTATTATTAAATTGAAATAATAATTTTAACTATTTAATAATATATTAAAAAATTAATTTTTCAATTAAAAATTCTTTTTTTAAATTTGTTGGTACAATTATTAAAATTAAAAGAGTAAAATAATTATTAAATTAAGAAATAAACAACCTAAATAAAATTAAAATCCAATTAGAATTGTCAAATTTCTTCATTCCATTGTTAAAGATTTTTTTTTTTAGTAAATATTAGATTTTTTCTTTGAGATATAAAATATGCTGATTGAGAGTAAAATAAACAGAAGAGTCATCCTTCTTCTTTTTATATTGTCCTTTGAATGACGATTTTTTTTTTTTTTTTTAGTGAGAAAAATAGAGATTTTTTTTTATTATTATATATATTTTTTTGTTATTTACTTGAATCGGGTAATATATTCAAAAGAATGTGTTCAACACTTGAAAAATCTGTGTGGACGGTACACTCTGTGTAGCATTCTCTGACTTCCTGACCCAGTGGCCTCGAGAGTCCCCAAGTCATATGGGCTAAGTCAAACAATCCTCTCGAGACAAGAAAGGATTCAATTCATGAGGACCTTGTTCCAAATTCTTCACCTCTCTTGAAATACTCCATTTCAGTCTAATAAATTTCAATTAAAATTCCTCATTTCTATAGATACAATGCTTCTTTTATATTTGCAAAAAAAAAAAAAAAAAATGAAGAGAAATAGAGAAAAAAATCTTGAAGAAAATTTATAATATTAAATTCCTTCTTGGTATAAAAATTTCAAATGTTTAAAAATATTTTAATTTTTTAAAATAGGTAACAAAATTTCTATTTAACCGAATTTTCATTCGTCAGAATTTCTATTCAACCAAATTTCTATTAGGCAAAATTTCTATTACCAATGAATTTTCAAATCAAAGAATGTTTATTCAGCCAAATTCGTATTTAACAGAAATTCTATTTAACCGAATTTCCATTTAACAAAATTTATATTTAACTATCACATTGGTTATTGTTTCTGTCAGTATAGAATACTTTTTTTTTTTCTGATCGGAGACAAAAATCTAAATACAGAAGCATTGACCTCATGTGACCCTCTCCTCTAAGGTACCAGATTTCAATCTATTCAATCTGCAATTCTTCCGACTTGAGTCGAATGAAGATCCAACTGATAAAGTGAGAGAGAGAAGAGAAAAAAAATATTTCACGACCAATTTTTTTCACATGACATAACGATAAATTTATTAAAATATATAAAATAATTCCTTGAGCTTCTTTTTCTTTTTTTCACAAAAAAAATTTTTTTTTAAAATGAAACATTTCGTTTAAAAAAAATAAATTCCATAAAAGAACTCTCAAACGAACGTAACTGTAGCAGTTTTAATATTGTGATGTCACATATTGAGGATTTACCAAAATTTGATTTAAAAAAAAAAATATGTTTAATCATAAATGCAAACTTACAATGTTAGAATATTGAATATATGAATTTGTAATTTTAGCCTAATTTTTACCTTTGTTTAAAAAAATTTATTTACAAATGTCCATTTAACATTGCAATTTGTATATATAAATATGTTTTACAAAAATTTTTATAATCAGCTAATACAAAGTTTAGCTCACGAACATTGTATTATTTAATTATTAATTAATAATTCTTTTTAATTTATTATAGTTTATAATTAACTAAAAAATAAAGAATTTTCTCCTTCACTTTTTGATTTAATTTAAATTTAATTGCATCTAATATCTTAATGTAATTTTAATAATTTAAAATATCATTTAAATGTGTTTTCATTTTGTAAAATTTTATTTTTGAAATTTCCTTTTTTCAGTGCCTCGAAAAAAACTTTACCATTGCTATTGATAAATATAGCTTTAGTATTTTCTGCTCCTGGACCAATAAAATGGACGAACAAACAAAGAACTGCCAATCCAATGGGAGAATACAAAAATGTAAGAATTTTTTTTAATATTATATATAACAATAAAAATATATGTTTAAATTTTCGTTTGTTGAATACATTTTTATTTGTTACAAATTTCTAGAAAAGAAAAAAAATGATACATATTGAAATAAGAAAGATAAATAAATTAATTATAATTAATAAAAATTAATTAAAAATTTAAATATTTAGGGTGCGGTTTCAACAGTGGATGGAGAATGCGCGAAAATAGGTGTTCAAATGTTAAAAAAAGGAGGATCAGCAGTTGATGCTGCGATTGCAACACTTATTTGCGAATGCGTCGTTTCTTCTCATGCGTAAGTATAAATTGCTTCTATTTAATAATTTAATTTATAGCTAGTAATAATTAAAATTGCAACTAATAAATTTTATAATTCTTTTAAAGCATGGGAATGGGAGGAGGTTTTTCAATGACAATTTGGGACGCAAAAAAAAAAGAAGTTCATTCTTTAGATGCTAGAGAAACAGCACCACGACAAGCTTCTACCGATATGTTCCGAGGAAGAGCAGAATTAGCTGAACACGGTAACTGTTTTTATTTTTTTTTCTAATTCTCTTAAAAGAATTTATTGGATGAATATTTTTTTTCGTATAATTTTTATAATTAACAATTTTATTTTTTTTATAAAAAAAATAGGTGGTTTAGCCGTTGCTGTACCAGGTGAAGTGGCAGGATATTGGGAGGCTCATCAAAAATTTGGAAAATTAAAATGGAATGAACTTTTTGAACCGTCAATTGAATTATGTGAAAAAGGATTTCGAGTTAATCATTTCTTACATTATGGAATCAATGCAACACAAAATTTAATAAGAGCTGAATCATCTATGGCTGAAATATTTATAAATCCCGAAACTAATCAACCTTTCCAGGTAAAATATATCTACACCAAAAATTCTTTAATTAAACATACAATTAAGTTCGATTCGTGTCTTTGATTGCATTTTCAATTTTTTTTTCTTTTAATGAGAATTAAATTAAATAAAAAGAATAATTTTTTAATAAAAAGGAAAAATAATAGTAATAATAATTAAATAATAATAATAATAATAATAATAATAATAACGAAAATAATTCATTTCTGACATATTCAAAAATTCACCATTTTTTTTTATTATGTAATTTCTTTCTATTTTATTTTTCTCAATCGTAAAAGTAATGTAACTGCAAATTGTATATGCACTTAAAACTAAATGTTCATTCAAATGAACAGAAATTTTATTTAATCATCGCAAATTAAAATTAAACTAATGATTCTAGTTAAACATCATTAATTTTTATGACAGAAATACAATTGTAATTATCTTTTTTTATTTATTTTTCTTTTCTTAATAATTTTTAGTGTTAATAAAAATTAAATTTCCTATTTACTGAGGCAATTGGCAGAAAATTAATTTTATGATGTAAAAAAAAAAAAAATAATTCACAAAAAATAAATTATTAAAAAATTTTTTAAATTGATAAATAAATAAAAGTTAAATATTCTTTTTATAAAAGTAATAGATAAGTTGTTTTTTTTATGAAAATAATTTTTTGAAAGATATTTTTAAAACTTTCACATATTATTTGTTTGAAATAATTCTATAAATAATAAATATATATTTGTTTCATTCTTCTTTTGTGTATAAGAGAAAGTCAATTTTTGATGGTGCATTCAAATTAAAAGAGATGATTTTTATTATCTATAGTATGGAGACACAATGAAAAGGCCAGTGTATGGAAGGACCCTTAGAAAATTATCAGCTCCAGACGGCAGCGGTGTCAGAGATTTTTATAATGGCACAATGGCTAAAAATATGGTTAGAGAAATTAAAAAACATAATGGAATTGTCGACGAACAAGATTTCAGAGACTATAGGTTCGTTTTTATCATTTTTTTGTTATTTTTAAATAATAATTTTTACTTTAATGACAAAAGAATCTATTTAATTTAAAGAAGAAGCATTTATTAATATTTTCTAAAAAAAAATTCTTATATTAACTCGAATTAGATTTAATATTGAATCAAATTTTTTAACTTAACGTTATAACAAATTTAAGAATTTTATGGAGACCTCCAGTAAAAACAAAACTCAAGAATGGATTAACTGTCTATTCGTCTCCACTTCCTGGATCGGGATCAATTTTAGCATTTATTTTAAATGTACTCGATGGATTTGTCTTTGAAAAAGGCGAAACTATTGGCTATCAAAGAATTTTAGAAACATTCAAATGGGCCTACTCTTTCCGAACTAAAATGGGTGATCCTGCTTTTGTTCCTGATGCAAGTAAGTTTTTCTTTTAATATGGAAAATTAAATATTTTCTCTTTCTATCACTATTATTGTAATAATTTAGTTTTCTATAATTTATAAATTGAAATAAATATAATTAAAATGGAAAAAATAATAAACTGATTTGAACGAATTTTCAGATCAACTTTCACTGAATCTGACAGACAAGGATCATGCAAGTGTTATTCGTCGTTTAATCAAAGACACATGGACCAGTAATGATCCTGATTATTATAGTACAGATACAATTAATCGTGATGATCATGGAACTTATCATGGTTGTGTTTATGCTCCTGATGGTTCTGCCGTTTCTGTTACGTCAACTATTAACGGATTGTAAGTATATATTTTATAAAAAAAAAAAACAAATCACCTATTTTATTAATCCGAAGACGATGTATGTTAAACTAATTAATTAAATGCTCAAAATATTATTAAATTGTTTATATTATAAAGTACATTTTTTTTTAAATAATATAAAATAATTTTGTTGAATTTCAGATTTGGAGCATTCTTCCGTTCGGAATCAACTGGAATTATTTTTAACAATGAAATGGACGATTTTTCAGCTCCAAATATTGTTAATATCTTTGGTGTTCGTCCTTCTGAGGCTAATTTTATACAACCGGGAAAAAGACCACTTAGTTCAACGGCACCAACAATTATGGTATTATACAGTTGAACCTCTTTAATTGAACATTGTTTTTGTCCGTTTCTTTTAAATTCAACATTCTCCAGTTTATCAGTATTATTATATTTTTTATATTTGATTTATTTAGAGAGATACTTGCACAAAAAAAAATATCTTTTTGAATTTCGTATAATTATTTAGGAAATATTTATTACTTGCAATACTTTCAATAAATTAATTTTATTTAAGTTTTTAATGATAAAGTTCGATAATTATGTAACTTGATTATTTCTATTTTTATTAATTAAATGACATTTATTTAAAAAAAAGGATTTTGTTTTTTATAGCTCGACCAGAAGAATCAAGTTCGATTATTGGTTGGAGGCGTTGGTGGTATAAAAATTACCACAGGGGTGGCACTTACATCAATATTACATTTGTGGGCAGGATATTCTATTAAAGAGGCTATAGACGCTAACAGAATGCATCATCAGGTATTAAAAAAAATTATTTCGATAATCAATAAAAAAAAAAAAAAAAACCTAGACAATAAAAATAAACGAAAAATTCTTATTAAATATTAATTAATATGTGGAAAATATAATTAAATTTTTCATTAATTATTAATTAAATTTTCAGTATTTGCCAATGCAAGTCCAAATTGAAAATAATTTTCCATTGCCAATAAAGGAATATTTATACAACGTTGGACATAATATCACCGATTTTGCAGGATATCCGAATTTAATTTTCGCCATTTCACAGCAAAATGGCGTTATTTCGGCGTATTCAGATTTCCGTCAAGATTGTCGTAATGCCGGTTTTTAATAATTGGAAAAATAAGGAAAACAACGAGGTACAAAATTAGAAAAATAAACAATTTATGCATGCTGCATGTTTACAATAAAAAAAAAATAATAATTTAAACAAATTCTTAATTAAATTCCAAAATTTTCCCATTGAATTAATTGAACATTTTTCGAAATGCATAAAATTAAAAACAAAATAGGGAAAAAGAAAAGCAAAATAATTTAAATAAATATAGGGAATAAATTCTAATTTATTCTTGTGTGCAATTCGTGCAAACAAAACATTATTCCTTCTTTTTCTTCTCTACATACTCTGAATTTGTGTTGTGCTCTAATAATTAAAAAAAAATTAATTCAAATAAATATAACAAATTTGATTTAAATCTTTAGAAATAATTTCTGCTTACTCTATTAAAAATGTTGTTCCGAAAATAAAAATTTAATTTTTTTTTTTTGAACTAAATTCTTAGATGAAAATTTCAAAGAAATGCAATAATTATTTAAAAGTATTGATTTTATACAAAAATGATGAAAATAGAATGAGAATAATTTTTTTTTTTCGAAAATTGTGAGGAAAATGGTTTCCGTTTTTTTTTTCAAAGTCATGGTTAGAGTCGCTGTTAAATCGTAAAAAAAATGGAGTTTAACGAACTGTGTCTCCAGATAACAACACTGACATCCGTTAGACTTTAGAGAGCACAAAACGCAAATGCAAGAGAGGAAGAGGAGAAGAAGAAGAAGAGCGAAGAATAAAGAGGAAAAAGAAGAAATCATTATGCTTTCGTAGCACGAATTGCACACGAATGTACTTATAATGCATTTATGCGATCACGTAAATGTACGAGTGTACCGGATGTTCCGCGCCTGATTTACCTGGCCTACACCTGGCGCAGCAAAACCCCCCCTTTTGATAAACAAGGATTATCGATTCACTATATATACTAAGTTGCCTTTGAGAGCTTTAAATTTAGCCTTTAACTAACGTCAAAGGCACGTTTCAATGCGTACACTAATTTTTTTCCCCCTTTCTTTTTTTTTATTTGAAAAAAAAGAGATTTAAATATTCTAGAAAAAATTCCATTTCACTTTATTATCCCACATAATCTAGGATATAAAAATAAAAGTTACAGGTGACATATTTACTCGTAGAGTTCGTGTTTTATTTTATTATTCTATTTTTTTTTTTTTATTAAAATGAATAATTTTATTAATTTATTTTAAGTGTTTGATTTATTATCATATTTAGAAAATTTAAGAACAAATACGAGTAAATATTCCTGAAAAAAAATTAAATAGTAATAGCATAACAAAAATTAATTTAAAAAAATGGAATAATTTTAAAATATAAAAAATTTTCGTGATATTTCTCTCGAAATTAATTAAATTATTATTTATTCTGATTAATGATAAAAAAAAGTTGAAATTAAATTTTTTTTACATTTATTAAAAAGTAAAATAAATTTTCAAGAACACGAATCGTTATACATATGGAAAAAAAACACTTGGATGTTGAGCAATTTCAGTTGGTTTATGATTTATGTTCATAAATAACATTAAAGCAAACTTGCCACCATTGGTATGCTGATGATAAGGTTTTTGTGTGATAATGAACAAGTCACAGGATGAAGACTCATTAGTATGCGGATAAAAAATAATTTTTCAAATAAAACAAAAAAATCACATCCTTCCCTTCTATAATTATAATTTTTCAAAACCATTTTTTCTTTTTTCTTTGCAAACAAAAAGATAAATCCATATTTTGCAATTTTTATTTATTTCAAAATTTCTCTATTTTTCCACTGAAACAATTTTTATTTATCCATTGATATAAATTTTCATTTGATAATTAGAATGCGAAATATTATTTAAAAATATAATTTAAAAAAAAAATTAAAAATGGGGATTTTTTTCAAATTGTGAAAGTAAAAATTAAAAAAATATTTTTATATATCGTAATTTACCTTCTAAGATTCACCTGCCATACAATTGCGATACAATCTTCCCGCAGGAGAGAATCTTTCACGGATATGTAATTAAGATCAGGGTTGTAATTTTAGCGCCAATTTATCAGAACTTGGCGTAAATTGGTTCAGTTAATAACAAATCATTACTATATAGACATGGCGCGGGGGAAAATTAATCTAATTTTAGTTTGAGAAAAGAGCAAAAGTCCATTTACACAAATTTCGTGACTAATTATTTCCAATTTCCAATAATTATTTCATTGATCTATTGCTTGAAATTATATACTTTTGAATATTAAGAAATTAACGTTGAAATTTGTTAAAAAAAAATTTTTTTCCAAAAATTGTCGATTTTATTTATTTCTTTCGTTAATTTATTTCTTATAAAAAAAATTTGTATTTCAGTTTTTTGTTTTCTTTTTTTTTTATTAAATCATAAAAGTTAATTAACCTGTACCTTGACTGCATTGTTGAGATGAATATTTTCCTCGCCGGAATCAACATAAAAGACTGATTTTTTATCTTTTTGAAGCCACATTTTTTTTTATATATAGAGGCGATAAATAACACTTTAATTAACACTGCACACTATTTTTTATTATTTTCACTTTGTCCACATTTTTTAAAAATATATTATTTAAACGTATTACAGTTAAATTTAAAATATTAGAAACGTACAAAAAAAAAGTTAATTGACAGTAAAAATATTCAATAAAAAAATGTTTTTCTGAATTAATTTTGTAATATTTTTCACTGTGAAAAAATTAAAAATTGGAAGTTTTTAAAATTTTGAATTTTTGGAGAACATTTTTTTTGTTTTGTGAAAGAGAGAAAAAGAGTGTCAGCTTTGGAATGTTCATTGTATGAAGGTCCTGTGAAAACTGAAAAGGAAAAAGTCGCCTTTAGATGCTTCCTCACGCAACGAACACCCCACTTCTATTGTTATACTCCCTTCTTTTTTTTCTCTCTTCTTGGCTTCTTCAATTCTAGTTATTTTCAAAAAATAGTGATTTAGTACCCCTATACCTTTCATATATACTTGACCTGAAAAGATTTCCAAATCTAATTATTATTATTATTCTTATACAAATTATAAATCACCCACATTTTTATTACCGCCTCAATTACTCAATTTTTATATTCCTGCAATAAAGTAATTTAAAAAAAAAAAGAATAGTAGAAAGTTTTCCTTCTAAATATTCACAATTTTCTTCACGATATTTTTTTTAAATTATTATTTTATATACAAATTATAACAAATTTTTAATTATATTTTATTCAAAAATCTTTTATTTGAAAAAAAACTTTGTTTATTGTACGAAATAAATTAATTAACGATCATGACAATTTTTGGAAAAAAGAATTTACATTAATAAATATAAATTGAAAAAAAATATAACTAACTTTATTTAAAGTAAAAAATAATTTTTATTGAGTCTTAAAATAGTCAAATTTAATTATGAGGGAAAGAATATTATAAACAGTTTTTAAGAATCACGACTATTCATTTTAGCAAATATATAACAAACTAATTATAACAAATATAGAATATTTATATTTTAAAAAAATGATGTACAAATATTTGTACTTTTGATCAATTTTTACAAACATAAATGCTATTTTTTTATATATATATATATTACAAGTTTTTTTTTTCTTTTTAATTCGTCTTTATAGTTGAGATTTCCATTTTAATAAAAGATTGGCTGCTTTCTGTAAGTTTTCATCTTTCTGCAAAAAAAAAAGAATATTTTCCTTTTTTAAAAATATTCCTTTAAAGAAATTAATGAAGTTTAAAAAAATAAATGAAAATTGCAAAATATGGAAAATACATGTAAAAAAATAAATTATATTCATTTACCTTAATGAAACAATATCGAACGCAATCTTCTCCTAAATGTTTGTGCTCATCGCTGTAAAATGCAGATGGTGGAATACCTTGAACACCGACATTTTTAATCATCCATTTAGTAAAACGATAATCTCTATTTGCATCTTGTTCCTCATTGAGTCGAACTTTATTTTCTAATGCCGACCAATTGGCAATCATAAAATAACCACCCTCCGGTATTGTCGGTGACATTCCAACTTCAGTGAGAAATTTCGCCATATATTCACGTTTTGGTAATAATTCCTTTGCAAGACTCACAAAATAACAATCATCGCGACCAAATCGTGCAATTTCTTCCTCAAATCCAATTGCCACTGCTTCCTATAGTATTATTTGTCAAAATTAATATTTTCCTAAATATTTATGAAATAATAATTAGGAAAAAAAATTTTTTTCCCCAAAATGAAATATAAATAAAAGAAAAATCAAATTTATAATTACTTGAATAGGAGTTGTGCAAGTATAAACAGAATTTTGATGAACAATTTGTAAATTACGAAGTAAATTCGCTGGACCATAAGCCCATCCAATTTTCCATCCAGTTACACTGAAAGTTTTTCCTGCTGAGCCAATTGTTATTGTTCGTTCATACATTCCTGGTAAAGTTGCTAAAAACAAAATTTTATCATAATTTAAATAATTCACCTTTTCACTTATTATTGAGAAAAAAAGATAATTCTTCAAATGAAAATAGTATACCTATTATTATAAAAAAAATATATTACCAATTCGAATATGCTGATATGGTTCATAAACAATCCATTCATAAACTTCATCCGAAACAACGAGAGTATTCCATTTTTTTGCTAAATTAGCAATAAATTGCAATTCATCAAGTGTAAAAACCTTTCCAACTGGATTATGAGGTGTATTAATTATAATTCCTTTTGTTTTCTCATTAAAAAGGCTTTCCATTTCTTTTCTATCGAACACCCAATCAGATGAACTAATTGTTCCACTTGTTTTATTCTGTGAATTTTACAATGAAAAAATTCTTTAAAAAAAAAAAATTATTATTTATTTAATATAAATAAAAATTATGTAAATAAATTCTGAATAATTTTTAGTTGGAAAATTAGTATCTTAAAACTCACAGGTTGAAGGGCTATGAAACGTGGTATTCCACCTGATGTTCTAACCATAGGAACATAACAATCAAAAAAGGGTTCAATAATTATCCATTCGTCACCAGGATTTGTATGTCCCACAATTGTTGCGTATAATGCTTCATAGGCACCCGACGTGATGAGAATTTCATTATTTGGATTCAAATCACGATTTAAAATTTTTGAATACAATTTCGCAACCGCATTAACCAAACGTGGATGACCCTGAAATAATAGGGACTATTATTATTTTTAATTATTTACCCAAATAATTGATATCTTTAAATTTAAATTCAAATACAAATAGAAATAGTCTACTAATATTGATTAAATCAATTGAAAATATCGTCAATTATTAAATTGAATAATTAATAGTTATAATATTTAATTATTTTATCAAATAATTGAAAATTAATTTAATTATTCAATCAAATAATTGAAAAATTTAATTATATAATAAATTAATATTAAGAAATGCTCACAAATCCTCTAGTGTACTGATTTAATAAGGGATTTTCTCCTGTTGTTACGGCTGCTAATGCTTTTGTGACATTTTCAGGAGCATGAAAATCAGGAAAACCTTGACCAAGATTCAATGGTTTATATTGCAAAGCTAATTGAATATATTCCACCCTAAAAAAATAATTTATTTCTTTTATTTTTTATTTTATTACAAAAAAAACAAACAAAATTCATAATAACAATTTTTTTTCTTTTACAAAAAAAAAAATTATAATTACAAAATAAATAAATTCTGAAATTTTAATTTTCTTTTCTAGTATAGAAAAAAATATTAGTTCATATTGAATTTTGTTGATAATTAATAATTAGTTAATTAAATACTATAATTAATAATATCATACCAAACAGATTTATCGTTTCCCTTGTAACGTTCAGGTAAATCAAATTTAGATGCCATTGTTGAATAATTAACAATTATTTTCGTTGATAAATTAAATAGTGTATTGACACTTGTTGATGATCTTAGGAAAGAAAATATCGAAAGCATCTACAATAAAACATAATAAATATTTAGGGTTGAAAGGTTAGAAAATACTTTTCAAAATGTAAATTAAGCAATATTCACTTTAAATACAATACTGATATCACAATTTCAAGAAAATAAACACTGATAAGAATGAGGAAAAATATAAAACCGCGATAAACTATAAAAATATATTTTTTAACAAAACCTTATTTCTATAATTATTTTCTATATATTTTTAAAAAACAGTGGTTTTACACTGTGAATTAACTCTACAAAAATGATACATATTTAATTTTTCTAAATTTACATAATTTATAAGAAAAGAAAAACTTAGTTACTTCCTTCAAAAAATGTATAAATGAATACTTACATAATTCAAGATGAATTTCTAATAATATTAATTTATATTCGAAAGCGGGAAAATTATAGAAGTTATTTTTAATTGAACTAAATGTATATTAAGTTGAAATTAACCAAATGAAATTAATTAGATATTTAAAAATCACAGTAGCTTTGTCGAATTTTCTAAAATAATACCTGTTGATCTAATATCTGTGTATTAGACGTGTCACCAACATCTTTTTGAAAATAAATAGAAAGAAATCAGCTGATATTTTTGACGTAAACCTAGGAAATTTCTCTATATCGATTTAAAGAAAAAGAAGGGAATTTTTTTATGTTGGTAGAAGTGAGAAAGTTTAATTTTTGTTATCTTGGGTTGGCAATGTTGTCATTGCAGCTCATTGCAAATGGCGTCGTCAGAGAAAGAAACCATATTTTGTTGGAGAAAATTTAATCTTTTAATATTAGGTAAATCATAACGTTAATTGTATATATTTTACAGTAATAAAGTTCAGATTTGTTTAAATTATCGATAAATAATATAAGTTTCGTGGCAGGCAAAAAGAAAATAAATATATTTCGATATAAAAACCTAACCTAAAAATTTTAGCATTGAAATGTTAAACAAAAAAAAATAGGTAATGTATAGGTAAAATCGTAATAATATAACATTTTTATTTTATTAATATGTAATAAATATAAAAATTATGAATAAATAACAACAATATAACCCAGAAATTTTGGCATTAAACTTGTGCCTTGTTGCATATATTGTGACTTCACATTGCAGCCATGGTATTTTCGGGCGACTTGAATTTTTTCAACAATACGATTATTATAAACATAAATATTAAATAAAAAAAACCATTTATTAATAAAAGTGAAAACAATAAACAAGGTTTATGGCAGGTTATTAAAATTCAAAAAAGTAGTTAAAAAAATTTCTTATTACGTTGGTAGAAATGTAAAATTGGTTGGTATTTTTTTTCGCTGAAGTTGGTATCAGTGTTCACTACAGTAGACATTGTGAAAAGAGCGGTTGAAAGTAACAAGAAAATTTCGTGAATAACAAAAAACATCTTTCAACTTTAATACAAATTAAACATATATTTTAATAATTATGTTCAGCGTGATATAAATTTTTTAGATTTCAACTAATATTTCTTGGTAAATATAAGAATTTTTAATATTTTGTTAAATTTGATGACGCTTTGATGTTTAACCTAAAAATTACCACATAACCAATTTCATATTTCTATCCTACATCTGTTCCGATATTTGTCCACCGTATTTTAGAAATAAAATTTAAAATCAAAATTTAATTATTAAAATTCGTGTTATATGTTTATTTAATTTTCATTTATTTATTTACAGTGCTAAAAGATGATTGTCTCAGGAAAAAAGGCCTAAAAATTCTAATTCTTTCGGCGTCTATTCTTCTCAACTCAGGTAAATATATTTGTTTATAAAAACTAAGATTTTACCGAATTTAAAAATTTTAAACATTCTTTTCTTTAAAAATTCTATTTTTTATTTTAATAACAATTTATTTGCTTTATACAATTTTTTAACATTCTTATCAATTATATATTTGTAAATATAATAATAATAGTACATCTTTAAAAGTGGTAAATTTACAAATAGTTGTAAAACTGATACTTTTAAAGTATTAAGTTTACACTAAATTATGTAAATTTACAATTCGAAATTGTGTGAATCAGGCAAAATATTTTTTTACACTGTATATAGGCAATAATTAAAACTTTTTTTCAAATTTGATAAAATTATTTAATATCTATTTTTTAAAAATGATAAAATTATTTAATATCTATTTTTTAAAATAAAGTTTTCTGAATTTTTAATTAGACAATTTTTGTTTATTATTTGTCTTTACAGAATTCAGACTTCGAGAAGAATTGTATGAAATTCTTATATCCATAGATGAGATGACAAATGATAACTTCTACTGAATCTTCGAATAAGTGAGTATCTTTTGATACAGAAAATTATTGTTTTACTTATTAAAATACATTACTTATTACATTAAAGTTATATTCTTAATATTAATAACACAAATCTTGTAAATTAATTTAAATTTACAAAAAAATTGACATTAAGAAAATGTTTAAGTTTTAAAAAATCAATTTAAGAAATAATGAAATTAATTATATTTTGAAAATCTTATTTTATCTTTTTATGTAACAATTTATTTTCTCAATTTACAGGTGTCCAATCATGAAGGATGGGTGTTTGTTGCGGAGCTGCTCCTGGAGGAGATCTTGCATTGCTGAGTCGCAGTTCAATGTAAGTTGATAAATTTTTTCCCTTAATTTTTGTATATTTTAAGATATACTTTGTTTAAATATTTAGATATAATAATAATTAGTATTAAAAATATACTTAACAATTTATAAACAAGTTACAGTATACCAGTCAAAAATAGTTTGTAATATTTTAAAATATTTTGCAAAAATATCAATAGTTAATATATATAATAAAAATTTATTTCAATATTTGTAAATGATGATTAGAACAATATCAAAATATTAACATTTATAGATATTAAAATATTTAAAAGTATATTAATAATTATTATAATAATAAAATATTTGTTAATATTCAGGATTTTTAATATTTGATTTTACACATGTAATATCTATAATGAATTATTTTTTTTCAGGCAGTTGGTCCAGTAGCGGAAAGATTTGTCCATTGAAAGAGAGGATATGCTGACATCGTATTTTTTACACAACGCAGAAATTTTCCCTTATAGGTGAGTTTTTTTTACAATATTTTTCTGGAATATCAATAAATGGAATAAAAAAAAAAAAAAGTTAAAAAATTATTGCAATATTTAGAAATATTAATGTATTCAAAAATAATTGATAATATTGAGCATTTTTAATATTTTATTTTACAAATATAACATCATGAATTATTAAATTTTTTTCAGGTCCATAAGAAGGAAATCATTTTATAAAAAAGATATGCTGTCATCGTTTCTCTAACACTACGCAGAAATCCCCTCATATAGGTGAGTTTTTTTTTCAATTAATAAATTAATTTAACATTAATTTTGAACTAATTGATTAAAAAATAATAACTCAGCATTTCATAGTAAGAGAAAATAATTGTATAATTTAATTTTTTTAATAAATGTTTTTTTTATTTATTTTTTCAGCTCCATTCCAAATTTCCAAATATCTGAAGAGACTGGGAAGGATGTGGAAGAAGAAAAGTGGCCCCTGCAACATATTTTTTTTATAAAATATTTTTTTCTTTTTTTTCATATTTTTTTATAATATTTTTTTTTGAGCTCCCGGCCTCACGCAGAAGTGCGAGCAAGAAAGAGGGATCCTCGGGAGCTGGCCCTGAAGCGCTCGAGAGTGGCAATGACGTTATTGTCCCGACGAGGGATGTTTCGCCGATCGGTGAGTCATTTTTTATTTAAATTTTTTCCCTGTTTTTTGAGACGCGCAATTTCTTGAATAAATTTTCTTAATATATATGTAAATTAAATTACAACAAAATTAATTTATAATTTATAAATCATTATAAATTGAAAATTAATTTTTTTGGATATCATTTTAAATTTATGAATTTTTGCAATATTTTCGCAATTTTTTTCCTTTAATAAATTATAATATAGATCCAGCCGAAAAATATTGAAAGATTTTTTATAAACAGGGAAGAAATTCTGGCAACATAGTGACGCCATTGACAAAATATATTATTTTTGAAGTTTTAGCGATCATCCGTAAAGCATTTGATAGACTTTTAAAAATTTACCCTCCTCCCAATTTTGAACACTTTACACCCTAAAATATCATATGTTTCATGGATGACTCGTTATTACTACGTAAATTAATATTATTGTCAATGTTTATTTCAATTATTTATATACATATGTATGTCATTTATATTGTGCACTTTGTTTAATATTTATTTTTGTTTAATTTATCTGATTAAAGTTATTTTCTTTTTCTTTTAAAAATAAATAATTGGAATTAAATTTGTAACATTTTATTAATTTCAAAATTGACAAGTTAATGCATGTGGTATTTAAAAGTAAAAAGTTTTTGATAATTTGTTCAAGTTAAAAGTTAATGCATGTAAAATTTAAAAGTAAATTTTTTTTGATAATTGTAATGAAACGACTAATTAAAAGTTTTCATTTCAGAAAATACCGCTCAGGTGACGGTTGCGTCCCGGGACGTTAACCCTAGTGTAGGTCATTTTGCACCGGGGCGGTAAATTATTTTCGTTTTAGATAAAAAAAAACGGGATAGGTAAATAGAAATTTTTTCGTTTTAAATACAGCTGTAGGTAGGGAAATCGGAAAAAGAAAATTTTTTTTCGTTTTAAATATAGCTATAGGTAGGAAAATCAGGAATAGGAAAAATAATAATTTTTTTTTTCGATTTAAATATAGCTATAGGTAGGGAAGAAGAAAAAAACAAGTAACTGGAAAACCAGTGAAAATATAATTTGTTTAAATTTTTTCTCTTTTTTTGTCACTATGTTGTTTTAAATTTTTTTAATTTTGTGAATTATATATGTATATGTATAATGAGTATATATATATGCATATATAATTATGCATGTTTTGTACTTGTTTAATTGATAGTTTCTTTCAGTTCAGTTATTGTGGTGAGCAATAATATTTTTATTTATATTTGACTCGAAAAGAATGATTTGATAATAATTTTATTTATTTTCAGTGTTATTAATTATTTGTTTTTTTCAGAAATATATTTATTATATATTTAATTTTTTTTCCTTGTTTACGACTTTTAGTCGATAGTATTCTAAAATCTATTTTATAATTTTTAAACAAAATTCATTCAGGCTCCTGTTGTAAAATTCAAAATTTTGCCCCTTTTTTAAATTTTTATACTTTAGTATAAATAAATTTTTATATTTTCCAAATTAAAAAGAAATTAATTGAGACTTAATTTAATATGCAAATTGCATTTTTTAAAAATTATTGCACAAAAAATTTTAATATAATAATCGCGATATTTTTTTTAATTGTTTATTTTCTAAAGTGATTTTCAAGTGTCCAAAGTGTTTTTTTAAAAATATAATTATTAAAATTTACGTGAAAGCTAAGTGTAAAATATTTAATTAAGTTTTATTAGAAATTTTTTATTTATTTCAAAATTTTAATTTTCCTATATTTTCATTAATAGCACTTACCTTCAATGGTCGGTTTTCGAAACAACGTTGGTTTTAAAATACGAGACGTCTTAATCAGTGCTTGACTTTACAAACCTATTGTTGCAGTACAGTTGTATTCTTATACATGTATGTATTTTAGTAATTTTAATAATTTTTTTAGTCTAGACAAATTTTTGGGAGAATCAAAAAAATCATTTACCTTTGAAAAACGAAAAAAATAATAAGAATTCTTTAAACAAAATTACAAAACTTAAATAAACTAAATAGTAAATAAAAAAGTAAATAATAATTAATTAAAATAACTACAAAAAAGAAATTAAACTATAAATTTAAATTAGTTATTTAAATAAATAAGATATTAACTACCATAAAAATACATTTTATTGTAAATTTTTTGGTGAAAAATATTTACAGTCAAAATAGTAATAGAAGAAAAAACGAATTAAACATAATTTGATAAATTTTCAAAAGAGAATTGAAACTCAATTTAATCCATAGAATTTCTAACAAATTCTTCAGTAATTGAATTCAAATAAGAAGTAAATTTCTTAATGATTTTATTAAATAATCCAAGAAGTTGCGAACTTTGTAAATCTAATTCCTTCTCCAATTCCTCGATACTTTTATGTTGTAGTCCAAGTCCAAGTAGAATAGCTGCTTGTACGGCAGAAATATGTAAACTATTATTTCTTTGTCCTGGTGTTAAATTAATATTTCCAAGTTGTCGTAAAAAATACATTTTTGCCAATGAAGGAATTTGATCTCTTATTAAATGATAATCACTCATATTATTACTGTAAATGTCCAATTGTTCTAAATCATGTAAATCCAAATAGATCTCTAATGCGTCTTTAGTCAATGTTTTTGCTGGTATTTCAATGGTAGAATTTTCCAAAAGACTCAATGCAAATGATGCTTTATAATTACGAAAAGAACTTGCCAAAAGATTTGTAAAACGTTGTCGAAATTTCATCCAATATGATTGTAGCCAACTTTCGTCTTGTTGATTATTCTCGCAATTTAATCTGTGAATCATAATACAAGTGTTTTCACCAGTTATATCATTAGCCGTTTGTCTCAAATAAACAGGGACAAATTTTGCTTTTTTCCAAAATTTCAATAGTTGCTCGGTTACACCAAATGAAACGCCAATATAGTCTAAATGTTCAGCAGGTCGTTCGGATAATTTCATAAAAAGAGGCGGAAGTGATGCTCGAGGTTCAATAATTTCCGTTAGCAAATTCGATTCATTTTCATCTTCTCTTTTTCTTTTTGTCGTTTCCGATTTCGTTGGTGTTTTCTCGTCATCTGAATCCTCCATATCTTAAAAATAATTTCATAAAATTAAATAAAACTTTTTAATTTACATTTCATTTAATAAATAATTAATACTTACCAATATCTTCATTTTTTTGTGAATAATATTCCTTTAAAAGTTCCAAAGCCTTGGCTCCATATCCCATTCCTTGATATTCAGGATGTGTGGCAATTCTTACAATTCTCACTCCGCTTAAACTGGGAAAATTTTGATCATTAAATTGTTGTGATATTGTCCATGGTATTAAATCACCAGCTGCCTTTTGACCACGTCCCATTTTAATTTCAATTGAATTTTTACTCAATTTTCCCTCCATACAAACTTGTATGAATACTAAAACTTCTGGTAATTTATTTTCCATCAATGGTCCAACTAGACAAAATAAATGATGTGCTGGTGCATCGGACATCATTTGTAAATCATTTGGTGTATTTTTATAATGTGATGCAACATAAAGAGAGACTAATTTTTGTAGAAATTTTTCTGATGCTCGATGAAATGAAAATAATGTATCGCGATTAATGTAAAGTAATTGACAATTGTCTGGTGGTGGACATCCTAATAATGGTGGTAAAAAATTTCCAGCATCAAGACAAAGTAATTTTGAGAGCCATGCTTCAACATCATCACCAGGTTTATAACGAATTGATTCATCTAGTGTCAATTCCTCTAAAGTACGTTCACTAATTACTTTGTCTGCTTTACTCTTTTCTTGTGAATTAGAATCTTTTGATTGTTGAATTCTCAATTGTTGAAGTAATTTCAAGGACAATGATCTTCCTGTACCCTCATAGCCATTGATTGTTGATGCGAGAAAAATTAAATATGGTCCAAACATTGCTTTCACCAATGGTAAAGGAATTGCTGCTGCTTCATCGATAACTAATAATTCAGCTTGTTGAAGTTTATGAGCATCTGATGGATGAATAAATTGTATTGTTTGTCTATGATTGCGAAAGACATTTACTCGGATTGTTGCTTTATTAAATTCTGGATTTGTTGATTGCATGAGAGTATAATCCAAATGTTCTTTATATTCCAATGCTTCGAGACCTTTAAAGACAAAATCAAAAAGTGTATTCAAATTTTCAGGACTTGGACTCGAAACGTAGATATTTGAATAGCCAAATGCAATTGCACCAGCAATTGCAAGACCCATTGTTGCCGATTTTCCACGACCTCTTGCCGCCGTTAACGAAACTGTTGATCGTAATGTTTTTTCTGATATTGCTTCAATGAATTTAAGTAACGCCTTTCCTTGATCCAATGTTTTGCAACATTCCAATAATGTTGAAACTGGTTGTGTATCGCGGAGATTTTCTTTTAAAGTCTGTAATTCGGATGTATTATCACTCAATGACATTTTCACAGCCGGTTGAATTTTAAGATTATGCATTGATATTGGAAGCACGTGAAATTGATCATCAATAACTAAACAACGAGCACATGAAGCTAGAGAAAGGAGAAATCTTTCATTAAATCGACAGGCAATTTCCTGATGAGCCTCAGTGCGAAATCGTTTATGAACATCCATATTCATTTCATATAATTGTTTTAGTGAATTAATACTCTGTAGAAGAATTGTAATTATACCACCACCTTCAACAGTTTCCATTGTTCTTGCCAATAAATTTGGTGTTAATGCTTCAAAATCTTGAAGAACACACATACCAAAGGTATTTCCCAATATTTTATGTGTCTCCTTATAATAACAATAGCGTATTTTAGTTGATACTATAAACAATTCAAAAGGATCATCCTCATTAACATCAAGCTTTCCTGATTTAACTTTTTTCTGTAGTGATTTCATTTTTTTCTTACGATGTGATGTAAAACCAAGTTCTTTTTTATAACACCATAATAATGTTGGTCGTGCTTTTACAACTGTTTTTGATAACATGTGATGAAGATAAACAACTTGATCTTTTGCTTTTTCCCCGACAACGAGGAACATTGTTCGATGACCAGTTTCCACTCCATTTTCAATGAGAGTACGAATACGATTATCAATTTTCTTTCGCGGCATTTTTTTTAAATTTACTTTTATAGACAAAAACTGATTATTTTTATTATTTATTTTATTTAACGGAACGACAACAATCACATTACAAATAACACGTGGTGTTCTTTGGATTTCCTAACCTCAATTTGTGTTTTTATTCAGCGCGCATGCGTTGACAGAATTGCCAACTTAATGATGGGCGCGAATTTTGAATCAAATTTTGAAAAAACTTAATTTTTATAGTAGGCTATGATTAACAAGAAAATTTAACTAATAAAAAATGATATAATTTAAATTTAAATTACATTTATCCGTATTAGTTAAATGGAGATATTCTATTAAGTAATGAAAGGGATCTTCTTTATCAATTTTTATTGCGCATGCGTCATGCGATGCGATGATAAAAGCTGAAAACGTGATAAACGTCATTAATACTACTCCGAATTTTAATCTTGTTTATTAAATAGTTTTATTTTATAATTTCCGACTAAAGGTGAACAAAAAGATTTTAATTTTTCATCAACAGTTTAAAAAAAATAGGTATGTTGGCAAATTTTATGTGAATATTATTCTTTGTTGCGACTACTGCGTCAAGAAAAAAAAATCATTACTCGCCGAAATAAATTTGTTTTTTTATAAAATTATATCATTTTTTACGTGTCACGATTAGATTTGTTTATTTAACGGTATGGTCATTCACAATAGTCGAGTTTTATTTAATAAAAAAAAAATATATATATATATATATTATGCTCAAAAATTAATTATAAATAACAGCTGATTGAGGTTAAAACATGTTAGTCCACGTTTTATTGTACGTTTGCGTCAAGCGTAATCAATATTTCGAAGACCTTGATCTCCCTTTTATGTCCTCAAATAACGGTATAATGAAACTGATATTTTAACTACATAATAAAATTGAGAAATCATTCACAAATGGGTCGTTGATTCCAACAAAATTTCCACTTCAATTCTCTTTGAAATTTTTTTGTTGTTATTATTTTGTTTTTTCGCTTTTCTAAGTCGTTTTTAATATAAAATAAAATATTTTATTCAATAAATAATCAGTAATTAAAGAGAACGTTTAATATGAAAAAATAATGAGATAATATTTACATGTAAATGAAATGTAAACAAATAAAAATACCTGCGTGAATACATAAACAACAAATAAACTTATAAATATTAAACACAGAACAATTGATATACATATAATAAACCAGACATATTTTGTATAAATATAAATAAAATATTTACTCTAAATAAACGAGATAAAAATAAATTACAAATAAATGATTAATATAATAATAATATAAAAAATTTAAAAATGAATTTAATAAAATAAATAAAAGCGAAAAATGGCACTAAAGTTTGAAAAACGAAATTTATCCTTATTTTTTTATTAGAATACTTTTTGAATTATTTTAATTGATAGGAAAATATTTTTTAGATGAGAAATTTATTAATTAATATTAAATATAAATATGTCATTCTTGGTGATTTAAACTTAAAAGATAGAATATTTAGTTTATGATAATGATGTGGAGTTGCTTTAATTTTTAGTTTTATCCGATGGCCAGTTGTAATTGTCTTTTAGAAGAATTTTAACGGATCATCTTTTAGAGAATGATGAGATTTAGAAATTTCACGATAGGTATGAAAGTATTTATTTGTGATTTTATTTTCAAGACCAAGAAAGGACATGACTTTAGTATCATATAAAGTAGAGTTGTACATTTATTTTTATTATTAAAAGAATTACCAATATTTAATTTAATTAATTAAGTAAAATTAATTGTGGATTTTCCACAAAAAGCTTAAATTATATTTAAAACAAAAATAATGTAAAAAACATTTTAAAAATGCAAGAAAAATAATTTGTTTAAAAATAATAGATAAACTTATTATTTTTTCGTTTTTATCGGGGATTCTCAATGATTTGTTTGATTAAAAATGAAATGGAAAAGAAAAAATTTTCTTTGTTATAAATTCTTTTTTTATTAACAATTTAAAATTATTTACAGGTGCTTTGAATATGGTTCAAAAAAGATTTCGTCCTTTAGTTTTGTGTGGTCCATCAGGAAGTGGAAAAAGTACATTGATAAAAAGACTTTTTGATGAGTTTCCTGAAACATTTGGATTTTCAATAAGTCACACAACGAGAAAACCACGATATAATGAAAAAGACGGAAAGGAATATTATTTTATTACCAAGGAAGAAATGCAAAGGCAAATTGATCAAGGAGATTTTTTGGAAACTGCAAAATATGGTGGAAACATTTATGGAACCAGGTAATTATTATTGTTAATGTAATATTTTCAAATGCTAATAAAAATTTTTAGGAATAGCTTTTAAAAAAATTTAACATTTTTTATTATTTTTAAAAGTATTTAAAATATTAATTATTATTTAATAAATAATTTTAAACTGTTTCCAAATATTTCAATTGTCAATTATTTGTAAAATGTTATATTATTAAATTTACAAATGTATTTAAAAAATTTTTGATAATCAAAATTTTTAGATGAATTTTGCATTTTTCTATAAAATTTTTTTATTTACAAAATTTATTTAAATTTCAGCAAACAAGCTGTTGAGAATGTACAACTTGATGGGAAAATTTGCGTATTGGATATTGATACACAAGGCGTAAAGCAAATAAAAGAATCGTCGTTAAATCCGCTGTTTGTTTTCATAAAGCCACCATCGATTGCAGAATTAGAGCGTCGATTAAGAGATCGAAATACGGAGACCGAAGAGTCACTTCTCTTAAGATTAACAGCAGCCAAAGTCGAAATGGAATATGGTGAGAAATATTACTGTTTTTAATTTTATTTTTATTAATTTAAGCGTGTGTGAGAAAATTCCAACTGCTTTAAAAAATTGCACAATTTATTTTTTCACGCTTGTTTTTAATTTTTAATGCCTGATTTTATTTTTGGTCATGTTTTCATATTAATATATGATATTTTATGCTATTTTTATTAAACGTATTTTTTAATATTTATTAGTAAACAAATTTTAATGAATCGAAATTTATAATGTTGAACTGAACTGAATTTTCATAATTTGGTATTTTTATTCAATGAATTTTTTTTTTCATTACATTTTAATTTAGATGAATTTTTTAATTAACCAAATTTTTGTTTTATTGGATTTTTTTTTCATATGATTTAATTATTTATTTGACTAATTTCACGTTTCTATTTTGTGATTTCTATCAGAATTTCCTTTAAATAAAATTCTACTAAATAAAAATAAGTTTTCATAGAAATTTTGAAAAATAAAAATTCTTTTAAATAAAAATTATTTAAAAGAAATTCAGTGAAATAAAATTATAATTTGGTTAAATAAAATTTCTGTCTTGCTTTTTTTTATTTGCGTTTTCTATTTTAATATATGTGTGTATTTGATCGTGTTTTTTTTTTAAATTTTATGCACTTTTCTCTTGCATATTTGACTGCTACTTTTTTATTGGCACTGTGAATATTTTTTACATCACTACAATAAATGTAGTAATAAAAATTGTGTTATTATCTGTGGAATCCTTATTTATGGAATATCAAGCATGTTTAATATCTCTGGATTGACCTGAATCCTACCTTTTCTCTTCCCTTTAATTTGCGTTTTTAATTGATTCTGCAATTCTTCAGCTAAGTAACTTTAATTAATTTTCTTTTTATTCTGCATGTACATGTGAATAATTTTTTTTTGTTTCTTTTAATTCTTTTTTTTCTTTTTTTCCATTAATAGGTGAACATCCAGGGAATTTTCACTTAATTATCATAAACGATAAAGTGGAAAATGCCTATGATACATTGCGAGACTATATTCTATCGGAAATAAAACAGCAAAATGATTCAGGTATTTTTATATTTAAATTCCTTTTTTTTTATTAATTGAAAGTCTTAATTTTGTTTTAATTTTGATTTATATCGCTAAAAAATATTTTTATTTTTTTTTCAGAGAATTAATCAAGTACCTGTCTAAAAGAATCTTCATAAGCAACATTAGTTAATTAGGCGGCAAATTTCTCGTTGTAGAAAAATAACAGATCGAGAATTAAATTAATATTCACTTAGTGAGTAAAGCCGCAGAAATTTAAATATGAGATTTGATGCGATCTGTAAATTTGCATTTAATTTTAATTGCCAAAAGTTTTTGTTTCTTTTTTCATTGAGTTAATATGAACGTAAATAGAAAAAATTGTACATATTTTTTTTAAATAGTGCTTCATAAAGTTTATAAAGCTCGCCAGTATTATATTTTTGTACATTTTAAATGTTTTATGCGAAACCGGTATTATCAATCAACGAGTAGTTTTTATCGCGTAATGTTCACAAACTTTTAGAGAGAAAAAGAGAGTTATATATTTTATGATAAGGCAATTTTATGAGTGAGAGATAAAGAATAAGTGAACGACTTGAAAACATTAATTTATTTTGTTTCATATTCACAAAATGCAAAAAAAAAAACAACATTTTGTTGCTGGAGATTTTTGAAATGAAACAAAATTAATTTGTTATAAACAAATTTATGAAATTGTTTGTATGAATATCTTTTGAGATACGTGTTTTCAATCATTGTTTTTTTTTTTTTAATTAAAACTTTAATATTTTTACATTTTCACTTCCGTCTTATAACAAGACACAATTTATATTATATATTATTGAAAGAAATAAGAGAAAAGAAATTTTGTTTTTGTATGTTTTTTACCTACTTTTTGTAAATGAGCGAGTGTAATGTAATTTCTTATTATTAAGATGATGGGATCTGAGTATTGTAAAAGTTACTTCCGTTTTTTGGTAACGTTCTTCTACTTGAATATTTAATTCAAATATACAATCAAGTCAAAAAAAAAAAAAAAAAAAAATTCTATATTATATTTTTGAAATGTAAGCGAAGTCGGATCGAATGCAGTTTGGATCTCAGAGATTAATTAGACATTTTTCTGTAGAAATAAATTTCTTCTTAAAATGTTACGATTATAAATTAATGTAAAATGTAGATTTAGATAACTGAGACCATCCACCAATTGAAAAGGTTGTGTTCCAATAGTGTAGGTTACTTATAAAATACAATTGAGGCATTCTTTTCGACAATCTTGAAAATTTTTTATTTTCTTTTTTGATTGCTTCTATGGGGAAAGGGAGGAAAAGTGTTTCTTTAGATTGTAGAAAAGTATTGCCTATTTGTCATTCATGCATTCGTTACGTTAATATCATGCGACTTTTCATCATCATTGGAATTAATTTTTTTTTTCGAAATCTCGTTAAAAATAAAAATGTTATCCTCGTTCTCAAAATCGAATTTACCAGTGGATGTAATTATGTATATTTTAATTTTGTAAACGTTTAATTTTTCATCTAACTTTTCGCGCTGAAAACTTTTCAAAAAAGAAAAAAAAATTTGTTTATTAAAAAAAAAAAAAACATAAAATTGCAAAAGAAATTTATTCAATGTTTATCATTCAAGTAAAATTGATTATTATTGTTTAAATAATATTTAAATTTGTAGGTTGATTTAATTTTTTTAAATTAAACATTATAACTTTTATTTCTTAATAATTAATTAATTACAATTGAAAAAATTTTTCGATTTTACAAGATTAATTTCTTAAAAAAATTTTCAGCGCGATTTAAAAAAAAAAATTTTTAATTAGGTTTTTCATACCATCTAATTATAAAACAATTTGCGTAATATTGTTGTCATATGAAATGACCAAAATTATATGCGAAAAAAATAGAATTTTATTCAATTAATATTTTAATTTCTGATATTAAAATTGTATTTTTTTATTATTTTCATAACATTAATAATTTTTTAATTTAAAAAAATTGGATTTTCTTTTTAAAGTTAAATGAATTTTTTATTTTATTTTTTGAAACATATTTTTTGGTCATCTGTTGATAATAACAATTTTAAAATGTCAATTGTAAAAAAATTATATTGTAATTTACTGTTGTGGCGAAAGTTAATAAAATTCAATTATATAGAAATATTTTTGTATTTCTTACATTTTTTTCCTCTGTAATTCCTAATTATATCTTTAATAGAATTAAAATTAGTATTTATTGAGATAATAGTTAATTTCAAGTAATTAATAAAATTATTTTTTTTCAGATGTTAAAAAGTAAAATTGATGAACAGCGTAATTCTGGATTTTAATCTTGAACAGCAGTTTGGTGAGTCAATTTTTTCAATTATTTAGTTTAGCAATAGTTTTTTTTTATTTAATTTAAAATGATGAAAATCTCAATTTATTATTGACGTCGATATATACATGAGAAAATTAATGACAATCCAGATATTATTATTAAATTATTTTATTTGTTTAATTTATAATACAATTTACAAATATAAAACGTATTTTGTATTTTTGTTTGGATCAATGGTAAATGAAATTAAGTTGCTTTTTGAAACCTTAAATAATATTTTTAATTAATGAATACTTCTATATGAATAATTAATATTAAAGTATTAATTTTTATTAATTAAGATATTAATAAAAATTAATAAAAATAATATTAATATTATGTGTTAATTATTTTATAATCTATTAAACATTTTATTCAACTTTATAGTTAATATTAATATAAATAATTTTATTAAAAATAAAAGAAAATTTGATAAATCGTTTTGTATCGGAAAAAAGTGACCTGTAGCTTATCAGCTTTATTGTGAAAGTATTGTATATTGGAAAAATCCCACTCTCTCTCTCTCTCTTTTTCTCTTCGTTTTTTTTTTTTTTATTTTTTGTCTCTTTGCAGAGAAATTATTGTCGAGAGTAATTGCGCCTCAATCTCTCTCCGTGATGGTGTCGAATTTTGTGTCGAGGTTCTTCACTCACTTCGATTGATGCAATTCCAGGTTCTTTAATAACAACACTATCTATTTGAGCATCGTCATTAATGAAATTACTTTTCTTTGCTTCAAACACATTTTCCCTTGGCGCTGAAAACAGATATTGAATTATTTGTGGTCGAGGCTCAAAAATATTTTCGTCTAGAGATTTAGGAAAATCTCTAAAATTCCTTGATGATTCAAAATTTTCTATCCTTTGATTTTTATTTGGTAAATTTTCATATTCTCGATTATAAAAATCAATATTTGAAATTTTACTATTGTCAAAGTTGTTATTTTGATTTTTACGATTATTAAAATCGAAATTTTCAGTTCTAAAATTATTATTATTATTATTATTTGTTGGATATTGATTTGGAATTGAATTTTCTTGATTAAAATTTACATTGAGAGGTAATTTATTTTGTGATGGTGCAAAATTTGAATCGACATTTTTCATTCTATATGATGGATATGCAGTTCTTTGAAAACGTGATGTGAGCAAAAATTTGTCACGATTATTTTTCAATGTTTCTTGATTCATTTTATTATTTTCCATATTGTTTTTAGTTTGTTTTAATTGATTATCATTATTTCTTTTGATATTATTTTGTAATAACATTTGTTGTTGTTGAATCCAATTTGTATTGAAACCATTTCGTACTCCTAGTAAATTTAATGGCATTCGCGTCATTTTATCACCAATTATAATCACTTCATTGCCATCAATTGAAATCATGATATTTGGTGTATTTGAAATTTGTGAAAATTTTTCCGATGCATTTTCATCTCTTTCTCCTTCCACGATGCTTCGTCTTTTATGGAAATTCTGCTTTTCTGGATAATAATAGGCTTCGTAGAAAACTGGTCCTTTATGAAGATCGTATCTGTAAATAGAGATTTTTAAAAATGAAAATAATTATAAAATAAATTTAAGACATTTTTGTTTCATTTATAAATTAAAAAAATCGTTAAAACTTGTTATTATTTTTTATTATTTTCACTAAACTTTGTGGATTTAAAAGTAATATTACATAATTTTTGTTAAAGTAGTATTAAAAAAAAGCAAATAATAAATTTTTTCAAAAATAAAATTGAGAATTCAGTATACGAACCCAGCTTCATTGAATCCTTGAGTAGATATCCATTTAACTGAAAAAGGATATAAATTTTATATATTTTATAATTTCTCTGTCGTCGTAATCTTTTTTATGGATATGAAATATTAAGATGAAAAATAATATCATAAAAGTTTGAAAAAGAGCATCATATATGAAAAAATTTTAGTACCTTTAAATGTACATGAAGTGTTTATATATATAGTTATAAAATGTATTTTATGCAGTAAAAGAAAAATTATGATGTGAAATATATTTATTGCAAAAAAAAATAAAAATTAATATTTATCACTAAACTTACCGTTAAAAATAATTGATAATATCAATATAAAAAGTATTTTGTTATTTCCTTCCATTGTCTTCATCACGTTAAGAATGAAAGTAAACGACTGATTTTCATCTTATAAGACTTGTAGCCCGTGGGTATTTTCAGAGATTCCCAAAATAAATCCAATTTCCGTTGTCACTCGTATATATACAGAATTTCACATAGATTTATTATTTCAAATGAAAATCCTTTTTGAAAAATCTTATTCAAAAATTTTTACAATTGTTTTATCAATAATAAATTAAATCACGCCTTATAAAAAAATAAGAAATAATTAGGCTAATTTAAATAATTGAATAGGTAATTTATTATATTATTATTATTATATTAAAAATAATAATTAATAGCAATAATATAATAATAATAATAATAATAATAATAACAATAATAATAAATATTTTTTAACTAAAAATTAATAACAGTAGAATTAAGAATTAATTTTTTATCCAAGATATAACATTTGGTTGAAATTATTCCATAAGCTATTATCTATATCATTGGGCACAATTTTCAGAACAGAATCAAAACGGGCCAATTGCCAAAGAATTGGTTTTGCAAACTTGCAGAAATTGTCGTCCATATAATGAAATTTCTAATTTATTTAACACACACAAATCGATTATGAAATTACCTTCATATACTTGAAAATTAAATCAAAACTGTGACCATAAATTATATGAAAAGTTGAATCTGTTGCCAACAAATTTTTTTTTTTTTTTTTTTTAATACACAATCAAATGTTTTTCCCATGGCAGTTATGATATTTTGTCATGAGGGGAACAATAAAATTTCTAATATTATAATTTTTAAATAAGGATTTTTTTTTTGTGGCTTTATTATTGGGTCACTAAAATATTTTTTCTACTATAATTTCTTTTTAATTTTAAATAAAAAACATAATTTAAGTATAATAATAATAATAATAATAATAATAATAATATTTTAATTATTTTTATTATAATTTGAGAATAATTAGATGTTCATTGTTTTGATCTTAAAAGATAATTTTGTGCTTAACACCCTTATATTTATAAATTACCCTTAAAATCCCCTTTTCGCCTCACTGATGAGCTGATTTGATCACTGATTCGTGATATTTATCACGAATTTATGTCTCATAATTAACTTGTTTTATTGTCATTCTGAAATGTAGAATTACTAAACAAATATATCCTCTCTTATATAAGTAAATATTTCTCAAGTAAAGAGAAAATATATCTACACAAAATATAAAAAAAAAAAAATGAATATTTTTCAAAATAATTCATTAAAATTTCATTATAATTATTGATCGTCTATAAAAAGTTTGATCACTCAAAAGAGTAAATAACTATAATTTTTATTTATTACTCTTAGTTCTTTTATTATCGTTGGGTTTTTCAACTAAACCCCTCCATCCCCATTTTTCCTCCACAATTAGTCGTTAAAACTAAAAGTCAAGGGAAACACTACTCGACAGTTTTTTCCAGGCTTTGAAATTTTCTTTAATAGAATTTCTTCTCTAACTCATCTTCATTTACCTCTTGTGTATGTCTCTTTTCTTTCTTTTCTTTTTTTTTTTTTTTTTTTTTTTTTTGTTGCAAATATCAATTTCCGGTATTAATATATATTATTCGTTTTCAATGTCCTTGGAATTGAACGAGTAAATAATTGAACTCTACAAATTATATCGAAAGAGAGAGAGAGATTTAATCAAGTTTATAGAGAAGTTTTCCAAGTTTGTGAAAATCAGTGCCGAGAGAACTATATACGAAATCAAAATAATCCTGAGGGAATGACTCGACAACAAAGGTAATTCTTCTTTGAAATATAAAAAAAAAAAAAAAAAAAAAAAAACTTTAATTAAATGCTATTTTTTTGGATTATTTTTGTTCGAACAAAATAATTTCTTTTGAAAATTTTTTTCGAATTATTATCACTCCTACACGGAGAAAAGATTTTGATTCGTTTTCTGGAAAATAAACATATTGAAAAATGTTTTCTGTTTTTTGTTCTTTGAGAAAAATTTTCTCCGTGAAGAATGATGATTTTTTGTATTAAATTAAAATTATTCTTTTCATATTATTTAAATAAAATGAAGTTTAATTTTTCTTTCTTTTTTTTCTAGATTTTCTGGATGGTATTATAGTAAAAGCATGTACGGTGTGATTTGCACCATTGCGTGCTTGGCATCCGCGACGAGGGCCCAGCTCAAGTATAATCAATCAAGAAGATACTCTTGGGACAATGTTGGGAATTACTTAACCCGAGCGGGCGATTTCTCAGATATCGACTTTGTGAATCTGTTCCAAATACTCGATTTAGTTTCAAACTCAGAGGAGTTTCAACCACTCACAATATCAATTGGTACATTCGATACCAATTCTTATCTAATGGGACAAATCTCTAAGTTCTTTGAACGTAAATTAATCACTTGTTATCAAATTGATTTAAGAAACAATTTATCTTCGTTTATAATTGGCAATTTTCATCGTACAACTTGGATTATTCTTGCTGAAAATCCACAAGTGTTATTGAATTTCAATTCGAAATTACTTTGGAACTCGAGAAATAAATTTCTCATCCTTTTTCTTCAGAATAATAATAATAATAAAGATACAATAGAGAATTATGAAAAATTATTTTCCATTCATTGGAAAAATGATGGAATTTCGAAAATTTTGATTGGAGATGCTAAGGATCATTTATTCTATTTTTATCGTTATCTTCCGTTTGAAATAAATTCTCATGGGGATTTTGGAAAAATTCAAAGAATTTTCATTGATAAGGATAATATTGAGATTTTTCTAAATCATAAGAAAAATAAAAGATTGGAAAATAATAAAAAGAAAAATTGTTCATTAAAAGAATTGAATAAAATTTTTGAAGATTTTAAAAATTTAAATAATTATCAAATTAATGTGACTATTTTCAAATCACAAATGTTGAATATAGAAAAAATTGGAAATAAAACAAATTTTTCGGGACTTGATATTAATGTCATGTTTCTTTTGAAAAAATTATTAAATGCTGATTTTCAAATTAGTGTTCTTTCACCTAATTATAAATTTGATCCATTTGAAAATGGATTAAAAAGAATTGAATCGAATGAAGCTGATCTTATTATGACAACATATTTTGTGAAAACTTATGATAATTTTCAATTTTTTGATTTTACATTTAGTGTACATATTGATAAAGTTTGTTTTTTTGGCAAAGCCGCTGGCAAAGTACCAAAATCTTTTATGCCATTTCTACCAATTTCTCTTGATTTTTGGCCTATTTTTATTATTTATAATATTTTAATTAGTGCCCTTTGGATTAAATTCAAATCATTTAGTGATAGAATTCATCATAAAAATAATCAAATTTCATTAATTGAAAATATTTATTCTTCTTTGGAAAATTCTAAATTTGAGAAAAATTTACAAAATTATCCACCAAAAATTGATTCACGTTTAGAATATTGTGGTGAAATTACAATTTTAACTTGTACACATCTTCATGGTGCTGAAACAACAGCGCAACGATTTTTTCTCTCTGGTACATTAATTTTTACAATTATTATATTTGGTTTATATGAAAGTACATTATTGTCATCAATGAGAAAACCATTTGAATATACAGAATTAAATACATTAAATGATGTTCTTAAAACAAATTATCCAATATTGACGAAATATCAAAATCTCAAAGATAGTACTTATGGTGAATTGAAAAATAGAGTTGTTGTTTTGGAAAATGTTAAAACATCATTGAGAAATATTGTTGTGAATAATAAAAGTACTCTTGGAATTATGAGACTATCGACGGCTGATTTAGAGGATCGTACAAAATTTTATGACGCCGATGGAGAATATTTGTTACATGTGATTGACGAGTGTCCTGGGGTTTATAGTTTGTCATATATTGTCAAACGTTATTCACCTTATTTAGAGAGAATCGATAAATTATTGTCACATATGAGTGAGGGGGGATTATTTTTTAAATGGTATAATGATATGCATTATCCAATTTATAAGGAGGAACAACAAAAATTAGCTTCTAAACCATTAATAACTGTTTTGACATTGGAACATTATTCTTTAAGTTTTTTTATTCTTTTTGGAGCATTTTTCTGTTGTACTTTTGTTCTTATTGCTGAAATATTATATGCGAGAAGTGCAAGGAGAATAAATGTAATAGAAAAAGAAAATTGTGAATTAAGAGAGGAAAATTGAAATTGAAAGAAAAAAAATGGTTTATTTTTTGAATTTAAAAATTATTTTCTTTGTTAAATCTAAAACATTTTTTTAACTTTAATTCCATAATAAATGTAATTAAAATTTGTTTGAAAATTTATTTAAAAATTATTAATTTAATATAAAATATAATAGAAAATATTTATTAACGAATTTTTATTATTGAAAAATTGAAGGAACATTTTATGTATTTGGTTGAATATTAAAAAAAAATTTTTTTTTTTTATTTTATTTTCACAGAATTTCTTTTTTTTTTACATGTTGTTGGATGTATTTTTAAGAAGTAAAATTTTTGTGAATGATTTAACTGCATTTACATGAATTAGTGACTTTGTTACAGTATTTTCCATCACTATTTCCTGGTAAACCGTGGTTAATTTTTTGACAACTTTTTTTGCAGTCATCTTCAATGCATCCTAAAAAATACAAATAATTATTTCATAATTAAATTAGAATTATTCTTCAAATTCTAATTTTTTTTTCTCTATGAATCAAAATATAAAAATTGAAATAAAATGATCGATACAAGAAAATTAATATATTACGATGTATTTTAATTTCGAGTTTCCTATGAATAATATAGAGAGAATAAAAAAAAGTATAAAGATCTCTTCAACTCTACTCAAGAGACTTTTATAAATTTTTCTTTGATCTCTTGAGGAAAATAACTAGGTGGAAATATTTGTAGATTAAGAAAACTTTTTCATTTTTTTTTCTTTCTTTTTGAAGGGTTTTTTTTTTTATTTTCTAGCACAATTTATTATTAAAATATTGTAAACAACGTTCTGTAATAAAAATGTAAAATAAAATTTGAAAAGAATACGAAATAGTTTCTATTTATTTAAAGTAAATCGTAAAATATTTATATATTTTTTTTTGTTGAAAAAATTTATTAATTTGAATAATAAATTTTTTCATATTTGATAAATATTTTACAGTTAGATTTAAAAATTAAGATTAAACAAAAAAAAATAAAATAAAATAAAAAATTGAAACTTACCTGGAGCAGTTTGAGCAAATGAAGCGCTTACAATAATTGCAAGAAGCACAAAAAGAAAATAGAAAATTCTCATTGTCGAAAGATATATGATAATTTACTTGCGTGTCTTAAAAACTATTTCTATTTGTTATGTATTGTGAGATATCGGGGAAAATCGCGTCGTTTATATACATACGACCACATTTTATGTCAGTGGCGCTATTGGTTATTTGCACATATTATTCATTATTGTCAGTATCAGATTTTGCGGTCAAACTATTTTTCCCCTCCATCTGCATATTATATAGAATTACATAAAAATAGAAGAAAATTTTATCTTCTTTGCATTTATTTATTCATTTTTATTTTTATATAATTTCAAAAATGGAAGGGGAATAAAAATTCAGTTTGACCACGATCTGGCACCCCTGACCGTTGGTATCGCTTTTTTATGGTTACAAGGGTCAATTACGATATCAAATATAATGAGAAATTATCAATTATACTATTGTAATATGGATTAATTAATTCTGATTATTTTATCCTCTTCAATTATATAATTATAACAATATCAATAATATTTATTATTATTATTATTATTATTATTAAATTATTATTATTTATATTATTACTATTACTATTATTATTTATCCAATATAATATTTGGAGTAAGATAGAAAACATATTCTTCTGAAATAGTTAGGGATTATTTTTTTTGAAAAATTTTTATCAGTCGGATAATATTTTTGAAAATTTGTTTTTACTAATTTTTATGAAAAATAAATTGAAAAATACTTATATATGAAAACATTTTTTAAAGTTGAAAGCCTGGTTTTTGCTTCAAAACATTGTCATCAATGAATTTTTTTTCGTTTCAAAGCTAATCTTGTAGATTGTTGACCATAAACTTCAGGGCCGAGTCTCTCTTCTTTTTTTTTTTTTTTTTTTGCCAACTCGACAGATTCACATTCATGCAAACATTATGTAAATTTGTGACCTAGTTATACCCTTTAAAGATTGACTCTTTTTATAATTTTTTTTTTCGAAAATATTGTCGTGATAATGTATATATTGTATTCAATAGAAAATTTATCACCTTTTTTCGCAATTTTTTTTTTTGTTTCATATTATATCTCGTATTTTATTCCATTGTTTTCACTTATCTCTCTTCAATTTATGATTTCAATATAATAGTATTTATTAAAAATATTGAAGCAAAATAATAATTTATGAAAATTTTTATATAAATTTCTGTATTATTATTTAGATGAGAATTAATTTTTTTTAAATAATTATTTTCTATTTTCAATTAAATATTGAATATTTTCAAAAAAAAAGAAAATTGATTTTTTTTCAACATTTTCTTTGTTACCATAAATTTATATGGACTTTATGGGTTAAAATATTCTACACTTTTACAAAATACGCTTCTCATTTCCTGTCTTATGAATAATCCAATTCAATGTTGAATGAGCTCCATTTTTCACCTTAATAAAAGTAAGATTGCTCTTTGACAATTTGATCCTTGAGATCGTCAAATAATTTTAGATTGCGTAGAAATTGCAAAAAAAAAAAGATTTTTTACAATATTATTATTGTCAATAATTCTTAATAATTAAAATTAATTCTTTTAATAATTCTATTCAAACAGAAAATTATAAGAATTGCATTTATATATTTTTTTTTAATTTTTTATTATAAATTCATTATTAAATGAAATTTGATTTTTTAAAAATTGTAATTAATAAACTTTTTTTTAAAAAAATATTTTATTATCTTTTATACTTTTGAAATAAACTGAATGGATTTTATTTCAGCTTTTATTTTATAATTTTACTTCCTGTTATTATATTTCAGTTAATCAATCATAACGTGAATTAAAATTTACCGAATAAAAGCCGAGAAGAGTTCCGCTCAGCAAATTTAATATAAATGATAGTATATATATAAAGTATGTTTTTTATTAAGTTAAATATTGAATATATAATATTAATTGATGAAACCTTTTACACGTAAATGCGTGGATAAAAACTTTTAAATTTTGAGTTGAATTTAACATTTAAAATTAATAATATTTAAAAATAAATATTGTTCCATGAATTTTTTTAAAATAAAATTTTATTTACTTTTCACATAAAATTAAAAAATAAACTTTTACTACGATAAAAATGTGAGCTATTTAAAAAAAAATGAAACTAATAAAAATAGATATAACAATTTTTTATGAATTCATTTTCTAAAAAATTACTTTTTTTTATCATACAAATATTTTTCAATTTTATATTTAAAAAATTCTAAAACTTTTTTAAAACTGTTATGACAAAAATTTTTGATTTTAATATTTTTTTTATAATTTGTTTTCTATATTTTTGATTTTAAAAATTATTGAATTTTTTTTTATTATATTTCAATTCAATTTTATCATTTCATAAATCAAACAAACAATCAAGTATCAATAAAGAATTAATCCCGGAAGAAATTTCTATCTTTGTAACAAAGACTATAATGTCTCCCTTGAGAAATAAGAGAGTGCGATTTCTATTTTACTTTTCTTTCGATTTGAGGAAAAAAAAAAAAAATTTTATTCAAAAATTTTTTTTTTCGCGTGTTCTTTTTTTTTCTTATCTTGGAAAAAAAAATTAGACAAGAAAATGGATATTTTATTGAAATCATAAATCGAAAACGAATTCCACTTTAAATATTTAAGTTGGAAATATTTTTTTTTTTTTCCGCCCCGTAATATAAATGGGAGGAAAGATAAAGGAAATCGATGATAATCGCGAAAGAGTAAAAAGGCTTTAGGAAGTAAATAAATGACCGAAGCTGATGTAAAAAGACTTCGAACATCTGCTACATTTACAGAAAATCGGCAATTTCAGCATTCCAATCACGTAGTTAATTTCTTGGGTTCTCTCTCATCCCCTAAAGACAATTAAGTAATGTCCACCCAACATTAGTCTAGTCGCTCCATTTACGTTCTTCTTCTTTTTTTTTTATATTTAATGCTCTCCTGTTAAAGACATTTAATAATGTGAATATATTTTCCCCTAAATCTCCTCCCATTTGGATTAAATTTCACATATAATATTTCTATAGGCGAGATAAAAAATTTTTCACGTAAATTATATAATATATAATTAATGCGAATATTTTGAATTTGTGCATAAATTTTTTTCATTCAATAATATTTTTCTAAAAAAAAAATTAATTATTTCATTAAACAATAATTGTATAATTAAATAATGAAATTTATTTAACTAAAAATAATTTTTATTCTATTATTTTCTTTTTGTTTATTATGTTTGATATAAGAAGATTTAGTTTTTAATTTTAATTAAGCTTTTAATTAAAAACGAGCGTATAGACGTACTAAAAATGACGTCTATACACGCCAAGTTAGACTCAAGGGGTTAATGTATATTTAATTTGAAGTTAAGTTAAAATTAATTATTGACTTTATTTTTTTTTTTTTGGAAGTTGTGAATATTTAAAATTGTAAAAAAAAACTAATTTTTGATAAAAATAATGGAAAATAATAGATAAAAAATTATGAAATAGAAATAATATTTCTCCCTTATATAATATTTTATAATAATTAATTCCTCTTAATATTTGACGTGAAAAAAATTTATATCGAATTATTTCTTCAGACGAAGTATTTCTTATCCGTTTTTAAATAGAATAAGAGATAGTAATTTTTTTTTTTAATTGCCTCGAGAAGTAGTTTAATATTATATATATTTATTTGTGATGCTAGAAAATATTGCGCACTTGTACTTATTAAAAAGATCAAGTCAAGTGTTACGTAACTTTTCTTCTTCGTTTCAGTTTCATCCCCCTATATAATATATATAATATTTCTCTTGAAATGTTTTACAATTTTTTTTTCTAATTCTTGTTTTAAAAATGATTTTTTTCCTATACATTAGCAATTTTTTTTATTTAATTAAAACGTTACTTTGTGTAAATTATTATTGTTATTTATAGAGAAGTTATATAAAGTTTCATATAACCTGAATAAAAATTTTCACAATTTTGTAAGAGAATTTTTTTTTCAAACATTGAATTTTATTTTTGAATATTTTATTCAGAAAAATAATTGGTCAATTTTTTTTTTACAATATGATTGATATTTATTTATTTTTTTGAAATTTGATAGCGCACAAAGAAATATAAATTATTTTATATATTTCTCAATAAAAAGTTTAATTAATTTTTTATCCTTGTTAAAAGAATGCTCTAGTATATTATTGTTTTTTTTCAGTTATTTTTTATTTTACTTAATAAATAGATTTTCTATTTATTTTAGGCTATTACAACAATTTTTTTAATACAAAAAAATTACATTTTTAATAAAATTTAATAAATATTAAACATTTTAAAGGAAGAAGGAGGCACGTGTAAAAAACGGAATCCTTGAAAAAATATCGATTTGTCGAACAATAGTAAAAAATTATCATTTAACAATTTTAAATATCTATAAAAAATTAATAAAATTTAGTTTGATAAAACGGGACGCATGAAAAAGCTCTAAAAAAAATTTTTTTAGAATTATGATTTGATAAAATTTTTTTTTTTTTGAAATTTGACAGCTCACAAAGAAATATAAATTATTTCATATATTCTCAATAAAAAGTTTAGGTAGTTAATTTTTTATTCTCATTAAAGAAAAAAAAAATGCTGTAGAATATTATTGATTTTTTTCAATAACTTTTTTTTTGTATTTTTTATTTTACTTAGTAAAAAGATTTTATATTTATTTTAGGCTTAAAGTAATATGTTCTATAGTTTGTTTTTCTAATTAAAATAACAATTTTGAAATATATATATATATAACAAATTTACCCCAATGATGAGGGTATAATATTGGAACAATATTATTTCAAAAGCTAAAGATGAATACGAATGGATATGAGGATAATTATTGTTTTTTTTTGTTAATTGTCAAATATTTATAGCATCTGTTACAGAATCTGTAAAGCTATAAATGAGAGATTTCCGTTCATTGTGATAAGATATCTGTGTCGGCACACCAATAAAATCCATAATTATCGGAGGAAACATAAACTCACGTACATACCATCGTTTTCATTGATTTTATATTATCTCTGCTTTTTGTCGCTGATAACAAAATTTTTAAGATATTACATATAGAGGTACATATAACAAGGGAAAAAGGGATACTTTTTAAAAATTCTTTTATTCAAATTTTTTTTTTTTTATTGGAAAAATTCTTCATTGATTTAAAAAAAAATGTTGGATAATTTTTTTAAAAAAATGTTTCTTTGATGATTTTTTTTTTTTATACAAAGAAATTATTCACTCAAAGAAAATTTTTTCTTTTCTATAGTATTTAGAAATTTTTTAAATTTAAAACCATTTTTTTTATATTATACAGTTCTTTTTAACATCCTCCCAATTGTTAATTAATTTTTTGGTTTTCAAGAATAGTTCTTTAAATTTAACTTTTTAATTAACAGTTTTAATTATTTATTTTTATTGATATTTTTTTTTTTTTTTTTTGAATCACAAAGTAATATTCTTATGAAATAATTACAAAATCTGAGTTTCTGAAAGAGACAAAGAACTATGCCAGGAAAAGTCTAAATGATAAAGTATTTTCATCATTGCGCGCAAGATTTCTTGTTAACTTTGTCATTACAATTCAACAGTGCAGAAATAGTAGGAAACTTGAAATTGAATTTAAAAAGTTTAAAATTGTATATTTTGAATAAAAAAAAAAAAAAGGAAAATAGTTAAAGATCTTTTAAGTATACTAATAATTTAGAAAAAAAATTATTGTTTTATAAAAATTACAAAATAATTACAATATATATCTAATCTAATAATTGCTTATTTTAAATCTGAATAATAATAATAATGTAGAGTTATGCGAAATCGATTCTTCATCAAATAAGGATATTTTCGGGTTCAATTGACAGAGGTTGTATGTGATATCATTGAAATTCACAAAGTGTCGTACAATTAAGCCCTCTCTATTCATTACGCGATACAATTAATTTCCAACACAGAGATACATAATTAAAGTTCATTATAATTTACAAATTTCCCCTCTGAGATTAAGATTTTATTTTCCATGGGCAAAAAACTTTTTCTTATTGTTATAAACTTATAAATTAATACAATTATAAATAATAATATCTAATTATTATTAGGTATTATTATTATTATTATTATTATTATTATTATTATTATTATTAGTAGTAGTAGTAGTAGTAGTAGTAGTAGTATTAATATTACATTATATTATAATTATACAATATATTGTTACCCTCGTATAGAAAACAGTCAGAACCTGTTATATAAATAGTAAAATAAATTTTTCTATTGTAATATATGCCAGATATGTACTTAAATACTCATTTTTGCACGTATTTCTTTGAGATGAAAATTCCGTGAGAAAACTAGCGAGAGCTATAAATCATCGATAAATGAAGGCTCATGAACGTGAATATCTTACGTTTTATAAAACTAGAGCAGGAAATATTTATTAATATCGATTCTCCACTATATGTTATCCTTCAATTTTTATAGATGATCTGCAACTTTTATATACCTATATATATATATATATTACATGTTTAATTTTTTTTTCATTTTATTTTTTTTCAAAATAATTTATTTTCTTTGATAAAAAAAAGTTTTCGTCTTGATTTAGTCAATTTATAAAATAGAAAAAAAAATTTAATCTATTTATATATCCACTGACAAGTTATTTTTATATCAATAATATACATGTCGTTTTAAGTTAAGAAAATTTTCTTTGCAAAAACTTTAACTTTATTGTTTTATACAAACTTTTATATAATGGGTATATTTGTGTACTTGAGTATAAACACATAAGCGGGGGTTTTTGAAGTGTTGTTTAGAAAAGTTTATTATACATAAATTATAAACTTTTTGACCACATTATATAGGTATTATACAATTTTTTTTTCTGTATGTAAACTTCTAACGAGATTATATGTAAAAAGAATTCTTTTTATAATATATATAAAAGATGAATTACTTTTGAGCGATGAATAACTTTTTTTTTTTTTTTTGCTTTATACGGAAAAAAATCTTTCTCTACATACCCAGAGAAATGATTTATTTGAATCAAATAAAATATATTTGAGTTAAATTAACGTATATATATATATTTGTCTCAGAGACTACTAACTTATTTATTTGGGGTAAATAAAAATTTTATTTGTCAGAAATAAATTTTTTTTTGGCTCAAATAAATTTTTTTATTTCAATGAAATAAAATATATTTTAAATAAATGAGTTAGTAGGCTCGAAGACAAATATACCATTTCTCTGAGTGTAGGAAACTAATAAAATTTTTCTAGATCAAAAAAAAACCGGAATTAATTTTTAATTAAAAAATTGTCAAATTTAATAAAAAAATATTTCCAAGTTGAAAAACATAAAAAAATCTATTAATTTAACAAAACGAACATAATTTTAATCCAAAAAGAAAATGATGATTATCATTTTTGATGTTTTGGATTAGAATTATTTAGCTGAAATTTGCTATGTACATACTAAATTCTTAGTTAATATCCAGTTATAGTTATAGAAGTTAACTGGAATATATTCTAACTTCTCTCTCGAAATATTTATTATTTAAATTTTAAATCAATTATTTATAATTTTGACTGTTATCAACAAATATGAAATTTGTAAATAATAAAAATAAGCTTATTTTTAGAGTATACTAAATACTTAAAGTATCATGTGTAGGTGTATATAATAATTTTATTCATTCTTCTATTTCTATGGCAAAAAAAAGTGTGGGAAAAATTTAAATTTAAATAAGATAGAAAAAAATAAATCCCCTGTGGCTGTATTTCTCTCAATTCAAAGTCTATTTTTTATTTACTTATTTATTTTCATTCATATTACTTTGATTTATATAAAACGTATATTTTTGTACCCTAACATTCAAAGGATACTGTATTACCCTTCATCTTTATTGAATTCGTTTCTCGTTTTGCTTTGTTTTTTTATATTAGAGAAAAAAAAAAATTTTTTTTTACAATAATCGTAAATCAAAAAAAAATTATATAACCCATAAAAGATTTATTTTGAAGAAAATTGAATTTCTCTTTGTGGTTTATATAAAAAGCAAATTCAACTTTAAATTAAAAAAAAATAATAAATCGAGTTCTCATTTGATTGTTTTTCAATATATTAATATATATATATATATTAATACATATAGTAATTTATAATAATTTTATAATTATTATATGTTTTATAATTATAATTTATAATATTGTGTATATATAATGTTTTTTTATATAGAAAAAAATTCTAATTTTATTTATTTTCAAACGTAATCTATATTCAAAAAGAAATTTTTTATATTTCTTTTTTAAAAAATTAAAAATATTAATTTCAAATGATATTAATAAAAATTCATATTGAAAAAATATTAGCATTTGTCAACGCTACTTTTCAATTTAATTGAAACAATCGTTCTCTAATTAATTAAACTCTGTGACGTGAAAATTAAATTTCAACTGTGATATTATTCATTGAATTAAAAACAGTCTTTTGAATTTCAAATCCTTTTTCCGATTTTACAGTTAATTACATAGTCTTTTCGAAAATTCAAATAGATATTTGATTAACCATAAAATTTTTTTTTTATTTTCCTAAATTAAATTTTTAAATTTATTTTAGTTTTTCTTTAAATAATAATTTTAAATTAAATTTTAAATATACATATTTTTTAATAATTTTTAATTCCCTTTTTTTTCTTATAATTGTCAAATAAGACTTTTTGGAAAATCAAATTTTAATTAGAAATTTTTTTTAAAATAAATTTTTATTTTTATCTCTAAATGAAAATTCATTTTTGTATGAGAAATGCATATATATATATATATATATATATATATATATATATATATATATATATATATATATATATATATCTTGTGTTGGTTGATGTATCAGGATTGATATCCTGGACCATATCGCGCAGGCTTCTTCGAAGCAAGAGAGGTATCCTGTCAAAAAGAGAGGGAAGGGACAAAAGAGACAAGTAACATTTTCACCAGTAGAACCGCGACTTTGAAACCGATCGAACTATATAGCATTTTTCATCTCAATACAATTATATTATAGATAAGATAATTTAACTTGTTGCCCACTTTTGAATCAAAATAACTATTTACGAATTTATTTTCCATCTCAAAAATTACAATTTTATTTTCCTTAGTGAAAATAAGGAATTTTGTTTTAAAAAAAAAAAAAAATTGTTAGCTCAGGTAAAATAATTGTCATAAAAAAGAAAACAAAAATTAATAACTAAATTATAAATTTAATTTTGAATTTATCACTCGGCATATTTTAATATTTATTTTTAATTATTATAAAAATTCTTAGTAATTAATTGTTATAAAAAACATAATTTTCTTAATATTTTATATTTACTGTATAATATTTTGTTTATTTATATATTTTATTTTATTAGTTTTGTGATTTTGTCTAAAGAAACAAGAAATTTGACTCTTAATTCTTTTTTTTAAAACAATTTTATGTTTATATTATAAAAATTAAGAGCTCATCTGTATCATTTATTATTTTGTTTGTCTTTTAAATATGAATGATTAAAAATAAATATTAAAGAAATATTAAATAAATTATTTAATAAATAAAAATAAAATTAAAAAAAATTAAAACAAAATTTAAAACACAATATATATATATATATATATAAAAAAAAGATAAAAACACACAACAGTAACACAAAATATTTTTAAAAATCTCAGAATTTGAAACTCGAAAAATCGAAGTGCTTTTTTTTTAAAAAAAAAGAAAATATTTGTGAAAAATTCATAGAAAAATTGAAAATTCTTTCAAGAATATTAAAAATTGAAAAAAAGAATAATTTTTTACACATCAAGTGTTCCAATTTGGAAAATCAATTACATTCTCTATAAAGTTTCTTCAATATATAATTGCTTTCATGTCAAAAAAAAGTAAGTGGAAAATGTTCAACTTTGTAAAAAGAAAAAAGAAAACTCATTGCTTTTTCTGACAATAAGATTTAAATTCTTCCCGCATCTACTTTTGATTTAACTTGCTAGTTTGACCTTGAAGATCAGATATAAAAAGTTTGATAAAAGTAATTAATTTTATCCCTTCTCGCATTCATTGAGAAAAAAAAAAAAAGTTTTATATACATTCACGAATGTCAGTTTCTTATATGGGAATAGAAATAACATTGAAAATAATACACGCTGTTATAAATTTGTTTTGCATAGGATGTCTTCCATTTTTATTGTGTATATAGGTATATTATATACTATTCTTCGTACATGACAGTTTTAATAAAAGAAAATATGACTCTTTTACTTCTTCTTATTCTTCTTTTTTTTTTTTTTTGCTTTCTCTCGATGAAACAGATGGTCATTCTCAAAGACATATTTGCAAACGATCGATAAAATATTTCTAAGGTTTTCACATGAGAGATATATGTTACTCTTTTATTACCTTTCTACAACTTATTCCTTCAACTGGAAATTGTTCGCAAAAGAAAAGATTCTAAATCGATTTGAAAAATAAAATATATAGGATTTTTTTTTCCTCTCGATATATTTTCTTAAAAGATTGAGGGATAGGATTTTTTTTTTTTTTCAAGGAGAAAAATTCCTTTTACGTGCGCGTCCACTTTTTCTTTTAAAAAAAAAGTTTCTTTTAAAAAGCGATTATCTTCTTGAAGTATAAAAAATATTGGTAAATACCAACAAATAATAGAGAAAAAAAAAAATTTTTTGTTCCAAAAAAAAAATTTTAGAATTTTTATAATATAGAAGATAAAATAATATTATATGCGCAAATTATTATATAAAAAAAACAAGGATTTTCTAATGAATAGCGATAAGTTATTGAAAATATTATATTTCGAAATATGACGTAATAGTTAAGTATTGTAAATTTTGAAAGGAATTGGACGCTTAATTAATCAAGAGAACAATCAATGGCCAATTTGGTTTCAGAATTGTAATCTGTACTAGAGGGCATTTGTGCTGAAGAGCCTTGTAATGTGAGCAATGTATTCAACATCAATACTATATATATACGTATATATCTCTGCCTCTGGCTATTTTGGCAAGAGGAGAACAAAGGACAATTTCCTTTGAATTAAAAACTTCCCCTTTAATATCAAATTGTATTCTGTTTTCTCCATAACGGAAATTCAATTAATCAAAAAGAGTTATTTTTTAAAAAAACTATATTTGGATTAGAATCAATGAAATTGATTGAAATTAATTATATATATATAACTGCTTGGAATTTTCCATTCATATTTTTGAAATATTCGCATTTATATACTCTTGGAATATTCCATTAATATTCCTAAATTATTTTATTAAAAATAAATATTTTTGGAATATTAAAAATGTTCCTGGAATATATTGTAATATTAAAATGTTTGGTATATTCCTGAGAAGTAATATTAGAAAAATATTAGTATTGAAAAAGTTATATAAATTATTATTACAAAAATATTTTTTTTAAATTATTTATTACTCATTATAAATAATGGATACTTAATATTTTATATGAAACTCTTTTATATTTTAATTTCTTTACTTTAACTAAAAGAGTAGAATTCGCTTTCATTTTGTTTTTTTTCTTAGTTTTTTAAGTACCTCTTGAGAAAAGTAGCTTTTATTTTAAGATGAATGTGATCTCAACCATTAAAACGTAAAATCTTCTCAAGTAATATTCATTTTTTGTGTTTAAAAAATATTATATATTAATGTTAGTTAAAAAGAATAAATAAAACAACAATAATAATAATAAAATGTCAATATAGTTATTATTTTTTATATTTTTTGTTCAATTGTTCTCGTTTCATTTTTTATATTTGTTAGTTTTTTTTTTTAATATATTTCTTTTTATCCTCAAATATGGAATGATTTTTATTATATATATTAAAAAAAAGTAGAAATAAATACCTCTTTTAATACAGTAATACCTGAGCAGAAAGTGAACTCAATTCGTTGGAAAGGTTCTTCTTTTTATTGCAGCATTCATGTCACGATTTATTAAAGGTCTTTCATATTTTTCACAACCACAAATTTTAGATGATAATATATTCGTATAAAAAATATAGAAAAAAAAAATTATAAATATTTATTTAAATATTTTATATTTATTATTTTTAATTGTTTATTATAAAAATAAATTATTATTTATAATTACTGAATTTTATTATTATTGTTGTTTGTTAATATTAGGTTTTTCTTATTTTATTGTTGTTATATAAAAATTCGCTAAATTAAAAATGAGAATGCAAAAAGCATTGCACTAAAAAAGTATATTAAAATTCAAGTAAAAGAAAAGAAATGGATTCAGATAGCTTCGCTTTCATCCACCTATAAAATTCAGGAAATGCAATGCAAACAATAAAGCTCGCCTTTTATAAAAAAAAAAAAAAAAAAAAAAGGCGTGTAAGTTTCAGGAAATGGAAAGCAAGTTCGGTTTGAAATATATTACTTCCTGTAATCATAAATTCGCGAATAATAAATATTATTCCAATCTATTATTATGATTTCAAATCTCAAGGAATCATTAATTTTCTTCTCTATATAAAATTTCAATTAATTTATATATTGATCCTTTTTGCAAATATATTATTATTTGAAAAACTCTTTTGTTTGATAAATAATTTATGAATAATTTACAATTAAATAAATTTTTAATTTAATTTTATTATTATTGATATACATACACGAAAAAAATTTCGTTATTCTAGAGAAACATATCGGTGTTCCAGTTCAAAGTTTTTTTTTCCGTTTATATAATATTATATTGATAGTGATAAAGGATGAGAGTAACAAAATAATTTTAGAAAATAATTATTTTCGACACGACAAGTATTAATATCGAAAGATCGTTATCGTTTACTTCCGTTTCTCTTATGGGTGTATAGTAATTTATCTTTCGAAGACAGAGAAACTTTTCCTAATTTAATAAACGTCTTAAGATTAACTTATATCGCATGGTAGATGTCATTTTCTACATTATCGGTTTTCAATATATACACACTGTAATTGTGTGATAATAATTACATTATCATTTAATATGTCGATTATTTAACATTGGTGCCACAAAATATTATCTTCAAAATATATATTGTAAAGTTACAAAATTTTCATTTGCAATTTACTTGCATTGCAGTATTAATGAAATATTTTTTTTTTTTTTTTATTTTACTTTATTGATTTAAACCAAATATTTTCTTTAGAAAAATAATAAATAAATCAATTTTATTTTATTATTCGATTTTAATTAAAATTTAAGAATTATATAAAAAGGACTTTTCTTTCTATTTAGTTTTTGCGTGTAATAATAATAATTTTTAGATTTTTAAGGAAAAGGAAAAAAAGAAAAAAACTTGATTAAATCAGAATAAATATTTTATTCCCTCGAACTTAAATATAGTGCGCTAAAGAGAAGGAAATTAACTTTTACTTGGAAAAAAAGAGTTGTGTGAGAAATTTTCTAGTTTTCCGCGAGTATATAAATAAAAAAAACTGTATAATATACAAAAGGCGATAAATTTTTTTTTTTTTTTCTTTTTTACACGAGCACTCTATATTTTTTTCTCCCTTTCGTTTTCTCATATATTAACAGGATTTTCACAACACACACACCCTTTTGGTCTAATGATTTAGGACTTGACGATATTTTTTTTATACTCAGTTTTTTTTTCTTTATTATTTCAAACAACTTGTTTTCAAAATTAGAACATGGCTCCCTTTTATTAATTAAGGGACATTTTTTTTTTTTTGTGAAATATATTTTATGATTCGTCATTTTTATTTATTAATTTAATTCTACTATTATTATTACTACTATTATTATTACTACTATTATTACTACTACTATTATTATTACTCATATTATTATTATTATTGTTAGTATTATTATTATTATTATTATTATTATTATTATTATTATTATTATTATATTTACAAAAAAAGAATTATTTATTCACTGTTGCAAGTAAATAACAAAAACTTTTTTTTTTAATTCAATTTTCTATAACGCGTAAATTATTAAAAAAAAAATTTTCCAGAACCATTTTTTGTGCTACAAGAAAAAAAGTTCAATGTTGTGGTTCACGTGGTTTTCCAATTTAAAAGGATTTGTTTTAATTTTAAATGCATTTGCGCTCTTTTTCAAATGAAACAATTTAATGAAGAAGAAAAGAAGTTTATTTTTTAGAAAAATAATTTTGTGGTTTTTATTTTATTTTTCAAGAATCGTAGAATTAAATGTACTATATATATATATATATATACCTATACATATTTTTATTTAGTAAAATGAATGAAATCAATTCAAACCTTTTGTGAAAAAAATTATATTTTCTCCTGGTGAAAATAAAAGAAAAAAAAGATTATAGTCTTTTCTTTAATTCAATACATGTGGAAAAGAAATTTCACCAAGATAATATTGTTCTTGATATTTTGGAGTCCTCGAGAAAATCACGTGACGTCGTTGTACTAAATTGGCCAAAAGATATTTGTAGATATTGCGTCTCTTGGAAAATTTGAAATTTATTCTGAAAATTAGAAAAATTTTTTTTTTTATTTCACACGTATAAAAAGTTCACTTTTTTAAATAATAATAATAATAATAATAATAATAATATTTTTTTGTTAAAACCGTTATTTATATTAAACATAATAATTTTATAAATAATTAATGTAAAAAGTAGTAAGTAATTTAATGAAATAGATTTGTTAATTAAATGTTAAAATTATTTACTAGTGTTTCGAACACGTTTTCGAATTGAATTTTCATTAATATATCCATTTTAAATGTTGATTTACAAAATGAGAAAAAGAAAAAAAAAACACGGAGCGACTCGTGTACGTTTTATCATTAATGTCACTCGTAATTAGAAATAATTGAGAAATTAACTTAGTGGAACGAGATTTTGCGACTGAATAATAGAAAAGGGTTGTTAAATAAATATATACGTATATATATATATATTTTTTTTTTTTTGAAAATATTTCTTTTTTATTGCTGGACATATTTTTTTTTTGTTTTTTTATTCTAAATTTGCAATTGCAAAATAGAGTTGACGTTAATGTGCTCTTTAAATTCATAAACAGCAAAAACAAGAAATAATACCGCAATCACTAAAAGTTAATTAGTTTCCTTGCTTATTGCGATTTCAAAACTCGCGAGAAAATTGCATATAAATATCAGCGACTATAAAATCTATTTAATCTTTAAAAGCGTGTATATAATTACATTAAGTGTTTTGTGGAAATTAAAAAGATTTTTAAAAATTTTTTAACAAGAATTTTCGTTTTTGGTAATACAGTTTATAATAAAATAATAATAATAAAATATTAATAATAATAATATAATAATAAAAATAATAAAACAATAATAATATAAAAATAATAAAACAATAATAATATAAAATTAAAAAAATAATATAATAATAAAACTTTTAAAATTAGTGTAAAAAAATTTTTAAGACAAAAATTATTACTTGGGGATGTTATAGTGTTTTTCGATTTTTTTTTTTTTAATTATACAAATATGATTAATTTTAATATTGTCGATATAAAATTTTTTATTTAAGTTTATTTTATTATTATTTATATAGTAAAAGTATAATATTGAGCAAAATTGAGAGAAATTTTTTCTAAATATATATTTTTTTCTTTTGCTTTGAGAAACAAAAAGTAGAAATAATTGTAATTTTATCAAGAATCAACAACAATTTGACAAAGTACATTACAACCACTATAAATGCATAAAATATTGTAGAGTGTATATACTAGATTTCCATTTTGGTGAGCGCGGTTGTCGCAGTCCAGCTAAATTTTATAACGCCATAAGAGAACAATATAAACTCGTTGAAAAGTTCTCTATATCGTTATTTTCTGAGACAAGTATTGAACATTTTCGCGACCTTAAGGGGGAAAAAAATATATATAACTTTATTTTCAACTTAATTTTAAAAAATGCGTTCTTTTTAGTATTATATGTCTTTTCCTAGTTTATTTTTATATGACGCTCTTATTTTATATTATTATATAAATACACAATGTATGGAACGAATTTATTTTTCTTTGTTTCTTATTCTGACAATTTGTATTCTCACACGTTGGACAGTATATTTTTCTCTTCTCTCTCTGATCCTCTTATATTTCTCTCTATATATTTATATTCAACGGTTTTTCTCTATTTTATATTTATTTATATTTCCGCGTATATTCTGACATTTTTTTTTCCACATTTATATTTTGCTCTCTGAATCCTTTTAAGCTCGCAAAAATCCTTTGGATTTTAGCAAGGCATTAGGAAAATTAGCCTTATCCAAATATATTCTCTCTCTCTTTCCTTTTATTCGGATTTAGTTACATATGTACGAGAGTTATCCTCAACTTTGTTGACATTTTATCAACAAAGTACCTTAAGTACTTCCAATAGAGTTACTTCTCTATCCTTTTTGTAGGTTATTTTCCTGAAATCTCGTTTTGTTTAGAGAGAAAAGTTTATTTTGAAACTCGAGACATATTTTATTTTGGTTTAACTGATTTTTTTTTTTTTTAATTTTATATTAAACAATTATCTCAATTTTTCTTTTTAACGGTAAATAAAATTTTTTTATTTGAAATAAATAAATTTTTATTTGAAATAAAAATAAATTTTTATTTAGCATCTATGAAAGAAATATTTTTTTTCTCCAGGACGTAAAAATGTTATATATATGATGTTGTAAAACTAACAAGACACCAATTTTTTTTTACTTTTTTTAAATTTATATGTGAATAAAGTAAATTTTATTGACATTGTGAATATTATTTTAAATATTGACTACAAGATAATTAATTGAATATCTCTTGTTATAATATTAACAAAAGATTGTTTTAAATAAAAATATTTTGTTAAATCAAGAACATATTGTGAAATTTTTTTTTTTTTTTGTATTAAAAAAAAAAATGTTTCCTAATTAAAGGAGAGTTTTTTTCTCATTGTTGCATATAAAAAAATAGTGTTTCTTTTTGAATGAATTTTACAGATATAATAGAATTTTGTTCGCGTTTGTTTCAATTCTATTATCAAATGCGTGTAAGCTTTGTTTCTTCCTTTACATTCCAGTTGAATGAAAATAATTAATGGAATTTTTTACATTCAGTCAGTCAGCACACACTCGAAAAGTAATTACTTTTTTTTTTTAATTTTAGAATTTTTAGAATTTATTTAAATAAAATTCATTTTAAATAAAATTTTAAATAAAATTTTAAATAAAATTTTAAATAAAATTTTAAATATAAAATTTTAAATAAAATGCGTTCTAATGTATGTATTATAATTTCTTAATTAAATTTAATGAATTTTTTCTTGAACTTGTTTTAATCGAGGTTACACTGATAATAAATAATAAATGCGATTAGAATTTATAAAAATAATTTTTAATTTTATTATATATATATAATAATTAGTATGGAATCTGCTTTGATGTTTCCAGTTCAAAGCAATGAAAATATTCAAACAATTTGAAGTACTATTAATCTAGTTTTTAATTACGGCAAATTTAATTATTAACTTTAACTTTGAGAAAAGTTTTCATGACGAATTAATATATGGCTGAAGTAGTAACTGAATTTCAAATTAAACTATAAAATAATTTATTAGTATTTTATTAAATTTTTTTTTTTATTATTATTATTATTTAAAGATAGTAAAATATTTTTTAAATTAAATTTTTATTTAATTAAATGTCAATTTTCTCATTTTATTAATAATTAAAATTAAAAGATATAAAAATATTAAAAAATAAAAAAAAAAAAATTTTCTTCACTTGTTTTTGTGTAACTCGATTCTAGCTATGCGATCGAAAATCTTTTTCGAAATATGATTTTAAGAGCTTGTTTACTGAAACGTGTAAAGAATATCCAATATTAAAGTTAGAAAAGTTTTTTTTTCTATTCAAAGTTAAGTAACTATAATAAAACTCGGATACAACTCCAATATCACTTATCAAAAGTTTCCAAATTTTCTACTTTCTTGAGTTTCGAAATTCACTCCTTTATACTGCGCGAGAGAACATACAAAGGCTTAATAAAACGTTTTCTTTATCTGACACGGAAGTGTACAAAATTTACGTTTCCGGTTTACTAAACGGTTTTTTTTTTATTTACAATAATTTTTTTTTTCGTTACAAAAATTGTTTTCTAATTTTAAAAATTTTACTAATTTAAAAGGATTTAAGGATATTGAAAATTAAGACTTAATTTTTAGAGAAAAATAAAATATTTTAGTACACAATTAGAGTTGATTTTCAAAACTTTGTTTTAATTATTTAATAACTGCGGTATCTTAAAAAGTTTCTAAAAAGAAAATATAAATTTTCTTGGATAGTTCATAAATCTTTTTAATGGTTCGCGATTGGCTTTAGAGCTTTAAGTTTATTGTTACCATAGTTGAATTATCTGAACTTTTCTTTTTGATACTCAGAAAAGGTTTCCTTTCTTTCAAAGAAAAAAATAAAATGAATTCATAAAAAATTAATTTTAATAAATGTTTTCTTTATTTTTTATAAATAATTAAGAATTCAAATAATTATTTAAGGTATTATTTTTAAAATAAATTTTTTAATTTACTATACTTAAAAATTAAAAATTTTGCAATACAAGTAATTTAAAAACTTTAAAAAACGAAAAAAAATTTAGATAAATGATGTCAAAAGTCCTGATTTGAAAAGAAAGTCGATTAAAGTATATATATATATATATATATATATATATATATATATATAAAATTTATCTAAGGGCAGAAAGTTTCTAAAGGTCGATAAAGGTATAGAATAAGAAAGGAAAAAAAAATATCTGCAAAAACTGAGCAAATATTTGAGGGAAATCAAAAAAGTAGGTTAACAAGGATAGAAATCTTTCTTTAAAAATCACGTCCTTTGAGTTATCCATTTCAAAAGATTTATGGCAAATTTTTCACATGATATTAAAATTTTTTTTCTATTTATTCAATTTTTACAACTATTATTATAATGATTATAATTTTCAGTTATTTGTTGGAATTTTAAAATGCGTAATTATTATTATTGGTAATATTTTGGTATTATTTTTTTATTTCTAAAATAATAATTTTTATTTTTAAAACACTTTCTCTCCGTGTATTTAAATTAACAATAAATTGGTAAATTTGTTGTATCCTCAATTAAGAGATTTTTTTTATCAAGATTTTCTGAATTAAATACCTTCTTATTATATGAAGAGAATTTAAAAAAAAAAATAAAATAAAGAACAAATAAAAGTAGAATAATTTGAAAACAAATATAAAAACCAACAAAACATATATACCGAACAAAAACAAAACTGAATACAATAACACAATTTCCATGATAAAATTCTTAAACTAAACATTGATTTTATATACACAGATTTTTGAAGGAAATGAACAATTTTAACCGACGGAAACTTGGAATAATAATCAATAAAATTCGTTTTTTGGAGAAAAATTTAAAATTGTTTTTATTGTTATAACTGATATATAAAATTTCTTGAAATAAAAATGCAATGAATGAAAATTACGATTTTTATCATCATCATCATCATCAATATAAAAATGAAACAACAACATCTAGTGTACAATTGAGACTGTTAATAAAAAATATAAGCAAAATGTATCGTGTAAAAAATTATACGGAAATATTTCGTAAATTTAACATAACTGATGAGGATATTGACTATATAAGCAATATGGGTTATCCAAATGAGACAAATGATGATGATGAGATGAGTGTGACAACAACAACGCAAACAGATTGTTATTGTAGTGGTGTTGCAAGAGATTTAGCAATATCATATAAAGCTTATCATGGCTATGTGGCACTTGTGGTTTGTGTATTTGGTACAGTGGCAAATATTTTGAACATTATGGTACTGACCCGAAAAGATATGGTTGTTGCACCAATCAACAGAATACTAACGGGTCTTGCCAGTGCAGATATGCTTGTAATGGTTGAATATATACCATTTGCAATTTATGTTTATCTTGTTTTGCCGGAGAATAAAATTTTTCCTTATGGCTGGGCAGTATTTGTATTATTTCATATGCATTTCTCACATGTTTTACATACAATCAGTATTGCTCTTACTCTCACATTGGCTGTCTGGAGATATATTGCCATTCGGTGAGTTGATATTTTAATAAAACATATTCGTTTTATTATTTTTGATGTCGTGTGTGTATTTGATATTTTTCCATTTGGTTTTATTATTCAAAAGGTTCTTTTCCTTTTTTTTATTTTACATCTGAGTCTCCATTTAACTTACCTTTAACCTACGTTTCACCTATTATGATTTATAGACTACATTTTACACTCAAAAAAAATATTTCTTTGCAACAAAGAAATAGTTTTTTAGGGTATCGTGGCCAAGGCCCGAAAGCCTTATAGTTACGCTTTGATGTCCGTCCGTCCGTCTGTCGTTCATTCGCACGGTTGCCATGGTAACAGTTACCATAGCAACCATTACCATAGTAACCGCTTTCATGACAACCGGTACCATAAAGTAACTGCTACCATAGTAAACAAGACCATAGTAACCGGTACCATATAGTAACCGTTACTCTACAGTAACCAGTATCATACAGTAACCAGTATCATATAGTAACCAGTACCATATAGTAACCGGTACCATAGTAACCGGTACCATATAGTAACCGTTACTCTATAGTAACCAGTATCATATAGTAACCAGTACCATATAGTAACCAATACTCTACAGTAACCAGTATCATATAGTAACTAGTACCATATAGTAACCGGTACCATATAGAAACCGGTACCATATAGTAACCGGTACCATAGTAACTAGTACCATTTAGTAACCAGTACCATATAGTGACCAGTACCATATAGTAGCCGGTACCATATAATAACTGGTACCAGTTGCTATACGGTACCAGTTACTATATGGTAGCAGTTGCTATGGTACCGGTTACTATATGGTAGCGGTTACTATGGTACTGGTTACTATATGATACTGGTTACTATATGATACTGGTTACTATATGTTACTAGTTACTATATGGTACCGGCACCATAATAACCGGTACAATATTGTAACCCGTACCATAGTAACCGGTACCATATAATAACTGGTACCAGTTGCTATGGTACCGGTTACTATACTGTACCAGTTACTATATGGTAGCGGTTACTATACGGTACCAGTTATATGGTAGCGGTTACTATACGGTACCAGTTACTATATGGTAGCGGTTACTATGGTACCGGTTTCTATATGATACTGGTTACTATATGGTACCATATAATAACCCGCACCATAGTAACCGTTACCATAGTAATGGGTACCATATTATTTATTTGAGTCAATTAAATTATATTAGTTTCAAATACAGAAATTATTGATTCAAATAAAATTGATTTAATTCTATTAAAAATTTTACGTAGTTCAATTAAATATTTATATTGATAAAAAATATTGTGTAGAAAATTTTTTTTTTTTTTTTTTGTTCTAACCATAAAGTTTTAAACTGAATTTTTTAATTCTCATTATATTTATAATGAATATTTTTAATTTTAATTACTATCGTAAATCAAATTTATTTTACATTTTCTCGCGCGCATTTTTATAAAGAAATAGCAAGGATACTTTAATAAATTCTTTCAAAAAAAAATTCTAGAGCGATATTCAAAAAAAAAAAAAAAAAATAACAATTTTGACGTTATGGTTAACTTAAAGTATCGTTATTAGATTTTCCCTTAGAAAATTATTCCACGCATGAAGTAACTGCAAAAATTTTATCGATTAAACTTCACTTACTGTAAACACAAACTTGTTTTATATCGAAACTTTACCATAAAAAAAAGAAACTTTATGTTTCTAAAAGGATTTTCATGTTATTTAAAAATGAAAAAATTTTCTTTTAAGTTTTTTTTTCGGTTTTTAATAAAATTAAATAAAGCCAAATAATCAGAGATTAATTAAAATTTTAAATTACATGGTCTTGTTTAGTAAAGGATTGAATATAAATAATTATCTTGTTGAATGTGGAAAGTTATAATTACTATAGTTAGTGACTATATATAAATTAGAATACATTGTTGGGAGCGGAAAATTACAAAAATCCTCTTTTTAATAATAAAATTTGATTTTTAACCATTTACGGTAAAAAGTAAAATTAAATTTTTTTTTGTTTTTAAAAAAATATATGTAAATAAATTAAATATGAAATGAATTATTTAGTATAAAATGTGGCCCTTTGTCAATTTTTATTATTAAAATCCCATTTTAATACATCATGTAACAAATGTTTATAAATTTTCCCGGGAGAATATTACATTTCTCTCTCTTTCTCTCTGTTTTATCAAAGTTTTAATCTGCAGTTTTGCGGAAATATAAAAAGTGAGAGCGTCATGAGAAAAATGATTTTCTTATCAAAATAGATCAGTAATTATATTTTTTTTTCTCTTGGCAAAAGTTTTTTCTAACTTATTTTTTAATTAAAAGAACGATAACACTATTAAATTTGCGTATATAAAACTAGGTTGAATATTTGCTTAGCTGGAACAACAAAATTATTACAAGGACCTTCATTTATAGATAGAGAGAATATTGACTCTAAACCAATATGAAAAAAAAAATCAATGTTTCTATCACATTCCCAATCAAATCAATGGAAAATAAAGTTAAGACATTGAAAATCAAATTAAAATCCAATCTGGAAAAGTAAAATTGTGTCAATTTCATCAAGCAAATATTATTCTTTACAAAGTCATTTTATTTAAATCAGTGTATTTTAATGAAAAATAAAAAGATTTCTTTTTCTCTTTTTAAAACGTTAATAACTTTCAATTGTTTTTTACATAATTATTTTTTTTTTAATTATCAATTTGTTGTTTTTTTGAATTTTAATTCCATATTTAAATATTTTCATTATTTACTTTGGATTATTTATTAATTATCAGATACCATTTAATTATTTATTAATGTAATTATTTAATTTAATTGTTTATTTTTAAATTGTATAAAAAAAATATTTAAATGCCTTTATTGTTTTATTATAAACTATTTTAAATTTGACATTATAAAGTTATAAAATTCTCATTAAATTACGAAGTAATTGTTAATAAATGAGATATTCAGAAACTCAAATTGCTTTGAAACAGTTAAACTCGAGATCTCTGTCTTTAATCAAGAAACATCGAAAGCGTCTTTAACTGTCCTCAATGGACAATTTAAATTTTGAACAAAATTCTAAAATTGTGAACAAAATCTAATTGAAATAATCTTTCATTGAAAAAGCTTTTCTTTTGTATTATAAATATTTAAATGTAAATATATATTTCCATTATAGAGATTTTATATTATTTTAAATAATATTATATATTGAATAATATTATATAAAATAATATATTATATTAATATATTACTTTTTTTATTGCCTCATAATTAGTTCAATAAAAATATTGTCCACATAAAAATTACTAAATATTTTTTTTCTAATATTTATTACAATTTTGTTGAGATTTCGCTTAAAATGACTGACTTAATAATGACTTTTTCTACTTAAAGTGAGAACGATGAGAGCTATATAAAGAGAGAAAGAGAGAAATAGAGAAACTTTGAATTGTAATTCGAGTTTAATTAATTGCAATTTAAACAAAAGCATTATTTAATAATAATTCTCAAAGCGGAAGTTAATGAAGAAGCTCTTTTAGTTCTATATTCTTGGCTAACTGTATTGTTCTTTCTTCTACTTTTAAAGAAGTTTATGAAGTAAATTTTTTTTAATTTCTCCTTTAACGTATTCTTTACTGGAATTAATTATAAAAGTACTGGATGAAAATTTTTCTCATGTGTATATTATAATACATTTTATAGGAATCAATTTTATATTTAAAAAAATTGACTATCTATAGAATTATATAGTTCGCGTTAGATAAATTTATTATATTATTATTTTATTATTTCTTTAAAGAACAGAAAAAAATGAAATACAATTCGATACTTATTTTACACTGTAAAAAAAAAGGAGTTGAATTTTAACTCCCCAGAGGATGCTATAAAAGTCCCATCCATTGGGGAGTTAAAGCAAAGGAAGTTCAGATTAGGGAGTTCAACTTTAACTCCTTACACGAGTTGGAGAATATGATCCACCATTATAAAATAACTACAAAGGGAGTTGATACTGAACTCCCTAATCTAAACTCCCTTCCACTCTTGGTTAACTCCTTTTTCGAGTTGATTTTTAACTTGAAAAATCGAACTCCCAACTCCTAGTGCTGTTAATTCTCTAAATTTTTTACAATGTAGTTTACATAATTATTATTATTATTTTAATAATAATGTTTATTTAAAAAAAGGAATTTTCTTCTGTTCTACTTTATAAATAAAGAAAAAAAAAGAGTTGAAATTGAGAGAATTCTTTTTTTTTTTTGTTTACAGATTCCCACAATATAATCACTGTTGGTGCACAGCTGCTCGATGTCGTTTGGCACTCTGGTGTAGTTTTTTGGTTCCTATTATTGTCTGTTCTCCAGCTTATCTAATTTTTGGAGTAAGTATGTTAGATAATAGATTAATAATAAAAAAAAATTTTTTATTTATTTTAAAAATAAAATTTTCAAATTTACATATAAATGTTTGATACATTTTTTTTGCTTAATAATAAAAAAAAAAAAATAATTTATTAATAATTTAATAATAATAATAGTAAAGTATTATTTTGAGCAAAAAAATTTGTTTTAATTGCAAAGAAAGTTTTTTTATTATATTCAAAAATTAATTTCTTGTTTTTTTTTTTTTTTAATATTTCAGATAAGAAGGCAACGTGAACAAGGAACAAAAGAAATTCTTTATCATGTCGATGCAAATTATTCCGGTGGTAGAAATGGATTTCTCTATCAATTAAATTTCTGGGTGATTAGTGTATTTGTCAAACTTTTGCCTTGTGTTATAATGACCATTATCAGTTGTTGGTTGGTAAAAGCTCTCTACAGGTAAGAAATCAAAAAAATAAAAAAAGAAATAAATCTTATTTATCAGTTGGTTTGTCCTTTTTTTGTCAAGGCCAAAATGTACATATATTAGCATATAACGATTCCCTTGATATTTTTGTACAACGCATCAGGAATTTGAAACGAGAATATGTCGCGACTATCTTATTCTATATATATATATATATATATATATATATATATATATAAATGAGAAGGACATTGAGCGACTCGAGAATTTCAATAAGGTTTCCAAAAAGAAAAAAATACTCCCACCCCTCTTTTTTGTGAAAATATACGAGGCGTGAGAAGAATCTCTCTATTAGAGAATGACTGACAAAAATTTTTTATTTTTCATTTGCAAAAATGTTTGAATTGCATTTTTATGATTCTATCTTTTGTATTAATATTTATCGCTCGTTTCTTTGACTTTTTTTTATATATATAAGTTCATTTCGATATTTTCCTCTCTCGTTTTGAATAATGCTTTTGAAATAGCGGAGCCTTTTCTTCGTTTATTCTTAATTTATCGATAATTGATCATGTCAAACATTGAAATCCTCTGTTTTCAATAACGCACGTGAAAACGAAAGCATTGTCTATGATTATATCGAAAGTTTTTTTTTTTTTGTCTCTTTGCCATTTTTTTAACTAATTGATTGAATTTTCTCTTTTTCAACTCAACATGTATATTTAAAGAAAGAAAGAAATGAACTGAACAAAATTTCGTGCTCTAATTACAATTATTTATAAAGTTATAAAATTATTTATAATTATTTTTGTATTCAAATAAAGTAATTTAGCATTACGTTTATTCAGTAGTAAAATCATTTTTGGTCAGACAATTTTTTTAACTGAACAAAACTTCAAATAAAAACTTGCGGTTTTATTTGGCAGAAAAATATTTTTTTACTTACCGAACATGATTTTTAGTAGTAAAATCCATGTTTAGTCAGACTTACTTGTTGTCAATGGTAATACAAAAATTTCAAGTAGTAAAATCCATATTTAGTCAGACATACTTATTTTTAATGATAATAAGGAATTTTAAGTAGTAAAATCCATGTTTAGTCAGGCTTACTTATTGTCAATGGTAATATAAAAATTTCAAGTAGTAAAATCCATATTTAGTCAGACATACTTATTTTTAATGATAATAAGGAATTTTAAGTAGTAAAATCCATGTTTAGTCAGGCTTACTTATTGTCAATGGTAATATAAAAATTTTAAGTAGTAAAATTCATATTTAGTCAGACATACTTATTTTTAATGATAATGAGGAATTTTAAGTAGTAAAATCCATGTTCAGTCAGACATAATTATTTTTCATTAATTGTAATAAGGGACTTTAAGTAGTAAAATCTGTACTTAGTCAGACATAATTGTTTGTAATTATAATAAAAAACTTTAAGTAGTATAATCCATGTTTAGTCAGACTTACTTATTATCAATTATAATAAAGAATTTCAAGTAGTAAAATCTATATTTAGTCAGACATAATTATTTTTACTACTAACAGTTAAGTAACAGTAATTGATGTCTGACAAAAATCCGGGTTATACTACTCAAATTCGTATATTTAATAAAAATAATTTTTGACAAATATCTTGTTAATTATATTTAAAAATTCTTTTTTAAAAATTAATTAATTGTATTTTAAAACAAAAAAATTGTTGTGTCTGATTAAAAACAGTTTTTTCTACTTAAAATCTTAATTTAATTGGTTAAAAATAATAATTTGTGTTTGACCCAAATACATTTTTTACTACTCAATATTTTAATTAGTTTAATAGAAATATTTTTGAAAATATTTTTAAGTTATTGAAAAATAATTTACGTCTGACTCAAAGCGGGTTTTTACCACTTACTATTAATCGATAATTAATTAAAGTTAACGAATTGTGTCTGACCAAAAACAGTTATTACTACTTAAGATTATTTTCTACTTATTTATGAAAATAATTGTGTCTGACCAAAAACAGTTTTTACTACTCAAGATTCTTAGCTGCTTATTAATAGAAATAATTGTGTCTGACTAAAAAATATTTGCACTACTTAAAATACGAAAATCTTGTTCAAAGAAAAATAATTATGTCAGACCAAAGACAATTTTTACTACTTAATATTCTAATCTACTTATAATAATGAAAATAATTCTGTATGACTTAAAATCGTTTTTACTATTTGAATTCTCGATCAATTAAATATAATTAATTTAATGAGACAAAAAAAAAAAATTTCTCTACATGTGAGTTTAAAAAAAAATACTTGTAATTTAATTGAAAAATTTTTTATTTCTATTTGATAATTATTTTTTAATCAGGAAATCAATTACATGTTCAATTTTCATTTGATAAATGAATCCTTATATTTATTGATTGCATATATGTATATTATTGAATGTTATCTCTCCACACTTAATTAATCACCAGCCGCACAGGAAAATTATATTTTCCTTCATTTCTCAATGAACCACAGAAATTAAATGTAAAATAATTATTTTGTGGCTTTGTTAAATTTTATTTTATCAACATATTATATGAACACTGATTCAATATATATACATATATAAAGAATATATTTAAAAAAACATTTTTAGAATAATTTGAAAATTGTTTAGATCAAATAAAATTTTATTTAGCACAAATAAAATTTATTTGAAACAAATAAATATTTGTAAAATTTTTAAATAAATAAATATATATTTATATTTGTCTCTGAGACCAACAAATATATCTTTAATATTTTTTTTTTAAATATGAATATATATGTAAAAAGTGATTTTTGATATTTTCTACTGAAAGAAAATGTGTTTTTCCTGTCAGTCTGGTGAATTTATATTATATATATATATGAAATTTTATGAAATCCTATGAGACTTGAAAGTCTTTCTCTCACAGAAAAATAAATAAAAGTTGTTATAAACGCAGGGCAAAGGGCAGAAAGCAAGTCTTGAGAGGCTACAGTCCATGTGCAGCAACGAATGGTATTTCTTCGCGTAGGGCAAGTAAATCGGAAAGAAGAGCTGACAGAACGACAAAAATGTTGGTCGCTGTTCTTTTATTATTTTTAGTTACTGAAATTCCCCAAGGTATTCTTGGACTTTTGTCTAGTGTATTAGGCGATTGTTTCTTTAGAAATTGTTATCATAATTTTGGTGAAATAATGGATATACTCGCTCTTATTAATGGTGCAATTAATTTTATTTTATATTGTTCAATGTCACGACAATTTCGTACAACATTCGGTCAACTTTTTAAACCACGAATTATTAAAAAATGGCATCCAACATCACAACAAACGGAAGTTCATAGTACTTTTGTATGAATTTATTTTATTTTTTTACACATTCTCGTGTTTTTTTTTTTAAATGTTAAAATTTACTCTGTTTTTTTTCGTATTGATAATAATTGTAATAATTTTAATTAATTGATAATTAAAATTATTAATTTAAAATTAATTTCTATTAAAAGTGATAGTTTTTTTTACACGAAGTAATAAGGAAAAATATGTTAATATTTTGAAAAAGGTGTGTAAAAAAAAAAAAATGTTTTCGCTTAACTCTTCGAAATTAAAATGTAAGAGATAAAATTTCTTGCAACGAAACTTTTTCCTCTTGAATACAAATCATTTGGTAAATTTTTATTATAATTATTTTATTAATTTTTTTTTTTATTTTATTTGCGTTCTTTTTTTATTATTTAAAAGAAACTAATAAATTATCGTATAATGAAAAAATAAAAAAAAAAATGAAAATAAATGTCAACAGATTTATTATTATTGTGACAACTTAGAAAATTTTCGACAACTTTAAAAGGTGTTTGTCGTAATGGAGAAGTTTCGGGTACAAGTTTCTAGTGTTAATATTTTACTTTCCTCTCTAAAGTCAAACTTGAAAGTTTTAAAACATCCCCATCTCTTAGTCTTCAGTTTCTGAAAATATTTACTCTTATTATATACTGATTTCATATTGAAGTTATCTTTATAAATTAAAACTATAAATTTTCCCTCACTAATTTTTATAATCAAATTACGAGCAAAAAAAATGAAATTTTTTTCCAGAATTTATTCACTGTTTTTTTTTTGTTTAGTTTTTATAATATTTTTATAATATAATTTTGTTAAAGAAGAATTTTGAATATTAGTTTTTATTCAATATCAATCAAAGATTGATATTTTCTAAAACTCTAAAAGACTTTGGTACTTTAACACACGTTGCCCTTCGGACAAATTATATTGTAAAAGGTAGTGGATCCCTTCCTTACCTCACTATTATTCAGTGAGTTGGTTGAGATCCCATATTAATCAGAACAATTGGTTAGGAATATTTGAAATAAAAGATCAAACAAATATTTAATTAATTGAATATAAATATATATTGTGTAACAACTCAAATAATACAATATTACAGTCTTCTGTAATCTAATACAATTTACGTGTGAATGAATGTATGTGTAATAATGTTGTGTGTGTGTTATGTTAAGAGTTTCTGAACTCTTACGTATATTTACCTCTGGAATCTCCTCAGATTGATGTCCTTCAAAATAATCGACGTATCTCAAATCAAGTATTTAATTAACTCTTCAATTTATTTCAATTATCTTATATTCTCTTTTTCAAACAATCTCAAAACTCAATATGTACTATAAACTTTATTTTCTCATTTACTATTTAATTTTCACTCTCAATTTCAAAACTAAGTGATTCTCAAAAACTCATTTCGTGTATCCTTTTAATCAAATTCAATATTATATTCTCTTTTTCAAAATCACAATTATTCAATATCTCTTTTAAATACTCTTTAAAATAAATAGATCTTTATCTCTTTAAAATACTCAAACTCTAATACTCTTTAAATAATCTCACTTCAAAAATCACAACTCAAATAAAAACTCAGTGATAAACTCAAAACAGGAACAACCTCGAACCAGAGGTTTGTTCTAAAAGTCTCTCAACTCCGAGACTCAAACTCCAACTCAAAACTCTCTAATAACTCCGAGCTCCACTCTGAGCTCAACCTCCTCTCTCACTCTCAACTCCTAACTCCCTAACTCACTGACACTCCTTGTGTCTACTGGTTTTATTGAGCTGATTTTTGGTGGGAAAAAGTATGTTTTATTTAGTAATTTATTGTTACCAATGTTCTTTATTGCAACCTTGCAATATTGGGGTAGTATTCCAGTTCATTTTGTACTGACATACGTTGGATGCAGCAATCTTTATTGCGCCATCCTTTGTTTCTTGAATTAATTTAGTTCACTTAGTTTCTCAATTTTATCATGAATTTTAAATAGGTCTTCTTTATAATTTAGGTTATTAATTGAAAGTTAATATTTAATATATAATTATTTGGACATCTCTCAGAGATTCTAAAGGCATTTCTTGTAATGTTTATGAAGTGTTACTTGTTTGTGTTGCATAATGTGTCCTCTTTTTCGAGTATTGTATTAATGAATTATTAATAATGTTAATAATTTATTAATAAGAAGTTACGAAATTCATACGTAACAAATTTTATTAAAATTTATAATATTGTATTTATTTATTATTTTATTTATTAATTTATTTATTATTTTATTTATTTAGTTTTACAATATTTTTTATTAACATTTTATTCTTTGTTTTAGATGAAACTTTGTTTATTTATTTTTTATATTTTCAATTGCTATTATTTGTATAATTGTGAATTTTTACGTATAAATGCAATATATATATAATAAAACTGCCAATAAAATTGCTATACATATATTGGAAAATCAACGATTAATGTAAATATTATCTTTGTAAATATGTAACAATCTGAAATACAGGGTTTATATTATTAATAATAATGTAATTAATATCTGTAGTAAATATTAAAGTTATAGTAATGACGAATATTAGTTATAAAAAATAATAATATTAACTTCGTTTAGAAAAAGAGAACAATTAAAAAAAAAATTATTAGGTATTGTAAAAAATAATCAATAAATTATTTTTATTTTCTTTTAATTTAATAATTCATAAAAAAAAATATATATATATTAAGGTATAAAATTAAAAATAATACATTATAATTATTTAAAAAATAAAAAAAATACATTAAAATCTATATAGAAATTGTCTCCTAAAATAAAAATATTAGTTATTTCATTAAAAACTTAATATTTATTTATTAAAAAATGAAAAAGATCCATTGTAAATTTATCACAGTTGCTCAAAATATATTAATAAGCAAAGTTCATATTAAAACATATAACAAGATTTTTTTCTATTTTTTTTTTTCAAAATGGAAAAAAAACACAAAACTGACAAAATAATTGAATAAATTCTTCGATTTTCGTTTTTTATAATATAATATATGCATATATACAATAAGGAATAATTTTCTATAATTTTTTTTTTCAAATTAAATTAAAAATTAAAAATAAATGTATATATATTTGATTGCTTGCAAATGCTTTTTTTCAATTATTGATAATGAAAGAAAAGCAGCTTAAGTTGATTGTATTTTAACTTGTTTGCAAAACACAGCTTTTCTCTGAGCGCAATTTATTAAAACTTTTTTTCAATATATATATTTTAAATCTCATGACTTTTTTTGTCCGCAGCAATATTTCTCTTGAATTCTCGCTTATTTCAATAAGTCAGGTGATTGTTTTCATTTTAAAAAATACATTTTACTTTTTTGAATCTTTATCTATAAATGTTTTTTTTTTTTAATTTTAAATAATTGAATAATATAATAATAATAATACACTGGAAAAAATTTATTTGATTCAAATAATTGGTTACTTAATTAAAATCAAATAAATATTTACTTGGACCAAATAATTTTTATTTGAATTTAATAAACTGTATTTGAACCAATAATTTTTGTATTTGAAACAAATACCATTTTATTAACTTAAATAATAATTATTTAATACAAATAAATATTTTTTTTTATAATAATCAAATAATCGATTATATGAATCAAATAAATTTTTTTCAATATAATAATAATTTATTCATTTATTTATTTGGACATAAACGGGTTTCAAATAAACTCCTTTATAAAAATAATAATAATAATAATCCAAGTATTATTATTATTATTAATTTATTTATCTTTAAAAAATATGTTATTCAATTTGACAAAATATTATTTTCGCACTTTAATTTAAAGAGAAAATTACATTTTCTTATTATGACTTTGACATTATATGAGAGAGAGAGATAAACTATAACCGTGAAATTACATTTTGAGATTTTCCATGATAACTTTTGAAATCTTGTGCGCAATAAAAATACTATTGACTATATACCTATATATAAGGTATAGAATTTTTGTTGTGACAATATAATGCATGAATTTTCATTGTCGAAAATGTTTTTCTGCATGATGCGACAAAACACTCGTAAATTTAATGAGAGAAAAGAGGAGAATAATATTTTATTTTCAATAAAAAATACACACACACGGACACAAACCCAGACTTTTATTTTTTGCAAATGAGTGAAAAATTTTCATATCGAGTTACGCTGAACAATATTTAGTTTGTTTTTCCCGATAGTCATCTATTCAAATGTCAATCATTTAATTTTAAAAAAATTTTTAACCTTTCTTTTTAATATTTAAAAAAAAAAAAAGATTTTTTTTCTACGAAATTATTCACTGAAAATTAATCAATATTGTTTTATTCAACTCAAAATATTTTTATGGATATAAAGAATTTTTTTAAAATAAAATATTTTAAAATGCAAAATACATTTCAATTTAAATCAAATGTTTTGTTTTAATATTATATAAAATATTTCTTATTTTTTTAATTATTTTCAAATTTTTTAAATGGAATTTTTAATAATTAGAGTTTACATATTATTCCTATTTTTATGATTTAATAAAATAAATAATAATGGATTTTTTTTATTTCTAAAAATACGTAATGTATAATGTTCGATATACAAAAAGTATTATTAGATTATTAATAATTAATAATAATAATGACAGTACTAATAATAATTATGAAATGTTGGTGATAATTATTTGTAAATTTTATTTAAAAAACACAACAATGAAATTTCTTTTATTCAATTTTAATATTTAAATTTTAAATAAAAATTTTTAATAATTATTTTCAAGAAAAAAAATTGTTGTGTATTTTAATTAAAATCTATCAACTTCTCTTGTAATCGAACTATAAAATATATATATATAGGAATATTAATCTCTAAATGTTGGGCGTGTTTGTGAATAAAAAATTAATGAAATTTTGTAAATGTGTTAAAATTTATAGAGTCACAAATATTTTCCTTTACACAAATTTTCTAGTGAAAATGTTCCAAACATGAATTAAAATTCAAATTGTTTTTTGCAAAGAAAAAAAAAACAAACAAACAAACACTGTATATAAAATGTAAATTATCTCGTTATTCTTCACAAAGCGTTTCACACACATTACAAAAAAAATATACTATTTCACCGCAGAAAATAGTCTAAAATTTAATTGACTGAAATTAGGTATTGTAAGTTTATTATAGATAAAAAAAAAAAAAATTTTTACGCAACAATATGATTTTTTGAGTGTATAAAAATTTTTTTTTTGGGAAAATTGTATTTTATTTTTCCAAACAAAAATGCAAGGATTACCAACTATTGAGCCCAGCTGGAAATCCGAGCATTTTAATTTTATTGTACATATGTAATTACATGTAAACAAACAAAAAAAAAAGAAAAAAAACAAAAAATGCTTACAAAATAAACGAAAATGTTTCATCTGTGTGGAAAATTATTGAAGCGAAGAATTTTTAAATTAAAATATAATTAATTAATTTTTTAATTAATTAATAAAATAATTTTGTTATTAATTAATAAATTAATTTTAATTATTTAATAATTATTTTTTTTAATATTTAATAAACTAATTTATTAATTTGATTTATAACAAAAATTTATATAATTTGAAAACTTTTTTTTGTAAGGTAAAATTATTTTCCTTTTTATTTTTGCAATTTTAATTGAATGAAATCAAAAATTTTTTTTTTAATTTTCTAAAAAATAATTTAATTTACTCATAAATATTTTGGATTAATTTTGTTTTAGATTTTTAAAAATCTAAGTTATTTTAATAACACACATTTTTACACCTTTTTATTATATGTTTTTATTTATAGGTTTTGTAGAAATGAAACAAACCAATATTAAGAACTTTTCAAAATGCATATATATACAGCAGATGTTATAATTCCCTTTCGCGCGTGCATATTTTTAATTATTTAAGAATTACGTGTGTATTATTTTCACCCCTTTATTTCTTTTCAAAGTGTTAAGATAATAATTATTGATAAACGTTGTGCGAATGAGGGGTAAGTATATATATGCTATAAGTTTAATTATTACATAGAGTGAATATTCTCTGAAAGCAATTAAAATCACTTATTTTCGAATTAAACACTTTCCTTTAAAACCTTTCGCAAACATCATTGAAATAATTTATATATATATATTTTTTTTTTTCAAAATGGATATTTTTGATTCACGATATTTTATAATTACTAAAAAGGGCCTTTCATGCTTTGGAATTTGGTGTTATCAAAAAACTTGGCAAAAATTTTTATTTCAATTTTTTATTTTTTCCAATGTCATTTCGATTAATTATATTCAGGTGATAATTTTTAATATGAAAGAAAAAAAATAAAATGTAAAATTTTAATTTAATATAATTTTTTTTTTTGTTTAGAGTCTTGATCTAATTAATAATTGGGGGAAAAATTTAGATGACGTGCTACATTGTTTAGGTCAAATAATTCTTTTTCAAATGGGCTTAGTTGAAGTTTGTATTTATTCAATCAATCAAAAAAAAGTAAATCATTATTAATATTTGCAATTTAATAATTAATATACCTATTGAAAATTTAATTGCAGTTTTCAAATTTCATTCTTTCTTTTTTTTTTAAAAAAAAAAAAAAAAAAACTAATTTACATTTTTGACAGATTATGCATCTTGCCAATTGTATAAGAAATGACTGGAAATTATGGTCATCTTCATATGAATTAAAAATACTTCGTGAACATGCGGAAACTGGTAGAAATTTAACACTTTTGTATTTTGGTGTGTAGTTTTATAATATTTTTAAAAAAAAATTTCTAAAAATGCTATTGAAAAAAAAAATTGCAAACTAAAAAACAATTTTAAAACTTAAAATCTTGTTCAGTGAAATAAAAATTTTTTCTTATTTGCTAGAATTTTTAAAACGTCGAATTTTTTATCATTTCTATAATTGGTTAATTATTTTAAATTCACGCCGAAATTTTGTCTGTCATTTGCAATTTCGAAACTAATTAAGATTTAGTGAATTGAAAATTTTGTCATATTTAATAATTTGAATCATTTAAAATTTTAAATATTAAATATTTTTTCTTTCCTATTATTGCGTGATATTAAAATTGAATTTTCTTTTTTCTGAATTAATGGAAGTGAGTAAATTAAATTTTATTTTAAATGCAAGTGAAAATTTTAGAGAAATTATATATAAAATAAAAATTCTATCAAATAAAAATTCGGTACCTAAAAATTTTGTTAAGTTACAAAAAAAATCTATCAAATTTTATAATTCGAAAAATGAAAATTCGTTTATGAAATATAAATTGTATATGTAATAAAATTGTTTAAAATTTAAATTTTTCTATAAATTATATTTAATTACAGGTTATAATTTTAGTGCGTTTTGGTCTTATGTATTATTTTCTGCCTCACCATTATTACTTGGTGGAATTTTTCCTATTTTTTTAAATTATACAATGAAACCACTTTATCCCGCAGTATATCCAATTGATAGTGATAAATATTATTTATATATTTTAATACATAATTACATGACAGCTTTGTATACATTGGCAGCATTTTGTGCGTGTGACTCAATGCTGGCCGTCACAACACAACACGCTTGTGGATTACTTGCCATTGTCGGGTATTATTAGTTTTTTTTTTTTTAAATTGTTCATTTCTCCATGATATTTTTTTAAATATTTTTTTTTTATATTCAAGCTATCGTTTGAAAAACATTTCAATTGATTTTCAATCTATTACCAATGAAAATGTAGGAAAGGAAAAAGAGTTTTTTCAAAGAAACTTGTTTTATTTTATTAAATATCATAATTATGCTCTCAGGTATTTATTGGAATTATATTTTTCTTATGCTATAATAATACTGAAAAAAAATATATTCAGTAACATTTAAATAATTTAAATTAATTATTAATTATTAATTATTAATTATTAATTATTAATTATTAAAATATTAATTTCTATTAATTACAAAAATTTATTTGATTCAAGTAAATATTTATTTGATAATAGTGAAATAACTGATTATTTGAATCAAATAAATTTTTTCAACAATTTTTATTACTATATACTCAATTTAATTATTACTTTTTTTATTTTTAATAATTCAATCGCTATGTTATATTTACATTGAAGATATATAAAGGTGCTCGAGTCCGTATACTCTCCTTTTCTATTCTTTTCACTCGGAATTAATGTGTTGACAATAAGTTTTTCTTTAGTTCAGGTAATAAAATTTGTCTCCTTAAATAAAAAAAACTTTTCAAATTTTAAAAATAGAAATCGAAAAAATTCACACTGAAAAAAAATTCTGCTTAGGCTATATTTAACATTACTTTTTAGTTAAGTTAATCAGAATTCTAGTTGCATTAACTAGAATTCACGTTAAAATAACCAGAATTCTGGTTAACCTAACTAGAATCAAAATGTTAAATATACCCTAACCAGAATTCTAGTTGGAATAACCAGAATTCTGGTTATTTTAACTAGAATTTTTGTTTCAGTGCATTTGGAACCTAATTTTCTTTTATATTTTGTAAGACAAAAATATAATTTATTAATGGAGAAAATATTATTTAAACATGTTTTCATTTTTGAGACATATTAATTTAAAATAATATATATTTTGAAAAAATTAATTTATTATTTTATTAATTTTATATTTAGACATCACTTCAAATAGAACAAAATGAAAGTTTCATAGAAACTGCTATTCTTGCATTAGCAACTATTTCTCATGTTTATTTTCTTGGTTTACCTTCACAAAATTTAATAAACCAGAGCACTAATATTTCATGGAATATGTAAGTTAGATTAAAAATAAAAATTATTTTTCTTTGTATATATTAAAACTTTATCATGTATTAAAATGAATCATTCATTAATTTAGGTATAATAGCGAATGGTATATGTTGCCAATAAAAATAAAAAAAATAATACCTTTTATAATTAGACAAGGTGATATACATTGTCAATTAAGCATTGGAAAAATTGCTACTTTGAATATGGAAACCGTTTCACAAGTAAGAAAATAATAATAACGAATTTCTACTTTACCGACGGCTGGCAATGTATGAATCTACATTACCATTAGTCGGTAAAAAGCATACCTTTATAAATGTTTAAATTTTTTTTGGAATAATTATTTTATAATTGAAAATTTTTAATTAATTACTAAAAAAAAATATCAATTAATATGCATAGAAAATGTTTTTATTAATGAAGTTTATTTTTTATTTAAAGATTTTAAAAATGGCATTTTCTTATTTCACAATGTTATCAGCAGTTAGTAGTACATCTAAATAGTAAAACAAAATTTTTAATAGGTATTTATGAAAAAAATGTATATTATGAATGTTTTGTTAATTTTTATTTTTGCATATTGAACATTTCGCAAAATATAAATTGGGCTGAAGTATTTTTTAAATTTATCTTATGTAAATAAATTATTGCCTTTTTTTACAATTTTTTTTTTTTTTTTGAAAAATCCTTTGGCTCAGTTATTTTTAAATTTATTTATTGCAAGTTTTATAAAAAAAAAAATAATCATTTTTTAAAATGTTATTTAGGAGATTTCTCAGATTTCAAGAGAAAAATTATATTCAACAATTTGGTATTACCTGCATTGGTTTTTGCACTTTCATTTATGATAATAATAATAATAATAATAATAATAATAATAATAATAATATAAGGAGAGAATTCAGTTATACACATTATTTATGTGCTACACATTTTATTATTATAAAATATCAAAAATAAATTTTTAGATTAATCTTAAATTATTAAACTACAAAAAATTATTTTAATGAAAAAAAAGTCTTATTTTATAAGACCGCACTTAAATTGCAAAAAAATTTATTTAATACAAATAATCGTTTACTTGACTATTATATATATAAATAAATAATTCTTTTTAATAAATATTATTTGAGTATTTATAATATTTGAGTCAATTAAATGATATATTTGTTTCAAATACAGAAATTGTTGATTTAAATTTAATTTTAAATAAAAATTACTTGGTCCAAGTAAATATTTATTTGATAATAGTCAAGTTAACGATTATTTTTATTAAATAAATTTTGTTTTTCAATGTATGTTATTTTGAATTATAGATACACTTTAGATTGTATTAGTTTTGTAAAAAAAATTGTTTATAAAAAAAAAAATAACTTCAACTAAATGGAAAAAATAACATTTTTTCGTCATTATTTTTTATGTAACGGAAAGAAACTTTCTATTATAACATATACAATCGATAACGATTATATGCAACAGATGTTATCATTCCCTTTCGCATTTGCTAAATTTTAATTATCCAACACTTCCGTCTTATTTCAATTGAATCTTAATATTAACGATAAATGCGTGTTTGAAAGAAGATGTAGGTTTATCTCTTATTCTAACTTATAGTTTTTTTTTTTTTTTTTTTTTAATTTTTATTATTTTTATTAGAACTAAACTTTGAAAAGCAATCATAAACATTTGTTGTAATAAACAGTTTATCTATTTCTATTGTAAATTGAAACAGTAGAATATAATTTTTAAACAAATATATTATACCAAAAAAAAAAATGGAAATTTTTGATTCTGAATATTTTAAATTGAAATAAAATGAGCCTCTCATTTGTGGGTTTGTGGGTAAATAAAAAATTTTGGAAAAAAATTTTATTACAATTTTCAATTTATTTAGTGCTTATTTCTACCATCTATTTTCAGGTGAATATTATACAAAAAAAAGTTTAAAAATGAATTTTTTTTTTTATTTGTATAATTTATATATTATTTATAATCTTATGTACAATAATTTTTGCATATAATTATAAATTTTTTTAATTTAGATTGCATTTGTACTATATAATTGAAGGTTTAATTTGAATGGTACACTTGAATGTATTAGTATGTTGACAATTTTTTTTATATGGGTTTCAATATATTTTCTGCCTATGTTTTCTTTCTAAATAAAGTAATTTTTTTTTATATTTATTTTACCTTTAATAGAGGCGCATGATTATTCTATGAAAATGGCGTTCTAATAATTCTACTAATTAAAAATTTGTACAAATAAAAATTTGGAAAAATTTAAGATTCGGTAAATTGGAAATTTTTATATTCGGATAAATTAGAATTTTTTTTAGAATAAATTTTTTTATTCAAAAAAAAAAAAAATGAAAATTTTGCTAAAAGGAAATTATAAAAATTCTAATTGATTTATTTTTATGGAATAATCATACATCTACTTCTTTGGTATAAAAAAAAAAATTTTTTTGAATTATTTTGATTTTATATTTCAGCTTTCTTTTATTGTGAAATGCATTGAGAAAGATTGGAAATTGTGGATATCTATACACGAATTAAGCATACTCAATAAACATGGAAAAATGGGAAGAATTTATTCTGTTATATCGTTTGGTAAATTTTATTTTACAGTTTAGTACCATTTTTTTTTCTAATTTAAGTTTTTAAATTTTTGTTCTATAAATTTAAATAATAATATAATTATTTTTTAGTTATTAATTTTCATGCCATTATATCAGTTTTACTTACTGCAAGATTACACAGTAAGATTGATTATCGCAAGATTGCATTGTAAACTTGCCGAAAGATTGCATTGTAAGGTTACTGCAAAATTGAATCATAAGATTATCGCAAGCTTTCATAGTAAGCTTGCACGGTGAGTTTGCACCAAGCTTGCCATAAAGTTGCCGAGCAAACTTGCATGGCAAGCTTGCTGCAAGTTTCCTGCAACCTTCTGTGCTAATTGGCAAGGTTATTTGGCAACCTTGCACCAACCTTGCGACAAGCTTACCGTGTAAGCTTACTGAGCAAACTTGCGATAATTTTACTGCACAATCTTGCAGTAACATTACACTACAATCTTTCGGCAAGCTTACCATGCAAGCTTGGGTTAGGTGGGACATTTGAAGCTTGCTGCAAGCTTATGGCAAACTTGCCGTGCAAGGTTGGCAATATTGCGCGGAAAGGTTGCTGCAAGCTTACGTGCTATCTGGGTATATATTCAAAAAATGTAATAAAAACTAATTTTGATTTTACCTAATTAAAAAAACTTTTTATCAGTAAATATAACCTACAATTATTTTTTTTTGAATTAAGGTCCCTTCTCTCGTGGAGATTATATTATTATTTTTAAAAAAATTCATTAAAAGATTAAATTTAAAAATAATTTCAGTCTTAACAGTGAATGGCGTATTTGCTGCCGAATGAAATTCAAAATTTGATACCTTTTATAATTATGAAAAGTCAAAGACCTTGTCACTTAACTGCTGAAATGAAAAAAATATAAATGCTACTTGTTAGATATTATTTTATAATATTTATATTTGAAATTAGAATATTCATCACGGAAATGAACAATTAATCAACAAACTTTATTCCAATCAATAATAATTTATGTATTTAAAATAAATATTTTTTAATTGATATGAAATAATAATTATATTAAATACAAATAAATAAATATTTATAAATTATTTAAAATTTTTTTGAATTAAATAATAATAAATAATCTTTAGTAAAAAAAAATATTGTTTTTTAATATTATATTTAAAATTTTTTTAAATTATTAAAAAAATGTAATTTATTTGAAGCAGAACTTTTGTTTTTTGAGCCACACTGTGTGTTGTTTGTACTATGTAAATAATTTATTTAAAATTTTCAGAAACTCCCACTATCAATAATCCTATATATTTCTCCTCTCTTATCCTCTATTTTAAACTATAATAATTTTATATTTTAATAGAAATAAAATTTATCTGATAAGCGAATAATAATAATTTAGACTAGAAAGCATACTTGTTTGAGGTGAAATTATTGAATAATATTTCCGCATTATTTTCTCTTGAAATCATGAAAATTATATGTACGTTTCAAGAAAATAGGGATACTATAGAATAATTACATATATATGTACCTATATTTTTTATTAAAATTTATAATAATATAATACTCTCTATATAGAAGCAATCGTATACATTGTTTCTCAAAACTTTATCATTTCCTTATTTTATAAAATGAAATAGTCTTATATTGTTTTTTTTTCAATTTTTTTTTCTTTTTTTTTGTGAAAAATTTTTCAATTTTTTAAATACAAAACAAAAAATGGAAATATTTGATACTCATTATTATAAAATTAATAAAATTTCCCTCTCATGCTTTGGTTTATGGTCTTATCAAAATTATAAAAAAAAATTTTTCACAAAATTTATTATTTTCACCTCAATTATTTCAACTCTTTTTTTTCAGGTGAAAATTTGAAATATTAATTATTAGAAATTAAAGTTGATATTTTACAAATAAGGTGGTAAAAAATTTGAAAAAAAAGTAGTAAATAAATAAAAATTATTTCCAAAAAAAAAAATCCCATTTTCTTTTGCTTTTACAGAAAAAAAAAAATTAATAATTTTATCATTGATTTAGTTTAATTTTCTAATTGCTAACTGGAATCAAGATCAAGAAACAGTGCTTGATTGTCTTGGACCACTTGCAATTGTTGTACAAATTTTTAGTGAACTTTGTGTTTATACTTTTAATGAAGACAAAGTAAATTTTTTAATATAAAAAAAAATAATGTTTGAAAAATGTTGCAAATTTAATAATGAAAAAAAAAAAATTTAATTAATAAATAAAAAAGGGAAATCAAATTTTAATGAAAATAACTTTTGTTAATTATTTTTCAAACATTATTTAATATTTTGTTAATAATTAAAAATTGATTAGAATTTGAATTTAATTAGAATTTTTTTTTTTTCAGCTATTATTTCTTGTTAATTGCATTAGAAATGATTGGCAATTATGGGAATCTTCAAATGAATTAAAAATACTTCGTAATCATGCAGAAATTGGAAGAAAATACACAATTATATATTTTCGTGAGTATAGTTTTTTAAAAATTTTTGTATAAATATAAACAATTACATCGACGAGAATTATTTGAATTATGGTGTTTATATTTGAGACGAATATAAAATTTATTTGAAGAAATTAAAAATATATATTTGAAGCAAATAAAAATATATTTTTCTCAGAGCCAAATAATTTTTTTTATTTTGTTTTAAAATATACAAAAATTTAGGTATTTAGTAAATAAAATTTTTATTTAACTGAAATAATATTTATTTGGAATAAATAAATATTTATTTGGCTCTGGAGACATATAAATATGTTTCTTTTGTTGAAGTGTTTGAATGTTTTAATTTTTTAGATAAATTTTATTTTTGCTATAATTGATAATTTTTTTGTAAATTACAGGATATATTTTTGGTGCCGTTATTGTATTTATAGTATCAACATTTGTACCATGTTTACTTGATGTTGTTATACCATTAAATGAAACACGTCCATTAAAACCAGTGTATCCAGTGAAATTTTTTTTCGATGAAAATAAATATTTTAATTTTGTATTAATTCATGGTTGTATGACAGCGAGTTATAATTTATTAGTTCTATTTTGTTGTGATGCCATGTTTGCTGTCACTGTTCAACACGCTTGTGGATTATTTTCAATTATCAGGTGTAAAATTATTTTTCATCACTCTAATTATTATTAATTTTTTAATAAATTAAAAATTTTATTATTTATTACTAAAATAATTATTTTTAATATTTAAGCTATCGAGTGAAAAACGTGTCTCGCATATCTCGCTCATCTTATATTCACAATAAAAAGGAGAATAAGCATTATTATAAAGATTTATGTTATTCAATTCAGTATCATAATTATGCTATTCGGTATTTATTCTAATTTTAGAGAAAATATATTTAATCGGTTACTTGATATATTAAATAAATATATAATTATTGGTATCAAATAATTTTTATTGGTATATGGAAAAAAATATTTATCTGAAACAGCGATATGTTTCTCTAGAATTGCGAAAACTTTCGCTGTTTTAGTAAAACATATTACAGTGAAATTTTTAGCTGTTCCAGATGATGTTTTTTTTTTCTTGTATCAAATAATATTTGTATCATATAATTTTTATTTGTTAGAATTAATATTAAACGTGTATAATAGAATTTTTTTTTTTTGTTTTTAGATATGCTACCACACTTGAGGCTTTTTATTCTCAATTTTTATTTTTTTCAAATGGTTGTAGCTTAATTTTAATAAGTGTTACATTAATGCAGGTAAATAAATATATAATTATTATTTAAAAAAATTTTTTTTTTCATTCATTGAATTATTTATTAATTTTTACTTTCTTTTTCTTTTTTTGTTATATTTTTTCCAGACTTTAAATTCAATAGATAATACTGTGTATATTTTGAAATATGGAGCTTTTGCCGTGGCAAATATTTATCATGTCTATGTTTTAGGATTGCCAGCTCAAGATTTATTACAATATAGTAGTGAAATTGGATTTAATATGTATATTTGAAAAATTATAAGAATTTTATTAGAAAAATTATTGATAAATTTTTTTTTTACTTTTGAAAATAGAAATTTTTTTAGTAAAAATAAATATAATTAATAATAATAATAATAATTATTATTATTATTCTAATATTGTCATATTTACTATTAACTATTAATATTAATTAAAATTATTATTTTGAAATAATATAATAATTTAATATTTTAAATCTGAAAATTCAGGTACGATTGTAATTGGTATGAAATGCCGATAGAAGCGCGAAAATTAATACCGATGATAATTATGCAAAGTAATAGACCATGTAAATTAAGCATTGGTCAATTGGCAACAATGAACATGGAAACTGTATCAAAAGTATGAATAAAAATTTTACTATTAAATAACATAAATGTCAGTATATATCAAGAATAAGAAAATAAAATTATTTTTTTATTCATTTGTACCAATAATATTTAGAAAAAAAATTTTCTTGGATCAAGAAAACATTTAATTAAATGCGGACAAATTGTTTTTCTTGATTCATTTTTTTTTTTTTTTTTTTTTTTTTAGTGTTATCTTATTGTTTTTAGTAATATTTTTATTTTTTTTTTACTATTTTTTAAAATATTTTTTTTTTACATTTTATATTATTAATAAAATTTTTTTATAATTTTTATTTTTAAGGTACTAAAAATGGCGCTTTCATATTTTACAATGTTATCATCAGTGCGTCAATCATCAAAAATATAAAAAAAAAAAAAAAGAAAATGAAATTTTTGCTAACAGGTATTTGTAAAAATAAAAAATAAAAATACCTTTTCATTATATATCACTGGAGCTCCACTTTAGGAACATTTATTTATCCGGGAATGTAGATCTAAAGAAAAAGATATTTGACATTTAAAAAATTAAAATATTATTATTAATATCCGCTGGTATACAACACAGATATAATAAAAAAAAGTTTTTGAAAAAAAAGAATTTTTGACTTACAAAAATTATTTATTTTATAGGACAATGTATTTTTAAAAAAATAAAATTTTAATTTTTTTCAAAATGCATTCTTTTTGGTCATTAGAAAATAAATAAATTTTGATGAGGACGTTATATATCGATATTTATATATATGCTATATAATTATATTGTAATTTTATATATATTAATTAAAAAAAAATTAAATTAAAATTAAAAATTTTTATAATTTTATATATACTGATATAAAACATACGGAGGAAATATTGATAACTATGTTATTTATTTTTATGAAAAAGAAAACAAACATCTATATAATAATCGATATATGCGTTTATATTTATGCAGTAAATGTTAAAACTCCTTTTTGCACTTGCTAATTCTTAAATATTCAACACTTCCGTGTCTTATTTTCATCAATATTTCCTCTTCCAAGTATATATTTATAATATATTAATGATCAATTTATATCTGAAAGAGGGTGTAGAATCACTATTTTAATTTTTTTTTTCATTTTTTTTTCTATTAAAACAAAACTCGGAAGGCAAACGTATAAATATTATTGTGATTAACAAAAGCTATCTCTTTTGCAAATTAAAACAAAAAAAAATTTTTATTTAATAAGATGAAAATTTTTGATTCAGAAATTTTAGAATAAATAAAATGAGCCTCTCAATTTTGGGTCTTTGGATAAATCAAAAATTTTTGAAAAGAATTTTATTAAAATTTTCAATTTATTTTGTCATTATTTCCAATGTCTATTTTCAGGTTAATAAATAGTGAAAAAAAATTAATAATTGATTAAAAATAATCTGTTTTATTATCAAATAAATATTTACTTGAATCAAATAATTTTTATTTGGATGTAAATAAATTAAATTAAATAAATTAAAATTAATTTCTCTATTTGAAACAAATACCATTTGGCGCAAAATAATAATTATTTAAAAATGAATATTTATTTGATAATTTTTGATTTTAATGGAAAACTTTTAATTTTTTATCTGGATAATCGTTGGTGAAATTTTTTTTTTTATTATATAAAATTTTTTTTTAATTGATTTAGTTTGTATTTTTACAACATAATTGGAGATATGATATGGATGCTACATTTGAATGTTTATCTTTGATGTTAGTTTTTATAATGGGTTTCGCTATACTTTCCGCTTATGTTATTTTTCCAAAGAAAGTAATTATTTTCAATTAATATTTATAATAATTAATAAATAATTAATAGAGTCAAATTAAATAAATGTAAATTAAAAAAATTAATATATATTTAAAATTTTTTTTTAATGATTAATTATAATTAATATACATATTTAAAATAATTAATATTTTGTATACTAATTTTTATAATATTTTTTCAAAGAATATAATAATTGAATACATAAATAATTTATCATTTCTTTTAAATTTTCAATATATACATATATATATTGTTGAATATTATTTAATTAATATTAATGATGTATTATTTTTTTTCAGCTATCGATTATTGTTAATAACATTGAAAATGATTGGAAATTGTGGTCATCATCGACACATGAATTAAATATACTTGAAAAACATGCAAAAATTGGAAGAATTTATACAATTATATCGTTTGGTAATTTTCTATTTTACAGTAATGTAATTTTTTTTATGAGTTTATAATTTAATATAATAATTATTATTATTTTTTTTAAATTACAGTTACAAATATTGGTGGAATTTTTTCAGTAATATTTACAGTTTTTGTACCAAAATTAATTGACATTGTTGTTCCATTAAATGAATCACGTCCATTACATCCATTGTATTTGGCAACATTTCCATTGAACGAAGAGAAATATCATACATATATTTTAATATATGAAATTTTATCTAGTATTTATACAGTATTTGTTTTTTGTACTGTCGATTCAATGTTTGCTGTCACAACTCAACACGCTTGTGGACTTTTTGCAATTATCAGGTAAAAATTACAAATAATAATTTAAAGAAAAAAATTTTTTTTTATTTATTTATTCAATTGTATTTGTCATTAATATTTATAATAATTTATTTTTATTAATTATAATTGATGTAACATTATTTAAGGTATCGAATGAAAAATATATCAAATTTATTTCAGTCCACTTGTAATGAGAATGTAAAGGGATATGTATTTTTTCAAAAGGAATTATTTTTTTCTATTAAGTATCATTACTATACTATTAGGTATTTAATATAATTCTTGTTATTTTTTCTGCTCAAGAAAAATTTATATTAAAAATTTTCTTTTACACACAGTCAAAATTTAAATTAGTGAAAAATTTTCATTTATTTTTTTTGGTAAAATTTTACTATTTTATTTAAGAATTTATTTTTTTTGTACTTAAGTTTTAGTAAAAAAAAAAAATTAGAACCAAAAATTAGTAGAAATTTTAGTGAAAAATAACTAAAAATTAGAAATTTTTCACTAAAAAGTATATAATATTACTATTTCATTTAGTAATTTTTTCTTTATTAAATTTTTAGTGATAAGTGACTAAAAATTAGTTTTGAGAATATAATTCTCTTTTTTTAAGTTATTAATTTTTTTTTAAACATATAAAAAGGAATTAGTAATAAATATTAGTTTACATAGTAAAATTTACTTTTTCAAGTTATGTAAAGGCGCTCGAAGATTTTTACTCTCCTTTTCTATTTTTTTCAATTGGATGTAATGTTTTGACAATAAGTTTTACATTACTTCAGGTATAATAAATTAATTAAAATTGAATAAAAACAACAACAAAAAAATTCCTTTTTAATTAATAATAATATAATTTTGTAATTAATTTTTTTTTTATCTAGATAGCAATTTCATTGGATGACGCATTATTTATTGTGAAACAAATATTCATTGTAAATGCAGTTTTGGTTCATGCATATTATCTTGGAATGCCTGCTCAAAATTTAATAAATCAAAGTACTGCTATTTCATTTGATATGTGAGTTTGATATTTATTAAAAATTTATAATATTTAAAAATTCTATTTGCTATAAAAAATTTATTTGATTCAAATAATCGGTTAATTTGACAATTAAATAATTAATTTTTTTTGGAGTAAATAATTAATTTAATAATTAAATAATTTTTTTTAAGTGAATAATTTTTATTTGAATTAAAGAATCTTTATTTTATCAAATAATTTTTTTTTTTATTTTAGACAATAAAAAATTTAATTGACTCAAATAAAATATATAAACTTAAAACTATTAATCTGAACTATTTAATATAAATAAATATTTATTTGATAATAGCCGATAGGAAAAAAAAATTTTTTTTTTAAATTTTATAATTTAATTATCAATGATTATATATAAAAAATTTCAAATTTGTATCACTAAAAATTTCAGTTACGACAGTGAATGGTATAAATTGCCAATTAAAATTCAAAAATTACTACCATTTATAATTGTAAAAAGTCAAATACCATCTTACTTGACTGCTGGAAAAATTGCAATAATGAATTTGGAAACTGTAACAAACGTAAGAATATATATAAATAAGATACCAAAAAAATATCATTTTAGAAAAATAAAAAATGATTTTTTTATTAAATCTTGTTATTTTTATATGTGAAGATTATAAAAATGTCATTCTCCTACTTTACAATGCTATTGTCAGTCCGTCAATTATCATAAATGAGATGAAAGCAAAAAAAAAAAAAAAAAAAAAAAACATTAAGTGGATATTATATATAAAAAATAATAAAAAAATATGTATTAAATAAAATATATAAAAGCATATCATTTGTTTTTCCCTTGGATATAAAGAAAAATAAATTTTTTTTTCTTGCGGAAATTTTATTAGTGGAACAAGTCGGTTTTTGTCAGACATAATGGATAAATTAGAAAATCAGTAGTTAAAGTCAATATTTAGTAAGACTTGATTTTTTCTAATTTTATAAGTATATCAAATCTATAAAATCAATTATTTTATATTATATTTTTATATAATAGTAAATATAATAATATTATATTGTTATTATAAAAAATATAATATATAATATAATTTTATATATAAATATATAATAATAAATAAATAATAATAATAAAATTAAAATAACTAATTAAAAATAATAAAAAATAACTAATTATTAGTAAAAAGTAGTTACTATAATTTGCTGTGAAAAAAGAAAATATTTTCTAATTTCTATTGTATTATTGAATTACAAAAATTTATAAAGGCTGACTATAAATTGACTTTTACTACTGATTTTCAAAATTAAGACATTGTGTTTTTTTAAAAAAAATTTAACTAAATATTTATTATTTTTTATTTTCTAAATTAATCACGCGAAAATAATTTTAATTACTTAAATTTAGATCACAATTTTATTAAATCACACATATTTTCACAATTTTCTATATTTTTCTATATATCTTGAGAATATTTTTCAAGATTTTATTTTTTCTATTAGAAAAGTCAATAATAATAAAACTTGTAATATTATTATATAAGGGGAAAATAATTACCTATAATTTTCTAAATAAATTTTATTCAAAACTAGTTGGAAATTATAATATATAATTATGTTTAATTTATACATAAAAGTTATTGTTCAATACATATATATAAATTATTCTATTTTTCCGCGTTCTTGGATTCTATTTGTGGCTATATGAAAATATATATTAATCAAATTTTAAAAAAGTAGGAATTCTTTTTTTTCACGAAGAGAAAAATGGATATTTTTGATTGTAAATATTTTAAATTTATCAAATTTGTACTCTCAATATTTGGTATTTGATGTTATCCAAAAATCTTGGATAAAAAATTTATTAAAAACTTTTGATTTTATCCTAATGTTTTCGACACTTACTTTTGAGGTGATTAGATTAGATTAGATTAGATTATAATTATAATAATTTATAAATTATAATTAAATATTGTATAATATATATATTGTACAATATAATAAATAAATAAATTTATTTTTATTTGTATTATGTTAATGTTATTATTATTATTATTAAATTACAAATTAATTATTATATTATAATATTACAGTAAAAATATTTTTTTAAATTATAATAAAACAAGAAAAAAAATTAAATTTAAAAAAAAGACACCCCCACTAAAATGTTATAAAGAACCGTCCTTAAAAATTTAACGCGAATATGCTTTGGAAATTTTCCTATATATTCAATTGACAAACGAGAATTTCCACTTTGTAAAAGCTTCATAAAACACTTATACCGTCACTTTAATCCTTAAGGATTTTGCAAAGCTTTATGGTGTCGAATACGAAAACACATTTTCAACAGGCAACAGGAGTATTAACTTCATCATTTGTTTGAATTTAAAAACGTGCCTTAAATGCATGAATAGTACTTTTTTTTTGTTGTTTTTATTATTATCATCTATTTTTACAGATATTAACATAAAAAATTTATTTAATTATCTTGAAATTCGATAAAAATAAATAATAAATATATTCCTTTATAAGTGGGAATATTTAATAGTTAATTTTGTATAAAAGTATTTTTTCGTTGATAAATATCAAGTAGACGAAAAATATCTATAGTTTTTTTTTTAATGTAGTTACTCTCATATAAAATTTAAATAAGCGTAGAAAAATCACCCCTTATTATACGTCAAAAAAGCTTATATATATATATATATATATATATATATATATGTTTAATATTACGGTATATATTTTCCAAATGAAAAAGCAATTTATTTGAAACATGCAAATATTTTCGTTACTCGATTTTATAATAATAGTAGATTTTTGTCTCTTAGATGATGAATATTTCATATAATATATAATTCAGGACAATCAAAAATAATAAAGATAATTTTCGTGTGTTCGTTTAATTAAATATTGGCAAATAATTTCTATTTTTTACTTTTTTTTATTGCAATTTTTAGAATAAATAAAATTTAAGTTAATAAATTTTTTAATTGCACAGATTTTTGTTTTCGTATTTTTTTTTTATATATAGAATTTAATTATATATTTTAATATTAATAAATATATTTTCTTAGTTTTTAAACTTCATCGGTTCCTAAAATTCTCCTCTCCTCTGCATAATGTGTCTCTTCACGTATTTTAATTTCCAATTTTTTCGCGGTTCCTGTAATCTAGAAGAAAAAAATGTTTTTTACAATTAACTTTTTAATTAATAATTATATAATATAAATATTAATATCAATTTTTAACTCTTAATTTAATTTTTTTGTTAAATAATTTTTTTAAATATTACACTGTAAAAAAAATTTATTTAGTTCAAATACTCGGTAATTTGACTATTATCAAATAAATATTTACCTGAAACAGATAATATTTTTTTGAATTTAATTTAGACTTTTTTTCAGTGTAGATATTAATAGAACAAGAGAATAAAAATTTAAATTATAATTTCTTTTTTTTTTTTAATATAGAAATCAATAATTTTCCAATTATCAAGTTAGTAAATTGAGAGACATATTCAATATAAATAAAGTGAATAAAAACGAAAATAGACTGGTGTGTATGCTGATGAGATAAAAAAAAAAAAGAAGGAATAATTTTCAATTATAAAATAAATAGAATTTACGAGATTTTTTTTTTTTTTCACTAACCTGAGAATCGACGTCGATAACAGCCATTATGTCATTAAGTTCAGTGAGAATATCTTTCACCTCCTTTACTTTATCAAGTAAATGTAAAACAACTGCATAATTAATAAGCACTAATGGATCCTGAGGCGATAAAGAATGTGCTTTTTTCAATGCACCAACAGATCCTTCCAAATCGTTCATTTGTTTTAAAGCCACTAAATTGGAGAAAAAAAATTTATATTAATTTCTGATTAAAATTTTTTCTTTTCTGCTTATTTAATACAGGGTAGTGAAAAAAAGCTAAAACAAAATAATAATTATTTCAATTTTTATTTCTTTTGAGTGACATAAAAAAAATTCGTTTTTTAATTCTCGATCCAAAAATTCAATTAATTTAATGAATTTTTAGTTTTCTCCAATTTTTTTGTTTTCATTTTCAATTATTTGAATTTTTATTTAAAAAAAAACTCTGATAAATTGAGGAAAACTTTCTATTTTTCATTTAAATATCTAAATTATAGAGAACAAAATTTATTTCATTTGATTGTTTCCAATTTTTTTTTTTTTTTCATTGACTTCCATCTGAATGCATTACAAAAGATTTTTGTTCACATTAGACTTTTCGCAGAAGTAGGAAATTATATATATGCAGAAAATGTTGTTTTTGAAAAAAAAAAAAAAAAAAAAAATCACACGAAAAGAATAATACAAAAGTATAATAATAATAATATAAAAGTTGAATATATTTCTCGCACACGTATAATTTGCATGCTAATTTTTAAAAAATTACTCAGACGATAATAATACTATTGAAATTAAGCTACGTACTGAAATTTCATAAATGATAACTGCACTATTACATTAGAAGTTAAATTTGTGCACATGAAAATTAAATTTTTAGATCTTTACTTTTCTGCAAAAAAAAAATTGGAGAAAACGTTTTTAATTTTAATTAACACAAAAATTAAAAAATTATTATTAATATTATTTTTACTATTATAACAATAATGATAATAATAATTTAATAATAAATTATTGACATTTTTTGGGGCTAAAATAAAAAGATAATCTTTTTTCTAAATTAATTGTTTATGTATTTTTATTTTAGTCCTTAAAATTTTATTATTAAATTATTACCTGGGGCGAACTTTAATTTTTAATTATTTAATAATAATAATAATAATAATAATAATAAAATTTTGTTTAAAAAAATATTTGAAAAGAACTAAATTTTGTTTTTTTAAAAAATGTTTACTCACGTCCAAGTAACAAGTAGGGCATTGCATTTTTGGGACTTGCGGAAACTGCAGCGCATAAATATGTAGCTGCAGACGCTGGTTGTCCAGTTGTTAAAAAAACTGTCCCCAAATTACAAGCAGGTGGCAATGCCAATGGATTTAAATAATGAGCTCTTTTCAAACAACTAATTGCCTAAAAAAAACAATTAATTATTATTTTATTATTATATATAATTATTTTTTTATAATTAATTATTATCTATTTTTATAAATTAAAAAATAAATAAATAAAAATAAATTGTAAAATTAATGATTTTTTTATTTTCAATTTTTATTGTTAAAAATCTCATTAAATTATTTATTTTAAATTGACAATTCAGTTTTCAATCTATTTCTTTATAAACTATTAAAAGGAGAAATTGCAAATTTTTGTTTTCTAAATAGACCCATTGTTCTTTTTTGGTCCATAACCAGCATCCCTTACGTTTATAATATCTGCGTCTTTTCAATATTACCCTCACAACGTCCCACTCATTTCTACTTTTGTTTACTTATCGCAGCTATTATCATTTTCTTCCAAGAATTTTCTCACAATGAAAATTGAACATTATATTATTCATATTATGTAAATTTTTTTTTATAGCTTTATTTTTTATATTTTGTTGTTTAGAGTGATATACAATAATAATAAAATAATTAAAAATAATAAAAGTATAATAATAAAAATACTAATAAAAGAAATAGCAATAAGTAATAATAGTAAAAATAATAAATAATAAGAAAAATAATAAAAACGTATTTATAATTACAAATAATAATTCTATATAAAGAATTAAAAAAAAATGAAAGACAAAAAAAAATTAAATAAATATCGGTTTTTTTTTAACCCTCACGTAAAATTTAAGGAAATTGGATAAAATCTTAAATCCCACGCGAATAAAGAATTCTTTATATAAACTAAAGAAGAAAACAATGTTAACACCTACACTCGTAACGAAGCCCAAAAAAAAAAAGAAAAAGAATATTGTAATTAAATTTCTAAATATATATATAAATTTTATATTTCTATTGAAATAATTTTTCTGAGGAATTTTTTTTTCTTTATCTATGAATAAAAAAAGAAACTTTCCTTTTAAACGTACGTAAGTGTCCTTTTTATAGAGAAAATCTGAATAAAGTAAGTTTTTCTCAATAGGAAAAACGATATCAAAATTGAAGTCAATATGCAACATTTCTATTATAAATTCTTGTTTACAATGGGATAATATTCCATTTCAGTAACTCAATTCATTCTTAACATTGAAACTAAGAAGATTGTTTTTCTCCAAATTCAGATTATTATTTATCATTTATTATTTAAAAAGATTTTCAAATTTCTCAATTTCTAATTTATTTCTCTAAAATTAGTCAGGAGAATATATATTTTTTTTTATATATAATAGTTTTATGTAGAAAATTTATTGACATTAAATAATATCTGACTATAATCTTACTTTTTCTACTTAATACTCTAAAATCACTACTATGGGAATTGCTTTAAAATTGTAGTCAATAAATCTTAGTTACTTTTAGCTTTTATTTATAAAATTTATTGTTAGTCATTTATAAAATGTCTGACTGTAATTTTTCTCTTCTACTTAAAAATTTATTAAACCACTGAAAATGCTTTACAACTTTTTTCTTTTTTTTTTAAATTAGTTAAAAATATTTTTTTTTTTTAGTTTTATGTTTTCAAGGAATTTTTTTTAATTTAAAAAAAAATCAAAATTTTTAGACAGAGAAAATCTTTTTTTATAAATTTGCAAGGAAAAATTAAAGAATAATTTTTTATATAAACAAATAATAGGAGGATTTGCATTTTTTTTTAACGAAACAAAAAAATTATATATTTTTCTTGTATTGAAAAGTTGCTTTTCGAAATGTATCAATTAAAATTTTTTGTTTATTTTAAATTGTGGGTAATTTGTAAGATTTTTTTTTCTCTCTATTCTTCTGATGACTTTGATTAAATGATATGATATAAAATCAAAATATACTCGCGATTGTCTGTCTTTAAGTGAGATGACTCGACTTGATTCCCTCTTAATTCCTTGTCACTTTCCTGACACCGTTCTAATTACATTCCTGAGAGTCATTAGAGGGGAGGAAAGGGGTTTTACTGTAAATAGAATATCCAATGTCGTTCTCTCTTTAGATACTCATCAGTTTCTATCTCGCGCAACTTCTCTAATGTACATACTTAAAAAAAAAGTCATTTTTATTCCAACTTTATATATAAGGGAATTATTTGCAAATTACTAAGCTCTTTGTGATAAATACAAAAAAAAATTCCTCAGTGAAACAAAAGAAAGTTGATCTTATTTCAATTTTTCAAAAAAGAAATTAAAAATTAATTTTTTTTTATATTATATATTTATAAAAGAATTATTTTAAATTATTATTATTATATTTATTTAATTTTTCAATTAAAAAAAAAATTGGAGAAATAAATTTCTTTTCGTTTTAATTTAATACTTACCGCAACGTATTTTTGTTTTCCAAAAAAACACATGCCAATATTATTCCACACTGACCATGATTCTGGAATTGATTGTGAAGCATTTTTATAATGAGTTAATGCAGCATCATAATCTTCATTCATCTGAAAAGTAAATTAATTTTTAATTAGATTCTAATTAAGTCATGCTTTAAAATTATTAGAGTTCATAATTTTTTTTTTTTTTTAATTAATTTTGGTAATTATTTTTTTAATATTTACTTTTTCATTGTTATTTTTTCTTCCAGTTATTTATAAATTTGATAGAATTAAAAAATTAATTAATAATTTACTATACTTTAATAAAAATACTTTTTTACGTGAATTACCTGTTTGAGAAAACCCAAAGGTAAAAGTGCTTTTGGAAATCTAAACGAATGCAATAAAGCCGATTCAAAATATTGAACAGCACGGGATGTTTCTCCTAATTCTAAATAAAGACGACCCAATTCGGTTATTATTTCTTCATTTTCGGGAACAATTCTAAAAATTATTTTCATTAAAAAAACATTTTAAGATTTTTATATTTGATATTTACAGAAGATAAATGAATAATAAAATCAATTTAATATAAATTTCAATTCAAAATTAGAAGAAGAAAATTTACTTTAATTGAAGAAAATGTAACACGTATGTATGATTTACTATCTGGTAAACATTTACTGTTATCTAACTTTCTAATTGAAATTCGAGCGACTGAAATACGGATAATTTGATATTGTTTATCATGGGAATTGCGATCATTAGCAAGTATTAAGAAATTTGTGCGCTTCACTAACTATAATTTTATAAGTGGGTTATCAACTTCAATCTAATATACATCTTTCCAAAAAAAAAGAAAAAACTTGGAGGTCACGAAAACTAAGTAAAGTAAACTTAATCAGTTCATTATAATTAGCTGCCTTTTAGCAAAATTAATGATCTCCATTTTCTTAATGGAAATTATAATCTGTATATTAATTTCAAAAACAAACTTTATACCTCAATATTGAAATTTCATCAAATTTATTTCAATATATTCAAGCGCTCAGCTTCTTTTCTTTAATTTATCATTTAATCTTCAATATTATAATTTTTTTTTTACAAATGTTCGAATCGAAAATAAATTTTTTAAAAATCTTTTTAAAGCTAAATCCTTTTTTATAAATAAAAGATATTTGTGGAATTTAAATAAATATTCACTAAAATTGAGGGGAAAAAATAATTTTTTCCTCGGCTAATTAATAAATGGAAATTTGTGATATTGAATATGATAATAATTTTTTTTTTTTTTTTTGCGAAACTAACTTGGAAGCTGCTAGGTAAATGCCAACAGCATCTGTAATTCGATTTTGTGAGACGTAAAGCTTAGCCAATGTTAAATAAGGTACTTCATTCTTTGTCAGTTCAATTGCTGTCTTCAAATGCTTTATTGCGTCTTCCGGATGATTTAGTTTTATGTAACATTCTCCTGTATAGAAAATAAAATGAAATTGTTATACAATTTTTCCACATGAATTCAAATATATTTTTACAGAAAACAATATAGAGAAATTATTATTCTTTTGATTAAAATAAAATTTTAATAACTAATAATTATTATTTAATATTTTTTTTATTTTAATAATATCTTGAAAATTTATTCTTTATTATCTTTATTATTATTATTATTATTATTATTATTATTATTATTAAACAGGAATTTAAAAAAAAAATAATATAGACTTTAAATTGAATTTTCATGTTGCGAAATAATTTCCTTATTAAAAAATTCTTTTTATATGGGGAAATTTTAATAAACTGGGGGTTTAATTAAGAATTTTAATGAGGTAAATCACTGAACGACTGAATTTAATTTAAAAAAAAACTACAATATTAATAATAAAGAGAATAAATTAAAAACTTGCCCAGATTATGATGAGTTTCCCAATCTGGGTTTCTCATTTTCTCAATTACTTCGGTAAAATTTTCCACTGCTTGCTCATGACGGCCAAGAAGAAATCTTCAGAAAAAAGAGAAAATAAAAATATAAATAAATTAATGAACGTAAAATATAACAACAAAAAAGAGAATTAATCTTCTTTTTTTTAAATTCATTTTTACTGAATTTATTATTCAATTTTTTCAACCAAATTAAAAAATAGATTTTCTTTATATAAAAAAAAATTTTTTTTTTTTTTTAAATAAAAAGTAATTTTTTTTTCTTGCTTACAAAGTTTTTGCTATTTGCTTTTTATTATTGACATTTGTGGAATTGATTTCCAGGCATTTCTGAAAACATTCCAAAGCGTCCTGGACCCTTCCATCTGCCCTTAAAATGAGTCCCTGGCAAATGGGGGAGAAATAATCATTTATTAAACTCTCAGAGGATGGAAAAAAAAACAATAAAAAATGATAATTAAGAAGTAAAGGAAAATAATTAGAAAAAAATTAAAAAAAAAAAAAAAAAAAAAGATAAATTATTATATGAACTAAAGAAAATATAATTAGAAAAAAGAAAAAATAATTAAGAAATTGTTTAATTCTATTTTGATTCGAAATAATTTTAGTTAAAGTAAAATAAATAATTAAAAAAAATAATAAAATAATAAATGGAAAAATGAAAAGAAATGAAATAAAAAAAAATAGAACGGAAATATAATTTTAAAACATTTTTAATAATTAATATCTAAATTAAATTTAGAAAATTAATTAAGTCAATTATGCCTTCAAATAATTAGCGTATTCATTTCTCCCATTAGATTTCATTAGTTCTTCTTCAATTAGTGCATTACATATATGATACTCATGTCTTGTGTAGTGTCTGTGAAGTAGCCAGTTTCTCACTTCTATTGCTGGTATATCTGGCACTAATTAGAGAGACAAAATATTTCCAGTTATAATTAACCACTTTCAATTTTTGTAGAAACTGCTAATTTATATTCTATTTTAGTATATTTATTTATTTATTTATTATTATAAGAAAATTTATTTCGATATTTAATCTCTAATTATAATTATTATACAATATAATTATTCAAATTACTTCTAATTAAATTAATTTTATTATTTAAAAATAATTTATTAAAAGTTTAAATTACCTTTTTTGGTTATGTTACTCCTTGTCCGTTGGGCAGTTGTATTTCCCTGTTGTATTCTTCCATTACTAACTGTATTATTATCCATTTTTCAATTGTTTACAAATTATATAAATTGTTTATTAACCTTTCTTATTTTTCACTTGCTCAAATTTCTTTGTTTTTTTTTAATTTGAATTGATTATAAAACAAGAAACAATGTTTGTTGACATAAACTGTCACCATAGCAACCACTATAATCACTTTTAAGAAATTGTAAAATTAATGATATAAAAAATAAATTTTTTTCACTTTACTCATTTTTGTTATAAAAAAAAAAATTGGAAATATTTTTATTATGAAAATATTAAATTTTTATATCTTCTTTTGATCTCTTTAAATGAAGAAATTTTTTAAATTTCGCGGGAAAAAAATTTAAATTCGCATTGCCATCTGGTGGATAATTATTGTACTATTATACGTCATCTGGTGCAAATTTAAAGATGGCCGACAACGATTGTTGTTTTCATTAAAAGATAGACAAATATTGAATTATTTCTCTGTATTTACAAGATCGGCGAAAAAATTTAATTTACAATAATAAACGTTAACAATTCCATTTTATAATACTTTATTATGTTTTGTAATTTATCAAGTGTCAAAGTGCCATAATCAAATGTGATGTGATATCAACTTGTATATTGAAAAACGACATTCGGTGTGTTATCAGTGCGGTAAGTACTTTTATGATTAGATATCGTTATTCGTATATGTATTATGTCAAATAAAAACTGTAATTAAGAATTGAATTTTAGTGCTTAATTAATCTTTTTACAAAGTTCTTTCAATTAATCATCAAATTCATTTGTCGTATATATATATATTCAAAAGGTACGCTCCCACCCAGTGTTCTATTTTTTTTTTTTAAATTTAATAATCACACAATTGATTTTCAATTTAAATTAAATGTTTTTTTTATCATTTTGACATTGAACGATTAGAGTAAAATTCTTGTATCATTCGTGACACGACAATTGCAATTTTAGAGAAAAAAAAAATACTACTATGTACAATTTTTTTTACTGTGTAAATCTTTATAGTTTGTAATTAAATATCTACTGGTTAATTAGTGATCTAATCTGATTCTCTCTTTTTATGATCAGTTTTAAAATCTTATTATTTTCTAGTAATTTTGTTAATTAGTCATCTTTATTAATTATATTAGTCACTGTAATTTTTTAATTGCCATATAAAACGTAATTTTTGAAAATTAATTTAATTAATGGAAAATTTAATTAATTTGATATTTTATTTAAATAATATAGCAGAAATTAGGACAATAGACTTTCTTTTTGTATTTACTTTTGTAAGAGATGCAATTTTTGTTCTATAATTATAATCATAGAAAATATTGTAAACGCCTTTTTTTGTTCTTTCGTAATTGTTTGCAAATTGATGAAGAAATATATTTCCAATCTTTTTTTTTTTTTTTTTTTGCTAGACGTGAATATCTAGAATCAAGAATAGAATATCTATTGTTTATTTATTGGTAAGAAGACAATTATTTTTAAAAATTAAAAAATTAAATTATATATATATATTTTTTTTTTTAGTGATTATTAATGGCGGCATGATGTTAATAATATTGACTAGAGCGTAGAAATAGGATCATGAGTCGTGCCAGAGAACTACGACAACGTAGACAACAATGGATGACGGAACATCCCCGGAAGCTCGCTGGGGAATTAAATAGATCACAAAAATTCGTCCTGGGACTAGCTGCATTACTTATATTCGACATAATATGGGTTTTTAAACTCGAAGTGCTAAAGGTATATTTCCTGCAAATAATTCAATTTATTTATATAAAAAATTGAAAATTATTAATATAAATGAAGTTTTACTAAAAGAAAAAAAAAATGATAAATTTATTGTTTCAGACTCTTTATAGAGGACCAGAATTCGAAAAACCATTTTTCAGTACCTATGTAAGATCTTCAATGTTTACATTGTATCTTCTTGGTTTTTGCTTCTTTCCACCGTGGCGAGATCAATGCAATCGTCCAACAACTTACATGGTATTAATTAAATATTCATTATAATAAAATTTATTTTATTTTAAATACTATTCTATTTTAAATAATAATTACAGAAAAAAAATTCTTTATAACATGATTATTTGGAAACATTCCAAGCTCGTAAATTTATTGCATTTTTTTTTCTTCTTCTTTTTAGTACACAGATCCAAATGTAGAGGATGATAATTTTTATTCGGAGGCCAATACAAGTTTGGTGAGTATTTGCTGTTTATTTTTGTTTTGTTTGTTATTTTAATAAAACATTCCATTGTGAAATACGATAAGTGGATAACAAATAATCGGCAATAATTTCATTTGAAAATAATAAAAAGCAATTTAAATGCTTTTGAGAAATTAAATAATTTTGTAAATAAAATTTCTGAAAAAGTTAAATTATTTATTATAGTAAAAAATAAGTAAATATTTACTGAATAAATTATTTGAATACTAATAAAAATAATAGCTAATTAATAATTAATTAATTAATAATAATAATAATAATAACATAATAATAAAATAAAAAAAATTTGTTAATATTTATAATATATTAATAGTCTAATAAATTGTAAATTGATTTTTCTGTTTTTTTTTTTTTTTAAGAGCGATCCGACATTTGTGCCGATAAAAACTCCGGATCAATGTGATCGTTCGTCGGGAACGGAAAGTGATGATTCCTCAATAAGGTCAGTGAGATTTAGCAAACTTGCTGAAGTACGTCACATGTCGGAAACTGTAGCAACAGAAGCCGTTTTAGCGAGGTTGAGTTATCAGGCGAGTGTTCGAGCCGGAGAATATGCAAGAAGACAGGCGAATAAATTTTCTGCCCAGAAAGTTGCCAAGATCGCACTCGTATTTTGCTTCTTGGTGAGCTGATAAGACTACTTACTAATTAAATAACATGGATTTTTGAATTAAAAATTAAATTTTATTTATAATTTTTATTTTCAAATAAATTTTTAATTACCAATTATTACAGCATAAATGAATAATTTTTTTTTAATCCTAGTCAATTAATTAAATTTATAATTATAAACAATTTTATATATTATTTTTGTAATATTTATTAATTTTGAAAAATAGGTTTTTTTGTACATTTAAATGCAAAATTGATTTTAGTTTGAAAATTGTAAGGTTTCGTGTTGAATATAATCTAGAAGATAATTATTGAACAAATAATTTGTTACCATTGGCAACAAGTAACGTGAGACGAGTTCTATTTTATAGAAATTGAAGCAGGGTTTATTTTTAATTATTTATTTTAATTTTCAAAAAAATGGATAACAAAATTTAATAACTTATAATTAATTTAAAAAATTTATCTTTATAAATTTTAATTTAATTTTGATAATTGATTTTAATTGTTAAATACTGTTCTTTATTTTTATTGAAAGGAAATAATTGTTAATTGTTTATTTACAGTGGTTCATCGCAACGTACACGAACCAGTTGTTATTAAATGAAGCCGGAACAGGAATAGTGACTATTTTGTCTTCATTATCTAGTTTATTTATCCTATTTCTTGCCGCATGTTTCCCAAATAATGCGGGTGACAAATTCACATTATCAAAATTGGTTGCAATTTCAATCAGCATTTTTGGTCTTGTAAGCACTATTTTTTTTATTATTATGAAAAAAAAATTTAATTTCGAAAAAAAAGAACAGTAAATGGAATTTTCTTTTTCAGATTCTAGTTGGACTTTCCGATTTTACAATAGAGACAAGTAGAATACCAACTAGTATAATTTTAGCTCTAGTCAGTACATTAACGTATGCAATTTACATTGTATTTTTAACAAGAAAAGCGGGTAATGAAGAAAAGCTCGATGTACCAATGTTCTTTGGTTTTGTTGGATTTTTCAATCTTACCCTATTGTGGCCTTTATTCTTCATTCTTCATTATGGACGATGGGAAGAATTTGAATGGCCCTCTCATCATCAATGGACTGTTCTTATTGTTAATGGACTTTTTAACTTTCTCAGCGAAATTATTTGGCTCTGGTAAATTTATTTCTTTATTAAATTAATATTTAATTTTTAAATAAAATTTTAATTTTATTTTTACAAGAAAAATTGTTTCTTTTTTAATTTAATAATTTATTTAATGCAAAGAATTGTCAATTTTAGTTGGAAAAAAAAAATTTACTAATGAAAAAGTTGATTTTTGTACATTTAGGAGCTGTTTTTTTACTTCGTCCCTTATTCCAACATTGGCTCTTGGACTGACAGTGCCAATGTCAATGATGTTAAATGTTTTCTTAAAAAAACATACATTTTCCTGCATTTTTTACCTGGGAACTATTCCAATGATTTTGGCATTTATAATAATATCCCTTTTATCATATTACGATAATTGGGATCCAGTATTAGATCTGTTAAAAAGACTTTACATTTGGATCTGTCGCAGGAGCAGAGCAATAAGGTAATTTTATATTTTTTATTATTTATTAATTAAATTGTTTTTGACTTTTTAATATTATAAATTATAAATGGAAAATTCAAAACGATTTTCCTTGTGTTAAATTAGAATACCAGATTTGGAAGCTGAACAAACCGAATCATTGATCGGCATGAACAGTGGCGAGCATGAAGCTTAAATTTAAAAGACAATAATAACAACAACAACAACAAATCACGGTACTTACGTTTTGAAAGCACTAACGTGAAACAATAGATCTTTTATTATATATCTAGATTTTTTACGAGCTTTTCCAATAAGCACAAAAAAAAGAAAAAAAACAGCAACAACAGTAAATTTTAACATCTAATATCACAATTAGATTGTACTTTCCAAGAAAAACTACAATCATATTGATATTACAAAAAAAGATGAAAAAAAACGTTTTTCCTCGAAACTTTGTAAACAATATTTTTGAAATCTATTTTTCAATTTATAATAATGTAATCACACATTATTGCAATCTAGAGAGATATTTTAATAATTTTTCAAATTCAAAAAAAACTTTTTTCATCTCAAAAATGATTTTTTAATTCTGAAAAAAATTTTTAAAAAATCCTTTTGTTTTTGATGAAAAATATCTTTTAATGTCTCTCTTGAAAAAAAGAAATGATACCAGAAGAAAAAGAAACGATATGTACAGGAATGTTATTTTCTATAGAAAAAAAATCGTATTCTTTTGAATAATTTAATTGCAAATTTTTATTCGCTGTTGAAAAAAAAGAAGAGAACTAAAAGTATACATGTTGAGCTTGTTCAGAGATATAAATTACAGAATCGTATAGCATAAAAAGAAACTGGAAGAAAAAGTATAATAATAGAATATTCCGCTAGATTATCGTTTCAGAAAAAATGTTTCGAGCGATTTACGACACAAAAATCAAGTCTGAAAGTGAAAAGAAACCACACACGTCTATATAATATAAAAAGAAAAAAATAATAATTTACACAAAAAAGTAATAATTACAAAAAATATTAATCTACCTTTTAAGCTCAAAATCTAGAAAACTGTACGTAAAAATATTAAATTACATTCGTGAATTGAATATTACAAAATATATATATATATATATATATATCTCTTACGATATGTAATTTTTCGACCACATTTTATCCACTTTGCTGTTTGCGTCCTGCTGTGTTACTTACATAAAAAAAATAATATAAACAAGATTCGGAATCAATGCACAAATGAATCGAATTTAATTTTTTAAAAAAATGTATTAACAAGCACTAAATAATAATTCGGAAACGTTATCAATTAGATTTATCGAAATGTATATAATTAAAAAAAAAAAACAATACAAAATATTTTTCGTAATCAAATAAAAATACAATTCTCAAAAGAATTCGATTCTTTAATGACAAAAAAAAATTGTTTCCGAATCTTTTGTTAAAAAAAAAAAGTGATTCTTGTATACATATTTGTAAGAATCTTTTCTTATTCAGAAAATTATTGAAATCTGATCTTCGATATAAAACTGTTCTCACTAGAACTGATTTTATCGATGAAATTTTTTATTTGAATTAAATAACAAATATAATTTATCTTTTCATTTAATTAAATAATGAGTATCACTTTTTTTTCTAATTGAATAAATAATTTTTTTCTTTAATTAAACATTAATTTATTTATTTATTTTTATTTAATTAAAGAAAAAAAATTTAGCTACATTTTATTTTATTGATAATTATGTACTTAGTTAATAATTATTGACAAAAATTAATTTTTAAGTCTAGTCTTTAATTTTGACGACATCGTTAGTGAGAGACACATATATAGCTTTATATTAATTCCTCTTTTTATTTTTTGTTGAAAAAAGAAATTAATTAAAATGAAATTTCGTTAATTATTATTGTACGTCGAAAATTCGACGTTTGTATATATATATAAAAAAAAAATTATAACGATCACAATTTTCTAAACTGATAGGAAAAAAAAATCAAAATCTTTGGAAAACTGTGAAATTCTAGTCAAATAAGATTAATTTCTTTGAAATTTTCGAATGTGCAATTTTATTTTGAAATATTTACGATACAATCAAATTTTGTGTAAAAAAAAGAAAGAAAAACAATAATTATCACGCACATGAAATATTTTTTATTAGCGCCACAATTTCTAATCAAAGTCTATGCTTGGAATTCAGAAAAAAAATGAAACTATATTAATTAAAATATTAAATTTAATAATTATTTCAGAAAAATAAGTAAATATTCTTTAAAAATTAATTTTTACTTTGACAAATACGAAAATTATTATTTTCAAACTATTTTGTCAATGAAATTTTTACTGAATTCGAGCATTTATTTTTGACAGAGACTGAAGCGGCGAATCTGCGAAATGATTTTTTAAAAATGATAAAGTCGCAAAATTTATAATATAATTGTGCGAATGTTTTTATACAAAAAAAAGAATAGAGACGTTTGAATATTCCTTATAAATAATAATTATATTTTCCATTTTAGTTTAATTGAAATATAAAGAAAATAAAAAATGAATATCGAAAACTAATTTTTTAAAAATTATTTTTAATAGTAATTTTTTTTATTATTAATTAAATTAACAAAAATTTGTTTTTTTTTCTTAAATTTTTTAATTAATCGAAATTAAATTTTGAGAATATTAAAAAAAAAAAAACTATTATTTCATTTGAAAATTTTTTAAATATGTAATAAATTTTTTAAGGCACAATATTCACGCGTCTCTAAAAACATGACTACTTTTCCATTCCAAAATTAATTGAAACTACTTCCTTATAAATATTTGTAAGATTTCCCATTTTATTATACATAAAAAAATATTTCTGAATAATTATTTGTCCGCAGCAGAAATAAAATATAGCTTGGTATTGTGATAATAAAGAGAAAAAACGAATGTGGGTGTGCAACAAAAAAAAAAAAAAACGAGACAATTCTATACAAAAAAAAAAAGATGTAAAATCCTAGTTTACAGACTATAATCATGTTATTGAATGTAATTGTTCCTTTATATAGGTGTATATTTGATGTAAATATTCTGTATAATTGCGCTTAGAAATTGTGTAAACGATGTATAAATTATCTCTCTCTCTATACATAGATAATAATATATATAGAGAGAGAAAGAGAGAGTACGATTAAAGAACAAAAAAAAAAAAAAAAACAAAAGTTAGTAATCAATAATACAAAATAAATCTGATATATAAATATAGAAAATAATTAAGAATACATCTTTTTTGATAAACAATGTCCTATATTTAATTTCAATGATTCTTTCAATTGTTTCTAATAATATATATTAATATCAAGCACAAATCGTCAATCAAATATATTCATTTGATTTCACTTATTCCTTATCATATATTTTTTTTTTTTTTTGCAAAATTTCTTATCTTTTGGGAAAATCTTATCACGTATGACGAAACTGTAAATAAACTACAAAATGATCTGCCATACACGGAAATTTCTTTTAACAGTTAAATATTTATCAATTCAAAACAAAAATCTCTTTTAACAAACATAACCTCAACAATATTTTTTGACTTGACAATATAGACATTGTAAATAATTCTTATGAAATAAATTAAAAATACATTCCCTTATATTTATTTTCAATTAAAAATAATAAATTAAAATTTAAATAATAAATAATTAATTTTTAATGTTTATTTTTGGAAAATAATTTTTTAAATAATAAACTTAAATTTAAAAAAACGCGCCGTTTTCCATGAATTGAAGTATGTGAACCCCGTGGCGCGTTGTTGTGATCTAACATGGCGGAGAGTAGTGTTGTTGCTGTTCTGTGTCTACGTCAATTTTAGCGCGATATCAAGCACACACGAGACAGAAAGAACGATGCTGAGTGCTTCTAAATCGTCGAGAGTTCGTAGAAAGTAGATTTATTAACGGAGACAGTTGTGTCGCGAAATTGTGCTACGTGTTACAGAGTGAAACTCTCGCGAAACCCCGAGGATATACACCAAGGCACAGGAGAATTCGTCTTCGCAAAGGATCTCGACGACAATACCCCTCACCCACCGTTAAAGCCCCGTCCGTCCCCTCATCCTTCATATTAAAAAAAAGAGTCGCGTCGAATTTTTCAAGTTTTCACAAAAAAAAACAATTTTGTTTCCCGCGTTCTTATATTTACCTGGAGAGTATCCTTATGCAACGTTTCACGTAAACACCCTCTGGAAGGATAACTTTCTCTCCCCTATATTACATGTCTGAACATGCAATTCAGGTAATCAAAAAACTTCTCAAAAATCATCGTATTTGAAAGTTTTGCAAAAAAAAAAAACAAAAGTCCTTGAAAACGAGTTTAAAAAACTTTTCATCATAAATATTTCTGGAGTGTATATTATTTTTAACTTACTGTCTGAAAAAAAATATTGGCCATCAACAATTTTTTTTTTTTTTTTTTTTTTTTGGTGAAATGTACAAATGATTTCCTCGGCGAAGATTCATAGACACTTTTTAGTTTAAATGTGGAAAATTAGTTATTGAAAGTTGAAATAAATTTGCAAATATGATAATTGAATTAAGTGTGATTATGAATTGGTGAAAAAAAAAATAATAAATAAACAATTGCGGCACCTAGTGAATTGAAAGAAAAAGTGAAGAAGATCCCTTTGAAATAAGTGATAAACGTGAAAAAGTAATGATATTTAGTTTAGGGTAGAATTGAACCCATAGAATATCATTTTCACCATGACAGACACACGTAGAAGAGTTAAATTGTACGCACTAAATGTAGATAGGCAATGGGACGATCGTGGTACTGGTCACGTTTCCTCATCGTATGTCGATAGACTAAAAGGAATTTCCCTTTTAGTAAGAGCCGAAAGCGATGGATCCGTTTTACTTGAAAGTAAAATTCAACCGGATACTGCATATCAAAAACAACAAGTGAGTATTTCGTCTTTTTTTTTTTTTTTTTTTTTTTTTTTTTACTAATTTTGTTTTCTTGCATCATCCCTTATTGATTAATTTAGATGAAAATTTTCAAACTTCCTTTTAATTTATAAAAAAAATAGCATTAATTATAAAAAAAAAGCAAATAGTGACTAATTAGATTTTTATATTAAAGTTTCAAACATAGAAAATTTTAGATCTCTAGTAGGAATTATCACTAGATTTAAACCAATCAAGATGATTCTTCTAGGGGAAAGGATGCTTCATTCATGGGGTAAAATAACTATAGGACCATTATCTTTGTTTATTTGTTTATTGGGGGATTAGATATAGTTATATATTAAGAATGAAATTGTCAAATTTAACAGAAAATTGACAAAAGAAGGGATAATGATATTTAAAGGGCAATTTTTATATGAGGTCATCGATGGATTTTTTTTTTTAGAAGAGTTAAAATTTCCTTTTATTTCTCATAGATTATTTTCCAATTGGCCTTGAAATTTTTAATTTCTATTAAAATTTTTTTTTTTATATTTCTATCCGCTTTTTTTCTATTGAATGAATTCCATTTTGTGCATTATTTTTAATTTTGTTTTTATTGTTATTTTTTCTATTTTCTTTTCAACGTTTTTGTTATATTTTAATCTCGTTTATTTTACAATTTTTTTTTTAGTTTTAAAATCCATTGTTGGATGTTAATTCTTTTAAGTGATAAACCAATTAAGTGATGAAATTCTGAGTCACTGAGAGAAAATTTTGATATGCTTGGGCTTGTTTTTTTTTTAAATTTGTATTTTTTTTTAAAGGTTTTGTCTTTATTAAGAAAGTAGTTAAAAAAAAATTTCGTTTTCTAAATTTTTCAGAAATTGTGGAGCAATATAAAAGTGGGTATTTTTTGTTTCTTTTTTTCAGGATACGTTGATTGTATGGTCGGAAGGTGACAACTTTGATTTGGCATTGAGTTTTCAGGAGAAAGCCGGTTGCGATGAAATATGGGAGAAAATTTGTCAAGTTCAGGGTAAGGATCCATCGGTGGAAATTACTCAAGATATTGTTGAGGAATCGGAAGATGAAAGATTTGACGATATGTCCGATTCGGCGCCACCAATTGAATTACCACCATGTGAATTGGCGCGTCTTGAGGATATTAATGAATTAATTGGCAATTGTTTACCATCACCTGTGAGAAAAGAAAAATTGGCCATGGCACTTGAATCAGAGGGTTATATAAAAAAATTATTAAATCTTTTTCATACATGCGAGGATTTAGAGAATACTGAGGGTCTACATCATCTTTATGATATATTTAAAAATATTTTTCTTCTCAATAAAAATGCACTTTTTGAAGTGATGTTTAGCGATGATACAATATTTGATGTTGTTGGTTGTCTTGAATATGAGCCAACATTACCACAACGTAAAAGGCATCGTGAATATCTTCAACAATTAGCAAGATTTAAACAGGCAATACCAATAACAAACGCTGAATTATTGGCAAAAATTCATCAAACCTATCGCGTTCAATATATACAAGATGTTGTATTACCAACACCAAGTGTCTTTGAGGATAATATGCTCAGTACATTGAGTAGTTTTATTTTCTTTAATAAAGTTGAAATTGTCACATTAATTCAGGATGATGAGAAATTTCTCACTGAATTATTTCGTCAATTAACTGATGAGGCAACATCCGATAATAAACGACGTGATCTTGTTCTTTTTCTTAAAGAATTTTGCAATTATTCACAAAATTTACAACCCCAGGGTAAAGAGGGTTTTTATAAAACATTAACAGCTCTTGGTATTTTACCGGCACTTGAAATTACACTTGCTATTAATGATTCACAAACAAAAACGGCGAGTATCGATATTCTCACTTATATTGTTGAATATTCACCAAGTGTTGTGCGTGATTATACATTACAACAAATTAATAATACCGAGCAAGATCAAATGTTGGTTAATGTTGTTGTTGCACAATTGGTAAATGATAATGATCCTGAATTAGGTGGTGCTGTACAATTAGCCGGTGTATTACGTCTTCTTCTTGATCCAGAAAATATGCTTGCTTCTGTAAATAAATCAGAGAAGGCGGATTTTTTGCATTATTTTTATAAAAACAGCATTGGTACATTAATTGCACCATTATTGGCAAATACTGTCGATGAAAAACCAGCAAAAGAAGATTATCGAACAGTACAATTGCTTGGTTTAATTCTTGAGCTATTATCATTTTGCGTTGAACATCATTCGTATCATATAAAAAATTGCATTATGAATAAAGATTTGCTCAGAAGAATATTAGTTCTTATGAAATCAACGCATACATTTCTTGTATTGTGCGCATTGAGGTTTATGAGGAAAATAATTGCATTAAAGGATGACATTTATAATAGACATATTATTAAAGGAAATCTATTTGCACCTGTTTTTGATGCATTCGTCAGGAATAATGGAAGATATAATCTTCTTGATTCAGCCATACTGGAAATGTTCGAATTTATTAAATTGGTGAGTGTAAAAAAAAAAGAAATAAATAAATTTTAATTAACTTTTGTTTTTAAAATTTTATTTTTAATTTCAGGAGGACATAAGATCATTATCTTCGCACGTTGTAGAAAATTTCTCGAAACAATTGGAAACTATAAATTACGTTCAAACGTTTAAGGCATTGAAATTGAGGCATGATCAACATCAAGCCAAACTCAAGGATCGAGATAGATCAACGCTTGATAGGTGAGAAAATATGTTTAAAAACTATATTCAAAACATTGGAAAATAAAAAGAAATAAAAATATTTTGTAAATCGATGTTCTCTCTTTTTTTTTTTTAATAGTGTACCATCGATATTGAGAAATAGCCGATATCGACGAGATCAACGACAACTTGACGAGGACGAGGAAATGTGGTTTAATGAAGAGGAAGATTTTGATGATAGTGAAGCTGTTGTTCCTGCTGCAGCCGCTGATTTAGTGCCACCTGCATCAGCGAAAAAGCAACCGCCATCACCGAATTCATCACCAAATCCAGTACCGGCTGATTCGAAAAGTCAACAACAGACTGTTCTTAATAATAATACTTCCAGCAATACTGTCACCACACCACAAACACCGATCAACAATAGTGTACCAATTGCGAGTGAATCACCTGTCAATGCGGATAATAGTCCAAGTACCGCTGTCAGTTCCACTGATAAAGCAGGCGCAAATATTTTCAAAAAGGTAAGAAAAAATGAAAATTATTTTATCAAAAAAAAAAACAAAAATTTATTTTCCCCTCAAGTGGCATTATTTTGTTTATAAAATTTTTAAACAAAATACATCTTTTTTTTACTATACAATACAGATCTTTTTTATTTCAATTATTTACAAAAATTTTTAATTAAAAATTTGTATAAAAAGAAAATCTATTAAATTCTAATTTGAAAAATGAAAAATCGTTTAAAAAATAATTATTTCTTATAAAATTCTTAATTATTTTATGGGCCATATAAAAAAAATTGAAATTTGTACAAATTGTGAAATATTACAGGGTCTTGTCGACTATGAGGGCGATTCAGATGAAGAAGAGGATGACTCGGAATTGAGTCCGTCGCCAAAACGGCAACGGATGTCATAGTAGGCGAACTGTCAATCGGTAACACGAGTGCTGTGACAATTTAGTTGCCGTATTCATTAAGTACCCCCGCGATTAAAAAAAAAACGGATCGTTCTTCTCGTTCAAATTTTCATCTTTCGTTTATCTACACACTTAAAAATGGAGTAGAACCCGAAAGTCGAGGAACTCGTCGTCATCATCATCGTTTTTTTTTTTTTTTTAAAGTGAGTGAGGTTGAAAGAGAGAGAGAGAGATAGAGAAAGAAAGGAAGAGAGATAGAGATAACGTATTAATGCGGGATACTTAAAATATAAATATATATATTAAAGAAAAAAAAAATCCATAATTGAAAGAAGAGAGAAAGTAAGAAAGAAAGGCAGGTAGGCAAAAAAGATGGGAAGGTATTTAAAAACAAAAAAGTGAATGATGGACGTTTAAACTGTTTGTCAGAATTATTATGTACAGTATGAGAAAATGATGGAAAAAAAACAAGTAAGAGATCTCCAAGGGGGTTGTTTTTATCGAGAGAGAGAGAGAAAGAGAAAAAGTGAAGAAATCGCGGGAACATCGATAGTGGATTTTGTTAAGAACTATACGGAACTGTCTTGATATCTTCGTAAGATAGAGATAAGAATTTAAACGTCTGTATTCGATTAAGAAAAAAAGAGAAATTGAGAGAAAGAAAGTAAGTAAATTGTAATTCATTCCAGTGGTTTTAAAAAAAAAAAATAATAATAATGACCCCACAATTAATTGAAAACTCTTTATTGAGTGACAGTTTATCGGGACGAAAAAATAATGGAAGCGAGAGAATGTGTGTGTATGAGAAAAATAGAGCAAAAACAATCATCTAAGGGCCTATTTACAAGAAAAGATTTTCCATCCGTTTGTCAAAAAGAAGAAGAAGAAGAAAAATGAAAGAGACGGGATAAGTTCGTGGGTGTTTTTCCGGTAAGATTATATATAATTTTATTTTTTTATTTAAATTTTTTTTTTTCAATAAAACTAAAAGCTGAACGCTTTTTTTTATCGACTAAACATTATCTACGAATTCGAACCCCGTGTATTTTCGATCGACTCTCTCGAGCGTGTTTGTTGGTTGGCTTTGAAAAAAAAAGAAAAAGAAAAACCACTTCCGGTCGTGACAGACGATTTTTGAATGAGGACGAATTGTAGATTCGTATCCAGTAAAACTGTGAGATTATTCGACTTTCATTTGTACATATTATACATACGTATTGCACCCCGGAGTTTCTCAAAAACAAAAAAAAAAAGGAAAAAAAAAAAAATTGGCACGAAATATCCTCTTACCCCCCCCCCCCCCCTTTAAATATAAAAACACGTAGAGCCGAGAATCGTGTGAAAGATATATACATATATATATTTATATGTACGCTCTGCCTGAATTTCTTATCTCCTTTGAGATATTTTCAATGAGCTTTCAAATAAAATTTCCAATTATAATTATTATTATTATTATTATTATTATTATTATTGTAAGTAGCGTAAATTGTACAATAATTCTTTTATTTGTGTAACAATCATCGGCCGGCTTCACATGTCAAATACTAATCGTTTATTGACAAGTCTTTAAAAAAAAGGTGATTTTTCTTTAATTAAAATTAAAAAGAAAAGTTTCTTTATAAAAATTCACGTTTACATTAAAAAAATATATATATATATATATTCACAAAAAAAAGAAAGATTCTTTTTTTTAAATTCTTTAATATTGAATTTTTTTGTCAAAAATAATATTCAAATGAAGAATATTTTTTTTCGAGAAAGAAAATTTTTGAGACTTTTCTCAAAAATTGTTAATGTGAATTTTTTTTTTTTTAAAGAAACTTTGTTTTAAAAAGATAAGAAATTTGAAGACGACGAATTCTCTCTATGTTCAAGACAAGAGAATTTCGGGACATGTAAATTTCAGTGGGTTTTAAGTTGTGAGACAAAAAAAAAAAAAAAAAAAAAAAAAAAAAAGAAGAAGACAATTGAAATTAAAATTTCTTCTTTAGCCTAAAAAATCGAGAAACGACATTCGAATTGACGAATGGACACAGTGGTTATTGGATAACGGTGATACAATTTCTCTTCGTTCAATGTGCGTAATTTATTCTTTTTCAAAATCACATTCGTTTCTCCAAGAGAATAAAAAGGAAATAAAAAAAAACAAAAAATTCTTTACTAAAGAAAAAAAAAAATAAAAAGAAAGGGAAAAACATTTTTATATCGTCTTTTTTCTACCGAACTATAACGCTATATAAGTGAAAAATCACCAAATTTAATATGTCAACAGTATGTAACTAAAATAGAAGATCGACTCCCGTTTTGAAAATTTTATTGTAAAAGAATTTTTTCTACTTCACGTGCGCTCAGCTCTTGAAAAAATATTTCTTCTTTAAAAACTTCTAAATTATCACGATTTTAATTTATAATAAAATAGAAATTCTTTTTTGTTACAATTAAAATCCTAATAAATTTAAAAAAAAAAAATTTTTTTTACTCTTATGAGAAATTTTCTTTTTTTAAAAAAATATGAATTACAAAAAAAAAAACAATTCATTTAAATAGAAAAATTTTCACTGAGAAACGAAAAATTTTTTTTTTCTCTTAAAAAAGAATGAAGAAATTTTTTGATAGAGGTGAGTGGAAAACAAAAGAGAATGCAACCTGAACTGACCACAGAAAGTTGTAATAAAGGCTAACCATATAAAATTAGTTAAAGAATTAACGAGTTAATTGATAACGTTGTTCCCCATGTGTTTTACTGTATTTACAATTTATTCGGTAATGAGAAAAAAAAATCCTATTATTAAGACTAGAGCACTATGAAAGGGTGGGAAAAGAGTGTAAGTAAAAAAAAAATGGAAAAAAAAAATTATAAATTAATAACTAAGTGATAAATGAAGTACTGACGAGTACTTGCTCTGAATGTATTTGGTGTATATACAGTTCGTATATATTATATATATAAATATATATAAATATACAGAATGTTTTAGATTTGTCATTCTAAAAATCAAATTTTTTTCTTTGCAATAAATTAATCATTAAAAAAAAAGAAAATTAATTGAAAAATTTTCTAATATCTAATAAAATAAAATTCAAATTCCTATAAAGTAATTAGGAAGATTAAGTTAAAAACTAATTAATTAAATTTAAAGAAAAAACTAAATAATATTTTAAAAGAAAGTACTTTAAATTGATAATTTATACAATCTTTTTAATTGTAAGTAAATTTTAAGAATTTGATAAATAATTTTCATTTTTGTAATTTGCGATATTATTCGATTAATAATAATGAATTATTAATTAATTAAAACGTTAATTTAAAAAAAAAAATTGTAATACTCGAATAATATTGCAATATTTTTTTTTTTTTTTTTTTTGGAATGTGAATTTTATATTTTTGAAAATTTTTCTCAAATTGAGACATAATAATAGCTTATAGATTTGTTTTAATTCTTATTTCGGAAAAATTTGTAATTCCCGTTTTTTTGCAAAAAAAAAAATTTTTTTTATCGCTTTTTTATGAATTATTTTTGAAATCACTTTTTCTTGTACCTAAATGAACAATTCTAAAACATTCTGAACGCTCTTAAGGAGCTGTTTTTAAAAATTTCGGAGCCAACACATCGAATATGATAGCAAAAGTTTAAAAAGAAAATGAAAAAGCCGAGAGGGGAAATTTCCTTCACACACTGTAATATATAACATGATTTAGACATGATTTTACTTTTATGATACCAAGGAACTGTGACAGCTTTTTCTCTAACACTTATCATTTTATAAGAAAGTACATTAACAGATATATAAGAAAAAAATTAATATAATTCGTAAACTCTGTAAACTTTGAAAAAAAAAAAAAAAAAAATTAGAGAAACAAAGAAAATATGAAGAAACAAAATATAAGTGAAATTCGAAATGCGAGTCAATTTAAAAAAAAAAAAAAATACAGAGATTCTCTGAATTTTCAAATTTTTGCAATCGGCAAGAATTTTCAAAGTTAACAATCACTGAGATTTGCAGCCGGAAAACAAAAGCCGACGATTGAACGTTGATTTTCTCGGTGTATTTTGTTATTACTTTTTTTTTTTTAATTAACATTCAAGTCGTAGATTTTAAGAAGTTGGGCTGTGTCAAGGATCATCTCTCATTTTTATTGCATTAACAATACTCAGAAAAAAAATTCTTGAAAAATTTGTATCAGACTTGATATTATTTCAATGGATTTATTTTCATTTAAAAAAAAAAAAAAACCAAATATAAAATTTAATTCTTTAAAATCATAATTTTCTAATTATTTAGTGATTAATTAATTCATTTTATTTTAATCTCAATTATAAATCCTTTGCAATAATTTTAAGGAAAGTCTGAGTCACATTTTTCTGTTTTTTTTTTTTTTTTCGAAAAAAAAAGGAAAATAATTTTTCTGAGTCAGAGTGAGTCTTTCATCAGCGATACTTAAAATAAAAATAGTAAAAATGAGTTGTTTTTTTTACACGGAAAATGTGATTATAATTATAAGTAGCTTATTTTTTATATGTAGTTCGCTTGTGAAAATAACACTTTAATTTTGTTAGTTGTTATTAAAGAAAAAAAATTGTTTTTTTGAAACAATAGTTCATTTAGAAATTATATATATATTATTATTTTATTTTTTTCAATTATTATTTTCTTGTTTTGTTCTCTCGTTCAATCGACGACAGTTTTTTCTGCTGCGAATCTAAATTCGTTTTTGACTCTGAAGCAGAGCTGTTAAGAATGATGGTGGTATGAATGCTATTAATGAATAAAAGTGTGTTGTAGAGCGAAAAAGAATATTTAATTAAATAAAACATAAAATTAGAAAAAAAAATCGACTATTTTCGGACACATCACAAAAACCCGACTTTGCTTTACAGTAAACAAGGGCATTATTTGATTGTCAATCACCAATTAAAAAAAAAAAAATAAAATAACAAACAAAATGGTAATTGAATGTGAAGCCTCCTCAATCCAAAGGAAAGAATTTCTCCGAATTTAAAACAAAAAAAAAAAAATAAATAAATAAATAACTTGTAAAAGAAAATCGATTGTCCAGTAGAATAAAAGAAAAAAAAATTCATTGTACATTTTATAAATGCAATAATTACAGAGAAATGTTTAGCTGATTGTGAATTTTTGCGAAAGAGAGAAAGAGAGAGAGAGAGAGAGAGAGAGAGAGAGAGAGAGAGAGAGAGAGAGAGAGAGAGAGAGAGAGAGAGAGAGAGAGAAAGTAAAATGTAGATTTTTATATATTTAAATGTCTATTTTAAAATTGTTGGAAAAAAAATATTAGAAAAAAAAAATAAACCAAAAAATGAAAGCAATTTTTGTTTTCGGAGAAATTCTCTCGACAGAAGATAAGGACAGCTGTACAAAGTTTTTATTATTGTAGCTAGACAAATCAATGTGCAAGCAGGAATTTTTTTTTTTTTTTGGATACTTTTTGGAAAAAAAAAAAAAAACCGAATAACAGGCGAGAGCGAGAAACAATATCCACTGATATTTTTAATTATACTTCTGTAAAGGCAATTTTCTTAGCATTAAATACGATAAAACGATTAAAGAAAAATAATTATTATTTTACCAAAAGATTTTTTAAAAAAAGCAAGTGATAGAAATTTTCATTCTAGTTTTTCTTTATTGCAATTCAATTTTTACAGTTAATTTTTCTTAATACTATAAAGATTATTCAGAAGTGTTTTTAATTCAATTAGAATAGATTTTGTATAGAAAAACAGTTTTTTTTTCAAATGTGAAAATATTTTTTTATTATTGCATTCTTTTTTTTTTTTGCTTTGATAATAGAAAAATTTTATTTTTGAAAAAAAAATTGTATCAACTTTTGTAGATTTATATTGAAAGAAATTTTTCTTACTTTTTGAAACGTATTTTTTTCTCCTATTTTGTTTGTTAGGTTTTTTTTATGAATTTATTTATTGACGACTTCAGCTTTTAGTCGTGCAGCGAGAGCTTTTCGTAATTGAAGTATCGATGATGGCTCTGATGATTGTGGAAGATCCAGGTCATTTTCACCTTTCATTGCAGCCTCAGCGACAACACGAGCAGAACTTGGACGAGTTGAATTTTTTTCGAGCCTCTCCTTTCGTGCTTTTTTCTTTAAAATTACTAATTTATCACGTTGGGCCTTGAGGTAATTTTGCCGTTTTTTTATATCCTCATCTCTTATTCTTTCCACCTTTATTAAATAAATTAAAAATTTTATGAAATTAAAAAATATTTTTTTTTTCAAATTTATGTTTAAATAAATAAATTATTTTAAATTATAATGTAAAATATTAACGAATTTATTTTATTACTATTTGTTTGGTTTCAGATGATTCGTCTAGTTTTGAAGAGACTGAAGATTGTTGTTCTTCGGGAATTTTTGTCTCATCATCAATTGATGATTCAGGTAATGTTTCCAAAAATAAATTCTCTTTTTTGAAATCACTTGTTTTTAATGAAGAAGAATTATCTGGATTTTTTAAAGCTTCTGCCAATCGAGCACGTTCATTATTATATTTCTGTGCTAAACGTTCTCGTTCTGCTTTCAATGGAACTTTTTCTTCTTTTTCTTCTTCTTCTTCTTCTTCGGTTACTGAATTTTCTTGTGTTTCTTCTTTGTTATCACGTCGGCTGGAAATTGAAATAACAGTTTTAGTAAAAAAAAAAAAAAAAATACAAATATTTCAATAAAAATAGAAATTGTTCAATACTTGAGAATTTGCTCCATGACAATTTCGTCATCGGGAAAATTATCATTGCCACAGGTTAATGACGCAGGTGTTAGACCATATTTTTGCTCAATCATATTAAGTGCTTGAAGTTGAAGTTCTAAATTTTTTTGAATCATCATTCGTTTAAATATTTCAAATTCATTCGCCGCCCAAATTTGTTCGAATAAATTCTGCAAAATAGCCTGTATTTTAGTTAGAGAGAAAAAATTCTTTAATTTACAAAAAAAGGTACTTTTTTTCAATTTCTGTAAATTACAAACGAATTTCAATTTTTTTTTCTGTTTTAATAAAAGAAAAATTTAATTAAACAAGAGAAATACAAAAATTGAAAAAAATGTCCAAATTATTTCAAAAATTTTTATCTTTTTGATAATACAATTAAATTTTTAGGAATTAATACTTGTTGAAATTGAATTGGAATTCTTGTATTTGTATTTACTGCACAAGCCAATTCAAATTGTTCAGAAGTTATTCCAATGTCCTCCATATAACATCCAAGAAGTAAATCAACTAAATTTTTATATTCCTGATAAATTTCTCTATATTCTTTGCAGTCTTCTGTATCAGGTTCGAAAACTGGAAAAAAGAAAAAAAAGTTTTTTTGCAATTTAGAGGTGAAAAAAAATCAAAAATATTATTTTTTTTTTTTTTGAGAGAGATAATAAATAATTTTCTTACTGAGTGAATTTTCTTCTATAAAAGTCATTAAAGGTGATGACCAAATTGGTCCTTGTAAGAAACCAATTAAGGAATCAAAAACCCACGCACTATCATCTTTTTCCTGCATTATTCTTATTATTATTTAAATGAAAATATTAATTAAATTTATTGAATTGAAAAAAATTTTCGTGAGCTATTGTGAGAAAGTAAAAAATAAATGTGCACGTCAACAATGTAACAAGAGTATATATAACTCGTAACTATAGTGACAAAATTCAAAACAATTCATCTACGCAGGTTGTATAATTGTTTTAGTATAAAAAGTCCTTGAAATTTTATTTTTTTAAAACAAATATTATCGATCAAAAAAAAAGATTATTGAAATTAAATTTTTTTTTATATATTGTTATTTTAGATAAAAAATATATTTGAAAAAAAATATGTGTCATTCTAGTTGCTATGACAACGTACTGTACAGCTGTCAAAAACAACACGTGATTGTGATTTAATAAAAATGAATAATTTCATACAAAACATACAAATAAAGGATGGAGAATATACAAAAATTATTTACAATATGGTAATTTTTTTTTTTTTTACATTTATTATTAGTTTTTTTTTTTTTCATTAATAATTATTTTCAGATAAAGGAACAACGTTATATTGAAACAATACACGTTTTAACAAATTTACTTGAGTCTTATCCTGAGGTGAGTTTTTTTTTTTTTCTTTAATTTGAATTTCAATTTTTGTGATTGTGAAATTTTTTTTTTTTTTCTTCATTAGTCACGACCGTGTCTTTCTCTACTGGGTTATTGTTATTTTTACACTCAAGATTTTTTAACAGCAGCAAGTTGCTATGAGAAATTGGTACAAATTTGTCCAGATGAAGCATTGTACAAACTTTATTATGCTCAATCATTGCATCAAGCTTGTATGTATCAAGAAGCGTGGACAATTTGCGTGGGACTTGTAAATAATAATAATTTAGAAAATAAAGTGAAAAAACTTCAGTCTGCAATTAAATATGGACAAGAGGATGTAGTGGCTGCTAAAAATCTTGTCGATCAATGTCCTGCCGATGATATTGATACAGATATTAATTTAGGATGTTTATTGTACAAGGTAATTTAATTTTTATTAATTTAAAAAAAATAAATATATAAAAATTTTATAAAAAAATTTTATAAAAAAATTTTTAGGAAGAAAAATACGAACAGGCGTTAAAAAAATTTTCATCTGCTCTCCAAGTGGTTGGATTTAAACCTCATTTATCGTACAATGTTGCTTTATGTTTTTATAAATTGAAAGAATATGCAGCTTCTCTTAAGCATATAGGTATTTATATTTTTATTTGAATTTTTATTGAAAAGAAATTGAATTTTTTTTTTTTTCAGCTGATATTATCGAACAGGGAATAAGGGAACATCCGGAACTTAGCGTTGGAATGACAACTGAAGGAATTGAAGTTCGTAGTGTGGGAAATACTTTAACACTACATGAGACAGCATTAACGGAGGCTTTCAATCTTAAAGCGGCTATTGAGTTTCAATTGAAAAATTGTAATATTTTTTAATAGAATTTTATTTTTAGATTGTAAATAAATTTTGGGGGTTTTTTTTACAGATGAAGCAGCGAAAGAGGCATTAACGGATATGCCACCAAGATCGGAGGAGGAATTAGATGCTGTAACATTACATAATCAGGCATTAATTAATATGGATATAAAACCAGGCGAGGGATTTGAGAAACTTCAATTTTTATTGCAACAAAATCCATTTCCTCCGGAGACATTTGCTAATTTATTGTTGTTATATTGTAAATATCAATTTTATGATCTTGCCGCTGATGTTCTTGCTGAAAATGTTCATTTAACTTACAAATATCTCACGCCCGTAAGTTATTTATTTTTTATAAATTTAATTATCTAATTGATTTTAAAATAAAAAATTGTAATTGTAAAATTCAGTCTGAATATTTAGATTTGGATCGTTTACACTTTTTAGAATGTCTCTCGGAATATTCGCCAGTGATGAATTTTCTTTTCTTTGAATTCTCATCTGATGAACTTGAACTTTGTTTTCTTTTTCGTTTGTGATCTTTTGAATGTTTCTTTTTTTTCTTTTTATTATCAGTATCCGAATCTGTTGAATATTTATGTGATTTTTTTTTCTTTTTCTTTGTTTTTTTTGATTTATGAATTTTTTCCGTTGAAATTTTTACTTCCGGCAGTGTCACATGTTCATCTTCTATTTCTGGTATTAATTCATATTTTTTACCATCAAGTGACATAAAACAATCTTTTGCAAAATGTCCAATTGTTCCACATTTTGAACATGTGGTATTTAATACAGCTTCCAATTGAATTGCTTTTCGTTCTCTTGGTATTATTGTTCTTTTTTTTTGCTCCTCCATTTGTTGTTTCACTCCATTTAGATCTAAATCTTTACCATTTCCTTGATTTACATATTTCATTGATAGGGCAATTTTTCCATTTTCTCCAATTGTTATTATTTTACACCAAACACGTTCGCCTTTTTGTAAAATATCCCCGACATCATCCACATGAGATGTACTTATCTATTGATAATTTTTTATTATTATTTTTTTATTATTATTAATAATTTTTTTGTTTTGTGAACAAACCTGAGTTCGATGAATTAGTCCTTGTTGAGAACATCCTGGTATGCGAACAAATGCTCCGTAATTTTGTACGGATGCAACTTCTCCGAGAAATATTTGATTTAGCTCACAATTTGACATTTTGATAGTTTTATAGATATTTAATTGTTAAAAATTTGATTTTATTATTAGTACAAAGTAATATAATAATCTTTCCATTTTTCGTTTTGTTTTTTTTCTAATTTTAGGTTAGAACTGTCAAAACATTTATTGATTCAGGGGCGACGATAAAGGGGGTTATTAAAGGCACTTTTTTTTTTTTTAATTTTAAACTTGACAATTTTGTTTTAATAAAATATTTTTCAGTATTTATACGATTTTTTGGACGCATTGATAACACAACAAACGTCTCCTGAAGAGGCGTATAGAAAATTCGACGACCTTGCTAATAAGCATACAGAAGTTTTAAGAAAATCAACAAAACAAGTACAGGAGGCAAGATTAAATCACGATGACAATGCAGTGAAAAAAGCTGTTAATGATTATGAGGAAGCATTGGAACGTTATATACCAGTTTTAATGGCACAGGCAAAAATTTACTGGGAATTGGGTAATTATATTCAGGTTGAGAAAATTTTTCGTAAAAGTGTTGAATTTTGTAATGAACACGATATTTGGAAATTGAATGTTGCTCATACACTTTTTATGCAAGAAAATAAATTTAAAGAAGCAACTGGATTTTATGAACCAATTGTGAAAAAAAAATATGATAATGTGAGTATTAAAAAATTTATTGTTTTTTTAATTCTTTTTTTTTTTTTTTTTTTTTGCTAATATTTATAATTATTTTTAGATTTTAGATGTTAGTGCAATTGTTTTAGCAAATTTATGTGTGAGTTATATTATGACAACTCAAAATACAGAAGCTGAAGAATTAATGAAAAAAATTGAAAAAGAAGAAGAGACAATTGCATTTGAAGAACAAGATAAAAAGCTATTTCATTTGTGTATTGTTAATTTAGTTATTGGCACTTTATATTGTTCAAAGGGAAATTATGAATTTGGTGTGTCACGAGTAATGAAGAGTCTTGAACCATATAGTAAAAAATTGGGTACCGATACATGGTTTTATGCGAAAAGATGTTTTTTATCTCTTTTGGAGCAATTAGCAAAACAACTTGTTGTATTAAAAGATTCAACATTACAAGAATGTATACAATTTTTAGAACACTGTGAAGGTAATTAAATTTAATTAAACAAATTTTAAATTTTTATTTTTAATTGTTATTTTTAATTGTTATTTTTAATTGTAAATTTTTTATTTTCAGTTTATGGACGAGATGTACAAAGTATTGTTGAACAACCATTTGATATACAAGATATAAATGCAGTTCCCCAGGGAAAAAATACAGTTACCTATGAAGCGAGATATTTAAAAGCTTTATTTTTAAAATTACAAATGTCTTAAGTTTTTTTTTTTTTTGATTGTATTTTCAAAAAAGTAAATAAAAATTCAATTTCAAGAAAAGGGCTTTTAATTTACTGTATACGTTACTGATTGTTATTATTGTAAAAAAAAAAAATGGTGGTCGATATGGAGTTAGAAGCGTCAAAAGAAGCTGTTTTACAATTAATGAAGGAAAAAGAAAAAATTGAAAATGATTTAAAAGAAGCAAGTGCAATTTTGGAATGTGTATGTATTTAATTTCTATAGAAAAATTCTTATGGAAAAATGCAAATTGCATATAGAATGAGTTGTCAATTTTTTGTGTACGTCATTATTTTTTTCAGTATTTTTCATTTGTTTGGTTTTTTTTTCAGAATCATGTGGGAATGAGCGATGAATTAGTTGATTTAGAAGGATTTCCAAGAACTGATATTGATGTTTATCAGGTTCGACATGCTCGTCATAAAATTATCTGTGAGTACATAACCTCTTGAGAAATTTTAAAATTACTTTTTAAAGGATCTTTTCGTTGATAAATATATGTATAATTTTATTAGGTCTTCAGAATGATCACAAGAATATTATGAAAAAAATTGAGGATGGATTACATAAAGTTCATGGTTTAACGGGAAATAATCCCCAGGAATCGCCATCAACATCAATTCCAAGTTCTATTCAGGAAAATGTTTATTTTGAACCATTTTTAAGAGTGAATTTAGTCACTCCTGGATCGCCAGCTGAATTAGCGGTATTATTTTAAATTTTTAAATAAAACCATGTTTTTGTTAACAATAGTATTAATTGGAAATAATATTATTTTTCAGGGAATTCAAATTGAAGATCTTATAATGGAATTCGGTTCAATAAATATTAAAAATTTTAAATCATTAAAGGATGTTGGTTCTCTCGTGGAAAGTAGCATTAATAAGAATGTAATTGTTCAAGTTAAACGAAATGCTAATACAATTGTTTTGTCATTAACGCCACGACCTTGGAGTGGAAAAGGCCTTCTTGGTTGTAATGTTATTCCATTGGAAACAGTTGAAAGATAAAAAAAAAAAAAACAGTATTCTATTCATTTTTTCATTATTTAAATCAAGAATAAATTAATATAAAATATTTTAATTTATTCCAATATTAGTTTTGAATTTATAAATCTATGTAACGATTTATCTAAAAATAAAATAATTAAATATAAATTATATATATTACTTTTTATATAATTTTATTGATTAGGTTTTAAATTCAAAAACTCGCGGGATAAAGAACCAGTGACGTAATTTTATCGTTAGGTTAGGTCGGTGTTTAGGTTATATATATTTATTTTTGAGAAAAAAGGAACAACAAATTTCTTATCTTGAACGCAGTGAAACTAATACAATAGAAAGTGCAAATTATGCGTTTGCAAATTGAGTCATAGAAGAAATTTTTCACAATAGAATCACGGGAATATATAAAAATAGTGCCATATTTAAAAAAAAAACATAACCTTATTTTCTTGAACATTTTATTAGTCATATTAAAATCAATTTACGCATATATACTTTTGTGTACTTTGCCTATTATTACGATTGTAATGTGTCAGTTTAATAATTGGACAATAAAACAAAAAAATCTACATTTTCAGTAGAATTACGATTTGTCATTATCAGTTGTGTGAAAGTTTATTTGAAAAACATTCTAATTTAGAAAGATTAAATATAACAGCCATGAACTTTTGTTCTCGCAAGGTCTAATAATTTAACTGTTAATAAATTACCATGGCTTCAGAGGATGACGTTTGTTGGTATCATGAAAATCTTTCTCGTGAAGATGCTGAAATATTATTACAAGAAGGTAAACAACTCTTTTTTTTCTTACGATAAAGAAAAGTAGGTAACAAAATTTTTTTTTTAAATTTCTTTTTGAAGATGAACGTGGGAATGGAACATTTTTAGTTCGTGAAAGCAGTTCATCATCGGGAGATTATGTTTTATCGGTAATACATAAAGGACAAGTAATACATTATCAAATTAGAAAACATGGAGAGGATGCATTTTTTTCAATAGGTAAGAATTGAAATTGAAAATAAATGTACAATTTTATTTATTTTTTTTTAATATTTATTAATGCTTAGGAGATGAAACTACAATTCATGGATTAGATACATTAATAGAGTACTATCAGGAAGATAATCATGAATTAGAGATTAAATTAAAGGCACCAATAAAAGGTGTTCCTCCGCCACACGATGCAAGAAGACACGGTCGAACAAATTTATTACATCGAGCTACAATTCAAGTATGAGTAATATTTTTCAATTTTCACGTTGATTAATTTCTATAATTAATATAATTTTATTAGATAATTTTAATGAAACTGAAGTTACCAACGTTGATTCAACGAAAAAATAAAATTTAAAGATTTTAATTTCCATCAATGAAATTTGATTATTTTCAACTCTCTAAAATCTGAAATAAAAAAAAAAAAAAGAACAATATTTATCATTGTTTTGTCCCGGATTTTCCGAAATTTCAAGTAATTTTAATATTTCCTCGCCTCGGAAGCAATTTTTCGCGTTTGATAATTATTTGTTTCAATGCTGGAAGCATTTAAAAAAAAGGAAAATTGCTTCCAAGTCAAGGAAAAGAGTGATTTTCAATTTTTTTTCACAGATTTTCCGAAAATCCCGAAATTTCAAAAAAAAAAATCTATTTTTCCCGATTTGGAAGAAAATTTTCTTTTTTTTAAAAAAGGCTTTTAGCATTGAAATAATTATCATACATGAAAAATTGCTTCCGAGGCGAGGAAATAGCAATTTTCTTGAAATTTGGAGATTTTCGGAAAATCCGTGACAAAAAAATCAAAATCACTGCTTTCTCCGACTTGGAAGCAATTTTTCTGTTTTTTTTTTTAAAATGATTCTAGCATTGGAATAAATAATTATCAAATGAGAAAAATTGCTTTCGGGACGGGAAAAATAGTAATTTTCTTGAAATTTCGAAATTTTCGGAAAATCCGGGACAAAACAATGATAAATATTGGTTTTTTTTTTTATTTCAAGTTTTAGAGGGTTGAAAATAATCAAATTTCATTGATGGAAATTAAAATCTTTACATTTTATTTTTTCGTTGAATCAACGTTGGTAACTATAATTTTATTATATATCTAAAATTATAAAGATTTATATTTCTATTTACAGCAAAATTACACGATTGTTTCGGAATTATTAAAATGTGGATACAGAAGTTTGGAAGCTAAAAATCAATTAGGACAGACCGCCGTTCATTTAGCAGCCAAGGATGGAGCTGATGAAATTCTCAAAAAGTTAATTCAAAATACAGCCAGTGTGAATTGTCGAGATTCTGCTGGTTATACGCCTCTTCATGTAAGAATTTTGAATTCTTTTTTTTTTTTTTTAATTACTTGAAATTTTGGTGATAATAGAAAAATAATAATTTGTTTCAATGCAGCTTTTTTGTGATAAAATGAGGTAGGGAAAATTAATTTTGAAAATTGAATTTTATTTTTCATAGCTAATTGTATTTTTTTTTAATTTGCAGTACGCTTGTCAAAGTAATCTTCCGAATACGGTACGAATTCTTATTTTGGGAGGAGCAAATGTTCAGGCACGTCACACTGAAACTGGTAAATAAAAAAAAAAAAAAGAAATTAAGAAAATTAGTTATTTTTTAATTTTATAATTTAAGGAATGGTTCCCTTGCACGAGGCAGCAAGTAGAGGACATAAGGAGGTAATTGAAGTTCTTCTTTCTCTGAATGCGCCAGTTAATCCAAGAACACTCGCCGACGATGTTCCTGCCGATCTTGCTAAACGAAATAGCCATTCTGAATGTGAAAAGTTTTTACGTAAGAATATTTAAAATTGTACATTGAAAAAAAAAATAGATATTTAAAATATAGGAAAAATATTTCTCTAGGTAATTATCAACCACCGATTCCAAAAGAAAAATTAAGTGATTGGTATCATGGAACTTTAGACAGAATGGAAGCAATTCGTATGTTACGTGAAAACGGTGAAGTTGATGGTTCATTTTTAGTTCGATTTAGTTCGAGAAATAATGGAATGTACGTTCTTTCTGTTATGTATCACAAGCATGCATTTCATTTTCAAATTCAAAAAAAGGTAAGAATAAAATGAATTTTCATTTTTCATTTTAGATATTAATTTTTTTTTCTTTTTTTTTTTTTTTTTTTAACAGGGTGAATTTTTGTTTATTGACAATGGACCCTATCTCTCATCATTAGAACATGTTGTCGAGTATTATCGTTCCATTCCAGATGGACTTCCTTGTCCTTTACATAATCCAATGAAACCTGGACCAAAACCACCAATTCCCGAGATGCCACCTTCAATATTTAATGGGGTTCGTACAAATCTTAATCAATTTTTATTTACATGTTTCTAAAAAATTTTAATTGATTTTTATATTTTATAGAGCACTTTGAAAAAGAAAAAAGAGGTTAGCGTAAAAAAAGGAATTTCAGATATTGTAATGAGTCAAACATTACCGAAACGTTTGCATCAGAGTAAATCCGAAACAACAGAATTGCGTCAAGAAAATTTTCCCCACGCGGCATTTACGACTCTACCAAGACGATCGTCACCTGGGGCTGTTTCACCAAAACCGGAAATTGAAACTAATCATAAAGGTAAATGATAATAATAATAATTTTATTTCTTAATTACATTTTTTAATCAATTTTTATAGGTTTTATTCCTGTTGACAAACTTATTCTTGGCGAAGTATTAGGTGAGGGAGAATTTGGAGCGGTTTATCAAGGTGTTTATAAATCAGCACCAAATATAGAAGAGCCAGTGGCAATTAAAACACTTCGCGATTCTTACAATAATGCGACGAGGGAGGAATTTTTAAGAGAAGCTATTCTAATGATGACACTTAATCATCATTGTATTGTTAAATTAATTGGATTCTCCGAAGGACCACCTTTGATGATGGTAATAATTTGTCTCATTGAAATTAATTATTATTTTTAGAATATAATTAAGAAATAATTTTTATTTTTTTTTTTTTAGGTACAAGAACTCGTTTCATTGGGTTCAATGTTGGCGTATCTTTTAGAATTTCCTGATCGTGTTAGTCCACAATATGAATTGAAATTGTGGGCCTCTCAAATTGCTTGTGGTAAGTAAAAAAAAATGAAAAATAATTGTAAGAATAAAAAGTTATTTGAAAATATTGCAGGTATGAAATATTTAGAAGAAATGCGTCTAGTTCATAGAGATTTGGCAGCTAGAAATATTTTACTAGCTTCGAGAAATCAAGCGAAAATCAGTGATTTTGGATTGTCGAGAACTTTTGGTTCTAGTGATTATTATAAAGCAACAGCTGGTGGAAAATGGCCGATTAAATGGTATTTATTAATAAAGTACTTTTAAGAAAATGTTTTTTTTTTAATTGCAGTATTATTTTCTCTTAATAATAGTAAGAAAATTTTTAATTTCATTTAATATTTTAGGTATTCACCGGAATCGTATAATTTTGGAAATTTCACTCACGCAAGCGACGTTTGGAGTTATGGTGTGACATTATGGGAAATGTTTTCTTATGGAGAGCAACCATACGGCGATCGACGTGGTGTTGATGTAAATAAAGAGAAAAATTTTCAATTTAATTATAATATTAATAATAAATTTTTAAAACAAATGTTTAATTTCAGGTTATTCAATTGGTGGAGAAAGGTGAAAGACTTCAAAAACCTGAAACGTGTCCTGATGATGTTTATAAAATAATGCAACAATGCTGGTCCTATGAACCTGAACTTCGTCCGACATTTAAAGATCTTTTAGAAATTTTCAGTAGTGATCCTGATTATGCGAACATTAAGGAACTCGTCACAGAAGTGGATATCAGCTGATAAAAACTTTTTTTACAACTTCTGACTGATAAAACTTTGTTAAAAAGGTATTTTTTCTGTAATTTTATCTTTTTTTTTTTTTTCGTTAGCATTTTTACGTATTTTAATAATGAAGGCCATAAATCGAATAGAAATTATTTAATTATTACATTTGAAAACTTTTTCTGTTCAATTAGAAAGAACTATTAAAAGTTCAACAAAAAAAAAGAAATTCAAAGCGAAAAATTAGTTTTATGTTTAAAAATATTTATTAAGAGAGCAGGATATTAAAGGAGATGTTTTTGATATAATTAAAGTTCATGGTATTCATGACTACAAATTTATAAACATTTATATAATAAATATATATATATATATATTATATATATATATATACAGTTGAAATTGAGTTATTTTTATATATTAGTTATAATTAGTCAATTCTTCAAGTAGGAATAAAATCAATAGTCTCTTGATTTATAATATTTTTATATGTGTATATTTTTCATTTTTTAAAATTTGAAATTGTATTTTATAGAATAGGGAGCCAAAACAGTTTTCTGTAAAAAATAAATCTACTTTTATAAATATATTATCGTGGTTTTCCAAATAATCTGTATATCGTTTTAAAGATTTTCACATAAAAATTAACAAACAATGATCATAGTATAGTTTTGTCTCATAATGCTCTACACTTTCCTGAGACGAAAGTCCTTTGTTGCATTAAGAAGGCATTTTATTATCCAGTACGAAACATTATTCTTTTTCAATATCTTTTTTTTTTCTAAATGTTTCAAAGAAATTAAATTTTTTTTTTTTACATTGTTAACTCGGTGCAAGAGAGACACATACATAGTCATAATTTGAACATTTTTTTTTTAGACATTAAATGTAATATAAATATAAAATTCTACTGTTTCTGTTTAAGATAACAGTTTTTAGACATAATAATTTAATGATATTACAATCGCCCCGGAAACAACAATTATTCACTCCACTTAATTCACGCTTACGATTAATATATATATATTTTTTTTTTGGGACTTGAAAAGTTCATATTTGTAAATTACTTTGCATGATTGTACTATTCAAGTTTTTTTTTTTTTTTTTATCAATTTAACAACGATTATAAACAACAACTTGTATATCGATTTGACACTTTGATGAAGTTATGAAAATGTTGAAGACGATTTTTCAAGCATTAAATGCAATTAACAACAATTAACGAGACAACTGCAAATTTCTCTCGAGAATTTCATGAAGCGTTTGAATAGTGCAAAAAGTTTATTTTTAACTAGAAAATCAAAACTATTTTTGTTATTTCGAATTTGTACACAATTTTTTTTTTTTTATTAATTTTCAATTTGTGTACGATTTTCAAGTTTGTGCATTATTTTCCAACTCGTGTGCAATTTTCAATTTCCTTGTGCATATCTGCAGCTACAATTTTTATAAATAATAATTTAAATTGATATTTTTGAAAATTCAATTTTTAAAAATTAACTACCAAAAACTTAATTAAAAATGTTGATCGTTAATTTTAAATAAAATTTTGATTTCTATTACTCAAAATCTTAATATAAAATCTTGACAAATAAAAATCGATAATTTAAAAAAAATTGTCATTCACTGGCGACTGTCAAAAGTTTATTCTAAAATTTGGAAAGATTTTTAAAATTTAATGTTAATTAATTTTTATTTGTTAAAAGTTTTTTTTTTTTTAAATTGTCATTAAATTTTCAATCTTTTCCAAATTTCCAGCATTAACTTTTGTTGGGGTAAAAATGAATTTTTCTAATTTTCGAATTAAAAACTAAAAATAATAAAAATTAAAAGAAAATAACAATAATTGTTGTGATGGTTAAAAAATTGCAATTCCGTCAGGAAGTATTATCGCTTGATTAATATGAAAAATCAAATTTGAAATTACTGATTTGACACAATAAAAAAAAAAAAAAGTGGATAATACTCTAGACATTGACTTGCGTTCATTTTTATCTTACAATTATTAAGATTTATGATTCGCGTCATGTTTTGACAAACGCGGTTTTTAAATGCTCATTACTTCCAAAGTGTTTTTTTTTTTCTTAGGCATTGCATGTGCGTTCTACTTTAGCGTATGCATTGATAAAGCACAAATGGAAAATAAAAGTAAATATCACATTGTCCTCACCATCTGGTGAAACCTTCCTTTGTACATTATGATGTGTATAATAATTGTAACAATGGCAATGACTGCACTTTTCTTGTTTTTCATTCATTCTTTCAAGTCAGTCATTTTTTTTACTCAAAAATCAATCAAAACAATAATTGATTTTACTAAAAGTGACTGTGTTCTTATTGTTTTTTCTTTTGTAAATTGAACTATTTTCTAATGGAATTCTCAGTTAAAAATTAGTTTTATGCAGTTTTTTTTTGCATTATTCTCATTTGATTGGATTCTGGCACATGAGAGAGAAAAAAAAGGGGAAAAATTTAAACCTTAACAGCTGTGGAAGGTTTGGCTTGTGTTCGACGTCTCGCAAGTTCCGAGAGAGCCACTGGACCAATATGAGGTTTTCTTGGACTGCTTGACATTGCTCTGTATGTTGCTGCAACCTCGCTCTGAAAATTCGAAAATCGATTTTGTATTATTAAAAATATCTTAGAAGAAATAAGAAATTTTTTTTTTTTTTTGTTTTACCTTCAATGAATCGCGATCTTTGGTGATAATTGGCAAGGCTTTTGGTGGAAGATGTTGTCGATTAGCGATCCAGGGATATTTTAATATACAAGCAGCAGTTGGTCTTCTTGTTGGATCAACATGAAGCATTCTTTTAACTAGCTCCTTGGCCTCTCTTGTAATTTGTGTCCAAACGCCTGATTCAACGTCCAAATAACCAGCGCCAATACGATCCAAAATATCATTTGCACTATCACCAGGACTATTTGGAAATGGTGTGTAACCACTTAACATGATATACAATAAAACACCAAGTGACCAAATATCACAGGCTGCATCGTATCCTTGTCGTTTGAGTACTTCCGGTGCAACAAAATTTGCTGTATAACATGGTGTCATTAGTAGGCCATTTTCAGCACGAAGCTGCTTTGCAAATCCAAGATCACAAATGCACAATGTCGATGGATCACCTCCTGGTTTCGCGTACAAAATGTTTGATGGTTTCAAATCACGATGAACAACCTGGGAATAAGTTCAAGTGATTTTTAATTGAAATAAAGACGTATTTTATTTAAAAATTTTGTAAAAAAAAAGTCGTATAATCCGACGTTTGTAATTATATTAAAAAAAAAATCAATAGTGAAAAAAAATTAGGTTAATGGAAAAAAAATTTGGAATTATTAGAATTGAGGGTAATCGATATGGTAAAATTTGAGGGGAGAATCGTGCGCTCCATTTAGATTTAATATTATTAAAATAAAATTTAATTTATATAATCGACATCGAAATTTCATTTTTTTTTTTTTTTTTTTTTGTAATAATTGAAATTCTTTAATTGAAAAATTCTACAAAAAGAAAATCGTTACATACCCCATTTTCATGAAGATATTTCACGATATTTGTGATGACATAGAGAACTTCAGCGGCTTCTCTTTCGGTGAAATTGCTCCTTTGCAATAAACGATCGAGAAGTTCGCCACCTCGCAAAAGTTCCAAAACAAGATAAACACGCTTTTCATCCTCATGAAGTGCACGAAGTGAAACAATATGTGGATGTCCACCGTATCGTAACAAAATTTCAATTTCCTCAGTTGGATTCCGTTGGCTTTTATCAATAACTTTTATTGCATATTCAAATTTTGTTGTTTTATGAACTGCATGATAAACAGTGCTGAAACTACCTTTGCCAATTTCTTGTAAAAAATCATATTCATCAAGAACTTGATTGTGATTCACATAAGTTGGAAATGTACTTGTAATACACTCATTATTTATTGTAACCGGATTTATTGCATTATCCTCAAGAAGACATGGTGCAACAAAACTAAAGCCACGAAATAATTCATGAGCATTTGCACTTACTGGTACACCCGGCGAATCTGTAATCAAATCTTTACTCTAAATATTGTACAAAATTTTCTTTTTCAGAATTCAATAATTTACATAAATTTCAAATAGTATTGAAATTTCTTACCTTTTGGTGTTTTACAAGTGAATTCATTATCGAAATAAAATGCATGATCCTCGCGACTTGCCGCTGGTTTAAATGGTGGTTTTATTTGTTTCTTGTACAATGCCTCCCAATCAATTGTGGCAAAGAAAACATGATTTTTTATCTCCTCACCTCCTCCTGATAGAAAATTTAATTAATTTTGTTATTATGAAAAAATTTAAATTTTGTTTAATTACCGTAGCCAAGACGATTGACAGGATTCCTCTTAAATAAAACTCTCAAAAGAGCTTGCGCCTCCGGTGAAAGATTATTCGGCATTCCTATTTTTGCTTTCAAAATGTGAGTCATAGTTTTTTTTCGACTGTCTCCTTGAAATGGAAGTGAGCCCGTTAACATTTCAAACTGAAAAAGAATTTATTAGAAAAACCTTTTTTTTTTTGTTATAAACAAAAGAAGAATTTAATTAACCATTAAAACGCCATAACTCCACCAATCAGCGGCAAACGAGTGTCCTTTACGATTAACAATTTCAGGTGCCATATATTCAACAGTTCCACAAAATGAATAGGTTTTTGTATCATCTAATGGTTGTTTACTCAGTCCAAAATCAGTTAAAGATATATGACCTTCCGTATCTAATAAAATGCTAAAAAAAAAATAAATTTATTAATTTTCTAATTTCTTCATACGAAATTCGAGAGTTTTAATTAACTCACTTTTCCGGTTTTAAATCACGATAAATAATACCCAATTTATGAATGTGATCCAATGCTAATGCTAATTCAGCTAAATAAAACTTTACATCTTCCTCGGTGAACATTAACTGAAAAAAAAAAATTAAAACAATTTTATTTATTTAAAAAATGGAAATTTAAAAAAAATAAAATTTTTAATTTAAATTTAAATTTAAAAAAAAATTATTTTTTAAATAAATTTAATATTATTTAAATGAAGAAAACCTGTTTAGATAAACGTGAAAAAAGATCCCCTCCGCGTAAAAAATCAAGAATCAAATAGAGTTTTCCTTCAGTTTGAAATGCATAATGTAAACGAACGATAAATGGATGTTCCACATCAACGAGAATATTGCGTTCCATTTTTGTTCTAACTCGATCGCGAACTGCAATAAAATCAAATATTAAACTTGAAATATTTTTAATTTAAAATATATATATAGAAAAAATTTTTCACCTTTAAGAGTTGCTTTTCTCAAAACTTTCATTGCATAAAGAGTTCCAACATCTTTGCCAAAAATTTTTCTCACGAGAAACACCTTTTTGAAAACGAAAAAATTAGATAAAAAATAAATTTTTATATTGAAATTAATTTAAATATTTGAATAATATGAAAAATAATTTTTTTTCTTTTTTTTTTAGTAAAATGTTTTCTCAACCTTGCCAAAAGATCCTTGACCGAGGACTTTAAGCAATTCGAAATGTCCTGGTTCTGCTTTTTCATGACCATCACGAACTAATTCACGCACTTCAATTTCGTGTGATTCAGAACATCCGTTTGATTGTATCTCCAATGAATTTTGTTTACATATAACTTCTTCATGATTTTCCGATACCATTTCCGCATCTTCGCCTTCAGATGGTAACATCACGTGTTCTTGCTACATTATTATTATTATTATTATTTTATTTACTTTTTATTTAATTAAAATATATTTAAATTTCTTCAAGATATTTTTTTTAATTAAAAAGGAATTATGAGCAATCAAGCGATCGTGAAAATAAAACAAATTAAAGGAAAATGAAATAGGAAAAAAAAAATGAAATGAAATGTATCTCACCTTGTTATGATTCGTGATTGTCTACATAAGAGAAAAGGAAATGAAAAAACAAAATTAGATAAATTGGTAAAAATAAAAAATGTCAGGAATTTGATTACTTTGTATTGGACTATTTAAAAAAGTGAGTAAAACAATTGAGATGTTTATTTCTCTTATTAATGACAACACACGAGGAGGAAATGTAATTCCTGTGATCGTTCAATTAAACTAGAATGTCATATTCATTGAACATTTATTGATTTCCTTTTGAAAACCATTACAATTTAAATCCAATTATTTCTATTCACTTATTTTTTTTTTATTTTCGAGAATAAAGACATTTATAAATATATACAAAAGCCAATAATACGTGAAAAGATAATTTTATGTTAAAAAAAAAAAAACCAATATCAAGAAATTATAAAATTATCTTAAAATTTATTTTAAAAGATTTTTTCAACAGCTTTCAAAACTAAATTAATAAAAAAAAAAATTGAGAAATCATTTTCAAAAAGCCTTAAAATCCATAATAACTTTTGTACGATAAGTTTTCATGACATATTTGACGTTTACTTTTAGATTAAAACACTTTATATTATCAAAGTAGAGACCAGTAAACTATGAAAATCGATTTCTATCAAAACAGATGAATAAACAGATAATAGCACAAGGTCCCAATAAAGTCAATAAATAGACAATTTTGTTTGTTTTCTGTTGCAAATATAGAAAGTTTATGATTATAATAATATAATTATAAATAAAATTAAAAATGTTTAATAAAAATTTAATAAATTGATATATCAAAAGGGAAAATTATCTTTTGTATGATAAAAAAAAAATAAAGAAAATAAATATCTTTTCTTGATAAAGTATTTTGCTTACATGATTTTGACTCCAGGGAAGTGTCAAAGTAGCCAGCGGCATTATGTTATTTTGTCGATGATTTTATTTCTTTGAATATTAAAAATGCCACCACAATATCATTTTCAAGAGGAGAAATTGTTGTATCAATCACTTATACAGTAACTCCCTTTTTTTTTGAAGCACTTGTAAAGAGTAAATTTTATGAGAAAAATATCACGTTACTCCATGTATTTATCGACCACAAATGCAATGACGTTAAGCTTAAGTCTCGTTCACTACAGAGTCTCATTTATTGACGTCATATGGCGGGATTTTCAAAATAAAATTTCTCAAAAATTATTTCAAATAAAAAATAATTAAAAAAAGAAAATATATAAATGTTATTTTAATAATTTTTTTCAATTGAAATATATTAAATCAAAATTTTTAATATCTTGTTCTTAAAAATCAAAAGTTTGATAATCAATGTGAATTTAAATCACGTGACTAATATTTGCAACATGTGAACTTAGTCTCATATTATAAAGAATCTGTCAAAATGTCAAGCATGTGCGTTCAATAAAAAGTGAATAAATATTATATTTATTATTAAAAAAGACTAATGATTGATAATGCTGTTAACTGTAACAATTGTTCGTTATTCTAAAAATATATTTAGTCAATTTCCACTACGTGTAAGTGGTTATTCTTCCACTTTTCTGACGTTTTAAATAATTGGAGGTTATGTTCATTTATTTTTGTTTTTCACTTGTTTTTCTATATTAGTTAATAAATTTTTGTTTTTAAAGTTAAAAATCAAAAAATATTAATGTGAACAAAAATCTCAATTCTTATACATAACCTGAAAATTTGATATAGTAAAATTATGATTATTTAGAAATTGTTGAACGTAATTTAATATTTTCTATAATTATTTAAAATTTTTAGATTACAAAACGTTATAATTTACAAGAACGTTGGAGAAGAAGAAAAATGGCAAATGATTCATTTCCAATTAGTAGAAGTGATCCGGTGATAATGAAATTGGATACACCTGAATTTCATTCGATTCTAACACCTGAGGTAAATGCACTTGCGGATTTATTTAAAAAATACAATCACGAAATAAGAGTGGCAGGTGGTGCGGTACGTGATATTTTAATGGGTAAAACACCAACGGATCTTGATTTTGCGACAACTGCAACACCTGAAGAAATGAAGAATATGTTTATAAAAGAAAATATAAGAATGGTAAATTCAAATGGCGAGAAACACGGCACAATAACATCAAGAATTAATGATAAGGAAAACTTTGAAGTAACAACATTACGAGTAGATCTTGTAACTGATGGACGACATGCAGAAGTTCTTTTTACAAAAGATTGGAAACTCGATGCCAATAGACGTGATTTAACAATAAATTCCATGTTCCTTGGATTTGATGGTACTGTTTATGATTATTTTTATGGTTACGATGATCTTAAAATAAGAAAAATTGCCTTTGTCGGAAATCCCGTTAGTCGAATTCAAGAAGATTATCTTCGAATTTTAAGGTTTGTTATTTAATTAATAAGATTCAAAAATTTTAATTTAAATTAAAATTTTGAATTAAAAAGAATTAAATGATTTTTTGAATTTTTAGAAGTATAAAAATTTTTTGTTCATGCAACATCCGCTATTTTAGTCGATGGTTGGAAAAAAGAAATTGTTGCATGCAATAACGTCTTTCGCGTAATTAGTCTACAGTGATGAATTGCATGTGATAATAATAAATAGGGCGTTACAATATGTAATATACCTGTAAATTATGTAAACTATTTTTAAATTTTCAAAATTGCTCAACAAATATTTAATTAACTTTAAATAAGTTTTTTTTTTTTTAAATCTTCAAAAGCTAAACTTCGTTTACTGTAAATGAAAAACAATTTAGTTCTTTTACAAAAGAAGATTAATATTAAAATTCTTTTTTTTTAATTTTAAATTAATATTTGCAGATATTTTCGATTTTACGGAAGAATTGCGGACAATCCGGACAATCATGATGAGAGTACAATGAAGGCAATAAAGGAGAATACGAATGGTTTAGAAAGAATATCAGGAGAGAGAATTTGGAATGAATTGTCAAAAATATTATCAGGCAAATTTTATCGTGAATTATTATTAAAAATGTTAGAATGTGGCATGGGTAAATATATAGGTCTACCGGAAAATGTGAATATTGAAAATTTCATAAAAATAACAAAACGTGCGGATGCTGAAAATATTCTTCTAAAACCATCGACATTACTTGCTTCATTATTAAATAATGAACAAGAAGTAATTGATTTACATGGAAGATTAAAATTTTCTGCATTTGAACGCGATTTAGCATTTTATATTGTCGAACATAAGAACGATATTTTTACAGATAAATCAATTAAATCATTTCAACTTTTTCTAATCGTTAATAAAGGTAAAGTTAAAGATAAACGTGAATATATTTTAGAATTGTTTCGTTATAATGGACAATTTCATTTAATTGAAGAATTTGAAAATTGGAATATTCCACATTTTCCCGTTAATGGAACATTAATTAGACCTTATGTAAAAAATGCAAAATTAATTGGTAAAGTAATTACATCATTGCAAGAAATTTGGGTTGATAATGATTTTAAATTAAATCAAGAAGAATTAATGAAATATGTTCCTGGAATTGTTTCTGAATTCAATGATATTCGAATAGCAAATAAATAAATTTTTCAACTATCAATGTTATATTTAATTGGAAAATATACATATAAATTTTTTTTTAATACTAATTTTGATTAAAATATTAATTTGAATTAAAGTGAAATTTAGAATGAAAAGATTTCAATTTTTCTTGGAATTATCCCAACAATTAAAATCCATTTAGTTGGCACGTGTTTGCATTGTTTTTGTGTTGTATCTTGTAACATGCGTCGGCTAGACGGTCCTCTTGATTAGTTTTTATGGACGAACGTGACGTGTACATTCTCGCGTATCTCCAAAGCCATGGAGATAATATGATGCTTAGTTTTGTATATATATATATATATATATGGGAAACAGGTACTGGTGACACAAAAACATTATACACGAACCAAGAACACACAATGCTGTATGTTGACACGTGTACTTACACATTCCACATTTATGCAAACTTTAGAATGTAAATTCTGAGACAAAAATTGAAAAAAAAAATTTTCTTTTCATATTATATTGGAATAATTTTTGCTATAATTTTGTTTTCTTCATTTTTTAAGAGGTTTTTCTTTTAATTACAGATTTTTTTAATCAATAATTAGGATGTAATTGTGTTTTGTGTTCATTCTCAGTTTACCTGATGGGAGTATATAGTGACCTCACTTCAACAAAGCTGGAGAGTATATCTCGTCTATGCTGAGAGGTAAACACGCCACTAATTAGCAAAGGCTAAGATGGCAATATTTGCACCTCTCTATCATCGAAGATGGCTGTAACCATATCACTGGGTAACCGAACTTCCGACTCTGAAATCGCATCAGGACGGACAAGAACGTTCTCTCTATATCCAAGTTCTATCCTGATTCTCTCTCTATATATATATACTTGAGTTAAGCCCGTACACATTGTCTGTGAGGAATCTCTTGACGATTTGCTATATATGGAGAGATTTGTGCTGAATCCTGATCTAAATTACTAGTAATTGGAACCGGTTGCTCGTTCAATGCTAACAGAACAATGAACTTTTGTTTAGAATCCCTTCAAGTTGTTGAATTTCTCATGATATTGTATATAAATCCTTCTAAACAAAAACGATCCTGTTTTTTAATTATTAAATTATCGATTTAAAATGTTTTTGTTTCAAATGAAGAAATTTCATTTTCTTTTCAAAATTGAAAATTGTTTTTAGGTAATTATTAATTTTATAATTATCAAAAATTAACGTTCGCGTAGAATACGAATGGATTTTTTTAAAATAAAATTTCCTCCAACATTTTGAAATCTGATTTTCTCTTTAGGGAGAATCAATATACTGAAAAAAAAAATGTGATTTCAAAACGTTGGAGAAAATTTTATTTAAAAAAACCATTTGTCCGAATGTTATCCATTTTTTTTTATTATTTAATCTATTCTAATATTTATTATTCTCAACATTAAATCAGCGAATTTATATAAATAAAAGATGGCTTGTAAAATAAAAATGAAAAGAATTCCAAATGAAGGTAAAATTTATTTTAATATCAAAATAAAAAGGGACAAAAAAAGAGCACATCTTTACGTTTAGAGCAAAATTTTTCATGTTAGGCAAATTTTTATATAGAAACGAAAGGATGTATATAGTTTATGAAATTTTCGCATATGAATTGGTCTTTTAAGGAAGAGATGATTTTTGTTTTTTTTTTTTTTTTTCTTCGAAAGTATGTGTAGTAAGCAGTGTTCTTAAATTTTACTCAAGGAGCATTTTAAGGAAAGAGTCTTTTGCAAGATTATTTATGAATCTTATGAAAGACGATGGGTCCCGTCATATATTATCTAAGCATCATTTTTCATATAAACCTTCAATCATAATTTTTTTTCCAGAAAATAAAATTTATTCTAAACATGAAAAGTCACTTTACCGTATATATATATATATTATGAGATGTTAGATGAAAATTTTTTTACATGTGAAAAATAAAATTTTTAAGTTATTTTATAAAAAAAAAATTTTATTAACTTTTTTTTTTTATTTTCAGAATATAAAATTCAAATTTCTATATATATATATATATATTGAAGAGAACAATTTGGAGTGTATAGTCGAACATTTTGCAAAGACAAAGCAATCCATCTCAAGAGTTCTCTGTCGTTTGCTTAAACTTTAAACAAATACTCTACTTGCCAAGCAGGGAAGTTATTTTAGAAACTTCTATTCAAAGACTTCGACTGGGCAGAATGTTAAAAGCTGTTATCTTTGCAACGAGGAGACTTGATGGTATTAGCAAAGAACATGTCTTTGATAACAATAACAAAATAGAACACTCTTTGGGATTAGAGAAGAGAAAAAATTCTTTTATAAAGTGAAAAGAAATTCTTTTTTTTTCAATGGAAAAAAAATCATTATCATTAAAAAATCATTCAATATATTGAAGAATATATTCTTTTTTTTTAATAAAAATCTTTTTAGATTCTTCAAGGAGAATATTGAAGGATTGAGAATATTCTCAATTTCTTCTAATTAATTTTTCAAGTTTCTATTTTTTTTTTTCGTATCGTTTCTGAGATAAATTAAACTCTCGAGTTTGTTCGATTTTTAAAAATGGAGCGTTCTATAATTTCTGATGAGAATTTGCTTTTTAAAGAAAAAAAAAATCTGTTTTTCGAGTTGATTCGAGTATTTTTTTTTTCCATTTTCCAAAATCATATCCAAATCGAGGAGAAAAAAAAATATAATTAGCTTTCCAGCAGGAAAATTTGTGAAGTTGTCTTTTTCAGTATTTCGATTTTTTTTTTCTCTGAATTCGCGCGTTCTAGTTTTTCGAGTGTATTTCATTGAATCGCGACTTATTCCATTGACTTAATTCCATGACAAGCGGCTGTCGTTCAATTTGCGTTTTCTTCAATTTATGCCACAAACGATCTCGTCGAGATTCACTTCGTCACGAAATACGATTAATTTCAAGTCTTCAACAAGAGAGAAAGAGAGGTCTTTCTCAAGTTTGCTGCGCCTTGAATCCTTTTCTTGTCGCAAGTAACTTATCCTCTGTCAGACGAGACATTTTGGTTCGCATGAAAGAATCGTCGTGTATTTTGCCTGATGATGACGGGAAAGCATTGATACTTTCGAATTGATTCCAACAAAATGGAATCTTTGCCTACTTATTCTCATCTTCAAGGATTTTCATTTTCTCCTCGAGCTCATTTCTCTCGTTTTCTTCACAATTTATCGAATGTCGACGAATTTTCCCAATTTTTCTAACTTCGACTATTGTCAATTGTCAATTATTTCATTTTTATATTCTTGATTTTATTTAAAAATTAAAAAAAATTTTTTTTTTTTTGAAAAGTGTGAAGGAGATTAAAAAATTGTGGAAATTTTCGAAATTCCAACTCAGTTTTAAAACGTTGATTGTCTCCGAATCGTCAGTGTCGTGTTTTTCAGGGGGGAAAAAAAACTTTGAAATTCCTGTTCTCTTTTCCACATTTTCGATTAGATCCTCTGGACCATAGTTTCCGCACTCTTTGACCTGTTTATCGCTTTTCTAAAAAGTTTCCTTCCCTTTTTCTTCTTTCTCTTTTTTCTTATACAAGTTGCATATAGTCGATTTTAGTTCAGCATTTTCTTCCTTCAATTCTTCAGCTTCTTCGGCGGCACTTTTTTCCCCTTAGGACTTTTTATGATAGAAAATTACAAATTTTATCCATTTTCCTGTAAAACTTTGTTCTTTTTGTAAATCACTGATTTTTGGAAAATTTTTTCAATCCAAGCGTAAAATTGTTTGATCAATTTAAAAGAAAAATTTATTCGATTCAAATAATTTATTATCAAATAAATATTTATTTTTGTTCAATAATTATTTTATAAGTCTCAAAAAAAAAAAGAAAAATGAATTTGATTCAAATAAATTTATACAATTAATTTAATTCAATTATTTGATTTCAAAAAAAATTATTTGGTAAATATTTATTTGTTAATAGTCGATTATTTGTTATTTTCGATTTAGTGAATAAGATTTGCAAATCTTTTTTTTTGCGCAGCTAATTTAGATGAACAAAATCGAATTCTTTAATTCGATACATTTAATCAGACGTGAATTGTCCCCGGAAGCCACAACTATCTCTTTCTTGTGGAGTTTCTTAATCCCGAATTGCAATCGCTTCGAGACGAGTTCTAATTCGTGGATTTGTTTTTTCTTTTCCAACTTATTTCATTTGTTCCATTATATTGTTTTCTAAATCCGTCACAATGATCTTCGATTTTTTTTACAATTTCAGTAAGGATCAATTTTTCAATTGAGATTTTCATTTTATTAATTAATTTTTTCATTAACTTTCTTGAAATATTATGGTCTTTGTTCAGATTTAAATTGAAAAAAAGCCCACTTCTTCTTTAGTGACCTGGCAAAAATATTTCTGATAATTCGAAAAATTATCCGAATTCTTCTTAATTATATTTATTCTTAAACAATTTTAAGAAAGAAAATTTGGTTTTTTTTTACTAAAAAAAGAAAAATAATAGTATTCTCAGATCTTTTGGATTTTGTCAAAATAATAATTTTAAAAGAAATTTTTTTTTCTCTCTTTTTTGTGGAGAAATTAATTTTCTTCAAATTTTTGAAAAACAATTATTTCTTTTTTTTCTGATAATGATTTTCAATTGAGATTTAACATGGGGGGGAAAAAAAAACATTTAAACCGGTAATTCGCTTGAGATACTTGGAGAAATCGAGATTTTCAGCTGTTATCAAAGCCTCGTAATCATTATTTAATTTACTCTAGAGTTTTTTCATCAATTTATTGAGGGCGAATTTTTTTTTTTTTTTTTTTGTAGCGTGGAGAAAAATTTGCACCCTTGTTCGTATCATTCACATCGAACGTGCTTTTCAGTTCACTGGCTTCTTTCGTTAACTGCATTCCCAGATCGTTGAGTTCATTCTTTTTTTTTTTTTGATATTCGATAAATTTGCCACTTCTGACTTTCAACATCGTAATTTTATATTCTTTATTTCAATAAATCACAAATTAAATTTTTTTAAAGGCCTTTGTATGTTTTTAATTTCATAATAAGAATCCCATGAAATTTGTCGCAAGTGAAGCAATTTCATTTTTATTTTGATAGATTGTTTTTTTTTTTTCTTTTTTTTAAAAAGAGAATTTTGTAAATATTTATTTTATTTGTTAGGTCGATAATTTTGTAATGAACGAGAAACTAAATTGTGATTTTTGAATTTGTCCCGGTAGAATAAAAAAAAAATATATATATATTTATACAATCATGAGCGATTCATCGAAGGTTTTTTGTCATTGTGGTTGCGATGCTCCTGGGACATTTAAACAAGAGGAATCACCAAACGAGCCTTGCTGCTGTTGTGATTATAATCCATTTAGTGATAATTCAAAAGATGCAGAAATTTACGATCTCCCCTTTGCACTTCGTAAATTAACGGTCATGAAGTGTCAAATGAAAAAATGGCGAATGGAACGACTCCAATTGGAAAGTGAAACTCGATCTTTGAAACAGGCTCTCGAAAAATATGGTAATTAATATTAATTATAATTTATTTTTTTATTTGTAAAAAAAATTTCTATTAATTTAATTAATTATTATTAATTATTAGTAATTATTATTTAATTATTTTTTATTAATTCTAATTTTCTTGGTCATAATTATTAAAATATTTTCTTTTTGTTTTTAAGGTATTAATATTAATGAGGCGTTAAAACCCGATCCTCTGATTATTCACTATCGAGAAGAGAATTTGAGACTTGAAAATCTTAATGACGAATTGAAGGATCAAGTAAAGAACCTCACAGAAACTTTGGCTGAACGAGATTATTCTGATGATCCATGTGATTCTGTAAAGTTCATAAGAGAAAAGATCAAAGACCTTCGCGATGAATTTTCCCAAGAGAAAAAGCAGTTATTTATTTAATTTGAAATAATTAATTAAATAATATTTTTTTTTTTTTTTATTAAAAATTATTATTGAAAGATTAAATGAAATTAAAAAAATTTTAATTTTCTTTAGATTGAGAGAAAAAATAGCGGCGCTAAATTTGAGAATTGTTGAAATGGATGATGACACATCGTGTGCAGCTTTAAATCGTTTGAGAGCAAAACTTCGAGAATTGATGAAAGGAGGCCAGAAAACTGACCATGAAGTTTCGATGGTGGTGGAAAAATCTATAGAAACTATGATGGAACTTTCGAAAAGTTGTTCGGATTTAAAATCGGAAAATGAAAACCTTCTGGCTCAATTGGAAGCCCTTCAAAGAAAATTAGGTCCGGATGGAGAAAATTTTTCCGAGTGTCATGAGAAACTTGAAAAATTCGAAGCCCTTGTTGCTGATTTGAAAAAAGAACTTATTGATAAGAATCAAGTTGTCAGTGACCTGGAAAACGTAAATTACAATCAACGAAAAACCTCTGAACAACGGGAAGTTGATTTAGATAAAATTACTGTCAGTCACAAAGCATTGATAAATGAAGTTGATGCAATGAAAAATGAATTGATGCAAAAAGATGCAAAGGTAAAATAATTTTTTTTAATTACAAAAAAAAAAAACATAATATTTTTGTGTTTATCTATATTATTTAATTTTATTATCTTCAGGTCAATGAACTCTTGAGAGATTTGAGAGCATCAACTGTGGAACGTTTGGGAATGGAAAAATTGTCAAATGAAATTGAAATATTGAAACCACAATTGTATGATCTTGAAATAGAAAAAAGTCAATTGTTAGAAGAATTGGGTAAAATTCGTAACATTGTTTCTGAAAGAAATGAAAAAATTATGGAAATTTTTGAAGAAAAACAAAAAATTGGCGACGAATGCAATGTCAAATTAATTGCCATTAAAACTAAATTAGATGCATTATTAAATGAGGAAATTGTTTATAAAAATAAAATAAAAGAATTGGAAAATTTAAACGAAGAACTAAATAATAAATTAAATGAAACTCAAAATAAAATTATTGAATTAGAAGGAAAAAGTAGTGAATATGAAGAACTTATGAAGAAATTTGACAGTTTACAGGAAAAATGTTTAAAAGTTGAATCTGATTTTTCTGGAATGTTCAGTGAAATGAATAATATTAAAAATCAATTTAATTATCTTAGATCTGAAATAGAAGAATTATTGCAATATTTGAAGGCAGCGCATTTGAGAATTGAAGAAATGAAAAATGAATTACAAACTGTAAAAGATGATAAGGAAAATGTTTCTAAAGAATTTGAAAAAATTTTAAAAGAATTGAATCAAACAAAATTGGAAAATAAAAATTTACAATCAGAAAATGAAAATTTAATGAATAATATTCAAAAATTAGAGGAAAAATTGAAGAATTTAAATGAAGTGAACGAGGAAATAAATTTTGAGAATTTAAATATTCTTGCAGAGAAGAAGAAAATTGAATCAGAAAAGAATGAAATTTTATTTGAAAATAATAAACAAAAAGAAGAAATTGATCATCTTAAAGAAAAATTGAAACAGCTAAATATGGAAAAAGAATTTTTAAAAGAAAATTTAGAAAAATCAATTTCAGAAATAAAAGCACAAAAAGATGAAGAAAAGAATCAAAATACATTAATTGAAACTGAATTGCAGAAAATGAAAAAAGAAAATGAATATTTACAAGCAAAAATTGATGATTTTAATTCAGAAATTGATAATTTAAAAGTAGTCAAAGAAAAATTAGTTGACGAAAATGATAGATTCAAAAAAATTATTGAACAATTACAAAAAGAAATGGAAAAACTTAAAAATGAAAATACAAATTTAAATAATAAAAATCTTAATTTAGAAACTGATTATTCAAATTTACAAAATGAAAATAATAATCTACGAAATGATAATATAAAGTTTAAAGAAAATTTAGATAAATCAATGGTTGATTTAGAAAAATTAAACAAAGATTATATAAATATGAAAACAGAAAATGAAGAAATGAAAAATAATTTAGATGAAATAAAAAATGAAGTTGTAGTGTTGAAAAATAATTTAAAAAATTTATCCCAAGAAATGGAAAATGTGAAAAATGTGAAAAATTCATTACAATCAAAACTAACAGATTTTGAAAAATTAAAAATAGAAAATGAAAATTTAACGTCTAAATTGAATGAAATTATTCACGATAATGAAACACTGAAAAATGTGGTAAATTCCACAAAGAGTGAAAATTTGAAATTAAAAAATGAAGGCGATTTGGAAAAAGAAGAAAAAGAAAAGGCAAATGAAGAAATTAAATTCTTAAAAAAAGAAAATGAACAAATGTCACGTGATTTTGATAAAGCTAAAGGGGAAATAAATTCTTTACAAGAAGAAGGTAATCGAATTAAGTCAGCGTTAGAAGATATGAAAATAAAAAAAGAAGCTATTGAAGATGAATTAAATGCTTTGAAAAAACAATTAAAAGATTTTCTAATTAAATTCGATGAATTGAAAAACGAAAATTTTAAATTAAAATCAGAAATTGATAAATTTGAAAAACAAAAAAATGATCTTGATAATGAATTATCGAGTCTTGTTGATGAGAAATCAAATTTAAAAACTGAATTATCAAAATTAAAATTTGAACTAGAAAAAATTCTCAAAGATAACGATAAATTGAAAAAAGAAAATAATGATATGAAAGAAGATAATGAAAAAATGCAAAAAGAACTTGGTATTTCAAAAAACGAACATGACAAGCAATTTGAAGAAGAAGAAAATCTAAAAAAAGAACTAAAATCACAATTAATTAATACTCAAACCGAGAATGAAAAATTAAAAAAAGAAATTGATAATTTAAAAATAAATTCTAAGAATTTAAATGAAGAAATAAATAATCTCAAAGCAGAAGATGAAAAATTGAAGAAATTACTCAATACATTGAAAATTGAGAATGAAACATTAAAGAATCAAATTTTTAACTTAGAATCCGAAAAAATGAAACTTTTAAAAGAATTGTTTAATTTGAGGGAAGAAATAGAGAAATTGAAAAAAGAATTGATACTCGATAAAAATACTAAAGAAACGGCATTGAAAGATGTAACTAATCTTCAATCGGAATTATCAGCAATGAGAAGTGAACTGGAAAAGACGAGAGCAGACAATGAACGTTTAAAAACCGATCTTGATGAAATGAAGCGAAATCTAAAGACTTTGAAAAGTGAAAATGAAATTTCGAAACTTGAACTCGAGAAATTAGAGAAGAACTTAATTTCACTAAGAGGAGAAAATTCGAATTTAAATGAAGAACTAAAAAATTCGAAAACCAATTTAGATAAAGTAACAGTTGATAAAACTGATATTGAAAAGGAAATAATTAATTTAAAAACAATAAACGATGAATTAAAAAAATATCATCAAGATTGTGAATTAAAAACCAAAAAATTTGAAAATCAACTTCAAAATCTTCAGAAGGAAAAAGGAAATTTAGAATTAGAACTTGAAAATGTTAAATTAAAATTAGAAAAATTGATGCAAAATTTAACAGCTGAATCATTAGCTAAAGATGCCGCTAATAAGGAACTCGAGGCTTTAAAAAATTCTTTCGCTAATTTAAGAGACGAAATTTTAAAATCTAATCAAGAAAATGACAAATTACTATTGGAAAATGGTAATTTCAAGAAAAAATTCAATAGACAGAAGAGTGAGGGTCAGGAAAATTTACAAAAAATTGAAGACAATAATGAAAAATTGAAAGTTGAAATTAATAAATTAAAGAAAGAATTAGAAAAATACAGATTGGATAGAGATGATTTTGAAAAAATAAAAACAAAATTAATAAATGAAAATAAAAAATTACAGAAAGAATTCGATGAAGAAAAAAAGAAATTCAATAAAATTAGTGGCGAATCAAAAAAAATGAAACAAGAATTAGACAATTTAATGAAAGAATTAAATAAAACAAAAAATGAAAATTTAGAACTCGATTGTCAAATATTGAAACAAAATGAAAAATTACGAATTGACAATGAAAAATTAAAAGAAGAAATTGAAAAATTAAAAATTGAAAGTAAAACTTCATCTGGTATTTGGCTAAAAGCTTTGTTTAAGAAAAAAAAGAATTAGAAAATATTATTTTAATAAACAATTTAATAAACAAATAAACAATTCTTCAATGTTTTTCTAAATACCAAAATATTTAATAATATTTTTTTTCGCGAATATTTTTCTCTTTTCTCTTCATTTTGCAGATAGCGACAAATCTGGTGATTTTCTTAAATTCAATGAGCTTTTAAAAATGAAAATTCAGACACAGAATGATGGTGGGTTTTATTTGAAAAAAAAAAACAGAAAATAATTTTAATTATACAAAAAACCAAAAATTACAAAATATTTAATTTAAATCAATTTATTAAAATATAGAAAAAAAGAGGAAAAAAAAATTGAAATAATTTTCTACATATTTATAGCTATCGATCGTATAAGAGAATTTATAAAATTCATCGGAGATAGAGATAAAATAAAACCAAAAATGAGAGAAATTTTTAAATCAGATGATGAGTTGGGTAATTGGCTAATTCCAGCAGTTAATGAATTAATGAAAAAGTCAGAAAAATTATCGGAAAATATTTTTAATACTGAACAGGAAATACAAAATCTCAATGTTTTTCTTCAACAAAAGGTATAATTGTCAATATTGAAGTATAATTTGTTTTTTCTTTTTTTAATGAATAAATATTTTTGTTTTAGATTATTGGAGATTCAGATATAAGGGATTTTGACAGTGATTCGTGGTTGAAAGTAAATTAATTATTTAATATTTATGCCATTTTATTTTTAATTTAATTTTCAATTCATTTTGTAGAAATATTTGACAATTTAATTCTTTTAAAATTATTATTTAATACTTTTAATTTAATTTCTTATACATTTCAGTTTTTTATTTATTTAATATCTTGATTCTATCTTTTAATAATATTCTTCCTGTGAAATATGATTGCAAATTTAATTTTTCAATTTTTTTTTGTGTTTTTCGAAAAAGATCTTTTTAAATTATTAAAATCGAGAAAAAAAATCTAATTATAATAATTTAATAATAACGTTTTTTAATATTATGGAACAATTATTTTTCTCTAAAAAAAAAAAAAAAAAATGATTTTCTTTTCTGAAAAAAATGTGATAAATAAAATTTTTTTTTTTGCAGTCATTGACATTGAGCCAATTAGCTGAGGTTCATGATAAAATTTGTCATCAAACGTCATCGATAATTGAAGAGGACAATGATTTATTTACACCTGAAGGGAAATTTATCGATAATCAACCACAACAAACAACAAAAATGTTAAATAATCCATTGGAACGAGATTATGATAAAGTTAATAAAAGAATTGCTGCACTTCAAAGGCATATTGATGAAAAAAAATTAGAGGCTTCACGAAAAATGAACGAAATGAAACGATCACTTCGTCAAGAGCAACTTCATTTGATTCAATTAGCTGAAGATATGGTACATCAGAAGAAATTAAATTTTGACTATCAAATGATTATTGATCAGGATCCTTGTTGGATTAATGATTGTCAAGCTGATTGTGGCGATCTTCGAAAGAAAAAAAATTCCACAGATGTTGAAAAATAATGAAAACGAAAATTTTAATTAAAATAATAAATAAAATTAAATAATAAATTTTAATAATAATAATAATAATAAATAAATAATAAATTTTAATTTTTAATAATTGAAATTTTTTTTTAATTATTTAATTTTTAATAAATTTTTTGTTGTTTATTTTTTGTTGTTACTATAAAAACTCGATTAATTAACTCTATAGGAGTTTCCGCTTTTAACGTGCGCCTCTTCTCAATTAATGGCTTTTAGATTAGTAACAAGAATTGAAATCTTTGTACGGGTCTTAACGAAGCATCACATAATTTAATTAATTAGATATTCTCAGATGTATCTTTTGGGTTTTGTCGAAAGTGACTTGGCACGTAAAGCAGCAATTAATCAAGTGTCTTGTATTTAAAGCATTTCTGCTTGACATCTCAGGCAGACATCTTAATCGATCCTCGAGACCATTATTTTCGAGAGACGCTCGTGCAGTTGTTACTCTTTTTTTTTTTCTTTTATTTCTTCATTTTCTATAAACTCTTGTTTTTTTTTTTATATCAATTGAAACAATTACCTGCGTGTAAATAATATTAAATTAAAATGCCTTTGAAATTGCTTTTTATAAAATAATAATAAAATAATAAAAATAAAAATTAATAAAATTCACAGATAGAATTATTGTTTAGACGAATTTTCATTTTTCAAATTAGATTTTCTTTTTAAACGAATTTTTATTTAAACAAATTTTTTAAATAATTTTTATTTGGTGGAATTTTTCTTTTGTTTTTGCTAATTTGCAATTTTGGAAAAAAATAAAAATTTAGAGTTTTTAGAATTACAACAATTCGTATTAAAAAAAAGTTCGTTTTAATCAATATAATTTAAGTATTTTTAGTTTTTGAATGTTCCATTAGCATATGTAACAACTTTTAAGGACACATTACGATTTTATGTTGACAGGAATATTTTTAACTCTTTGCAAATTTAATAGCAACGTTCATCAGTTATTTAAAGATCGTTTTGAATTTTCTAAAAATATTTTCCCAAATACAAAAATTCTTATATTAATAATTTTTAAAATAAATTTAATAATTCAGTAAATGAAAAAAAAAATAAATAAATTAAAATTATATTACTAATATATGACTTTACTAAAATTTATTATAATAACATTTTTGAGAGATTAATTAATTCATTAGAATTACATTAACAAAATATTATTCAAGAAAACAAAGGAATTATTAAAAAATAAAATAAAAATAGAAAAATGATATGAATTAAAATAAAAAAAAAGAAAAATAATAATAATAAATAAAATAGAAAAAAAGGAAATATAATTCCATTCAAAATTGCTTATCGAAATAGATGGTAAATGACAATAGTCACCGATGTCATTCAATATGAGACCAATTTCTGAATTGGTTTAATAGTATAGCGGCTATCGTGGCGCACGCATTGTCTTCAATAATCGAGCATTGATCATTACATGTCACAAATGCCATTTTGGAAATCAATCATTAATCTCTGATAAGCTTGTCTCTTCCGGTTAAGTGAAGGTAAATTTTCAATTGATTTCATCAAAGTCCTTCAGAAATGTCATTCACTCCCAAAAGCATATATACATATATAAACTGAATATATTAACAAATTGTTACAAAATATCCGCTTTGGAAAATTTATTTTTCATTAAATTTCATTGAATTAAATTGAATTGAATTAATTTAATGTAATTTAATTTAATTAATTTAGTTTAATTTAATATAATATAAATATAATTTCGAATGATGGTAAATCAATTTTTTGCAAAATAAAAATTACCGACACAAAAATCTACCTTACCGACTGATGGTAAAACAGATTTTTGGAAAATGATAATATTAAAGTTACCTACACAGAAATCTACATTACCAACTGATGATACAGCAGGTTTTTTTTTTGAAAAATGAAAAATAAAAATTACCGTCATAGGAATCAACCATACCGACTGATGGTAAAACAGATTTTTGGAAATAAAAATTACCGACACATACATCTACCTTACCGACTGATGGTAAAACAGATTTTTGGAAAATCAAAATATTAAAGTTACCGACACAGAAATCTACTTTACCAACTGATGATAATGAAATTGGTTTATTAAAGAAAATATCAAAGTTACTGACACAGAAATCTACATTACCGACTGATGGTAAAGCAGGTTTTTTTTTGAAAAATGAAAAATAAAAGTTACCAAAACAAAAATCTACTTTACCGCTTGATGGTAAAACAGTTTTTTCAAAAATGAAACTATAAAAAATTGCCGACACAGGAATCTACTTTACCGACTGATTGTAAAACTGATTTTTGGAAAATGAAAAATGTAAAAGTTACCGATAAAGAAATCTACATTACCGACTGATGGTACATAAAATTTTTGAAAAATGAAAATATCAAAAATTACCGACACAGAAATCTACTTTATCGACTGATGGTAAATAATTTTTTTTTTGATGAAATTTTATTAACTTTTTTAAAACTGTTTTACCATCGGTCGGTATTTACCTTCAGTCGGTAAGGTAGATTTCTGTGTCAGTAATTTTTATATTTTCATTTTCAAAAAACTGTTTTGCTATCAGTCGGTAAAGTATATTTTTGTGTCGGTAATGTTTCATATTTTTATTTTTTAAAAAACCTGTTTTACCATCAGTCGGTAAGGTAGATTTCTGTGTTGGTAATTTCTATATTTTCATTTCCAAAAAACTGTTTTGCCATCAGTCGGTAAGGTAGATTTCTGTGTCGGTAATTTTTATATTTTCATTTTCAAAAAAACTGTTTTGCCATCAGTCGGTAAGGTAGATTTCTGTGTCGGTAATTTTTATATTTCAATATAAATGGGTTTCACTGTATCTATATACCTTATGAAAATTTCAAAAAAATCTGCATTTCTCTGTTTTGCAACTGTCTTTTACCTAATTGAATCTAAACAAGAAATATGAAAAAAAAATCTTGTTTATTTAATATATATTAAACGAAAATATAAATTATTATTATTAAATATGAAAAAAGAACTTGTAAAGTGCGAAAAATATTCATTTTTACATATATAAATTATATGAACATTGAAGCGTTTATGTTTGAGAATTTAAGGTTGTATATCGCGAAGAATTCAAACCACAGAGGATACCTCATCGGTGGTTAACATTGGCATTCAGCCACAAAGCGCACATAACGTGACCTGTTTTCATTATATTCGCCAAGCATCCCGTTTTTCGTATTCACATAGTCCACTTTTGCCCCCTCCTATATAACACCATGTATATATATATATATATATATATATATATATATATATATATATATATATATCCTATATATATATATATATATAGTATACACACTATAGTCTCTTCAGCGCCTCCATCAACGAAGCTCGGTTTCAGTACATGCGGTTCTTTTCCGGACATGCGGCACTTGGCCGCCGCTCACTACGCGGCTTATTCCACTTCCGAGTGGACCCTTGTGTACAACCCCTTTTCGTACACACACACACACATATATATACATATATGTATATACAATTGTACCATAGGGCAATAATCGGGTTTCAAACAATTGCCTTTACAATTTGATTTGCCCGACTGGTTCAATTACATTGTCGACTCTCATCCTTCAAAACACAACTCTGCGGCTACTATGCGTATCAATCCCCGCAAAATCCATTTGCTATTAAAAACGGCATTGCGTCCTGCGTTATTGATTGTTTTATATATATATATATATATATATATATATATGTATATATATAAAATACGAACAGCAAACATTTTCGGGATTTTCGTTCACATTGCAAATCTACTTTGCTCCCGTTAATACATTTATCTGACCGTTGAAACGCTAATAATATTTATGCACGTCTGTTTTTACGGGTCAATATATTTTATATATAAATGAAACGATTCTGATATTAGTGTTTCATTAATATAACTGTTTTATTTAACCCGAATTTTGTTTCATGAAGCTTAAATTGTATATAAAGAATCGAGAGATAGTGTTAAAATAATGTCTGACTATAATTGTCGTTTACTACTTAATATTAAATTATTAAAAATTAAAACTTTTTAGTTGGTTAAAAATATAAATTTTACTTACAAAAAATTTTTTCTGGCTACAAACATTTTTATTTTTACTGATAATATCAGAATTACAATGATTTTAAATGATGTCTGACCACAATTGACTTTTACTACTTGATATGACTAAAACCATTTTTAATATATTTAAAACGATCTTTTACTACGTTAATAATAACAAAAAATGTTGCAAATTTGACTAAAATCGACTTATACTACTGATTTTACAATTCGAAGAATTTAAATCGTACTGTCTGTCTAGAAATTACTTTTTCCACTGATTAAACATTTACTAATCTTTTTTTTAAACACTTTTGTTTACGATTAGTAGGACAATTATAAAAACGCAAGAAAATTTGGTCTGACTGTAAATGACTTTTACTACACATAAATTCAATGCTTTTAAAATATGTCTGACTGCAATTTCCTTTTTCTACTGAAAATATACTTTTACCACGAATATAAAAATATAATTAAAGATGTCTAACTAAAATTGACTTATACTACTGATTTTATAATTCGAAGAATTTTAACTCTTCTGTCTGTTTAGAAAATTTTTTTCTACTGATTAAATATATGTCTGACTGAAATTGACTTATACTACTGATTTTATAATTCCAAAAATTTAAACTGTTTTGTCTGTCTAGAAATTGCTTTTTCTACTGAAAACATACTTTGACCACTGACATGACTTTTTTTACCATGTCTGACTAAAATTAACCTTTACTACTGATTTTATTATTCCAAGAATTTTAACTCTTCTGTCTGTCCAGAAATTACTTTTTCTACTGATACAACAATTACTAATAGTTTTTAACAAATATGTTTATAATTAAAACGACAATTACCTATAAAAATTTAAAAAAAAATTGTCTGACTATAAATGTCTTTTACTACACATAGAAAATTATAAGGGGCTGCTCACAAAATACTTAACGCTTTTTTTGGAAAATTTCAACCCCCCCTCCCCCTATGTACCGCACAGTTACATACATTAGCGCCATTTTTTTGGCTGACCGTAACAAATAGCTTGACCCCTCCTCCCCTCTAGAAGCGTTACTTATTTTGTGAACTACAGTGAACTACAGTGAACTACAGTAGACTTTTTCTACTTAAAATATAATTTTTCTAATTAATATGAAAAATTTTAATATTTAAAATTTTGTCTGTCTAAAATCGACTTTTACTACTGACTGTATTATTTCGAGAATTTTTACTGTTCTGTCTGTCCAAGAATTATTTTTTCTACTGATGATATAACAATTACTATCCGTTTTTAACAAATATTTTTACACTTAAAACGACAATTACTTATAAAAATTAAAAAAAAAATTGTCTAACTATAAATGTCTTTTACTATTTATAATTTACAATAGTTATTAAAAAAAGTCATCTTTCGTTAAATCATTTTTTTTAACATTTCGATTTTTTTCTTTCAAAAACAGTTTTTATATATATATAAAAAAAGTAGATAAAATATCGTAAAATTTTCTTTCGCGAACGAAAGGAAAAAAAAATGGGGGAAAAAAAATAAAGTTGAGGAATGTTGGGATCGTCAATAAGTGGACAATTGATTGAACGACCAAGTCAACGACAGTATATAAAGGGAATGCGACATTTGCTTCCATTTTCGATTTAGCTTTCAAGGTTCGTCTGTTCTATTCTTTCTCTTAGACTTCTCTCTCTCTCTCTCTCTCTCTCTCTCTCTCTCTCTCTCTCTCTCTCTCTGTTCTTCAAAGGAAAGAACTCGCTTCGTTTATTGTCAAGCACCTTGTTCCGACACCGAGTAAAGAAGAAAATCTCCATTTCCGGTTGGAAATAATGAAGAACGACGCTGCTTTCTGCACGGAACAAAGGTAAACCGATGGCGCAGTGAAAGCAAAAAAAAAAAAAAAATTCTTCAAAAGAGACCGATATATAAAAAAAAGAACCTAATATGATGTCATTGCTGATGGTGTTTCCGTCTTTAGTTTATGACACCTTTCTTAATTTCATCTTTTATTTTCCACTACTTTTCTTTTTTTTTATTCTTTGAACATCGATACTCGTTTTTTTTCTAAAGCGGAAAAAATCATTATTTGTCGAAAAACATGTTTAATTATTTATTTATTATTTATTAATTATTTATTTATTATTTTTTAATTATTTTTTAATTATTAATTATTTATAAAAAAAATTTTTTGTTTAATCGTAAACAAATTGAATATTTCCTTTGGAAAGAAATGATTTTAAATAAATGAAAAAATTATAATAAAATATTTTCTAACTTGTAGAGATGCAAAAAAAAAAAGGTAAAATATTTTGAAGATAAAAGAGAAAAAGGAAAATATTATATTGAATAGGATTCAGTCTGACTAAAGTCGACGTTTACTACTGGGACGGCACGCGACTGACGCATCATTTGAAAATAAATTTAAACTCCTTGTTTTTCTATTTTAAATTTAAAATAAAAAAATTTGGTTTATTAAATTACTACACAATGGTGAAAATTTATTAGTCATAATAATTCCGCGATATTATTTCTGTAAATATTTTTGCAATTTAATAAATTTTTCAATTTATAAATTGAATTTTTTATAAAATTCCTTCGAATTTTTTGCTTTTTAAAATAATTTTTATTTACAATTTATAATTTATTTATATTATGAAACAAATATTATTTAGTAGTAGAATAATAGTAGTTAAATTATTGTTAATTATTTAAATTGTAATTAATTAATTACTATATCATGCAATTTTTATATTCCTGAAATAAATAACCGATATTTCTAATATTATTTTCTGATACTTTATTTCGAAGAGTAGAGGGAGTGAGAGAAAGAGAAAAAAAAATTGAAGAGCGTTTGGAGAGTAAGGAAAATTTAATGTGGGTAAAAAAAAAATGAAATTACCTCGTAACCCAACATCCAGCGGTTATATCTAAAATCTATAAATAGACAAGCGAAGCAAGAATCGAGAAGATAAGAACAATCAAGTCACGGCAAAATACAAATATATATATATATATATATATATATATATATATATATATTTCGTTCGCAAAGTTTTCTAATCTTCCTGAAAGATCTGCTCTTCACTGTATTGAATATAGGAGAATATATCCTTCGATTGAATATTATGCAACTAATTTCAGTTATGACATAAAATATAGACTAAAACTAGTTTCATTTAAGTAAAAAAGGGAACATTTTCTCTTAAATTATTGTAATTTTTTTTATGAGTAGTAAAGGGCATTTATAGTCAGACAAAATTTTTCTTTTTTTTGTCATAGTTTTTAATTGCAAACATAAGTGTTAAAAATAATTTTTTCACTGTTAAATCAGTAGAAAAATTAATTTCTAAACAGACAAAACAGTTTAAATTCTTGGAATCATAAAATCAGTAGTAAAAATCAATTTTAGTCAGACAAAATTTAAAAAGGTTTAAAATTTTCATATTAATTAGAAAAATTATAGTTTAAGTAGAAAAAGTAATTTCTGTAGAGACAGAAGAGTTAAAATTCTTAGAATTATAAAATCAGTAGTATAAGTCAATTTCAGTCAGACATCTTTAAAAGAGGGCATATTAGTCGTAAAAGTATATTTTCAGTAGAAAAAGTAAATTTCAGACATATATTTTTTTAAAGTATTGTAATTTTTTTTATGAGTAGCAAAAGACATTTATAGTCAGACAAATTTTTTTTTGGCATAGTTTTTTAAATGCAAACATAAGTGTTAAAAACGATTTTTAACTGTTAAATCAGTAGAAAAATTCATTTCTAGACAGACAAAACAGTTTTAATTCTTGGCATTATAAAATCAGTAGTAAAAATCGATTTTAGTCAGACAAAAATTAAAAAAGTTTAAAATTTTCATATTAATTAGAAAAATTATAGTTTAAGTAGAAAAAGTAATTTCTAGACAGACAGAAGAGTTAAAATTTTATAGAATTTTAAAATCAGTAGTAAATGTTAATTTTAGTCAGACATCTTAAAAAAATCATATTAATCGTTAACGTATGTTTTCAGTAGAAAAAGGAAATTTCAGTCAGACATTTTTTCAATTTTTTTAAATTTTTTATGAGTAGTAAAAGACATTTATAGTCAGACAAAAATTTCTTTTTTTGTCATAGTTATTAATTTCTTAAAATAAGTGTTAAAAACTAAATGATTTAACAGTTAAAATTCGTTTATAACACTTATGTTTGAAACTAAAAAAATATTTCAAAAAAAAGAAAATTTTGTCTGACTATAAATGTCTTTTACTACTCATGAAAATTTGCAATAATTTTTAAAGATGTCTGACTTCAATTTACTTTTTCTACTGAAAACATACTTTTACGAGTAATATGACTTTTTTAAGATGTCTGACTAAAATCGACTTTTACTACTGATTTTATAATTCCAAGAATTTAAACTGTTTTGTCTGTCTAGAAATTTGCTTTTTCTACTGAAAACATACTTTGACCACTAACATAACTTTTTTTTACCATGTCTGACTAAAATTAACCTTTACTACTGAGTTTATTATTCCAAGAATTTTAACTCTTCTGTCTGTCGAGAAATTACTTCTTCTACTGATTCCCTATTAAAAATTAACTACTGGTGCATTACAGCGCCACTAATGGTAGTACTGGCGCGATATTGGTACCAGTACTGCGCCAGGAGTGAACTCTCGTAATTTTTGGTAGGGTTAAATTAATTCAGTAGAAAAATTAATTTCCAGATAGACAAAACAGTTTAACTTCTTGGAATGATAAAATCAGTAGTATAAGTCAATTTCAGTCAGCCATATATTTAAAAATTATATTAACTCATTTAACAAAAAAATTTTGCATCTCTCTTTGTAATTTTTATATAATCTTTATAACTCTGGAATTATTTTGAAAATTACTTTTTTTTTTGGTAAAAAATTTTTTTTTTCATTTTTTTTTTTTTTTTTTTTTTTTTTTTAAATCTTGATACTGATCAGGGTGTGACTGAGTCGTTGGCTCGTTTTCCATCACCCAAAAGGGTTCAACTGCTTATCTGACAAGTTTCTGTATTGCAAGTGTATATAGAAAAGCTATGGAGTCACTGAGACAACGCAGGGGATGAATGTAGTGTTCGGTGGGATGCTCTTCAAGCATCCCGAACCTCGACGGAAATAACCGATCAAAGACGGGACAATCCGAATGTTCAGCTACCCCTGTCAGTAGGCCTGCCGCAACGCAGCAGTGCGCGCGCTTTTTCATCCCTCTGAGCTTTCACGCCTTCGATCTCTTTTTTCGCTACATTTTTTTTTTCAAACTTAGTCCATTATTATTATTATTATTATTATTATTATTATTATTATTATTATTATTATTATTATTATTATTAATATTATTATTGTTATTGTTATTATTATTATTATTAATACTAAAAAAAATTTATTCATCTTCCCTCACTTTTCTTCATGACAAAAAAACTTTTTTTTGCCAGCAATAAAAAAAATTTTTTAAAAAACATTTCCTGCCAAGATTTTTTTTTAAATAAAATATATTATTCTACGGGAAAATTTAATCATAAAATATAAAAAATTTTACTTGTGTTGAGAATTAATGTATATGAATAATGTATGTGTTCAAAAATTGATGTATATATATATATATATATAAAAAAAAGATAACTTTTCACAATTAATATATTGAGTGTTAAAAATTAATATAAGAAAAAAAAAGGTGTAAGAAAATGAAAAAAGAGTGAAAAATCAAAAACAGTGCAAAAATCAATTATTGTGGAACTAAACATATTTTTGTGAGAGAAATTAATCTTTTAAATGTGTGACATATTTTTGAAGATATTGATATAAAAAAAAAAGTTTTTCATGAAGAAAATGTAAAAATTACTTCAAAAAAAAAAAAAAAAAAAAATAAGAAAATATTCTCGAGGTTTTAAAAAGAAGAAATTTACCTTTCATCAAGATAATATATATATATATTTTTAAATCGAAAAAACGACTAAATAAATTGAAATTAATTTTTCTAAAAACAAAATATCTTCATACAAAGAAATTCTTATGCAATAAATCAAGAAAATTACATAATTATCCTCGAGATTGGAAAAATAGAAAATAATTAGAAATTGATATTTCATTTTTTTTTTTTTTATTATAAAAATCATTTTTTCAAAGAAAGGAAAAAATTTATTGACAAAAAATTGATGAAGTGTCGAAAAATAATAAACACCTTTAAATTCATAAAATCCAATTGAAGAAAAAAATATATCATCAAAGGAAATAGAGGAAAATAATTTTCAAACTAAAACCAAGCAGCGCTCGACAATTATTTGCATTTCCAATTACGAAAAAAAAAAATTGTGTCACACTTTAATTGGGTTTATCGAAAAAAAAAAAAAAAAAAAAAAGTTGCCAATTTATCAGAATTATCGTCTGATATAAGTTTTATGCATCTGAGAATATTTTTATCATATATAGATATATTTTGTGAAAATCAGAACGCAAGTGTAAATCGCATTTCCCATTCAGTGGTCCGTGTGAAACCGGAAGTTCAAGCGCAATGTGGACACGATCACAGAGGCCAATACGTCGATAGATCATTTCCCCCTCCCCTGTTTAACATAACCCTGCCTTAATCAAGATCGACGTGTAACTTGTACGTGCGCGGAAATGTTTCGAGCTTAAAGCTTGATTGGCTGATCTGTGCTTTGGCTGTTTACAGGGACGCGAGAGTGAATTAGTTCAAAAATTAGTGGGAAATAACAATGCGATAACTAGACAAAAAAAAAAAAACATTTTTTCAAAAGGAAAAAAAATTAGCAAAGAAGAACTTTTTTTTTCATATTCTCATGATAAAAAAACGAAGAGAAAGGAAATTTATTTCTACAAGATGAAATTTCATTGTCATCTTTTTTTTCTGATGTTTCTTTTTGCTGGAATTGTCAATTCGGAGTTTCTAATTGAAACAGTCGATGCACCAAGTAAGTAGTTTTACTAGACTTTAAGACGCCGTTGATGATATTTTAAGGCTAAGGTTAAAACCTTAAACTGTCTCTAGAATTAAAATTAAAATGGATCAGTGGAGCAGAGTGAATTTTTATATCGATGTTGATTTTATATTTATAAACAGTACACCTTCTTTTTTTTCCATATTTTATAAATAAGTGTGAATAAAACACAATTTTTGAAGGTTTTATTTTCATGACTATTTTAATATTTCACTGGAAAAAAAAAAAAATTTTAAGACACTTTTTCCATTTTTAAGACATTTTTATGTGTCTTACATCATAGACTAATAGAAAAATATTTTAGATATTTTAATTGCAAAAAAATGTCTTTTTTTTTAAGACACTTTTCCAGTTTAAGACATTTTTAGTGTCTTAAATTATAGACCAATAGCAAAATATTTTAATTATTTTCTTTTTTGCAAAAAAAAAAAAATCGAATTTTAAGACTCTGTTCTGTTTTTAAGACACTGTTCTCAATTTTAAGTCATTTTTTTTAGTGTCTTAAATAATAGACCAATAGTAAAATATTTTAGATATTTTAATTGCAAAAAATATGTCTTATTTTAAGACACTTCTCCATTTTAAGACATTTCTAGTGTCTTAGATCATAGACAAATAGAAAAAAAAATTTTAACTATTTTCTTTTTTGGAAAAAAAATCGAGTTTTAATTTAATTGCAAAAAATATGTCTTATTTTAAGACACTTCTCCATTTTAAGACATTTTTAGTGTCTTAAATTATAGACCAATAGCAAAATATTTTAAATATTTTCTTTTTTGCAAAAAAAAAATCGAGTTTTAAGACTCTGTTCTGTTTTAAGACACTGTTCTCAATTTTAAGTCATTTTTTTAGTGTCTTAAATAATAGACCAATAGAAAAATATTTTAAATATTTTCTTAATTGCAAAAAAATGTCTTATTTTAAGACACTTCTCCATTTTAAGACATTTCTAGTGTCTTAGATCATAGACAAATAGAAAAAATATTTTAAATATTTTCTTAATTGCAAAAAAATTTCTTATTTTAAGACACTTTAAAATTTTATGACATTTTTATAATGTTTTAGAACATTGGCCAATGGCTAAATATTTTACACTACATCTTTATATGAAACAGCGATATGTTTCTCTAGAATAATGAAAAATTTCCCTATTTTAGTAAAACATATCGCTAATTCAATGAAACTTATCATTGTTTTTGGTTGAAATTTTTTTTTTTTCCTTGTAATTTTTTTATGTGAAAATTAAATATGGAGAAAAAAAAACATGTAAAACAAAAATAAAGTAATATTTAATTGTCAAAGTAAATTCTAAACTATGACGGAAATTTCTATGTATTTCTGACAATTTTTTGCAAATAGTAGAGATACTATTTCCGGAGTGAATTTCACTATTTCCGAATAAGCAAAGAGACGCTCAAAAGTTACAGACATTTTAGGTTTTTACTATATATTGTAAAAATAAATTTATTTCTAACCGATTATTTGAATTAAATAAATTCAGTGTAGAGAGAGAGAGAGAATAAATAATTATTTGAAACTATAAAAACTATTGTATATACACTAAGTTTTATATTTAAAATTAGAATAAGTAAGAAATTATGAAACGTCAAAGCTTCTTCATAGAAATATCAAAACTTTCTATAAAATTCATTAACTTACAACTTTAATAAAACTTGTCAAATCCTTTTTTTCTAGAGCTTAACTTTTGTTGAAATCAAATTTATAATTAATTTTTCTTTTTTTTTGTTTTTTAATTATTTTGTAACTCAACTTTTGTCACCTGAGGCAGTTTTAAACATATATATAAATAAATTAAAAATTTAACCTTTTTGTTTTTACTTAATAAATTCGAAATATTAATAATAATTTAACTATTGTTAAGTTTTTATTTATTCAATGGAACTAAAGATAATTTATGATAATTTATTATTAGCTTATATATAGAATTATGTGTATAGTTTGCAATGTGAAGATAATCGATATCGTTTCTAGAACTTGAGAGATGTATAAAAACGGAGATAAGGAATTTTCTATATATACATATATATATATTCCCTTTTTGAAAAGTGCTATAGTCATTAATATTATATTCATATCGTCAGTCCATCATCTCTAGAAGAAAAGTCATTTGGAACATGTGGTTAGAAAAAAACTCTATAGAAAAATAAGGGGAAAATCATTTTTATCAAGAATAAGAATTTTTTTAAAAAATTTTTCATTACATTGAAAAGAAAATTTATTTAATTTGAAATAAATTTTTTAATGTTAAATATATAAAAAATTGTTGCTATAAATGTAAATTACAAAAAAAAATTAATTGATTCAAACAAAGAATAAAATAAAAATTAAAAAAAAAAATGAATATAAAAATAGTGATAAGAAATTGAAAAAGAAAATATTCTAAAGGAACAAGAAAAAAAGGGATTACAGTTTTGAATAAAAAAAAAAAAAAAAAAAGGAAAAGCAAAAAGAAAGTTTGAAAATTGTTTATTTTACTTCCGCGCGTTTTTCGCGGTGAAAAAGTTTGTTGTAAAGACGTGAATGAAATTGGTACACGTTTTCCATTTGTAAGAATAACTGACTAACGTTAAAATGCAAAATGAGAATTTCTTTAAATTGGACTGAATTGGAAATGTTTCAAATTATTGAAAGATATTTCGAAAGATACAAACTTTTCTTCCCCTCCCAGTTATTTTTTTTTTCTCTCTCTTCTTTAGTACTGTCATGGTCTATATTTAAAACCACCTGTTTAATATTCATTCGAGATATATCAGGACAACTCGAAAGCAATCAATTCTTATTATAAGTAGTTTATATATACTATATATATATATATATATATATATATTTATGTTTGTCATCCAGTTCACTTACTATGATTAAATCAACAGTTCTTGTGAAGTCTTACCAATTAACGTAATTGTTTCTTAGTATCTCTATATGTATAACTTTTTATAAAACATAATATATATGTCATTTATTAATATAGTCAACTTTTTTTCTTATTATTTATTTAAAAATAATTCACTCAACAAAAATTGATTTCTCGTTAATAATATAAAATATCATATTTTTATAATCAAATTTATGTTTTATTTTCAAATATATTACAAAATTGATTGAAAAGAAGTGATATTTGTTACTTTTTTTTCGAGGGTGAATTTAGTCCATTGTACACTTTTTCTGTAGTAGTGTAATTATAATATTATACCTTGTAATAACGAGCAATGACGCGAAGTAACGTATATTTAAATTTAATACAGTAATACAAAAAATTGTTAAAAATTATTATTATTTTTTTTATAGGTGTATGCAAATTTTATATCCGAGATAGCACGTAAGCTTGCAGCAACCTTGCGGCAAGCTTGCCGCGCAATATTTTTCCAACCTTGCACGTAAGCTTGCAGCAACCTTGCGGAAAGCTTGCCGCGCAATATTTTTCCAACCCTGCACGGCAAACTTGCCGCAAGCTTACTGCAAGCTTTAAATGTTCCACCAGGCCGAAGGCTTAAATGGTAAGCTTACCGAAGGATTGCAGTGTAAGGTTACAGCAAGATTGCACAAGAAAATTATCGAAAAATTGCTCAGTAAGCTTGCATGGGTAAAGATAATAGCAAGATTGGTGTAAGGTTACCAAATAACCTTGCTTTAAACCTAAAAATTATTTTTAAAATATTTCGTCATATTATATAATTATATTATATAAATTTTATTATATAAATTAGACGAAACATTTAAAGAAAAATTTTTTTAGGTTCAAAGCAAAGTTGTTTGGCAACCTTGCACCAATCTTGCTACAAACTTAGCGTGCAAGCTTACTGAGCAATCTTTCGATAATCTTATTGTGCAATCTTGCAGTAAATTTTCACTGCAATCTTTCGGTAAGCTTACCATGCAAACTTTCGATCAGGTGGAACATTTGAATCTTGCAATAAGATTGCGCAGCAAGTTTGCCGTGCAAGGTTGGCAACATTGCGAAGCAAGCTTGCCGCAAGATTGCTGCAAACTTCAAATGTTCCACCTGACCGAAATCTTGCATGGTAAGCCTACTAAAAGATTGCAGTGTAAGGTTACTGCAAGATTGCATAAGAAAATTATCGAAAGATTGCTCAGTAAGCTTGCACGGTAAAGCTTGTAACAGGATTGGTGCAAGGTTACCAAATAACCTTGCTTTAAACATAAAAATTATTTTTAAAATGTTTCGTCATATTATATATTTATAGTATATAAGTTTTATTATATAAATTAGATGAAACATTTAAAGAAAAATTTTTTTAGGTTCAAAGCAATGTTGTTTGGCAACCTTGCACCAATTTTGCTACAAACTTACCGTTCAAGTTTACTGAGCAATCTTGCGATAATTTTATTGTGCAATCTTGCAGTAACCTTACATTGCAATCTTTCGGTAAGTTCACCATGCAAGATTTCGGTCAAGTAGGATATTTAAAGCTTACGGCAAGTTTACCCTGCAAGGTTGGCAATATTGCGCGGCAAGCTTGCCGCAAGGTTGCTGCAAGCTTACGTGCTATCTGGAATGAAGTATATTTTTTTGTTTATAGTTTAGTTTAAAGAAATTAGTTTTATGGAGATTGATGTTGGTATCGATAAAGCATTCAATAATATTATAAAATACACTGATTAGAATAACAATTTTCTAATAAATAATTATTAATAAATAATAATATCGTAATAACAATTACTAATTTTAAACAATAAAGTGTATGAAGCACTGTGTTTCTGTAATATTTCGTAATACTGAGTAGTATTTTATGGTAATTAAGCGTAATACCTTGTAATAACCCTGTAATAAACTGTAATAAGTGTAATAATAGAATAATAGGTGAAATAGGGATTCCATTGTAGTTTTTCAATTCCTCCCTCGCTTTTTTTTTTCATTAATTGGAAAATCATTATAAAAATGAAAAATAAAAATAAATACTATTTCGAATAAAGATATGATAATAATGATTGTCAGGGGAAAAGATATGAAAAAAATCTGTCAATAATAATTACAATACATCAGTAAATGCATAACATGACCATAACCTGTTTATTTAATCGATAAATTATGCAAATTGACACAACGGTTGTCGCATCAATGTAGTGATTGACCACGATTGTGGAAAGTGTCAAAGGCAAATTGACTGGCACATTATCATACAAAATTGTCAAAAAAAAAAAAAAGTATTCCTTCAAAATGAACAATAATAATTTAAACAATTCATAATAATAATAATAATTATAATAATAATAATAATAATAATAATAATAATAATAATAATAATAATAATAATAATAATAATAATAATAATAATAATAATAATAATAATAATAATAATAATAATAATAATAATAATAACAATAACAATAACAATAATAATAATAATAATAATAATAATAATAATAATAATAATAATAATAATTCATTAATTATCCATTTTCTTTTAATGATAAATACCATATCTTCGTATTCTCTATTCTAAAATACTTCCCACTTTCTGTTTGCTTTAGTTCTGTAATTATAATTCAAATTTCAATTGTAATTTTAGATTTCGTTTCAATTTTAATATACTCCATTTTCCAATAATGTGTGTGCATTATGGATGTGATTTTTTTTACACGTGAATTTAAATTGATAATTTTATTAATTTTTTACAATTTTTTTTTTTTTTTTAATAGAAATATTATTTTAAATGAAATTTTTAACATACAGCCAGAGAAATGTTTTATTAAAACCAAATATATATATATATATATGTATATATATATAGGTATATAATTTAAATGAAATTTGTCTCAGTCTATTTATTTTGCGTAAATAAAAAATTTTTTCATACATAAAATTTATTTAACAATATATTTGTCAGTGAAACAAATATCCATAAAATAATTTCTCTGAATTTAAAATAAATTAAATAAATAGATTATCCAAAAAATGTAAATGAAAGAAAATATTTATTAAATTGATATTTGCAGAAATTAAATTAAAAAAAAAAGTTATAAAAAAAAAATATACGATCAGTCGAATTTTACGATTGTGTATATAAATTTTTATTTCATCCATAAAAGCTTGGGGAAAAAAAAAAAAATTATGTGACAGTTTAATAGATAAAATGATGTAGTATAATTATTTTAAGTATACAATATATTATGTATATTACTGTATTGGGTTTTTTTTTTTAAGTTAAAAAATTTTTCATTTCTCAAGGGGAATTTTCTTTTCTTTTTCGCGCGCGCGCAAAAAAAAACCATTTGCCTCCCGAGCATTTACTTTCTGTTTTATGTGAATGTATATACGTGATAGTCAGGAGCATTGAGGTGGTGGGTGGGGGACTTAAGGATCATATGAAGGACTGAAATGGAACATACGTTTTATACGTGAATGGGCCGTGTACCCACGCCTTTATTGCACTGATATCGAAATTATTGCTCGTACACAGTACGCGAAGACGTGCCTTCCACGAGAGAGAGAGAGAGAGAGAGAGAACGATCCTCGCGAAGCAATGAATGTGACTCATAACGATCAAAATTTCACGATCTCTTTATTCAAACGCAAATATTTTAACAACTTTTAAGTTAACATTTTTTTTTATGATTCTTATTTTATTGTCTACGTAGTTAAATAGAAAGAGTTGTAAATAATTTTTATTTTTTTACAGTACACGAATTGCTTTTTATAATTCTAAAATATGAGAGGTTGCTATGAAAACTGTTGCTATGGAGACTGTTGCTATGGAAACCGTTGCTATGGAATCGGTTACTATGGAAACGGTTGCTATGGAAACGGTTTTTATGGAAACCGTTGCTATGTTGCTATGGAAACGGTTTATATAGAAACCGTTGCTATGGAATCGGTTGCTATAGAAACGGTTCCTATGGAAACCGTTGCTATGGAATCGGTTGCTATGGAAATGGTTGCTATGGAAATGGTTACTATGGAAACGGTTGCTATGGAAACGGTTCCTATGGAATCGGTTTTTATAGAAACCGTTGCTATGGAATCGGTTGCTATGGAAACGGTTGCTATGGAAACGGTTGCTATGGAAACGGTTGCTATGGGAACGGTTCCTATGGAAACCGTTGCTATGGAATCGGTTGCTATGGAAATGGTTACTATGGAAACGGTTGCTATGGAAACGGTTCCTATGGAATCGGTTTTTATGGAAACCGTTGCTATGTTGCTATGGAAACGGTTTATATAGAAACCGTTGCTATGGAATCGGTTGCTATGGAAACGGTTACTATGGAAACGGTTTCTATGGAAACCGTTGCTATGGAAACGGTTACTATGGAAACGGTTGCTATGGAATCGGTTGCTATGGAATCGGTTGTTATGGAAATGGTTACTATGGAAACCGTTGCTATGTTGCTATAAAAGCGGTTCCTATGGAAACCGTTGCTATGTTGCTATGGAAACGGTTTATATAGAAACCGTTGCTATGGAATCGGTTGCTATGGAAACGGTTACTATGGAAACGGTTGCTATGAAAACGGTTGCTTTGTTGCTATGGAAACGGTTTCTATGGAAACCGTTGCTATGGAAACGGTTACTATGGAAACGGTTGCTATGGAATCGGTTGTTATGGAAACCGTTGCTATGGAAACCGTTGCTATGTTGCTATAAAAGCGGTTCCTATGGAAACCGTTGCTATGTTGCTATGGAAACGGTTTATATAGAAACCGTTGCTATGGAATCGGTTGCTATGGAAACGGTTGCTATGGGAACGGTTCCTATGGAAACCGTTGCTATGGAATCGGTTGCTATGGAAACGGTTACTATGGAAACGGTTGCTATGGAAACGGTTGCTATAGAAACGGTTGATATGGTAACGGTTCTCATGGAAACGGTTGCTATGCCAAAGAGAACTTTTATTACAAATAAAATACATTAAAAAGTAATATTAAATTAATGATTAACAAAAAGAAAAAAAGGAAACGCAGTTAAAATTGTGTGCGCTAAGTCGTCAACAAATAAATAAATACTAGAAATATAAATAATTAAACATATATATGTATATATATATATATATATATATATATATATATATATATATATATATATATATATATATATATAATAGTAGAATAATATTATATATTTAAGATGATTGATAAATTTTTGAAAAAAGTTGATAAATAAAAAGTGTTTTCTTTATTATATCTCAATATCATAAAACTTTAATTTCAAACAGTTCAATTTAATCATGGATATATTAAAAGCTTGAAAGAAGTTGTTAATTTTAAGTTCCTTGAAGCATTTGCCATGAGGAAAATTAACTCTCCAACAAAGAAAGTATAAAATTAACAATCTTATATATATATATATATATATATATATATATATATATATATATATATATATATATATATATATATATAACTGAACTTTTTGAAGAGAGTCGAGAAATTATAAGTTCTGTTATATGTAGTGTTAGCCATATAAAAAGTAAAATTATTTACGTTTTTCTGTTTTATTAGTTAAACATTTTTTTTTCCTAAATTATAATTGTTATAAAATTTTATTATTACATTGTTCCCCATTCAAAAATGGTTTTATTAATTAAAATAAATGATTTGAAAAATGTATTTTCTTATTCAATATTATATTAAAATATAAAATTTATATCGAGAATAATATAATAAAAATTCAATGGATATTTTTTTATAATTATAGCTGTTGCATTCGAAATTCAATCACATTTGAAAATGTAGGAATCTTTTTTTTTCCAATTTAAATGCAAAAAAAAAGGACTCTTTAAAGTTCAACAATCCTAGTTCGCATAGAACGTTTGTAATAATTAGTTAGAGGAGAAAAAATAGAATATTCTTCTCCGTCCCTCTTTCTCTCTCATTGGTAGTTCGTACTTTCTGCGGTCGATTCAAAAAGTTGGACCAACGAGTAGTTAGTTATTCTCTATAACCTTCCAGTCAGTTGGCATCGCTAGGGAAAACATAGGGGAAAGTAAATATAGAAACTTTACAAATCCTTTAAAAAAACCTTTCCTAATTATTGCGTACTATATATAAAATAAGTTTAAAATAATATTTTTAATTACAAAATTTACTTGATTTCTTTCAAAAAAAAATTTTCCAATGTTTGCTTTATATTTTCTACTTTAAACTGAGTTTATTTAAATTTTTTTTTTTTAATTTGTTACATTTTAATTCGTTTTTAATTTACTTTTTCAATTAAGTTTTAATTTTTTATTAAATTTTTAATTTGAATTCTTTTCTGCTTAGTTTTTTTTTTTTTTTTTTTTTTTTTTTAATTTAATTACATATTTTTTATTTTTTACAATTTTTTTTTTTTAATTTCTTTTCAATTTTATTTAAATCTATAAATTTCATAATTCTAATTTGTTTATTATTATAATAAAACGATAATATATGCTTTAATAATAAATTTTAATTATATATTAAATTTATTTCGAGATTAAATTAGTACAATCATAAATAATTAGTATCGTTTCTGATTTTGTTATTATAAAATATAGAGTAGGTTATTGATTATATCTTTACATATAAATTAATTAGAATATTGTAGCTTGAATAATTTAATTGTTTAATTTCGTCAATTATATATAAAGCTAATATTCTATTTTTAATTTGAAATATTTTTATAAATTTTTTCAAAAGAATCAAAAATGATATAGAATTTTTTTATTAAAATTTCTAGTATTTTTTTTTTTTTTAATAATTAAATTGTATATAAAAATTTCAGAAAGAATTTTAATCAAAATAATTGGTGAATGATATAGAATACAATTTACGTAAAATGTATACACTCAGAAAAGATTGAAAATAGGGGAAAGTGAGGGATCAAGGAAAAAAGAAAATATAGAGAGGAAAATAGAAATAAAATAAAAAAAAAAAGGGCTTTGTCACGTTTACAAAATGCAAATTACAATAGACCCTCGCGCATAAATGTACGACTTACTCGGAACTATTTTAACCAACGAATTCGATAGCCAATACTACATGTTGTTTCCGATTAACTAGAATTACGAATCGTGATTCTCAATATGGAGCAATGTCACTACTTTTTTTCAATAACGTTTTTTTTTTTTTTTTGCATTGACAAAAATCAAAATTTTTTCTTCAGAATTTACACATATGCGCCGTTTTTACATATTCTAAGTTTTGTTGAATTTTTTTTTTATAAGAAGATTTTATTTTTTTTTATCCATTAAAATCGTTGCAATTAAAAAATGCATCACAAACCTTTGACATTTTTGCAGTTAAAAACGTGATCTTTTTTTTTTAAAGTACATGAATACCTTTATAAATAATGAGGTTTTCTATGCCTCAGATACGAGCCCACATTCACAACATCGGTAAAACGTTTTTTTTTTTTTTTTTTTATCTCATTTTAATCAATGAATTTTATTTTTTTTTTTTTTTAACTTTAGTCGGAGGAAAAAAAAATTTAACATTTTTTTTTGTAGCATCTGATTTGAGATGATGGATCCATCATAATTATATTGACGTTGTCCAACTGTAAATGGACCATTATTTATGTCGTAGAGATTTGACCTATGATTTCCGCTGTTAGGAGTATATATGTATGTACAATTGCGGAACTTGTGCATAAGGATCATAAATTATATCGCATTGGAGAAATAAATTTTTTTTTTAATATAATATTATTTCCAAAGTGTTTTTCATTATCAGTAATATAAAAATGGTGTCATTTCAAAAAAATCCATTCATTTTTCAATTTTTTTATTTTTTTTCATTATTTTTTTCCAATATTTCAGGAATTTTTCATTTCAAAATGCTTTCATCTCTAAAGATTTAACACCAAAATATTTCAAGTCCCCGGTCTTTTTACAATTTATTGATTACTTTTCAACTCGCTTTTTATATATATATATATATCCTTTACAATTTTATATTGTTTTCGTTTTTAATATTTTTCTGAAACATTTTTATGAATTTCATTTTCGCTACACTCGATTTTAAATGTAATCAATTTTTTTTTCCATTATCTTCAAAATCATTTCAATTTTTCAATTAAAAAACGAAAAATATATACAATATAAACGAGAAAATAATCAAGTGTTAAAAATCTAATTTGTATTTAGATAATTTTTTTTTCTTCATATTTTTGCTGGAAATTTTTGTTTTTAATTTTAGGATAAAATTTAATGTCTAAAAAATTAGACAGAAAGTTTTTATTAGTGAAAAATTAATTTATTTAAAATAAATGTATTTAATAATGTATTTTAATTTTTGCCATTTAAAATAAGTGATTTTCTTTTTAGTAATTGAATTTTTTTTTTTTTTTTTTTTTTTTTGAAGAGTATCCGAGTTAATAGCGGCAGTTCGAAATTAGTCCATTGCTATCAGATAATTTCTTTATAAAAGATTCTATTTTGAAGAAATCGATTCATTCAAATCAGCAGAATCCAATTTCTTAGCAATCCAAGATATTAATAGACTTCCTTCCATCAATCTCTGATTCGAATTCCTATTAGCGCATAAATTTCACATAAAAGAGTATTACCATAATAAAAAACGTATTTTTTGTTTTCACTTTGTGGTATGAAATTTATCTTTAGACAAGGGGGAATTTACTAATCGAAAAACTACAATGAAATCCCTATTACGCTTATTTCACTTATTACTCTATTATTACACTTATTACAGTTTATTACATGGATATTACAAGGTATTACGCTTAATTACACAAATAGTACTCAGTATTACGCATTATTACAGAAACACAGTGCTTCATACACTTTATTGTTTAAAATTAGTAATTGTTATTACGATATTATTATTTATTAATAATTATTTATTATAAAATTGTTATTCTAATCAGTGTATTTTATAATATTATTGAATGCTTTATCGATACCAACATCAATCTCCATAAAACTAATTTCTTTAAACTAAACTAAAAACAAAAAAATATACTTCATTCCAGATAGCACGTAAGCTTGCAGCAACCTTGCGGCAAGCTTGCCGCGCAATATTGCCAACCTTACATGGTAAACTTGCCGCAAGCTGTAAATGTCCAACTTGACCGAAAGCTTGCATGGAAAACTTACCGAAAGATTGCAGTGTAAGGTTACTGCAAGATTGCACAATAAGATTATCGCAAGATTGCTCAGTAAACTTGCACGGTAACTTTGTAGCAAAATTGGTGCAAGGTTGCCAAACAATTTTGCTTTAAACCTAAAAAAATTTTTCTTTTAATGTTTCATCTAATTTATATAATAAAATTTATATACTACAATTATATAATATGACGAAAAATTTTAAAAATATTTTTTAGGTTTAAAGCAAGGTTATTTGGTAACCTTGCACCAATCTTGCTACAAGCTTTACCGTGCAAGCTTACTCAGCAATCTTTCGATAATTTTCTTGCGCAATCTTGCAGTAACCTTGCAATGCAATCTTTTGGTAAGCTTACCATGCAAGATTTTAGTCAGGTGGAACATTCGAAGCTTGCAGCAACCTTGCTGCGCAATATTGCTAACCTTGCACATCAAACTTGCCGCAATGTTATTGTAAGCCTCAAATGTTCCACCTGATCGAAAGTTTGCATGGTAAGCTTACCGAAAGATTGCAGTGAAAATATACTGCAAGATTGCACAATAAGATTATCGAAGATTGCTCAGTAAGCTTGCACGGTAAGTTTGGAGCAAGATTGGTGCAAGGTTATGTGAGCAATCTTTCGATAATCTTATTGTGCAATCTTGCCGTAACCTTACATTGCAATTTTTTTGGTAAGCTTACCATGCAAACTATGGTCAGGTGGAACATTCGAAGCTTGCAGCAACCTTACTGCGCAATATTGCCAACCTTGCACATCAAACTTGTCGCAATCTTATTGTAAGCTTCAAATGTTCCACCTGATCGAGAGTTTGCATGATAAGCTTACCGAAAGATTGCAGTGAAAATATACTGCAAGATTGTACAATAAGATTATCGAAAGATTGCTCAGTAAGCTTGCACGGTAAGTTTGTAGCAAGATTCGTGCAAGGTTGACTGAGCAATCTTTCGATAATCTTATTGTGCAATCTTGCAGTAACCTTACATTGCAATCTTTTGGTAGCTTACCATGCAAGCTTTCGATTTGGTGGAACATTCGAAGCTTTCAGTAAGCCTGCGGTAAGTGTTGCCGTGTAAGGTTGTTAATATTGCGCGGCAAGCTTGCCGCAAGGTTGCTGCAATCGCGCTATCTAGGACATAAAATTTCCATACATAAAAATATTTACTTCGCGTTACAAATATTTACTATAAATAATATTACTTTTTTTTTATTGTCCCATCGAAAAAATAAGGTCACACAATCTAAATGGATAACATGAAATGAATTTTATGGTAATAAAAAAAAATTTGACAAGTTTTATCGTACTATTAAATAATGTATACATATAATGCTTTTAAATGATATATTTGATATGTAACGCTTTATTTTACTAGAAACCTTTCATGTTGTATTCTTTTCGCTTCATATATGATCAAATATTGGCTCTATAACTTTCTGTATATTTGCTGACAATGCACCGAAATTTTTTTTTTTTTTTTTTTTTCATGGCAATTTATCGCCTTTGTACATTTTATGCTCAGTAATACTCGACGGAGAAAAATGGAACTTCATTTTTTAATAATTTGTTATTGTCATTTTGTTTTCTCTCAATAAAAAAAAGGGAGGAAAGAAAATTATATTCTATGGGGAATTTTATTCAAAAAAATAGAGAATTTAAAAAAACAAAAATTTTTTGTATTAGTAATTTAAAAGCTATGTTATATAGCTCGGGTGGTGAAGAGCCTTGGCTTGCGATCATTGTGTAGGATTAGTGTTTGGATGGGTGATCATCTTAATGACTAAATAATTATTAGTAAATATAAATTTAATTAGTAATTTTAATGATTTTATGATGAAATTAGTTAGAAAGAGAGTTTTAAGACAAGTCAAAAGAAAAGTTGAAGAAAGTGACAGATTTGGACTTAAAATCTGAAAACTGTCAACGAATTGTGTTAAAGAGAGAAAGACAGGAAAATTCTCGACGTACTGAGGATAAAGTGCACTTAACAAGTGCGACAACGACGAATCCCGTGAGAGACAGGACAGAAAAATGCAATATGGGTGTGGTTGTAGAAACGAGGCAGCATCTCAAACAAAAACTTGTGCAATAACTGGAGAGAAGATGGAATACAAGAAGTCCTCATTCAGCAAAATGCTCGCTCCCTCCTACTGTTCTCTCAGAAATACCCACCATTATTGCTTTACATTTATGGATCCATTGTTCTTTCCCTCTTTAGCAACTCTCTACCCAACGCAGGACACAAGTAAAATGTCGTTTGCAAATAAGATATGCTTCTAGATTTACTTTCTCTCTCTATCTCTCTCTTTCTCTCTTTCTCTCTTTCTTTGTAATCTCGCGCATAAAATGTTAGCTTATTGCATAGAATAAGTCAAAAATAAATCTCCAATTTTTGTCCCCTATTTATATTCATAAGATAAGTAAATATTCTCATATTGCAAAAAAAAAAAAAAAAAAATATAGGAAGGGGGTTTGGAAAATTTAATATAAAACCCGGAAATTTCACAGTCTTCGCTCAAAAGGAGGAGATGGAAGATGAGAAAAGAAATGCTTTTTTATGAGTTTTTCTTATTAGGAGCGAGAAAAATATTCTAAAGCCACTTTACTTTGTTTTATTATCATTTTATTTTGATTTTTTTTTTGCAAAAATTTTCAATTTTTAATTTTTTAAATTAGCGAACAATTTTTTTTCAATTATAAAAATATTTAAAAAAAAAAAATAAATTTTTATAATTGTATTATTTTATTTTATTTAGACAAAAAAAAGTTGTTTGAATTATTTTTATTTAATGAAATTATTTTCTTTTTGATATAATTTCATTTTATGAGACAAAAGATTATTATCGAGAGGATTCGATTTGAGAAAATGGGAAAAAATGAGAATTTTAATCAACATTTGAGTTTTATGGTTTTTGGCCTTTCTTTTTTTTTTGCGAATAGGGACTATTTATATAAATGTTAGGTTCCAATGTATAATCGAGAAAAAAGGGTCAGTCGCATTTATATAATCGAAAAGAAATTTTGTTAAAATAGAAAAGGTCAAAAAAAAAGGGACCTCAATGCCATTCTGATTGGCCGGCAAGATTCACAGGCTGACACGATTGCTTCGTGAGCAAAGAGTCTGTGGAAAAAAAAGAAGAAGTGACATACTATATAAAGGCCTTGGTATTCATTCAATCTTCACGTTTTCACTATTTCGCCTATCTTTCTGATAGAAAACTCCGGTTTTAGTACGAGAAATACGAACATCGATCCTTTCATATATATATATATACATATATATATATACTATCGTCATTCAATTGAAAAACTCACCAAGATTCTTGAAAACAATTATCTGTCCATTCAATTTGTTTTTTTTTCGATTCTTTTCACATTTCTTTTGGTCACTCCTTTTTTCACTCTAATTATAAATAAACGATTTTTGTTCATTTTTAAAATTTTATTTTTTTAAATTATTTATTTTTAATTAGAAGACAATAAATTTATTTCTTATATAATTTTGATTAATTATAACAATAGAATTTATAATATTTTGTTTTGCGAAAGTAATTTCGTTTATAATATAATTTTAAATTTCTCAGTTGTATATATATTTCAAGTTACATCGAATATATAGTGCTTCATTAAACAGCAGTTTCTTCTGATAAAATGTTGTATTTTCATGAATACAATTACTACTACTTCATTTTCAAATTAATTTTATTGCTAAGTAAATTCTAAAAAGAAAATGCTTTTGAGAAAATTATAATTCAAATAGTCAACTGATGAAATTTCTTGAAGAAAAGAGAATGTAATTTATGTCATTGAATGAATAATTAATTAATTGAAAAATAGAATACATGTTTAATAGGCTGAGAATTGAAAGGTAAATTTTTTTTTTCTCATAAGTTTGTAAAAATAGAGAAAAGAAAAAAAGAAATTGAAAAAAAAATTTAGTGAAGCTAGATGTTATATTTTCAGGATCGTATATATGAAGAGAGGATGAGGAATTAGGACAATGTATTGTATATCCTGGCGAGGAAATAACTAAACTATATATATATATATATATATATATATATATATATATATATATATATATATATATATATATATATGTATACAGACGGAAGAAAAGGCAGCGAAAACGAAAAGTGACTGGGCGAAATCTCGTGACAGATTGTGAAAAGACCTCTTTTCACACGTTCTTCTATTTTCGTGTCACGTGTTCAAGTTTTTCGTCCTAAACTTCATGGCATTATCTACTTACATTTTATCCATCCAAGTGACTCGGAAATTTTCTTCAGTCCCAGACAATTTTTCTAGTCGATTGTAATCACTTCTTTCTTTTTATTATTTGAAATAATAAAAAAAAAAAATTTCTATTATATTTGCGTTAAATTGAAATTTTTATTTCTAACAAAGAAAATTTGACTTTCAAAACAAAATAAATATATTTCTGCCAAATAAAATTTTATTTCTTTTTTGAATAATGAAAATATAAAAAATTACCGACATAGGAATCTACCTTACCGACTGATGGTAAAACAGGTTTTTTTTGAAAAGTGAAAAATATAAAAATTACCGAAACAGAAATCTACCTTACCGACTAAGGGTAATTACCGAACGATGGTAAAACAGTTTTGAAAAGTCGACATTAGTGGTAAAGGTATATAAAAAACGTGAAACTCGCGACTATATTGAAATATAAAAATTACCGACATAGAAATCTACCTTACCGACTGATGGTAATTACCGAATGATGGTAAAACAGTTTTAAAAAGTCGATATTAGTTGTAAAGGTATATAGATACAGTGAAGTCCACGTATATTGAAATATAAAAATTACCGACATAGAAGTCTACCTTACCAACTGATGGTAATTACAGAATGATGGTAAAACAGTTTGGAAAAGTCGACATTAGTGGTGATAGTATGTAGAAATAGTGAAACCCACGACTGTATTGAAATATAAAAATTACCGACATAGAAATTTACCTTACCGACTGATGGTAAAATAGAATTTTTGAAAAATGAAAATATAAAAAATTACCGACATAGGAATCTAACTTACCGACTGATGGTAATTACCGACTGATGGCTTAACAGTTTTGAAAAAGTGGATGAAATTTCAAAAAATAATATTATTTACCATCAGTTGGTTAAGTAGATTTCTATGTCAGTAATTCTTATATTTTCATTTTTCAAGAAATCTGTTTTATCATCAGTCGGTAAAGTAGATTTCTATATTGGTAATTTTTTATATTTTTATTTTTCAAAAAAATTCTTTACCAACAGTCGGTAAGGTAGATTTCTGTGTCGGTAATTTTTATAATTTCGTTTAAAAAAATGTTTTATCATCAGTCGGTAAGGTATATTTTTGTGTCGGTAATTTTTATATTTTTAGTTTTCAAAAAAAAAAATTTTTAATTATTATAATATTGATACATTGGATTTTTTTCCGGTATCTTGAAATCCGATATATGTGACTTTCACTGTAGATATTTTGATTCTAATCAATTCTGCATTTTTTTTCTGAACTTTTTTTTTTCTTTTTGTCTGTCTCCTTTTCATATATGTCGTCTTCATTTTCATTTCTTTTTTTTTTTCGTTTTTGTTGTTGTGGCACAACATAAAAGTATGTCTTTCGATCTAACGTGAAGATACGATAATCGGAAACGAGCCTCTTTCACCAGGAACAGAAAAAGAGAATCTTGAGGTTGTCTTTTTTCTACAAAATGTCTGTGAGCCCATATCGGGGCTTATATATAGTATATAGAAGAAATGTATGGAACCACTATGAAAGTGGCGTTACTTGAAGGTGGGATGGAATGGGAAACACTGGCGCTTATACTTCTCCTCTGAGTAAATATAGCGAATCCGTGAAGACAGGACCGGTTTTTTCACACCTGCTCTAACAACTTATATATATATGTATATTTTCTTCTTCTTTGTCACCATGTATTCTTTTTTTTTATATTATTCCGGATAATAATCTTATCTTGCCACGACATATTCAATTCAATATTATTCGACTTGTCATTTGCTTGAGTGAAAATTTACATGCGAAACTTGCTAATTAAAATCTTTAAAAAAGAGATATATATATATACTTTATGAAAGTCATATTCTATAACGAGATACAAAATTTTTTCTCAATATCATATACATATATATGCGAAAAAAAAAATTGATTTCCGTATATTTTTAAAAATATAAATACATTTTTGTAAATAAAAAAGAAAAATCTAAAAAGTTTTTTTTCTTGTTGAAAGTGCGGTACAAATAATGTGTGTGTGTGTGTGTGTGTGTGTGTGCGTTATTAACAGCTATACCCTCAGGGAACATTCGTTAATTATGTAATATTAAAAAGGTGGAAGGGGCTGGAAAACTTAACTTTACGCTAATGGAGAAAAGATAGCGGGAGAAAAATTGGAAAGTGTCTAATTAATGAATTTTACTTTTTTTTTCCAAAAAATAGTTTTTCCCATTAGCAAAGACCTTTTTAGGAAAAAAAAAATTATTTTTCTTTTGCAAAAAGGTTTTTTTATTTTAATTATTATTTTTTTTTTTAATATTAATTAATTTATTTTTATTTACCTGAATTTTAAAAGACACGAAACTAGTTAAAAGTGCTTTGCGCCTGCTTCTTTTACTGACTTTTTTTTTAATTAAATAATTGTAAATGGGAGAAAATAGTAAATAATAAATAATAATAATAATAATAATAATAATAATAATAATAATAGTAAAAAAAATTGAGGCACGTTTTAAAAAGGAAAAAAATTTTTTGTAAAACGATTGTGTGAACATGTTAGGTGAAAACGTGACTTTTGTGTTTATGTATAGACAATGGACTTGGTGGTTTACAAATGGATATTTTACATTTGGACGGATGGACGTGTAAATACCCATCTTCTATTCTACTGAGGCTATGTTACCGCAGACGTCGTTTAATTATTTAGGAGAAATTGGCACGACTCACTATTCCAGTCTCTGTATCTATTTTCTCTTCGCGTTCACGTGTATATAAGCGTTCGTATAGAATCGCGTTGGGGAAAATCGTGGCAAAGGGTTAACTTGCGGAGTTTACCAAGCCACGTATTTATATCGTTCATATACACATATATATATATGTGTGTGTGTATATATGACTCCGTTATTGCATGCAATTGCATTACAATTGTATAAGAACTTGTAAATTAACGGTTTATGGCTTCTTATGTTTATGGTCACTACATTTGCAAACACGTGACTGTGGCCAGTATGGTCTCTTTGTACACGCAAGTACTAAACTTTCGCTTACAACCCCAAAATAACATTCCTGTTTTGGATTTAACTTCTATCAATAACTAATTTCACGAAAATTAGTTTTCATGGAAATTACATAACAATTACAAATGCAGTTTCCATACACACAAGTTACAATAATCGTTTTTTTTTTTTTTATTTGAAAACAAATTTTTTTTTTGTCTGACTGTTATTGAATTTTTTACTGAATCTATTTTTTTTAAAAGGTAGTTTGTCTGACCATAATGGATTGCTACTACTGAATTTTTTTCCCTTATGTTCTAAACGTAATAAATAGAAGTATTTTGTTTGGCTGTTGTCAATTCTTCTACGGAAAATCTTCTTTTTTTCAAAAAAAGTAGTTTGTCTGACCAAAATCGATTATTACTACTGAAAATTATTTTCCTTATATTTCTAATAATAAAAAGAAGTACTATGTCAATGACCTATTTTTCTACTGAATCTACTTTTTTTTTTAAGAAAAGGTAGTTTTTCTGACTAAAACTGAGTATTACTGCTAAAAATTATTGACCATTTGTTCCTAATAATAAGAAGTACTTTGTCTGGCTGTTATTGAATTTTCCACTGAATATCTTTTTTTTTTTAACAAACTTTCTTTGTCTGACTGCTAAAGAATTTTCTACTGTAAAATGTTTTATTCTCTTTTACAAAGAATAATAATTGACCTTCTAAACTGAATTTTCGGCAAAAATTTTTGTGCCTGACTATTATAAAATTTTTTACTGAAAATTGTTTTTATTAAATATTAAATTAATAATAAGTTAAACTAAATTTACACTGGATCTCGAATGGTCTAATTAGAAAAAAATAATGATACGGATATTTTATTTGCGCTTAAAAAAATTAATTGTTTATTTAGAATAAACATTAGTTTTATATTCGTGCGTATAATATCGATTGCAAGTTTTATTTAAAAACTTGCGTCTCACGTTAGATTCACTTTAACTCTATATGTAGATGGGTATACGAAAACAAAAATAAACATCATTTCGATAGTTATCCACAAGTGTATACATTCTAATGTATATATATACATATATATATATATATACATATATATATATATATATATATATATGTATGTATGTATATACCTACCTCATGAAAATAGAGTACTCTAATGGAAAATGTAAATCTAAATTAGTATTATATACATAATGACTCAAAGCTTTAATTATTCTCGCAAAGCTTACATATTTGAAGATGAAAAACGTCCTTTAAATTGTATATAAATTCTCACAAATTTTCTCATGTAACAATAATATAATTATTTTTTGTATTTTAGTTAATAATTCACTTTCACTTCACTTTCACTACACTTTCACTACACTTTCACTACACTTTCACTACACTTTCACTACACTTTCACTACACTTTCAATTCACTTTCACTTTATTTTTATTTCGCTTTCACTCTAGTTTCACTCCGCTTTCATTCTACTTTCACCTCACTTTCATTTCGATCTCACTCTAGTTTCACTTCACTTTCACTTCGCTTACACTACACTTTCATTGTACTTTCACTTCATTTTCACTATATAAAGTGGAAGTGAAAGCGAAATGAAAGTGTAGTGAAAGTGAAGTGAAAGTGAAGTGAAAGTGAAGTGAAAGTGAAGTGAAAGTGAAAGTGAAGTGAAAGTGAAGTGAAAGTGAAGTGAAAGTGAAGTGAAAGTGAAGTGAAAGTGAAGTGAAAGTGAAGTGAAAGTGAAGTGAAAGTGAAGTGAAAGTGAAGTGAAAGTGAAGTGAAAGTGAAGTGAAAGTGAAGTGAAAGTGAAGTGAAAGTGAAGTGAAAGTGAAGTGAAAGTGAAGTGAAAGTGAAGTGAAAGTGAAGTGAAAGTGAAGTGAAAGTGAAGTGAAAGTGAAGTGAAAGTGAAGTGAAAGTGAAGTGAAAGTGAAGTGAAAGTGAAAGTGAAAGTAAAGTAAATATGAAGTGAAGGAGAATTGAAGTTACATAATAGACCCCCCGATATTGAAAGAAAGTTCATTTTAAAGAAAAAGATGTTTTTTCAATAGTCTAAAACCTCTTTCACCATTAGTGTCACCTGTCATGAAAACACACAATTACTGGTAAATATATATATATATATATATATACCATATATGTATACGAATAAACATACGAGTGAAACGCTTAAAGCCAGGTCGAGCATTCTTCACTCTTCCCTCTCTTCCTCCATCGCACTATAATGACTCTCGGCTTCGTTCGAGCGTAAATTTTCGAGCGACACATTAATTACGTCGGATTATTAACATCACTATTGCCATCAATGAAATTTATAACGTCTGCCATTGCACAAAAAGCTTCTGTACATAAATACAGTTAGATATCACCATCAACTATACACCATTTCAACCTAATTCTATAAAAGCTCTTCAAATCGAATTGTATATGCATACAGCTATTACCTGACAAACATAATGGAAATGCGATAAATTCATCGATTGCTATTTTTCAATATATATGAAGAAAAAAAATTTTGAATAAATTTTCTTTTTTTTTTTTTTATGAGACTTATCTTATTAAATATATATATAATTTAGTGAAAGTATTTGCAATTTTTTAAAAGTAGGCATTTTTATCTAATAACCATGATAAATAATAGTGTCACGAGAGATGTGGTTATCCATGAACAAAAGAGCTTATGTAAAGTGGCAAGTGTTCAAGAAAAGGATCTAGCGCATTTGAAAGTTCCATCTCCTGTCTCAGGACACTCATTAAGAAATCTTGTAGCAAGTGCGCATTTAGTACTATAAAGGGACATGACAGAATTTAAATATCATCATCTTGTGCAAGCAAAAAAAAAAAAAAAAATGTATGAATTTTAAAATATGCGGAACAATTTAAAAAAAAAAAAAATTGCATCAACAATGCGCAGTGGATTTTGTAATCTACATTGGATATGATAAGGAACACGATAAGAATGGTCGTTATCTATGTATAGTCACCTAAAAGCTTTCAATGCAATCACTTTACTTCTCTCGAGCTTTGGCCATGATCGCGCAAGTATAGGGTAACGACGTCTCGATTTTATTGGCTGTCATCAATCGTTCGTGATCCCTAGCAGCCATTCGCTGCGCGCTATCATTCTCCAAACTAAAATCCACTCCTTTTTTCTTTTTTTTTTTTTTTTTTTTTACAAGAACCTTAGATGCAACGACCAACCGGAGGACTATTTCGAAATAAGAATTAATCACTCCCAAGCCATTTGAGATTAATTATATCTGGTGTCTCTCTTTTTTTCGAATCATTTTCTCTTTAACGGTGAATAAAAAAAAAAATACAAAACAAAAATTTTATCTTAAGAAACTTTTATCTGATTAGTACTACTGAAAAGTGATTTTTTTCACTGCTAGGGAAAAAATTATTTCTTTCTAACCCTAGGGAAGTTTTTTTCAAAAATTTTTCCTATTACTAGAAAGAAAAATGATTATTTTTAATCCTACGGAAGTGTTATTTAAAACCCTAGGGAAGATTTCTTTAATTTTTTATACTAGGGAGAAAAATGATTATTTCTATCCCTAAGGAAGTGTTATTTTTAAGCCTACGGACGTTTTTTTTAATTTCTTCACTACTAAGGAGAAAAATTATTATTTTTAACCCTAGGGAAGTGTTGATTTTTTCCCTAGGGAAGATTTTTCTTTAGATTTTTTTCACTACTAGGGAGGAAAAAGGTTATTTTTAATCCTATGACAATGTTTTCTTAACCCTAGGGAATTTTTTTAAAAATTTTTCTACTACTAGGGAGAAATATGATTATTTCTATCTTTAAGGGAGTGTTATTTTTAACCATAGGGAAGTTTTCCTAGTTTCTTTCACTATTAGGGAGAAAAAAAATTATTTTTAACTCCAAGGACGTGTTATTTTTAATTATAGGGACGTTTTGTAAAAGTTTTTTCACTACTAGGGAGAAAATAGGTTATTTTTAACCCTGTGACAGTGTTTTCTTAACCCCAGGGAAGTTTTTTAAAAATTTTGTCGACTACTAGGGAGAAAAATGTTTATTTCTATCTCTAAGGAAGTGTTATTTTTAAGCTTAGGGAATTTTTTTTTAAATTTCCTTTAATACTGAGGAGAAAAAAATATTTTAACTCTAAGGAAGTGTTATTTTTAATTACAGGGACGTTTTTTAAAAATTTTTTTCACTACTAGGAAAAAAATAGGTTATTTTTAACCCTAGGGAAGTTTTTTAAAAATTTTTTCTTATGCTAGGGAGAAAAAAGGTTATTTTTAACCGTAGGAAAGTTTTCCTAGTTTCTTTCACTATTAGGGAGAAAAAAAATTATTTTTAACTCCAAGGAAATGTTATTTTTAATTATAGGGACGTTTTGTAAAAGTTTTTTCACTACTAGGGACAAAATAGGTTATTTTTAACCCTGTGACAGTGTTTTCTTAACCCCAGGAAAGTTTTTTAAAAATTTGGTCTACTACTAGGGAGAAAAATGTTTATTTCTATCTCTAAGAAAGTGTTATTTTTAAGCCTAGGGATTTTTTTTTAAATTTCCTTTAAAACTGAGGAGAAAAAATTATTTTTAACTCTAACGAAGTATTATTTTTAATCCTAGAGACGTTTTTTTTTTAATTTTTTCTTATGCTAGGGAGAAAAAAGGTTATTTTTAACCGTAGGAAAGTTTTTTATAATTTTTTTCACTAATAGGTATTCAATAGTATTATTAATAATAATAAAAATTATTTTTAACTCTAACGAAGTGTTATTTTTAATCCTAGCGACGTTTTTTTTTAATTTTTTTACACTACTAGGGAGGAAAATGATTATTTTTAACCCTAGGGAAGTTTTTTTAAATTTTTTTACTACTAGAGAGAAATATGATTATTTTTAACTCTAAGAAAGTGTTATTTTTAATTCTAGAGACGTTTTTTAAAAAGTTTTTTTCACTACTAGGGAGAAAATAGGTTATTTTTAACCCTACGACAATGTTTCTTAACCTCAGGGATTTTTTTTTCTACTACTAGGGAGAAAAATGATTACTTTTAACCCTACTCAAGTTTTTTTAAATATTTTTTCACTACTAGGGAGAAAAATGATTATTTTTAACTCTAGGGTAGTTTATTTAAAATTTTTTCTACTACTAGGGAGAAAAAAGGTTATTTTTAATCCTATGTCAATGTTTTAACCCTAGAGAAGTTTTTTTAAAATTTTTTTCACTACTATGGTGAAAAATGATTTTTTTTCAACCCTAAGGAAGTTCAATTACCAATTAATTTGTCTGTGGCATGTAAAAAAAAACTTTTAAAATTAAAAAAAAAACCATCTTATATTTTTAAGAGCCATCTCATAAAAACTTATACACATATATTTTGTGAATGAAAACAATTTTCTTCCAGAATCACAAAATAAAAACGGCATTGCACACTCAGTTATACACTTAAAAAAAAAAAATAAGATAATTGAACTCGTTCTCTTAAAAGTTTCGTGGTTGTTGAAAGCATCTTGATAATCTTAGAAATGCATTTTGTGAGATTCTTATTAAGATGCACTTCCTTTAATTTGTTTTAGTACCGACACTGGATGTGGTGGCAGTTTCTGAACACTCAGCGAAATTACCATGTGATCTCACATCCAAGAAAGGAAACGAGATGGCTTTTATGGTTTTTTGGTATAAAAATGAAAATGGTGGCGAGCCCATCTACAGTGTTGATGCACGTTCAACATTAATCACTGAGGCAAAATTATGGTCGAATCAAAAAAATTTTGGCAACAGAGCAAAAATGCGAACCAATACTAAGCCAGCATATTTAGAAATTAATCCAGTTTTACCTGAGGACGAAGGATTTTACACATGTCGTGTTGATTTTCGTAATAAGCCAACGAAAAATCATAAAATTAATTTCACTGTCATTGGTAAGATAATTTTGAGTAAATTTTATTTATTTATTTTTTTTTTTATTTTCTTGTTATTTGTCAGAATATTTTCTACTCCCCAAAAAATTGATTTCTAAATTTTTTACTGATAAAGAAATTGTTTATTACCCTTGTGTCTGCATTTTATCGGCTTTTAGTACTATCGAATTGTCCGACCAGAGTTGGCTTTTACTACTGACAATTGAATTTAAAAGCCTTTTCAAATTACCAAATGAGGAAAAAAAAAAGTGCATCAGGAAACTCATAAAATTGTTTATTGCATTAGTCTACTGACAATGATCGACTTCCACTATACTGAAAATAGATTTAATTGATCTTTATTACTAACTGTCTTCTAACTTTTTTTTTTCTTTTTTTTTTAAATTGAGAAACATTAAAATTGATCCTAGTTTCTTTAAAATTATAGCATCTTTAAATTATGACTGAGCATAATTCAAAAAAACCTTCATCCACAAGGAAGCAAAAGTTATAAAATGTCATAAAAAATAGAAGTTTTTTTTTTTTTTGGCCCTTTTTCGGGAGACTTATCATCAAGAGAGTGTTAAAAGTGCAAAAGATTTTTGTGCTAGATTTAAAACTGTAGAGTAAGATAGAAAGAAATAAAGAAAGAGAGAAAGAGAGAAAGAAAGAGAGAGTTACGTAACTATCTTTTATGTAAGTTAATGTCTCTTGCAAATAACAAACGAGCAAAGAAAAGTTTCTTTAGTCGAAATTTCTCCTTCTTGTAATTAGTACCACCCGAGGCACCGTTGATCTATACGAGTTCAGGAAACTTGGCCAACATATTGCATCCTTTCAACGAGGACAGTAAGCTGTCTCTAGTCTGCAAAGTCACTGGTGGAAAGCCTCCACCCCATGTTGTTTGGTACTTGGAGAACAAAATACTCGATGATAGTTACAAATCAGAAGTGGGCGAAACAACTGTAAATCGTTTGGACATTCAAAAAGTCACAAGAGATTTTCAACGCGCTCGACTTATCTGCAAAGCACACAATAGCCATCTCACCAAGCCAACGGCGACGGAAATTATTTTAACAGTTAATCGTGAGTACGATTTTCATTTTCAAAGAAGAAGAAAAAAAAAATTCCTAGGAAACTTTTCTTAAAATTTATTTCAATACTAGAAAAAAAAATAATTGTTTTTAACCTTGGAGAAGTTTTTTTAAAAATTTTTTTCACTACTAGAGAGAAAATAAGTTATTTTTAACACTATGACAGTGTTTTCTTAACCCAAGGGAAGTTTTTTTAAAATTTTTTCTACTACTAGGGAGAAAATAGGTGATTTTTAACCCTAGGGAAGTTTTTTTAAAATTTTTTCTACACTACTAGAGAGAAAAATGATTATTTATACCCCTAAGGAAGTGTTATTTTTAACCCAAGGGACGTTTTTTTAAAAAAATTTTTCACTACTAGGGAAAAAAATAACTATTTTTAAACCTATGGCAGTGTTTTCTTAATCTTAGGGAAAATTTTTAAAAATTCTTTCTACTACTAGGAAGAAAAATGATTATTTCTATCCCTAAGGAAGTGTTATTTTTAACCGTAGGAAAGTTTTTTTTATATTTCTTTCACTAGTACGTATTCACTAGTATTATTAATAATAATGAAAAATTATTTTTCACTCTAACGAAATGTTATTTTTCATCCTAGCCACGTTCTTTAAATTTTTTTTTACACTACTAGGGAGAAAAAAGATTATTTTTAACCCTAGGGAAGTTTTTTTAAATTTTTTTACACTACTAGGGAGAAAAATGATTATTTTTATCCCTAAAGAAGTGTTATTTTTAACCCGCGAGACGTTTTTTTAAAATTTTTACACTACTAGGGAGAAAAATAACTATTTTTAAACCTATAGCAGTGTTTTCTTAACCGTAGGGAAGTTTTGTTTTAATTTTTTCTACTACTAGGGAGAAAAATGATTATTTTTATCCCTAAGGAATTGTTATTTACAAGCCTACGGAAATTTTTTAACATTTCTTTCACTATTAGGGAGAAAAAAAATTATTTTTAACCCTAAGGAAGTGTTGATTTCAACCCTAGGGAAGTTTTTTTAAATTTTTTTCATTACTAGGGAAAAAAAGTTATTTTTAATCCTATGACAGTGTTTTTTAACCCTTAGGGAATTTTTAAAAAAAAATTTGTACTACTAGGGAGAATAATGATTATTTTTATCCCTAAGGAAGTGTTATTTTTAACTCTAGGGAAGTTTTTTTAGTTTCTTTCACTATTAGGGAGAAAAAAAATAATTTTTAACTCTAAGGAAGTGTTATTTTTAATTCTAGGGACGTTTTTTTTAAATTTTTTTCACTACTAGGGAGAAAATAGGTTATTTTTAACCCTATGGAAGTTTTTTTTTATATTTTTTCTCTACTAGGGAGAAAAATGATAATTTTTAACCCAAGGGAATGCAATTTTAAGAGTAATTAAAATTTTCGTTACTTTTTTGTTAATTTCTGTAGTTAAGCCGTTGATGGTGAACATAACAAATAAAACTCCCCATTTGTCGGCCTTACGGACCTATGAGATTGAATGTAAAAGTTTGGGCTCACGGCCAAAGGCAACAATCACGTGGTGGAAGGGCAATAATCACGTGAAGCACATGGCAAGAAATGTGAATATCTCTCCCCATTTTTAAATTTTAATAAAATATTTGATTATAACAATTTTTTTTTTCATGTCACACTGACTTCTTTGTAGTTTGCAGAAAATGTAAATATATCAAGAAGTGTTTTGAGCTATGTTCCAACTATTGAAGATAATGGCAAATTTTTAACATGTCGTGCTGAGAATAATGTTATACCTGACAGCGCCCTTGAGGATAAATGGCTTCTTGTTATTCATTGTAAGCAAAAATATTAATTTATTTTTAATAGTATATTTAAATAAATAAATAAATAAATATTTAAAATTGTTTACAAAATTAAAAAAATTAATTAATTACTTTAACAAATATTTAAAATATATTTAATATATATATATATATATTTTTTTTTTTTATTAATATTTTAATATAATTAAAAAATATATATTTTTTATTAAATTTATTTTCTCTAATTTGTTTTTACATCGCAGTATTTTGCTATTATAACATTTACATTTCGTAATTTACTGTCTTCATAAACTGACTCGAAATGTTTTCTCGTAAACTTAGTTATATTTAAATTGCGCACGGGTTTAAAAGCTTTAATATATTATAAATTATACACGGGAATATATTTGTGTATAATAATGATTTATAAAATGATTCTCCTTTGAGTTGGGTACATTTTAAATGCACTATTCATTTAACAAATTCTTGCAAAAAATAAAAAAAAATCTATTGAAAATACAAGTGGTTTGTTCTCAATGTCTCTATCGATAGCCATATACCATTGAGAAATCCAACGATCTTCTATTAAATTTCAAGGAGTGTGAGTACCATTCAGTGAAAATCTGATGCGGATGAAATTCATTTTTGTCCACAAAAAAAAAAAAAAAAAAAAACTCTTTAATAATTGCATGGATAGTGTATTTCGTTCTCATGTTTTTTAATTTTTCAAATAAAATTTAATTATAAAAAAAAAAAATTTTAATTATAAAAATTTGATTAGATGTACCAGTGGTGACAATTCGACTAGGTTCAAGTTTACAAGCGAACGACATAAATGAGGGTGACGATGTTTACTTTGAATGTGACGTCAAGGCCAATCCAAAGGCCTATAAACTTGGCTGGTATAAGGATGGCAAAGAGCTTCATCAAAATATCACCGCCGGTATTGTACTACCTGGGGGACAATCTCTCGTTCTTCAAAGCGTGACAAAGAGTTCGGCCGGTGAATATTCGTGTATGGCAGCGAACACAGAAGGAAAAGCAACGAGCCGACCCGTCACACTGGAAGTGATGTGTGAGTTCAAAATCAATACCAAAATCTCATCCCCCCTCACACTACCTCGTCGCCCATGATTAATACAACCACCGACATTATAGAAATTACACAGGGACTATCGAAATCCCAAGCGGAAATGTGCTTCCAATGCTTTGCGTTTACAATCAATATCGGTTCTCTGATATTGGATTGTATTTCTGGATCAATGACGCTATTATCTCCTAAACTTTCCGCTTGGGACTATTGAGTTACTTTTTGTAACTCGTTAAATGTTGCCCTCTTTAAAAAAAAAAAAAAATAAATAAAAATATACCCTATAGGAAGATATTATTGGTAAGTCTTTTAGGGTTTCGTGGCCCAGGGCCTAAAGCTTAATGGCTTTATTCGCCTTGGCGTCCGTCCGTCCGTCCGTCCGTCCGTCATATATGGTAACCGTTTCCATGGCAACAGTTACTTACTATGTCAAAAGTTACTATGGCAACAGTTACTTTGGCAAAAGTTAGTTACTATGTCAAAAGTTACTATGGCTACAGTTACTTTGGCAAAAGTTAGTTACAATGGCAAAAGTTATTATGGCATCAGTTACTATGGTAACAGTTAGTTACTATGGCAACAGTTACTGTGGCAAAAGTTACTATGGCAAAAGTTACTATGGCAAAAGTTACTATGGTAACAGTTAGTTACTATGGCAACAGTTACTGTGGCAAAAGTTACTATGGCAAAAGTTACTATGGCAAAAGTTACTATGGTAACAGTTAGTTACTATGGCAACAGTTACTGTGGCAAAAGTTACTACGGCTACAGTTACTTTGGCAAAAGTTAGTTACAATTGCAAAAGTTATTATGGCAAAAGTTACTATGGTAACAGTTAGTTACTATGGCAACAGTTACTATGGCCATAGTTATTATGGCAAAAGTTACTGTGGCAAAAGTTAATATGGCAAAAGTTACTATGGCAAAAGTTACTATGGTAACAGTTAGTTACTATGGCAACAGTTACTGTGGCAAAAGTTACTATGGCTACAGTTACTTTGGCAAAAGTTAGTTACTATGGCATTAGTTACTATGGCATTAGTTACTATGGCATTAGTTACTGTGGCATTAGTTACTGTGGCATTAGTTACTGTGGCATTAGTTACTGTGGCATTAGTTACTGTGGCATTAGTTACTGTGGCATTAGTTACTGTGGCATTAGTTACTGTGGCATTAGTTACTGTGGCATTAGTTACTGTGGCATTAGTTACTGTGGCATTAGTTACTGTGGCATTAGTTACTGTGGCATTAGTTACTGTGGCATTAGTTACTGTGGCATTAGTTACTGTGGCATTAGTTACTGTGGCATTAGTTACTGTGGCATTAGTTACTGTGGCATTAGTTACTGTGGCATTAGTTACTTTGGCAAAAGTTAGTTACTATGGCAAAAGTTATTATGGCAACAGTTATATCATTTGTCCTTTTCTCTCTTATGTAAAAGCTTAACATTTACGATTAGAAATTTCATTTTAATAAAGCAACAAAAGTTGACATAACCTCAAAAGCCTTAATCACGATGCGCAGATCAAATGCGCATAAAATACAGCGCGCTTATTTTGAAATAATTCATATACTATAATTATATTTAAATAATATAATCTAATTGTAACAATAAAGACTTTTTTTATAGAAGAAAATAGTAATGTTTTTTTTTCTTTTTTTTTTTTTAAATTAAAGATTCACCAATATGCAAAGATGGATCATCAACGCAAGTTGTGGGTGCATTGAAACATGAGACAATCTCATTGGTTTGTGGCGTACAATCAAAACCACCGCCATTAACATTTCATTGGACTTTTAATAATTCTGGTGAAATGATGAATGTACCACCAACGCGATATACACAGGTGAAGTCATTGCGATTGATTACAAATAATTGGCATGGCTCAAGATTAAATTATACACCTGCAAATGACATGGACTATGGGACAGTTACGTGCTGGGCAAAAAATCGTATTGGTGTTCAAAAGACACCGTGTCTCTTTCAAATAATTGTCGCTGGAAAGCCATATACATTACAAAATTGTTCGGCCCTTCAGTCAACAGGACCCTATGCATTTCGAATGGGTAAGGGATTAAAAAATAATTTTTTCCCCATATCCTATATTATTATTATTATTATTATTATTATAATTATTATTATCAAAACCACATCATGTTCCATTGTCCTTCCCCCGTTTGTTATATCTTTTATCGTTTAGATTCACATCAAGTTTACCCCTGTCTTCCGTAGGCGAGGGTGTTATATATTTCAATGGGGGGTTGATTTGTCTTTGCTGATTCTTGTCTGACTATTAACGTCTTTTACCCACTAACAAATATGTTTTGAAATATATTGATCCAAACCGATGGGGTGAGAAAATTAGTATTTGTCTGACTGTCGTTGACTTTTACTACTTATAAGAAGAAAACTCCAATTTCCCATTTTTCTTTTTTTTTTTTGTAAATAATAGTAAAAAAATAATTAAAATGAATATTTCAATTATTATTTAGAATTTTATTGTTAACGATAACATGAATGTATAATTATTTTGCGACAGGGCATGACGAGTTTAAGACTCAGGATTCAAGAGAAGTTGACTGGTTAATCGTGAGATGTAATGAGGGTTTTGATGGTGGATTACCGTTGACTAGTTTTGAACTGGAAGTATTTAGTGAAGATAATGATGAGCATATGAACACGATTTACATAAATCGCACTGCAGGTTATCCTGGACCAATTTTCGAGATTTCTGGATTGGAGCCAGGCAGAAATTATAGGCTTTTAATTTATGCTGTCAATGCCAAAGGGCGCAGTGATCCTGTTATCCTTGAACCAGTCACATTAAAGGGAGTCGCAATGTACACCACTGGTAAGTATGATTTATAAATTTATATTAGTAAAAAAAATTATATTATTTAATTCACAGAAATTGAAAATAATAATTTCAAAAACTTTGTAAATTATTTATTCTGAATTTGTAAATTTCATATTTAATTGTATCGATAAATATAAAAATTTGAATTTGAATTAATTTCGCGCCATTTCGCGTCAGTCAATGATAGGTCTCATGCTATACGGGTTAGGTTACTATGGCAACTGTTACTATGGCAAAAGTTACTATGGCAACTGTTACTATTGCAACAGTTACTTACTATGTCAAAAGTTACTATGACAACAGTTACTTTAGCAAAAGTTAGTTACTATCGCAAAAGTTACTACGGCAAAAGTTACTGTGGCAAAAGTAACTATGGAAACAGTTAGTTACAATGGCAAAAGTTACTGTGGCAAAAGTTACTATGGCTACAGTTACTTTGGCAAAAGTTAGTTACTATGGCAAAAGTTACTGTGGCAAAAGTTACTATGGCAAAAGTTACTGTTGCAAAAGTAACTATGGAAACAGTTAGTTACAATGGCAAAAGTTACTATGGCTACAGTTACTTGGGCAAAAGTTACTATGGCTACAGTTACTTTGGCAAAAGTTACTGTGGCAAAAGTTACTATGGCTACAGTTACTTTGGCAAAAGTTAGTTACTATGGCAAAAGTTACTGTGGCAAAAGTTACTATGGCAAAAGTTACTGTTGCAAAAGTAACTATGGAAACAGTTAGTTACAATGGCAAAAGTTACTATGGCTACAGTTACTTGGGCAAAAGTTACTATGGCTACAGTTACTTTGGCAAAAGTTACTGTGGCAAAAGTTACTATGGCTACAGTTACTTTGGCAAAAGTTAGTTACTATGGCAAAAGTTACTGTGGCAAAAGTTACTGTGGCAAAAGTTACTATGGCTACAGTTACTTTGGCAAAAGTTAGTTACTATGGCAAAAGTTACTGTGGCAAAAGTTACTGTGGCAAAAGTTACTATGGCTACAGTTACTTTGACAAAAGTTAGTTACTATGGCAAAAGTTATTATGGCAACAGTTACTATGGCAAAAGTTACTGTTTACTATGGCTACAGTTACTTTGGCAAAAGTTGGTTACTATGGCAAAAGTTACTATGGCAACAGTTACTTTGGCGTTATTCGGGCGATCAGCATTCGTCTAGAGTTTAATCTCTTTCATTTTTGTAATAATGTAACAAAAATTATTATTGTTGAACAATGGCATATTCTTTTATGAATTATTATTAATTTTTTTTTTTTTACTAATACTTATTTTGCTGAATATTGATTTTGTAATTTTTTGTCGTTACTAATTCAAATTAAGAAAATAGTTAAAAATCAGAAAGAATAAAAACAAAAAGGTGGAAAAAAGTAATTCAGAACAATTGATATGAGCAAGTGTTATCTGCTAATGAGATGCAATAACCTGTTTGCCGCTTGATTTGCAATAATTGCATAATGCATTCCCTGTAACCGTTTATGTTCACATTACATCAATTTAGTTTCTGATTAGTCTAGAATGTAAATGTCAGAAATTATTAGAGAATTTTTAAAAAAAAGAAAAAAATATTTTTTTAATTAATTTAAAAAATATTCTAATTAATACTTAATAAGTAAATTATATATTTATTATTCGTTTAACATTTAGCAAAAGCAGAGAATTATTTTTTTTATTCCCGTTCATGGAAAATAAGACGGATTCTATGAGGAAAATTCTTTTCCTGTCGAGTAAAAATCATATATGATGTATGATGGTTCAACCTACTTTTTTTTTTCCAACGAAGAATCAATTTATCTTAAAAAGGTGTGGTGTTTTTTCCTCGTTCTGTGTCGTACATAAAAATAACGAAAAGAAACGGAAGTTCTTTCCTTTCACGATTGTAAGAAATCTCGTATTAAATTTATTAATAAAAAAGTTATATATTTTCGTATCATCCATCATTTTATTTATATATATATATATATATATATATATATATATATATATATATATATATATATATATATATATATATATATACTGTAGGAAAGCTTCCCCCCTGAATTTTTAAGGTTATGTTCGTATTTTAGCTTTGAATTAGGTTATGTTATGTTCCGGGAAAAAATCGGCTAACATAACCTCAAAATTAGGTCAATTAGGATACATGGAGAGAAATTTGTAGGAATATTTACCGTGCTGCCACCTTAAAGTGAGTGCAAAGTACATTCTGTCAGTTTTTACTGTGCTGCCTTCTGTAATGCAAAATTGTAGAGGCAGCACAGTAAAAACTGCCATAATGTACTTTGCACTCATTTTCAGGTGGCAGCACGGTAAATATTCCTAGAAATTTCTCTAAATGGTTATTTTTCATAACACATTTTGTATATATATAAAAATTATATTGGATCGTTTAATTATTCATTTATAATAGGATTTATAATTGTGCGCACGTGTATGCCAATGGAAGGTTGAATATTAAGACATTACCAACACATTAAGGTTCTATATAACAGACATCTCGAGAGTTGTTCGGTTGCTTGGCCACAATGGGTCTTTTATATTATGATTAATTACCCAAATGAGAATGAGTGAGGGAGCTTAATGAGCCAGTGACGCCGTTGCACAAGACGCCTCTTTCCTTCTCTCTCTCTCTCTCTCCCTCTCTCTTGTATGTTTCTGCGGATTTTGAGAGGGATTTACCATATAGGTAAACTACAAAAAAAGAAGTTAAAATTTATCTCCAAAAATTCATAAAAATCCAACTGTTTTGAAGTTGTAGCTAAGAGTTAATTTTATAAGGAGTTAATAAGGTATTTAATGTTAATTCACTTTTAGAGTTAATTTTTAACTCCCGATTAATTTCTTCCTCAAATTTTTGAATACATATTCAATGTTCTATATCTCGATCAGCTTCACTCTTATTCTTCCATACACTCGAAAAGCTTTTCCAGCGGACTCTGAATTAAAATCCCATAAAGCCGGTGGTCCCTTTCCTCGCGCAGGCGGCTGTCTCATTCGGTGCGCATTTATCGTCTTTAATTTCCATCCTCATGGATTATTCATGACACACCACAAGAATCGGTTTGTATGTGAATTTCTCCATTTGCAGTGTGTGGATGCTCATACATGAAAAGGTGAGTACGTGAAGAGACGCGGGGGTGGCGAAGAGCATCCAGGATGAGGTTGCAGGCTTTCTCTCTTCAATGCGAATATATATATATATATATATATATAAATATATATGTATACCTTTTTGTAGAAGAAGGTGACAAGGGAGGGGTTTGAGGAAGGAAAGAATTTGGGGATGAACAAGCGAGTTTTGGGGACAACCGCACGTCCGTACGTCTGTCCATTTTCTCTTTCTCTCTCTCGGATATATCAAGACCCCTTGCTAACGAACCGACGCGTTTTCTGAATTCCAAATTCGGAAAGTTGAACGTCTGCCCATCAACGTTTTGTGGATCGTCCCTCTTAATCTTTGCTTCCGGAACCCTGTGTTTTATATCCAGGATCCAATAACAAAAGCGGAGAAACCGAATTCGGTTACCGGACACGTTTCAGATATTATACCGTCTCTGGATTTCATAGAAAAAAAAAAAAAATTGTCACGGACATTCCTTAAATCCACAAAACAGAATTGGACCTAGTCAGTTAAATGAAGTTAGGTAGCATTTATTTATCGAAAGAATCTTGATTTATTCATATTTTTGTTTTGTGAACTATAGTATAGTCGAGAATGTAGATGTATAAAGTTTGAAGAATGATATTTAAAATGGAGAAGTTGGTTTCTTTTTTTTTTCAGTTCCAACCGCGATCTTCATTTTTCTGCACTTTCTTACGCTCTTTACAATTCGAGAAAGTTTTCTCTGTTTGACTTGGACTTTTTATCCTTGGAGCGCTTTACCGTTTCCGGACCTTTTTCTTATACCCAGTTTGGATGACCTTAAACCCTTACCTATAGGAGTCAGTGAAATCTTTTCACTTTGTGGATATCAGTGGAAAATTGCTTCCGTTAGGAAAAGTCATAATATATAGTTTCAGAAAACTTTCTATATTTTATTATATTATAAAAAATTCTCGAAGATAATTTTTTTTTTTTTTATTTCACAAAAATTGTGAATTGAAATGAATTTATTTTTAAGCTTTAATGGCGCTAAAGTTTTGCCAAGTATACATAACATTTTCCCCTCTCATCTCTAAAGAGAATTCTCCTCATTTGTTCGCAGGACGTGGAGCATCGGAAGAGTCATCCGACTACAGTTTGCTCGTTGCCTGTTTTGCCGGCGGGCTAACTGCCGTTTGTATTCTAGTCGTTGGTATCACGTTGACTCTCTATCGTCGGAACCATTTTATGCAACCCATGAAGACACAAACACACATAGTTCATTACGAGTCAAATAATGAAGATTACAATTCAGTATCGCCAATTCAAAAATCATCAACAAGACGTGAGGAAAAAAATTCTTTAAACATTGTTGAATTGAGAAATAATAAGGATCAACACGATACAGAACCACCTGATGATGATCCCGATGTAATACCAAATAAAATTGTTGAAAGAAGGCCAGATATTTTTCAGCCAAATTACACATCAACACCGGAGAGAATTAAACAATTGGAGAAATCGGAAATTTTCGATTATTCAACATCAATGAATCTTGTTGATTCGGGAATGACAACAACGACAACAACAACGGAAAGTTGGATATTTCCCCATGGTTATAGAGAGAGAGCGGAAGAATTGAGTCCTGTAAGGCCGACAACACTTCCGGTTCATCGTAGCCATGATATTTATACAAGGAGTTTGCGTGTTCAAGAAAGTTGTATATAAATCTCCGTTTTTGCATTCACATCCCTTTCATCTTTCATCAATGGCTAAGTTTTTCAATGATATTGTACAAGATTCGGTCTGTTTGTACATAGACAATAAATTTCATTGTTAAAAAATCGAAACAATTTTTTGTTTTTTTTTTATCTTTCAATCTTCTTTTTTTTCCAGAATTTTCAAGATTCTACAAATTTCTAAAAAGGTAAGTTTAAATTAACGTAAAAAGATCAAGTTTTGTTTAAATTCTCCGATGAACCATTTTTTAATTTAATATTTCTTTTCTATTGCTTAATTTTTTTTTTTTAATACGAAAATGTAAGAGAAAATTGAATAATTCTATTGAAGAATACACAGTTGAAACGTTATTTTCTCTTTTTCTCTGATTTATATTTCATTCTATCGTTCGCTGGCCGCTTTTGTTCAAAACTTCGTTAGATGCCCAATGCCCTTCCGACCTTTGAAAGCCTGCTTCGATTTCCTCGAGGGAGAGATTTTCTGTTCAGGTAGATTATCGGTCTTCCATTTTCTCGATCCATGAGAGCCCGATCGAGAAATGGCAATATATATATATCGACAAAAAAAGACGATAACGATAAATCATGAAGGTGAGGGTGTTCTAAGACAACGTGTATATAGATTCCAAGGACTTCTAACACTGTAACAAACACACCGGAAATAAACTGCTGGCAATCCGGTAACATAAGGACGCGATTGCTCTCTTACTATATATATATATATATATATATATATATATATATATATCAGGAAGAGCGATGGAATCCTTTTGCAAAATGAGCTGTCGTTTCTAAAGTCGGACCTGTCTTATTCTTTCGTTTCCACACTGAAAAGGATGACAGGCCATAGGATCTCAATCCGCCTGACATTTGACAGTTTTCGTAAACAACTTGCAATATTTTTGCCTCTGTGAACTGAACAGGGAAATAGAAATCCTTCAATGTAAATAATATTTAAATAAATTTATTTTTATTCATTTTTTTTCCTACTCTAAACGAACCAATAAATTTGTATCAAAATTTTAATTAAAAAACTAAATTGAAACGAGGTTATAAAATAAATGATTTATATTTGTAGAGTAAGGATTTTCCCTTTCGGAATGTTTAATAAAAAGTTGAGAAAAAATTGGATCCTTGGAAGGAATAAAATAACATAAAAAATGTATTGTTTATTGTCACAAAACAAGAAACGACGTTTCGATGACTTGATTCGTCATTATCTTCAGGTTAAATCAATAATTAGTTGAACCTTTACATTTTAGCGTTAGAAAATTTTATTTTGCTCAGTCTAAGCTGGCACGTCAGGTTTATAGACCTGGGCCGAGATTACGACAAGCAATACTGCTAAATTAGCAAACTGCTAGTTGGCAATATCAGTTATATTCACGCGGGAAAAAATATTGCTACCGGGTGTTCGATAAAATTTTGACAGCTAGTTTTAATAATAATTTGGTTTTGCCTTCTTCATTTTTTCGTTTAAGATTAATAAAAGAAAAATACAACAAATTTATTGGTTTTTCATTAGAGACTTATTTATTTTTAAATATAAATAATTCAAATAATTCACTTTATTGTTTTTACCATTACTAATAAAATAATACAATTTAAAAATTTTTTTTACAAATATGTAGTAAAGTTAATAGACATAGATTTATAAGTAATTAAAAAAAAGACTTTAAACATTTCATTTCATAAATATTGTTAATATGATAGTAATATGATAGTAGTAATATAATTATTTTTATTTAATAAATAATCATAATATTTTCGAGAAACATTTCATTATTTATAATTTATTTTTTATTATGGTTTAATATATTTAATTGAATAATTATTTCATTTTGATTCTTTTACGTTTTCATTTAATTATTTATTATTTAATCCTCTATTTTATTGTACTTATAATAATTAATATCTTATAAATGATTAACATTTTTCTTGCTACCCTGTATATGATTAAGCAATTGAAAATGGTTATGTTGCATGAAATCTTTCAATTGTTTTCATGATCACTGCTATCAATCCGAGCAATTTGACAAAAATTTGGTGTCAATTTGCTCGTTTTTTAGATTAACTTGATTTTAATTTCTATTGTATAAGCTTGTACTTAATTTTTTTTACCAAATAGCAATAAAATGTGATTGTGGGATAAATTTCCTACAAATGTCATGAAATTTTGTTAAGTTATATTTGCTAACTAGCAATAATTGCCAACTTAGCAGCATTGCTAGTCGTAATCCCGGCCCAGTATCGTTCAACTAATTATTGATTTAACCTGAAGATGATGACGAACCAAGTGATCGAAACGTCGTTTCTTGTTTTGTGACAATAAACAATATTAATAACATACATATTATTTATGTTATTTTATTCCTTCCAAGGATCGAATTTTTCTCAACTTTTTATTGAATGATTTACAATTTTTAAATGTTTTTATTAACATTTTTTAAAAATTTTGTAATCAGTTGTTACTTTGTGTCAAATATTCTTTATTATTAAAAAAAGAAATTGTTGAACTGGTTTTAATAGTTTACTATGAATTGACTTCAAAATTCTATGAATTAACCTAAAATTTTTTAATAGATCGGTTGTTACTTTGTGTCAAATATTCTTTATTATTAAATAAAAGTGTTGAACTGGTTTTAATAGTTTACTATATGAATTGACTTCTTCATTCTTTCACGTTTGAACTATCACTGACTGATTGTAATTCAATTACCAAATAGAATTTATAAAGTTCCATCAGTGTCGATAACTGTAAAGAAGAAAGAACAAGGAAAAAGGATATATAGAGGTTCCACTTGCAACAGAAACGCAGCGCAACAGCGCCACACACGGTTAGAATGAATAACTAATTCAAAAGCACTAGTCATATAATTCTAAACTTATTCAATTAATTATTTGTAATCCCCTACCTTTATAATTTCTATTGTCTGTTATTATTTTCTATTTTATTTTTTCTACTTTTTTTATAAACTTTTTTTTTTAATTATTTTAAAAATTAAAGAAACGTATACGTGTATCAATATCAATTATCCGCTGGTCGGTTTTCGTATGCGGGTCGGTTGAAAATTGCTAGTTTCATGACAACGTGAAAATTCACGCGTCATGGCCGAATGGTTAGGGAGGGGGGGGCAAAAAAATCATATCCAACCTCGACCATTAGAGCCTCACCCCCCACCCCCCCTCTCACCTTCACGTCAACAATGCGCGACGAAATTATTTTCGCTTTATCGCTCAACTAAATGAATTTCATCGCCCATTTTCCGCGACAGAGGAAGCCGGCGTGCAATTTTATTAATAGCATAGCGTCAAGCAACACACACGAGTCCCAAATGAAATAATTTTCTCAATGTTTACCAAATAAAACGAATTCGTTTGCTGAACATTCAATCAACACGAGAATTCAATTTTTTTTTTTTTTTCATCATTCAATTCAATATTTTTTTCATCAACAACTACTTCATTTAGCGTAAATAGATATTCTCTCTCTCTATATATATAAAATAATTTTTTTCAATGTTATTTTATTTTTTTTTACTGAAAAAAAGCTTTTATTTAAGGTTAATAAAATGTTTGAAACCAGTATTAATTGAAAGAAATGTCAGTTAAAAAAAAAATTTTTTTTAGAATAACGAAAGAGAAAAAGTAATATGGAAAAAAAGGGGTCCGTCTCACGTTTGCTGTGCAGAAAATATTTACAAAAATTTCCTACTAGCGAGCGGACGTTAAAAATTATTAAAATGTAAGCAGCATAAGCGCTATTATGTCTCTGATAAAAATCCACATTATCTCGTGGTGTTCGTTTGCGGAAACCCCACTAAGTAATTTCTGTTATTTTCCCTCGGCAAATAAATGCTATGTATATATGTGTGTAGTGAAGAAAAAAAAAAATTTAATAACTGAAAATATTTTACATTGTTTTTAATTTCAACTGAATTTCTAAAATTTCGAATAAATTTCAAAACAATTTTTTAAAATTCAATATGATATATACTTTTCAAATAATATATTATTTAAATATGAAATAATTTTTTTTTTTGTTTTTCCCAACGATGTGTAAAATAATAAAATGCTTTGCGTGTTGCAATAACTAAAAAATGTATAAATTGCCACTGCATACAAGTTTACAATATATACCTACTCGAAAGCGATTCCACGATTCCATTTTATTCGTCTGAAACAACAATTTGACTTTTCTCATTTATCCACTTTTTTTTTAATATTTGAACTTCCACTAGAAATATCGCGTGTTAGCTTGAGCAAATACTCAACGTTTATATTACACGTTTAATTACATCTCGATTATGTTTCACTTTCTGATAAGTTAAAATATATTTTTTTCGAGAGGTATTTATATATACTTTCAAAAAGTTTTGCTTGTAAAATAATTTTCATTCAAATTGATCCATTTTCTCTTTATATATACAGTATATTGAAAATAATTATTGAGAGGAGATTTCATTAAACTTTAAATAATATTGACTCTAAGCAGAGAGAGAAAGAGAGAGAGAGAGCTTTTTTCATTTAATTTAAAATAAAGTTCAATAAAACCAGATTTAATCGATGTTAAATTTAGTTGTACGTTTTAAAAAATGAATTGAATTGAAAAATTGAAGCTTTAAATTTACAAGCTTTTAAATAATTAAATAAATAAAACAAAAATTTTATCTTATGTTTCGAAATATTTATTTTTTATTTATGGATTTCAATTTTATTAGTATCTAATACTTTTTTTTAATACTAAACAGAAAAAAACTGAGCTGAAAATGAGTAACGTACAGAAGTATAGTAGATTTTGTCGTACAATAAAATTGTGCCTCGTAGGTGGCGCCACGTTCTATGCTGTTTGGCTAATTTTGAACTGCTATCAAAAATGTGCCTCGTAGGTGGCGCCACGTTCTGTGTTATTTGGCTCATTTTGAACTGCCATCAAAAATGTGCCTCGTAGATGGCGCCACGTTCTATGTTATTTGGATAATTTTGAACTTATATTGAGATTATTTAAAAAAAATTTTAATTTGTTACTTTGTGTCAAATATTCTTTATTATTAAATAAAAGCTTATTTGTATATTATACGAAGATTGTTATATATTTCTCAATTTTTAATCTTTAAGCTGGATTACTTTCCGTGAATATACCGCACGTGTTTTTGTAAAATTAAAAAAAATGTTGAATTTTTTTTTTTTTTTTTTGTTGACTTATTTTTATATGTCTGTGGAAAATTTACATAGACGTGTTTAAATAAACATATGCAATTTTTTTTTTTTCTAGCATTAATGCCGTACCGAGTTTCTGAAGAATTTTAAAACATATGTTGTCGCGGATATGTGTGTGATCCTCACCCAACACCCACGGGAGTCTATTAAATGTCCATCTATTTGCATAGCAATGCATAATAATTAGTGGAAAATCGTTGTGCGACATGCTGGCACGCTCTTTTTTGTAACGTTTGCGTCAACCGTTCAGAATTAACATCGCTATTCAAAAAATACCAACACACACATCGCGGTTACAATTGCGCCAACCGCACTTTTTTTTTTTTTTGGACGCTAATGAAGAATATCCCGTGGGATTTTTTAGATAGGACGTGTACATTTAAAAAAAAAAAAAAAATTATTTTTATATACGAGGCCGAAAAATAAAAATATAAAAAAAAATTTCTAATTTCAAATAAAAAGGGACGTATGAATATAATAAGATTAAATTTCTGTTACCGAATTTTTATAAAGTAGAATTTATATTGAATTATCATATTTAGAATTTATGATTAAATGAATTTTTCTTTAGTCGAAATTTTTGAAAATACAGGTTTTTGAGTTGACCGAAATTTTCCAAATGGCCGAACAAATATCGGACAAAAAAGTTTTGGAATTTTTAAAATTAATCAATTAGAATTTATCCAATTTTTTTTTTTTTTTTTTTTTTTATTTAATTTTTAAATTCGCGCCAAAACTTTTCTGTCGGAATTTTTGTTCTTGCAAATTTCGGACAAATGAAAATTCGGCGTTTTAAAATTTCTATCAAAAATGATAATTTGTTCAAATTAAAATTCTGACAAATGAATTTTATGGAAATTTTGCTATTTAAATATTCGTGTAAGTATAGAAATTTTATTAAACAAAAAAAAAAAAAAATTCTGCTAAATAATAATTTGTATATTTTTTAAATTAATAAATTAATTATGTTTTGCGCTAGAATCAAATAATTTAATGTCAATAAATTGCAAAGCGTTAAAATTGCTTCATAATGGAATTTTATTAAAATTTTTTTTTTTTTTTTATTTTCTATAAAATTTTGAAGAAACGGGTCAAGCCGAGTTCATGAGAACGTGTCTTTATTTCGAGAACATTTTATGATTGAAGGCGTCAAAGGTACCGGTTTATGGGGCCCACACACAATTTTCTGGCAAATTTGTTAAGCCTGTCACTGATCATTGGTCTAATTTAATTCCTACGAGTATATGGCGTCACGCCCCTGCTCTCTCTCTAAGATAGAAAAGTAATAAAACCGCACGTTAAATAGATTCCAAGTTTTTTTTTTTAGTCATTTTATTTTAAATTCTTTATGTCAATTTTGTTCTTTAATGTCAATTCTTTTATATTAACATTTTTTCATGGTTTGCCAATGGTGATTGTAAATCAGAAAAAAATTACTTAGTTAAAAAAAAAAAAAAAAATTTTTGTCAAGGGAGAATTTTATTTTTCAAAAATAATAAATTTATTTAAATCCAATAAAAATCATTATTAGAACCAAAAAAAAAAAAAATGATTTAAAAAAGTTTTGACAGAAGTATAATGGAGTTTTTAAAATTAGTAAAAAATGAAATTGGTCCGCTCGCGCGTTTCCATGAATATCTTAAGTCTTTTTGAAACTGTGTAAAGTAATAATTTTTATAAAGCGAGAGAGAGAGAGAGAGAGAGAGGTGGTGAAAGAGAATAGGCGAAGAAACATAAAAAAAAAAAAGTTGGGGAGAATATTTGTGTGCGTGGGGCAAAAGAAAGAAAGAGAGAGAAAAAAAATGTGAGGAGGTAAAAAGAATGGGAACTAAAATAGTCTTCTCGAATCCAAACGAAGGAAAAACTCATTCCGTCTGCTCGCCCGCAGCCAGGGCTGCTCCATTGTGCAATGGCCAACTATTGTGTAGTTCGCGGTATAACCGCGGACTCATTCGCTTCTTTTTTTTTTTTTATCCCTCACTTTTTTTTCCCCTCTTTTCTTATTTCCTCCATAGATGCAAAAAGAAAATGACGTAGTCATTTTTAACTTTAAGATTGTGCCCCTTTTTTTTTTGCAATTTTACGTTTTTAACAATTCATGAGTTCTCTAATTAAAACAATTGTTTATATATTTTTTTTTTTTTGACCAAAGTTTTCCGAGAGAAACGTAAATGCGTTCTTTTTTTCGAGCACGAGAAAATACTGTTGTTTTTAAAAGGTGGGGTTTAAATGAAATTAATTCATTTTGTTAATGGAACGGGGATATAACATTTTTCTCTTTGGGCGTTCAATCAAATGTTATAAAAAAAAATTTTTAAATAATTAAAATATTTTTATTTTATGTCAAAATACTTTTTCAATTAAAAAATATTCCACATAAATTCATTGAATAATGTAAATAAATTAAGATATTAGGGATATGTTCTTTCTTTTTTTTCTTCCGAAAAAAGTTCTTTCGTAGTTTCATGACGCGCCCGCTAGGGTTCGCATGTTTATCGCGCGAATATCAAATTCGATGAAAACAATTGTATTTCCTAATAATTTTAGTTTAGAGTTTTTAGATTTAAACTAGTTTGTGTAAACTATATTGTCACTTAGGCTGCTTGGACCATTGTAAAAGAGAAAAAAGAGAGAATGAAATAAAATAACCGGTTCACGTTCTCGGCGCGTAAATATTTAGGAGCCATTTGCTATACTATATGGGAAAAAAGTGGAAAACATGTGTGTACGTTTTTGGTATAGAGCACTGCCTACTTCGTGTTAGTCGTCTACGTCACTAAACTGGCATCGCATCATGCATTCATTATTCTGTCGACGACTCCAACGGCCATCTGCACGATATACTAAATTACTTTAAACTGCGCGTCGCCCTCTCTTTCCTCTCTCTTATGTATGTAATAAGTATTATGCAGAATATGTATGCAGAAAAATTGCTCGCGCCCTCTCTAATCAAAAGCTATGGATTCACTTACATTCTCGCCCGGATTTAGGATTTTTATTTAAAAAAAAAAAAAAAAAAAAAATTCTCTGCAAGAAATTATCTAACATTGATTAAAAACCCTTATTATTTATAATATATATCAGAATTGTAATGAGATAAACTTTTACTTCCCTTTCAGATTGTATATAAATTATTTCCATTTGAGATATAAAGTTATAAACTTGTAATAGTATATTAAAATTGTATTATCCCATGTAATACATAATAATAATAATAAATAGTAAAATTATTAATTCCAGATTGAATTTCTAATGAGGTTGGGAAAATTTCCTAATGAGCGTAAAATAATTATTTCAAAATAACTTTTTTTTTTTTTTTTTTTGTTTTAAAATCTATTATTTTTTTTTTCTCCACGCAAATAGAATTGAATAAAGGAAAATTTATTATGAAAATTCTCTCTATAAATCTCCAACAAATTATTTCGTTAAATATATTAATGTACAGTCATAATTTTATGTCAACATATTACTAAAATATATGCGCGTCACCTTTATTTTATATATTGAATTTAATCAATCGCGATTGATCAAATTATTTTATTTCACATGAAGGGGAAAATTAATTTAAAAAAAAAAAACAAAATTAATTCATAAATTCAATAAATAAATTAAAATAAATTGGGGGAAAAAAAAATTTTTTTTCCAGTAGACATATTACAAAGGTATTAGTGGAGAGAAAAAAAAAGAGGGACATTTTCATCGCAGTGGTGGGTCCGAACTTTTCTCCGAAGGATGTGTGTAAATATATATATATATATATAGCTTCACACGAAGTCCCGAAGGATTAATGTCGTGCGGCACGATGCCAAAAATGGAATGGCTGACCCGTACTAACCGCCAACCGACTTATATGCACAAACGATAAAGCTTCTTCGTATGTACATTGCTGTATGTATATATATATATATATATATATTCGCTTTTATGCTCATGCACACACATTACATACTCATCTCCCTTTATCCCCTCTTCCCCCTTTCTCAACAGCGTTAAGGGAAATTAATGGCAGCAAAGTGTGGTTCACGGGTAGGTTTTGCTGAAAACGTTAAGCATCCTGTGTATATAGTTTCCAAAATTAAAGATTAAAACTCACTACGACCCCTTTTCTCCTGTCTTAATGAAAAACATTCCAATGCTTTGCCAAAAAAAAAAAAAAAATATTATCAAAAAGAAATTATTTTTTATTCTCTCAGTAGGGAAAATCTATAAGAGTGAGGAAAAAAAAAATGAGATAAAAATTGAAATTTTGAATATTTGCGCCTAATATCTCGCTTGACTCAAGCAGTTGTTGCTCCTATATATGCGCGCGCACTCTTTCTTTCTTTGGCCTTTGACTCATGTTTTTGACAAGGTTAGGTAAGGGTGAGCCAACCCATGTTTTTCACATGGATAGTCACTGGCAAAAAATGACCTAAATTTTAAGGTTATGTTCGTTTCAAGACTCTGAATATGGCCGCAAGTCCTCCCCCCTTCCTTTACCCTCTTTCCGTATTTCCCACCAAAAATGACAAATTTTGAGGTTATGTTCATTTCAAGACTTTCAATATAGCCGCAAGTCCCCCGTCTCCCGCCAAAAATGACATAAATTTTGAGGTTATGATCGTTTCAAAACTGAATACGGTCGAAAGTCCTCCCCTCTCTCCGTATTTCCCGCAAAAAGTGACCTAAATTCTGAGGTTATATTTGTTTCAAGACTCTGAATAGAGCAGCAAGTCGTTCCTCCTTCCCTCATTTCTCTCCGTATTTCCCGCCAAAAATTACATAAATTATGAGGTTATGTTCATTTCAAGACTTTCAATATAGCCGCAAGTGGAGGTAGATTTCCTGCCGTAAATGACCTGAATTTTTTTACCTCCTTCCTTACGTTGAAGGAGACGTGGATTTTCCGCCGAAATTGAACTAAATTTTAAGGTTAAGTCATTTTGTCAGGCAACGACCAAGAAACAAACATAACCTGAAAATTTACGCCAAAATTTGGCGCAAAAAGACAAAGGAACAAACATAACCTCAAAATTTAGGTCAAACTTTGAAGGAAAATGACCAAAAAACGAACATAACCTTAAATTTAGGTCAAATTTTAGCTGGAAAATTTAAAAAATTAGATAAATTTTGTTTTATAAATTGAAAATAATAAAAATTATTGTTAATTAAAATCGTAAATGACATTTAAAGAAATAAATAATAAAATATTAATAAAATGTTTTAAATTCCAGAAATTGTCTAAATATTAACTCAAACATCTACAAAACCAATAAAAAATAGGGGGTTGGCGCGCGAAGCGCGCAGGGGGACAAAGCCCCCCTAGTAATAATAATAATAATATATGTGAATACAATACGTCAGATTTTAATTTTTTTAAAATGATTATAGAATTTTTTTTAATGAAAAATTATATTTTGTTCTAAAATTCACTTTGGTAAAAAATTCTCGAGTGGCATATACTATATATGTATATAAATACTCGTAGGAATTCAAGACGCCTCGATGAGTTTAGTGAGAACACAAGAGATTTGTACCTCCCGTTAAAGTAGGGATTATTTCGAACTTTCTTACTCGACTTTACTTGACGCGACAAAAGAAGACTGATAAGGTAAAGCTGTGGAAAGTAGCTGAGGTGAATCTCAAAAACCAAGATAATCTTTGAGGCTCCCAAAGAAGGTCTGATTGAATCGTAATCTTTTATGGCTTTTATCGAGACGGTAGCCATTTTTATCTAAAATACAGGACATTGATAAGAGATAGTAAATTACTTTTTTACTTACGTCTTTCTCATTTTCTCCATTTTTCATATATAAATATGAATTCATATCTTGAAATGCTCGACAGATGCTCATAAAATAGAAATCGTAATTTGCCTCTTGGGATTTCCAAATAAAAAAAAAAAATTATAATTAATTTTTGTTTTTTAGATGAGTAATCATATAATAAGAATTGCCTCTCTCTCTCTCTCTCTCTCTCTCTCTCTCTCTCTCTCTCTCTCTCTCTCTCTCTCTCTCTCTCTCTCTCTCTCTCTCTCTCTCTCTCTCTCTCTCTCTCTCTCTCTCTCTCTCTCTCTCTCTCTCTCTCTCTCTCTCTCTCTCTCTCTCTCTCTCTCTCTCTCTCTCTCTCTCTCTCTCTCTCTCTCTCTCTCTCTCTCTCTCTCTCTCTCTAAATATAAATTTCGAGGTTGGTTTGGCTCTCTCGTGAGAACATCACCGGAAGTAAGTTTGAATCTTTTAGTCATAAAAAACCGAGAATTCAATTTCTTTTTTTTTTCCCTCCGGACAATGAAGCTTTTCATCCAAAAAACTTGTTATTCGCATCAAGAAAATTACTGCCTACCTTTTTTTTTATGCCTATGTAATATAAAAAACGTAATTTTCATTTGTAAATTTGCCTACAAGGGACGAGGTTTTTATTTTTAGAGACAGAATTTTCTTTTACGATTTCAAAAGAAAATGTACTTTATAAACAGAAAACAAAATTTGATTAAATCAATGAATTTTTTTTTCTGAAACAGATTAGTAAAGTTAAGATCAAGTGTGCCAAGTAAAAGCAAAGGGAGAAAAATAAACAAATATTCTTTAGATCAGACGGAAAGAGAATTGAAATTCTGAGAAATTCTCAACATCGTCTCTCTCTCTCTTTTTTTTTTTTTGGTCCGCAGGAAAAGTTACGCCACAGCTTTCAGTTGAAAAGCTTGCCCTCTGCTGGCCTGGCGATCGTGTGGAAACTGAAAAGGCGAGAAACGTGAGCCATCGGAAAATACGTGATCCTTGAGAACTGAAAGGACACTTTTCTTCCAAGAAAACGAAAAAGCTCCTTCTACGCAAACTCCATTATAAAATATATATATTTATATAATTTTTTTTTTTTTAAATTTAAAAAATTTTTTTTTTTTTTTTTAAATATGAGATTACTAAAATTATTATTTATTTGGTGATAATGGGGATTTAATATGAGAATTTTGAATTGTATTCGCTAATTGAATGCAACAAAAAGTGTCTAATACCTTTTGGCGTTTACTGACTAAATTAATGGAACAAAGCAAACTAATGTGAAACTGTTTATATAGTGGTTTCGATATTAGAGATTCCATGTTTAGCATTGTATGTAAATGGGATTGGATTCTATTTTCCGCATAAGCTATGAACGAAAGGCATTACGGTACAAACACATGGTAATTAAATCGATAACAGTTGCTGGCGACATGTTATTAATAGTGTTTTCCAATTATTATTCAACTGCTTGTTTCAAAACATAAGTGGAATAATTAGTAAATTTATGTAGTGGACTACTAAATTGTTGGGCTAGTTCAAAATAAAAAAGAAGGAAACTTTAAACTTAGATTTCAATTTTTGCAAAAAAAAATTAAAGGAACTTTTTTAAATTTTTTGTCAATATCAGTGGTAGAAGCATGTTTTCGCCAGATGGAATTTTTTTTAATTTGTTTAATTTTAGTTTCAGTGGTACAAGTCAATTTTAGTCATACATAATAATTTGTAAAAGTTAAGATTCAGTAGTACAGATCCATTTAGGTCATGCATAACTTATCAAAACTCTAATAATTTATTTTTGCAGTAGTAAAAGTAAGTTTTGGCCAGACAGAATTGTTCTAATTTCAAAAAAAATTTAGTTTCAGTAGTATAGGTAAATTTAAGTGAGACATAATTTGTTCAAAACTTTTAATAATTGTATTTTCAGTGGTAAATTTCAGTTTTAATCTAGTTTCAGTAGTTCAGGTCAATTTCGATCAGACATAACTTAATAAAACTGTAATAATTATAATTGAAAATTGAGTACCAGTAGTAAAAATCAGTTTTGGTCAGACAGAATTGTTCTGATTTGGAAAAAATTTTAGTCCCAGTAGTATAAGTCAGTTTTAGTCATAAACAATTTATCCAAACTGTAATAATTAGAGTGCCAATAGTAAAAAATAATTTTAGTCAGGTTCTTCCTTCCTTAAATTAAAGTTTCAGTAGTTGAAGTCAATTTAAGTCAGACATGACTTACCAAAACTATTAATAATTAATAATTACAAATTGAGTATTAAAAGTAAGTTTTGGTCAGACAGAACTGTTGTAACTTTCTTAAATTTGCGTTTCAGTAGTAAGGACGAATTTTAGTCATACGTAAATTGTCAAAACTGTAATAATTAGTATTGTATTATAAGTAAAAGTAATTCTGTACTTTCAGTAGTAAAATCAAGTTATAGTGAGACATTTTTGAATTCTTGTTATATTTTCTGGATATCAGTAGTCAAAGTCAGTTTTGGTCGGACATAATTTGTTTGAACTGTAATAATTAATAATTAAAAATTAAGTACTAGTAGTAAAAGTCAGTTTTGGTCAGACAGAATTGTTCTGATTTGAAAAAATTTTAGTCCCAGTAGTATAAGTCAGTTTTTAGACATACATAACGTATAAAAACTGTGATAATTATATTTTCAGTAGTAATAGTAAGTTTTGGTCAGACAGAACTGTTTTAACTTTCTTAAATTTGCGTTTCAGTAGTAAAGACGAATTTCAGTCAGACGTAACTTGTCAAAACTGTAATAATTAGTATTCTATTATAAGTAAAAGTAATTCTGTACTTTCAGTAGTAAAATCAAGTTATAGTCAGACATTTTTGAATTCTTGTTATATTTTCTGGATATCAGTAGTCAAAGTCAGTTTTGGTCAGACAGAATTTGTTTGAACTGTAATAATTATACTTAAAAATTGATTACCAGTAGTAAAAATCAATTTTGGTCAGACAAAATTGTTTTGATGTTGAAAACTTTTAGTTTCAGTAGTACTAGTCAGTTTTTAGTCATACATAACTTATCAAAACTCTAATAATTATATTTTCAGTAGTAAAAGTAAGTTTTTGTCAGACAGAACTGTTTTAACTTTCTTAAATTTGCGTTTCAGTAGTAAAGACGAAATTCAGTCAGACGTAATTTGTCAAAAGTGTAACAATTAGTATTCTATTATAAGTAAAAGTAATTCTGTACTTTCAGTAGTAAAATCAAGTTATAGTCAGACATTTTTGAATTTTTGTTATATTTTCTGGATATCAGTAGTCAAAGTCAGTTTTGGTCAGACAGAATTTGTTAATACTGTAATAATTATCGTATCAGTAGTAAAACTCAATTTTTCTCAGGCAAAATTATGATTTCGTAAATTTTTAGTTTCAGTAGTAAAGAACAATTTTAGTCAGACATAACAAATTAAAACTATAATAATTATAATTGAAAAATTGTGTACAAGTATTTCTCCCTTGCTTAAATTTTATTTTCAGTAGTACAAGTCACTTTCAGTTAGACTTAATTTAAAATTAAAAATAATATTTTTCACTAGTAGTAAAACTCAGAGACGTATAAAGAAAAAAAAAAATTCCAATTTCATCATTTTTCATTCATATTTTTTTCTAGCCAAGAAAATGTAACTGCTCGAGAAATAAGATACTATTTTTCCTACAAATGGTATATAGCATTTGTGATCGCATTGTAAAGTGCTTTTTAATGCCTATTTATCTCAAACGGACATATAAACTCAACGTAATTTAAAAGCATGTGCTTCTCAATCTTCCCTTGCATTTTTTTTTTTTTTTTTGCAAGATGACATTTTGCCCATTTCAGTAGAATACACAACTGGCAGCGTGAGCTGACACTATCAGTTTATTTTTAAGATGCAAATATATTCTCGGGTTCCACTTCGCCCGCGCTTTTACCAGTAACAGATATGCTACTGTTACAAATATGATTAGTATATATATATATATATATATATATATATATATATATATATATATATATATAAGCGGGGGATATCAAAAAGGTAAAAAGGAATGGGAAAACGAGGTTGAAAAGAGCAAAAGAAAAAGGGGCCGGGGGGGTGGGGTGGGGGTTAAAGAAGAGAGGGAAAAGATAAGGCTATATAGCTACGAGTTGAACCGAGAAGCAGGGAACTAAAAGTTTGTCCTGATATCAGTTGCAACGCGAAAAGTAGGTACTCGGTTGCTCTTAGCTCTTTGGGTTCTGTAACTCAGGAAACGCCCTGGAGTTTGCTATAAGTTATTTTATTAAATCCACGCCCCTGGATACACGAGTATCGGGCCCTGGAGATCAAACTCCTCTAAAGAATAAAGTGCGAAAGAGATTTTTTTTTTTTTTTTTTTTTGGGGGAAGAAATTCCGTAATTATCTGGACATTTTTTCTCACTTTTAAAATTTTAGTTTTTGTTGTCATTTTCTTTGTAAAGGTATGGATGTCTTTTTGCCCCCTCCCCCCCCCCACACACACCGAACCAAAAAAAGGGGTAGTTGTGCACGAGCCGTTATACACACGCGGTAATCAGAAAAGGGGAGTAATGCAAAAGAGGGGGGGGGGGTGGGGTTGGCAGAGCACACCTAATTAGTGCCATTACGGTTGCACTGTTTTGCCAAATCCTGGCGGCTTTAATATTGACCGAACAACTCATGGTAACGTGTACTTCCACTGAGAACGACAGTTTCCCGGGTAATTGGCGTAGAACGCAGGACTGCATTCAATTAGTTTCGTAAAAAACAGCCACTCCACGTTATATATATATGTATATATATATATAAACGTTGGCAAATGAATAGAGAAGTTTGATGTGCTCTGTCTCCCTTTTGTCAGATGATTTAAGTTTTTATACAATTTTTCTATTTTCTAATGAGTATTATAGTTAATATAAAGATTAACTTTTTTTAAAATTCTTTTACATTCTTATAAAATTGTTGACCTATTTCTTTTTAATAATCATTGTTGTTTAAAAAAAAACAAAAGATGTTTTTTAAATTTTCATCAACTTGATTATGTAAACTTAATTGTTTTTTTTTATAAAGATCACTGTAAAAAGTAAATCTTATTTTAAGATGAGTCTTAAATTCAGCAATACTAGCCATAATGTATTTAAATTCAAATTGCATGTAAATTCATTGCTTAGATTCAGCAAGGGCTGTCTTAAAAATGTTGCCTCTTAAAATAAGAGCTTTTTTCGACTTTAAAATAAGACTTTCTTTTTACAGTGATGATGCAATCGTTTATCTTCGTTTCCGCAAGCTGAATATGTCATTGAACTTCAAAAATACATGATTCTAATCATAAAAGAGAGTCTATAATCGACAAAATTATATAACAAATATAATTAATTACATATTATGATATTACAATATATTATAAAATATAATATAAGTTAAGAACATAACAATTCATTATTTTAATTTTATTTCTATAAAATTTTTTTTTTTTTTTTAACAATGATAGTTACATAAATTTATTGACGTATTTAGTTATAGGAGAAATATTTGTATTGAATGCATTTTCTTAGAAACACTTTTTAAAAAATTCTGAAATATTTTATAAATAAAAAAAAAAAAAAATTATTATTCGACGAAGTGCATTGTGCGCATATCACAATACTCAAAAGTGGCTCGTTATACGCACAGCGAGCAGGTAATCGTGTGCAATCATTCGTGAACCTGGAACTGAATGAGAACAATTGGAACACGTGAGTTCTGCATTGGTTTCCCTCTCATTCTCTCGACTAAAAAGTTTCCTTTGAGTCGTAATATAATACATATTTTATTTTAATTAATCTATTTCATAAAGCTAATAAATGTTGGATTTGAATATATAATTCCAAGAGCGAATAACCTACTTGCCATATATCAAATTTCCATTAAAAAATATTTTTTTTTTCATATTCTTTTTTATTATAGTACTAATTGTGAATCTAATTTTTCTATCTAAACAGAAAAAAAAATTTCATTATTGTAGAAAATATTTTTTTAGAATTCATATATATATATTTGGATCGTAAAAATGTAAAATGAAAAAAAATGTGTATTCATGATTGAGAAGACGGGAACTTGAACCTCGAACTTTCTGCTTACTTTGATTGCGCGCATGAAAGAATCTTCATGCAGAAATAAATACTCGTGTGTCTGTGTTGTTTGTAAAAAAATAAAATGTCCCTGATATATAAGAGAACGCTACAGAAAAATTTGCGCATGGCAATATAGACGAGAATTTACTTGTTAATGTAAATTTTTAATTTTTTTAAATTTAATCAAATTTTTCATGTTTATAAAAAATTTTGTTATTAATAAAAATATTATTTTTGCAAATAATGTTTAGTGAAATTATCTGATTTAATTTTGAAGAGAAAATCCTCTTTTAAATGACCAATTAATTGATATGTTAATTATAATTGACAGATTTAGAGCAATCATAAAGGAAAATCATTTAATTTTTACCTCTTATATAAATTTTATAATATTTACTGACAGAAATTCTAGGGTAATTGGAAATTTTTTAAATTACTAAAAAAAAAGAAAAATAATTTTTGATACATTATTCTTGGAAAAATAAAAGAAATTAAATATGCATTGTTGACTCATCAGTTATTTTTAAATATAATATAAAAAAAACCTTTTTCTTAATTTTGTTATTCATCATTAATATAAAACAAACCTTTTCTTAATTTTGTTATTCATCATTAATATAAAACAACCTTTTTCAATTTTGTTATTCATCATTAATATAAAACAACCTTTTTTTAAATTTAGTTATTCATTAAATTAATTTAATGACAGAAATTCTAAGGTAATTGTAAATTTTTAATATTAATAAAAAAAAGAAAAATAATTTTTGTTACATTATTCTTGGAAAAATAAAAGAAATTAAATATGCATTGTTGACTCATCAGTTATTTTTAAATCATAGGAAAAATTTTGTTGGTTAATTCTCAGTATCTATTTTATACAATTTTTCTTTTTTAGTAAAATTAAAATGTTAATTTAATAGTCAAAACGAAAGTGTAGATCATGCCTTCTCTACGCTGGAAAAATGCTGTATAACCAAACCTGTAGCATGCGCGCCACCTTTCGTCGACTGACGCGATATGGCGCGAAATAAATTCAAATTTAAATTTTTAAAAAATTAAAATTACTATAATTATTTTTTTATATTTATCTCTACAATTAAATATAAAATAAGAAATAATTTTCATAAATTAAAATGTTTAAAAAATAACTATTAGAGAAATATAAAGAAAAAAAAATAAATGATATTTCTTCGAATCTTGATAATTCATCTCTAAATCAATGTCAACGGCTAAATGATGAATAACTGATGCACATATATGAACAAGAGAATCTATAAATGTATGGTGGCCTTAAATCGCAACCAGGCGATATGTAATGGAATCATCGATCACGCAAGGGAAAATTTAACTTTGTTAACGATTGCATCTCTAACGCATGGATCTCAATTTATTGTGATAGTCGAACAGAAATACATCAGGTATAGAGAGAGAGAGAGGATTTTGTATATATGGGCATCACATAAATGTTATTACCAATTCGATGAATGTAAACTGCGAATCGGAAAATTTATAAACAGCAAAGCGAATGGATTATATGATTAAATGTTGCTGCCACGAAGGCACGTCGAATTTTATGAGAAAGAACGACATTTTGCTTTATTCAAACGCCAATATATGATGGGAATTACAAATATACAGGTTTTTTTTTTTTTTTTTTATATAACCTTCCCCTTTTTAGTTATTCCATTTTCACAAGTCTCGGTGAAAAAAATTATTTCAATTTTCGTCTTTATTTGCATATCGACAATTTTTTAACAAGTTTATCGTTATGAACATTTTCACAAAAATCATTTGCGAATTTTACTTAAAAACATGTCAATTGTAAATTACCGTTCAACGGAATATTATTTAATTAATAATTAATTTTGTTTTTTTAATCTTTATTAATTGCAGATAATTATATAATTTTAAAATGTCATTATTAATTATTGTTGTGCATTAAAAATTCTTTTTATAGCAAATTAATAATTAAAAAAAAAAAAAAAATTGTAATCCAAATTGAAATATAAATAATTTAATGAATATTAAAATGACATTATAAAACACCTGTAATGTTTATAAAGATATAATTCACTGACCTTATCGATAATAAGCTCTGCGTACAATATTGACATCATTGTGTACGATGACGTGAATGAGAAAAATATGAGGGTGTTTAAAGCTCGCCATAAATAACCTCTTGTAATTAATTGAATTTCCTAGATAATTCAAAACTCGCCAATGACATATTATCAAATATATAAGGACAAAAAGAAAAATGATTGATGCAATTTTTACTATATATATATACTTAAGGAAATATGTGGAAAAACTTGGATCATATAATTAATGTAATATAATTACTATAATATAATTAATATAATATAATTATTATAATATAATTATTATAATATAATTACAATATTATAATTAATATAGTAAATTTAATAATGAAATCTGATGGAAAATCTTATTTCTAATTGAATGAAATTTGTGATTGATTTGTTCACTAAAAACAGCAGGTGTACAAGTTTCCCCCATGACAAATGTGATAGTGCATTAAAAGGATTTTCCCAATTGAATATAGTTGATTAAATACAAGTAGCAAATAATTATTATGAATTATGACTAATGGATTATTGATCAGGGGTTATTATTAGCAGAATATATCTAATTGTTAAAGTGGCAACTTTTTATTAATAATAATCTAAAAACTAAATATAAATAAATGCATATTAACTAATTAATTTTCTTTTTCTATATTGAAAAATTAGTTTTTTTTTTTTTGCCAAAAATAGGGTGAGATTTGTCGGCAAAAAAAAAAACATAAAAAAGGGAGGAAACATAAGATGGATGAGTAAACGTGATGTCAGTTGAAGAAAAAAATGGATAGGAAAAAAAAAAGATTAGATCGAAAGGGGGTGGTAAAAGGTGAGAATGTGTTTAGGTTTTCGAAGCACGGGTTGGAAGTCACAGTCAGTGTGTAACAGGCAATAAAAAGAGGAAACTCCATTCGCTTCGCTTTATTGGGAGATACAGAATGAAAAGCTTCTCTATTGTCTTTTGCTGGTGACCTCCAATGATGACCCTTGACAACTTACTCCTTGAAATTCTCATCTTTTATATCAATTTTACTTAAAATTTTAAAATATATATATATTTAAAAAATTAAAAAATAAATAAAAATGTGTACTAAACTACAAAGGTTATAATTTAATTTTTGAAAAATATTAAAAGAATTTTCAAATTATTCAACTACTGTTTTTATAAGCGGAATAATTTTAAAAATATTATTTATACTGTTCTTCTTTTTTTTATACACATTTTTGAATTACGGTCTTAAAAAAATATACTGCCTCTTTCTGCGAAGTATTTTTTTTTTTATAAGATCGTAATTCATGAGACAAGTTCTGAAGGAAATTTTTAAAAACTAAATTTTAGATTACAAATCCTTAAAAATCAGAATTTATGCAGTTTCAGTAAAATAATAAATTTATATTATTTGTAATTTTTGCGAAACGATGAGAAAAATATGCACGCTGAATATTTTTTAGAAAGACAGGAATGACAAATTTTTCCCTAACTAAATTGTGTAATAAAATGAAGAAAAGGGTAGTAAAAATAAAAAAAAAAGTTGAGGTTCTTTTTGACCCTCTTGTATAGTCAATGTGACACTCGTTGATCGAATCTATTCCCCCTTTAACGATGAATAAAAACACCCTCCCCCCCTTCTTTTTTTTACTCCTTATCGCAGTGACACTTCATCAACACTCTCCCTTAACATGATGATATGTAGGACATAAAATACAATGTCAGACACTGAATCTTGATTATTCGAAACACTCATTTATTTCTCCAAGGAGTTTATTTATACAGAGAGTTTTTATCATCAGATAAATTTTGATATTTTTAAACTTATTTTCCCTTCCCCTCCATTAACATTGTCGATGAAATAAAAACTGACAATGTTGATTTAATTGCATATTGATATTTCAAATATAGTTCTGTTATAATCAACTCATAATTTATTTGAAAAGTGTAATTTGATTTGCATAATTTGCTTAATAATGTTTCAACTAGGTCGTAACAATCTTAATTCAAGAAAGTGAAAAATAATAAATTGATTATCTAAAAATTGAAATAAATTTAAATATTCATACGTAAAATTTCAATAACGATTTTATAAAATTAATTTTATAAAATTAAATTTATAAAATTAATTCTGTAAAATTAATTTTATGAAAAAAATTAAAATATACCAGAAAAAAATATTTAATAATACAAACTTTGTATATGACAGTATTTTTATATATAAAAATAGCAATAAAAAAAAATTAAATGTTTATACATATAACTTCTCGTGTATATAGGAGAAAATTGAAATAATAAAAGTTTTGTCTGACCTAAAACTGACTTCCACTACTATTTCATGTTATTATCAAAGTTTAATTTGTTACATACTTTTTAAATTCTGTTTCTGTCGTTGATGTACATAATCTCTAACAAGAGTTTTCATAAAACATCTTTATCCTTTTTTTTTTTTTATCATATCAAGAGTCTACTTTTGAATGCACATACGAATTTTTATGAAAAGAAGCTTTTTTTGCAGTCAAATAAATAAGGTTGGTAAAGCGATTGATTATTTATGACGACGTTACCACGCCTTTGAAGTTAACAAAAGAAACAACCTGCTTCTTTTTCATATATATTTCAAGATATAAAAAAAAGTGATTACTTTCAGAGTAAAATATTTTAGAAAAAAAATTTTTTTTCGCTTTTTAAGTATTCAAGTTTTATCTCTAAATTTTTACTGTAATCACTAATCAATTTTAGAGATAGAACTCAATAATTAATAGCAAAAGAAAAATAAAAAAAAAAAAACAGTAACTGTAACTTAAAATTATAGTTTCGCTTTGGCGTCCGTCCGTTGTAACATGTATAGAGACTTAGTGGAATAAATATATACCACTTGGATAAATTACAGTGTCGCAATATTTATGCACCACTCAAAAGAACTCAAAAAACTTGTTCTATTTTAAAAATGTTTTCGAAACTTCTTTTTTTTCCAACTTTTACTCGTGTGCAGTTTGTATTCAGATGTGGCATATGTCTACTTTGCCGAGCGTGGAAATGGAAAAATGTTCTCAATTTTGTCGCCGGAAAATTCATTGCCACTTTTCAGATTTTCTCCAATCTTTCATAATATCAAATTTTACCCCGTTAACAATATTATGAACCATATGTTGGATAATATTAGCCATATGTTTTAAATAAGGTCATATATTTCATAAAAGCTATAAAAATGGTTTATATCCAACATTAAAATAGGAGCGGTTAATAAATCTAAATCGTAATTTTGCTTTTACTGGCAATAATAAAAATACTTTCTTATAATTTTTTTTTAATGAAGTATATACATAATTCAAAGTATAGATTATATGAAAATAGCTTGCTAAGAATTCAATTAGTAAAGAGAAATATTTTCATTTTGCATTTATTTGAATCAAATAAAATATATATATATATATATATATTTGTCACAGAGCGTAGTAACTTTTTATTTGTTTCAAAAAATTTAGCATAAATGAAATTTTATTTATCCCAAATTTTTAAAAGTAAGTTTGCAAAGCATTTTTTTTTACACTAAAAATAAACTTTGGCATTTTAGTAGGAAAAAAAAGAAGTTTTTAAGCTAATAATGTGAAAAAAATGGCGAAAAAAAGAGTTGGAAAAATATTATTAGGTTTCTAGGGTCAAGAGGTCACGCAATATTAGCATCAAGTAAAAAAGGATGTCACGCATAAGGTCATCGAGCTTTTAATCGTTTTTAATACCTACAGAGTACCAAGTCGGTAGGGTTGAGTAATTCATAAAGCACCCTTCACTCACGTGAAACATGCAGCTTGACACCTTATGACGATAATAATATACTTGTACACTCCATATGCGTGTTGCCCCCAACTTAAAAAGGATAGTACACTTTATAAACGAAGAGTAAAGAAAAAAAATAAATGTGGGCGATTTTAAAAACTAGCCACTTTTATCAATTTTTATTTGGCCATGTTATTATGCCATTAGACGGTAAGTTAGAGCCCAAATTTATGCTTTTTTGCTGGATTTTGCTAACGGCCGGCAGACAAAAGGTTAAAAAACTTTTTTTTGTTATTCATCATTAATATAAAACAAACCTTTTTTTAATTATGTCATTCATCATTACTATAAAACAAACCTTTGTTTTAATTTTGTTATTCATCATTAATATAAAACAAACCTTTGTTTTAATTATGTTATTCATCATTAATATAAAACAAACCTTTGTTTTAATTTTGTTATTCATCATTAATATAAAACAAAACTTTGTTTTAATTTTGTTATTCATCATTAATATAAAACAAACCTTTGTTTTAATTATGTTATTCATCATTAATATACAACAACCTTTTTTAATTTTGTTATTCATCAATAATATTAAACAACCTATTTTTAATTGATTAAACTATAGTACTAAATGTTATGCAAATTGCAGCCTGATCTATAAAAAAATTTTTGACTTGGATCACTTTTAAATTTTTTCCTCATATATACAAGAGTTCAAATTATTTAAATCCTGACGTTGAATTTTTTAGAAAAGTTTAATTAAATTTTTTTGGAATATTTAAATTATTAATAAAAGACGAAAATTTCAATTTTTGTATTATTTTAAAAGAAGAAAGGTTCATTAATTATAAAAAAAAGGTTTATAAATTTCTTAATTGAATTTCATAATATTTATGAAGCATTAATGTTTCGAATTTAGTTAGTGACATAATTAAATTGCTTCCCCCCCTCGAATGAATTATTTTCATTTACAGAATTTTCAACTTTTGTAACTAATGTGTGGTTGAGATCGATTACGGCATCGCGTTAATTAACGTTAAACATTCTCGGTCATTTATAGGGAAAGTTGATACCAGTTATGACATAAGGAAAATTATATAAATTGACAGTGTCGTAAATCGAGGAAATTAATACAAATTGTAAATAAAATCTTATAAAAAAAATGTAATCTATTTTTTTTAGAAATGAGAATCAAAAAAAAAATTTGTATTTTCTGATTTTTATACGTTTAATATTAAAAAAAGCAAGAAAAATATTTTCCTAAAAAAAAAAGGAAGCTTATTCAATCTCATGCCATTTATTTTCAAGAAAAATGAAAATTGATAGAGGAATGGAAAATAAAATTTATTTTTTTTATTGAAATTTTTTAATTCGTGGGCAGAATTTTATTTGAAAAATTGTAAGTTTAAATGTTTTTGTTACATTTTTAATGAATTTTTTTTTTTTTTTTACTAGATATACGAATCATAAAGTTTGTGTTTATTGCAAAATATCTGCTATGGTAGGTTCCGTAATCGAGCAATGTGCTTGTTGTGTTTCTATACATTTCCCTTACCTCGCAGAAGGACATCAACGATTTTTATTAGATTTTCACCATGGAGAGAAAAGTTTTCTCGCGAATCGTTCTTTTATGACTGAACGTTACTAGCGCGGTGTGCTCCATGTTTTATGGAAGCCGCTCGGTGGATTAAGTTCTTGTGAAATTGCGATTATCACCAACAATATTTCACTTCTACTTTTTTTTTTCTCGAAATGTCTTTAATAACAAAATGTATTTCTAAGAAAAAATCGATTACGCACGAAAAAACAGAACTCACTTGTTTTTTTTCATATTTGCTAATTATGTTTTAAATAAAGAATTTTAATTTGATTAAAAAATAACAAATTAAGGTAATTTTATCATTCGATTAAAACAATTGCGTAAAATGAGTTTTTTTTTTTTTTTTTTTTTTGACGACAAAATGGAAAGAAAGCATGAGAAAAGAATGTTTTATTCAGAGCTTTAATAAGTGTTAATAAAGAATGTACTTTTTAAAACAAAGCCGTTGTTCAATGCTTGGTGCATTTAAAATTCCGCGGAAACGTTTTGTATAAAATCTTTTATCTCAGACGGGAAATTAAATAAAGTTTAACCTCGTTTTTAATCAAAGCTTATTTTTTATAGTGCCAGAGACCCGTATAAAAAATAAATAAAAAAAAAGAATCCCTCTCTCTCTCTCTCTCTTTATTCTTTGAAAGAAAATTATGTGTTGAGTGATGTTACAATTGTGTTGTTACTAAGCAAACGGGCGGAAGTGGCGCCTATTCATTCTCAGTTTCTGACATTTTTCTGCCGTAAGTATGCTTTCAACTTGATTTATTATTAATATTGTTCTGCGTGCCGTTGCTAAAAGCTACCAGGCACGATGCTTGTTTCGACTTTGTGGATTTCAAGTCACAAGGGACAGCCTTATAGCGATTGTTTGCGTGTAAAAAATAGTTTTCCGACTACTCCAAAAAAAAAGCAAACGCATAAAAGTGCCCTAATTTTTCACTCTTATCATATCAAAAAAAGTTATATTTCCCGAATCAAAATTTAATTTGGAAAATAATCTACAGTTATTAATCAACATTGTAACTATCTTATTTTCCGATAACAAAATTATTTCTTTCTAAATAAAAAACTCCAATAAAAAAATATTTATACAAGTACCCCACAGCACCGAAACCTACCTAAAGATTTCCCAAAGATTTATTTGAAATGTTATTCATCATTAATATAAAACAACCTTTGTTTTAATTTTGTTATTCATTATTAATATAAAACAAACCTTTTTTTAATTTTGTTATTCATCATTAATATAAAACAAAGCTTTTTTAATTATGTTATTCATCATTAATGTAAAACAAACCTTTTTTTAATTATGTTATTCATCATTAATATAAAACAAAGCTTTTTTAATTATGTTATTCATCATTAATGTAAAACAACCTTTTTTTTAATTTTGTTATTCATCAATAATATTAAACAACCTTTTTTAATTGATTAAACCATAGTACTAAATATTATGCAAAATGGAGTCCAATCTATGAAATTTTTTTTGAAATTGATCACTTTAGAAATTTTTTCTCATATATACAAGAGTTCAAATTATTTAAATCCTGACGTAGAATTTTTTAGAAAAGTTTAATTAAATTTTTTTGGAATATCAGTAGTAAAGAAAAGTGGCTAAAAACTGTCACATGAACTGATAGTAATTATTTCTTTCTAAATCAAAAAACTCCAATAAAAAAATATTTATAGAAGTACCCCTACAGCACCGAAATTTTCCTAAAGATTTTCTAAAGATTTATTTGAAATGTTCGTAATTGCAATTAAATATTACGAACATTTCAAATAAATCTTTAGAAAATCTTTAGAAAAATTTCGGTGATGTGGGGGTAGAAAATAGTTTTCTGATTAATTTTTGTTTAAAAAGTTGTAAACGAAAATTTTTTTAACATTTATTTTTAATTAATTAATAAGATCAGAAAAGTAATTATAATTTTTGTACTTAATTTAATTGGGAGTTGAAAGCTTAAACCGCCTAGTACATTTAGAGAGCTAGTATCAACACAAACTTGCATAAGTATACGAAGATCACTTGAACGTGATGAGGAAATAAGAATTTGAGGAGATAATACGAAAGTGCTTGTTTACATTGAACTAAAACACAAAGTATGATTAATTTTTTTTTTTAAGGAAACTAGTGATAGTTACTTATTGGGATAACCTTAAAATTATAAAACAAAAATTTATCAGTAGCGATTCAGTAAGTAGCGACGCTTGCATTTATCTGCACGTCGTCTGCTACCAACGTTGATTGGCCCGCCGCCTATAGCTAGTAATTTATATTAAAAAATATTTGAAAATACGTGGGACAAGAAAATTAATATAAAATAGTAAAATTAAATTAAAAGAGCAATTAAATATATAATGAAACAATTTTTAAATAAACATTTGGGAAATAAAATTTAATATAATATAGAAGAGAAGAATGAAACTTGAAAATTCTCATTTGATTAACAAATAGAGTTGCAATGATATATAAAAGTTTTCATGCCACAATGTTTGTTGTTACGACAGTGGGTGGGAAGAGTCCTTTATAACGAGAATGAGATAATAATGTACCGCATAATGCGGTTGACCCGGGGGTTATTCTGGATGTGCGCACTCGTCCGTCGACTAATCGCTGGTTACTACCACGTTTAGATAATTGTGTTTAGGATCGTCGACGAGGTAGACAATACTTCGTTACTCGAGTCTAATAGTTCTGGACAGGAGATAATGCAATTCTCATGGGGCGTGTTGTCAATGTTGATGGTCATAATCCATTTCTCACTGAAATTATAAATATTTCTTTTTATTCTTCAATTTGCATTCCCCTAAATTCTCGAAAAAAAAATATATTTTTTTTATATTTCAAATGTCTTGATAGTGCCCGGCGAAAAGGTAACTATTTAAGTAAAAAGCTATATGCATATTAAAAAAAACCTCGAGGCAGAAAATACGAGTTTGTATTCAGGTCACGGAATCACAATTGTAAATGCTACAATGCTCTATAGCGGAGGATACAATGCTAAGATTGGATTTTTACCTTAGAGGCATTCATCTTTCTGAAAATGTGTTTCTTTCCAAAAATGTATAACGAAACAAGAATGATTAGAATTATTTTTCTTGAAAATAGGCTTTTAAGTAAATCAGAAATTTATATCCATCAAAAGTTTCTTTAATCAAAAAGGATAATTTTTTTTGGCTCAATTTTTACGATATATTTTTTTTTGCTGTTTTATGTACAAACTTTCAACTATACAAATATAATTATATTCTCTCTTCTTGAAATCCTTGTTATATAGACTTAATGGGGAATGAAATATAGAGATGAAATTGTTAGCACGTCAAGATGAAAGTTTCAAATATAGAACTTCCAAATTTTCCTCAAACCCCAGGTATATGTATAAAATATGGCTTTAGGCGATAGAAGTTTTCCGAAACTTTCCACTCACCGCGACTGATTGAAGTTCTTCCTGAATTTCTGAATATCAGCATATATCATTCTTAATGTATGAATTCTTACTCCAATTTCTCCCTCAGTTGAAAAATATTCGCCTTCCTGTCTAGACACACACTTTCAATTACGTTAATATCTTTTAGTTTCATTTAATCCACAATAAATATAAAATTAATTTAGCTGTGTTGAAATTTTGTATTTTGTTATTTTTAATAAATAAATCCTCTTCATTTTCTATAAAGAATCTTTAGAAAATGAAATTTATAAAAATCTTTGGAATATTTCTTTTTTGAAATCATCTGAAATGTTATATTGAAAGAATCTATAGAAAGTTCGTATTTGAATGAACATAACATATATTTTTCTCCTTCGACAAAATATTAATTCAAGATTACACACAAGTGGGAGCTTTCAAAGCTGACACGTTTGTGTTGCTACATGCGGAAACTGCATATATATATCCTCTCTTGGGAATTACAAAGAAAAACATGAAACTCCTGATAATCTTGGGATTACTATATAATACCTATGATAATAACAGATTATTAATGTACATTCTACTTTAAAGATTTAATAAAAGTACACAATAAGAAGTTTGTAATTTTTATTTATAAAATTTATATTAATTTTAATAATATATTATTTGTATTTATTTCGAGGAGTTATTTACTGTGTTCCCTAAGATCCCTTGATCTGTCGATTAATATTTTCTTAAGAAAAGATTGTGTTTACAATTTCTCTAGCTTCTTCTCTTATCCTCACTTGTCTCATGTTGTCGAGCCTTATGATTGATAATTGTTTTTGGAGTTAAAAAAGAAATTAGATAAATTTTTTTTTTTTTTTTGAATCTCCAACGTATTTCTTACAGACTACTCAAAAAACATTACCTTCATTCTCTATTCGACCTCAATCTAAACTGTACGAATACCAGTTAAGGGCTTAAGGGCCATTATGAGTATTCCCAGGGGTGATAAGAGAGAGAAAGAGAGAGAGAGAGAGAGAGAGAGATTCGTGAGATACGCGACTTCGCGCAGTAAAAGCGAATCCCAGCGAGAGATCTCGAATTCGAACGAGAAAGACTAGAAGTCTGTGTGTTACCATTGCAGGTTTATTAATGCCTTTAGATAACCAGACAGCCCCTTTAATTTGCACACGAGTGCACTGTGCACCAAACTCGCCATAATCTCTTTAACAAAAATATGGTCGACATGTACCATTTTCAACCCGAAATACAAGCTCATTCATGTCCCCTGGCCGGCTTAATAAACGCTAAACTGTTATGAATGGTCGCGAAAAACGCTCGACGATCGCGCATTAGAACGCTAAGCGCTTTCTCATAATTCTTTACATTCTTTTTTAAAATTTTTTTATTTCCTCTTTCAAACCCCCCCCCCCCATTTTTGCTCATAACAATTAGCGAATCTGTTTCATTCAAATCTTATTTTTTTCTCTCAATAAATAAATATAAAAATGTCCAATAACTTTTAAATTATAGTTGGAAATTAAATATTTTTAGATTCATTAATTATAAAAAACAAAATTAATTTAAATCTAAGAAGATTTTTCAATCGAATCAAATATAACGATGAAAAGTCACCCCTATATGAGTTTCTCTCTCCATTTCACCCGTTTGTCACTTCCGGGCGCGCGACCGGAAGACGGAAGTGAACTTGCGCGACGGGCGGGCGGTTTTCACGCTTCGTTGAACGTCGTTTCAAGTCCGCTAAACTTTAGTCCGTGGGTTTTCCTCCCTCTCTTTCTAACCCTTGTTGCCGGAAGATAAGGCCAGCGACGTGAGCCAAACCAGGATGATGATGGAGGAAAAAAAAAAGAAGAACCTGCGTGGAACGAAGAAATGCAATAAGATATTGTCAGAGAAGAAAGGAGTTACTCAACGGCATGAAATTATCAGCTAACTTTCACGATAACATGAAACAAATTTAGCGAAACTTGACTCCCACACACATGTGTGCTGATGACGTGAAAAGGGCTCCCCAAAATATACGATAACCTATAATGTAAATCAGTTTTCATAAAACTATATATACATAGAATATTTAACTATTATTTTTGAAATATTCTATTTTTTAAATAATTAAAAAAAAAAATCTAATATATGAGAAGAATATAAGTTAATAAATTGTTCCCCTTTAAGGTGAAGTAGTAACAAAGACAATTTGAAATTGTCTCGTTTTGAAATTGTAGAGTAGACAATGCCTCGAGTAACGTGGGTATTTAAGATAAGCTATATATCTAGTGCTAGAGAACATATAGCCTTCGTTGTACTCTCGTAAATTCCGGACACACCCCTCGTAACATTCTGTCATGTGAATTTGACGAAGTGTATTCTCCAAGAGAGAGAGAGAGAGAGAGAGAGGTAACGCTTGGCCGAGTGAAGAACTAACAGCAGCCCTGTTAATCTAATCTTATCCCAGACACGTTCACCGAGATGGAGAAGGACACCAACGCCAATGGAAAACACGAAGAGAATAGAAGCAAACGCTAAAGAGGAAACTCGTACAAGACACGAACAACAAATATCTCACTTCTAACTCCTCTGATATTTATCTTTATATAAAAACTTTTTTTTTAAATTTAAAACAGTAAAACAATTTTTAATTTTTTTATTTCATACTTTTCAATGTTTTATTTTCCATAATCTACCATTCACTTTCCTATATTCCACATCCCACTGATCACTTTCTACCTTCCACTTTTCAATAATCCACTATCTTTATTCCACCTCCCACTGTACACTTTCTACTTCTACTTTCCACCTCTCACTAATCCACTTCCTATATTCCACCTCAGATTTTTCACTTTCTACTTTCCACTTTTTCATTTTCTACCTCCCACTTTACATTAATCCACTTCCCATATTCCACCTCCCACTGTACACTTTCTACTTCTACATTCCACCTCTCACTAATCCACTTCCTATATTCCACATCAGATTTTTCACTTTCTACTTCCCACGTTTTTATTTTGTACATCCCACTTTTTAATAATCTACTATCTTTATTCCACCTCCCACTGTACACTTCCTACTTCTACATTCCACCTCTCACTAATCCACTTCCTATATTCCACCTCAGATTTTTCACTTTCTACTTCCCACTTTTCCATTTTCTACCTCCCACTGTACACTTTCTACTTCTACTTTCCACCTCTTACTAATCCACTTCCTATATTCCACCTCAGATTTTTCACTTTCTACTTCCTATTTTTTCATTTTCTACCTCCCACTTTACATTAATCCACTTCCCATATTCCATCTCCCACTGTACACTTTTTCCTTCTACATTCCACCTCTCACAAATCCACTGCCTATATTCCACCTCAGGTTTTTCACTTTCCACTTCCCACGTTTCCATTTTCTACCTCCCACTTTTCAATAATCCACTATCTTTATTCCACCTCCCACTGTACTCTTTCTTCTTCTACTTTCCATCTCTCACTAATCCACTTCCTATATTCCACCTCAGATTTTTCACTTTCTACTTCCCACGTTTCCATTTTCTACCTCCCACTGTACACTTTCTACTTTTACTTTCCACATCTCACTAATCCACTTCCTATATTCCACCTCAGATTTTTCACTTTCTACTTCCCTCTTTTCTATTTTCTACCTCCCAGTTTACATTAATCCACTTCCCATATTCCACCACCCAGTATCCTACTTCCCATACTTTAACATCTATAGTAGGAAGTAGAAAGTGTAAAGAGCGTGGTGGAATATAGGAAGTGGATTAGTGACTAGTATGAAGTAGAACGTGGAAGTGGATTAAAGAGTAGTAGAAAGTGAACAGTGGGAGGTGAAATATAAAAAGTAAAATATAAAAGTTAGACCCTCCGTTTAACAAGATATGAAAACAACACTTAGAAACACTGAAATCTGGTTTCAGTGTGCTCGCATTTTCTGGTTTCGAGTACAGTGTATAAAGTTAGAAAACAATAAATAGAAGAAACTTATATTTTAAGAAACAAATAGAATTGATATTACATCTGCGAAACCGTATCTTGGAGAGATTGCTTGAATTTCACTTATAGAAGAGAAAGAGAGAGAGAGAGAGAGTATCGAGTGAGTTTAGCCCTGAGGCCAATAGATGTAATCGAACATCTTGAAATCAAAAGAGAGATGCACACTTGATGTGGCTGCCAAGTTTCATCATTTAAACACTATCTATTCCATCGGGGACGATAATTATAATATATTCTACCTCACAGATTACTCACTATAAGGGCCAACGGGAGGCCTCGATCAAACCTGCTTGCCTCAACTTCTGCCCAACTAATTACTCATCCATAATTTTGCATTTATTACGCAGTAATTTGCCTAGCTTCTATATCCTCTCACGCCATTAAGTCTCCGACGATTAACTTTGATAAGTGCCCAAAGTCTATAAAAAAAAGGAGAGAGAAAAACAACTTTCACTTTTTTTTTTGCTACTTCTCAATAGAAAATTCGTCAAGATTCTATAATTTTTTTTTTTTACTTTCATTTAAATAGTTACTTTAAAATATAGTTTAACAAACATTTTTTTTTTCATTTTTAAATGAGAATATAATATTAAATTTCAATTTTAATATAAAAAATGGAATTTATTATTATTCTACGTTTATTATTATGATGCAGTAAACTTTCCATCAATTTACTATTTTTCCTCTTGGAAATTTTGACGTTTATTGTATCATTTTTATAAAGTCAGGATCACTAAACTTGATGGAATTTTTTGCTATGATACTTTCTCTTAAATTTGAAGTGTATATATATCTTCTAAGTTATCGATCATTTTCAGTTAAACTCTTTTTATTTTAAATAAGATATAAAAATATAAACTTTGTCATATTTAATACATCAAAAGTGATTATGAAATAGAAATAAGTAATTCAATAAAAAAACCAAATAGCTGAAATAAGCCACGAATATATTCAAAAATACAATTATAAAATTTAAATTTCTCTAAATGAAAATTTTTTTTCAAAATCTTTAACGACATGTTTATTTATCTGTAAAAACGAATTTAGTGTGATTGTCAGTTAAAAAATAAATCTTTTTTAACAAACAAGGATTTTTTACATTTGACCTAGTTTTGATTGATAAATGAGAATAAATATTTTTTTGGGCTTACAAAAAAAAAAAAAAAAAAATGAAAGATCATGCACGAAAATTTTTAATATTACAGAAATGTGAAAAAAAATCTTTCCTCCTCATTTTATTAACGAAGGACTCAAATTGCACACTGGCTATTATGGTAATAACCGTTCACATAGAGGACAGAGTATTAATTCTGTGCGCGCTTTAGTATTTACGGCTCTAGCATTTCCGCACTAGCGAAATGGCCACTGATTCGTATTAAAAGGTGGAAAATTGAAAACAAAACGATGCGAGTGCCTGTACACTATAGAAGAGCATTCGGTCCACTAGAGAGAAAGAGAGCGTTGGCGAGAATGCCTGTAAACGGATTTTTTTTTTTTTTTTTTTTTTTTGTGCTTTCCAATATCATAGAGTCTCATCGAGAGTTTTTTAAATTTACTTGGCACAATATCCACTGCCCATACACTTCAGTTTAAAGCACAATTATCAAGTATCGTTTTTGGTTTTCAATTTTCAACTTAATCCCAATAAATTTTATCCGAATTGTGCAAATGCAATGTCGGATTAGTAGTAACATTCGACAAATGAAATTATATTGATGGATATTCTCAACTCAGTTTGAAAATGGGATAAAATTATATTAGAGTGTACTTAATCATCGAGAAATTTTGTTCATTAATTTTTCTTTTTCTCGAGGTTTAATAAATAATAATTTAGAAAAAAAATTTTTTTTTTTGTTTTATAACTAATTTATTATAGTTAACGGTTTTGAGTAATGGCCATAGGATGAATTCCGTAACTTTTCTACTTTCCACCTCCCACTTTTCACTATTCCATTTTCTATATTCCACTTCTCTCTAATCCACTTTCCATATTCTCCCTCCCGCTGTTTACTTTCAACTTCCCATTTTTCCCTTTCCATTTTCTACCTTCCACTTTTCACTAATCCACTTCCCATATTCCACCACCCACTTTATACTATTCCACTTTCACTTTTTCAACGCTTAAAGTGGAAAGTGGGTTTATCTGTCCATTTTCTACCTCCCACTTTTCACTACTCCACTTCCTATATTCCACCACCCACTTTATACTATTCCACTTCCATTTTTCAACGCTTAAAGTGGAAAGTGGGTTAACCTTTCCACTTTCTACCTCCCACTTTCCATATTATTCAGGTGTTGAAATATGGGAATTGGAAAATTGGTGGTGGAATATCGGAAGTTGATAAGTGAAAAGTGGGAGGTGGAAAATGGAAAGTAGAAAGTGGACATTGGGAGGTGGAAAAGTGAAAAATACGAGGTAGAAAGCGGAAAAGAAAAAGTGGGAGGTGGAAAGTAGGAATTCTACTTTGGTGGGTGGAATATGGAAAGTGGAGTAATGAAAAACACAAGGCAGAAAGTGGAAAGGGAAAAATGGGATGTAGAAAGTAAGACGTGGACGGTGAAAAGAAGGAAAAAAAACGAAATTTTCCCCCCACTTAATTTCCAGACACTTAGGGATGTTTTTCTCAGTTAAATACACATTTAGAAGAAATTAAAAAACATTTTTTGAAAAAAAATACTCTGAAAAATTCCGTCTAATGTGTAAATATATACACTCGAAACAAAAACTGTCAGCTGTTAAAACTCAGTATAATTACGGGTAGATTTTGATCTCACACAATTAATCGCGGTAATGTTTGATCGAAATTTTCATCCGCGCACCTACTCATGCACGTCAGATTCGAACACGCAATTCAAATTGTAGCGAATTGATTCGTCGATTACAGTCGACCACACGCGCGCAGTTGAATTAAATGCTTTGTTTTATAGAGAATTGATTAATGTTTTCATTTGCGTTCGCGACCGAGGATAATGTTTGTCGTTTGGGGGTCCAGGTCAAAGAATTGCCATTAAAACAGAACCAAAATTAAATGTCGGTTTTGAAACAAATAGAGAAATGTCTGTCTCACAAACGACATTTCTTTTACAGTAAACTAAATTATTTTCAAACAGAAATAGTATCTCTCTTTCTCTCTCTCTCTCTCTTTCACTATTTAGACTGATATAAAAATATTTACACTATTCAATTGAAAAGTAATTATCAAAAATGTTTGTTATTGTCTTTTAAAAACATCCATTAACAAAGTAGAATTTGCTATTTAAATGTTTTTATTATACTGCAAATTGTCAGACAAAATGTTTTTTATTCTTTGATATACTATTATTTCAGTAAAACTTGGATTATTTTCAAAAATATTGTAGATAAATAAATTTTTTAGTTACATAATAAATATTATCAATGAAAAAAAAAGTTATGAAGAAAAATTGTAAAAAAAAAAATAATAAAATAAATTTCTTTTTTTATCGAGTTCGTAAATGAATTGAATGACTGAATGTTTTTTTCGCGAGAGTGGGTTTTTAGTGATGTTTTCTTACTATTTTACTATTTGCCTGGGATAATAATCATGAATGCTTTTTCTGAATGCAAAAGACATCATGAAATATATTTTCCCAGTATAAGGAAGCTTTTACTAGGGATTTTATATACTCTTTACTTTTTTTTTTTTTTTTTTACAGTAAAACCTCATGTCTCTTTTCCGAGTCGATCGTAACAGCTGCTCATTCTCCTTCGTATCTCTCAGCTCGTGAAAAGCTTTCTCGGGATGCAGACACTTTCCTTTATGTGGTTCGTGAAAAAGTTCTGAGCATGTTAACCTATAAGGACGAATCAAAGCAGGCGTCATTTCTAGGTGAATGGCTACTTTCACAATTTTGAACTAATACGACACTTTGAATTTGAAACGATTTCACGTAGATTTATTTAGCTGTTAGTTAAACATAAAAAAAGTAAATTTTTTTTTAAACATAATTTTTATTTTTATCTTATTTTTTTCAAATGCCTTTTTTTAATTATTTAATTTAATTAACAAAAAAAGAGGATTTCATTGTAAAAAACATTTCTTTTTTATTAATTAACTTTTTCATTGTGAATTACTATTAATTACTGTTTTAAAACAAATGAAAATGAATAAATACTTTTTGTTTTGCGTTAAACAATATAACTGATATCCTGGTTTTTCACATCTGTTCAAAAAATTCATTTCAACTTTTTCTGTACGTTTCAAGTTTTGTTCTATTAAAATTTATAAGGGTATATTATCGAGAAAAATTAATTCATCCATTTTATACATATTTAATTATAACAAATTAAATTATTTTTGACAAAACGTATATTAAATTTAAACAAACTCATTTAATAAAACATTTTTTCAAAAGCGTTGACCAGAAATTTATCTACTTTTTCAAAGCTTTTGAACTTTTATGATTTTCCCGATGTTTTCTGTCGACAGAATATATAGAAAAAAAATATATATTCACTTTTAATAAAGAAAAAACTTTTTATTTTAAAAAAATTAAAAATGAAAAAAAAAAATTAGTGTAAAATTAGGGAGTTTTTAGTAGAAATTTTTTTCGTGTTTAATATTCCTGAACTGAGAAGGAGAGTCCAAGAGGATGAGATTCGCCTTAAGCGAAGATGAGAGCAAGAAAAGGGAGTGAAAAGCCGAAGAAATAAATTGGCTAGGGGGTGAATTTTCAAAGTATCTGCTATCCATACAGTAGCTGCTGGACAACTTTTCTCATTATTGCGATCGATGACGACCCAATTAAAGGTAACTCTCGAGCACAATAAAAAGTAACATTGACTAGATTGCTCCAGGCGATGATGTCATTATTGCGAAAAAAAAAAATATTCCAGATTCACGACAAAAAAAATTGAGGTATTGAAATTTAATTTTCAAAATGAATAATTTATTATAATTGATATTTAAATAAAAGTAATCAAATTTAATTATATTAAATAAAATTAATTATATATTTATATTTATTAAAACTCAATAAATTAGTTGAATATTTTTGTTGTTGTTTGAATTACAATCACCCTATACGTAGAAAATATAGAATTTTTCAAACGGAAACTATCAATGCGGGTAAAATTTTTCAAAATATTTCGCTGAAAGTTTCATAGTCGATGAATTTCTCTACGAGGCGAATGACAGACGAAGGTATAGGATAGAAAGAATTCGTCACAGTGGAGTGTTGAAAGTGGTGTGTTTTCTCTCTTTCTCGTATTATCAATGTTCGTTGTAGCGAAAAGCAGAGATATCAAGCGACCGAGAGAGAGAGAGACCATACTTTTTTCGTTGTTTCCTCAAACGTTTTCCAGATGCGCTATTGGATCCGAAAATATAGAGTCGAATGATTTTTCTGTCGTGAAAGATGCAAAAAGAAATGTTTTCATCCTTCAAACAGAAAAAAAGAAAAACGATTCGAAATTGCTTTGACCTTATACTATAAATCAAATATTTTCTATTTTTATTTATATTAAATTTATTATATATTTATTAGATATATAGACATATTCAAAACTTTTTGATATTTATTTATAAAAAGTTTCAGAATTTGTTATAAAAATAGTGTGTGTATGTAAATAGAATTTCACTCCCGAAATATTAAATCAAAATGTATTATTTACATATTTGACTACAAATATTAAATGAATGAGATTTGTATATAAACTTATTTATTGAGTATGTAGATGGTTAAACAACCGTTTTTAAATTTATTATTCATTATTAATATTAAACAACCTTTTTCCATTTTATTATTCATCATTAATATTAAACAACCCTTTTAAAATTTTTTTATTCATCATTAATATTAAGCAACCTTTTTTAATTTTTTTATTTTTCATTAATATTAAACAACCTTTTTTAACTTTTATATTCTTCATTAATATTAAACAACCTTTTTTAATTTTTTTATTTATCATTAATATTAAACAAACCTTTTTTAATTTTTTTATTTATGATTAATATTAAACAACCTTTTTTAATTTTGTTATTCATCATTAATATAAAACAAACCTTTTTTTAATTATGTTATTCATCATTAATATTAAACCACCTTTTTTAATTTTTTTATTCATCATTAATATAAAACAAACCTTTGTTTTAATTTTGTTATTCATCATTAATATAAAACAAACCTTTGTTTTAATTTTGTTATTCATCATTAATATAAAACAAACCTTTGTTTTAATATTTTATTCCATTAATATAAAACAAACCTTTTTTTAATTATGTTATTCATCATTAATATTAAACAACCTTTTTTAATTTTTTTATTCATCATTTATATTAAACAACCTTTTTTAATTTTTTTATTCATCATTAATATTAAACAACCTTTTTTAATTTTTTTATTCATCATTAATATAAAACAAACCTTTGTTTTAATTTTGTTATTCATCATTAATATAAAACAAATCTTTGTTTTAATTTTTTAGTCATCATTAATATAAAACAAACCTTTTTTTAATTATGTTATTCATCATTAATATTAAACAACCTTTTTTAATTTTTTTATTCATCATTTATATTAAACAACCTTTTTTAATTTTTTTATTCATCATTAATATGAAACAACTTTTTTTATTAATTAAACCATAGTACTAAATGTATATAGACAGCACTGTTCGCGTACGAAAAGTGATACTTTCATTAGTCAGGTTGCAAGACTTTGAACTGGTAAAGTAGCGGAGATGTGTAAGTTGCGAGTTATGCTAGTATAGATTTTTTATAGAACGTTACCTCACCGTTGTAAAAAAATGTTGTTGAACCTTCTTCTTTGTAGCCTGGAAAATCAAATTAAAAAAATGAGAGTTGAAAATTTGAGATAACATAATGACTTCTTATATAATAGTCAACTACAAATCATTGAGAAGGATTCACGAGCCGGTAAAACAAGCTATGACTGTTGGAGAATCTACGATGGAAATTTCGAAATGCGGAAGTTTGCTCGACAATAAATTTAACAATTAATACACGGTAAATTTTGCGAGTGTCCTCAAGTCTTCTCTCTCTCTAAACTCTCTCTCTCTCTCTTGGGATATCGGGCGCACGATGTAGAGATAGGATAACTCCAAGTGGCGCACGTTTGTCAAAGTCGAATCTCCCGAAAATCGACCAATGACCCCCAAAGCGCTTACTTGATCCTGCATTCTATGTCCGTTCAACATCCATATGTATATCAATCTATCGGTACCTTCAAACCCACAAATATCCGTCCGTTCGAATCTGCGGAAAAACGAATTTCGTGCTTCTTTCGCCAAACCAAAAATACACCACCAAATTTGCCAACTCTGACATCTGATGAATTACTTGACTTTCAAATATCATCAATTTTTTTTTTAAATTAGACACGTAAATTTATCAATGTTCATCTCCACTTTCTTTTTCTACATCAATTTTATGTTGAGAATTTTTTTTTTTGCATTTCATAAAATCTAACAATATCAAAAATTTTCAATTTTGCAGAAAATATGTGAAATGTTGTTCTTTTGTGTCCTGTCGTCTTTGTCAGTTTGACATTGGTTTGGCGATTTTCACCAGGTCCACCATTTTGCCAATAACGCCAATTACGTCGATTGACGTTACGCCTTTGCTTATTTCAATTTCGACATTTGAACGCAAGCGATCTAAAGCCAGACATAGAGAGAGAGAGAGAGAGAGAGAGAGAGAGAGAGAGAGAAATGGGGGTGTCACCACTTCGATCAACCACGTTACGCGCGCCACGCTTGCCGTTTTCGAGGCATCACTGATGACATCGATTCTCAATTAGGCTCGATGTCACCACTTCGATCAACCACGTTACGCGCGCCACGCTTGCCGTTTTCGAGGCATCACTGATGACATCGATTCTCAATTAGGCTCGATTGAGGGATGAAGGGAAAGGGGTAGGTGAGATCGAAATGTCGATTTAGTGATCGTTAATTAACTTGAAACCTCTCGTTTTCCACCAACTCGACGGATCATTATCAGAACTCCTCGACTGCTAAGCGCGTGTGAACGCTCGCGTGAGAACCATCCTCAACCATAGACTAGAAACTCCAGGAGTTCGAACTAGTTTCTTCCTATTTTATATTTTTTTTTCTCTTCTCTCATTCTCTCTTAGAACAACTCTACTCCATTTTCAACACGTGTGATTTAATGGCTGGATAAAGTTTATCTCGAGACAACAATCGGGTCGGACAATGTCCTAAAAACGGGAACAAACCTCTTTATAATTTTATCTTTCCCTCAACTTTGCTTAACAATGCGAACTCTCCAACTGGAGTGGAAAATTATGTTCCGTATTTTACGGAATTAAGAACAAACCTTTGGGAGTAAATTTTTAAAAAACTGGACAATTATTCGAGTTATTGTCGGATCAAATTTTGTCTACAGACATACATACAGATAGACATTTTTTAGGACCCATTTTTTTGGCATCAGAAAGTCTCAAAACGTCGAGATTTACTGAAATTAGAGAATGCTCAAAATCGCCCAAATCTAATATACCTTCTCATTATGATGAGAATGTAATTAAAATATCAATTTACATGTTTTAGATCTCAAAATTTCGTGTCACATTGTGATGATCAAATGTTGGTATTGATATGAACTACAAGAAAATGATGATTAAGAATTAAAAAAATTTAATTTTTTCTTTTTGAATATTTTTGAATTTTGAAAAAAATTAAAATATCAATTTACATGTTTTAGATCTCAAAATTTCGTGTCACATTGTGGTATTGACATGAGCTACAAGAAAATGATGTTTAAGAATTAAAAAAATTTATTTCTTTCAAATTTTTGAATAGAATCAGATATATATGTTCAAGATTGAAATATTTAACACAATAAAATACTTAATGAACAATGTTATTACCATTGGCAGTCATGATCACATAATTTTTTAAATATGCTTAGACGAAAAGTCCCGCTTCCTTCAATTTTACAAGATAATTAGGATCCATAATATTATTTAATTTTCTCCGGTTACAAAACTTTAAAAACTCTCTATAAATTGATTCTCCAGCTTATTCCGATCAAATGCCAAATCTTGCGGCTTTGTCGTCTGCTAGACTACGACCGTGCGCGCCATCTAGTTAAATAGCCCGCGTAAGTTTGAATTAATCTAAATGCAAATTGTAAAATACAAAGTCGTAAAAAAGTCACAGACTAAATACTAAAGTTTATGTCACTAATTTCATTATTTTCCTAGCTTGAGAAATAAAATATTATATAGTCAGCTGTAAATTATAATATTATAATTTCTTAGACTAACAATAAATAAAGAAAATTAAAATATTAAATACTTGTAGTTGCACAATTTCACTAAATGGCGGAGAAAAGTATATTTCTTGTTTTATGTTCTTTTTTTTATATTTTAAAATCTTGTCGTCACGACTAAAATGACATTTTCTGCAACAATCATTCAAATTCAATACAAAACCCGTTCGCAAAACACAATTCTCAAATCTTCATCAATGCTCCATTGTAAAACTAAAATTCATTAAAGTAAAAGCTTGTGGCGACCTACATTGTGTAAACAAATCCGATTGTTTTCCATTACTCTATCTGCGTTTCTCTCGCGAATTAGTAATCTATTGATTGACTAGTGATTAAAGTATAAAAATTATTTACAAAAAAAAAGAATTATTATTTTTTTTTCTTACTGCAAAAAAAAAGACAATAATAGCAATCGAAGAAAATATATTTTTTATTGAAGGACAAAAATGCGAAATGAATTTTTGTCTAATAGAGAATTTTTTTTAAATAAAAGGATAATAAAAGCATTTATATGCAAATGCAACAGGATTGAAAAAATATTTTAATCGGTTGTATGTAGTCATCTGTTTTTTTTTTTAAAAAAGCCGTATCTACAGTTTTGTCTATCTGAATCAGCGAATAAAACGAGAACCTGGGAAACGAGAACTCGTTAACATCCTATTTAGTAGAAAATTTCTTTTTTTTCCTCTCATATACAAGAAGCTTGAAATAGGACCTATTTACTTTTTTTTTTTAATCAGTGAGTCTCTCTTATTCAGTTTTGCTTAACTGTTTCCTTCGACCGGTCTTCATTTTTACAAGGGCGTTTTTTATCTCATCGGCTCTCTTTTTCATAAATGCATAAATGGAAATGAGAGTTGAGTGGGCAGGTTCTGGCAAGAGTGCTTTATGATTGTAATTATGCCGCGCGGGCCTCAAACTACTTGGAAGAGTCGGCTCGTCCCTCGCGCAGTATTTTCTAGACGAAAACCGCTACTCACTGAGGTTGTATATATGTATATATATATGTATATACGGTGTTTCGGATTGCCAATAGAAACTTTGGTAATTGTTTCTCGCTCGCTTCTCTGCATCCACACATATACATATATATATGCATACATATACACTCACCAAGTGCCGCAAATAGCGCGTGTACCCGTTTACAAACTGGTAGGAGACACACGAAATGGGAGAAACACAATTAACGCCTCGGAAACTAGGCGAAGAAAAATTTACCCACTGTGAATTATTAGAGTAAATGTTTCAAAATAATTTTTCTCTAATTAATAGTGAAAATTATTATTTCCTCTTAAAAATAACAATTATTATTTTCAATTTATTATTGAGAAAATTAATTTTCAATCGAAATTTTGACGCTATTCTTGAAATATCAAAAAAAAAAATTTTATTTAAAATTTATAAATTATTAAAGAAAAAAGTAATATTAAAAATTGGACTTTAAGTATAAGCGAAATATAATTTTGAAAATTGAAACAAAGCCAAGCTAATTGTAAAATCAAAATGATCTTGTAATTAGAAGTTTTGTCAGGCGTCTTGAACGTGAAAATGGTTTTACTATATACACACTTGACTCGATAGAAGTTTCCATTCTACGTGACAACGAAATTGTATCACAAACACGATCTTTAAATTCAATTGTCTCTTTATAAGAATTTTATTATTTATTTATTAATTTTGTTACGTTAACGTGACAATATAAAAAATTAAATATTAAAATAAATAATAATAAACATAAAATTATTGTCTCATAGGGGAGAAAAAATTCAGTTGTTTTTTTTTCGAGAGGGAGAAAAGAAAATGCCATGTTACAAGTGAAAACTATGCTCGTATTTCATCGAACAAGGTTCACAAGGCCAGAAGTGACTTAGTGGCATTTCGCCTCGTAAAACAAGACGGACCATAACATTGCTAAAGACTACCGACAATGTCCCCCTTCCCTCAAACTTATATGTTACCATAAGTCTTCTATATATGGAATTTATGATTTTCATAATGATCATCACTCTTTCGGAGACATTGAAAACACTTCCGCTAGACTGAAAATACCACCATCTTTTACGAGATTTATTCTATTCCATTGATAAATTTTACAATTCATAATCCAAATCAATTTCCTAAAAGCAAAATAAATCAAATAATTTTCAATTTGGAAGAAAATAATTTTCTATAAAAAAAAAAAAATAGAGAAAAATTACTCAGTTGGAATGAAAAACAGTCGAATGAGGAGGATATATAAGGGAAAAAATTAGCAAAAGCCAAAGTAAAAGAAAAAAAAAAAACAAGAAGCAACTCCACCCATTCCATTTACTATTTAAACCAAAAGTAGACAAGCTGCAGCCAGCATTCAGCACGATTGTCTTAAATTTAAATAATCACGGAAAAATGTTAATGCTCACCGAGACGTAATTCAATGATAAAACAAAGAAGCGCGAGAGACGCGAAAAAGAAAGGCCAATGGCAGTCGTGAAGGAAGGAAAAGCGAGAGAGAGAGAGAGAGAAAGATATACTGTGCGAGGAAAGGGGAGGTAAAGAAAAGCAGAAAGACGACGTCGACGAGAAACGAGGGATGAGTCTCTAACGTCGACGATGTAAGAAACGTAGGATACAATTGCCTTGGAAAAGAGGGCAAATTGCATTAATGTGAAAAAAGAAAACATTAATGTTAAATTACGAGTGGTCTTTAACGGACTTGTCCGTAAAAATTCTTTCCCCCTCCCCTACCACTATTCCCTTTTTTCCACATCATGGATTTTTTTTTTCCCTACAAAATCAAATCAGAAAAATATATTTAGAGGAAAAATTCAATTTGTACTAATTTTTTTTTTTAATTCCTGTTATTTTGTTAGTCATTAATTTGATATTATTTGTTGTTGTATATTATTTGTTTGAGAAGGACCTTTGATGTCATAAAATGCTCGATAATTATTTAATGTCCCGCGCATTTTCAAATATTTCTTAGTATGAATTTCTAGCTATAGGTGGCGGGCCAATCGACCTTCACAGCAGACGACGTGCATCGGCAGATAGATGTGAGACTCTCTAATTACAACACTTATTGTTAGTTGTAATATTATTTTTTTTTTTAATTAATTTTTTTTTTAGTCCTTTCCTTCCAACTGAAAATTGGTCAAATGATAGTTTACATTATAACTTAAAGAAATAAAAACGTGTAGCATGGTGGATTATACGCCAGCTGGCCATTCAAAAAATTATATTTCCTCTCAATCGAAACTTAGCTAGATGATTGTTTAAATCTCAATTTGAAGAAATAAAAACGTCAGCTGACTGTATGTCGGTGTAAACATTGTCAGCTGGGTTATTGAATGATGAGTACCAACAGCGATAATTCAAAATAAAATAATTTTATTACTTAAAATTCAAATAAAATTACGATTTTTAATTATATATTAATATAATTTTAATTATAAATATTATAATTTATTATATTTTATGAAATTTATCCGAAATAGCTAAAAATAGAAAATTCAATAAAATTTTGATTCTTTAATTTTAAAAATAGTGTGGAAATTTTTTTTTTGCTTCGAACAAATGAAAAATCTTCTGAATAAATTATATATATATATGCAATTAAATTCTAATCAAAAATTCATTAAAATTTGCTATTTTAAATAAAAATCTAAAATTTTTATTTCTATTATATCTGTAATTATTAATTAATTGAAAAATAAAGAAATAAATTTGTATTTGTACTTTAATAAAATTTTAACGATATAATCATTACAATTGCTACACTATGGACTGTTGATTCCGTTAACGTCTGACTATAATCAAGTTTAACTACTGGGTTTTGATAATAATTAGATTATAGTTAGTTCACCACTTACTATTCACATTGTTTATTACTTGTCTCACTAGACATGAGTATTACTACTCTATTTCCGTTTATATAATAAAATTATAGAGATAATTTTCACATTGTTTATGTATCAATCGAGTTTAAAAATAAAATTTAATTTATCGTTATATTGTTTTAATTGACAAAATTAAAAGCTTTAAAATCTTTTTAAATTCACTTTCTTTTTATATCTGTCCATTAACTGCTATCATCACTTTATTATATTAACTCTATCATAATTATTATATTACATTCAAAGTTCGGATATGATATAAATTTTGCATTTATAAATTTTATAAATTCGGTTTTTTTTTAAAAATGCTATTCCAAAAAATAATAAATGTATTTTCCAATTATTTTAGAGGAAGTAAAAGGATATTTTTCGAGCTTTATATGCAAGTCGATCCTTGGAGAGAAAAATAAAAATTATCTCGCACATAGATATCTATTTTATAGGGTCAATAATAGTGAGTTGACTTAATAAAATGACGATGATTTCCCAAGTTAATCCACTAAACAACGAGTCGCATCCACTTAGGGAGGTTTAGATGATAATTGGAAATAGTCGAGCAAGAGTGTACTCTACTTGTTTTAGGAGCAGCTTTACATCGACATTTCGTGCGATATACTTTGCCCTCGAGCACTATATGTATATATGCATTGTATCCTCACGAAATTACTATGTCGAGTATATATACAGTGTGGATACCATTTTGATTTTACCGGTGGAGATTTTTTTTTTTTTTTTTTTCCTTTTTTTTTACAGTGGGCGACGAAAAAACCAAAATGGATCTGTTCGTACGGAGGCTCGTTACGTTAACGATGGGAATGGTTTCACGACACGTGATCCCCATATATGTGCTCGCGAGAGGATGACAGAAAAAAGAAAACACTACTCACGTTACGAGAGTAATTATTGATTGCAAACTGAAAACACAAAGATCAAACGCAACATATTTGGACTTAGACCTATCTGTCAGCGTATTAAAAAAAAAAAAAAAAAATATATCGAAGAGATGGAAAATTGATCCCAACGAAAATTACAACGTCACATTTTGTAGAAAAAAATATTCTGACCGTTTTTTTTAAAACTATATTTATAAAAAAATAATTTTAATATATTCTGTCACTGTATTTTAAATTTATATATTAATAAATGATTTTCCATTAAATTTTTTGCACTTGATTATTCGAAGTATTTTTTTTCTCTTAATGGAGTAGTATTTAATCAGCAGTAAGAGGTTTTTGCATCAAGTACTAATGTCACCGTGTTTGCGATTAAAATTTCTAAATTATGAATTCAAGGGGGTTTACTGTAAACCACGTAATACTTCATCGGTTTTCCGTTTTGAAATTATGCTCTCCAAGATTTATGGAACTCGTAATGAAAGGCTTTAGTTTAAAATTTCAATTGCAGTACTCTCAAGGAATTTATAATTAATTCTTTCATATATTATTTTTTTTATAACAATTAGCATTACAAAAAATAATTTAAAACTGTTAATTTGATTACTAATTAACATAATAATAATTTCAAAATAATATATCGTACTTGAAAATAAAATATTAATTTCCAACTCAGTGGCAACGTTTGAGCTCCATAATCTTAGAATATGCTTTTCGTGTTTAAGTTGTCACTTAAGTTGAATAGCTATTTCCAAAGTTACATGAGAAGTTGAGAAACTTTGCTCGTAAAGAGTTGAATATGACCCTACATCTTAATCGATATATTAGTTTGGTTTACATGATAAAATTTCAATTAAATCTCATTTCTAATTCTTTTTTAATATTTACTGTTTTGTTATTTTCATATTTCAATATTACATTTTTCAAGTATAATTTAACAAACGAAATATCTGGTTAGAAACCAAATAAATTTTGGCTCAAAAATCAAAATCTCAGCAAAAAAATGCTTTTATTACTTTTTGTTTCGCGCAATATGAAATGAATGTTTGTTCTTAAAGTAAGAAGAAGACATGTCGAGTCATCTACTCTCAAGTGTACCACACGTTCACGAAAAACAAGAGATGAGTTTTCTAGAATTGGTACATAGAATAGAAGGGGTGAGCCTCATTTAACCAAGACTACAACGAGGGGGAAAGGGATGGTTAGTTCATTTTGTCGAGAAATCCCCTACTCTTTGACCTGATGAGGTTCGCAGTTCATTTCCTAGAAACTTGGTCTAAATCCACAACTACGTGACCCATGAACGATCACATACTAAGTATCCAATCTCCATTGTACATAGATTATCCAGCGAGAGAAGAAAAAGAAATTTTTTTTTATTATTATTAGACGTAAAACAATGTTTCATTGCAATTCAAAATTTGTATATGATGTAACGTTTTTAATTGTAAGAATCAATATTTTAGCTCGCCGAGCCAGGGTTCGTTTTGATTCCAACAAAAATAATAACAGGATAATTACGGTTTAATTACAAAATTAACGAAATCAGCTTCAACTCGCAGCGATGAGCCGTGAAATCAATTGTGATATTGCCTAAAAATTCGCGATATTCTGGTGAACTACGAGTAAAAACTCGTGTTCTAATTATACAAAGAGTAAAACTCTAAGTATATCTAAAAAACGGTAAAAAGAACGGAAAATCTATTTTAAACTGCGGGAATACAATATTTCTTTACTATACATTTGTTACGTTACTTTACAATATTTCTTTACTATACATTACGTTACTTTACATCTCGATGCATTACTTTTTTAATTCGTTACTATACACTATTTACACATAAAACCGATATAATGTTCGACGGGTAAAACCCGACGAACGAGACTAATACTCTCTACAAAGATTTTCGGAGTAAAACTCCTAGTCAAGTGGGTAAGACCCATCCGGACTCCGTGTAGCACGAGAGTGACGGTCCTTAGCGAGAGCGCAGCTTATATAGCCGATCGCTTTGGCGATGCGACCCGCGCGGTGAAATCGGGTACTACGTCTTTCTGCTCCGCGGTCGGTAACATGTTTATCGACGTGCGATAATATTTAGTACAAATATTTACCGGCCAATTTCTAAACTATCATTATAATGATTATGATATTTTACGAAATTAACATACTCAAACCTCTGGATTTTTGGATAAAATTTTTTAAAACAAAATAATCTTTTGGAAATACTTTAGCTTAGTAAAATAAAATTGATGTGACTTTCTTTTTTACGCTGAACTTTGTTGAACTTTAAATATTTTACTTTGGATGGAAGATATGAATCATTAAAGCAGGACTTTAGCAATTATTCATTATGATTCATATTTCACGTAGCACTCGCTTGCAATATGTGACAAGTAAATTTTGGATTGTGCTTACTGGACATGCGAGATGTGTACTTACATGGAAAGCCAGGGTCGTTTGTAAAGTGGACTTACGTGCTTACTGCAACACGTTTGCTTTGCGCATAAATATCCATATACTAACTTATCGTCATTGTTATGAAGGATTCACGGGCATTAATCTAATTCACACTTTATTGAACTTGAGGACAATGCAACTAACTATTTTAGACAAGTAATAACACAATTACTATCCAATTTCTACAGAAGTGAAATTGATATAAAATTATAAATATTTATTTTAAATTACAAAATATTATCATTTTCTTAATGTAATTATTATTATTTTTTTTTAAATAATTGTTTCATTTGCGAGTAATTTTATTATTATATTATAATTTCGCGTCTAGAATTTGAATCTGTATTTATATTTCTGATTAACGTTTCCTGTTTATGTGCATTATACTCCGATATGTTTTAGTGTTTCTCCTGTTTCATGTAATGTAAAGCTACAAATTATTCGCATGACTGCAACTTCTCGAATATACACTTAGCATTGCGTTTGTTTATCTTTCGACAAGCCTCCAAGCCATTTTCATATTACAAACAAATAAAAGTTGATTTTAAAAAAAATTTAGAAGATAGCAAAAAAAAAGTAGAACCTTGACATATGCGGAAGCCAAAATATTTTTATGCAGATTTCCCAAAAATCTCTAAAAAAACAATATTAATAATTATATTATTAAATAATAATAATTCTTAATAATTTAAGATAATAAATATTTTATATTTAAGTAAAACGTATTTAATAAAAGATAATTAATATAAAGCAATATTTTTTAAAAGAAACTTTAGTCCTGCGACTTTCGAAAGACTTTTATAAGATATGCACGATCTTATCCCAGTGCACGAACTATTTTACGAAAGTAGTATAGCGCAAAAACTTTCTCTTCATTTCTTCCCACACTTTGTTCCTTAATTTCAATAAAAAAAAATCAAAATTAAAACAAAAAATCAAATTCTCGAGGGCATATCTCGTAAAATATTTTAGCCTATTGGTCCAAGAGTTTTATCCTGACATTAAATTTTTCATCTTAATTATATTATTAAAATGATTTAAATTGAATTTTTTTTTTTTTGAATTTTTTTTATGCCTTATTAAACTTTAAAAATCTTTATTTTTTATTTAAAAATAAAACTTTTATTTTTTTGTTAAATAAAAAAGGGTTTGAGGGATTTAAAAATAGAATAGAATCCACACAGAAGGTGTCTTATATAGTAAAAGACTCTCTTGATTCGACAAACAAGATTTAAGTGCTAGAAGAAAATTGATCTTCGACATTGATTGACCAACTTATCGAGAAGTAAGATCGATCGCGTTCATTAAATGTCCTGCACGACTTTGATGCAATACTTTTAGTTTCTCAGTGATAACTTAAAAGGTCGTTCCCAAAGCGAGATATCCATCGTATATTTTCAATTAAAGACACTTTTTTTTTCTCTCCTTAACACATGTTTGATCTTCATTTTCAAACGAAATACAATTCTATTGTTCTCCAGTGATAATTTATTTCATATCACAACAAAGGTTAGAAAGATTTTTTTTTTCCATCATTATTTGTATTAAAAAGAAAGTAATTAAATACAGTTTTTAAAATTATTATTGCATTGAAATTTAAGTGAATTTAAAACAGAGTTGAATGAGATTATAAAAGAGTAAAATTGTCTTTTTTTTTGAAAAAAAAAAAAAAAAATGATTCTACTCGAAAAATGTAGATCTTTGTTGAATTGAAATGCATATGAACTCAGCACGTATTTAATTAAGTAGGACATATGATAAATTCACGTTTGCTTTTTAAAACGCTACCCAAGCCTTCTTTATTCTATAAAATGATGGTAAAAAAGAGAAAACTTAAGCAAGACATATTGCCCCGGACACTGTTGAGGAAAAAAGGTACTTCTTTGTATAAAATTCGCAAAATCTGTTTAATTAACATAAAATTAATAATTATTTAATTCACACTTCAATTTTATTTAATATCGGTCCTGATTTGATTCATCGTCAATCATCGGATAGTTTTGGGATCTGCCTTAGCGACTAAACTAAAGAAATAGAATTTATTTGCAATCACTGAAATATGTATATATATATATTGTAACGCAGCATTTTTTAGCGTAAAAATAACCTAAAAATAATAAAGTTAAATAAATTTTTTTGTAAATAAACGACACTAGGGTGGTAATAAAACAATAAAAATTATAAAAATTGTTTTCTCTTCATTTTGTTTGAATAATAAATTCTCTTATTAATAAACCAACTTGCCAAAGTCGTTAGATTAATAGTCGACTAATAATAATTAAATTCGATTCTGATTTGTTCTTTCGTTCTGTTATGAAAAACTCTCGCGAGGCATTGGAGAATTCTCGCTGGGTCATAAATACGTTAACATCCTTAATTATCATTGGAATTAGAAGTCACCAAGGAAAGAGATTCCTGATATATATATTTGGATGAGAGTCCGGAATATTCAAGAACACCAGAAAGACGAAATTGCTGTCTCTTTGACGATCTGTCAAATCAATATGGGCAGTCAATTTCCATGGACTTCTCGCGTCAATCACCTCTACATAGGATAGTTCCGGAATCTACGTTATCGACGGTTGCATATCAGTTATCGATCGTAGATAAAATAAAATATTGAATATTGATTAATCTGAATGACACCGAGAAGAGAGGTCGCTGAACAACGACGCTTTCGAGCCTAGCTCGTCGGCCATTTAATCCTCATTCTCATCCTGATGTTCGTAAAGTCAAGTTGTATCTTCTATTCACTTTTTTGTGAAATAAGTAATTTATAATACTAGAACGAGGCATAAATTGTCGTTTCCTTCTGAGTCGATATCATTATTATAAAAATTCTAAACTTGAAAAATTAATAAATGAATATATTATGTATATTTAAGCCATTGTATTAAATTTCCATTGTACTGTTGGGTTATGTAACTATGGAATAAATGCATTGTTGAGTGACAAAATTGTAACGGAATTTGAGCAAAAAGAATGTGTAGTAGGTACGAATTTAAGTGACGTGGGAAAGCACAAATGCGAGGCGACAGTTTCACATCCATCATTCCCCATTCTTCATTCCTGTCACACTGAATTTCTGCCATAGGTTGCTTTCGTCACTTCATGCGATAAGTATATTCCCCCAAAGAAGACAAATGACTTACTATATGATGATGCTCCTTTGCCTAGCAAATTTTAAAATTTTTCATGTTTCCTGATTTTCGTCTTAAGTGAAATGGCAAAACATAACTAATTTATTATTTTCCAATTCTAATATTATAAGAAAATAAAAAACCAAATATTTAAATAACAAATTTTAAATGGCTTTCAAAATTGAGTAACGCAAAGGATAAAATGAAGTTAAGGCAAAATAGGATAACAGAGTAAGGGGAAATGAATAAAGGACCAAATGGCATGGGGAGGAATGATAAACAAACTAAAACAAGTTAGGGAAAAACTCTGAACGTGTAAAATAGGATCGAAAGTTTCTCCATGGGGAAAAAAAAAAAATAAAATGAAGAATGAAATTATAAAATGGAAAAAACGAGTTTCTTTCATCGAAATCTTTTTTTTCAAATATGAACCACATTTTTCTATTACATTTTCTATTATTAGTATTATTCCTTGTGTTTATTTTCCCCTCTATCGTTTTTGTTTTTCCATTATGTTTATTTTCTCACGAAATCTCTTCAATAAAGCAACAGAAAAAGTATATGTGTGTTCTTTTTCTCTTTGGAAAATATATTTTATATCCAAGAGTTAGTGGGAATTGAAGACAAATTTTTAAAAGTAAGATATCGGCTGGCGATAAATGCAATTTCCGTTATAAAATCTTTTCCTTTGCGCTTTCATACATTTTTCCGATAACGTCGCAAGTTATCGCTGCATCGTTACTATTCTTCTTCTTCCTCTTATTTTTCTTCTTCTACTACTGCTTCTCACTTTTCTTCAATGGTTTGCTGTACTGCTTGGGCGAGTGGTGTGAAACTCAGGCAGTTTTCTTATTAGTGCCCGGTACGAATACAGAGAGCCACCGCAAAAGCATTGCGTTTGAAGCGCACTTTTTTTTTATATATATATAAGCCGTAAACCTTAGCGCCTCTGGCATAACCATTAAACATCGGACGTTCTTTTTGGAACGTCTTCTCGCTCATACTTATCCACAAAATGTGCGAAGTTAACTTTAAAGAGTGCGAGACTTTACGCTCAATTTATTGACGTTACAGAAGTCACTTTTGCCATTTACAATTCAATAATTTTACGATCGATTTTCCATTAACAATTTAATACAAAATCTGGGATCGATTGCGTTATTTTTAATTCAACTTTCACAAAAGTGGAAATAGAATAATAAAATTGCTATCCATATAATAGCAATTAAAATTACCTGAAATAGCATAGAATTAGCTATAGCAGCAAACTTTTTTTTTCTCCGTGTATAAAAGTGGTAAAAAATAATTTAAAAGTTAAAAATGCAATAAAAAAAAAGGAAACTTAATAAAAAAGTAAATTTTTTTCCATATAGACACAGAACAATTGTTTTTCTCTCACGAAGAATGCAAAGTTTAATTTAATCCGTTATTGGGTTTAAAATGAGACAATAAATGAGCTTTTGGATTTAATTTGTAAAGCAGAAACAATTGAAAATGCCAAGAATGAAATGAGGGCAGAGAATTTTTTTTTTCAATTATTTTCTCAAATAAAAAGCAATCTTTACATTTTTTTTTGTATGTTACATTTTCGCTATAAAATAATGGTCGTTAATATAGTAATATCGTATTTAAGAGGACTACGTGTGTGTTTGTAATAAAACTGTATAACGTTATATATACATATATAAACGACGGTAGCAGATGTTTTCCCTCTAACTTTTCGTTCTAGAAAATGAAATAATCAGGTCTACACACCGGCTGTCTTTGACCTACAGTATTTAATGTACTCATGACAATGAAAATTGTTTCATTCAAATTGATTCCAGATTTTTTTTTTTTCTTTGTTAAAAATTATTAAAACTATAAATACTATTTTTGTATATTTGTGTCTAAAAAATATTAAAAAGACAGTAATGGAAAATAATATTTAGAGTAAATTTACTTTCTTTTTTTTTTTTGACAAGAAAAATATTTAAATAATATTTTGCAAAAAAATTTCAAACATTTTTGCTTGTAAAAATTGTTCACTGTGAAAAAAATTTCTATTTTTCTAGGGCATGTTTATTCAATCGAAACTGGAAAATATTTGAAATTTTGTTGGAGAATATGACCTCTATCCCACCAACACAAGTTTCGAATCTTCCCATATATATATATATACATAGAGTATAGGTCAGAATACATCAATAGGTTTCAGTAAGCTGCTTGCAAGTTTGCTGCATTCAGAGCTAACAGCTTCATCCTAAAGGTATTTCAATGTAATTCTCATTTCAACGAATTAGAATTACTCCACTGCATTAATACTTAAAACTTTTAAATTAAACAAAATTCAGCAAAAATAAAAAAAAAAACATGAAACACAGTAAATTAAATTGTGAAATGAAATGTAAAAAAAAGAATCTGAAAGAGAATCGAAATATGGAGATTAGTTAAAATTTGTTAAAAACGACGTGGTCTTTTTTTTTTTGGTGAAAAATGAAGAGAGTATCTCTCGAAATTTTATATTTTTTTATTTAAATATAAGCCGTGCGTTGACTTTACAAGAGGTTGTAATTTAGTTTAACTGACGTGACATAAAGATAAAAGTTATGCCTTCAAGTATACTTGTCAAGATCCTTATGTGAAAGCAATTAAACTGATTTACATTTGCCTGTGAGATAAAAAAAAAAAAAAAAAATGAAAAAGCTCTGTCATAAAATATTCTTTTCAAACTTGAATAGAAAAAAGTCACACTTGACATTTAGAGAAAATTGATTAACACGATCGTAAAAAGTTTATTTTATATGCAAATATTTGACTTATTATTAAAACTTTTTATTAGTATTTTTTGTTGATTTTAAAATTTACATTTAATTTTTTGTCAAAGATTGTTCGTTATTTTTATTTTTATTGTAATTTTTTTTTCGTCGCTATTTTAATTGTGATTGTTCTCATAGTAAACAGGAGAACAACGATCTTTCAACAACAAAAGTAAGCGATGAGCTTGAAAAGCGTTTTGCTTTATAAAGGAAGGAAACATTGTCACAAAATGACCGCAGAATGAATTGAAATGAGAATGTCACATTTTGTGCATTGTTGTATTAAACAATGGAGTAAATGTCGAAAGAGCCGTTTTATGAGTAAATGATATCGGAAGCTTTGCCTACTTGAAGATTTTTGTATATATATATATATATATATATTATAAGGTACCTCGTAATAACAATGTCGAAAAGAGTTTTATCGATATTTCGAGAGGGAGTTTACGTTTAGTGCGACATAGTTCCACTTTATATATAGATATATAAAGAGTTTTTGACGCTAGACAATGTATTTATCCATGTGCATTAAGCATTTTTTTTTTCTTTAGTCGAAACAATGTGCATTTCCCTGCCTCGGCTCTATTCTGAATTTGAACAATTCTGCGGTGAAGTCTCATTTTCTATCATGCAAAAAAAAAAACTAACAATGCTAAATGAAAGCATCTGCTTTATGCTTTCTTCTCCAAGCTTCGTTTCCTGTATTTATATGCTTCTATAAATATCTATATAATACAAACCCTCTTTATAATGATCCTGAATTAATTTAAGATTTAAAAAAATATGTGAGAAAAGATTTACATCATAAATAATGCTTTAAAATTTTTGTTTAATATTTTATTTGGTTGAGCGCAAATTACTATTTTTATACAAGTTGGGTTTTGACAATAAACACAATTTTTCGAGAAAAAAAAAGTTATATATTATGAATTATCAATTTCGGTAGTTAAAGAGAATTTTTTTTTCTCTCCTTTTTTTTTTTTTTGAACTTAGCTAGCCTTTGATTTTTTTCTGTATGAAAAAATGATCGCAACGAGTCTACATGTGACGAAAAGAAATTTTTTGTTTCTAGAAGAGCCGCAAGTAGATAAGATCTGCGGTTATAGTGGCAGTTAATAACTTGCCTGTTTATGCAGGAAAAAGCAGTGGTGTAAGAGATGGGGGCCAAAAGGGTCGTTTCGACGTCCAACGAACACCTTCTTCTCTTGTGCGGGTCGCTCTATTAAAACTTTCGAGATAGCCAACGTTGTTTCTTTAACACGAAGGCCCCCTCCTTGCTCTATTTACTACTTCATAAAATCTTTGAAATTCTACTTACAAGAGTACTTTTACTTACTCAAGAGATGAAACGTGATTGAAGGTGCGTGTAAGTTACGTATTTTAAGTAATTTACGTCTTAAGTTATCGATAATTACGCACTACGATAAGAAACTTTCTTTATTGCGAACACAGGATCGTTTTCCTCTTACAGCCACAAGACAGTGCCTGTTCCAGTAGTATATATATATATATATATATATATATATTATAACGTAATTATGAATTTATTTATTTTATTATTGTCACTTGAATTCAATTTACGTTATCTTCACTTTTAATTAATAATTTACTAAGACGCCAAGTTATTTTTATGGGAAAATAACTAAACCATTCTAAACATAATGAATGATTAAAGTTATGCCTGATGACTCGGAATTTTATTAGGAAAAAAATTCTAACAAACCGCGGAGTAGGGGGATGAGGAGAAACACCATTAATTAGACAGAATTTAACAAAAATACTATTTATTAATATTCACTTCAATTTTGAAAGGGTTAAATTTTATGAAATTGGCAGGAGGACGATTAACAAGAATTCATAGTTATTTTTAATATAATTTTAAATAATAATGAGATCGATTCAGTAGGGACGACTGATAATATTAATTTAGGGACTTTACGCCATTTTACGACAACGATTAAGCCTCGTCTTACAATTATAATTTTTTTTACATTTTAGTTCCGTTACAATTTTGTCACTCAACAATGCATTTATTCCATAGTTACATAACCCAACAGTACAATGGAAATTTAATACAATGGCTTAAATATACATAATATATTCATTTATTAATTTTTCAAGTTTACAATTTTTATAATAATGATATCGACTCAGAAGGAAACGACAATTTATGCCTCGTTCTAGTATTATAAATTACTTATTTCACAAAAAAGTGAATAGAAGATACAACTTGACTTTACGAACATCAGGATGAGAATGAGGATTAAATGGCCGACGAGCTAGGCTCGAAAGCGTCGTTGTTCAGCGACCTCTCTTCTCGGTGTTATTCAGATTAATCAATATTCAATATTTTATTTTATCCACGATCGATAACTGATATGCAACCGTCGGTAACGTAGATTCCGGAACTATCCTATGTAGAGTTGATTGACGCGAGAAGTCCATGGAAATTGACTGCCCATATTGATTTGACAGATCGTCAACGAGACAGAAATTTCGTCTTTCTGGTGTTCTTGAATATTCCGGACTCTCATCCAAATATATACATCAGGAATCTCTTTCCTTGGTGACTTCTAATTCCAATGATAATTAAGGATGTTAACGTATTTATGACTCAGCGAGAATTCTCCAATTCCTCGCGAGAGTTTTTCATAACAGAACGAAAGAACAAATCAGAATCGAATTTAATTATTATTAGTCGACTATTAATCTAACGACTTTGGCAAGTTGGTTTATTAATAATAGAATTTATTATTCAAACAAAATGAAGAGAAAACAATTTTTATAATTTTTATTGTTTTATTACCACCCTAGTGTCGTTTATTTACAAAAAAATTTATTTAACTTTACTATTTTTAGGTTATTTTTACGCGACAAAATGCCGCGTTACAATATATATATATATATATATTTCAGTGATTGCAAATAAATTTTATTTCTTTAGTTTGAAAATTTTTACTACAGTTTTAGAAAATTTTTTAATTTTTATACTCTTATAACTTTTTATCATAATTCTTTCTTGGTACTTTTTTAATTTCTGCTTATTTAAAACCTTATTCAGTAAGCAAAATTTTATTTCTTTTTTTATTGACTTTTTTATTTTCTGAGCTTTGCAATCAGTTTGCCTGTGGGTGATAAAGGCGACCGCGCATATTTGCATGAGAGTCATTTATCGAGTGCACTTTGTCGAAGGGAACAGAGATCTCAGTTTAGTGACGAAAGTTACGTGTTTGTTGCGAATATTTACATCAGTAGTTTTAATGCGGGCTTGTTGGAAAATCAAGAAATTCATTTGTATAAAGGAAATTACAATAAAATTTATTTGTAAAAGAAATCAATAATCGTTTCAATTTAATTTATTTAATATTTTATATATATATATATATATCAGAATCTAATCAATAGAATATTCATTTCAATATCGAATAGAAAAATATTTTATGAAAAATATTCACTGGACCAAGATATTGGTTTACGGTCGTAAAAATTTCTTTTTATGTTGAGAGATATAAAATAATATAATTCTTTTTTTTTCCTGAAAATATTTTTATATGTTGAAATTCTGTAGGCAAATTTTGTAAAATGACGCAGTTTCCAACTATATATTTATATATATATAGTGTATTGGTTAAAAAGAAGAGGAAAAAAAAACTGGCTACCGTATATAATGATGTGATCTGATAGCAATGCAATATTGACAAATGGGCAAAATCAAAAGGGTCTGTATAAATCATCAAACCTTGTATATAAATCGGTCATTAATGCAAATCGTCGGCGCGATATCAATCGTTTTCTATCTCAGCGAAATCATGATTACGATAGAAGGCATTTAACTATGCTGCACCACGAGAGGATTCGATGTATTATCAATTACCATCGAAATTTATATCACAGAAAGTTCGACGCTAGTAGTAAAAGCATCTCCATGTTACCTGTTATCTATGCCTATGGGTACGCGAGCATTAATTTCAAACTCAAGTCAATTGAAATATTTACTTCAGTTAATCTAAATTATACGGAAATTTGCATATTTTTCAAATAATTCAAATCCTCTGCGCAAAAAAAAAAAGAAAAAATTGACGGAGAGGGAATTGAGATATAGAAGTAGTATAAAATTTGTATAAATAGTTAAAAAAAAAAAAACTATTTGCTGTTTTTAGATAAATTTTATAGAAACATTTTTCTACTTTCCAAAATGCTCGGAATGAAATTTTTCGGATATCTCTCGATTAAAAACAAAAAAAAAAAAAACATTCAGTATTTTTTCGAAGGAATAATAAAAACAAATCGAAGATAAACTCTTTTGTTAAATTCCATCGAAGCAGACAAAAGGCTAAAACATTTCACAGGGGATAAAAAAAAAAAAAAAATACCGCACGCTCTGATATCGACAATCGGTGTGTTTATACTAAAACAATATTGGAACCCTTTGAAGAAGAATGAATATTTAATAGCTATTATAAAATTTTTCATTCGTGAATCAAAGGACAAAAATTTGATGGAATCTTTAAAATTAAGATTTAATTACATATTAAGAAAACGTTTTTATTTTGTTTTACTGCTCTCTGACCCTTTTTGTCAGTAAATGTAATTTCCTTTAACCCTCATAAGGATTCTTATATAGAAAGTATCTGTATTTAGCATCAGTTCTTAGTCTTAAGATCAATCGTTTATGGCTTCACGAATTAAGGTTCTTAACAGTCTTCCATCGAAGGGTTGAATCAAATGATCTTTCATTTTCCCTTCAAGAAGAATATAATTTTATTTTAAAAACATTTTTTTATAATTTAGTTGATTTTTTTAAATTTTAGGAGAAAAAATAATATTTTTCAATACTTTGATTCATTGTTATTTACATAAAATTTAAATATATTATTTTGTCAGCGGTTAAAATTAGAAAGAAAATTTTTTTATTTATTAAATATATATTCTTTCGTCATGATGATATAATTAAAAAATTAGCCCGGATGTCATGGAGTTTGTCGATTGGATTCTGGTCGGTTTGATTGAAGGGCAATCGAAATCAAGATTATCCTGAATGTATATACTAGGAGTACTTATTAAATTTACATGTAGATGGCTCTCAAGCAGAGAGACTCACCAAGTATTTCCTTAGATAGTTCGCACACCCTGCGGCATGATTTTCAAGTCAAAATCGCCGAATCGACTTCAACTTGGAATAAATTACAAGTTTCACTTCATTTATTATACAAGAATTCGATAATACTAAGTTTTCATATTAAATTCAAACTCGAGAAATTATTTCTGTTCAACTACTCAAAAAGTGTCTTTTTTTTTAAAGAAAAAAAAAAAAAATTTATTTCTGTTTATATAAATAAATTTTATTCCAAAGATTAACATTTAAAATTTTTATATCAAATTAGTTAAGATAAATTTTTAATATGTTTAATTAATAAATGATTTAGAATTTCACGAATCATGTGCTATTCACTCCAATAAAAATTTTTTTTTTGGTCAGTGTGTGTTTACGAGGGAGGTAAATAGGAAAGGGATTGGTAAAAAATAGCCTCGTAAAAATCGGCTGAGCGTGAGAAACGTTTTTTTAAGGATTAATTCACATCCAAAAGAAAGAGAGGGAAAAATTATAAGTCTTGTTTTCTCATTTTTAAACATATAGTGATTGTATTTCCCTTTTTTTATAATTATTAAAATTTTAGTTAGTTTTTTGTGAAAAAAAAATATGAAATTAATTATAGGATTGTAAAATAGAAGAAAAATGAAAAGACAAAAAGAATGTTTAAAATAATGACTTAAAGAAGGCATCGCAATCAAGGTATTTTCAGCTGCAAATGACACAGGTTGCCTGAGACGTTACGGTTGTATGCTTCCGATCGAAGTTTAATGCTTTTTAAATTAGCTGTCGAAGCCAGCCTCGGAAGCGTATCATCCTATTCTTAGAAAAAAAAATTTCGATGAAAAATGGAAGGATTAACGTTTTTACTATGTAAATACGATTTGAACAGTAATTTGCAGATCTTTCTTCTATTCATATTCTGTATTTTGGTTCATTAAAAATGTAGGTGCAAGATCAAGTGTTTATAGTTTCGAATAATGAAATCTTTTTTTTTTTTTTTTTGTTGATAATAGAATAATTATTTTCCTTTGGATAAATTAATGTGGAAAAAAATTGTGCTTTTTGCGTTAATCTAATTTAATGTATATCGAGGTAATGAAAATTTAACACCCTATTCGAATATAACGTAATATTGGATAAAAGTGGTTTATTCTGGATTTACAATTTCTGATAGCGAGCCACTGACTTATGTGCGTTATTTCCTTTTCAATGGATATATGCAAGTCTCTTGAAAGTTCAATTGAAACTAAACCGTTTTCAAACTTGATGCCATTCAAACTATTGCTACTATTGTTTAATTACAGAATTCTCAGATTGGTTGAAAACCTTCAAACTCATCTAATTGAAATCGTTTTCCTATTTTTTTTTTTATCCAGATAAAACTTTTGGTTACAATTTATATATACAAAGATTTTGGCAATAATACATTGATTCACCCAATAATTTTAAAGTCTAAAATCCTTTCCGCACGAATATTTCACTTTTATCCCCATCGATATTTACCCAGTGGTCACAAATGCATATTTCTTGGTTTATACACTCGACTAGATCGAATCCAGGGAAAACACGAAGACAGTAATATAAACAATTTTGAGAACTACATATATATATATATATATATATAAAGTGAGTTCTATCTTCGCATCTGGATTGTGTGGAGGGAATAGGAACCGAATAATACAAGCCTCATGACCGAAATAATGTAACTATGTCACGTATCCCAATCATCCAGATACAGCCTAGGATTATATGATGGCCGATGGAACACAAACTGCACTTAGTTTAGCTCGAAAACGTAAAGCCACCTAGAATACGAAATGCCCAGAGACATTGAATTTCGAGAAATTGGGTAAAAATTATTACAGTCAAAAATTTTGAAATCATTTTTATAAACTACATTACTATACTATTGTACTATACTATTAATTTTCAAAATATCTGTGTTTATATAAATAATTGTCAATAATTGTTTGAACCAATCACTGTTACTGTTTGTCTTTTAATTCATTTTGTAATAAATTTAATTTCATAATTGAATTGACAAATTTATCACACATAAATTTACATAAAAAGACAGGAAAACAAATACAGAGTTAAATAAGTAAATCAAGAACCAGACTTCAAGAAAATTAATAAATTGCCTAAATTCAATCAAATAATATATTATTAGAGCTGTGCAATGTTCGAATCGAATCGAATTTTGTTCGGTTTTTAATGACCCTCACTCGAATTTCGACATTCGAATTGGACTGACTCGGAAGTCGGATTTTCGACATTCAAACTGGACGGACTCGAATGTCGGATTTCGAATTTTCGACATTCGAACTCGGCGTAAAAATTCGAACCGTTCGGTTCAATTTATTTTGCACAAAATTTTAACATAAATTTAGACGAGAATTTCAAAAGAAAGGTATCATTAAATATCATCAATGAATAAAAGAAAAGTTATGTAAATGAATGACACGTGATAAATTATACTACTCATCTGCCTTCTTGTTCCTCGGGAAATATTGTCTGGAGATCGGTTCGGTGCTGGTTGGTGATATTGTCAAAAAAATTTAGTTGCAGGTTAACGGATCATGAATTCACCGGCTGTCGACCACACCGTGAGTATTATTTCGGACTCTGCTATCTATATAGGCCAAGATTGGCTCGGCTTTGCCCTAAAAATGGTTGCACCACGGATTCTCCTTCTCTCTTCGTCTCAGTGTAATTTTCCGCCCATTGTATTATTAAATTAACGCCATACTAATTAAATTATTACTGCTTTTATTTAGTTGTACTTTATAAAATGAAAATCCTTAAAATTTTGATATATCTTTTAAATATTACCTTGCAGTCTTCGTCGTCGGACTCAAGATATGGCGCGGAAATTCCCCTTTTTCGGAATTATAAAAGCAATGAAGCAGAGAATCCGTGAGGCGACAAATTTATTAGTCACGATACATTTTCCCACCAACCAGCATTTCCCCGAAAAGCAGTTCGGTTTCTACGAAACCTCTTGACTCTCACCGCGAATTACTCGTGTTGCCTATAGACTGGCTTAGTTTAGTGACCATTAGGTCCATAGTTCTAATTTCCTTACAATCTTAAAAGGCTTCTTCTTTTATGTGTTAGAGATGGCTATTATAATTACTCATATATACAATAATCTACTACAATTGCATATTCTTTCCATTTTCATTTGTCTAAACAAAATAATATATATATATATCAATTTACTCGAAATTTGATTTGAATTCTAATTAAGTATATATACATAGATATAATACATAATAGTAACGGATATAATGAGGCTAAATCTAAACTCAGCAGACGTCAGGATAATTAGTGTTGATTTTGCTAATTGGCTAATCGTGTAAGTAGAATATCTGATTTCACAAATTGTTTACAAAGGTGAATCGTGGGTCCGTATAGAGGAGAGGACCTACGATTTTGTTACGACAGTTAATTAGCTTAATCAGGTTAATTGGACGGTGTGAACATTCTAACGTAGCTATAAATTTTCCTAAGTTAATACCCTCCTTCCTCTCCAACTGGTGGTTGCATGTTTGCGTTGAGCTTTGGGACGCATCCCTGAGGGTGTGCAAAAGATACCAAAATCCACCCCCCCCCTCCCCCTCTCACCCTTTGCTTTTCACCCTGAGGGGAACTACGAAAAGGCTTCTGTGTCCGCAAATGAAATTATGCCATTTTAATTGGGTCATTAGGGTTTTAGTTGATTTCAGGTACATATATACACAAGAAAGCTTAATTTAGATCGTTATCCCACCACACACACATATTGTTCATTGGACAAAACAAAGATCAAGCTCATAATTTAATAAATTGAATATTCTAAATTAATTATTAAGAAATTTTTTGATTCCAAATCATTTTTTTTTTCGAAGAAAAAAAAAAGTCAAAAAATTTGTTAGAATGAAAGTGGTAAATGATAAGTTTGATAAACCCTTAACCCCCCGGGGGAGTACTGATCAGTTTGGACATAGGGACACAAACGCTATTCAAGGGTCGAGACTATATGGTTAGAGGATATGTAGGCAAGATCCTCCAATTGGGAGACACATTTTTCTTTATACCCTTACGTCCATAAAAGAAAGGGTCCAGAACGAATAACCACATGCCCTTAACACCTTTCCTTTTGCGTTCGCAATTTTTTTTTTCCCCCTAGTTTTATATTGATGGTCAAGTCAAGTTCAAGATAATCATTATTTTTCAATTGTAAATTTATCTGTCAATTTCTTATCAAGATATTTCAACATTTATTTGTAATCCTCAGACAAATTTTAATTATAGCTTTGAAAAATGAAATTATACAATTTTAAATTGAGTTTAGATATTTGAAAGTCTTTCAAGGACATTCAAGGACATTTAATGTCATTTTAAGATCATTGAAGGTTATTTCAAGGTTGTTTCTAGATCATTCCAAGTCTTTAAAGATCATTCTGGGTCAAGGCAATGTTATTCAAGGTCATTCAATGTCATTTTAAGGTTATTTTAACATCATTTCAAAGCTTTGATGATCATTTAATGTTATGCAAGATCATTCAATATCATTGAAGGTCATTTCAAGTTCATGTCAATATTATTTAAGGTCATTAAGGGCTCATTTCAAGTTTATTAGGTCATTGAACGTCAAGTCAATGTTAATCAAGGTCATTTAATGTCATTGAAGGTAATTTTAAGTTCAAGTCAATGATATTCAAGGTCACTGAGGGTCATTTCAAGTTTTTTAAGGTCATTGAACGTCAAGTCAATGTTAATCAAGGTCATTTAATGTCATTGAAGGTCACTTCAAGGTCAGGTTAATGTTATTCAAGGTCATTCAATGTAATTGAAGGTTATTTCAAGAACATTACAAGTCTGTAAAGGCCATTCAAGGTCAAATCAATGTTATTCAAGGTCATTTAAAGTTATTAAAGATTACTTCAAGGACATAACAAATCTTTGAAGATCATTTAATGTCATTTGAAAGTTATTTTAAGGTCATTCTAAAGTTTTGAAGGTCATTCGATGTTATTGAAGGTCATTAAATGTCAGTGAAGATCATTTCAAGTTCAAGTCAATGTTATTCAAGGTCATTCAATGTCATTAAGGATCATTAAAAGTCTTTTAAGGTTCTTCAAGGTCAAGTTAATGTTATTAAAGGTTATCCAATGGCACTAAAGGTCATTTCAAAGACACTAAATGTCATTTTAAGATCATTCAAGATGAAGTCAATGTTATACAAGGTGATTCAAGGTCATTCAAGGTAAAGTCAATATTATTCAAGGTCATTCAAGGTCATTTAAGGTGAAGTTAATGTTATTCAAGGTCATTCAAGGTCATTTAAGATGAAGTCAATGTAATTTAAGGTCATTTAAGGTTATTTTAATAACATTGCAAGTCATTCAAGGCCATTTAAGGTCAATTAAATGTTATTTAAGGTCATTCAATGTTATTTAAGGTTATTTCAAGGACATTACAACTCTTTGGAGATCATTTAAAGTGAAATGAATGTTATTCAATGTCATTGAAGGTCATTTATGATTATTTCAAGATTATTCAATGTCATTGTAAGTAATTTAAGGTTATTTCAAGGTCATTGAAGTTAATTTCAAGGTCAAATCAAGATCATTGAAGTTTATTTCTAGTTATTTTAATGTGATTTAAAGTTATTTCAAGGTCAAGGTCAATTGAAGTAACTGTTAATAACAATTATTGTTAAAAATAAGTAAAATTTTCAGAATAATGTGTATATATGAAAAAGTAATCGCCGACACATGGTGGAATATGGTGATGACAAGTTAATGTCGTGTTTTCGGTAGATGTAGTACAAATCATAATGGGAGTGACACCCCATTAGTCAGATTGACCTCTCGAAAATCCCTTTTATTCGTCTCATCCCTGCCAAAACCACGAAATCGTAATATCTCACCAATAGAGAGAGAGAGAGAGAGAGAGAGAGGGGGGGGTCGTAATGATTTCATGTCGGATTCTACACTCAAGCACTTTGGAATCGAATATGGTGAACAGATAACACAACGCCGAAACGTTCTGTCCAATAAAGTACCATTGGAACATAAACAGTGGTTTACTTTTGACCGCACTTACAACCGCATCTCCATTCGCGGATCATATGTATCCAAAATTGTCCATTTGCAATTTTCATCTCTGAAAAACGAGGCTATTTTCAAATATTATACCTTTATAGCTTTGCCTATTTGATGATCATTTCAAAAGCTGACGGAATTGATTTCAACGTTATGGAATATTTTCAACATCATGTATATAACGATATGAAATGATTCTTCAATTTTGTTATTTAAATTTATTTATTTATGTCGAGATGAGGGAAATATTTTTTTTTGTGTTAAATTATCGGTTTGGAAGAATGATATCGTTAAACATTGTTATAAGTATAGTAATAATTTTTTTTTTTTTTATAATCTAACAATGTTTGTTACGTCTGACTAAATTCGATTATTACTATTTCCATTTGTTTATTATTTTCATAAATAATTAATAAAATTTTTTTTATGTTATAAAATATAAGTACAGTATAATAAAATACAGAAATAAAAATAATGTAATAAAAATTGGATCAAATCAATTATATTATATATAGACAAACGTTCGAAATGAATTTCTTAAAAATTGTATCAATTATCAACAGATTTATATATAGAAATTTTGATATATTCTCGTGTTTCTAAAAAAAGAATATAGAAAAAAGATGAAAATAGTTTCTATTAAGTAATTTAGTTCAAATTTAAGTGGACGTTGAGAAAAATTGGATAATATCAATTATATACAGACGTAGCGCAAATATAGTTATCGTCGTGAATTTTAACTTATTTTTGTCTTTTCAAAAATTATTTATTAATAGACAGACGAAGGAAAACGATTTGATTAAGTAGTAACAGTTTGTTATAGTCAGACAAATTGTATAATTTAATAATAATAATAAACGAATTAAAAATTTTGGAAAATAAGCCCTCATAACAAAAGGATATCCATATCAATGGTCGATATCCTAGAATGGTCCCCAGAATATCTTGGGATATCCAGAGGATATCCAAACCGCTGGTCTGTGGGACATCAACAGGACATCCATAGAATATCCACAGGATATCCCTAAGACATCCACAAAATATCTATTGGATATTATATCGCAGGATAACCATGGGATAACCTCAGGATTTTCGTGGGATATTTTTAGGATATTCACGGGATATTTAATATCTCAACATATATTTTTAAAGGTTAAAATTGTTAAGCTAATATAATAAATATAATAAAAACAAAAATCTTATGAGCTTCTAATTTTTTTTAAATGAAGATTTGAAACGCATTTTTCAAAGTTTTTAAAAAAACTCATGCTCACTTAATGTATAATTAATATTAATATTTATTCGTTATTTGCGGGGAAGAATTTACATTGTTTAAAGCCAATTTATTTTCTGACAATATTAAGCATAATATGAATAAAGGAATGAATCACGAATGAGAAAAAAAATTAGTTAATAATTTTTCAAATTAAACAATTTTCTCGAAAAACAAATTGCATTTTATTTTATTTATATAAAATTTAATTCACAGAATATTCTCACTCGTAGTCTCATAATGACTTTAAAAACAGCATTCTGAGAATATCATCCTTGACATCCAGAAGATATACTGAGAATATCCTGAAAATATCTGTGGAATATCCTGACGAAAGTCTATAGAGATATCCAGAAGATATCATGTGGATATCCTCAGATATCCATGGGATATCCAAAGGATATCCAAACCGACGATTTTTTGGATATCCTTAAGAGATCCTTTTGATATCCATAGGACATCCCTAGGATATCTGCGGGATATTATCAATATATATCAAGATATCTTGTGTTATTAGGGAGTAGTAAAAATTGTGTTTAGTCAGACGGGAGAAAAAATAAATTTCTTAAAAGAAGTAAAAAGTGGTTATGATCAAGCATATAAAAGGCATATATGAATGTTGTAAATGTTCGTTATACGTAACACGTGACTTCAAATTTCATATATATATATAACATTCGTCCATAGTTTATATACCACAAGGATAGCCACTCATCACAGGTTGTGACAGTCATTCATTAATTTCTACTGTACAATGACTGCGCGCATAATACACAAGCATATATATTGCACATGAATGACATGAACAATCGTAAAACGTTTAATAAAAGTTCAGGATCGTAAAATTAAATATTGTATGATATTCGCACTATACCATTTGAACTATTAATTTTGAAATTATTTCCGTTAAATTTATTTCCTATTATATTATTTTATACTTCAATTATTATTATAGAAAAGTAATGATTTTTTTTTTTGCATTATTTTTTAACGATTTTTGTATTTACATACAATATAAAGAGGTTTATTATAAATTGTGGACTTTTTTTTTTTTTATTAACTATTCAATGAAAGGTGTTTTAAAAATAATTTTACAACTTCAGTGTCATTACATTATTTATATAACATTTACTTTAGTCGTTTACTATATATTTATTACTTATTTTACTCCTGCTTTCATGAATTTTAAATTCCACTTTTACATATACTCGTTTTTTTATCGTTAGCAAAAAAAAAAAGAAGAAAAAAAAAAAGAAAGTTTTATCCCGTAAAATTTTATCTAAATTTATTGAAGTTTCAATTCTTTTAAATTTAATGACATTTAAAACATAAAAGTGTGCATAAAACCGGGCAATCTTGCATGCAGATACGAGATTTTCCCCGAGTACCATGAACTGATCGACCTCTCCAAGTAGAATTATTATAACTTGATTTTTGAGAAAATTGAATTTCTCCTTGCAAATTTCCAACCCTTGATAGTTTGTATATTGCGTATGCGTATAATAATAAACTTGAGGTTCTCATTCGAAATTAATTTAGCACTAATCTATTAAATAGTTATAAAAATTTAGTAATAAACAAATAAAATTTTAAATAAAATAAAATAGAATTGATAAATTATATTTTAACAAAATTAACAATTATCCCTCACAACACAAGGATATTCAGGATATCCCTGGGACGTCCTGGGGATATCCATTTGCTTTTGGCGATTCGGATATCCCTAAGATATCCTCTGGATATCCATGGACATCTCTAAGATATCCCAGGGATATCCAAACCGCCGAAAACAAATCGATATCCCCAGGACGTCCCAAGGATATCCTGAATATCCTTTTGTTGTGAGGGATGAAATAATTAAGTTAAATAAAGATTATAAATATTATACAATCAAATGTAAAAAATATCCTTTTTTCAAATTACAAATTGAAGCTAACAAAAAAAAAAAAAAAAAAAAAAACGAAAGAAATGCGAAAAGTTTTGTAACTTACTTCAAAGAGTTTGATAAATTTGGATTAGTGGTGACAGATCGATAAATTAAATATTCAATAAAACGTCAGAAATTTGAAGAAACAAAAAAATGTACGAAAAGCCATTAATGAGAGGTCTACATATACGATATGTGAAAAAACAATTATTAATAGGGGCAGGAGTGGTACTTTTAACTGGTGCATTATGCGTTGAATACTTTATAAAACCAAGACAAAGAATTTATATTGATTACTACAAGTAAGAAAGAAAAATTTTAATTTTTAAATTAAAACGATTCTCAATATATTATTAAAATAATAATTTACTTAATAAATTTTTAAATTATTTTAATAAAGATAGTATCGGTAATTTGAATAATTAATTAAAGATTATTGAAAGATTAATTATAGATTAATTTTTTAATTATTAAATATTTAAAAAAAAAATGAAAAATATCTAATTAAAGAATAATTAACAGGAAACGAATAATTAAATAATTAATTAGATATTGAATAAATTATATTCAATTATGTTAAATGAATAAAATAAATTAATGTTAAAATTAATTTCAACATTTTCTTGTAATTATTTATGAAAGCATTTTTTAATAATAGGGATTTCGATCCGGAAGTTAGTCTCAATTATATGAATTCCAAAGGATGGATGCGATCATGTCCACAAGATGATGACTAATAATATTTTACTGTAATTATACGTAAATAATTTCTTTTACCAAAACTAAAAGAAAAAACAAATTTTTTTGGGATATTTTCCTTCAAAAATGAACTCTTGGTTTCGAAATAAAAAAAAAAAAAAAAAATTAAATTCATATCGTTTGGTGTTTTCTATAGTTTTAGCTACAGTAATAAATCCTTTTCTATTTTATTTCAAAAAAATATAAATCTAATAAATTCCAACTCTGCTATATCTTGAAACAATTTTTAAAATTGAAATTAAAATCTAATTCCTCATAACAAAATAATTAAATTCTTTATTTTTAATTAGTTGGGGTAAAAATAGTCAAAAAAAAAAAAATAAAACAAAATTACAGATTCCAGTAGTTAATTAATTAGTAATATGAAATTAGTTTATTTTTAATTAAAATAATTTTTCCGAGTAATATAAAATCTATTTTTAAAAAATATATAATAAAAAAATATATTTTAAATGTAAATAACGATGCAATTAGTAAATATAACCAATTGTAATACGTTAAATTTATTAATATAATTGCAATATTTGGGTATAATACAATATCTATTTTTTGTGATAATAATAATATGTTTTTAATGTATTTCAAAGCATCATTTTCCAATGAATAAATATTAACACGTCATTATAATTGAAAGTTAATTTTCTTAATTACACTTGCTACAATTAAGCGCGTAAATGCTTTGAAAGGATATAATTATTCAAAAGAGACAAATTTAGTTCAATATATTGTCAGTATGTAAAGTAATTAATAGCTACTAATTAATTATACAATAACTAATTTTATTTGTATTATCCATTATTAAATTTAAAAATAGTATAAAGCGATATAATACTTATTATTTAGTAATTATTAACAGTGTATAAAAATGTTCACACATTTATGTTCATATTTTCGTATTTCTTTTTTTTTTTTTTTTTTAACTAATACTATATAATAGAATTTTAATAGAATATTGATTTTAGACTATTGTTAATTACAATAATGGGTTTTTGAGACCGCAAAATTTCAATGCCTCGGATAATTAAATTAAATTACTTTCCGTTATCAAGAACATTACAATAATTAAAAAATAATCTTTCTTTAATAACTAAAATGGACATTGGTAAAATTGTTCTCATTTTTTTGAAAATATATTTCTTTTATTACATTTTACTTAATCAAAAGTTTGGTTTTTATTTATTTTATTTGTTTGGTTTGCATTACCAAATTTTTTTTTTAATGTATTTAGTTTGAACATATTTAAAAGTATTTAAAAAAAAAATGTAAAAAAAAATTATGAAGTAATATTTGGATTGTGTCTTAAAATTAATGGCATCTTAAATACATTTTCCGCACGTGGTTTTTTGGAGGAGGTCATAGAAAACTTGGTAAGAGAAAATGAAACTCTAACCGGGGTGCGGCGGACAAACTTCATTTTCATGGCGAACAAGTTTTAATCAAGTTTGAGAAATTAGAAGAAAACCACGAAGAGTGAATTTCGCGCGTGCGATTTAGCCGCCTCTCTTGATTAAGATGTCTCTTTTCTTCACACTATCTCTCTTTCAGGCAAAAGCTACCTTTTGCGAGCTTCATTGTCAGAAATTCGATAATAAGACACGTTTTTTTTTTTTTTTTTTTGTCACGACTATAAAAGTTTTATTAATATACTTTAAAAAATAAAATAAAAATTATGAAAAAATTACACTAACTAAAAAATAAAACAAAATTATTTAATAAATTTTTTTACTTATACTGATAATAAATAACAGTTATTCCTTTAAAAAATAAAATTAGACAGCATCTCAATTTTTTTTTTGAGGTTAACTTAACAATAGACAAACTCACGATCAAAAGGTGTCCATTTTTTTCTACATTTTCAGGTGTATTTTGTGCAAGAATTTGCAATAAAATCGTCTGCCTAAGAAAAATTTGAATTTTTTTTTGAGCACTTTTTTCAGGTTATGGTTGACTTTTTGGTGGTAAAAAGTGTCTTCCTCTACTCAGATCGGGGTGTCAGTTTTTTTCTACACTTTTAGGTGTATTTTGTCCAAGAATTTACAATGAAATTGTCTTTATACTGCGCAGCCTAGCGGCACTTTGTCTAAATATAGGGCGGATGATTTAAAATTCTAATATTTAATCATCTTAAAATTTTTCAAAATTATGCCAAATATTTTAAATATTTATCAGTGACCTTACGTCATCTATTTATTTATTGGTATTATTAAATAAATTTAATTAAATAAAATAAATTTTTTGAAAGGTAATGATTAATATTCCGGTTAAATATGAACACGTGATGTGTGATGTAAGGAAAATGTTAGTATAGCTTTGATCCTTATGATTTGCTGGCGTATATATTATCGATGCCTCATCACAGATACAAATTCATAGTTTACAGGTTTCTGCATCATACACAAACTAATTGTACCTGTGGTAAATTATAGTGCGCTTGTACAGCATCAGTGGCAAGCAACGACATTGGCGCAACGGCAGCAACAACTGAAAATGACTATGTCCGTGTACAAGGCATCGAATCACAGTAGGTTATATATATATATATATATATATATATATCCGGGGGAAAAAAAGGAGCGATTACCCGACGCTTCATTTCGATTAATACTCATTTACATTTTGATTGGTATGCATTAATTGCCTGCATTTTTTTCTGCCAATCCTGCAATAAAAAAAAGAGAAAAAAAAAACGAATTCGATACAAAAACCACTCATTTTATTTTAAAAACATTTTCTATGTTTATTGATTTAATGTTAATTCAATTTCCAATCATTAATATATATACATTTATTCTTCAAGTGGAGTTTATTATTAAATAAGTGAAAATAAATTTTATTTTCTAGAAATAGAAATAAAAATTCGATGGAGTAAATAAACATTCAACATTTTTTTTTTTTTAAAAGTGGATTATAAATTCAATTCCACATTGAAAATATAATATTACAAACTGTTTTCTTAAAAAAAAAAAAGAAAACTGCTTTCCTCATGGCTTTTCATAAGGCTCAGAGCGTTAAATTACTAGTAGGATCGTATTACAGTTCAACTTTGCAGGAAAGAAACGCGGGTCAACAATCTTTAAATATTTTTATTTAAATCTCCTTTTTTGAATATTAAATAAAATCATAAAAATTAAAATACATTTATTTTTAAAACTATATACTTTACTTTTACAAGTTCGCAAAATTTATAAATTTTCTGTCGTAAATTTCAAAACAAAGTTATGAATCTCTGCGAAAAGCAAATAATTGCAAAAATTTAATGGACAAAGTTTGCCTCTTCATTCCTTCTTTTAATTGCCTTTCAACTTACAAATAAGTTGAAGTAATATTACCTCTGTAATCCTCAGACATTCAAAAGACAAGATTCTTGAAAGATATGTCCATATTTTTTTTTTTTTTTATTCATTTTTTATAGTCACTATAAATTTTGTCCGTAAATTATTATTGATTGGATATAAAATTTATAAATATATCTTCTAAAAAAATGTATAAATATAAAAGAAAGTTAAAAAAATTTTTTTTTTTTTAAGTATCACATATTGTTTGCAAGTAAATATAAAAGCATTATATCACAACATGAAATTTTTCCCGCGATAGTTGAGCTAAGTCGAGAAATTAAAGTTTTAAACGCATTAGTTGGTTTAACGTTACTTTCAGGGTGAAATCCAGATTAAAAATTAATCCAATTCGGTCTCTCAGTGTTTTTGCGTGTGATTATATTCTCAAAATTTTCATCTCTTGTCTTTACTGAATTTTCATATTTTTTCTAATATTTCGTTCTTTATTTTCTCTACTATTCATTTCTTTTTTTTCCCTTGAAATTATTTTTTCAAATTTAATTTCAATAATTAATTTCTATCGCTATTCAAATTACTTATTTATACAAATAACAAATATTTAGTCATTTTAATTTTTGCTTGAAAAATTTGAATTTAAATTGATTTCGCGCCATTTCAGTCGATGATAGATGGCGCGCATATCACTAGATCGTTTTTCATTTTTCTTCACTGTCTATATTCAAATGTAACGATAATCAAAAAGTATTTAAAACAACAAAAAGGAAATATTTGAAGCAAAACCATAAAGAAAAATATTAGATTTTTCATATAGTTTTTCAATCACTAATGTTTAGATATGATTAAAAATTTAAACATAGATTAAATATATGAATTAGAAAAAAAAAAAAATGTTACTTTTAATTTTTTGTAACTTTTTATAACGCCATCAGTTATCTCGTTTGCTCTCTAGCTAGGAAATTTCCCATGCGAAGCTGGTCGTTACGTCAACTTGATTCTCAAGCTACTAATCATACTAAATTCATTGCACGTCGTATGACTGCTATTGTTGCACATCCTTTGTCAACTTCAATGCACACAACCAGGAGGGTTACCCTTTTCTGCCAAGTTTTAGCCCTTTAACGTCACGACTTGTTTTCCCTCTTCACAACGAATGCAATAAATGCACTATTATTTTCAACTACGTGCTGAATAGAAAAAAAAAGAGTGTTTACTCGTGAAAGAGAAAATGAAGGCCAATGAAAAGAAACAAGGTAATAAGGCGTTTTTCTACTTCTATATATATATGTATATATACAGCAAAGTTTCCCTTCATTATATACACGAGAAAGAGTGTACAATTCCAAATGGATTCACCCCTTTAGAAAACTTAGGGGTTGCTTAAAAGCGTTCCTATTGCGAAATGAAAGAAAATCGCAATTTCAAGAGCGCATTCAACTTACCTTGCGTATTACTTATTTTTATACAAGAAATTTCATTCTTACTTCATTTTACGAAAGATTTAATATAAATTCGTTTCACAAAGATTTCATCATTTTGAAGGGGAAAAATTTTATTCCATTTTTAACACAAGTTTATTCCATTTTTTTTTTTTTTTTTTTTTTTTTTTTTTAAATGGAGAGACATTATTCTATTAAAATCTCCTTTATATTCTGATTTTAATTTTAAATTCCAAATCTATTTTCCTATTCTCGTTTATTGTTTATTATATTTTCATTTTTCTTTTTTAAAAAAAATTGTATTTTACGTGAAGTATTATTAATATTTTTGTGCTTTTTATTTTAAAAAATATGTATTATGCAAGATGATTTAAAAAAAAAATTAATTTAGAAAGAACTATAATTATTTTTAGAATTTTTAAATATCAATTATAGTGATTTTTAAATATCTACGATTATTTTTATTAATTAATTTCAAATGAAAATTGTCGATAATATCGGCATAAAATGTCAATAAAATGTTAAACGCAAAATTTGTGATGAAAATATTTCTTTGTTCTCTCGTTTCGATTAATCATTTAATATGAATGTTAATAAATTATCAGTAATTTATTTAATTTTGTTTTTAAAAAATGTTAATCGTGATTTTAATTATATGAAAAAAAAAATTTTGGATACTTTTTTTTTTTATTAAATTATAAAAAAAAAAATAATCTATAAAAATGAAATTGATATATTGACCTATAATAAAATTGAAAAAAAAAGTAAAATAAAATAAAGGGCAAATTGGAAAGAGAAAGAAAAAAATTAGCTATTGTTTCTACAACCTTAATGAGAGTTATAAAATAAGCTTTTGATATTCGCCAAGCTCATGGCAGAAAGGAAGGAAACCAGCAAGCGAGCGAGTTTGCTCTTTCCGCGCCATATATCCCTCATATCCGGTAAATTCGTTACATCGCGTGTTTGCGAAAAGGAAATCACGATTCTACAGCAATCCAACTTGAATCTTAAACTTTTAGTCCAGTCCGACCTCTAATTCTCAGATGGAAATACATATTTTTCTATATCTGTATATTAAAAAAATAAAGAAAAAAAAAAAAAAAAAAATTCATTTCATGTCGTTAATCGACGAACGAATATATTCCATTGAAATTGAAATCCGAGTTATTCAACCTTATAACTTCTCATGAAATATTCCCCTGGAACATGCAGATGTTCAAAAGTCAATAAACGAATTGGTACAGAGAATTCATTCCTTGAGAGAATATTATTTTTTTCATATGTGATTATAAAAAAGTTTTATATAAAAAAAAAAAAAAAAAAAAAAGAAAACCTAAACGTGGATAATTGTATTTAATATGAAAATAGTTTACGACAAACTTTCTGTGGGCCAAGCTTTTTCCATCGACTTGGCGAATTATTTGAGAATTTCGCATACCAGAGGAAAAGTTTTTTTTGGGGGGAAAATTCGTCCTTTCATGTCTCGGTTATAAAAGAAAAAGTTAAAACAGAAATTTTCTAATACTAATTTTTAAATATATATATATATATATATACAAAAACAATTAATTTATTAAAATTTATTTTTTCCTTGAAATTATTTTAGTATAATCAAAAATCTTTGTAGAAAAGAGAAAAAAAAACAATGAGGGTAAAAACATGTGGAATGTTGGTTAAGTATTTTTTTTTTTCGGTGATGAGAACCTTTCGGAGGCGGGGGGGGGGGGGTTATCTCGTTTTGTGGCTACAATACTAAGCGCAAGACTTAACGTTTGCGGGGTGTGCGTATTCAAGAGAGACCACGAGAAATTTGCAGACACACGTACTACGCATGGCAACCGCGACATTAATCTTGTGACAGACTGTATGAGTATAATTATTTGCTCTTTCCCTTCGTATGTTTCCATTACGAGACAAAAGAACAGTAATTATTCATACTTATTATAAATTACAAAACACATCTGCTTTGTAACTATTATATTACAAAATTTATTTTCAATTAAATTGTTTTTAAAAATTTAATACACATTGGAATAGGCAAAATGATTTGTCTGACAATAATTGATTTATACTACTGAGAAAATAATTATTACTCTTCTACTTATTATGTCTGACTAAAACTGATTTTTACTACTTGAATTGCTTTCTTGGAAATAAATCCTCCAAATTCTATAGTTTCTAAAGAGAATATTTTCTAAAATCATATTTTGTCTGACACTAATTGACTTATACTACTGAAGATTATTGTAATTACTAATATACTTATTTTGTCTGACCAAAACTGATACGTACTACTTAAACTGCAATTATGCAAATAAATTACACTTTTATAGTTTCTAAATTATTTTCCAAATTTTTTTTTGCCTGACAATAATTGACTTATACTACTGAAAATAGTATTATTACCGATTCATTCATTTTTGTCTGACTAAAGCTGACTTGTACTACTTGAAATGCATTCTTGTAAATAAATTTCACTAATTAGATGGTTCATAAAAGTAGTAATGGCAAAAAAAATTTCTGTCTGACAACAATTGACTTAGACTACTGAGAAAATAATTATTACTGTTCTACTCAGTATGTCTGACTAAAACTGATTTTTACTACTTGAATTGCTTTCTTGGAAATAAATCCTCCTAATTCTATAGTTTCTAAAGGGAATATTTTCTAAAATCATATTTTGTCTGACACTAATTGACTTATACTACTGAAGATTATTGTAATTACTAATCTACTTATTTCGTCTGACCAAAACTGATACGTACTTCTTAAGCTGCAAATTTTGCAAATAAATTACCCAAATTCTATAGTTTCTAAATTATTTTCCAAATTTTTGTTTTGCCTGACAATAATTGACTTATACTACTGATAATATTATTACTGTTGTTCTAATCATTGTTTCTGACTAAAATTGATTTGTACTACTTGAAATGCATTCTTGTAAATAAATTCCACTAATTAGATGGTTCATAAAAGTGGTAATGGCAAAAAAAAATTCTGCCTGACAATAATTGACCTATACTACTGAAAATAGTATTATTACCGATCCATTCATTTTTGTCTGACTAAAACTGACTTGTACTACTTAAAATGCATTTTTGTAAATAAATTTCACTAATTAGATGGTTCATAAAGGTAGTATTGTCAAAAAAAAACGAATTTTTCTGGCTGACAATAATTGACTTATACTACTGAGAAAATGATTAAGTTATTTACGAAATAAAAAAAAATATTTCCAGGTATATTCTCCCTAAATATTTAGTAACTTTAGCTTCTAGTTTACCAAGAAAATGAAAAGATAACTTCTAACCGAGAATTATGGGTTAAAGGAAAAATAGAGGGGGTTGAAGTGAAGTATGTATTTGAAAATAATGTAATACGTTGATGGTGTCGAACTTGAAACTCTCTCTCTCTCTCTCTCTCTCTCTCTCTCTCTCTCTCTCTCTCTCTCAACTTACACGTAGAAAGTTAAAAAGTTTTTGGTGGATACAAACAGGGTTATATATATATATATATATATATAAAATGTTGGAGAACACTAGACTAAAGGGAAACTGGAGTACTGCCAGTCAAAGTTCGTGTTCGTTTTCGTTTTCGTGGAGGGCAGCCAGCCGCCGTTGTTGCCACGGCAGTCCAGTAATTTGCGTCTGTCCGAAGCACGCGGCTTTCCACTATAAGCTTTTCGTATATATATATATATATATATATATATGTATATATGTATGCTAAACACACATACCAACAAATACTATAGTATATATATTATACATAGTACACTCTACAGAAACATTCATTTCTAGGATCCACTTTTACAAAGTTAAAGACCGACTTTACCCGGAATTTCATTACTCCGCTCTTGCAAACTGGAACTCTTAACCGAATCTCCTAGGTATTCAATTAAATCTTTGCAGAAAAATAACAACTCTATTTTAAACGATTGTACTTAAAAAATTAAAATTTCAAAACATATTTTTTTTTTTCTAAAATAAATGTTTTTTTTTTTTTATCGAAACTAAATTTACAGATGTGTCTGGTTATTAGAAACGAAAAAAAATCAGAATTTTCAATTTAAAACAATTTTATTTATATTCAATGATGTTTTTAGTAAATCTACTTTTGGAAAGTATGTAAAATTCATTTATAAGATAATGCAGTTTAAGTAGTACATGTCAGTTTTAATTAGACATATAATGTGTAGATTAAAATAATATTATTATCCTTTGGATAATAATATCCTTAAGATAATAATATTATCAGTAGTATAAGTAAACTATTGTTAGACAAAACATATAATTTTAGAAGATATATATACTCTATAAAGTATGTTAGTGGAGTTTTTTTTTTTTGCAAAATTGCAGTTTAAGTAGTACGTATCAATTTTGGTCAGACAAAATAAGTAGATTAGTAATTACAATAATTTTCAGTAGTATAAGTCAATTAGTGTCAGACAAAATATGATTTTAGAAAATATTCCCTTTAGAAACTATAGAATTAGGGGAATTTATTTCCAAGAAAGCAATTCAAGTAGTACAACTTAAATTTAGTCAGACAAAAATAAGTAGATCGGTATTAATACTATTTTCAGTAGTATAGGTCAATTATTGTCAGGCAAAACCAAACTTTCGAAAATAATTTAGAAACTATAAAATTAGGGTAATTTATTTGCAAAATTGCAGTAAAAGTAGTGTGTATCAGTTTTGGTCAGACAAAATAAGTAGATTAGTAATTACAATAATTTTCAGTAGTATAAGTCAATTAGTGTCAGACAAAATATGATTTTAGAAAATAATCGCTTTAGAAACTATAGAATTAGGAGCATTTATTTCCAAGAAAGCAACTCAAGTAGTACAAGTCAGTTTCAGTCAGACAAAAATTAATGGATCGGTAATAATACTATTTTCAGTAGTGTAAGTCAATTATTGTCAGGCAAAACAAAAATTTCGATTATAATTTCGAAACTATAAAATTAGGGTAATTTATTTGCAAAATTGCAGTTAAAGTAGTACGTACCATTTTTGGTCAGAGAAAATAAGTAGATTAGTAATTACAATTATCTTCAGTAGTATAAGTCAATTAGTGTCAGACAAAATATGATTTTAGAAAATATTCGCTTTAGAGACTGTAAAAATTAGGGGAATTTATTTTCAAAAAAATCAGTTCAAGTAGTAAAAATCAGTTTTAGTCGGACATAATAAGTAGAACAGTAATAATTATTTTCTCAGTAGTATAAGTCAATTATTGTCAGACAAAATGGGTTTTTTGAAAATTATCCCTTTTGAAATTATAAAATTAAGGGAAATTATTTGAAAAAACTCAATTCAAGTAGTACAAATTGGTTTTAGTCAGACACAATGATTAGAACACAAATAATAATATTATCAGTAGTATAAGCCATTTATAGTCTGACAAATAAGGAAATTATTCACTGTTATAATTACATTTTTAATTTTTTCTTCATCTTTATTTTTTTCCCTAATTATTTTTTTTCTCATTTCTGATATATCCCTTTTTCTGTATCACCTTTTTTTCGAGTATTTTGCATATAATTTACTTGCAACGATTTATTTTGTCTTCTTTTTTTTTCATTTGTTTTTGAAGAAAGAGGCATTTATGAAAATGATTCGAGAGAAGTAAATCGTGGAGTTTTCTTGGCTTAAAACTGGCATCAAGTAGAGAGAAAGAGAGAGTATAGCACGCATGTGTTATAGTAGGTTGCAAGTTGCATATAAACAGTAGAACCTAGGTTGCCACTATTGTGAGAAAGGAAACTACCCCATGGCACGCAAAGTTTTGCGGTCACCACCACCACCCCCCATCCTTCCTAAAAAAAACCTTTAGTGACCCCCCCCCCTATCGGTTACTAGTTTCGTCTATGACCCTTCTCTCAGTCACGTATAGGCTGAGGCCCTCGGAAAGAATAGTTAATTGTTTGTAATTAATATATTACATACCGAGTGGTAAGTCCCGAGTAGTATACTACATTATCTGATAATCATCGCTTATTTATGCCACAGTTAGTGTTGTGAATATATATATATACACACCTATCAACATCTATACGTCTAATAGGGATTTTATGTTCTGAGGGAAAATTAGCTTCATAAAAATATGAATTTTTCAAGCCTTCCGAGCAATTAAATTTTTTTTTCTTGGTATTTTCTCGGCAGCTATTAATGTCCTAGTTTAGGAATAATTTCCTAAACAATTTTTTTTTACTCCTATTTTTTTTTTTTTTTTTTTTTGCCTGTGAGCTTTAAAGCCATTGATCCCTCATACAATTGAGACATATAGAAAATATAAAGATTTTCCACGAAGATTGGTGAAAAATATGAAAAGTATTTTCCTATAAATACAAAGAAAAAATTGTTTTTTTGAAAATTAAACGCAACAAAAACTATATATATATATACATATTTTCAAAAGACTCAAATAAAAAATTCTTTAGTGAAACTTGAATTATGCCTTAATAAGATTCACAATTTTAATGAGATGCTCTTTAACAATCCAAGAAAGTTATCTGAGAAAACTTTCCAAACTTATAACAGGCACGAAAAGTAACATAAAGTCGTAGAAAAAATATATCTTCAGAAATAAGGAAATCTCGGTAAAAAAAAAACACATTCATATTTCGGGCGAAAATCTCATATTATTAATTATTAATTATTAATTATTAATTATTACTTAAAAAATATATACAGAGAAATTAACCAGACAATTGGATTATTGTGGAAAGTTTAAATAATTTTTCATTGATCTGATTATTTAAGGGGCAATATTTAAATCGAAGGCTTGATATTGGTTTCTCTACACCCAGCCTCGGGCCAATGTAGACAACGAAAATTGGTTCAATATTCTTTGCATCCGGATAGATAAAAATCTCCGGGCTTGCGATGGTTAAAAAAAAAACCCCCCTACCCAATTTTCATAAATAATTCCCCCCTTATTAATGGGGTAAAATTAAAATGCTCTATATCATCATTAGCTTTTCACTCAATGTTAACAAGATAATTCCGTTGAATTATAATTGTTAAAAGTCCATTAATAACCGAATATGAATATATATATATATATATATATATATATACAGTAATGAGAGAGTGATCAAATGGAGCGAAATGGCGATGACCTGATGGGCGATAACCTGCAAAGTTAAACTCGTTCACTAGAGAAAACGATGATCGATCGATTTGCCCGCCCAGGTCATCGAGCACTAATAGATTTATTTTGAAATATCGCGAGCTTTACTCTATTCCCCCCCCTCTCTCTCTCTCTCTCTCTCTCTCTCTCTCCTTTTTTTCGTGAGATTCCGCAGATTCGAGTATCTCAGGTGGCTGAGTGGAATTAAAATTCTCCAGGGAGAATTTTGCGGCTAACGCAATGGTGGGTCCAATAATATAAGCGCACAAGTGAACGCGTCGATATCGGTTCACGCGACTACTATACGCTTTTCGGCTTCCAACACTGATTTACGACTGGACAGTGTGCTTTCGAAAAAGCGGGAGAATCCCACATTGGAGATAGAAAATGAGGGAATACGCGACACCACAAGGGGAGGCCAAAAAAAAAAAAAGGAGGAGGATCGAAGGTCCAGCCGGAGGTTTGGATTAAATAATTATTCGCAATCACATACAGCTGCCGCATTACGCGTATAGGTTTTTGAAAAAAAAAAAAATTGAAAAAAAAATTTATTTACCCAAAAAAATTCTCGAATCATTTTTATTTTTTATTAACTAAAATATTATCAGTATTAATTAATTATTAATTAGTGAATGTAAATTCTGTAATGGAAAATTGTCAAAATTTGTAAACTTATAAGATTCTAACAACAAAAGCAATATATGTGCCTCAACAAACCAAGTATGACAATATTCAAAAGAAACGAAAAAAAATCAGAATTTTCAATTTAAAACAAATTTAATTTTTATTCAATGATGTTTTTAGAAAATCTACTTTTGTAAAGTATGTAGAATTCATTTATAAGATAATACAATTTAAGTAGTACATGTCAGTTTTAATCAGACATAATATGTAGATTCGTAATAATAATAATCTTCAGTAGTATAAGTCAATTAGTGTCAGACAAAATATGATTTTAGAACATCATTGCTTTAGAAACTGTAAAAATTAGGGGGAATTTATTTTGCAAAAAACACAGTACGTACAAATTGATTTTAGTCAAACAAATTAATAAGATTAGTAATAATAATTATCTTCAGTAGTATAAGTCAATAATTGTCAGACAAAATATATAATTATGGCAAAATTTCCTACACTATGTTTATATAATTGAATTTATTTGCAATATTGCAGTTTAAGTAGTGCGTATCAATTTTGGTCAGACAAAATAAGTAGATTAGTAATTACAATACTTTTCAGTAGTATAAGTCAATTAGCGTCAGACAAAATATTATTTTAGTGATTATAAACTTTAGAAACCATCTAATCGGAGGAATTGATTTACAAGAATGCATTTTAAGTAGTACAAATCAATTTTAGTCAGACAAAAATAAGTGAATCAGTAATAATACTATTTTCAGTAGTATAGGTCAATTAGAGACTATAAAAATTAGGGGAATTTATTTCAAAAAAAAAAATCAGTTCAAGTAGTAAAAATCAGTTTTAGTCGGACATAATAAGTAGAATAGTAATAACTATTTTCTCAGTAGTCTAAGTCAATTATTGTCAGACAGATTTTTTTTTGCCATTACTACTTTTATGAACCATCTAATTAGTAAAATTTCTTAACAAGAGTGCATTTCAAGTAGTACAAGTCAGTTTTAGTCAGACAAAAATGAGTGGATCGGTAATAATACTATTTTCAGTAGTATAGGTGAATTATTGTCAGGCAAAACAAAAATTCTAAAAAAAATTTAGAAACTATAAAATTAGGGTATTTTATTTGAAAAATTGCAGTTTAAGTAGTACGTATCAGTTTTGGTCAGACAAAATAAGTATATCATTAATTACAATTATCTTCAGTAGTATAAGTCAATTAGTGTCAGACAAAATATGATTTTAGAAAATATTCGCTTTAGAAACTATAGAAATAGGGGAATTTATTTGCAAAATTGTAGTTTAAGTAGTGCGTATCAGTTTTGGTCAGACGAAATAAGTATATCAGTAATTACAATTATCTTCAGTAGTATAAGTCAATTAGTGTCAGACAAAATATGATTTTAGAAAATATTCGCTTTAGAGACTGTAAAAATTAGGGGAATTTTTTGCCAAAAAAAAAATCAGTTCAAGTAGTAAAAATCAGTTTTAGTCGGACATAACAAGTAGAACAGTAATAATTATTTTCTCAGTAGTATAAGTCAATTAGTGTCAGAAAAAATATTATTTTAGAAAATATTCGCTTTATTTACCCAAAAAAATTGTCAAATCATTTTTATTTTTTATTAATTAGAATATTATCAGTATTAATTAGTATTAATTAGTGAATGTAAATTCATTTATGGAAAATTGTAAAAATTTGTTAAAGTATAAAATTCTAACAACAAAAGCAATATATGTGCCTCAACAAACCAAAGTATGACAATATAATGCGTCAAAAGAACGTTATTTATCTCTGTATAATGAATGTCATGGTTTTAAGAAGAAACGAAAAAAGACTTATTGCTACAACTGTGGAGGAAACATTTATTTTGTGAAAATCCACGTAATTGCTTTCGTTGTTGGGAATTTGAAGAATGTGCATCTTCACGAAAAATGCATTCGCGTGCACTTCGCGGATCTTTGAAAGTGAAACTTTTTTTCTTTTTTTTTTTTGGAAAAACTTTCCCGAGACAATGAAATACAGAGGAAAGTTAGATTTGAATACTTTTGTAAATTCAAATACTGTAAATTATGTCTAGACATTAATGATCGAAATTCATTAAATTGGATATATAATTTATTTTTGAAGTAGCTTTTCTTATAGATTTTCTTATCCAATATAAGAAATATTTCTTTTTGTATTTTTTCTTCTTTTTTTCGAGAGGGAAATAATAATAATTCACTTGTTAACGAGGATAAAATTTTATTTTACGACTAATTTGAAATAGAAAGTGTCACATATTTTATCTGTGATTATAGGAGGATTAATCAGATACATGAATTATTTCATGTTATAAGCTCATATGTTATATATTGAACTTTACAACTTAGTTTCTCTATTATAATGTATTTTTTAATTTTATTTTTAAAGAATTTTTTTAATTTTATATTGATAATTTAAAAAATTATTAATACGATCATTAAATTCGGCAAAATGAATTATTAAAACGTAAAGGTTGAAAATAAGACTCATAATTATAATTTTTATAATAATGAGATCGACTCGAAAGGAAATGTCACATAACACAGGCACACACAAAAAAAAGTGGTGTGGCCGATACACTACAGAAGTATATTCTCATGTATTTTTCGCGGCTGAATCCGAATCCAAAGTCGGAATAGTCAAATTGGCTCACAATTTGGGGATAAACTCAAAAAATTCTCAAAAAAAAGTGATTTAAAATCAAAAAGTTTTTTCAGTTTATCTCAAAATTTTGAGCCAATTTGACATTTCTGGCTTTGAATTCGGATTCAGCGGGAAAAAATACATGGAAATACACTAAAGTAGTGTGTTGACCAAAAAAAATTTTTTTTTTATTTTAACTAATTTTTTGAGCAGTTTTTTGAGTTTATCTCAAAAGTTTGAGCCAATTTGACATTTCTGGCTTCGAATTCGGATTTAGCGGGAAAAAATACATGGAAATACACTAGTTTAGTGTGTTGGCAAAAAAAAATTTTTTTTTTTATTTTAACTAATTTTTTGAGCAGTTTTTTGAGTTTATCTCAAAAGTTTGAGCCAATTTGACATTTCTGGCTTTGATTTCGGATTCAGCGGGAAAAAATACATGGAAATACACTAATGTAGTGTGTTGGCCAAAAAAAATTTCCTTTTTTTGATTTTAACTAATTTTTTGAGCAGTTTTTTGAGTTTATCTCAAAAGTTTGAGCCAATTTGACATTTCTGACTTTGAATTCGAATTTAGCGGGAAAAAAATACATGGAAATATACTAGTGAAGGGACATAAAAAATTTTTTTTTGTTTTTTTATTTTAATTAGTTTTTTGAGTCGTTTTTTGAGTATAATTCAAAAACAAGAGCCAATCCGAATATTCCGACTTTAGATTCGGATTCAGCGGCGAAAAATACATGGGAATATACTTCTGTAGTGCCTCAGCCACACCACTTTTTTTTTTGTGTGCCTGTGATAATTAATTATTTGGGACTCATTGTTGACGACAACAATGACTCCTCGTGCTAATATTAAAAATTACATTTTAATTATTTCACAAAAAAATGAATAGAACACAACTTGACTTTACGAACACCAGGATGAGAATAAGTATTAAATGGCCGACGAGCTGTGCGTCATCAGCTGAACGACGATCGTGCGCGCCATCTAGTTAGATAGCCCGCGAAAATTTAAATATAAAAATCAATTATATAATGAAAATACGTAATAATAATGAGGAATAAAATCGAAAATAACTCAATATTATAAAAATTAAATTATTTTATTAAAAGAATAAAATATTTTTTGATTCGTTACAATAAATATTGTATTTAAATTTAAAATAAATATATAAATTTAAAATAAATATGCAATTTAATTTTAAAATTATGAGCTTTATACTTTATAGACAGCTACTTATAATTAAAATGGAAAGTAAAAATAATAGAAAAAAATAATAATTAAAAAAGACTCTAACGGAAATAATTAGAATTTAAGTGGAAGTTGGATTAAATTATGTAAATAACGGTCTTTGCGGAATTAGAGGAGTGAAATTTCGATTATGCGCTGCATATTTGAAGTTGTATCGTTACTTTTGCAAATGAGGCTTGTGGTTAAAATGACTCGATTAAAATCTAATGAGAAGCCAATAAGAGAGAGAGAGAGAGAGAGAGAGAGAGAGAGAGAGAGAGAGAGAGAGAGAGAGAGAGAGAGAGAGAGAGAGAGAGAGAGAGAGAGAGAGAGAGAGAGAGAGAGAGAGAGAGAGAGAGAGAGAGAGAGAGAGAGAGAGAGAGAGAGAGAGAGAGAGAGAGAGAGAGAGAGAGGGGGGGGGAGAGGGGGAGGGGGGTAGTTAGGAGAGTGGTCCGAAAGTCATAAGCTAAACATTAAGTACTGGCGTACCGGACTTTCGATCCATTTTGACACCATCCTTGTTATCCTTGTTGGGGGGGTCTTAGAACCCAAGCGAATTACCTTTGTGCCTTGCATGCATTTAACATTAATGGTAATTCCACACCCAACAAATTATAGTCATCATACCACCAACCAGCTTTTTAAACCGGGAAAAGATATTTGAAACTTTGCATTTTTTATATATATATATTCAAAAAATTATTCATTTTAAAAAAAGAGAAATTTAAATAACAAAATTTTAAAAAAGCCTGTTTTAAATTTTTCAAAGAAAATTAAAAAAGAAAATATTTGACAAAAAATGAAAACACTTTTTGGGAGATATTGAATAAAAATAATGAGTATCTTTTTTTTTTAGATGTTTCATGAAAACTCTTATGGTATAGTAAAAGTGAAGTGCGATATAGATTATAACGAAACAGAGAAGGGGAGAGGGGGGAATAGACCACACGATCAAGAAAGCTGATACCACCAAGATACCAGCACAGGTATATCAGAGCTATAAATTCAGACAAATTGTATTACCCTTGTTATATACTGTCGCACATGAAGTCAAATGGTCTCTCTCTCTCTCTCTTCTTTCTTTAGTCCCTTGAAATTCTATCCTCTTTTATACTGTGAATTTCTGGATATCGCGCAAAACTAAGATGGCGCCCCCAAATCATAAACTTTAAATTTTAAAGCCTTTTGTTTAAGGTACAATTTTTTTTTTTTTTTTTTAGCATAAATATATTTTCTCGATGAAAGAAATGTTTACCAACAAACTTTGAAGGGAACTTTTGTATTATTTTTTATTAGTCAATTTTGTTTTTCAAAAATATATTTTGTTTATTTTTTACACATATTTTTATTTTAATTTTCTAAATTTATTTTTTCAAAAATAAAATTCCTGTTTTTCATATTCATTTTAACCATCTTTTGTTTCTCTCTTTTTTTTTATCATCCCTCTGTTTGTCTTGTTTTTCATTTGTTATTTTTCGCAGTTATTTTTCATGAAGGTAGTAACTTTTTTTTTTCATCTCTTTTTCTATAACGTTCTTTCCCTGAATATATAATCTTTATCGCTATAGTATATATATATATATATATGTACTATATTCTTTTAAAAAAGCAGAGGAGAAAAAATATTATTGAAATTGAGGAATATTATCAGTAAAATATATATATTGAACAAATGGATAAGAAAGTGTGCATATACATTTTTATATATGAAAAGAAAAAGACATCATGAATGTTAACTGGAAATATCGATAGTCGACCAATAAACACACACGAGAGAGACAGCAATTTTGTAATTCTCTCTCTCTCTCTCTCTCTCTCTCTCTCTCTCTCTCTCGCGATCCTGGACAAAAACCGATGAAAGAAACGTTATTCTTATCGCGTATATAAACTGCGGACGGGAAAAACAGTAACGTCGTGTACTGTGCACATAGGTAAATTCGTTGCAAACATCAAGACAATAGCGTATGCATTGGCGTGAGTGGAATTTTAAATCGCAAATGTTTTCTACCACGTCCACTCGTTATTCTACTTCTTTTTCCTGTGGCAAAAGCGAAGAACGGGACAAACGCTTCATCGCAGTATAATGTGACAGAGCAAACTGAATCGCAAAAAAATATATTCGCAACTTGTGAAAAATATTTTTTTTTTTTTTTTTGGGGGGGAAATTTTGTTACTATCACGTTTATTTAATAATAAAATAAATAAATATTTATTTTTTAATTAAATAAATATATTTGCTATTACTTAGTTTTATTAAACTAAATTAAAAGGATTAGATTATATAAAAATATTATAAGTTCATAGGAAAAAATTAAATATTAAAGAAAAAATAAAATTAAAACATATAACATTAAATTCCCATCTTGCTAGATATTTAATATTTAATATTTTTTTTTTTTTTAATTTTAACAAAAATATTTAAAAAATAATTTCAGAGAAATTAAAATAATATAGGAAACAAGGTAACTTGAAAATGTGTATATAATAATTTTTTTTTAAGCGTGAGTAAAAAAAAAAATATTGCTTAAGACTTTTTACTGAAAATAGCGTAAATAATGATGTAAGAAAAAAAAAATCAACACCTGATGAATTTAATGACGTGACCTGCAAACCTACATGTATACGTAATTTATATTCTTGATAATATTCTTGACATAATCACATTTTTCTTCATTAATTTTCATATTATAAATGACCAACTCATTTTTTTTCAAGTTATTAGCTATAATACATGGAAATTTTGAAGTATTTTTTTTTAATACTGCCAAGACAATTATAATAATAATAATTAAAATATTTTATTTTTTATATAATTTAAAAACACGTTTCTTACATTTCTGTCTGTACTACTTAATTTAAATAAAAGTATTTTTATATAAGGTTATATTTATTATTTAATTTGATATTAAATTCTTTTGTGTTATAATTTTTTTCTTTTACATGTCTGATTGTATATTGACATGTACTACTGAATTCAATTTTAACTAAAAGAATTTAATATCAACTATATCTAGACATATATATGTATATTTAATTTGATATTAAATTCTTTTATTTAAAATTAAATTATTGAATATTTAATTGGATATTAATTTATTTTACTTAAATTAAATTCAGTAGTACAGGTCAATATACAGTCAGTCATGTAAAAAAAACATTTGGTTTATTAACTTTTAGACACGACTTGTTCTTTTTAGTATTTTACAATTAAAATTTTCTATATTTAATAGTTTATTAAATTGTTTAAGTAATTCAGTGGTACAAGTCAATGTTAAGTCAGACGTATTTATTTTTTATTTTGTAGGTAATTTAAAAAGTAAGTTTTTCTATTTTTAATGAAAAATTGATTCAATTTGACTTTCACTACACTTTCACTTCACTTCCATTTCACTTTTACTTCACTTTCATTTTCACTTTCATTTTCACATTCTTTTCACTTCACTTTCACTTTACTTTTACTTCACTTTCACATTACTTTCACTTCAAAGTAATGGAGTGAAAGAACGTTAAAGTGGAGTGAAAATGTAGTGAAAGTAAAGTGAATATGTAGTGAAAATGTAGTGAAGGTGAAGTGAAGGTGAAGTGAAGGTGAAGTGAAGGTGAAGTAAAATTATAGTGAAGTGAAATTGTAGTGAAGGTGAAGTGAAAATGTAGTGAAGGTGAAGTGAAGGTGAAGTAAAGGTGAAGTGAAGGTGAAGTGAAGGTGAAGTGAAGGTGAAGTAAAATTATAGTGAAGTGAAATTGTAGTGAAGGTGAAGTGAAGGTGAAGTGAAGGTGAAGTGAAGGTGAAGTGAAGGTGAAGTGAAGGTGAAGTGAAGGTGAAGTGAAGGTGAAGTGAAGGTGAAGTGAAGGTGAAGTGAAGGTGAAGTGAAGGTGAAGTGAAGGTGAAGTGAAGGTGAAGTGAAGGTGAAGTGAAGGTGAAGTGAAGGTGAAGTGAAGGTGAAGTGAAGGTGAAGTGAAGGTGAAGTGAAGGTGAAGTGAAGGTGAAGTGAAGGTGAAGTGAAGGTGAAGTGAAGGTGAAGTGAAGGTGAAGTGAAGGTGAAGTGAAGGTGAAGTGAAGGTGAAGTAAAATTATAGTGAAGTGAAATTGTAGTGAAGGTGAAGTGAAGGTGAAGTGAAGGTGAAGTGAAGGTGAAGTGAAGGTGAAGTGAAGGTGAAGTGAAGGTAAAGTGAAGGTAAAGTGAAATTACAAAATAGCACCCCAATTGCTATACTTGAAAGTAAAAAATAAATGTATTAAAAAACAATTTGTCAGCGTTTTATATATATATATATATATATATATATATATATATATATATATATATATATATATATATATATATATATATATAATGAAATAACGAAAATGGTGGGACATGACATTAATATCCAAAACAGAATGTGGTATAACAGAGGCAAGCGCGTGACTTACGACCTTGTGTGGCACATAAGCGTCATGATTGCATCGCTGTGCATACGAGTGTGAATCGAGTGAATTACGAGAGCGAATTAGGCCGAGTAACGGTCGTGCGACACGTGATAGGGAAAATCTCAACGGAAGCATGAAAAATGCATAGAGCAAAAGGGCACTTGTTCCATGGACTCGGTGACATGAACTTCTTCATCATAATATACGTAAATCGTTCCCCAACACAAAATCAACTCACATTCTCACGTGTGCGATAAAAAGAAAAAAAAAAAGAATATTGAATGATTTTTTTTTAACTATTCCAAACAATAATTAATTCAATAAAATAGCACTAAAATTTATTTTCTTTTTTAAAATTTGCGTTTGCCTATATTATTATATTTAAATAAAAAGAATAATAAAATAAACATTTATGTTTATATATTGATTTATCATTTTTTTTATATTTAAAAAAGAGATACATGGTTCACTTCCCTTATAATAACATGCACTGTGTATTTTCTACGCAATGCATTTGTAAGAATAATGAATTGATGATATATATAAAAAAAAAAAAAAAAAAATTGCGCGTAAGCAAAACATTACTTTTCTCGTCAGTGTTAAAATGATTGATTGCTGATTTAAACATTATTGCGCTGATGTGTAAGTCTCGCGTGCTTTTTTTTTCTGCCTACCACTAATCCCAAATGATTTTTCTATTTAATATCTAAATATATGAGAACAAAAATTGAAGAAAAATTTTTAAATTGAAGAATAAAATTATATTTTCTATAAAAAAAATGTTTTTAATTTGAAATTTATTTATTTGGAAATAGGCGAAAAATAAAGAATTTTGTCTCTTTGAAAATAGATTTACCTTAATCGTTTCTTGGAGATTTTTTTTTTTTTTTTTTACTATAAGAACGATAATGGATTATTAAAAGTCAATTTACGGACTGAATTCACAATTACCTGTAATTTTTTTTTTTTTTTTTTGCTCTGAAAGAGGTACAAGTCATTCTTAATGTTTATATCTATTTTTTGCCTACTATTTAGTTTTTAAATTTTTTCTTTATATTTCGCTTATTAGGATATAATGTCTTTTATTAAATTACTCAACGATCAATGTCTTTTTACAAGAAGTTAATCTATCAATAAAACTTGATTTTGCTGATAATTAATTTTTATATAAAAGCATATATATTTTTCAAAATGTCTACGAAAAAAAAAAAAAAAATTTTTGATCAATACACTCGGGAATGAATAATTAAACTACTGCAATGTTGATATAAACATTTCATCAAATTTTCTTTCACAAATATTGTTACTCATATTTATTGAAATTTTTTTTTTTTCATTTATACAATGTAAAAATTTATTGAAAATTTTTTTTTTATATTTAATAATTAAAGCAAATATAGAGCAAAAAATACTGTAAATATGTATATTTATAATAAACCCCTCCCCCCCAAAAAAAAACTAATAAGAATATTAATTTATTTTTTGTAATAAAAAAAAAAAAAAAAAAAAAAAACGTTTAGGGCCTTAAAATCTGTGGATATTTAAAAAAATTTATTTAAATTAGAAATTTTTTAATCTTGTCCTATATCGAGTGAGTCTATAGTCGTTAAAAATGAGTGAAACTAACTTAGCGAATTTAAAGCGAGTAATCGTAACGCCTGTATCTCTTTTCACTTCCGCATGTGGAAAACAATTCTTCTTTTTTCCACAGATACATTGCAGAGCGCGAAACCGCGAGTTTGCAATGCAGATTGGTAGATTCCGATTTTTTCGGACCATTTTTTCCCTCGGTATCCCTTTTCAGCTAGATCCTGTCTCGAATTCTTTATTTGCCTGGAAACACAATGTGCGTGTGGGGGAGTGTAACTTCCGCTCTTTGGAAATTGAAATTTTTTTCTTTTTTTTATATATATATATATATTATACTCTCTAGATTATATTAAAAAAATCACAAATTGTATTAAAAAAAATCCTCTTTTTTTCCTCTCATTATTATTGAGTAACATTCAATTAACAAAAATCAGAAGTGCGATTATGTAACTTGACTTCAGTTTCACTTCACTTTCACTACACTTTCACTTAATTTTTCGAATTCAAATAGTTTATAAATTTTGTTTAATTTAATTAATTTGCGATATTTCTTGAAAATTATATTCTTCACATTCAGATGTTCACTTCACTTTCACTACATTTTCACTTTAATTTCACTTCACTTCGCTTTCACTACACTTTTATTTAATTTTCAGTATATTTTCACTATATTTTCACTACACTTTTACTACACTTCTTATTTCACTTCGTTTCACTACATATTCTCTTTACTCTCACTACATTTTCACTCCACTTTAACGTTCTTTCACTCCATTACTTTGAAGTGAATAAAGTGAAGTGAAAGTAAAGTGAAAATGTAGTGAAAGTGAAGTGAAAGTGAAAGTGAAGTGAAAGTAAAGTGAAAGTAAAGTGAAAGTGAAGTGAAAGTGAAGTGAAAGTGAAGTGAAAGTGAAGTGAAAGTGAAGTGAAAGTGAAGTGAAAGTGAAGTGAAAGTGAAGTGAAAGTGAAGTGAAAGTGAAGTGAAAGTGAAGTGAAAGTGAAGTGAAAGTGAAGTGAAAGTGAAGTGAAAGTGAATTGAAAGTGAAATGGAAGTGAAAATGAAGTGAAAGTGTAGTGAAAGCAAAGTGAAGTGAAAATGAAGTGAAAATGAAGTGAAAATGAAGTGAAAGTGAAGTGAAAATGAAGTGAAAGTGAAGTGAGAGTGTAGTGAAAGCGAAGTGAAGTGAAATTGAAGTGAAAATGTAGTGAAAGTGAAGTGAACATTTGAATGTGAAGAATATAATTTTCAAGAAATATCGCAAATTAATTAAATTAAACAAAATTTATAAACTATTTGAATTAGAAAAATTTCCACTATCTACGATTGACGATTACGAAATCGTGTCTTTTTCAAAAAAAAAAAAAAACACACACACACACGTACGTGAAAAAAAGGACTATTGGTAAAAGAATGGACAATACTCTTGAATTTTACAAAGGCTTTCAGTGATATTGGAATTTTTTTCATTCTCTAATTACTAACATCCTTTTTTTTGTATTAAGTGCTTTTCCCATGGTAGTTCAGTACGAGACAAGTATTCGGAAAATTACTGAAAAAAAAATGTGAATCCAAAAGAAATGCACGTGATGGGTTTGAAAGTGGACAATTTGTTTCTGAAGTTACACGCGCTTGTTTTGTAATTGTCATTCATATTAAATTCACAAAAAAATACATAAAAAATAATTTACAACAAAAATAATAAATTATTAAAACAATATTTTTTAATTAATATTAAAAAAAAAAAATTTGAAACTATTTTTTTACGATTCAAAAAGAAAATTTTATTTGTTAAAATATATATTGTCAATGTCGCATAAAAGTAAATTTAAATTTAGCGCGTATAATATGTTTGCGGTAAAAAGAGAGTCAGTGTAAAACGAATTCAACATTTTTTTTCTTTCCTCTCTATTTTCTTTCACTATCCTTGGAGATCCGTACTCTCTGGACCGAAGAAATTGGAATTTGATCCAGTCCCGTGATATCTAATAATGCTGGGCGACTTATTTATCGCCAACCTCAAATTCGAAATCTTGTGCAATAAAGTACCATCAAGCATGAAAGAAACTTTTTGAAATATTTTCTGGCAAAGTCTCAAATCTCTATACCTATTTAACTTCATGTTTACAAGATTTTTTTACGTGAAAAGAAAAAAACAATGTTCATAATACAATAGATGAAAATTTGTCTATTTACAAATATTTATTTATTTATAAATTTCAATTTATTTATTTATTTATTTATAAGACTGTTTATTTCTATAAATAAATTTTTTAATTTGATAAATAAAACAGATAAATAAAAACAACAACTAAATAATAATTTGTTAACAGTTTGATTGAATTTAAATTTTTACTCGAGATTCATTATTAAAAAATAAACTAAAAGAAAAGAGAATGGTTAAAAAAAAAAAGGGAAAATAGAATAAAAATGAAGGAACAAAAAAAAAATCGAGAACTGTGTAATTTCATTAGTTCGGTATTGCTGGGATTGTTTCTCTTTTTTTTACAGCGCGCACGGAATTTCAATCTTTTATTCATTTTTTTCGAAGATTATTTTACTTGACGTGGAAAATACGTTATCGAGTTTGAACTGGCATGTTATTAATTAAGAATTCTTTCTTGAATAACAGCGATTCTCTAGAATAAAAATTTATATATATATATATATATATATATATATATATATATATATATTTAAATTGAAAAAAAAAATTGTACCTACAATTGCTTTGTTCGAAGAATTAATTTTCAAATGTTTATGTTAAATTTAGAAATTTAAAATTATATAGCATTTAGATGATGGATTTTTTATTAATTTTTTAATTTAATTAATAAATATAATGATAAATTATTCGTAATATTTATTATTTGGTTTGAGCCTTGACAAAACTATGGTCCAGTGGATGCTGAGTGAGTGGAGAAAATCTTTCTTTATTAAAAGTTTACGAAACTAAAATTTTTAGAACCAAAATTTTTTTTTAGAAAATTGCAATAAAAACAGCGTTTTTAATGTCAAAAGTTATATATTCAGAAAGTTCATAAATTATCAACTTGACAAACGTTAATGCAATTTTCCGTGCTTAATTGTTTGGTAAACTGTTAAAAAAATAAATAAATAAATAAAGAATGATTTAATTATGATGTTAAAAGATGTTATGCATGTTGTAATGAAAAATTTGTTAATGTACTGGAAGAAGAAATTATAGTTAACGGAGAGAGAAAAAGGAGAGAGGGACTGAGAGGAAGAAAACACAGAGGTTAATGCGAGTCTTGCAATAATTTACAAGTAACATCTGCAAGTGGAATAGTTAGAATCTCATTTTCGTCTGCAATATGGTTCACTTCCTCTTCTATTTAGACATTTAATTATATAAAATCGGACAAACTACATATATATATATATATATATATATATATATATACAGATAAATAATTAAAATAACTTTTATAGAATCAATAATTTCAATTTAATATTTATAAACTCTGAATAAATACTCAATTTTATCTCAAAACGAAGAAAAAAAAAGTGAGAGGAGAATTTTTATATTTAATGAAAAAAAAAAATACAATAAAAGAGAGAATAATATTTTCATTCATGATATTTAGTTTCGCAAAATTGATTCGTTGATTACGAATGAAATGGATGATAAATATTTAAAACCCCGATTTTGTTAGGTCAAAGAGAATATAAAATGAAACAATAATTCTCCTGACAATATTTATTTTTGCAAAAAAAAAAATAAAAAAAAAAGATAATTAGATTAAAAAGCATATTGATATGCATGAATTTTAAATATTTTAATTGCAAACGACATTTTCAGTTATATTAAAAAAATAGTTATTTATTATTTTTAACCTGTTTAATTTTTTTTTTTTTGAAATATTTTATTTTAGAAGAAAATATTAATTGGTTGATAAATATTTGATATTAAATCCAGCTGTATTTGTCAAGTATATAAAAAAAATGCTTTTGTGTTGAATGGTTATCTTTTAGGAAAAGAAGCACTTTCCTTGTCCTGTCAATAAATCTGGCTTGTGGGAAGGACCAAATGTGAAATCCCGACGATTATTTCGCTTCCGAGATTCTTTATTTTCGAGAGGAGAAAGGGGAGGGGGGGGGGTTTCGTCCCCTCTTTGTAAACAAAATCGTGACACCCCATTGCTTATAGGACCCTTTTGACTCGATATATATATATATATGCTTTTAAAGGGTCGAAATGTGATTCGTGGCAACTTGCACTCAAATTCAAATTACTCGGGCATTGCGCGCGTCAAAATGATTGCAGTTGGAATATATGCAGTTGTGGTGCACATTATGTCACGCATATAATGACGAACTCGCATGAACGCCCGACATTTGTGGCCGTTCACGCCATTTCGAGTACCGACAAAGGGTCAAATTGTTTCGTCAACTCAGGCGACTTTTTTTTTTTTTCCACGTTTCTAAAGCATCATTGTCCTTGCGGAGCACACGTTTTCATCTCCTTCGATCAATAATTCTTTCTCTTTTCCAAAAAAAAAAAAAATTATAAAAATATTAATTTCGAAAAAAATTATTACTATTTTAACTGTTTTTAAAATAGAATGAAAAATTACAAAATTTTATGAAACGCAGTAAAGTTAAATATTGTTATTAAAATTTATGTACTTTTTTTTTAAATCTTTTTTTTTTATGGTGTGCTGTTAATTCTGCTTTGACATTGATAATCGTTTTTATTATTTTTTAAAATTAATAACGCAGATATTTTTAATATTTTCTGTTATTTTATATAAAAAAATTTTTGTTTAAAATGGTTCATTTTTAGGTTAAGTATGCAAAACTAAATTCGTTATATGCTAACGTTACTTTTTGAAAGTGTTCTTTATATTTCTCCATGTGTCTCATTTTTAGAGAAGCTGCACTAGTTCTTCATTCAATATTTTTGAATAATAATTAATATTTACTTACTAATTATATCATTGCATTTAACAAAACTTTACCATAATTAACTATCCATGGCTTTTGATGCGAAGTTTGCGATTTTGTCGTCTGATGGAATTCTCACGCGTACCAACCAAAAACGATCATGTTGGTAATTGCGCGGGAATTCTGTATTAATTCAAACCTAATATCACGGTCAAACCAAATATATTTACGGTATTAATATTTTTTTGTTTAAACACAATTTTTTTTCAATTTAATACTTATTTGGTTTTAATTAAAATTTTTTTTTTAAATTGCAAAATAAACTCTCTTTGGGAGAAAAATGCCATATAAAGATGAAAAGAATTGCAAACAATAAATAAAGATTAAAATGATAGAAACTGGTATTTTTTCTAATCGTTATTTATTTACTATCTTTTTGGCACTGTCTTATACATATATATATATACAATTCCAAGATTAAGTTGTGTAACTTGATCAAACATAATCCGGCGATTTATTTTGTATCCCCATTTATCCTGCGCAGTAAATAACATCGATAAATGCACTACGTTTTAGGAGAATTCTTTTCAAAATCTCTTTTTTTTAAGCTACAAATTAGGTAATCAGCATTTTTAAAAAAAAAATAACAATTGCAAAAAAAAACGTACAAATAAAATTTTGAAACATAGAGGTGAGAAAAAAAGCTTTTTTTAAAAAATTTCAACGGATATTAAACCATTATATATTTACCAGATAAAATTCTGCGGAAGAAAATGAGAGAAATTATATATATAGAAAAGGGGTAAAATCATATATGGGCACGAATGGATGGAATGCAAATATACGAATCCAAGTGGAAGAATGAAAGTAGAATCAACTTCTCTCCAGTTCTGCAAGAGTTTGTGATTCCACTAACTCTCGTAATTACCTATGGGAAGTCAACACAATGCGATTTCCCAATTGCAAATATAAATTTATTCAACTAATATTTAAAAAAAAGATATTCCGTTATGTGCCAAAAAAATTGAAAAACTTTTTTTTTACGACAGTTGAAATATACTTTAAAATCTATTAAAGAAAATTTTATTTATAATTTTAATTTTTTTAAATTGTTGTCTCATTCAAAGAGGTTTACTGTTTTTTTTTTTTTTTTTTGACTATTTTCGATATATAGAATATATCTTTCCAGAATAGGTGGCGGTTTGCAGAAGCGCATCCATCATTGAACGGAAGCCAGCCGGCACATTGCCGGATGTGACGTCACGCCTGAAATATCGACTAATAATTTATACGCAGACGTTAGCACATAGCAGGGTTTTACAGTACACTCCGCGCTATCTGTAATAACAAACTAACGCCCGGGCTCATGATATATGTCGGTCGTAGTGACCGCGTTCGGTTCAGTAAGCACAGTGAGATGTTCACTGCCCTTGACTCCTCAACCCCTTTTTGAAAAATAGAATTTTACAATTAAAAAAAAAAAAAATTGCAAATTAAAAACACAGAAAATTTTTCTTTAAAATAATATTAAATTCTAAAATTTTGTAAAAAAAAAAAAAAGTTTATAATGCATTTTGATGTTAATACTACACGGAAAAAAAGAAAAAATAATTTTTACTACTTTTATAGTAAAATTGGACCTGTCCGAAGTTTCTGCGCATCTATGGCAACTTTTACTCAAAAAATAGTAAAATTTACTATTTTTGTAATAATTTTTACTATTTCTGGAGTAAATTTGACTATTTCTAGAGCAAATTTTACTATTTTTGGAGTAAAAGTTGCCATAGATGCGCAGAAACTTCGGACAGATCCCATTTTACTATGAAAGTAGTAAAAATTACTTTTTCTTTTTTTCCGTGTATATATTTTAGAAATTGTATAAATATAGAGAAAGCATTAAAACCATTTCGAAGATTTTTATTTCAATTTTATATTATACTTTGTTATTTGTATTAAATGTTTTCCAATGCCATATGAACTTCTAAGATAGCAAAGTCAATATTTGCCTGTTTGAAAAATAACAGGCAACACGTGTGACACGTGCTTGAGTGCAAAAATAATATATATATATATATATATATATATATATTTCCATATCTATCGATGATACGTGTTATTTTTTTTCGAAAAAAGAAAAAAATTTATTCTATATTTAGAAAAGATATTATTTTATTGGTTTCTTTTTTTTTTCTAAAATTTTATATCATTTGGTAATAATTGCCGTTAAAGTAACCGTTATGATGGCAACAGGAAATATTAATATTGGCCAAAAAATCCTGCGATGGAGGAGATTTTTTTTGTTAATTAATTAATGTTAATTAATAACACAGAATAACCGTAGGAATAGAAGAAAGTCGCAGTATATAGTAACGCAGAGTTGAAGCGCCACTATCGATGGCAAAATATGTGGAAATTTTCAAATTGAAGTAGCTCAATAATAATTCATAATAATACATGGTTTTGAAATAAATGCTTGTCGAGGGTCGAGTAATATCTTGTAATTGCACACGAATGGCATTCAGGGAGTGCTTTCTGTTCGACATAACCGAGGGAATGTTCGAAATACCTAAGGCTTCCTGGGTACTTAGGAATCCCATGTGGAGATCTTCTGTGCAATTCAGGTGACATATTGACGATGCCTTAGAAAGATATGAGTTTATGAGAAAGATCAAATAGTTTCGATAGAGAGAGAGAGAGATGCGCTCACACAAACTATTTTGAATCGATTTTCAACACATTTTTAACTTTCAAATATATACCTAATATTAGTATATATTTCTTTTTTTTTTTTTTTAAAGTCATGAAATTGTTATTTTACTTTACTGGCAAAGATTATATGACTTCTCGAAATCAACAAAGGACAAAACAACTATATGGAGACATTTCTTTTCATCGAAACTCCAATGAAGCTAGAAATTGGAAACTTTTTCAAGAACTGGAAATGAAGTTGCAATTTTAAAACGTCAAGAAACTTTACAACATTATTTGCCTCAAACTTTGTTAAGAAGTTGAGCAAGTTGTTTAGCATTTTAAAAAAAATTTTAAGTCTAGTCAAATTATATAGTTTACGTTTTGTAGTCGACACAACAATTTTTTTTTTTTTGAATAGTAATAATTTTGAATCATTTGTTTAAATTCATCGATTAATTATTTCATTTTATAAATTATTTAATTAAAATTATATTTATGTGTAAAAGGATATGTACTTTTTAATCAATGGTTTTCTTGGAAGGGGGAAAAAAAAAAAATATATTATTAGTTCTTCTTATCGTGAGATCTCTGGTCAGGTGGATTACTACAAAAAGAATTCAATAAGAAAACCAACATCTCGACCTCGAGATCTTGTGTTTGTCGCGTGTCGCACGACAATCTCCGATTAATTTTTTATTCACTGCCCTGGACAATGGAATTTTTTAAACCCCCTACGAGATTGAACGTGTAAGGAGAAAAACGCGATGAACTCGAATTTAATTGATTCATCCCCACTTGAAAAAGATTCCCCGGAAAGTAACCCCTAGTGGTTCTATCAGAATTCCACCGGAACTTCCAATGTGATTCCGTCGGAATTCCATCGGAGTTCCAAAGAATTTCCGATGGGATTCCGACGGAATTAGGACTCTAAAATTTTTGAAAAAAAAATTAATCGGAGTTCCGTCGGAATTCCGTCGGAATCCCATCGGAGGTTAGGTTAGGTTAAGTTAGGTTAGGTTATGTTAGGTTAGGTTAGGTTAGGAATTCCAATTAATTTTTTCAAAATTTTTAGACTCCTAATTTCGTCAGAATTCCGTCGGAATCCCATCGGATATTTTTTGGAACTCCGTTGGAATTACGTTGGAAGTTCCAGCGGAATTTTGATAGAACCACCAGGGGGCACTTTCCGGGGAATCATTCCAAGTGGGATCGACACAATCTGTTCCAGAACATTATAATATCAATTTTCCATCAAAATAGAAAGTGAGAAAAATTTATTTTAAAAATACAAAATATGTTTTACAAAATAATGCAACTCGCGAATACAGTTAAATATAAAATATACAATAAAATTGTTGATGAATTACAAAATAAAGAAATTTTCTAGTATGATAAGATAATTCGAATTCTGCTCACGCGATTAATTCGCAGTACTACTTAGTGATAATTAAAGAATGACAGGCAACATGAGCGTTCTTTTTAGTGTTAAAATTGGAGTGCGTGATTATCAGACTAAAGAATTTTTGCCTGACGATGTTAAAAAAAAAAATTTTTTTTTTTTTTCTTCTTTCACTGTTGTATCACTTTTTCATAAAGTGACATCGTCAGCGTTTCATAAATTTTATGGAAATTGAGCCAGCTTACATTTATAAATCTCGTTTAAATTTACGCATCTATTTTTTAATTTTACATTTAAAAAAAAAGTTGATTGTTTTAAACAATTTTGTTTTGATAATTTAATTTTGTATAAAGATAGAGATTTTTTTTACTCTCTCAAAAATAGTAAAAATATCATTGGAGAAAAAAGATCTTTAAATTCGGCAAACAAGCTAGAGAGGAAAAATTGAAAAAAAAAAAAAAAAAAAAAAAAACAATGGTAGAAGAGAGAACGTTCATCTGGCATTTGAGGCAGTCTCTACGGGTTAGGAAAGTTTGATCGAGATCAGGCAAACTCACCTTATTTTTGATCAGAGACAGTGAAGTGGAGACCGGGAAATGTCCGAAGAAGAGTTCCTCTTATATATACCTATAGTAAAGTAGCAGAATGATAAGAAAGACGAAACGAGAAAAAGACTCTGGGAAAGCAAGAAGCTGGATAAAACGGAACGCGAGAAAAGTTTTAACCACTCCATCCCTGAAGGATTTGGTTTACAATCTCGTTTGTCCTTGAACAGCATTCACGCTTTTCTCTCTTCCGCCTTTTTAGATCGACTATTCTTATATATAGCCCACTTCAACTCCTTCTCTCTCTCTCTCTCTCTCTCTCTCTCTCTCTCTCTATCTCTCTCTCCCTCTCTCAATATCCTCAAAGTCCAAAACGACACGCGGTGAATCGTTGCTGGAAACTTTTGGACCAAACGTTTCGCTCACGTGACTAAAGAAAGAGTCATTTATTTTTCTTTCATTAAATTCAAGATTCTTCTTTTCAGAACAATTATTGTCTATTTTTCATTACTTCATTATCAATTTTAAGCCACTTGACCCCAACACGCAAAGCCAAAGTACCCAAGTAAATTAAAGACTCATTTATCGAAAATCAAGCAAGCGACCCCTTCTTCGTCAAGGTTCCATTCAAAAATACGTTATTTTTACTTTTTTTTCTTTAGTTCATTCTTACCCACTTGGCAAGATTCTCCGGAAAGTGACCCCTGGAGGTTCTATTAGAATTCCGCCGGAACTTCCAACAAAATTCCGTTGGAATTCCATCGGAGTTCCAAAGAATTTCCGATGGGATTCCTACGGAGTTCCGACGGAATTAGGAATCTAAAATTTTTGAAAAAAAATTAATCGGAGTTCCATCGGAATCCCATCGGAGGTTAGGTTAGGTTAGCTTAGCTTTTGTTACCTTATGTTAAGTTAGGTTAAGTTAGGTTAGGTTAAGTTATGTTAAATTAGGTTAGGTTAGGTTATATTAGGTTAGGTTAGCTTAGGTTAAGTTAGGTTAGGTTAAGTTATGTTAGGTAAAGTTATGTTAAATTAGGTTAGGTTAGCTAAGGTTAAGTTAGGTTAAGTTAGGATAGGTTATATTAGGTTAGGTTATGTTAGGTTATGTTATGTTAGGTTAGGTTATATTAGGTTAGGTTAGGTTAAGTTATGTTAGGTTAAGTTTTGTTAAATTAGGTTAGGTTAGGTTAGCTAAGGTTAAGTTAGGTTAAGTTAGGATAGGTTATATTAGGATAGGTTATATTAGGTTAGGTTAGGTTAGGTTAGGTTATATTAGGTTAGGTTAGGTTAAGTTATGTTAGGTTAAGTTTTGTTAAATTAGGTTAGGTTAGGTTAGCTAAGGTTAAGTTAGGTTAAGTTAGGATAGGTTAAGTTAGGATAGGTTATATTAGGTTAGGTTAGGTTAGGTTAGGTTAGGTTAGGTTAGGTATTTTTGCTTTAAAAAAATTATGAATCTTTTTCTTATAAAAAAAAAATTTTTAAATATAAAAGAACATATAAGATGGATTTATTTTATCATTAGTGAAAATAGTATAGTCAAAAAAATTATGTCATTTACCTTATAATATAAAAATAAATAAAGCTTCAGATAAATATATAGAAATGACAATAAATAAAAAGGATGAAGGTAATAAAATGAGGGAAATAAATAAAAAATAAAAAGTAGAAGTAATAAAAAAGTGAAAGCAATGGTGATGATAATAAATAAAAGATGAAAGTAATAAAGAGAGAAAATAGAATAAAAATGTTTATTATAAAATAGACATAGAAAGTAAATAAAATTTTAGAAAATTTTAAATCAAATGAGATTTAGTATATCTATAGAAAAAAAAAACTATAAGAAAGTTCTTTTCAGTTATATTTTACAAATAGTTAAGGCGGTTAGGGTATCAATTTTTAGACATTACAATCGTGAGTTCAATTCCTGGCAGTGGGGAATTTTTTTTTTTTTTTCAAATAAGTTTTAATATTTTAAAGGGTTGAATTATTTTTCAATAAATTTGTTTATGCTGTTAAAATAAATGAATTAAGGAATTATAACGATTGAATTACAATTTTTCGATGGTTATTTGAAATTGATATATACAGTTCGCGAATCGTGCGACATTGTGGTTAAGGTCTTCCTCTTCCGGAATTGCGTTTTCAGATGGATCATAAATGTTTAGTGTTTCCTAGTAGGCCCCCCCCCCCTCTTCCCATTGCACGTAGAAGTATTAAAGTACACATTGGTGTGTGTTGCATCGTTGTGCGGCAACAGAACTTTAACATAACATGCATTAAACTCGATAGGATCTAATATCTAAACTATAACCAAAAGCCAACCATTAAAATATTTCAGATTTTCTGATATCGGTAACATATTTCTAAAATTTAGAGTTTGAACAATTTTTTGAGTTGAAAAAAAAAATTCTTATATAAAAAATTAATTCAATTTACTAAATATTTACTTTTATTTATTAGATAAAAAAATAGAGGACAATAAAATGTCTCTTAAGAGAAAAATACTGTTTTTTTTTGTATCTGTTTGTCGTAAATATGAAATATATACAAATAATGCCATAGTCACTCTTGCAACTTGAGAACGCTAATGGGCAAAAGGAACTGGGGAAAAAAATATACTTGTCTTGAAGAATGTAGAATTGGTTTTTTTTTCTCTTCTTCGCTCAAGTGTCTCCTCTCAAGAGGGGAAAAAAAATGAAAATTCCATTTATTTCTAAAGAAATGACTTTGTCCACTTCTGGATTCGGGTGTATTTTATATGCCACTTTCTTTTTACAACCAAAAAAAAAAAAATAAGATCGCTTTTACATCTAAAAAAAATTCTCGAGTATTTAGCATTGTTTACATTATATTCTATATAGAACGAATCGCAATACTTTTATCATTTTTTCTTTCTCTCTTTCTCTACTGATATAGATATATACTTTTTGGCAAAGTGAGTATAAGAATTCGAGAGAAACGGCACTGCAGATATACATTATTCATCCGACAATATATATATATGCTTCAACACCATGAACATATGCCTTCAACTAGAATCGGGTCAAATAACGTGTCATTCGTCACAACGAGTAAAGTATGATCTATATACATAGTGAAAATAGTCTCGATTCACGAGCCTTAAAAATGTGAAGCTATAGGGGAGAAAAAAAAAGAAGGTAGGGAATAGCTAGCAGAATTTCTTCAATATCAATTCACACCAAATTTCCTCATACACGTTCCTGAACACCTGGTTATTGCATTATTTATTCACATCTCTAAAGAAAAATATTTCAAGAATGACAACAAGTTTTCTCTTCAATGAAATGAATTTTTATTTCCATGGAATTTTCTCAATTCGAAATATATATATATATATATATATATATATATATATATATGAAGGGAATGTTCTAAAATTGATTTTCAGTTATTATACAATATTGAGACGAACGATATTTTAATAAATGAAAAATTTCTTTGATATCTGAGGAATATATTTTTATCATTGCAAAAAGTATTGAGACTTTTTTATAAGGCCAAATGAAATATAAAATCAATTTTTTAGAGAAACATATAGATGGGTTTAATAGTTTCAGAAATCTAAATTGCTGAAGTTTGAAGGTACACACAAGCTCCTTGAGGCTCTCGACCAGACCTGCATAATTTAGCTACAATTAAGAGAGGCTCACTGAAGTACCCTTAACTTCTGCACTAATTGTTTGAATCAACTGGACTGACAAAAAGAGCTCCTAAATGCGCTGGGTCAGCCCCTCTACAATGTGCAAAACATTCAAATTCAACCCATCTTTCTTCATCTCAATAGAGGAACACTATTCTACATACTAATTCTGAAATGTTCCTCAATTTTCAGCTTAAATTGACATTTTTTTATGATAAAAAAAAAAAATTCCACTCAATTACCAATAATAAATAACGAATTTTATTAAATAAAAATTGTTTTCAGTAGAGAAAGAGGTTGGAGAATTAAAACTAGGACTCAGAGGAGGCGGGCAGACCTAAATTTAGGCTTTCCGGCAGCCAACAAGTTAATTTTTTTTATTCATCATTAATATAAAACAACCTTTTTATTTTGTTATTCATCATTAATATAAAACAACCTTTTTTTAATTTAATATATTATTTATATATTATTATTTTAGTATATCATTGCGTTTTAACAAAACTTTTTCACAGTTAACTGTCCATGCCTTTTGACGCGAAGTCTGCGATTTCGTCGTCTGCTGGAATTCTCACGCGTACCAACCAAAACAATCATTAATATAAAACAACCTGTTTCTAATTTTGTTATTCATCATTAATATAAAATAAACCTTTTATTTAAATATGTTATTCATCATTAATATAAAACAAACCTTTTTTTTAATTATGTTATTCATCATTAATATAAAACAAACCTTTGTTTTAATTTTGTTATATTCATCATCAATATAAAACAACCTTTGTTTTAATTTTGTTATATTTATCATTAATATAAAACAAACCTTTTTTTAATTATGTTATTCATCATTAATATAAAACAACCTTTTTTTTGAAGGAAATTCGTCATTCGGTGCCTACGGCCACATAGGAACAGTTTGTAAATCAGTGGACAGATCGACTGCGTGCTTCAAGTTCGGTGAAGTAGATCATAAGTTTGCATTTTTTTATGATAAAAAAAAATAATTCCACTCAATTACCAATAATAAATAACGAATTTTATTAAATAAAAATTGTTTTCAGTAGAGAAAGAGGTTGGAGAATTAAAACTAGGAATGTGAAGATGGAAGGGAGTTTTGAAGAGAATTACAAGAAAAAGGGGGAAAAAACGCACACACGATGGCAAACGTAATATTATTGTTGAAAGGGTATGATAACATTGAATCGCATATGTTACATATATAAGTTTGAAGCGAGAGAGCACAAGTACCTTTGTCAAATAAAAGAAGGGGAACAAAAGAGTTGTTGATGTCTGAACACTTCAATGATTACGAATCTAAAAGCATAAAAAAAAAAAAATTTATCATACTTTTAACTCTCACAGGAGGGTCAAGCATTTTTGTTTCTTGATTTAAGTTAAAAATAAAAATGAAAAGATAATCAACAAAATTGTTATAATTGTTAACCGAAATTCCATTTCGTAAAACAAAAATTAACAAGGGCTTATAATATTAGTAGAGAAATGAGTGTGGTCACCGCGGCTAGTGACTAAGAAAAAAAACGAGAGGATGGAAAATGCATAAAACAGAGGGAGAGGAAAAGAATGGTTTAGATAGGAGAATCGAAGCCAAACCGTTAGAACTCCATTTCACTTTATTATTGTAATTCCATTTTTCCCGTCTGCAAATAAACGCTTCGCTGGCCACGTCTATCGCGTTATCCAGGAGCGAAGGAAAGTTTCGGTTCGCTGGGAGTAAATAGCGCCCTCAACGGTTCCGCGGTCTTCTTCCTTCGATGCTTTTCTCTCTCTCTCTCTCTCTCTCTCTCTCTCTCTCTCTCTCTCTCTCTCTCTCTCTCTCATCATCTTCGTATAAAGATCTTTTCTCTTTATCTCGAAAAACCTTTCCTTCTCTCGGATTCCATTACGCTTCCGTCTTGTTCAAGATTAATAACATCATATACTTATCTACTAGAGTGATCGAACTTCGATAATCTTCCCTCCTCTTTCCACAAAACCTCAAGTCTCCAAATGGACCTGTCCTTTTTCAGCTTCCAAATTAGTTAACATTGTATTTTCTTATATACAAAAGTTATTTCTTTCCATATTGTTACAAAACTTTTCTACTTTTTTTCAACTTTATATAGAACTATATATTAATTAGAAGGCCAAAATATGGACGTCCTAGGGATAAACGAAAAGAAGGATATCCATAGATATCTTGAGGACATCCTATAGAAATATCCAAATTTTCGTATACAAATAGGATATTCAGAAATATTGTTTAGGAAGCGAGGCGAGTCCATTAGCAACTGATATATGAAAATAAAATTTTTTTTTTCAATGATATTTTTACTAATGAAGATATCTGCGACAATCAATTTTTATAACGAGGTTCAGTTTTTGTTTTTTTTTTGCCACTTTTTAGAATGCTATTATCGTTTTCCTTTTTATTCCAATATTCTCTTGAGTAAATAAAGTTGTTTTTTAAATTAACATTTAATCTACATAAATATTGAGAAAGAAAAACGATTTCTGAAAAAAAAATAAATAAATGACTTTAGTTTTGATAAATAAAATAAAAAATATATACACTCATCTTGTTCCTTAAACTTAAAGTAGAAGAGTAAAAGAAGGGTAAAATATAGTCATCAGGTGACCGTAAAAAAATTTTACGACAAGGTAATGCACAGGCGTTTTGTATAACGATGTCAACGGTTCAATTTCTGTTTTCTTCAGGTATATCTTTATCGCATATCTTTAGTACTTGAGACTTTTAAAGGTGGTTGAGATGACAATCGATATAGGACACATTTCATATTTTTTTTTACATTAAAAACATCATCATTTACTTTTGCATTTATATTTAAATTTCTATCAGGTATTTTAATTCTAAAAATTTTTATTTAATTTTAAAAATTAGTTCAAAAATATGTGCCTTCAAATGAAATTATTAAAATTATTAAACGAAAAATTAAGTAAAAGTGTTTACAATGAAAATATAAAGTAGTGAAGAAAGGGTAAAGTAAAAAAAAAAAATAAATAAAAAAGCAATTTCTATTATTTTTGAATGATTTTGATTCATCTCTTGTCACTTAAAAGAGTATCGTGTTAAGAGGCTTTAAGTACTTGTGAGTATGTCACATCTGTCTCCACAGTAACAAGAAAGGGTATGACTGATGGCATAGCAAAAACCTTCGATAAGCAATAACCCTCAATCAAATCAAGTGCACTTTTTATTAACCAAGTTACTCTAAACCTCTTCAATTTAAAAAAAAAATTTCCACATTTGAATTATCAAGTATTTTTTTTTTAAATATATTTATTATAAATTTTCAAATTAGAAATATTTAAAAATTTTATTTATTTTAATCATAATGTCAGTTGATTATAATTTAATGTATTAATTTTACAGGTGTCAGGTATTTTTTTTTTTTAAATAAAATTTATCGTTGTTAATTAAGTCCTTCATTAAAGTGAATCTCTTTGTGAGTAGAACTTAGAAGTAGAGAGTACTTTTGAAACTGTATTGTCGAAGATGCATTCTACGCTTGATTAAATCCTCTACCAGTTACGTCTTGGAATACATAAACAAAGGAGCAAATACTTTTCTCATTATTTCATGAACCATACAATTATGTCATATTTTAAAATTCATGCATTCTTATAATCATTTTAATATAAAATACCCCCAAAAAAACCTTCCATTTGTGTTACAGAAAAAAATTTTCCTTAGTTATTAAATAAAATAAATTAGATTTAATTTATATTCATTATTACTAAAAGAAAAAGATATTATTTTCATATTTTATATATTATCACATTTAATAAAAACTCGGTTAATTTTAAATGTTTTTACATAATTTACATTTGTGTTTCTATCACGCTTTGTATATATAGTGATTTAAAATATAAATAATCTTTAAAATGAAGGTGCAAAATTTTGTGCATCACAATGCACACATTTCTCTCCTGAGTATAATTAATTTAATTCCGCGAAAACCGTCGCAGCAAACTGGAAGCGGAGAAAGGGTTGACACGTACGAATTCTAATCTGAGTAGATACTCACCCACTGCGCTTGTTCGCATTTCAATGAGACTCCAGTCATAAGACATTAGACGTTTCCTTCTCCATGGCATATTCTAACCCCTCACCTTTAGCCCATCTCCCCCTTTTCCTAAACTTCTCCAACATCTTCTCATATTCATTCTCCATATCAATATCAATTATTTGAATACCAACAATTCCATTGAGAGGAGGGGGGGGAGAGAAAATGAATTATAATTTACAACTTCCTCTATCGATGAAGAATAATAATTATTTCTACATGGTTAATATAAAATTATTTCTAATTACTTTTATTTTTATAATAATAGATTGAGAGGAAAAATTTTTCTTTAAAAAGTATTTGGAAAACTTAATTTTATTGGCAAAAATATTTTTGAACTGGAATCTGGAAATCGGCGACCTAGATTGCCTTATTTAGGAAGAAGAGATCCAACAGGAGTTGGCAGAAGTGCTCCAAAAACTAGGAGGCAGGAAAGTGTCGGTCCTAGGACCCAACCGATGAGGAATAATGCTGGCAATTGTAGTCACCTACTCAGAGGAGGCGGGCAGACCTATAAATTTAGGCTTTCCGACAGTCAACAGGTTAATTTTTTTTATTCATCATTAATATAAAACAACCTTTGTTTTAGTTTCGTTATTCATTATTAATATAAAACAAACCTTTTTTTTAATTATGTTATTCATCATTAATATAAAACAAACCTTTTTTTTAATTATGTTATTCATCATTAATATAAAACAAACCTTTTTTTAATTATGTTATTCATCATTAATATAAAACAAACCTTTTTTTAATTATGTTATTCAACATTAATATAAAACAACCTTTTTTGAAGGAAATTCGTCATTCGGTGCCTACGGCCACATAGGAAGAGTTTGTAAGTCAGTGGACAGATCGACTGCGTGCTTCAAGTTCGGTGAAGTAGATCATAAGTTTGCAAACTGCAGTAGAAGCCCAAACTATTCTTTATGTAGAGAAATAGAAAATAGGCCCGAAAAATCGGTAACGGCAAATTTAAAATTTGACGGAAGTTCCGTAGTGTAAGGATTAGTTCAGCCAAAGGGTATAAACGTATTTTTCTAGTTGGTGATAATCCTATCCACTGCTAATAGCATCCAAATAATAATAATAATCCAAATAATAGTGGATTGGATGAAGTATAATTAACTGGGAAATGAATTATTTGTTTCAATAAATTATCCAATGACTTTTAAATGTAAATGATAATCAATCTGCAAATGGGGAGGGTTCGTAGAATTTTTTTTTTACGTCGTTCATAAAAACCTCGAAAATATCAGCGCATCTTGGAAAAAATTTGCGCCTTTTTGAAATTTATGATACTCTCAACGCCTCTGCTAGTCAACGTGATTTAGTTCGTGTATGATTGGCACCAGCTGGATGGGATCGTCCTCCTAAAGTCAAGTATACACTGACTGTGGACCCGAACAACAGAGTGAAAAATTCAGTGATGAAATGCAGACTTGAATTTTTCGCATAGCCGTAAATTTAGATTCTCGCACTTGCGACGTCAGCGAAAACGACGAAAACTTACAACTTCTGCTTGAAAAGTTATGGTTTACTTTAAAAAAAGAAGAAGAGAGAAGGCACAGATAGAAAATATAAATTACTCTCTAAATTTAGAATCACAAAAATCAACGAACATTGAAGCATTAATACACTTTGTTTCACTGCAGCGCAAAATGAATCAATTAATTATTTTCTTATTTATCTATTTCATGTCGACGCCAATCACAACTTTTTTTTTGCAAAAATCCAATAATTCTTCATTTTAAATGTCCCTGGGATTTCTGAATAATTTCTTTTTTTTAAAAACGCATTTTAAAATGATAAGCTGAACTTGAATTAGGAAGCAAAATAGATTACCTTTAAGTTGAATTATCTTCTACTGGTTTTTGCCGAGATCTGATTCGAGAGCTTCAAAGAAATCATTATATAAACCAGTTCCTATTGCGCTTTGGTCCGGAGATTCAATCTTCTTATTCGATGCGAAATCTACACACTCAATTTATTGGCAAAAGTAATATAAATATATAGAGCAACATATCTCACGATTATATATGTGATAGTAACAAAATAACCACACACAGAAAAAAAAGGAGAAACATTAAGAAACACGTTTTAAATGCCTCTTGATCCCTTCTCATATATTTAATCGTAATTACATCCTTGTACAAGAGTAATAACTGCGAGTTGAAACTCTTTAATCAGCATTTTTTGCTAGAAGCACTCTAATTTTCAAGTAGATTATGAAAAATGGATTTTAGAATAATTTCACAAGGAGATTACAGTGCCTTTGAAGTTGTTGAATTTTTTTGTTGAAGAATTTGTTTAGAAAAAGATTTTTTTTTTATTAAATCTATAACATTTCTTTGAATTTGAAATTAACACTTTGAGCCAGTTTCATCAATTTGGATTAAATTGCGGATTAACTAATTATTATTTTCGAATCAAAAATTTAATCGTGATTAAGTTAGAATGCGTCCCACTATCAATATTCACATTCCGGTTATAGTTTAATCAGTTTGGAATAATGTTTTTTTCCTTTCATCCTGACATTCTGATTGGACACTTTAGATCACCTGATAAAGTTGCGCGCGCTGCGAACGTGTATATAACCTAACCTAAAACTCATTTTTCTCAAAAACTACTGAATAAATTTTAATGACCTTTGGGATATGTGACACACAAGTAAAACGAATATAAAAAAAAAATTTTTTTTTATGACCATCTAAAAATTGGTGGGAAGAAAATTTAAATTGTTGTTATCGATTAATCTTTTCGTGCGAATGACTAAATCAAATGTGCTAGCCGATTAGAATATAGAAGGGATACAGAGTTATTACCATATGGCGTTGACTATATAGACGATTATATAAACAGCCCTCCATATACGGTACAGGCAGGTGAAATTCGTGCCAAGTAACGTAGGGCAGTGCGCCGAGAAAAGGCGTTTCGTCAGTAAATTCGTGGTAAGTTTATACACGTGCTGTACGGCTGCCATTACGAGTTAGTCGCGTTATAAGACTTTGATGGCGTGACTGAATCGCTTCCAGATCTTGCCTGTGGCTTTGGCTACCTGTGGAAAAAGCCTCCATTCCAAATAATAAGTCAATTACATATGCAAAAAAAAAAAAAAAAAAATATTAAATGCTTTCACTACTACTGTTATTTCAAATTACACATAGATTCTCAATTGCCGAGAATGAATTCCTACTTTGATATTAGTAAAGTAACCTTTTTAAGACATTGAAGTACATTTTCGAATATTTTTATCACAATATATTTTTTCTAAAACACGCACCGAAAGTACATCATTTCTTACCTGTATAGCGGGTGGAAAGTACGTCTTTCCTTCTTTGTTGTAGGAAATGTTTTTAATAGCAAAAAAATAAAACGATTTAACTATTTACAAACCTCGTTTAAATACTTCTTATTATCAGACTATATTAAAAAAACCAATAGTATTTTTCATTATATACTTCTGATTTACGTGTGAGAAAAAATAGTATTTTATAGATAGATACTAAAAATTTTCAATATTTGTAGCTAATTAAAAATGAAAAATTTATTAAAGGAATCGAAAAAAGGAGTAATTGTCACTTGAGAGGGTTTTACTGTATTGTAATTTTTTTTAGAAAAGTAATTAACCGCAGTTTAAACTATATATATATATATATATATATATATATATATAAAAGTAATTGGCACACGGGACTGTTTGCCCAGAGCTTATAAAATATAGGAAATAATGGAGTTTGCACAGAAGATAGTTCAGTACACAATAGATAATTGCGTTTAATAATTGAGTTTCCGGATTTTAATGATTGTGCAAACAATTGCGTAAAATTATAAATGTTTATCAAAAATATTGTTCTTCATTTTTAATATACTAATAAACTAGAATCAAATATAAATTTTTAATTTTGTTATTCATCATTAATATATAAAACAACCTTTCTTTAATTTTGTTATTCATCATTAATATAAAACAACCTTTGTTTTAATTTTGTTATATTCATCAATAATATAAAACAACCTTTGTTTTAATTTTGTTATATTCATCAATAATATAAAACAACCTTTGTTTTAATTTTGTTATTCATCATTAATATAAAACAACCTTTCTTTAGTTTTGTTATTCATCATTAATATAAAACAACCCTTTTTTAATTTTGTTATTCAACATTAATATAAAACAACCCTTTTTTAATTTTGTTATTCATCATTAATATAAAACAAACCTTTTTTAATTTAATATATTATTTATATATTATTATTTTAATATATCATTGCATTTAACAAAACTTTTTCACAGTTAACTGTCCATGTCTTTTGACGCGAAGTCTACGATTTCGTCGTCTGCTGGAATTCTCACGCGTACCAACCAAAATAATCATGTTGGTAACTGCGCGGGAATTCTATATTAATTCAAACATAACGGGCAGACCAATGCAATAGCAAAATGTATCAGCTAAATCGTTTGCTTAAACAGCTAATTGATTTCAACTAATGCATATTTACTGTTACAGCTAAATCATTTTTCTCCGTGTACTATTAATAAACTGTTATTTAAATAGAATATTATTAGAATATTATTTCTTATTTAAATTCAAAATGGAATATTCTTTTCAATTTTCAGATTTTATTTTTAGAAGCAAATATTCTAAATTTCAGAATATTTTTTTTTCACTCTACGTAATAAATAATAAAAAAAAAAATTGTACTTTATTACAATGTATCGACTTTCTAATGTCTTATGTAGTTATGGTTGCGGTTTCGACGTTGGTTTTGTAGTTGTATGTAGAAAATATAGCTTTAGTGGTTGGTGGCAAAAGCAGGAAGGCGCCATATACAGGAGATGTATTTATGAGAAGTAATTATTTATTGGCTCCTTTGACTTTGGCGAAAGAGGAGTTGCCGAGGGGGGAAAGTGGGAGGGGGGTTGTGAAGCGGAAGGGAAAAGAGAGAGAGAGAGAGAGAGAGAGAGAGAGAGAGAGAGAGAGAGAGAGAGAGAGAGAGAGAGAGAGAGAGAGAGAGAGAGAGAGAGAGAGAGAGAGATGAGATACAGGAAGGTGAAGAGGATATGGTGGACCCAACCACCTTCCTGCATTATGGATCAAACGACTGTGAGGAAACCCAGCAAAAGTGTTTCTTCTGGACACAGCAATATTTAAGCTAGTATATATGGTGTATTCCTAAGCAACGTGCTTCTATATTTTTCTTTATACATATCTCTGGAAAAATTCTAACGGAAGTCCGTCTTTGCAATAGTACGAATTTGTTCAATACTGCGGATGCGCTCACTTTTTTTCTTTCTTTCTTTTTGATTTATGATTCTCTTAATAACATATACACACATGTGTGTGTGTGTGTGTTATACATATGTATAATATGAAATAGTCTCATGTCAAAGAAGTCGTTTCCGATTTTAATAAATGGACATTTTGATTAAATATTACTTCCCTAAGGTAAACAAATATTGATCGCTCAAACGGAATTATTTGATATGAAGTTGAAATATTAAATTCTGATACAGTATGACCTCTTTAAGTGAACGTTTCTATATGATTTCTCCAAAAATTAACTCAAAAAAATCATTCAACGGATAAAACCAATAAAATTAGTGATTTTTACAAATTGAAAAATATAGTTCTTATCGTAATTTGTTTATCCTTTCAACGACATTTCATAAAAGAAACAATTTCACAAACTTCCGTCATTAAATAAATTGATCGTTTAATTTTCAATTTAACGCCAATTTAATGATTTAGTTGAAACAAAAAAAAAAAAAATAATACATGAAGCATATATATTTTTGCGGTAAATGTAATTTTATAAAATTATTGACTATTTGAAGTGATAGAGATCAAGTTGCATAGTCATGTTTGTATAAGTATAGGAATTATCTCTATGGATAAAGGAAGTCTCTCTTGAAGATAAATTGTGGTTTTGTTTCTATACATCAAATTATGGCGTTCATTTAAAAAAAAAAAAAAAAAAGATTTTTTTTTCGTTCTTGGTAATTCGTTAAGAGCATAAGAAATCCATTATAATGCTGAGTATAATTATTTCTCTCTGGCGAACACATATTCAATTGGCGGGGACGTTAATTATTGCAGATTTGTGTGGCGCGTCACGTGATCATGTCCCCGTCGTTCAAAAGTAGACATCCTTCTTGATATTCGATACGGACTTCGTGTGTCTTTTCATTTAACGTTTTTATCTTATTTCTGACCTCATCAAAACTTTATGCGCAATTAACTTTTGTCTAATTAAAAAAAAAAAAAATGAATTTTTGTTTAAAATATTTTTCCAATTTTCTTCAAATAATGTGAACAAATAAAATTCGAAAGTTTCAAAGTGAGAAGAAAAAAAAAGAGTAACAGGTGTTATTGATCCTACCATTCGTTTCTAATTACCCCTCTCAACTCTGCTTTCATCGAATTAACTTTCCCATCAATATAATTACATTAGGAACTTTTATCCGACTTTATTTTTGGCGAAGGAAAATCAAATATAATTTCTTCGGATGTTTTATGAAGAGAAAAAAAAGGTTCTTTCTTTGCTTTTCGAATTTTTTTTTATAAATTAGATTCTTATTAAAAGAAAGAATTTTTCATGCTATCTTAAGGTGAGTATATAGGCGAGAGGGTTCTGTCTTCTTTGAGGAAGCCAGGAATGTTAAGGGCTTAATTATACGAAGGAGCGACTTTGAAGTGGACGTAACCTCTCAAGAGAAAGAATATTTTTTTTTTTTTTTTTTAAGCGATTCCACATGCTGTTAAAATTTGTTGAGAGCTTAATTACGAGAGGATTCTGGTTCCTTTATTTGTTTGTTCAAGACTAACCACACGTGAGTAACTGTAGCAATTTGCACCTTTGTGATTGGTTTAAAGTCCAAGAAATAAGTGACAGACTTGATTTAAAAAATAATTCTTCTTTACTCAGCTCTTAGTTGCGACCACTTGTCGCATAAGGAATCTGTCAAACGACATTTGAAGTGTGTTGGAATTTCGAGGAAAAAAAAAAAAAGAGAATCTTGAAAATTTCATGACAAAGTTTATTTTTTGAATAATTACTTGAAAAGTTGTTTTAAACAGGAAACTCAAATAGAAATTTTTTTTTTTATGTATATTCGATAATTCCAATAATTTAAATTACAATAAATAATAATTCTTTGTTTTTTTTTTCGAAAGTTTATATATTCTGTTCCTTTATAAAAAAAGTAGAAAAAAAATTACTTCGTAAGTCGACTTTTATCCTAGGAAAAATATGCTGCAATTATGAAACTAGTTATTCAAGATTTTCCGCAATTATGCGCTCCATTATAGTCCAAGGGTTCTCCGAAAATGTACTTTATTAATTTTATAAACTCCAGTAACACGCTTAAAGACCTGAGTTTTATTTTCATTCCAAAAAAAAATCTAGAAAAAAAAGAACATGGATTTTCTTTTTTAAAATACAATGCTCATTGTAGGCTATTTAACATTTTTAATTGCACGCCTTTAATTACTTGAGAAATACCAATTATATCACCGAAATAAATTTATTTTTGGTTTACATAAAAGTCACAAGAGAAATAAAAAAATTTTTTTTTTTTTACAGAATTATAATTATTGCAATTTTTAAGAATATAGATTATTTTTAATGGCTTTGTTTCAATGATAGGAATAATAATAAAACATAAATCGTGACGCAGTTATCACATTGAAAAGTAAAAGCTCGTGCGCGCGTTAAAACTATTACAATAGGATTGAGAAGGATTGTGTTCGTGATTGGGAAAAAAAAAAAAAAAAAAAATTTCATGCTACTATCTATATTTTTGATAAAGAATATAGTAGTCACATAAGCGTATCAAATGGCAAAGAGATATCAATCATAACTCTTGGCTCCCATGGGAAACTCGAACAACGATCGAGAGAGCAATCCATCCTTCCTTGTAGGTGTAGACGACATATTGTCAGTACTATCGATTACAACCGATGTCTCATGAAATTTATACTATCGATGAGAACCGGTTTACAAATGATCTTATAATTTTATATAAAATAATTATTTTTATGCAAATTTAAAAATTATTTCTCTTCTCAAAAATCAAATCGTGAAATACAATATATCCAGAATATTCATTTCTCAATAATAATAATAATAATAATAATTGAAATTACCTATAAAAAAAAAAGGAAAAATCATTAAAATTTATTTTACATATGTAAAGAGTTGATTGAAATACGATGCGAATAAATTTTAGGTTGTTTTCGAAAGTGATATTTAGTTCCATTTTTCGCCACTTGTAAACGATTTTGATTGGTGGACAAAAAATTTCACCAAATGGCGTATCACAGTAGAAGAAATTCTAAAATCTTATCTATTTTCAAATAATAATTTAAAAAAAAAAATGTGAACATCAATAAATATTAATATGAAGCACAAAAAAATTTGGAATGTCAAGTTGCTTTCGGCACCTTATTTTAAAGCGTGTGATAATGGGGTGTAAAATTACACTCATTGCATACCAATCACATCATTAACCAAGTCTCCTTGATACGGGCCAAGATCAAAAATAATTTGAGGACAGTGACCTTGAAAAACCAGTTCCCCATATATATATATATATATATATATATATATATATACATATATACCATCAAAGGTGTTTTAAAAAGAATTTTAAAATAAGAAAAGAAAAAAAAAATATTAAATATCGATTTTTTATTTCCATGAAAAAGAATTAAAAAAAATTATTGAACTTTTCGTATAAATATATCAGGGAAAATATTTTCACCAATTTTCTTCATTTAGAAAATTTACAATGTTCTAATTGAACGGATGGAAATAATTAGCTCTTCACGCTTCAAGTCACGAGTACTTCAGATGTCAAAGAAAGCAGTTGCGAAGATAACGTAATTATAAGTCATAAAAGTTCGACGATACTGATATTAAAAGGAGACTTTCATGAAAAACTTTAAAAACAAAGTTTCATGGCCATTAATTTTAATTAATTGGTATCCTCTTAAAGGTCTTTTACGTTAGTATTTTTCAATTATTTGCTGATAAAATGTCAACTGAGTCGTCACATTAATTGACATCGGGGAAACGTTAAAAAAAAACAACGTTATAATACAAATGATAAATGAAAAAAATGTACTTGATTTAAATAAACGTTATTTGTAACAAGTAAATTTTTTTTTTCTCTGTATTTATAAAAAAATTAAATTCTTCATCTAATTAATGACCAAAGTCATGATTGGTGAAATCGATTATATTTATTGATTAAAGATAAATATTAACGATATTCTCTCTATTTAAAATATAAATCGTGATTGCATAGAGGAATGATGGAATTTTTTTTTTTTTTTTCGCCTATTCGCATATCGGGTTGAATACAATTATGCTTAACATGCCATAGCCTATACTATAATGACTATAATGATTCTCCAGATTGCAAGGCGTCGATCTTTCCGAGTTTGCGCGTATACCTCGATTTAAAAAACTCGATTATATTTGGATTTGAAATTTTTCCTTGTATATACTTTCATTATTTTGCAATTCTATGCAATTATTAATAATAACAATTCAATCGAATTACCGCTCTCATTCATTTTATATAAAATCTATACTTAAATATTTATTATTTCTTTCAAGTGAACCAGTTTCAAGTTCAACTACTCTAATGAAAATAAAAGAATAATTCAAAAAAATAAAAGAACAAATGTTGTTGATATGTTAAAATTAAATATATCTTTTTTGAAAATAGAAAATTTATCTTTTGTCGGAAATAAAAACATGAGTTTATTTTCCAACTGATTTATCGATATGATTTATCATGTTCTTATTTAATTATACACTGAGAAAAAGTGATACGAATATATGCTTTGTAATGAGAAGTAATTAATTGGATAAACGTTTATAATTATACTGGAAAAAAAAAAAAAAAAATTGTCGGTTACTTGACTATACTAAATAAAATATTTATTTTTGAACCAAATAATTTTTTAAATAAACTTATTCATTTTTTTTAAATAACAAAATTAAATTGATCTTGGTATCTGGGGGTTTTCGGGGTCGTTGATTATTAATCTGATGTCAGATTTTCAAAATTCAAAATGGCGGATTCAATATGGCGGTAAAAATTTTAAAATGTTATTAAATTTTTTTTTAAACCTTCGTATCTAGGGGTTTTTTTGGGGTCGTTGATGACGAATCTGATGTTAAATTGTCAAAATTCAAAATGGCGGATATAAAATGAAAAATTAATAACTTTTTAAAAATTTGATCGCCATATTGAATCCGCCATTTTGAATTTTGAAAATCTGACAACAGATTAATAATCAGTGACGCCGAAAACCCTCAGATACCGAGGTTTTATAAAATATTAATAATTTTTAAAAGATATCTTGTCACTTTTCATTTAGGGGGGTTGTTTTTACCCCTAAAAACCACAAATGACTTTATCTAGCAAAACAGCCAGATACGGGTCTTTTTTTTTGGGTCCTAGTTTTCGAAAATGTTAAATTTTTTTGTGGGTCAAAAATTGTGTAGAACGATGTAATAGAAGATTATGATTATTGTCATTATTATTATTATTATTATTATTTTAATTATTGTTGATTAAAATGAAAATTAGTTGATAAAAATAAATTTTAATTCTTCAGTGCCGCGACCCTCTTTTAATTGCCAAATATCCCATCTAGACAGAATGAGCATTCCTTTCAGTCTGAAATTTAATGTATTTAACTTGGAAGTCCGAGCACGTAGTAATAAAAAAAAAAAAAAAAGGAAAGAATGAAAGAACCGGAATGGAGCTTCCATCTAGTCATAGATCCTACCATCGCTATTAAGGACAGATTATCGCGCGAGTCGTGCTTTCGACACTCAGGAGAAGAATGCTTTCGATCCCTTGTGCCAAGATTTCAATTGCATGGTGAAAGCAATAGAATTGCACTTAAGCTTTCTCCCACGCACTGAATTAAAAGGATAGAGTTTCTTCAAAAAAAATTTTTTTTTTTTTTTTAACTAAGAATGAAAAATATCCATTAAGGAATTGTTTTTAATGTACTTTTTTGAAAACTAAAATTTCTATATTAAAATTAATAAAAATTATAATATTAAAATTAATCATTTTATTACAATTATATTATTATTAATTATTAAATTAAAATTTTATTTTAAGAAAAAACTTTTTTTTTTCAATTTTTTGCTAAAAGGGAACAAAAAATTTAGTTTGATGTCAGAAAATATTTCTGTTTCATCTTATTGAAATTCGTTGCGGATTGAATTATAGAAGCGTGTTAAATTTAATTCAATTATAACGCTTGTAATATTTAGATATCGCAAAACCTGTCAAACAGCATTTCTCATTGGTCGAGTTTTGACAAGATGCCATTGTTATTTTAACTCTATTTATAACATGTCTTGAATTCAACTGGATTATGCATATATATATATGTTTTTTATTCGATTTTTATTTATTTAACATTTCATTCCACTTTTATCAATTGAATTTTTTTTTTTTTTTATAAGGAAATGAATATATGTGAAAATTATTTTTTCTTGTAATATTCATTTTATTTTTATTACAATGGAAATAATTTGATTTTCATTTACATATTGGCATTTCTCGTTTATATGTATAAAAAAGAATGAAATTATATTTTTATAATTCATTAAAAATTTATCAAAATAATGAAATTAGATAATGATTATTTATTTGTGTTCAGCAAATTAGTCATAGTTGAAAAAAAAAAAAAAAATTCTCCCAAGAGACGGAAATTTGAAACTGGTGTGAGAAAAAAAAATTGAAGAAATATATTTTCTTGTGAAAAATAAGAAACAGATGTATTTTTTTTCCAAATTTATGACTAAATAGCCCTAAAAATTTTTGGCAATTATATATTGGAGGTCTGGTTTTTATCACGAAGAAAGGTCGCTCTTTTTTTTTTTATGGTACTTGGGAACATACTGGCCATTCACTGGCGTTGTTGTGCGAAGAGAAGAAATGAAAGGGACGAAGGACCGTGCGGTGTCGAATGTCCTTGTTTATTTGAAAGAGGGGAAACAATTTTATGAGCCATTCACTATTCCTAGACATATGATTGTGTGTGTATGTGTGTGTCTATGTGTTTCGCCACTTTTACAAATGGATGTTAAGCTATTCGTAAAGTCAAAAGGCGCAAGTCAATGCACTAAAACGAAACAACATCGCAAAAGTGTGTAAAAGAAAAAACTTTTCACGACGTGATCTGAGAATTAATTTTTTTTTCTCTGGGCAAAAAAAAAAAAGTCGAAACATTTTTTTTTTCATTTCTTTTTTTTATAAAATAATATAAATATTTTTAAAAAAAGATATTGAAAATTCTTTTTAAATTAAAATAATAATAAACAATTTTTATTTAAGAAAAATAATAAAGGAATAAAATATATTATCTTTTTTGTTATTTATAACAACTAAATAAATAAATTACTGTTACTAAAGAAATTCAAGTAATTAAAATTTTTTTCTGGTTACTTTTAGATTTAAACGTTTGTCACTAGATAAATTGGGTTGGTGGTCATGTAACAAACTAGAGTCAGTGAAGGTTAGGTATTGTTTCTTTCACACGCTCATAATCATGGAGATCAATGTAAGTCGAATGATATATTAATAACTAAAAAAAAATTACTTGTTCCTTTATTAATTTATTTATTTTCATTTTTCCAGATTCGATGATTATTACTATTTGATCGTGATTTTGTGTATTGTAAAATTAACCTCAAAAAAAAAGTTTGAGTTGCTGTCCACTTTTATTCGCATACTAGCGATGTATTCCTCGCTCGCTAACGCTCACTCCTTGTACTTATTGTTGTTTACTTATTGTAGTTTATGTATATTATATATATATAATTTATGTTTTAAATTAATATATTGTTAATATTGCATAAAATTTATCTTAATTTGGTCAGTATCATTGAAGGATGAAATGACAATTGTTAAATATTAAATGTTTTAATTATTATTATATTATATTATATTATATTATATTATATTATATTATATTATATTATATTATATTACATTATATTATATTATATTATATTATATTATGTTATATTATATTATATAATATTGCTGTAAATTGCCCCACAAACACATGGAGATTTTGCAAATTTTTTAGAAAAATGTTCATAATAAATCGAAAAACCTTTTAAAATATCGGTTTTTATTTTTATTATCCAGAGTAAACCTTTATAAAGAGATTTTAATGGTATATATCCAAAAATTTGTAAAAAAAATTGCATAATATTGCAAAATAACCCTTTTTTGGGAAGAAAATGCAAAATAACCCTTTTTCGAGTTAAAAAATTGAAAAAAATTATTACAAAAAAAAGTATGTAAGATTTTCTAAAAGCATATGACAAAAGTATTTTGATTTATGTGAAAATAATTAAAAATAGATTTTCCTAGGACGGTGTCGAGGTCACGGTGTCTGTGTCGCTTTTGGAAATTTGTTAACTTAATATAATAGAAGAAGATTAAAGCAATAACTAATCGTTTTCAAACGATTCTCCTATAATTTTAATTCAACAAATTGAAATTTATTGATGGAGAGAGGGGGGGGCAAGTAATTTTCCGAGACTAATATTTAAAGAAGTCGCGCACAAATAAGCAATTTTTTCTGTTATATAGAATCTAATCCAATGATATCAACATTGGTGGCAATTGAGCGAGTAAAGGAAAATGACAGGTAAATTCGCACTTTGGGGGGGGGGGGGAATCGATCTTGAGTAAACAGGAATTTCCAAATTGCTGTGCGTTTATATCAAAATGGAATTTCTCCAAATGGAAATTTACAGGAGCATATACAGAAACGTGTGCACTTGAAATTGGATAGCACCTACAGGGAAATACAGATTATTATACCGCATTAGAGGATGCTGGATGAGGGATGGGGGCTTTTATGAAGATGGCATGTAAATTTTTGGTAGACGAGTCCCGGGGTATATATATAACAATTATAAAGCGACCGCGTATATTGCTGAGCGATGATTCGAGAAGAAAATTATATATATATCCATTGAATTGCGGATAAAAAGAGAGAAGAAACGGATCCTTGGAAATTGAATCTATTTTTTTATTTTTATTACTTTTTCAATGAAAAACCCACGATCTTCAATTAACTTCTTTCCTCAAGTCTGAATCTACTAATTGCCCATCCGATTTTTAATTTTTTACTATATCTATATTTCTTCATTTTTAAAATTTGCTTTCCCCCTTTTTTTCAGTTTTAATCTTCACTTGGACAAGAATTTTTCGTTTTGCAAATAATTTATCTGTACAGATATGATTCAAAATTAAAATTTACACATAGATTAAATATATGAATTAGAAAAAAATTCTATTTTAATTTTTTTGCAAATTTTATATATTTTTTTTAGCAATTCACATGTAAAATGCCTCTCAATTTCAAATCTCATCAAAATGTATTCATTTTTTAAAAAGTTATCGTGATTTTAAAATTTTTTTTCAAATATCTCCTCTTCTATAATTATGTATATTAAAATGTGCGTTACTCTCTAAATCTGAATTGGTAAAAATGTTTACTAATTGAAATTAGTGACTCACATTTTACTAATTCAGAAGCAAAAAGTGAGTCACTAATTTAAATTAGTAAACATTTTTCCTAATTCAAATTTAGAGAGTAGCGAGAGAGAATATGACGCTAGTTTTTTTTTATTAACAAAAAGAAATTAATTTTTAGAATTTTGGTTTTACATAATGTTTATATAAAGATTTGAGCAAAAAAATTCAATTCGAGGAAGAAATTTCGATAGATCTTTTAAAAATAATAAACCGCAACTCATTTTACAAAGATTGTATTTAACTTACGCGCAGAGAGATAGAGAAAAAAGACTCCGATTATTATCTCTGTCGAAGAGATGAGAAAACTAAAGACAACTTTTGCCTCTGAAACGTAATCTTTAATGACTTTAGAGATCCGCATCTGTTTGCGCAAGAAGAATGGAAAACAAAGAAATTGAAAAAAGAATAACAGATAAAAGAAGTTGCAACGAAATCATCGCGTTTTTTTTTTTTTTTGTCTTGACTTTGGCACAGTTTAGTTCCAGAGTATAATAACACACGACTTTTTTGGGGGGGGAACCATCATCATTTTTCTTCTGCATCTTTTCTTATTATAACCCCGCGTATATTATTTCCGTCATTGTCATCATAAACACTTCAAAGGTGGTCCTCTCAATGAAAAAAAAAGTGCAGACTCACTTATACAGCTGTGTACACAGTCGCCTCGAAATAACTCTACCTCAAAGAGGACAAAAAACAGATTTTCATTTTTTTTTCGATACTTCATTCAAAATTGTTTTTTAAATAATGTAGAATTAATGCCTAAAATAAAACTAAAATCAAAATCACTATAAAGAGGTTATTTTTATCGCGAAGGGTAAAGTAGGGAATGATAATTTAGGTTAAAATCGTGTCTGCGCAGATGCAAATTTATACCATAATTAATTTCCTCCATTATCGATGAAAACCCTCGTAAATAATTATTTCTTACAAGTAATCATTGAAGCTATATAGAAAATTGAAAGAAAAAAAAAAAAATTTTACAATAAACGTTCGAAACACTTGTTATGTTAGATTGAAGCACCATTTTCGCTGAGGAAATGTACTTTTTCGAGTATAAAGAAACTTTGTTTGTACGTGGAACACAAAATAACATTTTCCTCATCAAGATGATCTGTTATCGACAATTTCGGAAGAAATAGCAAAGGCTGCAGCAATTTACACGTCGAGATCGGTGTTCTCTTTTATCTTGTTATCACGATTCAAGCTCACGTCGTGAGCGTTTCACCTTCCAGGATTTTGTCGATCGCCTTCCCCCTCAAAAAAAAAAAAAAAAAGTGATCATTCTTTTCGTTCTTGCACGATAAGCACAAAACAAGTTCTTCTCTCGCAGCGGGAGCAAAATTGCGCGTTTACTTTTTTGGGCCGTGGGCTAATTAAAGTTGATAATCAATAATTAAAGACCTCAATCTGCCGCGTCGTCCGATTATTTATTTTATTTTTTTTTTTTAACAACTTCTCACTGAAATTTCTAAATTATCAATCTTGATTTAGTATTTTATTTAAATATAAGATAATTGTTTTTTTTAAACAAAAATGAAAAACTAAAATAAAATACATAAATTTGAAATTGCCCTAAGATATTTTAATGTTTGATCTAGAACTACGTTAATTAGGATTGCAAATTCTGTTTCATCTCTTGCTGAGCATAGAGAGATAGAGAGAGAGAGAGATTTCAAATTGTATAATTAAAGTTGGAAGAAGTTAATGTTTAAACAAGAATAAAATCAGATTGTATTTTTGTGTATAAAACATATGAAATTAAAAAAAAAAAAATAATAACTGAGTTCAAAATAAATAACGTAGGTACATTTTGAAGTGAAAAAAAAGTGTGCCTCGTAGGTGGCGCCACTTTCTACGTCGTTTGGCTCATTTCGAATTAAAAATATGCCTCATAGGTGGCGCACGTTAAACATAGTAACACAGAAAATTAAAAGGCATTAAAATAAGCTGCAACGCTTATTATTTTAATCCAATTTTGCTTATTTTAATCCATTTTGGAATTAAAATAAGCAAAATTGGATTAAAATAATAAGCGTTGCAGCTTATTTTAATACCTTTTAATTTTCTGTGTAAATTTTTCTCTGTTGATTCTATTTTTGTAAATGAATAACTTTGAGAGGAATTTTTTATTTAATATATTTCATAAATAAAATTTTAATTATCGGAGGGAAATGTTGAGATGCTGCTAATGCTGAATATCTATTTCACACTTGTTAATCTATAATTATTAATATTTCCATAATCGATAGGATCGTGACGCGCGTGTGGTAATAATTTGATCCGACTCGTTCACCTGCTGTTAGCAGCTATCTGAAATCAAGAATATGTTAATTAGCATATACTCGAAGTCTCGAATACACCTATATAATAATAGTGACTTAATATATAGAGATAAGAGAATCGAGGGTCGCGATTCAAAAAGTCATTCATATAGATATTTACTTAGGATTCGTGCCACATAGATAGTCAATTTTCATTGATTAAAACTGATTTCAATGATCACCGACATAACACATGCCAATCAATCTCCATATAAACAGAAGACATCTTTTAAGTATCTCATCATGATTTATCGATTTATTCAAATTTTCAAAAGATTATTTTAGAAAATTTTAAATATCATTCTTCATTTCAATATATCATCATTTATTTTTTTTTCACCTTTCATCGACGAACAATTTGCCTCTGTTTTTCTTTTATAATATATTAAAATTTTGATCTTTTATTGCTTTTTTCGGGAAAATAAAAATTTGTCCCATTTATATGGACTACATATCAAATGGAGAAAAAAAAAAATTTTTTTTTAAATCCTTCAATTAGAGAATTCCTACCACGCTTCTGCTATACAGAAAATCCTTTTAGAAGGATTCCCCATGGCATCGTAAAAGAGCTGGACAGGAAAAATAGTCCTCCGGGTATTCGAGTTCTACTTTTTAACGGGAAACGACTCGTCCTTGTTACGCGGGTGAAGAAAACAGAATATAGTCAAAGGAACAAGACTAAAAGAAAAAAATGGAACACACATTCTGTCTTTTCAATATAAATATCGTTTTTTTTTTTTTTTTTGTATCACAGATTCATTTTTTGTTACAAAATAAGTGGCGCCACCTATGAGGCACATTTTTGTTGCACTTGAAAATATTTGACTATCAAATGAAAAAAAAGTCAGCAATCTTTTGTCATAATTGTTCTATACTTGAAAGTATGTGGTAATTCCGTGGTTTTGTAACATTATTACAGTATATATATATACATCAGATAAAAGCGTAATTAAAGGTTTTGCACGTACAGGCGCCATGTTGTACCACTATACGCATTGAGAATGGGAGGAAAAGTTTAAATGTGGGTGGGAGAATTGTCGAGTACCATGGGATTTAAAACAAAGGGGGGAGGGGAATAATGTACCAAGGGTGGGGGTGTCAGCAAGCAAAGCGCAAAAGCAATGGTGTTGTAATAATAAATTATCATCGACAGTACATCGTTGCTCTTGTTCCACAATTTCTGATTTGAAATGCCATTATTTAAAAAAAAAATTTCGATAATTTTATACTTGGTTAATATTAATTTTACAATATATTTTGTTTTAAAAAACTTTTCACGAGAGGAAAAGTTTTTTAAAAAAATGTAAACTGAACTATTTTGTGATAAATAAATGATCTTATACTCTCTCCTCGTCAGTAAAAATCCCCTGGGACAAGTTTGTCGCATGGCATTTGGGAATTCGACAGGAATGATCTGAGATGAATGAGTTATGTAACATTCAAAAATTTCGAATAAAACGTGTGATGGGAATACAAAAACAAAAAAACGTTTCTGAACTTAATAATTTTAATTTAGTAGTAAATAAAAAAAAAATGTATATTTTCTCAAATATATGTAAATCTGTTTTAAAATCTAATCCATTATACAAAATTTTCTCTAATTACATTTTAGATGTTTGTAATATGTTTCATTGGCTAAATATCATTTGAACATTTAATAACTTTGGGAAAATGCCTCATTTTAATGTCCCTAGAGTTACCATGGATTTGTAATTAAGTTCTCAATGACTGTTTCAGTATTTAACTATATATATAAACAAAAATTTTAATTCCATTCGCACACGATGCGCATATGCATCATTTCATTTTAAACCCACGGTTAATTATTATCGGTCACGAAATAATAATTCATTAACTACTCATCGTCGTTATATATATAATAATTATTCGCATTTAAATAATTTTACTTTCTCCATAAGGAAGTGATAAAGAAGAAAAAAATTTGTTTAGCTAGAAGCCATAATTTTCAATGATTATTAAAACATACAGCCAATAAATTAAAAATGCTTTTGTCCTCTTCACACTTTCAATAGTCTCTTAATCTTCTTAATCATTGGGTATCTTCTCCATCACAGTCTCCCAGCGATCGTAAATCGATTATAATCGTTGTTTTATTCAGTACAATTTTAATTACCAATCAATTTCAAAAATATTAATTGGTAACGAATTTGAACTGTTAATTAGGAGTTTTTATTTCCAGAAGACCAATTGAACTAAATAAATATAATTAAGATGTCGTCGTTTGTATATTAAAATTTTGTTATGGTATCAACGATGAAGAGAGAAAGAGAGAGAGAGAATTCTTGGGGGTAAGACAAACACATCTCTTGACAGGAGAAATATAGTTAGAGGCGAGAGAGACTCAGAATTTCGGATAATCCAATTAAGCAGCGACTATTTCGAACGAGGGTTAATTACTGTCGAGTGGAAACGCGAGCCCTTATTTTAATTAATGTTCGAAACGATGTTGAACCGAAGGAAGAGAAAGTATAGATACCGATTGGATCTCACGGCAAGTTCGAGAAACATTCATTATGGTTTAACGCCACAAATACCGCATTGACCAATGGGTGAAACATGCGGTGCGTCTTTGGCTAAAGGCGGAAAGGCCTTTCTCCAGGCATCTAATCGTTCGTATAATGCGCCATTCTAACCCATTTCTGTTGTCCATAGAAACTGCTCTAGCGAAATTCCTTCAAGTACTTCGATAAATTAGCATTTACCTTCCACCTCAAATGCGCTCTTCAATTCATTAAATCTTCATAAAACGAAATTAAAATCAAAATACAAAATGAAAATTAAATACAAATGAAAAATCAAAATACTGTGTTTGATAAAAGTTAAATGATTTATATATGATAATATTTGGTTTGGCCGTTTTATTTTATTTTTGAATTAAAATAGAATTCCCGCGCAATTACCAACATGATTTTTTTTTGGTTGGTACGCGTGAGAATTCCAGCAGACGACGAAATCGCAGACTTCGCGTCAAAAGACATGGACCAGTTAACTGTGAAAAAGTTTTGTTAAATGCAATGATATATTAAAATAATAATATATTAAATTAAAAAAAGGTTGTTTTATATTAATGATGAATAACAAAATAAAAAGGTTGTTTTATATTAATGATGAATAACTAAATTAAAAAAAGGTTTTTTTTATATTAATGATGAATAGAACAAAATTAAAACAAAGGTTGTTTTATATTGATGATGAATAACAAAATTAAAACAAAGGTTGTTTTATATTAATGATGAATAACAAAATTAAAAATAGGTTGTTTTATATTAATGATGAATAAAAAAATTAACCTGTTGACTGTCGAAAAGCCTAAATTTAGACCTGCCTGTCTCCTCTGAGTCGGTGACTACAATTGCCAGCATCATTCCTCATCGGTTGGGTCCTAGGACCGACACTTTTCTGCCTCCTAGTTTTTGGAGCACTTCTGCCAACGCCTGTTGGATCTCTTCTTCCTAAATAAGGCAATTTAGGTCGCGGATTTCCAGATTCTAGTTCAAAAATATTTTTGCCAATAAAATTAAGTTTTCCAAATACTTTTTAAAGAAAATTTTTTCCTCTCAATCTATTATTATAAAAATAAAAGTAATTAGAAATAGTTCTATATTAACCATAACTACATAAGACATTAGAAAGTCGATACATTGTAATAAAGTACAATTTTTTTTTTTATTATTTATTACGTAAAGTGAAAAAAAAATATTCTGAAATTTAGAATATTTGCTTTTAAAAATAAAATATAAAAATTGAAAAGAATATTCCATTTTGAATTTAAATAAGACATAATATTCTAATAATATTCTATTTAAATAATAGAAAATATTATTAATAGTACACGGTGAAAAATGATTTAGCTGTAACAGTAAATATGCATTAGCTGAAATCAATTAGCTGTTTAAGCAAACGATTTAGCTGATACATTTTGCTATTGCATTGGTCTGCCCGTTATGTTTGAATTAATATAGCATTCCCGCGCAGTTACCAACATGATTGTTTTGGTTGGTACGCGTGAGAATTCCAGCAGACGATGAAATCGCAGACTTCGCGTCAAAAGACATCGACAGTTAACCGTGGAAAAGTTTTGTTAAATGCAATATAATATATTAGTAAGTAAATATTAATTATTATTGAAAAATGTTGAATGAAGAACTAGTGCAGTTTCTCCAAACACGGAGAAATATATAAACGCTTCGAAAGTCAGAATCGCAACACTTAACCTAAAAATGAAAATTAAATATATGATTATTACAATAAAATTTTTTATATAAAAATAATATTAATTAATAGCAATTAAAATTAGCTATATCGGTTAACTTTTTTTTGTCCTTGCGAAATATTTAAAAGAATAAATATTCTTTTATTCAGTTATACTTTTGCCTCACTTTCGATTTAAGTTTCTCTTGATTAACGTCTGATCTTATGGGTGGCCGAGCAGAAAATGAGTTCCAGCTTCCGAGCTTCGGGATTGATTATTTTTTTATCTGGTTTTATCCGCTCTTTCCGATTATATCCAACGTATAAATTTCACCTACAGAGGGAGGAGGGGGGTGGGAGGTGATCGCACTTTGAATTATTTCGATTCGGTAACTTCGAACAAATTCAATTCTTACTGAATGTGATTTAACTAATGTAATCCTGAATAATCGTCGGGGCTTCATTGTGTATGTCAGAACAAATGCAATTGTGCTGATAACTTCATACAAAAAAAAGGTAGAACAATTCTCTACGAAGGAAAATATATTTATTTATTTATTTTAATAATCAAGTTCCTAGGGCTTAAAGCCCTTCAAGGAACAGCATACAGTATTTCACAAGGCACAATGGCAAATATCATATAATATAATAACTTAAACGTAAGGTTCAATTATAAATGAACAAAAGAAGGATACTGATACAAATAAAAATATAAAAAAGAGAAAATAAGGAGAAAACAATAGTAATATAACAACAATATAAACAAAATGAGAATACAACTAGTATAACACATAATAAAGTTTACCAATAGGTTACATCAAATAATCTAGTATCCTTTTTAAACAAAAAATCGAAGAATAGTTTTTTAAAGCTAAACTAAGTTGGTGTTTCTCTAATAACAACTGGAAGCTTGTTTCATAATCTTGCTCCTCTGATAATGAAAGATTTTTGCATTTTACAAGTTTTATGGAATGGTATTACTAATTTATTTTTTTTTCTCTGAGTCTCGTATAATTATCCTCATTGGGGTTTTTAATTTTAAAAAATTCAAAAAGATATGATAGAGTTTCATTTTGGAAAATCGAGTAGAGTAAATTACCCATGAAAAATTGTCTTCTCATCGCAACATTTAACAATCCGGATTTAATTCTAAATGGAGTGATATGTTCGACTTTAGGTATATTAAAAATGAAACGTATTGATTATTAAATTAATAAATAAATTTTTTTTGGGGGGCGGAAATTACATTTCCTGAAGTAAACATAGGACATTGTCTGAAGCCCATCTCTCTCACTTTTATGTCATTTTTTATTTTGTTTGGGATTTTTCATGAAAACGGTAAAGGACCCCTTCTTTTATAGGGTTTTTTTTTTTTTTTTGTCTCGTTGGACATGGAGTGATCTGCATAATGCGAGGTTTCTCTTGTATAGGATGGGGCTTCTTCCCAAGAGGAAGGGGTAACAATGTACCTACACGAGTCTCGTTTTTTTTTTATTTTTCTTTATCTGTGTTTTTCTTTCCTCTCTGTTTTGAGAAGGAAGATATTCGTCGTTCTCACATTACTGTTTCATCAGACATCATTTCTTTTGTAATTCTTTTTTTTTTAACATACATTTAGTATTTTATTTCCATTTTATCTGAAATATAAATAATTTTTATAGAAAAAAACATTGTTTTCTTATTTTTAACGAAATTTTTCCGACATTGCGAGTGTAACGAGGAGTGTAACTTATATGTATTTGGAGACGGATTTTTGGCTTTAAGGCGAGCTCATCTTTTTTTTTTGGGGGGGGGGAGGGATAAAAAAGGGGAATGAGAAAACATTGAATGCGAAGAGTAAAATCTTCGTTCGACGAAGATTCCTTGTTGGTTGAAACGTAATAACTACCCTTTTTCCGTGATTCTACGAGTATGGCCCACTCCAAGTAAACACCAACATAAATTTTCGAACGACCCTCTTTCCCGTTCCCTTTTTGGCGTTACGATTCCGACCGTACCATAGATTAACCACCGTCAAAACTATTACCTATTTTTTTTTTTTTTACTCCTTCGTCTTTTCCACTACATATTCTATGGATTTTTCCTTCTTTTTTTTTGAACTTAAAAATAGAAGAAAATAACAGATTTTCCACTTAAGTTTTCCCGTATTTTGCGATTCTCACTACTTCTCGGAAATGATCTTCCTTTACTACAAATGATTCGAAAACCTCGAACTAAATGTCCTATGAAATTCAGAGAGATGAATTAGAAAAAAGTACAAAATATATATATATATTTTTTTTTTTAAGGAAATAAGAAAGATAAAATTTAAATGTTCTTTTAAAATAATAATTTTAAAATTATTATGATTTTCATTATCTCCAAATAAATTAAATATTTAACATAACGAAAAAAAAATAAAACCGTAAATAATCTCTTTGAAAAAAACGAAAACTTTGAGAGTAAGAAAAGAAAAATGGTTTGAATGGAGCTATATGGTGATCATATGTTCACCAGAATGAAAGGATTAACAGTTTGAGTAAAACCGACTCACTAAGGAAATTTTATTGCCTTTAAGCTTGTAATTGAAGTTCATAAAAAGACTTTTTCCTTTCTGGAATTGTTTTTTTTTTTTTTTTTATTTTATTTTATTCTTTTTGAAGGGTTCTCCAAACGTTTCAAAAATATTTAGATGTTTAAAAGTTCCAAATGAAATATGACTTTCTCCATTAAATTCAAATCTGCACGTGTCCGTATAGAAAAAAAGAAAAAAAAATGTTTTCCTTTAGTTCATTCAAGTCCGAAAAAAGGTCTATTATCACAAATATAAAAGAGAATAAAAAAATTTGACGAATATTTTTTTATTTTCAAACAGAAATATTATATTTTTATTATATTAATATTAAATATTATATTATTAGTTAGTATTAGTTAGTATTAGTTATTATTAGTAGTTAATATTAGTTAGTATTAGTTAGTATTAATTAGTATTAGTTTGTATTAGTTTGTATTAGTTTGTATTAATTTGTATTAATTTGTATTAGTTAGTATTAGTTAGTATTAGTAGTTAATATTAGTTTGTATTAGTTAGTATTAGTTAGTATTAGTTAGTATTAGTTAGTATTAGTTATTATTAGTTAGTATTAGTTATTATTAATTAGTATTAGTTATTATTAGTAGTTAATATTAGTTATTATTAGTAGTTAATATTAGTTTGTATTAGTTAGTATTAATTAGTATTAGTTAATATTAGTTAGTATTAGTTAGTATTAGTTAGTATTAGTTAGTATTAGTTAGTATTAGTTAGTATTAGTTAGTATTAGTTAGTATTAGTTAGTATTAGTTAGTATTAGTTAGTATTAGTTAGTATTAGTTAGTATTAGTTAGTATTAGTTAGTATTAGTTATTATTAGTAGTTAATATTAGTTTGTATTAGTTAGTATTAATTAGTATTAGTTAGTATTAGTTAGTATTAGTTAATATTAGTTAGTATTAGTTAGTATTAGTTAGTATTCGTCGAGAGAACAGAATGGAAAAACCTTCATCTTCATTTTGAATGAATGTATATATTTTTAAACAGAAAAAAGTGTGAAAAAAAAAATTGACAAACGTGTGGGACACTGAGATGGTGCGTGACTGACGCGGTTTATGGTTTATATCCACAAAGTCAGAAACACACTGAAAAGCTATTATGTAATGTAATAGGCATCGGATACCATGTCATGGTATCCAATGCACGGGGGTTTGATTTAACAGTCTGTGTGTTCGACGATGTACCATGATGCATGGCAATGTCTGGTCGCTCAATTCCCGCTTCGAGAATATATGAAAGCGGTTCTGTGTTCTGTTGTAAAATATCGTCAAACCTCATATATGTATGTATATATATATATATATACAAACATGATTCCAAATTTTGCATTCGCATTTGTAGTGATGCGTATGACGCAATCAGATATCTTCTAGAGCCGTTATTCACCTTGGATTTTATAAAAAAAAAAGTCAAAAATGAATTAAAACAAAGTAGTAGTAAATTTATTTATTTATTATGATTATGTAAATATATTTTCAATCCCGTTTTTATTTCCGTTCGCTCTTTCATTTTTTCTAATTTCTACTTCCATTTCTACTTCAACTTTTTTCAATTTACACTCCCACTTCCATTTCCACTTCCTTTTTTTTTAATTTCCATTCCCACTTCCCTATTTGCACTTTCAATTTTTTAATTTCCATTCCCATTTACACTTTTCCAATTTCCACTTTGACTGCTTCCATTTAAAAAAAGTGGAAATTGGAAAAGTGTAAATGGGAATTAAAAAATTGGAAGTTCAAATAGTGAAGAGGGAATGGAAATTGTAAAAAAAGGAAGTGGAAATGGAAGTGGGAGTGGAAATCCAAAAAAGTGGAAGTGGGAGTGGGAATGAGAAAAACGGGAAGTGAAAATGGAAGTGAGGATGGAAATTGGAAAAAGTGGAAGTGGGAATTGAAGTGGGAATGGAAATTGGGAAAAGTGGAAGTAGAAATGGAAGTGGGATTGGAAATCCAAAAAAGTGGAAGTGGGAGTGGGAATGAGAAAAACGGGAAGTGAAAATGGAAGTGAGGATGGAAATTGGAAAAAGTGGAAGTGGGAATTGAAGTAGGAATGGAAATTGGGAAAAGTGGAAGTAGAAATGGAAGTGGGATTGGAAATTGGAAAAAGTGGAAATAGAAGTGGGAATTAGAAAAACTGGAAGTGGGAATGGAAATTGGAATAAGTGGAAATGGATATTATGGTAATATGTTATGCTGTTTGGGTTATGTATTTATATACTTTAAAATTTTTTTTAAATATTTTTTTTACCCTTCTTCATAGTATGTATGTATGTATTTATATTTATTTTTTTTACTCCAAGTTGAACTGCCTCAATCTGTGCCAAATTGAAACGGAAATAACGACCTTAATTTCATATGTCAGCAAAACTAAAATCAGAATTGAACATTAAAGTTGCAAATAATTAAAATCATATTAACTTTTAAAAGAACTTATTTATTTTTAACAAATTTATAAATTTAAAAAGACTTCTCTATATAAAAGTTATAAATTTTTTTAATTTCTCTTATTATACATTATGTTATATTTCTTCATTTTTGTTAATTTCTGGCTTTAAAAATGAAGAGAAAAAAAAACTTTGCAACTTCATTTGATTATTAAACAATAAAGTTGAAGGGAATTTAAAATAATACCATTAAAGCTTATAGTAAGTAAACAAAGTAAATAAAGTACAGAAAACTTTATAAAGTAGAGTAAGATTTAATAGCGCACGTTTTTAGCGCATGTTTTGCATAAGTAAAGATTAAGGAAACTTGGGCTGCAGCATGAGAAGTATTAATCTCTTGAACCAATGCTTACTTTAAATAAAGCCGGATTAGTCATGCTTTATTCAACGTTTAAGATATTCCCTATATATATATTATATTTGATATATCAAAAATAAATGAATATATATAACCATATTCTCATCTAATTTTATCTGGAATTATGTTTTATGATCTGGCTTTTCTATTCTGTTGAGAATTATTAATTTATATTGCTACATTAATTTTAAATTAAATTTCCCCCTAAAAGATATATGCGTCAATTTGATTTTTTATTCTACTTTAGAATCTCTCGTCTTTTCAGAAAATGTTTCTCAAAAAAAAAAGACAATTTACGCGAAATCGATAATTATTTTTCTCTTCCTAAAGGAAACTTTTGCAATTCAAAAATGGCTCTAACCTTTTTTCAGTATTTACAATCGGAGGGACAATTTTATTTGAAATGTAAAAAATTAATTTTTAAGAAAAATATTGAATAAAAATATAAGGGGGAAAAAATGATATTAAAATGGATAATATAATTGATTGAGAGTAAAAGTTGAAGACTATAATGTTGACAAGAATATAATTTAATGGAAATTCTGGATGAAAATTGATGATCTCGATGTGTATAAAGCATTTTTTTTTTTCCTCTTCTCTTTTTTTATATATAATTTTTCGCCCTCCGAATGAGAAGTTTTGAAATTTTTTGGTAAAACATGCGTCGGTCCAGATTTATTACTGGTGATCAATAATATCTGGTGGATAGAAAAGCAACATCCGTTACTAATGGAAATATCCCCTCTAACGCTTCTACCGCCACGTGCGTGAAAATAATTTAACGCCCCCCTGATTATGAGTTGAAAGATGTTATATTCACTGATTTTCCGCGTTAAATGAATGATTTCACTCATCGGAAATAAATGGGATTTGAATGTTTATTGTCATTAACCTCTTTTCTTGTTTTTTTTTTTTTGAATATATTCATAGATTTTTAGGACTCGAATTATTGCTCCATTTTTCGAAAATTAGATATTTATTAATCACTTCTATTTTAGTTTTTGCTACTTTTATACTGAAATGAAATTTAAATATTATTTGTTTTATCCAAATATTTTTTTGGTATAACCAAATTTTAAATTATTGAGAATTTTGCATCAGGTAAAACATTCTTGTGGTCAAATATATTCAAAAATGATGGAATAGTTTGTGATTTCTGTCATATCCATAAATTGATACATCAAAGGTATATGATTTCAATCTATATATCCCTGAAAATCTCAAATCCATGAGCACATTTGAGGCATCTAGAGCGGATAGAGCTTCCGGATTCTGCTGATTTAGATACGGCGATCGACGTTGGGATTCGATGTTCTGAATGTATGCATCTCCCGTTTTGCATCCTGCCTGCAACGCGGCGATTATGGCGAGTCATTAGCTGTCCCTGTAAATCATAGCGATCTGCAGTATAAGAGAGAGAGCGAGAGCGAGAGCGAGAGAGAGAGAGAGAGAGAGAGAGAGCGCTAAAGCCTGATGTCGACTTGCTATATACGAATAAAGTCGAATCATCCCGAGAAATACCGAGTTGGCTCGTGCTGCAGTCTCTCGTGGTTTTCAATGGTTCAGACTGGTTCAGTACCGAGCCGCCACGGGTTACGACTCGACGTGGTTCCATCCCTAATGGGGGAAATTTCGTTCGATCTTGTCTTTATGCTCTCTTCACGATCCCATATCTTTCTATGAATGAAACTGTGCTCAGTGACTCCTATTATTTCTCCCCTTGTGCTATTTCCCCCTCACACATTATTATTATTATTATTATTATTATTACTACTCATCGAAACTTACTTGGATAATAAAAATTCTGACAAATTTTTTTTTTCTTCCCAAAAATTATGTTATGCAGAAAAATTATTAATTAAAAAAACTAATTTCAAGAAAAATTTTCGAATAAGAATTTTTGATTTTTAAATCAATTTTGTTGAAAAAAGAAATTAGAATTTAAACAAATTTTATCCATTGCTATTTTGTGCACGATATACAAAGTTTCGGGCATCCTTTATAATATTGTTCTAATGAATCGAATCATTTATCAGCAGATATTTCTCGCCGCTTTTATTTACCAAATTAAATATACAAATTTAAAATTGTAATTCGACTATTTAATCGAAACAGAACAAGAAAAGAGTGTTCAAACAAAAGAGAAAGAAATAATCAAACGATGACAATAAAATGGCAAAATTCAGAATTCAATATTCTCAAATTTCATTGAAACTTAAAGAGGGGGAAAAAATGACAAAAACACACAAAATAGAGATTAAAATTTAGAAATGTGATATGATAATAAAACATATTACTTAGTATGATAAAAGCAGAAAGGAACATAGATTAAAAAAAAAAAAAAAAAAAAAGGAAAAAATAGTCAAGAAACTCCGAAATGTGAAACTCGTTCAGAAAGATGATTTCAAATAGCAGATTTTATATGCAAAAAAAATTGATACTTCGTTTGGAAGATGTTAACGGTGGTTATTGTTCTAGGAGAATAAAAGATTGATGCGCACACTTGAACAAAACATCGATCCGTTTATTTCATCGGGGTGAAAAAAAAAAAAAGGCGAAAAAGGATATATCAAGTGGTAATACATACTACGAAGTTGGTGTCGAATTTCCCGCATGCATTCACTTTTTGAGAGCATGAAAAGTGCGATGCTGCGCAGTAATTAGTGCAGGATTACAAAGAGACCATGAGCGGTCCAAGTTAAAAGGGGGTTACCGTGAAGGGTTGGTGTGGTTCTTTTTTTTTTTTTTTTTTTTTTTTTTTTGGAGAAGAACACGCGTGTGTGTCTCTTGTGATATAATGTCATTGTGTCTGTGTTGAAAAAAAGGAAGAAAAAAAAATGAAAATGTGGTGGTGGAGTGCCGCGACAATGGTGTCGGTACTGCTGAAGGTTGCTGCAGTGTACTCGCAGGTTGAGATATCTGATCTGGATAAGCCGAGTGAGTTATGCTCTGGTTTCTCTCTCTCTATATATATAGTTTTTAAAGTTCAAGACTTGACTCAAAGACGTGTGTACTTTACTGTATATGACAACCCCCTTCCTATTTTCTCGCCAACCCATTATTCTGAAAGCTTACTTCAGATGCTGGGAATTTAATTTTTTTTTTTTCCTTTTTAACGAATTCTAAAAAATTTTCAAACTTTTCTAATTAGATATTCATTTTAATATATCCAAAAAATTCAATTTGGTGATATAATTTTCATATCGATTACAAATTATAATATATACTTATTACTATTTAATTTCGGTGATTGTCCCCTTTTTCTATTTTTTGTTGGTAAATTGAACTTTAAACGATTTTCACCCCTAATTCGAGGTAAATAATCTTTGTTCCCTTCATATAGAGGAAGTACTTAACTTGTAACCTTCTGTTTATGTGGAAGCAATCCACTAGGAAAAAATAGGGAAGGAATCATATATATATATATATATTTATGACACGTAATTTTTTATTATGGCAGTTAAAAGTACATTATGTAATGTAATTTGTGTCATAAAGTATTATTAATAATCTGATTTTAGTGTATTTTGTATGGAATTAATTCTGTGGCATATAGTAAAATATATTACTCTTATTAATCACACATCTTGTTCTTGGTTATTATAGTTCTATATATGTGTGTACAAATTACTTAAAACAAGAGCTGGGGGAGTCAAATTCTTGAACTGAATCGATTGCCACTATCGCTCGACTTCCTACCGGAGACAATAACTCTTACTAACTATGTGTATACATGTCCTTTGGGAATACTTGCGGTTTCTATGGTTATTGGAGATTGTAGAATAGAAAGAAATTTTTTTGAAAAAAAAAATCTTTTAGAAAAATTAGAATAGTTTTAAATATTCATCGATTAATCGCTTTTTCATCTCCCTCCCTCCATGAATAGTGAGATTCAATTCTCTCGTGAATGAACTCGAGGAAACCAAACCTTCATCATACACCTAATACCCATCTTTTTATTACTCGTCTCTTCTTTGAGAAAAAAAAAATAAAACTCAATTGTTACTCTCTCTCTCTCTCTCTCAAAGTAGAGTGGGTAAAATTTTCCCTCTTCCTACGGATATTAAAATGGAAAATTCTTTCAACAGTCATCTTCAATCGACGATTTTTCTCTTTTAAATCCCTTTTGCATTAAATTTTACCTCATAATTTTAGATTCTTTTTTTTTTTTATTAAAAAAAAAAATTTAGAAAAATTATCATTTAAAATCAAAAATTTGAAACAATTTGAATAAAAGGAATAATAAATAAGTTATTGCTTTAATAAATGAAAGTGAACAGTAACTCAAACTTTTTTTTGAGGTTAACTTTACAATACACAAAATTACGACCAAATAGTAATCACTGAATGAAAATGAAAATATTAAAATAAACTAATAAAAGAGGAAGCAATTTTTTATAATATCATTTTAACATCATTTGACTTATCTCGTTTTTAGAAGTTTATATTTTAATTCCTAATAATAAATAACAGTTATTGCTTTAATGAATAAAAGTGAACAGCAACTCAAACTTTTTTTTGAGGTTAACTTTACAATACACAAAATCACGACCAAATATATAGTAATCACCAAATCTGCAAAAATGAAAATATTAAAATAAACTAATAAAGGAGGAAACAATTTTTTAATTATCATTCGACTTACCTTGTTTCTAGAAGTTTATATTTTAATTTCTTAAATACACTTGTTTCACCATGATAAATTCTCCATAAGACCACCTGATCCGAACACATGGTCGCGACTACAGCGCCTCTGTAGGTCGAATTATCCAATCAGATTAAACTAGTCATTAAATTTCGTATATACATAAAATCTCTTGGAAATTTTTGATTATGTTCTACAGGTAATATTACATCTTTGCATCTGTAACTAAATATTTAGAGTGTCCATAATTCGAAATAGGCATTTTATCATCAATATTAAAATTTAGAAATATTTTATTTTTACTCTCACCCTACCTGTGAGAATATTTTTATCAAATATTTGCTTAAGAGTAATTTTAAACCTAAAAATTCTGAATCTTGATAAAGGGTTTGTAAGTGTGTTAAAAAAAGAAACGATCCCAAAAGGTAGTATTGATTTGGTTTTATGTGTAGAGAAGCCTCGCTCTTTCAAAAAGGTATCCGGTAACGACTTTACTAGACCCATTTAATTAAACCATGTGCTAATCCCATTGTAAAATTTATGGGGCAGATATATGCAAAAAAAAAAAAAAAAAATGATAATTTAACGCACACATTGGAGGCGAAACTTATTAAGGAAGTGTCGTTTCTGATCTTCATAGTATCACCCCTCTCTCTCTCTCTCTCTCTCTCTCTCTCTCTCTCTCTCTCTCTCTCTCTCTCTCTCTCTCTCTCTCTCTCTCTCTCTCTCTCTCTCTCTCTCTCTCTCTCTCTCTCTCTCTCTCTCTCTCACTCTCTCTTGGTGTATAGGGATGTTAACAAACGTGTGCTTCGCGAATACTACAAATTCCACTCGTAGTTTTTACCTGTAATACGTTTTAGATATATGTCCCAGACTTTAGACGTGGAAAATAAGTGGTAGGGAATTTATTAAGTCACTCCTTCTCGAATAGGTGTACAGCAGCGCGAAACAGAGTAAATATATGGTAAAAATATACATGAGTCTAAATAAATAAAAACTTGGAGAGAGTCATATAAATGTAAAATATCGTTTTAATCTCTTCCAGCAGTTATAAAGCTAATTTCTCGATACTCTTCTTATGAAAAATTGATACTTGCGATAATTGAATAACTAGAATAACTTCTGAATAAATTAAATATATGTATATACATATATTCTTATAGAAATTAATTCACAAGTAGTGTTTCCATCAAAACAAATCCAAAAATTTCACATATACCCCACGCTGCTTGGCATTAATTATTGCTTTAAAAATTGTTACTATTTTTTTTGTTACTTATTGTCAACTAAAGTTGATAAATATCGTATTCCGATCGATTCCTACCACCCTAAATTTTTTTCTACACTCGATTTTCTAAAAAAAACCAAAAAATTTCACATTTACCCCACGCTGCTGGGCATTAATTTTTAAGATAAAAATTGTTACTATTGTTTTTGTTACTTATTGTCAACTAATGTTAATAAATATCGTATTCCGATCGTTTCCTACGACCCTAAATTTTTTTCTACACTCGATTTTCTAAAAAAAATCCAAAAATTTCACATTTACCCCACGCTGCTGGGCATTAATTATTGCTTTAAAAATTGTTACTATTTTTTTTGTTACTTATTGTCAACTAAAGTTGATAAATATCCTATTCTGATCGTTTCCTACCCCCCTAAATGTTTTTTCTATACATTTTCTCAAAGAAGCCAATATTTTACGTATGTTTTCGTATATTTATTAATAATGGTTATTATTATTTATACGTTTTTCAGTTTTTAGTTGTAATTTTTCTTCTCGTTTCAATTATGTTGTTTGGTTTTTAAAATAATGCTTTATTCCGCCTTTTTTCGTAGCTTCATTGCACTAAAATTTGAGCCAAGTATTTTTATTTAAAAATAAATTACTATTAGTTTGAAAAATTATTTTTAGATTAAATTAAAAATGGTACTTTTAATTAAATGACGTTTTCTTTACTAAGTAAATGATGAGAAGGTGAGGATAATTTTTACTTAAAGTGTTTATATACTTGGTAGTTAAACTGATGATTATGAACCTGCCACTTAAAGTGATGTCTGATAATAACTTTTTTTTTTCATACTTGTAAATGAATTAGAAAAAAAGAAATGTTGTAATTCTAAGTAATCACTAAAGTAAAATCTACATAGGCATCAGTGAAGCGTAACGAAACACGTTTTTGCTAACGGTTTAAATAAAATGATATATCACAAAATTCTTATATAAATATTTTGATAAAGTACTAGCAAATGGCGTTGATGTAAATATAGTAATTATACCTATTAAATTTTCACGTTAATGACAAGTTTAATGTCATCGAAAAAAGTTAATTATAAATAGCCGTTAATTATTTTTCATAGTAATTTCATGTGAAATTATTCGACATTAATTTGATAAAATTTTTGCAAAAAAAAAAAATTGAACCTTTTTTTATTTTTTTCCCGTATTTATTTGTCAGAATTTTTCATTTTTTTTTTTTTTTCATTAACGCACTTGAACGTTACATCTCTTTTCTCAATTCGAGAATTATTTCCCTCTTTTTTTCCAAATCAAAATTAATTTTAGAATTTTCTCATTAGAACGAAACAATTTAAAGTCGCGTAATGAAATTCTTAAATTTAACCAGAAGATTTCAGCCATTAAGCCTCTTAAATTTAACGCGATATATACACAAAGTTCCATTAAGTTTCCTCTCTCCCATTCCAAAAACCAGTTTGAAATAAGTTTTGGACTCTTTTGAAAACCCTCAAAATGTTCACTTTTCCAATTGGAAAGTTTTAAAATGAAAATTCCGCGGGAGAAATTTACTTTGCGTTTTAATTTAAATTGAAAGAGGCGACCAAAGAAGTTAAGTAGAGGAGATAAAGAAAAATATATAGTGGGGACAATTTCACGTGTAGCTCTTCTTCTTCTTTGAATGAGACGCGATTACCTCTTACTTTCCGAGAATGACAAACGAGATGGCCATTAGGTCGAGTTGGTGGTTATTCCGTGACTCCTCTTGAATAGCACGCAAAAAGTTAATTACCCGTTGGGCTCTTGTGGTTGAACGAGAAATTGTCGAAGTTAGGGTGAGTCTCGCCCCCCCCCCGCCCCTCTCAGTAGCATCGCGACAAAAGGTTGGATAAAACAGGTTAACTCACAGTGAAGTTAACTCTACCGCATTCGGAATTCAAGCCCTGTTTGCTCGCGTCGGCAGGTACATATATATAGTACATTCATCGCGTGTTAATCGTCGACAGCTTCGTATTTCTTTCCAAGACACCAAAAAAAAAAAAAGGAGGAAGAATACGCGATTCAAGCAATATATATGCGATTCAAGCAAATTAATATTTATAGCCATAATTATCAACTGCTAATGAAGAATTTAATTTATAATTGAGACGCTTTCTCCTTTAAATCTTCAATCTGTTTGCAATTTATTATACAATAATTGAAATTTGCAATAATTTATATGTTTAATTTATGTGTAAATTTTAATTTTAAATCATATTTGTACATAAATGATTGAAAAACGATGTGAAAAATCAAAAATTCTTGTTCAATTGACGTCACGAGGATGACAAATTAAAACATTTTAAGGGAGATAATCCTCAGTAATGTTCCTTAGAGGGGTTTTTAGCCCTATAGAAACTTGTAACCCACTTGGAAAGATTCCCCAGAAAGTGCCCCCTGGAGGTTCTATTAGAATTCCAAAAACTCCAAAAATTTTGAGAAAAAAATTAATCGGAATTCCGTCGGAAGTTCCGGCGAAATTCTGATAGAACCTCCAGGGGTCACTTTCTGGGGAATCTTTCCAAGTGGGATATTTAAATAAATAAAAGAAAATTCTAATTATAAAGAGGACTTTTGAAACTTATGCTTAATTCTCCGTCATCCCTCTCATTTTGTGCCGACTAACGAGAGACTGGTCCATAGTATATATACATATATATATATATGATGCAGAGAGTCGAGTTTAGACAACTCAACCAAAAGCGCAATTCACATGCGAATATATGTACAAAGCTATATAGCGTTCGAAACAATATCCGAAACAGGTTGTAGGGTACCTATACATGCCTTAGCTTACCGCAGATTACCCGTAATCCCTTGGGATCGGGTAGCAGTTACATGCTTTCAACGAGAGATACGAAACTTCCAATGTGCCTGAAGCCGGACTTCTCTTTCTCACTTGCACCCCCTTAACAAACCCTCACCCCCCCCCGTTCTCTATACCCCATCCACACAACTTTAAACGAACGGATTAAACCCACTATATGTTCAGAAACTGTACACGATTCGCTGGATAAAGACAGTGACTAGATACAATTCCGGAAAAGTACGCAAAAAAAAAAAAAAAAAAAATGGAGGCAAAAAAAAACTTTTGAACGATGAGTAAAAAAGGGCAAAGAAAAATTTGACATTGACTGAAGTGAGAGTGACAAGTAGATTCCTCGAGGGGTATAAACCGTAAACGACACCAAACATCCAGGATCTCTGTTATCATTTCTTCCTTCTTTTTTTTATCTCATCATTTCTCTGTTTCTAATATTTTTCTCACTTTTTAACCTTTTTTCCTTTACTTCCCTTTTTTTTTTTTTCTTCTTTTTATGTTTTATATTCCCCTTCAAAACCTCTCTGTGTGTTTAATCTGATTGGTATAACATAAAAATACAATTTGTCGGGGAAAAAAAATATGTCTGTTCTACTATAGGAAAAAAATTATTTTTAGAAAGCAATAAATTTGAAAATTTTTTTGTTTCAAAATTTCAGAATACAAAAAAAGAAAGAAATAATTGTAAAAACAATTTTGAAATTATTATTACTATTTTATTTTTTTTTTTTTTTTTTGAATGAAAGGTCCATTAGAAGAATTTAAAAATATTTTGTACATGTGAGCATTGGATTCTGAATCCTCGCAACGATAAAACAATCCAAACTTGAATGTTAGAACTATTCTAAATTCGGTTCATTAAAAGTTAAACGCTCTCAAAGTAGGAATGCGGTAGTTGAAATGTATGAAAGTTTAATTAAATGATAATTGGATAATAATGTGAATTTTTCACATCAATTCTTTCGTAATTTTTTTCTTTAATTGTCTAAAATATATTTGCATTTCAATAAGAGAATTTATTTAAAAATTCGTATGTAAAAAAAAAAAAAAATATTCTAACCCTAATAACACAAGATATCTTGGGATATATTGATAATATGCCGCAGATATCCTAGGGATGTCCTATGGATATCAAAAGGATCTTTTAAAGATATCCAAAAAATCGGCGGTTTGGATATCCTTTGGATATCCCATGGATAACTGAGGATATCCACAGGATATCTTCTGGATATCTCTATAGACTTTCATATATCTCCTCCAGATATCCCATAGATATTGTCAGGATATCCCATAGATATCGTCAGGATATCCCACAGATATTTTCAGGATATTCTCAGTATATCGTCTGGATGTCAAGAAGATATTCTCAGGATACTGTTTTTAAAGTCATTATGAGACTATGAGTGAGAATATTCACTGAATTAAATTTTATATAAATAAAATAAAATGCAACCTTGTTTTTCGAGAAAGTTGTTTAATTTGAAAAATTATTAACTAATTTTTTTTTTCATTCGTGATTCATTCCTTTATTCATATATGCTTAATATTGTCAGAAAATAAAAAGAATATAAATTCTTCCCCACAAATAACGAATAACTATTAATATTAATTATACATTAAGTGAGCATGAGTTTATTTAAAAACTTTGAAAAAATGCGTTAAAAATCTTCATTTAAAATAAATTAGAAGCTCAGAAGATTTTTGTTTTTATTATATTATTATTCATTATATTAGCTTAACAATTTTAACCTTTAAAAATATATGTTGAGATATTAAATATCCCGTGAATATCCTAAGAATATCCCCACGGAAATCCTGAGGATATACCATGGATATCCTGAAGATATCCCATGGATATCCTGCGATATAATATCCAATAGATATTTTGTGGGTGTCTTAGGGATATCCTATGGATGTCCTGTTGATGTCCCACAGACCGGTGGTTTGGATCCTATGGATATCCCAAGATATCCTGGGGACCATTCTACCCTCACAACACAAGGATATTCAGGATATCCCTGGGACGTCCTGGGGATATCCATTTGCTTTTGGCGATTCGGATATCCCTAAGATATCCTCTGGATATCCATGGACATCTCTAAGATATCCCAGGGATATCCAAACCGCCGAAAACAAATCGATATCCCCAGGACGTCCCAAGGATATCCTGAATATCCTTTTGTTGTGAGGGTAGAATATCGACCATTGATATGGATATCCTAGGGATATCCTTTTGTTATTAGGATAATTATGTTTTTAAGAAATGTTACTTGAAATTTTTTTTATCGCCAAAAAGGAAACAAAACTTTCGCGATTAATTTGACAATTAAATTACCAATACGATAATACACGAAATGTATATATATATAGCATTGATGTTAATTATCCTTTTAACTGAATTGACATGAATTATTTGAAGGTAATGATGTGCCAGTTTAATGTATATGCAATTTATATACATATATGTAGATAAAATTTATATGACAGTTTGTGTTAATAATACTAGGAAATAATAGATTATGCCGGGTTATCTTAATATTACTATTATTTTACGGCTTTGAGAATGGCGAAGGTTTATCTGTTCTCACGGGTGCGACAGTCAACCTTCGTTAATAGGAATATTCTATGCACCTGTCATTTGATATCACTCGAGACCCATGAGACGTTATAGTTGAAGCTCAGGCCTTGGCGAATCAGAATTCCCGCAGCTGAGTTTAATTTCACCTTTTACTCAAACATATATATATATATATATATATATATCCAACAACGCTTCAACAATTCCGCTAAAAAGAACATATTACATTACATATTATATTACTAATACTATACGTCTACCGCTATTTATATATAATTAACTTGCTATGTACTTACATTTGAAATTAAAACAATGAGTAAAGCTTTAATTATCCAGAAACACTGGTAATCCGCTTTTGATGCATAAATTATATGCAAAATTTTCAAATATATTCTGCGCATCTGTTATTATATTAGAACATGAGACAAATTTTGTTTTTGAATATATTAAAATTTATTTTTTATTTATTTAATTATTTATTATATAATACATATATTATTTATTTAGTTATTCTTTAGTTAAAAACTACATAAAACAATTTACATTGATAGCAAAATCATTCTTCTAATCAGAGCTAAATTGGCCTTAATCGGAAAAAAAAAATCTCGATGGACTGGTTTTCGAGAGAAAGAACACCAATTAAACCGCAATGGGAAATAATAATAAAAAAAAAAACCTAGTCTACTCTGAAAAAAATTTAATTTAATAATAATTTTTGGAGGCCTTTCACAATTATCCTGTTTGCACAGAAAATTAAAAGGCATTAAAATAAACTGCAATGCTTATTATTTTAATCCAATTTTGCTTATTTTAATTCATTTTGGTATTAAAATAAGCAAAATTGAATTAAAATAATAAGCTTATTTTAATGACTTTTAATTTTCTGTGTGTTTATTGATACTTTTATTTTATAGTTTAAAAATTTTTTTTACTACATGTTTCGGCTATTTAGCCCTCATCAGGTTAATACAATGATTTCAAGTTAAAATTTCGATACAAAAAAACATGTGAATAAAATAAAATAACGAACACATAAGATCGCGTGTTCGATCAAATGTAAAATTCATTTTTTTTATAAGATTTTTTATAAGATTTTTCAATCAAATTTTAAATGCCTCTGAGTTACTGACAGATTAGAGATAATGTGTGTTTATAATTGGTTTCCGTTTTATATTTGCATGCGTCTCATATTTTATTTTACAACCAAAAGTTTTTGTTGTAAAAACCAAACCCTTTTTTCTTGCAAAAAAAAAAAAATTCTCATTTTCAATCAAGTCACATTCTTGATATCTCATTTCACACAATGAATTCAAAATGATTCAATTCCATTTTATCGAGGGTGGATATATATATATATATATATATATATATATATATATATATATATATATATATTATAAATCCTTGAATCCTTTACCTTCCTCAACTGATTTCATCTAGTCATATGTGAGGTATATGTTCAAGTACATCATCTCGAGTACATCGAAATTATAGGGGTGTTTAGGGAAAAGTTTCCTTTTCATTCCCCTTTGGAAAATGACAGATACATTACAGATTTTCGTGAGTAGAATTTCATATTCAATACATAATATAACGAGAACTCGTGATTTCGCATTTCATATTTATAAATATTACCTTCTCGTGAAGTTGTATTTATTGGCAACTAAGGTCTGTTTTATTAGCTTTTTATTGGCGCCAATAAGGTTTATCAGAGGCGCACTTTGCTTCTCTAAGAAATATTGACGAGAGCTATATAAAAGCAAGGTATATAATGAAATAAGGCTAAAAACATTAAGATTGTGGCGGTGTTTCGTAACGATATAATTGTACGGCATCTTGCGTTCAGATTCTTGCCAGAGCGGATGGTGAATAAGTAAAAAAAAAAACGAGAATGAGAGAAAAAAAAGAACCCCCCTTTTCAAGAAATGAGATGATTTAAATGAGATGCTTGTTACTAAAGATGTTTTTTCAACGGTAAAATGTTTTAAGTGTTGTTTTCATATTTTTTTTTTTTAATTTCTCTCTGATTATTCCTTTTTTTCAGTATTTATAATGATTGCTGATTAATGTATATAGTTAGCATATAGCTATATATATATATATAGTTAGTAGTATTCTTAATAATATGAATAATTATTTTCATCACAATTATTATGTGAAAATTTTTTTTTTATAAAATGCAGTAAAGTTTAATATATTCGATAAATATTGTTATTAAAATTTATTTTATTTAAATGAATAAAAAATTTTCAAAAAGTAATTGAAATTTTTCAAGTTATCCCGAAATTCTAACCTAAATCTCTCCTTGGGAAAGAATTTTTTCACGCTTTTCTTAAACATATACATGGTCCTTTAAAATTCTTTCTTTTAATAAAAATCTTCTATTATATTAAGTTAACAAATTTCCAAAAGCGATACCGACACCGTGACCTCGACACGATCCTTGGAAAATCTATTTTCACTTATGTTCAAATAAATCAAAATACTTTGCCATATGCTTTTAGAAAATCTTACATACTTTTTTTTGTAACATTTTTTTTTCCAATTTTAACCCGAAAAAAGGATTATTTTGCAATTTTTTAAGTTATTTAAAAACAATTTTTTTCAATTTTTTACTAATTTTTTATGGTTTCTTTATTTTTTATTGTTGTTTTTCAAATTTTTAGTTGCAAACCTATAATATTGTGTCCAATTTTAAGTGTCATTGAAATAAATTGTTTTTAACTTAAAAATTTTAACATTTCTTATTTAAAACCTAAACATCTTCTATTATATAAAGTTAACAAATTTCCAAAAGCGACACTGAAAAAAATTTATTTTTAATATTTTATTTTATATAGAAATTTTTGTTCTAATAATCAAATATTTAATTTTCATTTTTAGGTTAAGTTTGCGAAACTGAATTCTTTTTTAACTTTAGAAGCGTTCCTTCATATTCTATTTTCGGACAAGTTGCACTAGTTCTTCATTCAACATTTTTAAATAATAATTAATATTTATTTACTAATATATCATTGCAATTAACAAAATTTTTCCATACTGTTAATTGTCCATGATATTGTGACCACGAGGGAAACTTACCTAACCTGACTATTATTGCGCGCGGGCAAAGTTGACGCTAGCGCTAAGGCGCGAAAACCATTTGAATTTGAATAATTAACAAGATACATAGAAAAATGAAATTCACAACCAGCCAATTGATTTCAGCTAATGTATATTTGCTGCTAAAGCAATTTTTTCCTTGATTAAAAATTTGTTGTATTAACAAATGTAATTGTTAGGCCAATAAGTAACGGCCAAAAAAAATTTGAGTACAATTTATTTTCCTTCATACAGAATTTATCGATAATTACATAAAAGATATTTTAGAAGTAAAATTAAATAAAACAAAATTTTAAAAGAAATTAAAAAGCAATAAGAAAGGACATTAAAAAAAAAAAACAATTGGAAAAAAGCACCAAGGCTAAAAATAAACTAAATTAAGAAAATTGCTGTAGCACTAAAAGGTCACGAATAATTAGTTATAATTTAATTATAAGCGAGCACATTGAGAGAGTCTGTTGCAACCTAATTATTGAAAGCGTCTCGTTGGAAAGCCATAACATTAGTATAATTAGATATATTATTTGGAGCGCTTCAGTAGAAATCTAACTCAAAGTACTCTTCATTGTAGAGTAATTCTGGTGCCTCAATGGGTGCCTCGCGTGATTAACGTAACGATGGGGGGGGTGAGAAGGGGGTGGGGGGTGGGGTAAATTAATTGGACTGCTAGGCGAATATTAATCGCCTTGGGAGCATTTATGTGTGGCAAGACGTGCCACAAGATTAGAATCTATACCAAGAGACTTAAGGTTGTCTTTCGATGGAGTCGCGCGACTTGAATGAAATCGGGAGGAAACCAATAAGAAGAAAGAGATGCTCTGTCACCACAGGGAATAATATTCTCTCTCTCTCTCTCTCTCTCTCTCTCTCTCTCTCTCTCTCTCTCTCTCTCTCTACATGTCGTAAAAGACATCGTATTCGTGCTACTGAAATATGCCTCTCATGATTTTGTAACTTATTGCGCAACATAATAACTATTTATGTTAATTTCCAATGCCGGCATTTCATTAACTCTCACTCATGAAAACGGAAATCTGTCTATTAAGCCACACACAACTCTCATGAGAGGATCGGAGATTTCTCATTTCCATATTAATTTTGACAGAAATGATTATTTCGTTACAATAGAAACAACCTCATATAAATTTGATGAAGAGTCAGTCAAATTTAATTGGATGGGTCATAATTTAAAAAATTAGATTCTACAAACTCATTATAACATGTCTTGGAAATTTATATGGAAATTAAATTATTCAATAAAAAAAAAAAATACTTTGTATTTCTTTTTTTTTTATTGAGAAACGTTTCAATTTTTTATACAGAAAAAAAAATCTGCAAAATAAATAAATTTTTGAAAGGCAACAAAAATGTGCCTTGTAGGTGGCGCCACTTTTGGCGATTTTTTAAGTGCAATAAAAAATAAGTTCAAATCATATTTTCTGATGTTGTTTCATTTGGAAATATATTTAAAATCAACTGTTTATATTAGATAATAATTGATGAAGAATTTAAAATCTCTAATAAAATGTAAAAGTGAAAATGGTAAATGAATTTTTATAATTTCTTTGAAATGTTAAATCGAGATGAATTGTTCAAACATTTGATCTTCATTAACTAATGAACTTGTTCGATCTTGCCCACTTTGTATATCGAATTTTTTCATAAATAATTGAATTTAAAAAAAAAATTTATGGAAAATTTATAAGGTTTCTTTTATTCTCTATAAATTTTATCAGTAATATTGAGCAATTTTGTGTGGTGGAAAATAGTGGATTTCATATTATTGTAGAGACGAATTTTATATATATATATATATATATACTATATGCGGGAGGAATGAGAATCGGCCGTTTATATTATGAAACACCCGGTGAGCAGCAATTACACGAGTACCCTCATTGCAGTTAATCTTAGCGAGTATTTGATACTTTGAACGTTCGCTTGATTCACTGACGCGAAATCGTTTCGTAAATTGCTTTAACATTTTGTGTCCCGTTTATTGAGCAATTCTTTTTGCGCGCGCAACGGATCTCATTTAAATTTTACGATGTGTCAGAGATCGCATATCATCGAAATGTATGTATATATATATATATATATATATATATATATATATATATATATGTAAATATCATCTTAATTGCACCAACTGAAACATCATTTTTGAATTAATGTTTATTGATTCGATGTGCTCATAATTATGAATTTGTAAATTTCGTGAAAGTTTTTTATTTTTTTCCAAATATAGTAATAATTTTAAGAATTAATTACATTTTGAAATATTCTAATTTTAATTTATCTCTGATGCATTATCATCAACATTATTAAATTTACAGATATAATTTATATTTTTAAATTCTTACTTTAATTTGATATTGATGCTTGAAAGTTAATTTTATTTCTATAACAATTGCTTTGTTTAATGCAAATAAATATTTATATTTGATTATTTGAATTAACAGATTTGAACTAACAGATTATAAACAGATTTGAACTAGCAGATTATTAACAGATTTGAACTAGCTGATTTGAACTGATTATTAACAGATTTTGAGTTACAGATTTAAACTAACAGATTATTAACAGATTTGAACTAGCAGATTATTAACAGATTTGAATGAACAGATTTTGAGTAACAGATTTAAACTAACAGATTATAAACAGATTTGAACTAGCAGATTATTAACAGATTTTAACTAGCAGATTTGAACTAACTGATTATTAACAGATTTTGGGTTACAGATTTAAACTAACAGATTATAAACAGATTTTGAGTAACAGATTATTAACAGATTTGAACTAACAGATTATTAACAGATTTTGAGTAACAGATTTTGAGTAACAGATTTTGAGTAACAGATTTTGAGTAACAGATTTGAACTAACAGATTATTAACAGAAATTTTGAAATATTCTAATTTCAGCAGAAGAATAGTTTCAGTAATAAGAATTATTATCATTGAAAATTTGAAAATCTTTTTCTTTTTTCCAAAGAGAATAGTTTTGTGTAGGTGAATATAATTTGAAATTTTGCTCACATTGCTTATGCTGTTACTTATTTGATGATAGCCGATAACGTTAGGCGAAGAGCTCTTTGGTTAATACTCTACATGATAAATGACTTTCCGATGAAATCTCTTCGCGAGCACAAAGCGAGCAAATGAATTACAATACATGAAGAATCAGGTTACGTGTAACACCTTGTAATGCATGTAAAATGTCAGGATAAAAATCTCACTTTGGAATCTTCATATTTATTTCGATGTTGATACTATCTTGGCTAAGAATCTTAATGAGATTTATGAGAATTGTATAATAAATGCGATTTGAAAATTATATGATTATTATTTTTTGGTAAAATTATTTTTAACTTCTTTTTATTTACATATATATATATATATATATATATATATATATATATATATATATATATATATATATATATATATATATATATATGCATTTGTCTGTTTATTACTGTATTTTACAACTGGGTATTTAAATGAAACAATGCTTCTTTAATTACCATGTGAAAAATGTGAAGAAACTCTTCAAAATGCAAATTTCAAAGTTACCTCGTACACAATTTAAAGAGACAAATTCTTTTTTTTTACATATACATATAAATGCAAATTGAAAAATCGTTAAACAAAAGTAAATGTAAATTTTATTTGTGGAAAACAAAAAAAAAAAAAAAATTTATTTGTTACATCATTAATGAGTGAAAATCAATTATGCAAATTTATTTAAACAAATATATTCTAACGGAAAATTTTTATTTCTTATAACGTAATTTTTTATGTTTTTTTTTTTTTCTAAAAATTATAGAAAAAAGAGTAAAATAATTTCTCTCTCTATCATATTTGAAATGATTATCCTACAATTTTCTCTTAACGAAGCGGTATATATCAGCAACTAATTAATAACGCATTGAAACGTTTGAGGTCAAATCCATGATTTGCAAATACTCCCCAAGCTCTCATAATTATTCCAAGTAATTACCAATGTTGACCAATTCCGGTAGATTACTATAGTTTGAATCATCAACCTAACGCTAGTCCATTTATTTCTCTCACGGGAAAAATTTAATATTTTTTCTTAAATTTCTATTTTTTTTTTTTTTTTTTGAAAATTTTTTACCATTACGATGAATATTTGATGCTATACTATCGATAATAAAATGATCATTAATTAAAAAAATTATTTCACGGTTTTCAAAAAAAAATATCGACACAATAAATTTGAATATTTAAGGCATAAAATATTAGTATTTAAAAATTTTTTTTTTACACATCTTAATGTTATTTATTATTATTGTAATTTTTACATTAATCCTCGCATTATTTCTTTGTTAAATAAAATATCGTATATATTTAGACTGATTTCAAATTGGAAAACAGGTATCCAAATTTCTATAATCTAAACTGATGAAACAGGTGGTTATCGAAATATAGAAAGGAATATATATATATATAGAGTCACGCCCAGAAATATTTGATGTCTGAATAGCAAATGGTTTTTGAAAATTAATACGAAATTCATTACTTGAAAACAGATTAATAATTATTAAACTACTGACACTAATATAAATTTTATATCTAGCGATGGTACATTAAAATTAATTTTCCATTTTATTAAAAGGTAAACGAAATTATTAAACATATAAAACGTTTCCCTCGACCTGGTTTATTTTTAGTTTTTGTTTTTTTCAAAAATTTCCGTTTTACTATAAACTATTAAAAATAACATATTGCTATATACATTAAAAAAATGTCATTAAAAACTGATGTTTCATTTCGAAATTATTACACAAAAAATTCCACAGTTGATAGTTTTTTTTTTTTTTTTTACAATTTTTATTACTATTTTTATTATTATTAGTTTGATTCTAAATTTTACTAATATTTATTTTTATATATTTTTTCTTTTTACACGTGAAAAATTGAGACAATTTTATTGTTTGTTCAATTCCGTGATTCTTTTTTTTTTCAAAAAATATACTTCCGACATTTTCATTGACCTTTTGACCAAGCTGAGGATTTAATCTCAGACTGCAAAAGTTATGTCGGGAGGGAAAAAAAAAAAAAAAAAAACCCCACGATGGAGTAGCGTTCAAGACCTGATTGGACCGTGAAAATGAACTCTAATGAGCTGACCTTTCTTATCTGGATTCACCTTTCCGGTTCCACTACCGTCAGACTTCTCACGTATCATTTGAGGTTCATTCGTTATGAACACTCCTTTCCTCACATGTTGATATTAATTAAAGATCAGAAAGAAATTCATTTTTTTTTACAAATAAAATATTATTCACAAAAAAATAGTAAAAAAAAAAAAAAAATTGGATTCGTTTTTGTTGAAGTTGAAAATTACATAGAAAGTGGCGCCACCTACGAGGCACATTTTTTTTTTCTGTGCAACTCTCATCAAATCAAAAGGAATTTTATTATTAGATTTCGCTTTAGATTAATTTTTTTTTTTTTTAAATTATATTTACCAAAGTCAAAATTTTAAAAAAGTTTCCAATATATGGAAAAATTTGTCATCTCATATATGCTTGATGAAATTATCGGATTAGTTTCAGTGAGTTATAAGTGGAATTGATAAAAGTTGGTTATCTATGCGCCTCATAAATAAACGAGGTGGCAATTTCCATAATAGAATTCAGTTGACTATGATTTATAAAAAATTTATCAAACTTGGCTCGCTTCCATTCTTAAAATTTTTGAGGGATTCTATATATATATATATATATATATATATATATATGTATTGGTATAGCTTCAAACAAGGTGGGCAAATAAGTATTTACGATCGATTCACGTTTAAACGAGATGCGAAGCAGTTATCGAATTCGAATTATCTTTTCATCGACAAATATAAATTTACCTTCAATTTCTTTTAAACCAATAAAGAGAAATTCTTTCAATAATTTCTAAATTACCAATAACACCTACCGAGTAAATCTTTCATCGGCCTGTCAAGCCAAGTGGCAACATTTTCGGCATTCAAATTGCTAAATGTGATTTATTACACATAATTTTAACTTTTTCAATTATTCAAACAGACACTTATTTTTTTTTTTTTTTAGTAAAAGTTTCGTTTTTTTGTGACAAGTCTTTTTTTCTGTCAATTATTCTTTACAATTAATATAATTTTTAATTGGGGAAAAAAAATAATTAAAAATTTTCTTTTACTTTTTCATCAGGAGAAAAAGTGATTGAATATTTATTGGAATTCATTTGAAAATAAACTTCTCAAGATATAATAGAATTATAAATTTTTAAAATAAAATTAAGCTTTTTATTGCATTTGAAAATTCAAAATAAATCTTGTCATTTATTTAATGACAATGACATTTTTTATTGGAGTGTATAATTCATTATTCATTTTTAGAATTTATCTCTGTATTATCGTCAACAATATAAAATCTAAAGATATAATTATATTTTATTATTCTTATTGTAATCAAATATTCATGGTTGAAAGTTAATTTTGTTTCTTAATAAAATGGCCAATTAGTTAATAAATAAAAAGCTTACTATTAAAAAAATAATTAAAATACAAATTTAAAATGCTTGGTTAATGATTTCTAATTTCTAAATTTCTAATAGCTTTGTTTAATGCAAATAAATATTTATATTTGATTATTTGACCTAACAAATTAGGGTAACAGATTATGAACAGATTCGAACTAACAGATTCGAACTAACAGATTTGAACTAACAGATTTGGAGTAACAGATTATTAACAGATTTGAATTAACAGATTTTAAGTAACAGATTATTAACAGATTTGAACTAACAGATTTTAAGTAACAGAATAGGAGTAACATATTAATTAACAGATTTTAAGTAACAGATTTGGGGTAACAGATTATGAACAGATTCGAACTAACAGATTTGGAGTAACAGATTATTAACAGATTTGAACTAACAGATTTTAGGTAACAGAATAGGAGTAACATATTATTAACAAATTTTAAGTAACAGATTTGGGGTAACAGATTATGAACAGATTTGAACCAACAGATTTGAAGTAAAAGTACAGATATTTTAAATTAATGACATTTATAAACATTTGTCAGCCTAAAAAATTTTCAATTAACTTGAAAAGAATTGGGGAGAAAAAAGAAATTTTAATTGAATACAATGTTTTTGCTAGGTGACATGGATCGTCAATCTCTTAATGAAATTAAAACAGATATATTGGTAAGTAGATATGATATAGGGTATAATAATTTTGCAGGATGCGGTAATCCTGTTCTAAAAGGGTTGCTTCACCAAATTTAATAGGTAATTACAACAAGGTGTAACGAACGCATACTCTATAGGACATGTAGGATCCTAACTAAAATGCATGTGCAAATTTAATGCCAACCTAATAACACCTGCCTGTGCATTTTACTATGATAGGGTTTCCTTGAGTTTCGCTGAAAGCTCATCGTTTTTGAGAAGAGAGAGAGAGAGAGAGGGTGCTCTTTCTTTAAAGCCCAAAGCTGCTTTTCTAGTCGTATAAAGATATTTCTCGCTTTGCAGAATTTCTCTATATTCACGTCTGCTCGCTTCGATTATATTATTACAGTTTCTCGAGAGTGTGTTCTATATGGCGACTGGTATATTCCAACCCCAAACATGTCGTTCTAATTTAGAAACAAACTAAACAGGGTTAATGCAATTATAACATGCATATTACTGTTTGTATAACAACTATCTCCAGCCGGAAATGAAAATAGATTTCAAAAAGAGAAATATTAATATTTATTATCAAAAAATATTTAATAATTATTGCTATTTGTTTTGTTTTTTTTTAAATAATTTATTAATAGAAATAATAATTTGACATTTTTGTTTCTAGAGAATAAAATTTTGATGTAGATTTCTGAATTACCGATCGCTACTGTAGCGCTGCTGTGACATGAGAACAAACATGGCTGCCGCAGCCATTTAATTTAATTATTTTTTTTTTTTGTTTTTATTTAATTACTTCGTTATTATTATTATTCAATTACAAAAATTCTCGTTTCATATACTTGCCTCTTTTTTTTTTTTTTTTTGCAAAAAGAATCAATTCAACGCAAAAAATAATTGTACAAACGATAAAAAATAATTTAAAAAGTCCATAAATGTGTTTCACTTTCAGAATCGTGTATTCTGTCGATTACAAAAGTGTTGATTTTTGTTTGACGTGACAAGGTGAACAGCAAAAAATATAAATCCAATGGTCCAAGTAAAATTGTTTTTATCGAGCTTTCGTGTGATATTTTTTTTTTTTTTTGAAAGTGAAGCGTAGAGATGGTTTTCAGAGTTAAATGATACGATCCATCCATTAACGTTTATACATCTCTTTTTTTTCCATATAAAAAAAAAATGTATGAAATATTTCTTGATTTTCAGCAGCAAATCGTTGTCAATTGTCAAATAAATTTTTCTTCCCCATTCAAACGCAATCATGAAACAAAGTGTTTTTACTTTTTTTTTTTTTTTTTGTATAAATTTATTTTTGTAATAATTTTTTTTAAATTTTCTTTTTTTACCAATAATTTTAAAATTAAGAAATTATAAACAAATTTTCTTTATTAATTAATGTGAGAAAGAAATAATAGAAAAAAAAATAATTTTGTTTTGGGTTCGTTTATTTTTTTATATCTACAGAACTTTGGGTATTATTGTGTATCAATCACTGCCGTGTAACGGTTAGTATTTTTTTCACGTTTATTTTCGGAACTGTCTACGGATTTCCGATGGGCGACCCGTTAGGCACAGAAACGTCCGGAACTGGCATTTGATGAAAGAATAAAGAAAAAAAGAGAGAGAGAAAAAAAAATGCAAAGTCGAATTTTCACTGGTAAAGAGGAAAATTCAAAAAATATATTATTATTTAATTTCAAAAAATAGTTTTATATTTTATTATTAGAATACTTATTTAATTACAAGTTTTCAATTTAACAATTTTCATATAAATTTTGTAAATTCTTTTTTTTTCAATTTTCGTGTCTCGTTATTTATATTGTAAAATAAAATTTCTGTATTGTTTGCAACAATTGAAAATATGTATTAATTCATAAAAGCCAGGAGGATAATTTTAGTGGCACAGCAATTTTCGTATATACCAATTCTCTATATGTGTAAACCTGGATCAAAATGCAAAATAATGCGAATTGAACGCAACCAACGTTAAATCATACTTTGCGTCAGATTACACTTGGTTTTAGGAAACAACGGTGCAGTTTGAAAACGAACATCCAATGAGGATTGTATAAATCGAGATTCTTTTTTTTTTTTTATTTTAGCCAAATTTCATTTCGCATTCACTTTGCATCGTAAATTATTCTGTTTCAATTTCATTACATTATCATACTTGCATACAACTGGGTTTTTTTTTTTTTTTTTTTTTTAATTTATCCTTTTCAAGATATTTTTTTGTGCATTTTTAAAATACTTTTATACAAAAGAAATAATATAAAAAAAAATATTTAATTCATTTCATAAAGAATTGAAAATTAATACCATGAAATATATTTTTAATAGAGAAAAAAACTTGAGTATGAAAAATGTGCCTCGTAGGTGGCGCCACAAGTTCTATGTCGTTTGAGCTACAAAAACAAGTTTAGGTTTTTTTTTTTATGAATAAATTTTAAAAATTATTTTTGAGAGTAACAAGTGTTTTATAAATCAGAATGAAAAAAAAAATATATTTCGACTTCATTAGAGGCGAGATTTCTGTAAAGCTATAACTGCGAAACATTTTAGAGAAACGTGATTAACAAAATCGTATAGTTCTCCTGTGTATATGCAAAGCCGGTACGATTGCATCGAACCATGATTCGTGTTTTAGGCAATCCGCGACTCCAATAACCCCTCGACTTAAATGGATTACCAAATCGCTTGACTATATCCACTACATTTTGAATTTTCAGCTTTCAAATTCGCTTTTATTACTAACCAACAAGTTGAAAAGTTACACACCTACTGAATAACAATTTTTTTTCTCGTTTCACTATTTTTTTTTTATTTATTTATTTATGTATTTTAGTTATACCAACGGCGTTAGATTTAATCGATATACTAAACAACTGAATTATTACTCCAATTATTATTATTGAATAATAATTTAAATTCAATTGAATAATAATTGTAGTTGTAATTATTATTTGTTACACAATTGTTGAATATCAGTTATACGGTCAATGGTTAATTTCCGATAAAATTATTATTTACTGATCAAACATATAATTACGATTTTTTTTCAGTTTATTTTTACTAGTAATTACAAAAAATTGTTTCACAGAAATAGAATTAAATTCTAATACTTTTTTTTTATTTTCATAAAATCTATTTTTCTATATGTCATATATTAGAAAAGTAGATTTACATCATTTATGTCCTCGGGTCTTTTGAAAAAAAAAGTTTTCCTCCTAACGATATTTTATCTCCTTCGTTGCTCTTCTCCTTTGCAAAACAATCTTGTCTCCAGGCGCTGTTTGCGCAAAATGAATACCGAAAGAAAACTGTCGGAAATGTCCCGTTGATTACATATTCAAAATGAATTTAATTATACCATAAAATAAATTGCTTGCAAAGTTATTTGATTTGTTTTTCTCTTGAAAAGTTGGAAATTCTTTTTTTTTTTTTTTTTAAATTGATTTTTAATATATAATATTAGAAAACTTAATTTGGAAAATTATGTGAAACTATTATATATATATATAGGAAAACTTTATTGATAGATGTTTCAAAATTAATGAGCATTTCAAAGAATCAAATTTCCCTAGTACATGTTGGAATATGCGCGTGGTTTGTTAATAAGCTGATATGATAATTAGTTAATTAATTATATGAAACTCTGTATATACTCTAAAGACTAAAATGTATATTGCGGTGTTTGACATTTCGAGTTCAATGTGCTAAAATCGCTGAGCATCAGTACATTTGGACAGTAAACTCCAGTAGCATGAGGATGGCTGTTTGGATAATTTCATCATCATTCCAAGCACTAAAATAGCAGATAGATAAACAATCTTAAATAAACAAGTGGATAACAATACATTTGCCCCTCTCAAAATATATATATATATATATATATATATATATATATATATATATGTAAAGTGTTCAGTGTATTTACACTGTCAAGTATCTACCGATTTGGCCTAGAAAAAATATACACTTTTTTTTCCAAACTCTAAAATTCCTAACACTTTTAAATTAATGAACATCAATTTTAAAAAAGAGAAACACATTTTTATTTTTAGAAGAAAAATAATAGCCCCCAAAAGAATGTAATAATGATTTTTGTTAGAAATCAAAATTCGAATCATTTTTATACAAGATTTATTAAAATAAGCGAAAAAAATTATTATTATATTTAATTGTTTTAAAACTGTTAGATATTAGATATATAAGCCCGCTCATATTTGTAGTTAGTTCAATTAGAGCGCCACCAGGCGGCACTGTTTTGATTATACACATGCGTCGCTGTGATCTTACTATTACTACTTCTGTGATCTTCTCCAAGTCGTTACGCCTACACATCGTATTCTCACTTATAATATAATTCGTTCATTAATATAAAGTTTAAATAAACAAAAAACAACTCCGAACCTCTAACAAAAAAAAAAAATTTTATGAACTGCAGTAAAGTTAAATATATTCGATAAATATTGTTAATAAAATTTATTTTATTTAAATAAACAAAAATTTACGAATAAAAAGTAACTGAAATTTTTTAAGCTATTTTTAACATTCTTTCTTTTAATAACAAAAATTAGGTAATTAAAAAAAGGAAATTTATTTTTAATATTTTTTTTTTTAAATCGAAATTTTGTTCTAATAATCAAAAAATTTAATTTACATTTTTAGGTTAAGTGTGCGAAACTGAATTCTTAGTTTCGAATCGTTTATATAATTCTCCATGTTTGGAGAAGTTGCACTAGTTCTTCATTCAACATTTTTGAATAATAATTAATATTTACTTACTAATATATCACTGCAATTAACAAAACTTTTCCATACTGTTAATTGTCCATGATATTGTGACCACGAGGGAAACTTACCTAACCTGACTTTTATTGCGCGCAGGCGAACAAAGTCGACGCTAGCGCTTTGGCGCGAAAACCATTTGAATTTGAATAATTAACATGATACATAAAAAAAAATTAAAGTCACAAATTGATTTCAGCTACGAGATTTATATTAAATTTAATACTTTTCATTAAATGTAGCAAATATCTATTAGCTACAATATCTGTATATCAGTTAAATTATTTCTAAATATACAACATTATCTACAATTTCCCATTTAATCTAACTTTTCCCTCACTCTAGTAATAAATAGAATGTCAGAATTGATTATTCAAAATAATTTATTTTTTCCCCCGTAAATCACACGTAACATATAAAATAACCGTAACTATTTTCAAATCCTTTCTGTTTTCATTACGTCATTTAATGTGAAGTTAATTAAGTGTCAGTTATAGCTAATTAATTTATGCCCTAATGGAGAGTTCGGTTTAGAGTCGGAGAGTTTGTGTAATCGATACCAGTACACATCGCGGGGAACTAATTCTATTATCTGAAAATTCATTTTATATTAAAAAAAAAAAAAAAAATGTTGTTTTCAAAAGTCAAATGTTAGGGGAATATTTATAGATATACAAAAGTGGTCCTAAATATAGACATTGCAGGCAACTTTTTTTTGTTGTTATCTTTACCCATTTTATTTCGTTATACAATAAAAATAGCGGAGAAAAGAAAAAGAAGGTATAGGAAAATACTTTTTTTTTTTTTTTTTTGAGAAAGACAGTGCCAGGAACGATCGCATTAAAATCGAACACAGTTGCCGTCTTGAGAGTATCGCCAGAGATAGCCATCCATATGTCGAATCTTCTAAAATCAAACGATCGAATCCTGGGGATAGTTCGAATTTCCGAGTTAAGCTCCCTCTGAACTAAATCCCGTATGCTACACACTATCATATCCCCTCTCAACCCCTTTTTTGGCCCACGCGCACATACATACACACATACCCTTTACCCCCCTCCAATTTTCTTCTTCTTTCTCTTCCGTTTCCGCGATTTTAGATAGCGTGCCTGAAACACGTATTCCATGCAATTCGTTCGCTGCAATTTCACCCCAGTAGGGTATACCTCTACTTTATACAAAAGAAGGAGAAGGGACCGACTAAGCCTCGAGTCAGCGTTCTAACCAATACGAAAATATGTTTTCTCACAGTAATCCGTTTTATCCAATAGCCAATTTCTTTCATTGTGCTTAACACTATATATCGAATCCCCCGGTTTATTGAGTCGTTTTCACAAATATAAGACATTTTACGATACATTTTTTTTTTTTTTTCTTCAAAAAACTTTTTTGCGAACAATTCAAATCGATAATTGCAAATTTTTCCAGAATTAAACAATTTGTCATTTCACAAACACTGCAATAAATATTTCAGTTATATTTATAATTTTTTTTTTTTGGTCGATAAAAGAAAAAAATCGAAAACAAAAAGCAGTTGAAATAATATCAAAAGTGATTATAAAAAAAAAACATCGAGAGGCAATGACAGAAAAAGAATGTAGAGAGCAAGAGAGAAAATTGGAAAACATGAGGGCAAACGATGAATCTATTTTCAGTTTGCGGGTATGCTGCATTTATTTCAATCGTTGAAGTTATAAGTCTGATGAGCGAATAATAAAGAAAACGACGAGAGTCATTTTAGTTCGCTCAACAGAAAAAAAATTTTAAAAAAATAAAAAAAACCACCAAAGACTCTGATTAGTTTTTAAAATCACAAAATTAAATTCCAAAATAACTTTTAGTGAAAAATTTGAGATAAAAATAGATATTTGCCAAAGTTTTATTGTAAATATTTGAAAACATTTCTAAAAATTAATAAAAATTGGATTTGTAAACTTTGAATTGTGTATGATTTATGATTGTATCGTTGTATGATTTATGATAGCATCATTGTTTGATTTACGATTGTATCATTGTATTCTTCTATAATTGTATGATTTACAATTGTATGCTTGTATCATTGTATGATTTTTTATTGTATCATTGTATGATTTATAATTGTATGCCTGTATCATTGTTTGATTTATGATTGTATTATTGTATGATTTACGATTGTATCATTCTATGCTTGCATCCTAGTATGCTTGCATCATTGTATGATTTATAATTGTATCATTGTATGATTTACGATTGTATGATTATAGGATAGTATCAGAGTATGATTGTATCATTATAAGCTGGTATCATTGTATGTTTGCATCATAGTATGCTTGTACCATTGTATGATTTATGATTGTATGATTTATAATTGTATCATTGTATGATTTACGATTGTAAGATTATAGGATCGTATCAGAGTATGATTGTATCATTATAAGCTGGTATCATTGTATGTTTGCATCATAGTATGCTTATACCATTGTATGATTTATGATTGTATCATTGTATGATTTACGATTGTATCATTGTATTCTTGTATAATTGTATGATTTATGACTGTATCATTATAAGCTAGTATCATTGTATGTTTGCATCATAGTATGCTTGTATCATTGTATGATTTATGATTGTATCATTGTATGATTTACGATTATATCATTGTATTCTTGTATAATTGTATGATTTATAATTGTATCATTGTATGATTTAAGATTGTATGATTGTATCAGAGTATGATTGTATCATTATAAGCTAGTATCATTGTATGATTGCATCATAGTATGCTTGTATCATTGTAGGATTGTATCATTGTATGATTTATAATTGTATCATTGTATGATTTATAATTGTATCATTGTATGATTTATAACTGTATCATTGTATGATTTATGATTGTATTTATATATTTTTGTACGATCCTCCTGTTAGAATTGTCATTATTTGTAATTTGTTCGTAAATAAGAAAAGGCATTCTCTAAATACTGTTAAATGTGGTACTTGAAGAAACAAATAATTTTTTTTAGGTTCACAAATTTTTTTTCCAATTCAAAGAAGTGGTTCTTTCTTAAAACTAAAATTGAATTTACTTTGGTTTCTGGAAGTATTGCGTGTGGTCTCGATTTGTTTATGATCCTTAACAAAACCACATGGCTCTCAAAAAGAGCTATACGAAATTCTAAAAAGCGGTTAGCCTGCTAAGCGTGGCAAATGTTTATGGTTGAGAAAGATCTAGCAAACTTCTAGTTATGATCTCTTTGACTGGAAGTTCCCCCTTTCATGTGTTTAAAACAACTCTTCATATACATATATATATATATATATATATATATATATATATATATATATATATATATATATATATATATATATATATATATATATATATATATATATATAGCGGCCTGCCATTCTCGAGTGTAGCAAAGGTGAAACAAGAATTAGATATTCATTCAGGAAATCGGTTTTGTGGATTGGTGAATATTTTGGCTTTTAGTCATTAGCGTTGATGGTGCTCCCGCACTAAGTTATGAATATTGGATTATTTAACATTTCCACCTCCTGCATCGAATTTAATGAATATTTCAGAAATTTATGTCTCACAAATTCGAAAATTAAATTAACATTTCTATTTTTTTTTTATTAGCTTTTAGAAAGAGATAACTGAAATTGGAAATATATCCTCTCTATTTTTTTTTTTAATCAATGTTTATCTTTAATTTTCTTTACAATATTTTTTGTTTTTTTGATAATGAATGCATTTTTTTCTTTTTTCAGGTAAGTTCCTATTTCTAATGTTCAACATCCCGGTACTTGTGGTAAGACGACTGTTTTTTATGATTAAAAATACATGGTATTTTCTTTTTAATTATCGAAAAATCTCAAATTTTTTTATTACTAAAGAACCATATTGTATACTACTGTATATAACCGTCATTTCTCATTAAATGTCTCATTAATTTTTCTTTTGTGTAGTAGAATTCTTTTTTTTCAAATAATTGTCAGTAATAATTAATAATGTATTTAAAAATTAAAGTAAAATTGTATTTTATTTTTGTAAGGAGGATATAAATAATAATATTTAAGAATTGTACTTGTTACGGATTCTTTTTCAAACCATGTCGTAGGTTTTTTTTTTTCCTTTCGACTTGCAAAAAAAAAAAAAAAGAAAGAATGACGAACAAAAGAATGCTGACATAGTGTGTTTGGAGTCAGTGGTCTGAGAAATGTAAATGAATTGAGTTGTAATTTGGTTGAAACGTCGTGTAATGTGAAAATTACAGTGAATCATTCGTCCCTTGGTGGCTAGGGATTTGCACTTATTCGATAAATCAGTCGTGTCGGAACGTTCTTCATCGGGGGCCGATGCAATCGTATAGTACCAACAGGGTGGTCCGTTTTGAGACGCACAGCAGCCGTGAATGCTCTGGCTTTGGATGCCGACAATATATCGCGGTCGTGTGGGTAGTGACTTGTGGTTACCGGTCCGGGGGATGATGCACGGCTAGGACGTGAGGCTGCTCCCGCTTCTGATGCCAATCCCATACTCCACGATCCATATCCCCTCATATAGCCAAGAAGCTCGAGTTGGATTTACACAGAAAGTGTTTGAACTTATTTCCGTTCAATAACATTTTAAAATTACAAAAAAAAAAAAAAAATAATCAGGAAAAAAAGCAGGCACAAAGCGCCAACATTTAGGATTTCGTGGCTTTTTAATTTCAGATCAAAAGTTATTTGAATATAATAAATAATTTATTTATTGACATGGTAACCGCTGTCATAGCAACGGTTGCAATTGAAATCAACTATTGCCATAGCAACTATTGCCATAGCAACTATTGTCATAGTAACTTTTGTCATAGTAACTTTTGTCATAGTAACTATTGTCATAGTAACTTTTGCCATAGTAAGTAACGGTTGCCAAAGTAACTATTGCCATAGTAAGTAACTGTTGCCATAGTAACTTTTGCCATAGTAACTTTTTCCATAGTAACTATTGCCCTAGTAACTTTTGCCAAAGTAACTATTGCCATAGTAAGTAACTGTCGCCATAGTAACTTTTGCCATAGTAACTATTGCCCTAGTAACTTTTGCCAAAGTAACTACTGCCATAGTAAGTAACTGTTGCCCTAGTAACTAACTTTTGGCATAGTAACTTTTGCCATAGTAAGTAACTGTTGCCATAGTAACTGATGCCCTAGTAACTAACTTTTGCCATAGTAACTTTTGCCATAGTAACTATTGCCCTAGCAACTTTTGCCAAAGTAACTATTGCCTTAGTAAGTAACCGTTGCCATAGTAACTTTTTCCATAGTAACTATTGCCCTAGTAACTGTTGCCAAAGTAACTATTGCCATAGTAAGTAACTGTCGCCATAGTAACTTTTGCCATAGTAACTGTTGCCCTAGTAACTAACTTTTGCCATAGTAACTATTGCCCTAGTAACTTTTGCCAAAGTAACTATTGCCATAGTAAGTAACTGTTGCCATAGTAACTTTTGCCATAGTAACTATGGCATGCGAAAATCATTTCCTGAAGTTAATTTCCTTTTTGTCCGGATATCCGTTAAAATTATTGTTTATCCATTTAAATTTTAATAGATAAAATAAATTGATAGTAAATTTCTTCAATAATTTTCAAAAATCTATTTTATGTGAACATTAAGTGAAATATTTGACACTTGGAGATTTAATTTGCTCGTAGATTTAATGTAGATTTTAATAGTGAAGTTAACACTTTTACACTCCGCGAGAGAGTTGCAAACCTGTTATCGCATGTTTTCTTTAGATCGCAGTAAAATTGAATTTTATTCAATCTCCAGCTGCGCTGAAAATGTTGTTCTGCTTTTTGAAAGAATGTATATATATATATATATATATATATATATATATATATATATATATATATATATCGTGTGTGCGGTGTAATAATTAATAGTCGGAGAGAGAGAATGAGGGTTTAAAAAAAAGGAGTGCTTTAAAAATTATAGCACATCTTTTTGATAAATACCTCTTGCTCGGGGGACGAAATTCAGTGATGGAGTGTATTTTTTTCTAGATCTCATAAAGCATGAAAGATATATTAATATAAATGGTCCTGTGATCAGACTATTTGTCACGCGCAGCAAAAGTCATGAAAAAAAATGATCTTACAATTCAAATTTCTTTGATAATTATCCTTAAGATATTTGATTTTTTTTAAAATTACTTAAAAGTATCTTTTTAGAAAAAGGAGAAAAAGGTTGAAATCAGACCTTGGGTTTTCTTAGAGTTTAGGAGAAAACAGAAAGCAATAGTAGAGTACTTCTTTTATTCATTGTGCGACCGTTCAAGCCTAACAGAATTAACCTTAATTTGTGGATCGGATTCACTTCCTGGATCAGAATATTAATAGAATAATTCCTTTAATGAAAAAGTTTAAGAAAAAGTGCAAAAACGATTTTAAAAATAGAAAAAAGAAACTATCACACTCAAGTCGTTAAGATTGCGATTAATTTAGGTTGTATTTTTTTGGAATTAAGCTGAACATTTCCAGAAAGTAAATTCGATAAAATACATTAAAGATTGAAATTGATTCCGCGGGACAAAACAAGTGGCATGATACATGATTCAGTTGAAACTATCGTATATAGAAGATAGGTTGCTTATTTATTGGAAGTGACTTTGCAACGTGCCAAGTACTTATATCAATGTCAAAGTGTCGACACTTGGTGCTTCCACTTTAGGCGAGAGAAGCTCGCGACATCCATAGCAACCAAGAAACTTGCGAGAGAGAAAAGTTGGCTGTTCCCTGCTTGAACTCTGCGTGTCAAATCTTCTCTTGCCTTGCATCCCATATCTTTTGCCTCTCCCACTATTTTCCATCTTGCTTTCTCGCTTATATACTTTTCTCCATCGTGTCCCATCTTTCTTGCCGCGCCTCACATGCAGCACATATGTATGCTCAGCACGCACTATCCATAAATAATGGGTGCGCAAGAGTTTGTCGGCCAGAAGCGCGGAAAGTAGCTTCGAAAGCAGCTTTTCCAAGTTCCGATTTTGCGTTATTACGCTCGAATAGTACCAAAGGAGAATGATGGGGAAAATCGAAGTTTTCTTTTTTCTTTTTTTTTGGTGTGTATGTGCCAATGAAAGATCGTGAAAAGATTACTGCACGTAGCTTAGTGGAAAAAACGCCATTTCTCGAACGCCATCAAATACGAAAAGACACTTGAGCACAACACGTGCGACCTCGTTTCTTTCGCAAAGGGGCCTAATAAATTTTAAACCGCCTGGACAATTGCCGTGAAATCGCTATCCTTATACCATCGTTTTATAACTTACATTCTCCTCTCTTATCCTTTTTTTCACCTGAAAAATGACTTTCGTATTTTGACCCCGGCACATGAAAAAAAAAATTCCAATAAATTATCGCTAGTTTTAGATTTTTCCTTATATATTCGATTGATTTTATATATTCTGCTTTTATTACTCGGGGATATTTATTTTCAATTTCATTTCGCTCGATAACGAATGGGAAATTCATTTTTCTGAATAAATTCCATCAAATATTTGTTGAAAGTAAATCATCAATTTTTTTCAGAATAGAAAAAGATTTGAAATAGTTTTTTTTTTTTTTTTTTTTTTTTTTTTTTTAATTTCTTAGAACAATAAAAATGTGAAAGCTTTTACAAAATTAATTTTCTAGAATACGATTTGTCAGCAAAACCACTCTTCTTAAAGGGTTAAATATCCTGGAAGCTTAGTTACGTACGAGTAGTTACTTACTCGGGTCACGTAAAACCCCTTTGCGACTTCATTCAGGGCGAACAAGTTCTAAGGACGATAACTTGTAACTTAGTGCAGCTTACGTGGCTGTAACTTAGTACGCGAAATTGCGAAAACGACGTTCCGTAGAAAGAATTGGATCTCTTGTGCGCAAGGAGGAAGCAGCAAGGAAGCGATTCTTTCCTTTTTCTGCTTGTATTTATCTCTTTATATATATATTGTGTTTCTCTACTTTTCCAAGTCAGTTTACGAAACATGGATCTATATATAGGTATAAGCGAGGCGCCTGTCCATCAGAATGATAAATCGACCAAAATAATGGTGCAAGATAATAATTCGTGATTAGGAACTCAACTCCTTTTGGGACTAGAGTCTCATCATCTTCATGGTACAATACTTCGCAAATGATGTTTGTTAGTTGTTGTTTAGCAGCTTCTCAAACTATCCTTCCTTCCTTTTTACAAGTTGCTTCTTCCTCTTTCTGATTTGCTTTCTTACTTTTCTCAACCCCAATAACTTTTGTAATTTTATTACTTTACTTTAAAATTTCTCGCTCATGTGATAAAATAAATAAAAAATCTTGAGTATAAACGTATAATTTATTAATTTTAAAATTTTCACAAACAATCGTTCACAATTAACATTTCTAATTTTAATTTCACTTTAACTCTAAAACATTTTAAATCTAGATCAATAATCGATAATCGATTATTTCACATTTTATATATTGTAATCGATTATCACTCTACTTCATTTCATTCAACTTAACCTTAAATTTTCTTGATAATTTTTGACATATTCTGAAAATTTTTTTTAAAAAAAATTCTTCTTTTAATGTCCTTATATTTGATATTTTGAAATAATAATTGTACCCGAAGAGGATGCACAATGCATCGAAACGTTGTACATTAAATTTTCAATAAACAGCAAATATAATAACCGTTTAATAGGCGCCTCGTAAAAAATTTTTCAATCAAAGTTAATTGAAAACGGAGTAAAATAATAATCAACAAAAAAAGCTTGAGTGTCTGAGATTATATAAATTTTATATACAAAATATTTTTATTATAATAATCAATGTAATAAAAAATATATAATAATCGCATGTATTAACTCTATTTCCCTGTTAGCGGTGAGGTTTGTCGTCTGCTACGCGACTTACGCGCCAGTTTTGAATTTAACGAACTAACAAAAGCCCGCGAAATTCAATTTGATTTTATAATAAAATTTTAGTAGGGAAAAACGACATAATAATTAAAAATGACTTGTGCTGATGTATTATTCAAAAAAAAGGAAATTTTAAAATAAATGATAGAAAACATCTCAGGGGTAAAATTTTTCCGGAAAAATGTTGATCTGACAATGAATACACGTAATGTGAAAATGTTGAAAATTAAGTTGAAGTTAATATTGAAGATGTAAGTCTTGGGATGGAAAGTCTGGCAAAATGACAGGTTGGAGGACTCAAAGGGGTCGTTTGTCTCACGACCCTGAGGTGCTCGTTGTGAGCAAGCCTCCAGGAGGACTCCATGGCGAACTTCAGGGTCGACAGAAAACGGTAAGGAGTATCTAGGGAGCTGTTCGTCATCTCTGATAACTCTCCCAACACTCTGGATCATAGAATCCCTTAGTCTCATGCCTGGCAACCCTTGGGAAACACCTCATTCACCCTCCACCACTTGCCATCTCTTCCCTTGTACCTTGGTTATCATATACCTGTCTACCATTATCAGACCTTTGCTCTTTTACCTTTACTTTATCCTGAAAAAAAGATTTTTCATTTATTTATTTTTTATAAAAAATACACTTTTTTTATATTAAAAACATTTTTTCATTATTTTAAAATATTTACTTTTACTACTACTTAGAAATCTTTTTTTTTTCATCGTAAAGTAAATAAATTCAATTTGGTGAATATTTTCAAATGATTTCCACTATTTTTGCATTCTTAAAAAAACATCTCTGGAATTCTACCGAAGACTCTTAAAATCTTTCTGACACTATTGGAATATTTTAAGAGCTGGTAAAATATTCTGCCGCCTTGTCGAATATTTGCGAGTTTTTTTAAATTTTTCAAAAGACTATAAGTTTTCTATTGATTTTTTTCTTGTAACAAAAATGAAAGAGATTTTTTTTTTATTTAAAATTGTAATTTCTTCTTTTTTTTTTAATTTCAATTAAATGTTAATTTGATTTTTGCTTTTAAGATACTTAAGCTTAATGAAGGCAATAAAATTAATTTCCTATAATGGTAGAACGACTTCTAATTTTTCTCCTCACTCTGAGAGTGGATGTCACGCGAGTTACCAGGAAACTGGAATGAGTTTAAGTGGGTCAGTGTAGGCTTAAATGGATTTAAGAAAATTGAAGTTGACTTTTAGCTTCAAGTCTTATAGTAGACCATTTTCATAAGAATTAGGTTTGTCGTTCGTTGCGAGACAAATGAAACCTTTTCCTTGATTTGTCGCTTCGTTTAACCTGACATAAACCGTAGGGGGTTCGTGTGAATGAAACAAAAATCAGACTTGGACAAATGGTCTTTTTTTTCTCAACAGAAAAAAAGAACAAAAAAAAAAAAAAGAAAACAATAAGTAAAATGTCAACTTGAAACAAAAAGTATACAAATGCTACAAATAAGAGGTAAATAATTTATCAGTGACTTAGTAGTACAAGTCAATATCAGTCAGACAAAAATTTTCTTCATTAAGAACTTGAATATAAAAAAATATCTCAAATAATTTGTATAAAAAAAAGAAATCTAATGATTTTAATGAAAAAAGCTTCAATGGAAAAAAAGTATATATGATGTTTATTTTCGATCCAACAAATCATTTCTCTTGGCCGATGCGCAAGAGAGAGAGAGAGAGAGAGAGAGAGAGAGAGAGAGAGAGAGAGAGAGAGAGAGAGAGAGAGAGAGAGAGAGAGAGAGAGAGAGAGAGAGAGAGAGAGAGAGAGAGAGAGATTTATGAGCCGTGAGAAACTAATATAGCATCAGGCGTAAAAATTCGTTAAAAACTAGTCAGAAGGAAGTTGCACTTTTTTGCTATATATGGGAATGATCGATTGCAATGGATCAATCGATTTGTTCGGCAATGGGACTTTAGACATCGTTGATTTGTCATTTCCTTCAACTCCGGAGATGCGGAATGCTAGTTTGCTCGCGAAAATTTCCAGTGGATGGGGGAGTTGTTTACCTTTTGAATCGAGAGTAGATCGATCGTCTTCAATCGAGAGAGAAATAGTGCGAGAGAAGAATATATACATATATATATAGAAATAGAATACAAAGGAAAAAAAAATCTCTCTTCTAGTTTCTTCAACGAAAAATCTCAACAAATTCCACTTTTTCCAAGGTTTTAGCAATACCTATGAAAAATCACTCCACGGGGCCAAAGGCGAGTCGGACATAAATATTTCGGAGCGACGCGATATCGCGAAAGGTTGTTTATCAAGTCTCTTTCACCCACAATGAAACTTTTGACCTATATTTATTTTTGTTTTCATACATTCAGTTCTTATATTTATAAAATAAAAAAGCAAGTAAAACATATATGTCATTGAATTTGAAAAATACATGATTCTAATTTGGTTCTGCTGAAAATAACTTTTTTTTAATTTTGTTATTCATCATTAATATAAAACAAACCTTTTTTTTAATTTTGTTATTCATCATTAATATAAAACAAACCTTTTTTTAATTTTGTTATTCATCATTAATATAAAACAACCTTTTTTTAATTTTGTTATTGATCATTAATATAAAACAACCTTTTTTAATTTTTGTTATTCATCATTAATATAAAACAAACCTTTTTTTTAATTTTGTTATTCATCATTAATATAAAACAAACCTTTTTTTTAATTTTGTTATTCATCATTAATATAAAACAAACCTTTTTTTAATTTTGTTATTCATCATTAATATAAAACAACCTTTTTTTAATTTTGTTATTGATCATTAATATAAAACAACCTTTTTTAATTTTTGTTATTCATCATTAATATAAAACAAACCTTTTTTTTTAATTTTGTTATTCATCATTAATATAAAACAAACCTTTTTTTAATTTTGTTATTCATCATTAATATAAAACAAACCTTTTTTTAATATGTTATTCATCATTAATATAAAACAACCTTTTTTTAATTTTGTTATTCATCATTAATATAAAACAACCTTTTTTAATTTTTAAAATACGAAATTTTAAAATCAGTTCTAAAAGAAATAAATATTTCATTTTAAAAATATATTTAACTTACAATTTTCAACTATCCTTGGAAAATTTTTATCACGTTATTGTGTGAAAAGTGGTAAAAGTCGGTTTTTACACAAAATAAAAGCAGAGACAAATTCTAGGACGATTTCGTTCCATTCTCTTTAGGAAATTTGGTTCTGCGGAAAATAACTTGCTGATTTTTTTTTTCTGTAAAATAAAAATAAACGAATCCGAAATTTTTGTGTTTTAAGCACAGAGTTGTATAAACAATAATACTCTAAATATAGTAGAGATCGCCATATGCGGTGAATGCAGTTTATAGATTGCCACATTGTGTAGAGAATGGCCGAAGAAATAGAAATGAAACAAAGACGAGGCGATTGCTCGTAATTTTTCGCGTCTGCGAGAAACAACCATCGTTCCTTGTTCTCTAGGCGTTAGTCTTGTTTCTTTCTTTTCTCTATCTTTTTCTTCTTTTTCTTTTTCATTCTCCCGCAACTCCTTAACCTCCCCTTCCTCTCTTTCAACCACTATTTTCCTCGATGTTATTACTCGCAACATCTCTTCGCGTCCTGGGAGTGCTTTACCCTCCATTCTTCCGTTTTCACGACAAGGAATGAAATTTTCTTCTAAGTTCAACGAGAATCCCAACCCCCCCATATAATATATCGTCCCGTCGCAATATATCGGCAGAATAAATCCCATTTATTCGATTGCACACTTTCTAGACGTCTGCATACGAGTTGCGAACATAAAAGCTCAGTTTACAAGTGAGCAGTCACGTGTGTAAAATGTATTTGAGGCACTCACTAAACAGGGCACCTTTGAATTCAAAGGTTATCGAACTTGATATCCCGATCTCCTCTATGTGCCTCTCTCTTTTCATTTATAAATAATCATAAAATGCAAACAAAAAAAAAAAAATAAGAAAGAAAACACAAAGGCCAAAGGAAAACGTTCTATTTATGAAAGAAATAAAATCCTCCCGCTAATAAAATCATAAGATAATAAATATGAAATAAAATTTAAAAAGAATTGAGAAGAAAAATTTAATAGAATGTAAAAAAAAAATGAAATTAGATTATTGAGAAAATTTTTTTTTTTTAATATCATGGATAAAAATAATAAAATTAAATTATAATGTTCTTTTGTATTCTTAATCAATATTAAACAGGCAGATAATCTATTTTATTATTCGATAGCAATATTCGTAACACTGGTTATAAATAAACACGCGTATATATGATATTCAAATTTTGTAGCTGACAAGTATTTGCTTCACATATTAAGTCGTAAACTCACTCTCTGAATGCAAGCTGGCATTATTTGATACGTATCTTACGGTTTTAGAGGGCAAGTAAGTACAGTTAACCCCCCTTTCAGGTTATGGGATATAACGTCATACCATTCAAGTTGCACTGAGTCTGAACAGTTATATGGTCCATCCTTCGAAAATATACAATCTTCTCTTCCTTTTGTCTTTATCTCGCTTATTGCATTTTTAATTGCACCTTCATTATTCATTAAAAACTCATTAAAGTCTATTTTCACTTCTGTAGAGAATTCTAATTCACATATATATGTGGGTTATAGTTCCGTTATTATTATTTATTTTTCCAAAAATATTTAATTATTTTTAACAAATATATTTTCCTTTCAAATATAGTATAATTTTTGTAGGTCAATCTTCGGATGATATCAGCTAGCATAGGCAAAATTTTTTGAGCCATTGTTTATTTACAAATATATTTATATAATTAAAAATATTCCCTCATAACAAAAGGATATCCATAGGATATCCATATCAATGGTCGATATCCTAGAATATTCCCCAAGATATCTTGGGATATCCATAGGATATTCCCTCATAACAAAAGGATATCCCTAGGATATCCATATCAATGGTCGATATCCTAGAACAGTCCCCAGGATATCTTGGGATATCCATAGGATATCCCTAGGATATCCAAACCGCCGGTCTGTGGGACATCAACAGGAAATCCATAGGATATCTACAGGATATCTCTAAGATAAGGATATCCAAACCGCCCATTTTTTGGATATCCTTAAGAGATCCTTTTGATATCCATAGGACATGTATTAGGGTTACATTTATTTTAAAAATTATTTATTTATTATTAAATAAGTCAGTGACATTATGAAATCAAGTTACGTAATTGTTATGTAATATTATAAAAAATGCTTTTTAGAAAAAAAAGAGAGAATGTTCCCTTAAAAGTGAAAAAGCGAGGTGCAAAGCGACATCGCGTGCAATCCTTCCTGTGAAAGGTGAAAGCTCATAAAGAGGGTCTTGGCTTTCAAGAGGTCGCGAAAGTTGAGAATGTTTGTCACATTTTTCACTAAACATTCCGCGTCGTGATTCACTTAAATGGTGAAAAAAAAATTGTCTACCACACACTACTTTTTTCTTCTTCTAAATAATAGAGAAAAAAAACTAATTTAAAATACAGGATATAATTTTAAAATACTTCAAAGTTTTTTGAAAAAAAAATGGTTTGGACTGAATTTCAAATCACAATTTAATGTGTTTAAAAGTGACAGACGTTCTAAAACTTAATTTCCCAAGTTCTATAGTGAAGATGTTTAATAAAGTCATAGATTATTCATGCAAAATGTACGGTATAAATTTCGTGACTACTTCTTCTAAGTTAAATTGTAATGAATCTTGACAAAAACTCTTTAATATTTAAACTTCAATATTTTTCATCACGTTAAAAATTAATTTCGTTGTCATTTCTTGTTTCGTACTTTTGGTATTAAATTCAACATGGTTTTAAAAATATATAGTGAAAATTGATTTCCCACGGAGCATGGAGTCCACTTGAGAAAGAGATTATCTCCCATGCTATACACAAGGACAGTGACTTCCGAGCCATCTGGATGATCCAGTGAATTAAGTATAGCTCTCTCTCTCTTTCTCTTGAAGACTCTAATCGGCCAGACAAGTGGGCAAAAGCTTATCTTCCGTTAAATACGGTTTAATGGACCAATTTATAAGATATTGATTCGCCTTTAGTCGCTTATTCTCGAATGCTTCTGCGGGCGAGTGTTCAGGTTCACTCATGGATGAAGTCGAACACTCTACATTTAAATATTCTCACCCGGGAAACACTAACATACTTTCAACATTTTCAATTAATCGAATCTATTATGTGAAAAATTATCAGATATATAGAAATAATTTTACGTTTCTTTAAGTTACTGTATCTAAAATTTTTATTCTCTTTTGTAAAAAGAAACAATGTTTTTGTTAGTACTATTTTTTAAGGTATATTTTTATATACCTTAAAGTTTGTTCTTACAGATTTCATTATTTATGATCTCAAGTTCTTCTTTTCATTTATCTCATCTTTCTAAAATAAGAATTTTTCTCCATCAATAAATAAAAAATTTGTAAAGAATGTAGCAGGTGTGGAGTAATATCTGTATTAAATTTTTCTCTTTAGATTTCCTTTTCCGATGGACATTCAGTTAGTTTCAATGGCGTCCAATTAGGCGGAACACCCACACTCTCATATACACAGGGACTGGTGTAAATCCGACATAATTCAGACACTCGGCTCTACGGAATCCGATGCCGTAAATTACTGGTTTCCAATTTCCAGAAGCCGCGGTGTACTCTCGCGCTTACTCTATACATGTATTGTGTGTGTATATATGTGTACACGCGCGCAAAGGAGAGAGAGAGAGAGAGAGAGCATACGTCGGTCATATGGGAAGCGTTTAATTATCCTCGGCTCTCGGGTATTCCAGTGCAACGGTCGCGGCTACCGGATTTCCGGTACCTAGACGTCTGAAAATCCTGTTACAGTTTAATTGTTAATTTACCACCTCAGCTACCTGCGTCACTTCGAAGTATAACCAGAACATTGTTATACGACGAAAACAATATAGTTGTCCTTTAAAATTTTCCTTCTAAGACAATTTTGATAATGGATTTAATAATTTTTCTTTGATTGATGTTTAAGATGAGTTTATTCATTATTAGCAAATTTACCTTAATTCTATTTAGCGCTTTATTACTACTATAATTATACGTAATGACTGTACTAAGAAAAACAAATTGCCCTCCATGGAGGACAAGTACGAGACTCAGGGGAACATAACGTGTCCTTTATGGCGGACAACCACTTACCATAAACCCAGTTGAGGAACGAGAGACTTTAATTACGCACAGGTTTGTGCTTTGTCAACAAGGACAAGTTGCACTACTTTATTATATAAAAAAGAAACATAATCTGTTTAACATCTGTTTCCCTCAAATTTTTATAAATTCATTCGATTTTTTTGAATTTAATCATAAATTGTTAAAATTAAATAAATATATTTTTAAAGGAAAAAAATCTATTTGAATTTCATTTAAAAATTAATTTTATTAAACTCTATGGAGAAGAAAATATCTTTTTGTAAGTAGTTTAGGTCAACGATCCGTCAGACATGTATGTCGTAAAAGTGCAGTCAATTATTAAGAAACGAAAGATTCTTTGATATCTTAATGTAGGCAATACCTTAACGAGAATCGTCAATCATTTTTTTATCGAAAACAAATCTTTTTTTTATGCAACCTGTTTTGCTGTAATTTTAAACGAAATTGATTTTTTCATAAAAATAATTCTCCTGCATATATGTATGTCCAGTAAATCCTAATATCTAATAGAAGGTTCATGTCTTTATCGCGCTTTTAATTATATCCGCTTTTTTAATATAAAACAACATTTTTTTTAATTCTGTTATTCATCATTAATATAAAACAACCTTTTTTTAATTTTGTTATTCATCATTAATATAAAACAAACCTTTTTTTTAATTATGTTATTCATCATTAATATAAAACAAACCTTTTTTTTAATTATGTTATTCATCATTTATATAAAACAACCTTTTTTTAATTTTGTTATTCATCATTAATATAAAACAAACCTTTTTTTAATTATGTTATTCATCATTAATATAAAACAAACCTTTTTTTTAATTATGTTATTCATCATTTATATAAAACAACCTTTTTTTAATTTTGTTATTCATCATTAATATAAAACAAACCTTTTTTTTAATTATGTTATTCATCATTAATATAAAACAAACCTTTTTTTTTAATTATGTTATTCATCATTAATATAAAACAACCTTTTTTTAATTTTGTTATTTATCATTAATATAAAACAACCTTTTTTTTTTTAAAATACAAAATTTTAAAATCAGTTCTAAAAGAAATAAATATTTTATTTTAGAAATATATTTAACTTTTAAATTTCAACTATCCTTGGAAAATTTTTATCACATTATTGTGTGAAAGTGGTAAAAGTTGGTTTTTACACAAAATAAAAGCAGAGGCAAATTCTAGGACGATTTCGTTCCATTCTCTTTGGAAAAATTCATCGTTCAAATAATGCGGAAATAGTGAGATTCTGAGGGCTGTCTGAGAAATCGTGTATATATGAAAAGAGGCGAGAAAGAGAGACAAGAAAGAAACGAAAGCAAAGAGGCTAAGGAGTGTTCAGGAGAGGAGAAAATCTTCAACTTTGACGGTATATAGAGGATTTTGTGAGAGAGATTCACGAGAAGAAGAGAGAAAGAAGAGAAGGCGTGTAATATAAAAAGCAAATATTGCGAAATATATTAGTTCAGCAAACGAGGTTTTCCCCCGCTTGTGCATCTAGAAAGTCCCTAAACTCAATAATAGCTGTCTGCCTTTGATGCCTAAACGGATCTTTTCATATGCAAAGAATCCCTGCAATATTTATTATATACGTATTTGTTGGTCGAGACGAGCTCACATATAAAGCCTATAAAGAGTGAAACGTATTTTCGGATTTACTATTCGAATTGGGATACGTGACCCAGTAGAAGCCAAAGCTCTTTTTCTCCAGTTATTTTTACTTATTCCACCATTTTCCACGAGAAAAATATATTCTGTTTTCAAACACCGTTTTTCTTTACAAATATTTTTGCAAAAACTAATTTTTATTACTTTTTTGTTTTGTCACTTTATTGTCCAGTCTTAACAGTTGGGTAAACAGGAAAGTTAGACGAGCTTCTCATTTCTTCATTGACAAAAGCCGCAAGTGAATGGCGCTAACTTCAATTGGATTTAGCACGTCGCCCCAAGCAAACAACTCGATTAGCGTGCCGACAATAATCCAAGTTGCTTAGGCCTTGATATAACAGTCTACTCGACAATTTGCTTATGTAAACACTCTTTCATTATTGTCCGCATATAAGCAACGATTCTCCCTTCTCTCTTGGCATTAATCCAAAACCGTAAATAATACGAGGAAATTTGATATTGATTTTACTTTTCATCCTTATCTCAAATAAAATTGAATTATTGTTATAACACTTCAAAACAAGAATTTCTTCATTGAAACATTTCTTATAAAGACCGTTACTAAACGCAACTGCGCTTGCGCTACTGTACCTCTCTAATTGGTAGTAAAAAAGCTCTCTAATTTAAAACACAATCTAAAACTTTTTAGAAAACAATTTTTTTTTACTAATTTTATAATAATTAAAAATTTCTAGTTAAATTGTGAAAGAACTATTTTACATTTAAAAAAAAAATTGATAAGTTTATCTGCTGAAATTCTCTCGACTGATTCTGAAGCTTTGCATTAAACAGAGTTTCGACTTGGAAGCCCCCTGGTAATGGAGAAGTCAGTCAAGCTGCGCAAGTTACACACACCCCGAGTCCGTAACGGGCTATTTAGCCCGGACTCGTTTAACTTTTAGCTCTCGCGCTGCCCACTAACCTGCCACTGGGGCCAATGAAGAGCACCTTATTCAAGCATTCACCCGGCAAAGCCTGAAATTTCCTTTCAAACTTTTCCTCTTCTTTATGCAGCCGATCAAAGAGTAATCAACGTCAGAAAAAAGGAATTCGATCGATTTCAAACGAGACGTGATTATAGTTTTTTATTGAAACCTACTATTCAATCTATTCCTCGCCAAAAAAATTAAGAGAATTTCATTTTTTTTTAAATTTCCTATAATTCACTTTTAAAATTATTGCAAAATTTACTCTAATTATAAAAGAATCGATATTTAAATTATTTGAAAAAAAGGATTTTTAATTAAAAATCTAAAATTCAATTTTACTTAGTTAATAAATACTAAGTTTGAAAAATTTTAATAAATTAAATTCTACTTAACTTAAAATAGTTGGCCAGCATCCGAAAGAATTTCCGGTACAGATAAAAAAATTTTTTTTTGCTCGTAAAGCGGCTATTTTTGGAATGCGATGGGGCTTTTATATCGATGATAAGAAAGAGGCAAAAAAAAGCGTTGTCGTCAGTGCTGAGCACGATACTCGAAGGCGTCTGGTAGCTTCGCCGCGGGGTGTGCGACAAAATCAAAGAAATTCCATGAGAATGAGAGAGAGACTCGCCCAAGGAACATATCTGTACGTGAGGTGGAAGAAACGGAAGCGGGCATAGGCGAGAGCGATAAAAAGAGATAAAAGGTGACGGATGGACGTGCACGTGGCGCCTAGTTGGAAAGTGGTGGTGGTGTAGGATGGCAGCGATATTCTGCCAGAAGAAGAAAAGGGAAATAGGACCGCTTTTGCTCAAGCTTCATTCCTCGAAAGGAAGATTGAGAGAAAGAGTGAGCAAGAGAAAGAGAGAGAATCTTGGCACGCGTATGGAATACTGGGCTTCTGCCATTCAAAAAATACCCAAGAAAAAGTTCGTTTCTTTTCATCCAAACGAATTTTCTATCCAGATCTTTTTATAAAAATGTACTTCTGTCAGATAGTAAATCTTGAAATTAATCATTCTTTCTGCTCACTTAAAAATGGTACGCCGTTGGATTAATAGTTAGTTATCAGTAGTTCATACGTTACCTATTTCAATTTTATTATTCATCATTAATACAAAACAAACCTTTTTTTTAATTATGTTATTCATCATTAATAAAAAAACAACCTTTTTTTAATTTTGTTATTCATCATTAATATAAAACAAACCTTTTTTTAATTATGTTTTAATTTTGTTATTCATCATTAATATAAAACAAACCTTTGTTTTAATTTTGTTATTAATTATTAATATAAAACAAACCTTTGTTTTAATTTTGTTATTCATCATTAATGTAAAACAAACCTTTGTTTTAATTTTGTTATTCATTATTAATATAAAACAAACCTTTTTTTAATTATGTTACTCATCATTAATATAAAACAACCTTTTTTTAATTTTGTTATTCATCATTAATATAAAACAAACCTTTTTTTTAATTTTTTTATTCATCATTAATATAAAACAACCTTTTTTAATTTTTTTATTCATCATTAATATAAAACAACCTTTTTTAACTTTGTTACTTACATTGAGTGCGTGCTACAAATTCGATGAAGTCGATCATAAGTTTGCAAACTGTAGTAGAAGCCCAAGCTACTTCTTATGTAGAGAAAAGTGTTAGAAATAAAGTTAATCGAGTATTTTCTACATTTACATATTGTGTTTTCAATAGTCGCAAAATAAATAAATTAATTTTTTCATATAAAAATAGACTTAATTAAATTTGAAAATTACATCTAAGATAATTTTTTTCTAATTTTAAAATCGTGTCGTGGATTTAAAGTTCAATGGATCTTTTGCTCGGGGGCTTAGTGAAACCTTGTCGAATTTTGCTATCTACTTTTCCTATTCAACGAGTAGAAGCTTATACATATACATAGATACATAAGAGTCTTCCCTTAACCTCAGGGGATTCGCTATACATATATATCGTTAAAGGGAAATTTACGCCGGGGACAATTAAAAGATTAAAGCTCGCCGTACGAGTAAAAGATGGATCGGCAACCAATTCGTCGGTGTTTCTTACAACCGTTATTATGCGGCACCTATCATACTTTGCTCTTTGTGTACGTCGCGGGGGAAATAATTTGTTGAGCCCTAATGCCCGGTTTCGATGCTTTTCACGACGCGTTCAACAGATTTATCGGCACCTCAACGATTACTCTCAACACATTCTCATCACATGCAACGCGGCAAAATTCATTTCCCAGGGCCGTATATTATCTTCCATATATATTATATATACTCAAACATTATTGCCAATTATATTTGAAAATTAATTTTTTTTTATATCTGATTCGCAATTTCTATTATCGTTAATACTTATATTTGTTTTAAAAATTTTACTGTGTATTTAAAAAAATCTAAATATTAATAAAATTAATCTATCTTTTATTTTTCTATTTCTTATTATTCTCATATTAGGGAATAGTGCTTTTAAGCTACTATACAATCATTTTAAAAACCTGCGAAATTTAGTACGTCTGAGGTGGAATTAAGTCGCTAGTTAGCATTAAAATATCTGGTTAAAAAAAAATATAATCTCTAGGATATCAACGCATTTTCTTTGCCAACAGCTGTGTTTAGCCTTTGCAGGCGTTTCTAAGGAACGGGTGCGCTTATTATATGCTCTCGTGCAACCTGCCCCTTAGTCGACATTATGAGATCCGGCAGAGAGGCAAAAAAAAAGAAAAAAAAAGAAACGAGGAGAATGAGATCTTGAGATAGAGAGAAAACGTTTATGAAGATCACGGCATACAGATTGCCGATAGGTATTATTCACTGTGTTGCAGTATCGAACATCGTGATTTATGATTTTCTCAAGATAAGCACGTCACTCATTTTTTTTTATCAATTATTTCGCATTTTTCTTATTTCACAAAGAGTAAGCATTGGTGTGAAAAAATTGATTGTATAATAAACAAGCATTCTGATCATCAATTATTCAATATTGATTTGTTGATAAAACTTATTTATAAATTGTAGATGTCACAGGAATATAATTATAATTTCCTTCTTTAAATACTTTTTCTCATTTCTAAAGTGATATTTATTTCTTCATCTATAAAATATTATTCTCTATTTTACTTTTATTATTTTCTATTCATTATTTATTTTTATTATAAAAATTATTTCAATATTATTAATTTTCTTTTTGACAAATATTTTTCATTGATATTCCAAAATTTGAAAAATTCGAATAAAATTCTAAAACTTTTGCAACACTAAACTCGTTTAAAATTCTTTCCATATTCAATAAATTCCTATTTTTTTAATTATAAAATTCTGAAAATCTTTTTTCTGAAAAAAATCATAAGTAACGATATTATTTTGTTTCATTATTTCCACGCGATCCAATTATTTCATTTTCAATTTGCCGTTGTGTTCAAGTTATTTTTCGCGGCAAATGTGCAAAAAAGGATTGTAAATGTGATCACATTAGGAGAATGGCTTCCGTGAATAATGCATAATCAGAATTAGTTATAAGCTTCCAAGTGCGCGAATTCACTCTGGTCTCATTTTCATCTGCAAGATGAGAAGAGAGAAAGGGAGTAAAAATAAAAAAAAAAATTGGAAAAAAGCGCGGAAATAAGCTCGTCATTCCTGAGGGGGTCTGGAATGTCGTCTACACAATGGCAAAATAAAAAAAAAAAAAAGTGTGCCTCGTGCCGGCCAACGTCCAACTAAAACTCGGAAGCGCAACTTTATTTACGAGCCTTGCCTGTTTACTTTCCGGCAGCAATTACAATGCGATTTATAGTAATTACAACTTTTACTAGCCTGGCTGCACCCACGCTCTCCTTCTTTAACCCATCTCTCTCACTATCGAGTGTCTTGTTCATTTACTTTCTCACACACATTCGCGTCTCACTTATTGTCTCTATATCTATCCTTTTCCCTCTGCCTATATTCGACCTCGGCAAAAGATCGTTAATCTCACTTTTGACCTGGGACACGCATACAATGAATTGGTTTCACGAATTACCTTTTCACCTCGTTACACGATCGATAGTGAGGAATTTTTGAATATGCATACTGTTACGACCCAAATCTTTTTAATAATTATTATTTTAATTTAAATATTATCGATTCTTTGCCCTCATTCTGAATAATTTTTATAATAGTAATTATAAAAGAATTCAAAATTACGCGAGTTACCAAAAACTATGTGACGCGTATGACTATTGTCTAGCAGACGACAAAACCGCATTTCTTATCTAGAATAAAATTTAATCAATTAACTGGAATATAATTGGCTAATTTATAATCACATGATTGCGGATCCTTTGAAATTCCTTAGGATAAAGATACCTCGTCTTATTAAATCGTCACTGATCTGGTGAAACAAAACTTAAACCTAATTTATCTCGAAAATATAACACTTTTATTAAAGTATGACTCTTTACCGGAAAAAATAATTATCTCAAGTATTTAAATTTAAAAAATTATGTAAATTCATAGAGAATTGTGGCGTTAGAACGGAATTTTATAAGTAAATATTGTGCACTTGTAGGAAATGACAGCCATGTTGTCTGTGATTTTGGGTCCATTGTAGGTATCTGACATCTGTTGGCGAGCAGGCGTAGTAGTTTACTTACCGTGCTTTACTTATCAAGCTCGCCAACAGATGTCAGATACGTACATTGGACCCAAAATCACAGACAACATGGCTGTCATTTCCTACAAGTTCACAATATTTACTTACAAAATTTCGTTCTAACGCCACAATTCTCAATGAATTTGCATAATTTTTTTTAGATTTAAATACTTGAGATAATTATTGTTTCCGATACAGAGACATATTTTAATAAAAGTTTACGAGCTAAATTAGGTTTAAGTTTTATTTCAATTCCGCAACACCTTTATTTCACTATAGAGTGATAGCCGGAGTATATTTCTTCTTTTTCGTCCTTGTAAATATGGTTTGAAGTTACTTTATTTTTATCATATTCTTGATAAAATAAAATATTTAAAAAGAGAAATTAAAAGTGAAACAAAAAGTGTCAGTCTTTTATAAAAAAAAAATCAATAACCCAATGGGGCAATATCAAGAAAATTCCCGAGGAGACTGAAATGGCAAGATCAATCTTCCTTGAATCGTGAGAGGAATACTCTCTCTCTCTCCCGGTATAATAATTTGTCGCGAGAGACGACACGTTTATTATTCCTGAGAAAATGTAACATCCGTAGTTTTGTTCCAGGTGCTTCATTTCGCTAGTGGAAGAATAGTATATGTCTGCTCTCTTCAGTCCCTAATCTCATACCGCGCCGGTGCCTTTCTTTGAGCTCTCTGAAGGTTATATATTGGACGGCTACGTGCCTCTGATGAGACTCGTTAGTTATTTTATCAGCCATTCAGCACCAGCTCGTGCTTTAAAATAACACAGAGCATTGACTTTTTCTTTCGTTTTAATTTTTCTTTCGCTATTTTTTTTTTTTTTTTTGAAGTAGAAAGAAAAAAAGATTATACGTCAATTGACCTCTCGATTCATCGTTAGTCAATCATTATTAATGCAATTCTCCGCAATACTTCAGATTAATCATTTTTCTTTTCAAATTGCATTTATCTCAAACCATTAATCTTTTTAATGTCTGTGAAAAATTTTAAAATACCATTCTATTTATTTCTGTACATCCATTTACATTAATTTTAAGAAAATATTTTTATCAGAGCCAATTTAATATTCCTATCTTTAAAATCAGAAATTCTTTTTTCTATATAATTTTGATTTCTCATTTAGATTAAAAAATAAATTAGAATCCTACAGCTTTTTATTAATATGTTAACTTCTTTTTCTTTTTTATTGATGACAAAACATTAAGGAAAACCATATAATTAATGACAGTAGGAAAATATGTGTAAATTAAGGTATAAAGGAGGTAATAATTTTTCTTTTACTAGGTCATGTGGCGAGAGAGATTTGAAATAAATTCGTTAAATGATAAATATTCTGCATGAGAGGCGGAACAAGACCATATCTCGAATCACTCGTTACGCCCATTTTAGTTGACTTTTTGAGTAATATGCAAATTTATCGTTAGGCAAATGTTTCGTCATCAGATTTGGAAATTTCATGTAAAACCACGCAAACTTCTGATTTCGTTGAACTATTTTTATTTCTAATTAATCTCGTAACGTTTTAAAAATTCTTTATTTTTAAAAAAAAAAAAAGTTTTCACTTTATTTTAATAAATCTAAAAATACTTCCATTTTAACTCAAGATAATTGATTTAATTTTTTTTTGTCAAAATTATATTTTAATATAATTTTCAGTATTTTAAGAATTGACACAGAAATTTTAATTTAAAAATTATATTTTTAAATATTGTTTATATATATTTTCACTCTATTTCTGAATATTCCCTTTAAATTTATATGATCTAATTTTATTTTTAAAACACGATATACTAGTCATAATGAAATACTTCGTTTTATTATTTTCAAATATCTTGTGTGTCACATTTGTCACTTAATCCAATTATAAATTCTCTTTGAAATATTTTTCAAGATTCTTTCTATATATAAGAAAAAGATTGATCTTCGTCGTCATTTTATTCGTTCTCTTGATTAAATCAACCCCAATTTCGTCTTTCATCCCCGCGTTCGGATCTTGAAGACGACGAAAGGTGAAAAGTACCATTTGGCTTCAACTTAAATCCTCAGCTGGAGAATAAAGTTGGCGCAAATGTTTCTAGCTGTAATAAAGCTCACGACGTAAAACGGTCCAGTTTCAAGTGCGCCCTGAGTTGTCCTTTATATACTTTTGCGCTAATTTACTCTTTCTCCTGTTTTTCAACGAAGACGATGAAGACGAAGTGACCTGTTTCTCCATTGTCTTCTTTTTTTTCACCCGCTTAAATTTTCCCTCGTATGCTTATCCCTTTTCTCTTTTTTTTACCCTTTTTCTTTTATTTATTTTTTCCCCTTTGTCTTATATTCTCTGTCTTCCTCATTTTTTCGTTTTACTTTTTACGTTTTTATTTTCATTTGCTTTTTTTATTCCTTTTTTTTTCTTTATTGTTTTAGTATAAGATTTACTTTCTCGTTTATTTATTTTAATTATACGTATTTGTTACATTTTATTTTAATTTTCTATTTTGCAATGACCCAAAAATAGTTTCAATTATCATTTTTCTTCGATTTCATTTCTTAATGAATAAAATTAATATTTATTTTTATAATATAAATATTTATTTAATTACAATTATTTTTTTATAAATATATAGTTTTTTCGTAAATTTGAATTACGCGGGCTTTCAAACTAGATGGCGCGCGTGAATATTGTCTAGCAGACGACAAAACGATACTATGCGCACGCATAGCTATTATAACCTTATTTTTCAATGAGACAATGAGAATCATACTTGTTAATTAAAGTTCTAGACATGTACTTTTAGGTAATAAATAATATTTTTTTTTTTGAAAAAATTCATGGTTTATTAAGAAAACATTATTTATTTTTAAATGATGTAACGTTAATATATAAAATAATCGGTTTAAGATGCATTCAAGAACGAATTCAAATTAACATGTGAATTATAAATAATATCAAATTATGTATTTATTTAACTTTCCACATATTTTAAATTCTGTATTTATTTTTTTTTATTTTTTTTTAGTTACCGACTATCGCAAGTGTTTTGTGGCTTCGGTCATATTTTCCTTTTCCTTTATCTCGGTGATCTTTTACGCAACACGATGGAGCCCATGCCTGGATAGGTTTGCCCTTCTTGACAACTTCTAGTCGCAAAGTTTACGGTGTACCCGCAACATTGAGTTTAACCGCTATTTTTCCCCCATGATAAATGAAATTGTTTCACGACTGGCGCTGCAAGAGCTCTCTCGTCTCTTCTATAGCCGTTCCTCAACTTTACGCCAATTTATAATATGCTCTCACTACACTGCACCATGAATCTTGCAGATGTTCTTTACTAGGCTGCTTCTAAAAATAATATTCTTCGTCGCTTAAAATATTTTTTATCAAAAAAACAAAAAAAAAAACAAAAATAGTTAAATTCAATTAAATTTTACATTAACTTATTAATATGTTAAATATTTAATACGTAATACCATTTGTTCACATCGTGTGACAATAATATATATTTATAGAAATGTTCTGATAAAAATTAATTAATTATAACATAATTTAACTTATTTAATATGTTACAAGAAAATATACTTGTCAATGTTACTTAATGAAATTAAATTTCTGATCGATTAATTATTGGTATAAAATTAAATTTGTATCGATACAATTGCGAGGAAAGATTGATTCAATAGTTTGTGAATATTTTATTAATATTGCTAATTCAGTTTAACAGAATTATACAAATTTAAACATTTAGATACAAATATAAATATATTTTTAAAATAGTAATATATAATCAAAAGTAAATAAATAGGTATGAAAAGAAAATTTTATCTTAAAATTTGGATAAAATTGAAGGATATATAAAAATCGGTTGTTCTAAATCTTTGATGATTTTTTTTTTAAAAAGTGTCTTTAAAGACATTTAAGAAGAGAGATAAGGGACAAGAGATGTATAGGAAAAACTCGTTAAATTGTGATAACTCTATCTACATGTAAATCTAATCTGGCAGACAAGCCACGACGATATCAAACCCCCGTTTAACATTGTCGATCCCCAAACTCTCTATAAGTTGGTGACTTAACCATAGTCGGAGGCTTACCATAACGGTTTCGCATACTAAGTTAACACCTTTACCTTAGAGAGACAGAGAGAGAGAGAGAGAGAGAGATTTAAACCACGAGTCAATTCTCAATCATCCCTTGTTTAATTTCACATTTTTCTAAATTATATTTATTTTTCTTTCTAATGTCACTTAAATTTTACTTAATTATAATTAATTAAATTATATTTCTGTTACAGTTCCAATTACACCGGTAACTGGTGTTACTGGCAGGCAGGTTCAACTTCCATGCAATATCCATTCGTCGCATAATGATGCTGTTGTCATGGTTCTCTGGTATAAAGAAGAAAGCAATGAACCAATTTATAGGTAAACTTTATTCAAACTATATTTTATTTGAAAATTTAAATTATTTAATTTCTCGATGATTAAATTGTTCTTTTTTTCAGAAAAAATTGTAATTCTAGTTTTTAAAAATTCGCGGGTAAATATTTTGTAAAAATTTATTCTTAGTGTTACCGACCGTAGAAAACGATATCGTAGTACACGATCACGCCGCACGCGCTGTTTCGCAGAACTCTCACGCATGCGCTCTAGCTACCGATCGCCTATATAAGTCGCAATTCTGCAGAAAATCGTTACTCTTTTGTTTCACAGGGTCGTTGAGGGTTTTACACATAATTACATTCGTTACAAGATGATGCAATCTTTTATAACTTAATTGTAAAATATGCAAAATATTATTTATTTTATGTTACGGTGACACTAAAAAAAAAAATATGAAATAGAAGACTGGTATGATTTGACCGTGATAAATTAAATTTTTTTACGGTTAATTGAATTTAGGTTACAAAATTTATTATGAAATTGTCGAATTTTTGGATTGGGAAATTTCGTTTTAAATTAAGAAATGTTAAAATTATTAAGTTAAAAACATTTGATTTTAATGACACTTAAAATTAGACACAATATTATAGGTTACTAACTAAAAATTGAAAAAAACAACAATAAATAATAAAAAATAATAATAAAAAATTGAAAAAATCAAAAAATTCTTAAAAAATTGCAAAATAACCCTTTTTCGGGATAAAATTGCAAAATAACCCTTTTTCAGGTTAAAATTGAAAAATAACCCTTTTTCGGGTTAAAATTGAAAAAAGATGTTACATAAAAATAGTTTGTAAGATTTTCTAAAAGCATATATGCAAAGTATTTTGATTTATTTGAAAATAATTGAAAATAGATTTTTCAAGGACGGTGTCGAGGTCACGGGGTCGGTGTCGTTTTTCGAAATTTGTTAACTTAATATAGGTAATAGAAGATATGCAAAATATTATTTATTTTATGTTACGGTGACACCAAAAAAGTATGAAATAGAAGAATGGTATGATTTGACCGTGATAAATTAAATTTTTTTTACGGTTAATTGAATTTAAGTTACAAAATTTATTATGAAATCGTCGAATTTTTGGATTGGGAAATTAATTTCATTTGTTTTCATTATATATTTAAACGAACATTGTTTTTTTTTCAATATTCAAAAGAAGAATAACCCATGAAAATCGTGAATTTTCAAGCCCAATGAGATTCCGTCGCGCGGAATTCCGTTTTCGCCTGGAGGAACTTTGAACCAGCAATGGCCGCCGTTTCGCTTCCGCGACCCGTGAAATTTTCATATAGAATGGCGGGCTGGCATTGTAGACAACGGCAGCGGAGCGAGTCATATTTAAGAAACGTAATAAAGTGTAAGATATGTGCACACAGGCGATGCATTGCCACGGACAAAGTCTTTCCCATTCTGTCGCGTTTTTCTTAAAAAAAAAAAAAAAAAATAAGAGGAAAAAAATCCGTTTAATCTCCGTCGCCTTTGGGGTGCGAAACTTCAAATTTAAACTTGGTCTACTCCCCCACTTTTTTTTTCTCCCACGTACACGTCTTTCTTGTAAAATATTTATTGCGGAACATCCCCTGCTTATCGTTCTCTCACCAGACAGAAGCTTCACAAGGAACTCGAAAAATGTGAACGAGAAAGAGAGAGAGAGAGAGAGAGATGGAATCGGAACTGTCACCCAATATTTTCTTTTTCTTCTTCTTCTCTTCAGTATGTATCCCTGGAATATGGATAAAAGAAATATAAAAGTCGTTTGAGCGCTTCGCTTTTTATGATCGAATCTCGCATTTCTTTCTTTTCTCGCGACAGATGAAAATTTATAGGCAAACTCTCGTGAAGCTTTCAGAAAAAATCTGTAAATCTAATGCATTGTCCATTTATCTGTATTAGCTTGAATTTCAAACTTGATTCTGAATGTCCTCTTTTTAACATTCGAGAATATTATTGGAAGGTATAATACTTTTTTTTACGTTCAAAAAAAAAAAAAAAAAAAAGGAAGCTATTATTTATTGGCACGTGTTATGTAAAGGGAATTATTATTTATAGAAAGAAGAAGGCGTTTATTATTTTTAGTATTTATAAAAAAGATATATTTATTATTTAATACTTTTTTTTGATAATTAATATAAAAGTAATGATAACTATTAAAGAAAATTGTATTTTGTCTGACGAAATTCTACTATTACTACTGAAAACTTAACAAGCATGTTATGGCTGATCAAAACCAACTTTTACTACTAAGAATTCAGGCCCAATATTTTAATCGTATCTTCTTCACTTAAAATTACTACTACCAATTTAAAAATTTTAAACCTAGAAAAAAAATAAGGCATAAAATCATATAGCATGTGACATACATATGTTGACATCGTATTTTATTATTCTTAGAGTACCTATAAAAGTACCTATATATTGCTTGCAACTCATAATAAAAAAATATATATACACTACGTATATAAAATAACGTATTTCATTATTATCAAAATTTATGTTCACATAATATTTTGTGGTTAGAAGAAAAAATATTTTGAGAAAAATATATTTGTAAAGAAAAACAAAAAAAAAAAAAAAAAAAACAGAAAACTTTTTTTATAGAGAAGGAGGTTACTAGTGGGTCAAGAGTTTGAAATACATCCTTGAAAAACCCCCACACACACAGATTGCACGTCATGTCGCGAGGGGGAGATGCCAAAGGCGGTCAAAGAGGAAGTGCGAAGTGGAAGAATTAAATCGTATTTCAACGTCAATGCAGCTTCGCTGACTGGAGCTTTGGGAATACTCCAGTCACGAGCGGAAATCCGAACTCTGCTACATAGCCATGGAACGCAATTTAACTTTTAGTCGTGTTCGCGAAGAACCACATTCCTCTAACTCCTTTCTCATTTCTCCCTCGTTCGTCGACTCCTCATTTCTTTGATTATCTTTATATTTTTACACTCATACTGATGTTTATTTTTTTTCTAATTCACTTTATTTTACTCTTAAAATTAATTTTTCAGTACAGTGAAACCCACGTTTATCGTACCGGTGAAAATTTTTTTGAAAAATGAAAATATAAAAAAATTACCGACATAGAATTCTACATTACCGACTGATGGGAAAACGGGTTTTTTTTCGAAAAATGAAAATATAAAAGATTACCGACACAGAAATCTACCTTACCATCGGTCGGTAAGGTAGATTTCTATGTCGGTAATTTTTTATATTTTCATTCTCCCTGAACACTAATCGATAATTTAAGCATCTGTTTTGTGATTATTATTATTATTAATAGTTTTAAATATTGTTTCACGTAATAGAGAAATACATATTCAATTTGCGGATAATATAATAATGAATTAAGTGATAAATTATATGATATTGTCACTCGTGAATGTTGGGAGGAAATGTAAAAACATATTTTCGGTGAGTGAGTATCCGGAAATTTGCATTCCTGGGATAATAAATTTGTCAGGATGGAGTCACGAAACTAGTGAAATAACCCGCGCAAACTGCACTTGGAACGTCGAATCGTCCCAATGCAGACGTTACGAGCTACCATTGCCGGAAGAGAAGGACGATTATATTTCGACTGCAAAGAGGATTTGCCTTGTCACCTGGGGAGCAATTTCATTGCGTGATTGCATATAAAGCATCCTCCAACGAATTTCAGAACACTTCATATCAAACAAAAAGGAAAATTTCTACTCATCTAACAAAAATTTGAATAAATTTTGTTTGTAAACGTTTACCTTCTGTTAGAATAATAGAAAAAAAAAATTCTCTTGTAATATTTTTAATATCAATTTTATTTAAAATTTTAATATAAGTAAATTAGGTATTTCTTTTTTTATAATTTTCTGTTTCTTTAAATTTTCAGTGTTGATGCACGTGGTAGACGTGCAATTTCCAATGCACGTTTATGGTCATCGCCATTGGCATTGGGTCCAAGAGCTTATTTTATTGCGACAACAGAATCGGCTCATTTAAGTATCGATCGATTATCATTGAAGGACGAGGGGACTTATCGTTGTCGTGTGGATTTTGAGACATCACCGACGAGAAACGAAAAGATAAATCTGACAGTAATCGGTAAGCTCTTTTACTAATAGAAAACACGATAAATACACTTTTTGTTTTATCATTTTTTTGGTGAGAGACAAAAAGAAGACTTAGATGTGATATTCTTTCGGTGGTACAAAAAAGAACATAAAAAAAAAATTGTCCTGATAAAAGGACTCGTCTGAAAAAGAGACTGGGATGATAAAAAGATTTCAACGGGTTTCAAAGATTTTATTCTTCATTTATCAAACTCAATTTTCTCCTTTTCATTACCTTGATAAAGAATTTTTCCTTAGTTTTTTCGTATTTTTAAAAGAAATGGAAAGAAGAATTTTTATTAAATAAGTATATTTTTTAAAAATCTGATAATTTTTATTTGATAGTTAAAAAAAGAAATTAATTGGAAAAATGTAGAGAAAAGAAAATTAAATTTGTTATTTTAGTGAAAGTTTGAATTTTTCTACTTGGAATCTGTTGATTTTTACTACTGAGAATTAATTATTTTCTGACATTCACTACTGAGATCTAATCTGACTTTTACTACTGAAAATCCACTTTCGTCTGACCATTATTGACTTTTACTACTAAGAATTTAATTTTATTTCTTCAATAACCTTTAACCTTTTGAATTTGGAAATGCAATTTCAAATTGTTATTGATTTGTAATAATTATAAAATTTTTACTAATTGTTTAAAGGAAAACATTTTTTTTTTCAATAATATCGAATTTATTTTGCATACAGTATCTCCTGAACGGCCAACTATTCGAAATGGTTCAACGAAGGAAGTTATCACAAGAATTGAGGAGCCATATAACGAGGGCAGTGACGTGAATCTGATCTGTGAAGTTCATGGTGGAAAACCACCTCCGAAGGTTACGTGGTTTCTAGAGAATACGGTGATAGACGAGTCCTATCAGTACAAAGACAACGAGGATGTGACGTTTAACCACTTGTCCTATCCAGCAGTTGGACGACAGCATTTGCAAGCGAGGCTCATCTGTCAAGCCAGCAATACCAACTTAGTGCCAGCACAATCTCGTGTTTTGGTACTCGACTTAAATTGTACGTGCCAACTTAAATATTTTAACAAAACAATTTTTTTTTTTTGAAAAAAAACTTTTTACTTTCTTTAATTTTATTTGTGGTTATGAATACAGTCAGGGTTGGATCGCTATTTTTTAAATAACACCAGCGCCACCTATGCACGGACGTAACGAAGCTTCTCCTAGTGAAACCTAATTACATTTTTAGATAATCAAAAGTAGCGACCTCGGTGCATTGGCAGGAACAAAAAAAAATGTCATGTGAATAAACAAAACAGGTTGTTTAATATTAATGATGAATAATAAATAATAACTTTTATAACTTTAATTGTTATAAAAAATTTCTTATAGTTGAAAGAATATCAAAGTTTTGGAACAATACAATATCAATAATAAATTTCGTCAATGCCCTTGTTTATGGTCCATTTAAAAAGTTTACGATATGTTGTAGAGTTTTGTAATCGCTATTGAACATTTTTAATAAAAAGATCAATATAAAAGTTTCACATTGTAGTATCTTGAAACGACTTATAAATATGTTGTTGACGTTTATTGAAGATTGTCCAACAATATTGGATTTTTCTACTTATTTATAATAAATCATTTTCTTTCAATTTTGTTTTTTCTCCCTTAATTTCTCTTTGAAACACACATTAACTTTTTCGGTCAATTTCTTACGATAGTTTATTAATAAACGTTATTTTTTTTTTTTGCGATAAAAACTTTTTCACGTTCTATAAAAGGAAAAAAAAAATGTTGTAGATTAAAAAGTAAATTCTTTTTAATTTTTTAAATTAAATAAATTTTTAAAGAGTTATTTGTATAAAATAAACTCTTAATTAGAATATGGATTGCATGACAAAAGAAATGAAAGTCATTAATAGTAATACATTTATAAATATATATATAGAGAAAGAGTTTTAAAGTACGAGAAATGTGTGAAAATTCATAGGAAATAAAGTTGCTTGTTTCACCAGCTGTGGCATGTTGAATTTAAAAAAGAAATTGAACGTGTTTTAAAAGAGAAAGAGTTTTTTTTTTTAAAAAAAAAGAAGAAAAAATTTAGGAAAACTGCAGCAATTTGCAGTTGATGCGATTCCTAGCGGATGTTTCGAACGCCTTTTCTCGTGGTCCTGACACATAGGACACGCTGTTCTCGTGCTGAACCTGTTAGTTCCTGTTGAAGATCGGGTGTCGGAGATAACGGTAACGCCTCTCGTAAGACGGATCAGTGAATCGCGTGCTTTCACATCTTTCTCTCTCTCCTTTTCTCTTTTACTCTCTTTGTCTAACTTTCTCTTGCTCTGATTTCGTGCTCCAAGCTCACACTTGGAACTTACCTTCCGATCAAAAAGCTAATGGACAAAATACTGCAGCGAACATGCCGCAGGTAACAACGAACGACACGACAGGGTAGAAACTTACAATAAACGATAAGATTATTTTCAGGACGAACACGCGTAAAACCATTAGCACTTACAAGGGAGGTTGTTAAACTTACACAATTCTTTACATGGTTCTTATTTTTAAAATTCTTTCTTCCAATTTTCGTAGAAGCTACACTAGTTCTTTATTAAACATTTTTGAATAATAATTAATATTTACTTACTAATTTATCGTTGAATTTAACAAAACTTTTATTAATTTTTATTTCATCTATTTGAACTTGAAGTAATTAACATGATACATTAAATTAACATAAAAGGTATATCATTTGCCATGGAAAATTTGGTGGTAAAATGAAAAATAAACATTAAATGAATAACTTATTTCGTTTGTATACAAAAAAAATGTTTGAGGAATTTAAGCATTACTAATTTATATATGTAATTTTCCACTGTTCACAAGCTTTCAACAAGTAAATAATTCCATGTATAGTGATTATTCGACAGACTCCCAAGTTAGTTGATGCAGAAAATTATGGAAACACAGCTATTTACATTTCCCAAACTGATAAACATTGAGAGTTCGGTTTACATTACCGATATTCATTTTACTAATTAGCGAATGAAATTCTCTTTTTGTTCCCACGAAACGAATTGTAATTCATTCCAGTTTCCATAATGTCTGATGACCCAGTACTTTTGATAATTATATTTTATGTTGCTCGGAAACAATTTGATTAACAATAAGTCAATACATCTGCTTTCGATTAATACAAAACTCAATTTTAATTGTTTTATATCTATTAATTATACCAATTTTGTTTATCAATAGATATAAAAACCCGAACTACTAATTAGTAATGTTTTTTTTTAATTGTTTGAATCTAATAAAATTTTTAACATCAATTTCTATTTTTGAGGATGGAGAAAAATTAGAACGTGACAAAGAGACAAAGATTAGGTCTGTAATTTAAATCCTATTCGAATTTACTTGTTTGTTCTCTTCTTGTTAGGAAGTAATTTCAAAGATCTCAACACAGAAGTTCTCTTCACGAATCCTGGATTACAAATCCAGTTGTTTTCGCTTCCTCAAGTTACTCCCTTAAAATGTTACAAGGATCTTTCGAGAAAATTGTTTATTTCACTAAAGAAGGTCTCACATTTTCATATTACAAAAGAAGTCTCCTTTTTTTTCTTGGAAAATGTATTAGTATGTTTGACACAAAAATTTTTCTGTGAGAATTACAAAATTTTCAGGGGCCATAATTCATTTACAATAAAAAAATTAATTTCAATAAAATCGCAAAATAAAAATATAATTAATGAATTCCAAAATTTTTCTTCGAGTCTCGATACTCTACGACATAGCAATAGTTAAATTTATAGAGATAAATGTTAAAATAACTTCATTAGCTTTATGATATGCAAAAATAAGAGAAATTATAATTTCAATTAAATTTAATAAAGAAACTTTACGAACGCGACATTTTGTATCACACTATAGATATATACACTTTCTCTATATATATATTTCAATCAGAAAATTAATATAACATCAAAAAGTAGAAATAGCAGTAGAACAAGAACAAATGAGAACGCATTTCTTTAATTATAGGGGAATATATCTTGCCGATTTCTTGTTTTCTTTATTCATTTTTTTATGTTTAATCACATCGCTCACAAAACTTTTTTCGTTCATACAAATGCACCAACGTCACAGCAGACGTTACTTTTGATTTTCCAAAAATGTAATCGCACAAAAAGTTAGGTTTCACTACGAGAAGCCTCGCCACGAGAAACTTGCCTAACCTGAACTTTATTGCGCGCGTGCGCACAAACTCAACGGTGGCGCTACGGCGCGAAAACTGTTTGAATTTGAATAATTACAGAATACAAAAAAAGAATAAATAGACAAAACTTTCTTAATCGTATTATTTTTAATATTTAAAAAAAATACACTAAACGTTGTATAATTATATTCACTATATTTACAAAAGAAAAACAAATGAAGAATAAAATAATACAACTTGAAATAATTCTGCAAATGGAAAATAGTTTATATATATGTATATGCATTAAGTGAGACTTAAATGGAAATGGAGAAATTAATTCACTTTTGCCAATTGGATAAATTGTCGGATTCTCGATTCTCCAAGTTGTATTAAAACGCTAAGCGGTCTACGTGTCAACACGCGATGTCTGTTTCCTTCAGTACAACAGGGAGAAATCAGGTGCTGCTGATGGGTTGCTTTCCATGCAATCGCATTAACGTGTACAATTACTGCTACTGCGTTGTCTTCTGATGACAGACTGACAATTATTATGGCAAAGTGAACGTCTTTGTTAAATCCATGAGATCAGCTTCGATAAATTCTGTCTCTCTGTTTTCCATTTACGTAAATTACATAATACATCATTTAATTAATTAAATTCCATATTATTATTATTATTATTATTATTATTATTATTATTATTATTATTATTATTAACAAAAAATTAATAACAATCGTAAAATAAAATTTTGTGTTTTCAACAAAATTATTTTAGCCCTTTTTCCATCAGTGTATTAAAAAATTATTTTCTCTTATTGCCTGATTTTTTAGGCAAAAAATTGTTTATTGATAATAAATATTTTTCTCCTTTTTAAAACAAAGTTTTCTTTTTACTGAAAAATAATGATGAAAATTTTTTTCTTGATTTTAAAATAATTTTCTATTTTGATTTCAGTCCATAAAACCTTTTTTCTTAATTAACTTCTTTTGTAACTTTTCTAAGATTTAAATTTCTGATACAGTTTTATTAATTAAAGGTAAGGTAATTAAATTTTACGAAGAATTGTTTATTTTGGTGTATACTCAACGTTGGATAGAAACTTTGTGAAGTAATAAACTGTTAATTATAATTAAAGATTTAATGAATGTTAAATAGTTTCATGAGTGCCAGTATATTATTGATTATTACTGAAAGCTTTTTTTTTTTATAAAATTTAATTGAAAATAAAAATGAATATGTGAATTATAGAATATTAATTTTTTTTTCTCCATGAGGAATATTAATTGTAAGATAATTAAATTAAAATTGTCTGAAAGAAGAGGATAATTAAAGTAATGCGTCCGGTTTACTGATAACATTTTGTAATGACCCATAAATGCCTTTATAATGTACTAATTGCGTCGTCAAAGGATATCTCATAAAAGGAAGAGAATCCATATTCTAAAATATCTTGCAATTTAATTTTACCTCGTTTCTATTTTATAAGCTCATTATAAAGTATGAACTCATTGATTTCATCTATTTTTTATCACATCATAAAATCCAATATTAATTAGCTTCAATTTTAATTAATTTTATTTGAATTATTTTTCACTTTTTATTCACTTCCTTTCTTTTTTTTATATTTAGCTCTATTTTTCTATCCTCTTCTTTTTTTCTCGTTATTCTTATTTTATTTTGAATTGTTTTTTTTTGTGTCGTCTTCAGAAGTTGAAGTTTTTGATTTTATTTGATAAAAATTTTGGAAAAAAGAATAAAAATTAATTAATTAACAGTAAAGTAAAAATAAAATAAAAATTGGGAATAAAATTTTTCGTGACTGTGTAAATTAGTAGAAATATAATTTTTACGTGAAATGTTCGTGACAAAGTTTTGCAAAAGTTACAATGAGTTCTAACACACTCGACACTGTCGTTATTTCCGGTTACTAAAAACAGAAGCGTGTCCAGAACTTGAAATTTTTTTATTTTCTTTTTCTTTACAGCCACTAATGTGCCTTTAACATTCGACAATAATTAAGAATTTAAAGTCTTATCATGCAAATTTAATTTTTATTACCACTTCAGCATGTACTAAATGTAGAATATTATTGTACTTCTAACTAAAGGAGTTCTCTTATCTTTTTACAAGGATTGAAAAAATTATAATTAACCTATTTCTTTTTACCTGATCAAAGTTTAAATATTTTTTTTTTGGTTCGAATAAAAATTCAATTTAAACATTTTTTTTTTTTTTGATAATTAAATTAATAATTGTTTTTCTTTGTTTACACAGTGAAACCGCATAAAGTACAAATTTTGACGAAAGAGAAGAAAGTAAAGGCGGAGAAAAAATACGAGGTTGAATGCAGAGCTACAGGCTCAAAACCGGAAGCTGTGATAACATGGTGGAAGGCTAATGAGCAAATGACAAACACTCAGACTGTAAGTTAAAAAAAAAAATTTTGTAAAATTTTATTTTGTAATAAATAGAAACAATAAATAATTTAATTTTTAAAAAGCGTTATTTTTTTTTTTTTTGCAAAAAGAAATGAATTTTGAAATGATGGAAAATCAGTTTGTTCTGATAACGCATTTGACATGCAAAATTCAAGCCTGTGGATAGAAATTTCTATACTGACCAAAGAATTTCGTTTCTCGATATTTTTCCAATCACAATCAATCAAGTATTCATTTCCCCAGTGTAGGTCGTCTGGAAAACGTATTTTTCCGTTTGGTTTTCCTATTGCAATACGAGATTCTCTTTCATTCCACTTTTACTCAATCACCTTCTTTTAGCTTTTCATTTTTTTTTTAAATTTTTTTTTACATTTTCATATTGGCATTTTTTTTTTTTTTTTTTATTAATTATGTCACTTTCGTCGCTGACCAATAAATTGACTTAATACAACTATAACTTATTTAATGCTAAAAATCTGTTAATAAAATTTTAACAATATCGAATTTTTTTTTAAGCTATTAAATTTATTTTAATAAACTTTTTCTTATATATATATAAAATAATATATAATACTCTAAAAGCACTCTCTATACTTGAAAGAATGGAGCTCCCAAAAGATTTTCAACTTTATGATGTCACTGATTTCACCGTTGGCGAAGCATTTTGTTGTTTCTCTCGAAGAGAGGTTTTGAACTGATTGTGAGAGCTTTCTTCGAAACATTAAGTTTCTCTTTCTCTTTTCCATCTTATGTGTGTATATGTGTTTTTTTCTTTCATTTCTTCTTTCATCTCATTTCCCATAGCTTCTTCTTTCGTTGACACTTCCAAGCTTAAAGTCACTGCAATCATTGCAACACCCTACGTGTGTCATCATGACAAATCCTTTTCGAAATATTTTTACCAAAACACCACAATTGAGATAAAAGTTTTCTTTTATTATAATATTAAATAATAATAATAATAATAATAAATTAAAAATATTTGTTTAAAAAAAATATAAAAATTTTTTTTAAAAGAAATGTAAGTGAAAGAAAAATTGCATACTTTTTTTTGTGAATAAAATAATTATCTCTTTCTGAATTGATGGAAGGGAATGAAACGTGTGAAAAATAAAGAGAAAAAAAAAAAAAAAAAAAAAAAAAAAAAACTTCAGGACGTTTCTGCAAATCTTTACTTGAGAAACTTCTAGGGGTCCGCTTACTTTTCCCATTTGGAGCTGAACACGTTCCACCGCGTGGAATGTGCCTCATTTCTTCCTCTGAAAAGATTCTCACCTCTTTATAAAGAATCTCTAAACACACAAAGGAATTTACTTTTTTTTTTTTTTTTTTTTACGCTAAAGTTTTTACCCCGACATCTTCGAGTCATTTGACACCGAAAAACGGCTGAAATTTCAATTTTTCACTTTATTGAATCTTTTATCAAATGCATATATATATTTCATGTGATAAATCTATCTTTTCTATATATAAAACTTTATAATGCTTTTGATGCTTTGCAAAATTATAGTAGTCTTTCTTAAATTTCAATTCCACTTTTTTCCTTATTTTCATTTTTAATTTCCATTTCTACTTTTTTTTTTTTATAAAAAATATTTTATTTATTGTTAACTATATTTACCATTTAAATTATTATCAATCAATTCAATTAATATACAATCTAATTTTCATTGTCTGTTATAAAATACTCGTAACGCCTGATATAATGCGCCAATATCTATTTTTGCTATAATCTTTGAATACAGGCTTTTATATTGGATCGTTATAGTCATTCATTACACACGAACGACTGCAAAAGTAAAAAAAAAAAGCTCAAAAGCTTCATAAAGCATCTACACTGTGACATTCGTCCTAACGAATATACGTTATCTTCATTCGACATATAGAAATATCGTTAGCTTTTATATTTACACACACATATATATATGTACATCTCTTTAAAAATGATATCGTGAAAATGAATACCCTGCTCAAATCCTTCTTTTTTCATTCGCAAAAATGGTTTTACTTTTCTTTATCTTCTTTTTTTCTATTTCCGATTAAAAAAAAAAATTTCTCTTTTCAAAAATTGTTCTTATATATATATATATATATATATATAGAAATTTCTTTTTAAATCTGAATTTCAACTTTACAGAATTTTTAGGTAACGAATTTTTTATTAATCATCATTTTTATTTCACAGAAGTTTTGGTTTTTGCAAAAAGTTGAAGAGTCATGGTAACAGTTATCATAGCAATCATTCCCATAGCAACCGTTCCCATGACAACCGTTTCCATGGCAACAGTTACTATGGCAACAGTTACTATGGCAACAGTTAGTTACTATGGCAACAGTTACTATGGCAACAGTTACTATGGCAACAGTTAGTTACTATGGCAACAGTTACTATGGCAACAGTCAGTTACTATGGCAACAGTTAGTTACTATGGCAACAGTTACTATAGCAACAGTTAGTTTCTATGGCAACAGTTTCTATGGCAACAGTTACTATGGCAACAGTTAGTTTCTATGGCAACAGTTACTATGGCAACAGTTACTATGGCAACAGTTAGTTACTATGGCAACAGTTACTATGGCAACAGTTACTATGGCAACAGTTAGTTACTATGGCAACAGTTACTATGGCAACAGTTACTATGGCAACAGTTACTATGGCAACAGTTAGTTTCTATGGCAACAGTTAGTTTCTATGGCAACAGTTACTATAGCAACAGTTAGTTTCTATGGCAACAGTTTCTATGGCAACAGTTACTATGGCAACAGTTAGTTTCTATGGCAACAGTTACTATGGCAACAGTTACTATGGCAACAGTTAGTTACTATGGCAACAGTTACTATGGCAACAGTTACTATGGCAACAGTTAGTTACTATGGCAACAGTTACTATGGCAACAGTTACTATGGCAACAGTTACTATGGCAACAGTTAGTTTCTATGGCAACAGTTAGTTTCTATGGCAACAGTTACTATGGCAACAGTTACTATGGCAACAGTTACTATGGCAACAGTTAGTTACTATGGCAACAGTTACTATGGCAACCCTTACTATAGTAACCGTTCCCATAGCAACTGTTTCCATAGTAACCGGTTCTCTAGTAACCGTTTCCGTAGTAACCGTTTCCATAGCAACGATAAAGGCCCCATGCGCCCGCTTCTCTTATATATATATTTTTTTTATTAATACTAATAATTTATAAATGTATGATCGGTTTAAATAAAAAAAGAAAATATATTATTGAATTTCAGTATGGACTAAAGAACAATCATACACTTAGCGTATTGAACTTTGTGCCAAGTATCAATGACGATGGCAAATACTTAACATGTCGTGCTGAAAATCCAGTAATACCTGATAGTGCAATGGAGGATAAATGGTTCTTAGATGTGCATTACCAGCCGGTTGTGACCTTAAGGATGGGAGAACCTCTCATCTCAAAAGACATCAAAGAAGGCGATGACGTCTATTTTGAATGTAGCGTCAAAGCCAATCCAAAGGCGTACAAATTGTCATGGTACAAAGACGTGAGTTCAACATTTATCCTTTAATTAGTCTTATCTCATTATTGTAATATTAATCATGTTCTATAATTTCTCTCTATTGTTCAATACAATATGAAGAAGAAAAAAATTATTATTTTTTAATAATAGAAATAAAGAAATTTTATTTATTTTTTTTTTATCAGGGTAAAGAACTAAAAGGAACGACAGGCATCATCTTGAGTGACCGTTCTTTAGTTCTTCAGAGTCTCACCCGAAATTCAGCTGGAGATTACACCTGTCGAGCTGTCAACAACGAAGGGAAAACAGACAGTAATCCTGTTACTTTGCAGATAATGTGTAAGTCTTGGAATAATTTTATGAATAAAAGGGTTTTGTTAAATATTTACAAGAATATTTTATTCAAAATAGAATGCGTGTCCTGAATTTTCTACTATATATAAAATGTTTATTAAAATCAGTTGATAGTATAAGCATTTGCATATTGCTTTAAAATAAATTAATATTTAAATTCAGTGAAACACACTGGGTCACAATTTACAGATATATCTCAATTCATATTTTTTTTTTTTTATCAGACAGAAATTTTTTTTAATCAATTCTAACTTAAGAATGAAAATAAATTATTTTAATTGTTAATAGTACATTCAAATAATTATTTCTTTTTTAATAGTATAGGGTAGAATAAATTAGTTACAGCAAATAATAGTAGTTTCAATTAGTCCCACATTTCGTCATTTTATACCCTGGAGAATTGTGTTTAATACCCCAGTAGTTACTACAGTTATATTCCAACAAATAATTTCATTCTAGTAGTAAAGTTTCAGTTATAGTCGACCAAAGACGATCTCATTCAAATGATACGCTTCAAACATTAGTCTACTAAAATTTTTCCTCTTAAAATGTGCCTCGTAGGTGGCAACACTTTTTAGTGCCAAAAAAAATTTTTCAGAAAAAGAAAAATTTATTGAGACAAATTTCCTCACATTATTCTAAAAGGAGAGATAATAACGATAGAATAAATGCAAATGAAATGTACTAAATAGAAGGGCCAATGGAATGGTGTATGTGAAACAGTTTTCATTCTCCTGTGTCAGATTGTGTAACGTGAGGCTCTAAAGTCCTTGAGAGAAAGAGAACACTATTATGTACTATATATATATATATTGTATAGATTTTCATAGGTGCAAATGAAAGGATCAGAACAGAAACGATCGAGTTCTATTATCGAAACATGGTTTAAAATATCATGGTTGTTACTAAAGTCAGTTCACTTTAGTTTCAACTTTCACCATTGCGCCACCGCACGACGAAAACTGACACCAATACATGGCAAGGACTATACTCTATGGCTTAGCACCTTGCCAGGCTGCGTTCACCCACACATAAATATTCAGCTACGTTTTACATACATTGAATATGCATCGCAGTCCTTCCTACCCTCTTAGGTCATTTACAAGATGCAGATACGCTAGGCTACCACTGGGGGGTACTACTATTCTAATAGAATAACCTGTGCTCTGTGTTTCAGAGAAAACCGCTCTGTCCCACGCCCCATTCTCCTTCCAAGTTATTCTCATCCCACCATCACCTCTTTTCTTCATTCCCTCTCTTTGCAAAAGCTCAAAACTTCTCTTTCTCTCATCTTCAACCTCGACTTGAGGCGGCGCTTCTCCTTTAATCCTGCCCTCTCCCATTTCACTCCTCATTCCCGCATATATAAACTTGAACCAGCTACTTGCCAGCATCATCGATTAAGTAATTATCAAACGAATCGCGCGAGGGTTCTTCACCGGACCTACTGGCAAATTAGCAAAAATTTTATTCAAAGATAAGACTATTAATTATTTATCGACACAATTATATTTGATGGATATATTCATCTCGTGAAACTTTTTATTAATTATAATTAATTAAGAGAATTTTTTTTTTTCACACACATTTGCTTTTACTATTTTGAGAGCAAAATTTATTTGAAAGTCTTACTGTCTGACTCTAACTGATTTGAAAATAGATAAAATTTGAAGACAGTTTTTTTTTTAAATTCAATGAATTTAGGAAAAAAAAGTCACAATATTGGATCAGCCATTAGGAATTTTTGAAAATTGAGTTTAGATTCGTAATCCCCTATCCCAAAAACCCCCCAAGTAACAAGTTTCAAGCGAAGTAGATCAATATTTTAAATTCTGTCCGCCATATTGGAATCCGCCATTTTGAATTTTTGAAAACTAACATTGAATTCGGAATCATCGACCCCGAAAACCCCCGAGCTACAACTTTCAAGCAAATTCGATCAATTTTTTCAATTTCGTCCGCCATATTTGATACGCCATTTTGTATTTTTAAAAACAGACTTCAAATTCGCAATCAGCGACCCCAAAAACACTTGTGTAACGAATTTAAAGTGAATTAGAGGAATTTATTAATTTTCGTCCGCCATATTGAATCCTCCATATTGTATTTTTGAAAACAGGCTTCAGATTCGCAATCAGCGACCCCGTTAACCCCCGGGTTACGACTTTCAAGCCAATTAGATCAATTTTTTCAATTTCGTCCGCCATATTTGATACGCCATTTTGTATTTTTAAAAACAGAATTCAAATTCGCAATCAGCGACCCCAAAAACCCCCGCGTAACAAATTTCAAGCGAATTAGAGAATTTTCTTAATTTTCGTTCGCCATAATGAATCAGCAATTTTGAATTTTAGAAAACTGACATTAAATTCGTAATCCGCGACCCCAAAAACCCCCGAATAACAAGTTTCAAGCGAATTCGATCAATTTTTTAAATTCCGTCCACCATATTGGATACGCCATTTTGAATTTTTGAAAACTAACATTAAATTCGCAATCAGCCACACCGAATACCCCTGAGCTACGACTTTCAAGCAAATTCGATCAATTTTTTCAATTTCGTTTGCCATTTTTGATACGCCATTTTGAATTTTTGAAAAAAGACTTCAAATTCGCAATCAGCTACCCTAAAGTCACTTTTGTAACGAATTTGAAGTAAATTAGAGGAATTTTTTATATTTTGTTCCGCCATATTGTATTTTTGAAAATAGACTTCAGATTTGCAATCAGCGACTCCGAAAACCCCCGGGTAACGACTTTCAAGCCCATTCGATCAATTTTTTCAATTTCGTCCGCCATATTTAATACGCAATTTTGTATTTTTAAAAACAGACTTCAAATTCGCAATCAGCGACCCCAAAAACCCCCGCGGATCAAATTTCAAGCGAGTTAGAGAATTTTTTTTAATTTTCGTTTGCTATATTGAATCCGCCATTTTGAATTTTAGAAAACTGACTTCAGATTCGCAATCAGCGACCCCAAAAAGCCCCATGTAAAGAGTTTCAAGCGAATTAGTGGAATTTTTTAATTTTCGTCCGCCATATTGAATCCGCCATTTTGAGTTTTTGAAAACTGACATTAAATTCGTAATTCGCGACCCCAAAAGCCCCTCGCGTAACGAGTTTTAAGCGAATTCGATCAATTTTTTAAATTCCGTCCACCATATTGGATACGCCATTTTGAATTTTTGAAAACTGACATTAAATTCGTAGTCGTGGCATATATTTTGACATTATACAGAAATTATTGGTACGTCATATGTAACTATTTCCCTCCTAACAACGGATATTTCAGAATACCCTATGGATGCCCTAGGGATATTATTAGATCTAGGAAAATAAGGAATTCCCTAAGATGTTCCTAGATTTAAAATCCTAGGAATATCCAAATTTTCCCTGAAAAAATAACATCCGCAAGACCTCCTGAACATCCGGATGCTATTAAGAAAATAATATTTTAATAAAACTACTTCTAGTTGTAATTTTCTTTTTCATATCCAAAGAATTTTTTTTTTTTCAAATAAATTTACGATCTTTTTGAAGAAATTATAGTTCACGAGCTTTATAAACTATACTTAAAGTAAATTATAGTCACCAAGTTTTTTTTCCTTTAAAGTGACAGTAAAGGCCTTCTTAAATGAAAATGCAAAAGTTGAAAATAAATTTTTTTATGACATTCATAAAATCTGTTGATGTTAAGAAAAAATATGATAAGCTGTTTAGGTTAAATTTTCCATGCGAATATAAAATTATTCTATATATACTTGGATGCATTAAAAATTGTCAATATTTCTATACATATATATATATATATATATATATATTTTTATTGCAAATGGAATTTTCTTCTCAGGACATTGACATCTCGTAATCAACAATCAATAATTTTCGCATCCATCGTAAATCATCAAATCGTAAATCTCGATATTATATATCATTCTTTCCCTGATCGTAAAATTTTTAATTTCTCGATCGTAATATCGCGAAAAACTGTGAAATCGTAAATCACAAAAAATTATATGTCAAAGAGTTGTAAAGACTGATAATAATCAGAAATATCAATGTGGCTTCAAAAAATAGGTTAAAAAAACATAAATATTTTAAACAATATTTTTAGAAATTTAATAAAAATTTGGAAATTTTTTTTTTTTGATTACAGATACGCCAATGTGTAAAGAAGGAAAAGCAGAGGTGGTGGTTGGTGCCTTAAAACAAGAAACTGTATCATTATTGTGTGCAGTTGACAGTCATCCTCCACCTCTGACATTCCATTGGACTTTTAACAACTCCGGGGAGTTAAATGAACGGCCGGAGCATAACTCTATATTAAACTACACGCCTGCCACAGATATGGATTATGGAACGATTGCCTGCTGGGCGAGTAACCAGGTGGGCAGACAACGGACGCCCTGCCTGTTTCAAGTGAGTCTCCACTTTTCAATCTTCTTATTTTTATTCCTGGAACAATTTATCATAGCCCCCATTCCCCAATTCTCATTTCGCTCGTTTCACTGACGAACGGACCGTCGATCTTCACCAGCGAGACTGAGAGTTATATGCATTGCTTCTTGATAGATTAATTATCATACTCAACAAGACATCTGAATTTGGTTATAAAAAAAAAAAATAATTTTTATCTCCTACAATACCTTCGTTCTTAATTAAGATAAATATATTCTATGCTAATGTTTCTCTTGTCAATAAATCTTTATGACAAAAAAAAAAAATTACATTTTGTGAATTATTCAATCGTTAATCTGGGTATAGAAAGGCATTTTAATTTTATTCATTGTCCTTTAAAATTCTAATCTTAATTGGTAAATTATTATTTTAGGTAATAGCGGCAGGGCGTCCGTACGTTTTGCATAATTGCACTGCCACTGAAATGTCATCTCCAATAGAATTAGAAGAAATTGGTTCAAAATCAGGAACTGGACTAATGGTTCGTTGTTTAGAAGGTTACGATGGCGGTTTGCCAATTCAAAGTTATCATCTTGAAGTAGTGAGTGACGATGATGACAATGATGGACCAATTATTTTAAACAAAACAGTGCCAGCAAATCCTAGTGGTCCTCTTTTTGAAGTTGCTGGCCTTTCTACGGGAAAAAGTTACAAATTATTCCTCTATGCGGTTAACTCTAAAGGACGCAGTGAACCCACAATATTGGAACCAGTGACTCTAAAAGGCGTCGCCATGTACACCACGGGTGAGTGAATTGATAATTTTATTATCACCAAAAATTCTAGAGTCATATATATATATATTTTTTTTTAAAAAAAAAGCATATATTGATTTTGAAATTGGGTAAATGTTTCTTTTAAAATGAGAATTCAAGATTCGTACTAAAAATGATCCTTTGTGTATTGTATTAAATTGAGAGTGGATATGATTGCAATTTGCGCAAATAGTCGAAGCGTACGCGTCAGTGTTGCAATTAGTTGGTTAACCACCCCCCACACAACCCCGGGGGTGGTTAAAGGACGCGAGGCTTGACTTGTAATGCTGAACGCAGCACAACGCAACCACAGGTATCGGCGGTCTCTGCGGACCTTGCAATTAACAAAACAGATTACTCTCAATCAACGAACACCTATCCTGCAACATGTACTTTGTATACCACCTAAAATATATATACAAACTATTTCGTAATTTATTTATTTTTTAAAGATCTACAAGTTTTTTCAAAAAGTTTTACAGATTTTTTTTGATTTGCTATAATTTAAAGAGACAGGGAATTATTAAAAACAAACAGCATTGAATTTGATCGACCTGCGCATTTGAAGTGTGCCAAAATGCAAACATTGTAAAGAGACTGAAAAATAATTTCTATTTTTGTTTTGCCGTTGAAGGTAATTAGCAAAGATCTCTAACTAATAGTTATTTTAATAATAATTATTGTAACGATTGGGATTACAACCTAAAAAAAAAATTAAGAACGTTTCGTTAATGTTACAAAAAGAGAAAAAATTAATTACCTTCCAAGATGTCTTTATCTGTAACGTAAAGAAGATTTTATGTCTCATCCTTTGCCAAGAATTTAACAAAATGAACGAGGACACATCGCCTACTATCTTGGAAAGAAAAGAAGCTTTGCGTGCGCTTAATTTTCCTAATGGATTAGCTGGCGAATAGTCTAAAGAAAGATTACAAAAATGGCTGCAATTCTCTTGCACCATTGTAATCTTTAAATTCTGTACAATACTTTTACAAATGTATCGTTTTTTTTTCACATTTCATCTCTTGATTTAATAGGGATTTACTGATTCTGATAAACAGAAATAAAAATATATTTCTATTTTTAAAAATCAATATTTGACTAATGAGGTCAAATTGCAATTTATTTTTTGTTTCTGTTTGAGAGCAATGTTTAATCGGAGTAGAAATTTCGTTTAAAAATAAAAATTTTCCATATATATATATTTTTTTTTGAAAAAAAAGCTGGTAGTATTTTATCAATACCACTTCACACAAACGGCCCCCTGAAAGATATGGATTTCGCTGAGTGGAATTCCGTTCAGCTTCGAGTGATTTATCGCTGTCGTTTATCGATGATGGCTTTCAGAATTGCGTGGTAGATCGGCTTACTACTTTTCTCGCAAATCAGAGTTGTGCGAGTTTAGGGTCCGCAAATCAATATTCACACTCGAAGGTGCAAGAGGGTTTCAGGGGTCAAATTGAACTAGGAAGAGAGAGAGCGAGAGAGAGAGAGAGAGAGGAAGGGAGGTTTATAAGGTCTCGGGAATCGGAAGGTCGTCGCTGGCGCGTTGGAAATCGCTGGTAAACTGAATTAACCTCGTGTTGACCCGTGACCGTATGTTACCAATGACTTTCCATTATGTAACTCGGGGCTGGAGAGTCTATTACGAGCAGAAACCAGAGGTCCCCTTTCGAGAAGGGACGTGTGGACAAAGTACAGGAGAAGGTGGTGGTTGTGCTGCGATCAAACCAGCAAGTACAAACTAGTCTGATTGGCTAACCGACTATATTTACTCTATAAACTCTCCGATACCGATTCCGTTTACTCCTTCAAGGTGTACTATCACCAAATTACATTTCCTACCTTATAGAGATCAATGAACACATATTTAGCTTCCTCATGAATCATGAAAAATATACTCTAATTATTTACACAAAACTTCGTATTCAATAATTTTGATAAAGTACTTCTCTAAACGCAATCTTTTTAGTGTTAAATCAAAACTATTAAATGTTGCGATTAGTAGGCATTTTTTATTGGTAATTTATTATACTCAATTATTAATTCTCTTCTCGATTTTTTTAAATTGAAAGTGCAAAAGTCTTTTATTGTGAGAAGTGCGAGAATGTGCGAGCTACCAAACAATTTTAGAGAAGATCCCAATATTTAGATTTATATCCTGTAACGTATTTTTTTGACTCTAAAATTACTCTTAAATTTTGATTTCTAAATTTTATTATAACAAACGACAAATAATTCCAATTATCAAAATTACTATACTTGGACGAAATTGGATTCAAACTTTAATACAAAGTGACTTGATTCTGAAACTTAATTTATGTTGCTTTAAATCTTATAAAAATCAAATAACAAAATAAGCAAAACGTTACTGTTATGCTCTGCATCGATGACTGGACCCATGGTGAAAAAACGAGTTATTGCAATTAATTTGAAATAAACCGAACTTAAACTTTAATAATATTTAATTAGAAGTAATTTATATTTTATTAGTATGACTGTAACCACAAAAATTGTACTCAAAACACATGATTGAAAAACTATTGAAAATTGAACGTGTTGACTCAATGAGGATTGGATGGCAAGAGAGTGAGTTTGAAAACTAAATTTTTAATTAACACTAAAATTGACACTCGATGACGCAACGATTTTCTTTAATTTAAACCAATCAAAAACATTTTCCTACCTTACTTCTCCCAGAATTCTGAATTACTAATACTACTTAAGTGACTTTTCCAATATCAAGCCCGCGATACTTGAATATTGGAACCTGACATACCGGAAATTCGACAAAGCCTGCCAATCTAAAACTAAATTAAACTAAATTAATGCAAAATTCCTTAAAAATGGAGCGCCAGTATTTCAACTGGACTTGTGTGTCAAGTATAGGAAATTCTCAAATGCGGTAAACATTAAATCGTTATTTATATCGAAACTCAAAAATACAAGAATTCAAAAGTTTAGTTGCGATTGGTGCAATTGTGACGTCAATCACAAAAAATAACATCACAATCCTAATATAGATTTAAAAGATTATTTTTTGATTTTCAAAAACCAGTGATGAATTTTTCAATACTACATATTGTTAACGTTTGTTAAATTGAATTGTTTTTACTATAATTTCTATTTCTTTATTTCCTATTTCAATTGTGGCTTTATTATTATAAAATCCGATATTCTTGCTTCAATAAAAACGAAATTCTTTTTTAAAAAATTGATACTTTTTTGTAATTTAAGTTTTTTTCATGTCATTTTTCTCGTAATTCTGCTTAAAAGAAGAAAGTATCAAAATTCGATTCCTTGTTTTGGTTGAAAATAAGTTTACAAAGAACAAGTTGGCAAAAGTTTTTCTAATAAAAGCTTTTTAGAATTTAATCACGTAGATGCTAAGAAAGCCAATATAGTAGCTCGATAGTAGCATCAGGTGGTCAACAAACTTATAAGTATAGTTTGAAATCTTGTTTCATCCAAACTATACATATTGTATATATATATATATATATATATCTGCATGAAAACATGTGTAGAAAAGTTTCTCTTTTGCTTTCTTTTTGACGCATGAGATTCAATTTACATAGTCAACTTTTTTCTTCTTTTATTTCTGTCGAAAATTATTTTTATCTAAATATTTGTTTTTGAGCAAGTGCTCATAAATTTTTTTTCAGTTACTTTTTTTTTTTTGAAAATATATAAGTTAATAAAAAATGCTTTTGATTAAGTTTCAACCTTTTATCTAAAAGCTAAAGCTTTGACCTACATGTAGTTTTGGAATGCAATTCTTTTCAAATTGGTTTTCAGTTGCCGCAGAATCGCTTCAATTTCAGAACAAACGTTCGAACTCTGACGATTGGGGAGGGGACACACAGTATCAGCTTTACAAAGTTACCATTTCTAACTTTTTCCTTCGTTTTTATGAAAAACTTATTCACAATATAAAGAAGAAAACTTTTTTTTTTTATATATATATTTATAAAATATTTGATTTTTTACTTTTATTATTTTGTAATTTTGAAAATATTTTAAATGAGTGTTGAAAAAATATTGTTTCTTTAACTTGTCCGCAAAAATAAAAAAACTTGAATGAACTAGACTTTTCAACATTAGCATATTTTACGAAAGTTATAAACCTTTCTCTTCCTAGCGGAGTGTGATAATTTCAAGTATTTCTAAAAGAATTAATGGGCAAAAGTTTTTCTAAGCTTTTTTTCTCCCTCTCTTTCTCTCTTTTTCTCATTAAAACTCTTTAGAAAGACGATGAGACATTTTCACGTTTAGTGAAAACTTGTTATCATTTTTTTTCCCACCTCTTCATTTCCAGTATTTATTTGACCGTTAAATAAAAATTGTATATTAAAAATTTATTATAACAATTTTAAAATTGTGTTCAATTCGTGATTCGCTTTTCGTGTGAGATACTGTCAGAAATTTTGCCGAGATGAAAAAGCTTAATTATACGAATGTGGTAAAAATGTTTCGTGAAATACATCCCCAAGAGCAATTTCAAATTTTAATGATCGCAAAAGTCTGAAATACTCTCATTTTAAATTACATTTTTTTTCACAAAAAGTGAGTTTGAGTTTAAATTGCACTCACTTCTCACCACCTATCAAACTCCAATCAAAGTTTGAGTGTCTATCAAAAATACTGTTACCATTATATACAGTATCTTTTGATTAAACATCCGAGTTTACTAACCAATTTCATCTGTAAAAGAAGTTTTTCAATTAATCTGTTTGTTCACTCTATTAATATCTCACGCACAGAATTTTTTTTTTTTTCCAAAAAGGAGAATACAATAATTATGTAAAATTTAAAATATAATTATTTGATAGAATCAAAGTACAATCATTGCGACAATGTTCTATAGTTGCAGTTACATTCAACATTTTTACTTTAAGAGGGAAGTTTTAATTGCTCTTCATGCTCTTCACGCTTTTTGCTGCTTATCAAAGTCCAATCAAACTTTAACGAGTGCTTATCAAGTGGACTATTTTTCTTCACCTCTCTTAATGGGTGTCCCTGATATTTTTCCCCCGATTTAAATGACATTGGACGACGACGAATTTTCGTTCTTTAATCTCATGTTCCACTTTTATAATTACAATTAAAAACTTTTTTCAGTCGACAAAAAAAAAAAGATTGCTCTCTAAAAAACAGGCAAAAATAAACTCCTAGAGAATCAGAATCACGATTCTCTATTTTCCACAATATGTCAATCATAATTTACACATTTATTGAAAAAAAATTTTAATATTGCTTAATGGTATAAAAAATTTGACAATCGTAATATTTTTTTTTTATTACAAACCTTTAGAATATGTACTATTGTTTACTTGATTCTAATTTTAGACATTACCTGAACTTTGAAGAAAGGTGAAAAGAATTTTTTTTAAATAAAATATGCTCGAGGTGTTAATCAGAGCCCACAGAAAATTATTATTAAACTTTTTTCTCAGTAAAAATTAGTCATTACGTTGTTCTATTTTTTTTTCTCCTCTTTGTTCGGCTGACATTTTAATATTCAAACTTCTCTTTGACTGTAAATCTGCTTGAAATTCTTTGATGATGACCTCCTAACCCAAGTAAATATTTCACTAACATTTTTTTTTTAATCATACAAATTACAATATAATTTTTACCAATTAATTTTTTTTACTCTAATTTTTTACTCAAGAGTTTCTTTATATTTTCAGCAATATTTTTATAAAGTCATTTCCTGCTCTCAAAACCAGTAATTTTGTAAGACACATAGTTCCTTTGAAAAAAAAAAAAAATTATTTCAAAAAAGAGATGTGTAATTAGATTTTGGTAAATATAATTTTAAATGCAAAAGCGTTTAAAGAAGCGTAATAAAAAAAAAAAAAGAAGGGTTTCCTGTGAGTGAAAAAGAACATTGTGGCGAAGATAAAGTTAGAATATATATATAGTATAAATTCATGTTCTTCCATTTTGTAGAATGCCTCCCCACATATATGAAAGGGTTGAATCTAGTGGCGCTGCCCTCTGGGCGCGCACTGTATGTGTTAAATGATGTAATTATATTCTCCTTGTGGCAATGCACACTGACCAGTGCATATATACACATTATGGAAACAGGAATAGCCGGCATATTACGTGTGCTATGTAAAAGGGGGGGGGGGGGCACGCATCTATTTATATACATGCGACAACGGTAATAGCGGCGTAATAGACATACCTTTGTTAATTACTGTCCCGCTTATTAAGCCAGGTACACCATGACTACCACTGATATTGACGCACATGGCTTTATACGGTTACAAGCCAACTTTCCCATATATATATATATATATATATATATATATATATATATATATATATATATATATATATAGTCACCCACAGAGAAGCTGCATCATCGAGAATTATCACCTTCATGACACTTGCTAATAATCGAAAATTTTCACTAATACGTATTGCTGTTTATACCATCTGTTGTTGCTGATTTTTAAGTTTCATTTCGATTAATTTTTTAACTAATTCTTACTGTGATCTAGAGAGGTTAAACCTGTAATTAGAATTCATGCCTACAATCTGCGAGAAAATTCAAGGCCCCTGAAAAATGATAGATTTTCACTTTGAATAATCGTTTAAAAAAAAATTGCTAGGTAAAAACGGAAACAATATTTGGAAAGCTTAGAATCTCACAAGCTTATATACTTCAGGTCGTTTCGCCAAAAAAAAATTTTCTTTCTGACAGACGCAAAAATTGATCAAAATGCACCCTATTTTTTGTTACTTTAGAAATTATCTGACTTTGCATGACACTTTTATATGAAAATCTTCATTGAAAAAATTTGAAAAAAACTATCATTTATTCATTAAATCCTTCGGAATAAAGTTATTTTTGAATTTTTAAAAAATATTAATTATTATTGTTTTTATTGTAAAAAAAAAGAAGACAGTGTTATCTCTCGATCTACTGGGCCGATTTTAATGAATCAAATTTCTCTACATAAATATTAAACCCAACAATTAATTCAATTTGTTGGAAAAAGTGTAATTATTATTCTAGACCTTGACTTATGGATTTTGTCATCGAACGGAACTAGATTTCGTGCATAAAAAATTTTTGGTAATGGCAAATTCGTGGATTCGACTCATTCTGGGGGTTACAAGAAAAAGAAAATTTAATCTGGCTCAACAATTGTAACTATTAATTATTATTAATATGACAGTTCAAAGATACTTATGTAATAATAGCAAAGATATAACCAGTTTAGAAGGATAATTAAATTGGAATGTACTAATAATAGATAGTCGAAATGCAATATGTTCCTTGATTAATTATTAGAATTATTGTATAAATTTCTGATGCTCTGGATTGATTAATAATGCTCTATCTTCTATTATTTATTAAAATTTTTGTTTTGTCGTCTTTGTGACGTCACTTGGCAAAGAATTTTTATATTCTTTTTCAACAATTTATGTACAGATATGATTCAAAGTTAAAATTTAAACATAAATTAAACATATGAATTAGAAAAAAATCTCTTTTTTTATGTTTTTTAGCAATTCACATGTAAAATGCATCCCAATTTTAAATCTCATCAAAAAATATTTATTTTTTAAATAGTTAGTGTGATTTCAAAATTTTTCAAATATCTCCTATTTAATTAAAATGTTTGTTTTGTCATCTTCGTTACATCACTTGACCAACTCATTATATTCGTTAGAATAAATTATTTATTTATGAAAAGTATTAAAGATTTCTTAAAAATATAAAATTTAAATATAATAATAAATTAATTATAATATTAATTTAAAAAAATAAAGTAAATACATATGAATGAACTGAAATAAGTAAACAATAATAAGTACAATTTCAACCGAGCGAGAGAGAATATGACGCTAGTTTTCTATAAACTTACTATTTATTAATTGAAATACAATTTACATCACTATTCCAAATATTTTATGCGCAGATTAAATAAAATTCTTTTACATATTATATTAAAATTGACTTATCGTCGAGAACGCTATTCTCTCTCTGAAAGCTAATATTTCCGGCGTCGGCACACAAGTGCTTTTGTCGTCTGCTAGTCTTTCACGCGTACCACTCATTAATTTCTTAAGTTGGTAATGGCGCGGGAGAATCGTTGAAATTTAAATTATGGATTAATTACGAAAACCACCTGGAAGGACAGCTAATAGTAATAAGAAGCCAAATAACAAATTGGTTTGTTACAATTTTAAAAATTGTTGCATTTTACTATAATATAGTTATTTCCATAACTTTTATCGATTGTAATAAATTTTGTTTCAAAACTTTGACACTTTTTGACTGACGTATATAGACGAATTTTACTGCTTTAAGCAAGTGTCACAGTTAGGTTATGAGAATAGCAGCGACAACGAATTTAATCATAAAACTTGTTATATAATAATCGAGGCTAATTTCAATCTCTAACATCACTTTTTTTTCAATTCACTAAAAATCTAAAATCCCACCTTTTAGAGAATTGCTTTTTAAAGTAATGATAAACAGCAAAAATACTTTTCAACAAACTTCCAATTTAAATGAGTCTTGGATTTGTGCACTTTTTTATGAATTCTCTTTTTAAAAACTGATTGTTTTTTTCGTTTATTGCTATAAAGTATACAATGAGAAGAATATATTATTTATTAGTCATAATAAAATAAAAATTATTTAAAAAATTTGAAATGAAGATTTATTTTTTTTTTCAACCTAAAAGAATACGTGTCTCAATAAAGTTAATTGAACTATGTCATTCAAAACGAACAGATGTTAACGTTGTGGGTCTCGATGGAAAAATTGTGAAACGCATATAAAAACCATGATTTTGAAGGATTTACTTTTTTTTTTATTGAGGTTTTCTATTATCTGTCAGGATTTACAGTTTTTTTTAAAAAAAATCTCTCTCTTTTTTCCCCAGATGTGATATTTTATGAAACTTTAATAGTTGTTTTCAAAAAAAAAAAATTTTTTTTTTATCTTCATTTTTCGTTTACTTCTTTATTTGCAGGTAACACTGATGCGCCATTATTGAGTCCACTGCTCTTAGGTTTGGCAGCAACTGCAACACTATTGGCACTTGCTGTGGCAGTTTTTGTGGCAGCTTTATACCGGAAGCACTCTGGTGGCCGTGGAGGAAGTCCAAAGCACGCTCCTATCGTGTGTGAACCACCTAATGCGGGTTCAACTACTCCTGTACATTCTCAAACTAAACAGGCGGTCGATGATATCGATCCTGACATTATACCCAACGAATATGGTGAGACTTGAAATAATTACTTCAAACATGAATTCTATCTAAAAAAAAAAAATCCCAATGTTTCACTGTGTAATTATTATAATTTTAATTAACTAACTATATTAATGTTTATTTTTAAATTTTCTATATTGATTTTCTAGTTCAATAATAAAACTTTCAAATTTGTAATTTTGTTTTTCTATTTTTAATCCAAATGCATTAAAATTTTTAAATAATATTCTACTTTCATGAATAATAAAAACTTAATTTAACCAATTTGAGATAATATATTATTTCAAAAAAAATAAAATTATTGGATATTTTTTTTCAACTTTAAATTGCAAGTGGAAAATTAAATTAAAATTTAAATGCATGTTTCTAAATATTTAAATATTTTGAAAACTAATTTTAGATTCTTTTAATTAATTGATTTTCAAAATTTAATTATTTCTTTGGATTAAAATAGTTCATTTCAATTGAAATTCTAATTATTTCAATGAAGTTGATAAATTTTTCACTATCTTCCTGAATGTTTTGCCGGATATCAATTTAGTTTCAAAGTTGAATTAATTAGAATTTTTATTTATATCTAATTATTTTTTTGTTTCTAAAATCACAAAAAATTATTTTTATTTTTATCTGTGTAGGCAAAAAAAAAAAATTTGTAATTCTTGAAAAATTCTATTTTCCTAATTAAAACTTATTACTTTTGACTAATAATTTGCGACTAAAATGAATGCATGATTTATTGAGATTGAGGCTGAGCGTATCGCTGAAGGAGAATGCTTTTAAGAGTCGTTAAAACTTCTTTGTGAAATTAATAAAGAAAGTGTTGTGTTAAGTATTTTATTAGATTACAACGAAGCCTTGATGTTGGTACAAGGAAAAAACTACTCTACTTTATAAAGTGGATCGAAGAAGGTTATATATGAATAATTAAAAGTTCCTTCAATAATTGTAAAGTAGAAAAAAAAAATTAATTTTTTCATTATCAAGAAAATCTTTCAATTAATATGTAATAGAAAATAATTATATAAAAAGAATATCTTTCATTCTACTTATTAATAATTGATTTTTTAAAAATTCAATCAGGGGTGAAGAAACTTTTGGTTAGAATTGATGAAATATATCTCTGACAGGAAATACGTGATCGATTTTGTTTGATATGTTTAAGGCGATAGGGGTGGGGGGTGGGGATTTTAATTAAGTTAGTGACGTTACTTTTAAAGGGCTTCGTAAAATCTGTTCGTAGAAAGAAGACCCTTAACGTACACCCCTGTTTGCAAGACACCGCCACAGAGACGAAGAAAAGATCGGACAACAGATGACGCTACCTCACCTGAAAAGAAGCCGATCGTACGATCGACAATGGATCTTCAACAAGATCTAAGATTGGCCGATTCATCGCCAATGCCGACAATAAATTTTACTAACAATCATGTTCTTCAGCCAATTATGTACAGTCAAACGCCAACTATGGCCGATTTTAAACAAATGGCAATGGACGCCTACAATCAACGTAACAATCATAATGTGAGTTATTTTTCTAATTATTATTATAATATTTACTCTCGTATATACGCTGTCGGTTTCTCGAATTGAAATCACATTTTCAACACTCCTATGTCCTAATTTTAATTTTTCAATTTTTACCGACACAGAAATCTACCTTACCAACCAACTGTTGAGGGTGTTCTTTCAAATAAATGTAAATAATTAAATAGCTAAATGTCGAAAACAATTAACAAATAAAAGTAAGAGCAGGGTAATTAATGTTGTTCTTGACAGGCTTTAATGCACGACAAGACTTCCGCTTTAACTTTTACGGCCCAGGGTTATCTATGCTTCTTCGGAGAGTTTAATTACCTCGAAGTTTTCTCGATAATTCGAGAGGGCCAGTTTCGATGCGCGTGACTCGACTCTGGATCTCTCTCTCTTTCTTCTTTATTTTTTTTTTTTTTTTTTTTTTTTTTACTTGGTCTTCTCCAAGGATTGAGAGTTTCTTGAAATGCCTGAATAATTTAAATCGAAATCCATTGAGAGACTTCTGACCATCGGTTTTCCGGAATTCTATTTTTCACTATAGGAATGATCCTCTCAGCGTGCCAGTGGAGAGAAAAATTAATGAAGGCTGACGTTTGTGGATGAGCAATCCTTTAGAGTTCAGATTTCTCATTATTCTTCTCACTTTTCACACAAAAGTTGTTCAAACTATGCATTCTTAACCAGCGGAAAATCGGTGGGAAATAAAAATTTATTTTTTAAATCTCTTTTATTTCCCAAGATTTTATTATATTTATAATTCATTTATCATATATTAGTTTTAATTGAAATAATTTTCAAAAGTCCGTACGAAAATTTAAGTATTATTATTATTATTTTTTTTTTTTTGAATTTAGGTTTATTACAGTCTCCAAAGGGCGAGTAAAGGAATCTCGTCGCTGCAACAAAGGCCAGTTTCTTCGAGTCTTTCAGCACAGGGGAAAATTCATACCCCGGAAGTTGTGACGCGCTCGAATAGAATTCAAGAAAGTTGTATATAAATCTGAAGACTGTCAGCATCTTTTGTACGAGGCCGAGCGTAAAAATTTTGCAAAAAGAAGGAAACTCGTACAAACATCTGTATAAAAAAAAAAAAAAAAAAAAAAAAAAAAAAAAAAAAAAAAAAAAAAAAACTGTAATATCGACTGCCTCTCTGAACCACGAACTTTGCAGAAATTTATTAAGAAATTCTTATACAAAATGGCGGAGACTACAAAAGGTAGAATTCTTTTATTTGATGTACCAGTTTAAAAAAAAAAAAAAACTTATTATCTCTTTTACCGTTCATTGTACAAACTAACAGAGTTATATTCTAAGGCTCGATCGTTTTGACGTGAATGGAGACGTATTTTTTTTTTTTTTAGATATTTAATAATTATCATTTTAAAAGCAGTTATTAAATTTTAAAAATAACTTGTAAATAAAAAAATTTTGTTATCTAAGATTTTATATTATTAGTCTTAAGTTTTTTTTTTTTTAATATTTTCAGAATGTCTACAGTTACAGAATTCAAAAGTTACATAGAACATAGAATTTATAATTATTAATTAATTTTAGAATTATAACGCTAAAAAAAAATTTTCAGTTCATTTTATCAGTGATATCAGTGTGATATCAAAAAAAAAAAAAAAAATTAGAGGATTGTATTCAATTTTTGAATACACAATGAAAATAGCCACACGAATGAAATTTTACACTGTGTTCAATCATGTTTCTTTTCACACTGATTCATGACAATCATTGTTGTCTGGTGTATAAAAAAAAAAAAAAAAAATTTAGCAACGTTTGCATCAAAATGATTGTGCAGTGGCATATTTTTATTGCATCGCGTTTTTTTTTCTCTCTCTCCAATGCCAATGGGCGAGTGCCAGGACAGCGATATTCTAATAACAGGTTGTTTTTCCTGGGACCTAGTACTGTGAAACGAAAAATAATCGAACTGTCAATCGAATGAACATTGTCGACAGTATCTTCTCGCTGACATTGGTACAAAACCGTCATATACACAAACCCTCGTCTCTATTCACCTCAACGACGTTATCTTATATAGATATATATAAATATATATATATATATATATATTAATATTTATACGAGATTAGTTTTTGTACAAAAATTTTATTGTAAATAAGTCTGATGATAATACTTATAGGTAATAGTTACTAATGTCCGAATTTTTCTTCGTAACACGTGAATTTCGAAAGATAAAAACATTAAAAAAAAAAAAATGAATTCGTGTACGAATTTTCAAAGTGAAAAAAAAATTATATGAATAAACGAATTAATTTCGTCTGTTTTTCATAAAAATAGTGTCGTTTTCATTTGTAGTAATAATATAAAGAAAAAAAAAAAAAAAAACATTGGGGGTTTGAAAAAAAATAAGAGCGGGAAAAGGGAAGCTCTGAAATTCTTGTTGTACGTGACACGAATCTCTTTGAGAGGCTACTTTATCGATTACGAACTCTATTTTACGATATAGAGATTCCATGGACCTGTCTGGCTTATTCCCTCGCATGTTGTCTATATTTATTAGATTCTTTTTTCATTTTTCTTTTTCCTCGAGAATTTTTCTTCTATTTTTCATATATATATATATATATATATATACATACATACATTTTCCGTTTTTCTATTTATCATATATTTTTATAAATTTTAGAAAAATAATTTCTTCTTTTAAAGATTAAAAAAATTTTTTTATAATAAATTTTTTAAGAAATAAAAAGTATACAAGAAAAAAGTTTTTTGTATTATTTTAATTTTAATATTTTTTTTTTTTTTTTTGATGCTTTAATAAAAATCTAGATTTATGGAAAAATTTATTTTGTCGCTGAAGTGAAGAAAGAAGGTAAGGAAACATCAATTATTTACTAGAAATTGTCAGAATAAAGTTATGAATGATATAATATTTCATTTTAATGAAAGAATATAAAAAAAAAAGTGTTATTAATTTTTAATAGCAGGGAGTCTGAAAATGAAAATTGATTTTTTAAAACTTAAAGAACATTTTTAAATATTTAGAAAGTAAAATCAGTAGTAAATGTCAGGCGTTTGTCAGACGGAGCTATGCAACGGGGAAAATAATTTAAGTAGTACATACTAGTTTTTGGTCAGACGAATATTTTTTTTTTTTACATGAAATTCATTGTTTTTAAAAAAAAATTTTAATAAGAATTAATTATTAATAACTAAAAAATAATAATTAAACACAATGTATACTTAATTAAAATTGTCAGTAAAAAAAGAAATTGTCACCGAAACAATAAAATAGGAAAGTAAAAGAAACGGGAGTGAAAAATTTTAGTGCAATAAAAGTCAACATTTGTCAGATGGAAAAGAAAATTTACCGTGAAAATTGAGTTTAAAATTTTAAAAGTTCAACCCTTGAAAAATGGGGTAAATTGAAAGGAAAGTGATACTTCTTGGGAGTGAACGCTACAAGATGCGCTAATTCAACCATTTCCAGGAGAGATGCCTGGTTGTTTGCATACATCGTGTGTACCCTCGTCTTGCTAACAGGGCTAACCCAGCACCCCTACCCCATTATTCTATATACGGCAGACCCAGAGTCTCTAGGGCTGTCGAGGCGACCCACTCGTGCCCCCCCCCCCGCCCCTCCTCCTCCTCCTCACACTCTGAAACTAACGCTCCCTCTCAAAACCCTCCCCCTTGAATGATCTACATAATTACGATCCATCCAGGCAGTATTAATCTCGCACGAATGCGTAATGCAGATGCCTTGCGTGACAATGAAACCTTGTAACTTATGCCATTAAGTTTACAGTTATTTGTTTACTCCTTCTTGTGAATATAATAAACGAGCATTATTGTTATTTCACTCCCTCTCAATCATGATATATATATTTTAACAAAAAATCATACTTGATAAACTAAATAATCCTTCATTATTTCCCCCATGATACTAACGATAAAAATTTTTGTTCTAATAATCAAATATTTAATTTTCATTTTTAGGTTAAGTTTTGCGAAATTGAATTCTATTTTACTTTCAAAAGCGTTTATATATTCCTCCATATGGAGAAGTTGCACTAGTTCTTCATTCAACATTTTTGAATAATAATTAATATTTACTTACTAATATATCATTTGGAATTAATAAAAATTTTCCATACTGTTAATTGTCCATGATATTGTAATCATGAGGGAAACTTACCTAACCTGACTTTCCACGCGGGCAAAGTCAACGCTAGCGCCACGGCGCGAAAACTATTTAAATTTTGAATAATTAACAAAAAAAAAAAAAAAAAATTTAGTTACGCAAAATAAATTTTTCTTTATCACAATATTTTCAATTAAAAATTACGTAATTATAAAGAGAAATTTATTTTTAATATTTTAAATTTTTTCTACTTTTGAAATACTTGAAAAAAAAGATAATTTATAAAATAAATTTATTAAAATAAGAAATATTGCAATTTTCAAATAAAAAATTTTAAACAAGAAAGAATCTTTTTTTTTTCATTAAAAGTGCAACGTTTCCTGAAAGTCGAATGTAATTCAAGACGTCGTCGTTAGATTTCATTACTACCTTCGATCGAGACCGCAGACAACTCGACGTTGTGTCATGTCGCAGCAAGTGACAGTGCTTAACTTTTAGCTCGTTCAAAAAGTTTAATCTCAACTTTCCGTCGTCACCTTTGCCGATCTAGGATTTTTCCGTCTTTGCGCGCGCTCGCCCATTTACTGCAACTTGTAGAGTTTTTCGTTTATTCAACTTCTCACAGAAAGTATAGAGCTGGGTTTCTTCGACTCAAAAGAAAATAAGATAAAATAAAAAAAGAATCTCAAGCAAGTCTTTGCTTATATATATAGAGAGAGTTGAGAGGCGATTTTTAATAGATTCGATTTTTTTTCCTTTTTATCAAGTTACTCCGTTAAGAAACTAAAAATACAGTAAATAGGAATTCGTATAATTTAAGTAAAAGTAGAAAAATAGCAATACTTTTATTTTATATTCTTTTAAAAATTTTATTAAACCGCGAAAAAAAAAAATTTTCAAATACATAAAAATAATAAAAATAAAAACAAATGGAATTAAAATTGATGAAGCAATAAGAAAAGAAAAGATCGAAGGAAATCATTCTTAAAGAAAGCAAAATATTTGAATCTTCAAAAGTTATTGAGTTTTTCAGTGGCAAAAAAAAAAAAATGCAAATATCGAACATCTTGTCAAATATTGAATGACGATCGTGCTTTGAATTTTTTTGCTTTATAAAAACGATTTTGAATATATAAGTTTTCTAAAATTCCTTTTCAAACATTGCCATTTCCATTTTTTCCTGATGGGAAATCACTTTTTTCACAAGGAAAAAAAAAGGCAGTAAATCCCTGATAAGTGGTTTCAAAATTTTTTTGGATATAAATAATATTATTTGATGATCAATTATGGTTTTTTTTTTTTTAATTTCATTTCTTTTTTTCAAACATTCATGATAATTTCTTGGTGGACTTCAATGTCTACTATAACAATAGCTCTCATCTCGTTCTCGTTTTGCGTTCGTTAGGAATTGCATTTATCCGCTCGCGGTAATCGTCGTGCCCGAGAAAGCGAAAAGGCGCGCGGTAATTGGCTTCGTTAACGATCACATCTCTGCTGTGAAATTACTGTCCAACGAACCATTTCCAGAGCCTAATGGTTAACAGCCATCGAAATATTTCTAAATATATAAGAGTAGACACTTGGGAGAATGATGAAAAGGGGGCTTATTATTCAAAAAAAATTTAGTCTTATTTTTTTTTATTTAAAAAATTGGAGATCCAATAATTGTTCTAATCAGCTGTTTATTTTCTTATTCACTTCTACTTGTATAGATAAATAAATATTATATATCGTTTCGAAGAAGAATATTTTTACTTTACAAAAAAAAAAAAAATATTATTTAACCTCTTGAGCGAATGGCGTTCTAACATTTATTCACAAATATCATTTTCATATTAAATCAAAAATAGTGAGATCGTTCTGAATTAAATTATGAATTTATGAAATACAGTAAAGTTAAATATATTCGATAAATATTGTTATTGATTTTTCTTTTATTTTATATAAAAATTTTCTTTTAATAATCAAATATTTAATTATTTATTTTTAGGTTAAGTGTGCGAAACTAAATTCTTATTTACTTTCGAAGCGTTTATATACTCCTCTATGTCTCATTTTTGGAGAAGCTGTACTAGTTCTTCATTCAACATTTTTGAATAATAATTAATATTTACTTACTATCATAAGAAAACTTTTCCACTGTTAACTGTCCATGCCTTTTGACGCGAAATAAAAAGTAGCGTCACGCCGGATACGGGGTTTACACGCACGGACAAGAATTGCCATTGACCCTACCTACACGCAACTGCGCTTGCGCTACGACAACTCTCTTATAGGTCGAAAAAAGCGCGCTTATATAAAATGTTTAATAATAAGAAAACGTTAAGAAAGCAATATAAAAAAAATTTTCACTATTGAATTTATTGTTTTTGTTAATTATATTGGTTTCTAATAAAAATATTAATTTTCCTAATATTAGGTATACAATAATAATAATAAATTCAAAGATAAAAAATAAAATTAATAGAATTATCAGTTTGATTTTACTGTCAATTTTTTTTATATCTTTTTACCAAAATGCAATTTATGTTAAAAATACACTTTACTTGAATTACTTTTCCTCTCAAGAAATAACTGTTCTATATTTGTATCTAAATTGCTTCAGAGAAAAAAAGTACTTTACAGAGAGAAAAACACATCCTTGTAAGTAGGTAACACGACGAATCCGCTCAACGTAAATTTGATGTTAGAGTTTCGATTTCCACGAGATAAGAGAAGAAAGAAAAAAATTCCACTTTTGTTTACTTAATTCAAGTCTTGAATCAATCGTTTGAAAATTGGGTGACATAAAAGAATGTAGAAAATATTCATAAATTTTTTTACCCTGCGTATTTATATATTTAAAAAAAAAACTTTTCCCATCGACATAGTAACGAATCTAGTAAAAAAAAAAAAAAAATATCACCCACTTTATATATATTGTACCAACAAAAACCCATCGAACGAAACAAAATATCATCATATACGTTTTTATAGCTGCACACAATTTTAACGACCAATGTATAACGTTAAAATTCTCTCGCCAAAACCAGATGTACATTTTCGGGTTAAATGAGATTTATTAATCAATTTTTATGTGTCTACTTTATTATTCTTTTCACTCATCACCGAGCTGGCATATATTGAGTAAAAATAATTAAATTAATAAAACGTGAAATGTTCCATCTCAGAATCAATAATGGTTTTTAATTAAAAAAATTTTTTTTTTCCTCCGGATTATATCATAATGAAAAATTGAATAGAATTGTATTTTATTGTATTATTTATGAATTTTTCATTTTCATTAATAATGTTCTGAAAATATTTAATTTTAAAAATGTCTGTAATTTTTTTTTCTCTCAAAATTATCAGAATAATTTTAATTTTTTTTGGAAATAAATGAATGAAAAATAAATTTTTTAAAGAAATGTAAAAAAGATGAATTTTGTTTAGAAATATATTTTTTTTTTCGAATCGCAATTGAGGAAAATGTTTATTTACATGAAAATGATGTTTTCAGTGATCGAATGCAGGTTACGTCATTGCCGAGTAGTAAATAGCATTAGCAAGTCAACTAGCGCTTTGCTCTTCGGGTACTTACTTCTTGAGATTCGAGTTAATTTATACAAGTGGTACAGTGTAATGTAGTTATATAGTTACCATGTTATAGTTAGTTTTAGTTTCGCTACCTGCCGCCTTCATTTTCCCTGAAACTGTAGAAAGATCTTTCGAGTACTCGTGAACAAGAAACATTTTAAAGACTTTAAAGGACTAAGAATTATTTCAAATATACGAGAGAACGTAAAATATCTTCCTTTTTATTTTCAAAATTATATTAGAGTTTATTAAATTACTCAAAAAAAAAAAAAAAATATTTTTCTTTTCTTTATAAATTAATTAGAGAAAAGTTATATAAATTATTTTAAATTAATTATTAATAAAGTGATAAATAAAAAGCCCTTTTTTTATTTGGCAATAAATAAATTCTCCAAATATAGAGAAAAAAGTAAATATTAATCGGTGACATCGAAAAAAGGAAAATAAATAATAAACGAAGAAAAATATTGAGATAGAAAGAATAAATATTGATAGATGAGAAATATTCGTAAAAGAGGAGTGAAGAAAGATATAAAAAAAATATATATTCAGAAAAATTGAACTTTATTTGCATTTACGAGAAATACCAGATGTAATCTGTAAGTGGTGGGATGAAACTTACAAAAAAAAAAAGAGCAATTAGTTCGATGTCGATCGTAATTCCTACGTCTAAGGGTTTACGATCGTTCTATGGTGATTGCTAAACGTGGACAGCTGTCAGGTATTCATGTTGAATTGAATTTTTTTTTCCTCTTTTTCTCTTTATTTCAAATATAAGGTAATAAAAACAAATATTAAAAAAAAAAATTTATTTAAATTTAAAATTTTTAATTTATTTATTTTCTAAAATCAATTTTTTTTTTAATTAATTTATTTTTCAAAATATGACTTCTTCAATATTCCCACTTTGAAAATATAAGAACGCTTCAAAAATCGTCAAGAAATGGTTTAAAGTATAATAATACTAATGACAGAATTTTTTTTTTTATTGCCCTAAAAGTATATATTACTTTGTAGAAAAGAGCTTTAAAAAAGTTTTGAAGGCCAGAGAACGTAAAGAAGGTTGTAAAAAATATCGCCTGATGCTACTTTTTCCATGCAGTTGGTTGAGAAAATAAGAAACAAAAGTTAATTTCATGCACAATTTCCATTTCCCATTTTTATATACCAAGTATACAAGATCTAATATAAGAACCTACTATCTCCTCTAAGAACACATAATTAATTATAAACAAATAATAATTTTTATTCAACTTTGGATAAAATAAAAACATTTTTTTTTTAAATTCTGTTATATTTCACAAAGAAAAACGAATCTTAAGTGTGAAAAAGTAAAAAGCAAAAGTCAATTGTAAAAAGATTGAAGTTCTCGGTCTATCATTGTTATCTTGTGAAGGTTGAAGGTAAATTCTGGATTGAACGAAATCACACAGTAAACTTGACTTCCGTTTGAAAAGTACTTTTATCGATTCTAGAATGTCGACGTTTTTTTTTTATCCTTGATTAATACAATGCTAATAAATTCTCTTTATTCGTTATTCATGATTGTGTGAATTAAAAATCACTAGAAAATATTAATTTAAATACTATAAAATAAATAAATTTTATGTTTTGAATTTTGTCCTTGTTAGATTTTTAATTATACTGTTGGCCCATTCTCAGATAGCACGTAAGCTTGCAGAAACCTTGCGGTAAGCTTGCCGCGCAATATTGCCAACCTTGCATGGCAAGTTTGCCGCAAGCTTCAAATATCCCACCATGCAAGTTTTCTCGACAACCTTATGGCAAGCTTTGCGCAAGCTTGCGGAATATAACAAAAAAATTTTTGGGGGGGGAGGAAATTAATTTTTGTACATACATTGAGCACCAGTTCCTGGGAGGTCAAAAAAATTTACTACGCAGCCGTAAGTGCTTATGATTGCAAGTGCGCGCATTGTCCTCATTTTCAATGCAAACTTCTTTGCTGATTGGGCAAGGTTATTTGGCAACCTTGCATCAACCTTGCGACAAGCTTACCGTGCAAGCTTACTGAGCAATCTTGCGATAATCTTACTGTGCAATCTTGCAACAACCTTACACTGCAATCTCTTTAGAAGCTTGCCATGCAATCTTGCGATAATCTTACTGTGCAATCTTGCTGTAACCTTACACTGCAATCTTTTGACAAGCTTATCATGCAAGCTTGGGTTAGATGGGATATTTGAAACTTGCTGCAATCTTGCGGCAAACTTGCCATGTAAGGTTGGCAATATTACGCGGCAAGCTTGCCGCAAGGATGCTGCAACACTTTTACCTTTCTACTTTTCCACTTTCACAAAATTTGTAAATAGAATTATGAAAGTAGAAGTAGGATGGTGAAAGAAAAGTGGAAGTGAAAATAAAATAGAAGAAAAATTAGAAAAAGGTTTTAAAAAAAAAAATACTCTCCAAGATACATAATGAATAATGTGAAAAATTTGAATAATCAATTTCTATATTGTATTTGTATCAAGAAATTGGAATATTTGTTCAAATCGAGATTCCAGAGCTAATTAAGCGTGTGGTTGTTAATTACGTGGAATGATAAGCATTAAATCCGTATCATTCGTTACGTAAGCAGAAGGTACGTCGCGTGTGATGTAATGCTTGTGATTCACGTTAAGTTCCTGATGTTGGTCACACTTATGCGATAATAAGAAATTCATGGAAACAATTAAAGCCGTAATTAATCAAGAGGGTCTGCCTTACATAAGCTCCAACACTCCATGTGATTAAAGGGCTGCGTGATAAAGTAGTTACAAGCAACGTCGAATCGTGATCACGAGCGATAAACATATATAAACCTGAACACTACTTTAGAGTAAATTTTTTTTTTGTTTTTAATGTTAATTAGCTCACGATTAACTTATTATAAAAATATTATTTTAATCAAATGAACATCGGTGCAACTTTGTATTATATTTTCCTGCAAAAAAAATTTTCCCCTTTTTTGAATTAAAAAAAAAAAAGGAACAAAAGTGTTGTTCTTTTCTTGAAAAACAAATTGTAACTTTTGGAAAATTTATTTAAAATTTAATTTACACAGTTTGTAAAGAGGAAATTTATTTTTTGCTTTTTATGTGAATTGTTTTAGAATTGCAAGTTTAATCGAGACAAAGAGAAACAGGAACGAATTTTGATGAAGAAAACATAATTACGAGACAAACTCTGTTGACTTCAGTTTGAAAGCCCCTAAAGGGGAATTCATTTTTACAGTAAGAAATCATTTTTTCTTTCTATTTCGTTTTATTTATTTTTTTTTTTTTTGCTGTTCTGTTTGTTTAACGTAAACTTTCAACATCTTTGTGTGTCTTATTTTTACTTTTATTAGAAAAACAGAGGCGATATTCTATAACTTTACTTTCACTACACTTTCACGTCACTTTCACTTCATTTTCACTTGCGAAGTAAAAGTGTAGTGAAAATGACGTGAAAGTGTAGTGAAAGTCAAGTCAAACTATAGTCAAAGTGAAGTTAAGGGGAAGTCAACTTACAGAATAGAATCCCAGAGAGAGAGAGAGAGAGAGAGAGAGAGAGAGAGAGAGAGAGAGAGAGAAAGAGAAAAGTAAAAATTTCCTGAAATTGGAATTCCTTTCGTTTCAACAGGAGACAAGAGACAGAATAGGAAAATGTCGTCTGTTGAAATTGTCCTTTAATGACGATGCGAGCAAATCAAGTAAAACTTTAAGCTAATGAGACATTTAAGTAGATGTCCCAGTTTCAAAAACCAATTTCATTCTTTTTATCACTTTGATAATTTCATTTCTTTCAACGATAAGTATAAAAAAGACCCTAAAACAATGTAATTCCTTTTCTATTTCAGAATATATTACAATAAAATTTTCTTTTAAATTCAATTTAAATAGTAATAATTTAAAAAAAAAAAAAAAGTTGGAGATTATCTTCAAATTTATTGATAGGCGAAAAAAAAAAATGATAAAAAGCAATGTTATTAAGTATGTACCATTTCGCTCGAAATAGTTCTCTAATCTCTTGTATTTTAGTGTCGAGAATTCGATAGTACGGCAGTGCGGGTGTTCGAGAATGGCCCGAAACCAAGGGAAACATGTAGGAACGAACTATAACTTAGCCTCAGCTCGAGTTAATCGTTGTAATGCCGTGATTTAATACCACGCTGAGACGAATATCCTCTATCCCTAGAATTAATGACGGGACGCACTTTAGAGGTACAAAAGAAAATATAGGAGATCCAAGGGCAATAAGAAGCTGATTCATCTGATTTAGTGAAAATTTTCATATTTATAACACGTTGGGAATAATTATATAATTTTTAATTTTATACTTTTAAGCTCGTGAGGGATTGAATTTATTTCTAAATAAACTATAATTATTTAAAAAAAAATAAAAAGCGATAACAGATCTTAATAATTTGTGTTTTAAGGTTCACGAAGAGATCTATAATTATACTGCACGATGAATTTCTAAGCTGCAAGAAAAGCAGAAGAATAAAGCCATTTGCAAACAGGGCGCACATTGTTTCCCGTTTCTATTGTATTGGACTTTATTAAAGGTTGGGCGAAGGGGGTTCAATCTCAACGACAACGAACCAAGCCCATTTTCATTGCTAAGTTTTTCCAAAAGTCTTGCTGATGTTCGGATGAAGCCAGTTATTTCCTTGGAGGAAATGAGAAAAAGAATGAAAAAAAAGGACAAGTGGTTGTCCGGTGTTTTAAAAGTGCGCGCTGTTATAAACTCATTAAAAGTTTGTTGGGATTTTCTTTTTTTTTTGTTCTTATCCTGAAAATTAATGGCAGATCGAATCGGGTGGTTTGTTCAACTGACGAGAGAAGAGGCCGTACGATTAAATTTAACGATGTGTCTAACGCTCGATATTGCAAAATATTTTTATTTTCAAACGAAATGTATTTCCCATTTTTTTTAAACCATCATCAATCGGAAAAATTTTAAATTAACATTGAATATAAATAATCTGTAATCTTGAAAGCAAGTTTAGTGATGAAATTTCTGTGAGGCGAAAAGCAATACTGCAAAGTGAAACTCTGTGAGCATTCCCACCGCTGTCACCATCATCTCGATTACATTCCGCATCAGACAATTTCAATTTCAAAACAGTTATAACACGAGACCCAATGAAATGGTTCATTGCTTTTTTTTTTTTGGTTGCACCTCAACGCTGATAGATCTTGTTTTTCCATGCGGGGTTAAATAAAGGGGAGAGGGGGGTGTTTGATAAATACGGAGAGTCTGCTGCTTGACTTGGTTGGATTCAGAGGCGATTTGGAGACAACTCTGGTCAAAGTATTAAGGATTGCAAGCGACCAGGAAACTCGAATGAAATACGCCTCTGAGAAACCCCTGAGGTGCTTCGATTCTTGGACCTTACATATAGCCAAAGAGAGATAGAGAGAGAGTTGAGAAACTGCAATCTGTCTCTTCAGGAGCCTTGGAATTAGAAGTTTCGACGAAATAGGGCATTGATTTTTTTCCCATCCATCGAGAAATTGGATCTGTAAGGACCACGACTTTTTAGATGCGTTCCAGAAATTGACGATTTTATCTTATTTCAAGGATTGCATCATCATACCTTATAAAAACAATTGTATCATCAAGGGATTAAATAATTATAATCATATACAAAAAAACAAAGACTTTGAAGGGTTTTACATAACAGATTGTATAATAAAAAAGCGATTGTATCATATGGAAGGTTTGTTTTATATTAATGATGAATAACAAAATTAAAAAAAAGTTGTTTTATATTATTAATGATGAATAACATAATTAAAAAAAGGTTTGTTTTATATTAATGATGAATAACAAAATTAAAAAAAAGGTTGTTTTATATTAATGATGAATAATATAATTAAAAAACAAAGACCTTGAAGGGTTTTACATAACAGATTGTATAATAAAAAAGTGATTGTATCATATGGAAAAAAAATTTATCGCAAATAAAATGTTGGCTCACGACAAGAATTAACCCCATTCACACGTGTCAATCTCACTTATATGATTCGTATTCTAAGAGGGCATTAAACCAAACGCCACGATTATCAACACAAAAGTAATGCTAAACCATATTCAACATAAATCACTATCTATCCCAGGCATCGGACGTCTCGCAATCTTATAGCGAGATGCGCCTTCAACGAATTCTATTTCCGTCCGTCGAATTAATACGATCCCCCTTTCTTTACCATTTGAACTCGATTTAAAAGGTTTGATGCAATTATGACTTTTTATCACTGAAGGGGAAAAAAAAATATTTTACTTAATTTCGTATTGGTATTCTTTATTCTTATTGTTGTACCAGCTGCTTCGTTGTTCAAATTCAATTTAGATTACTCTGATACTTCCATAATGAAAGATGATGTAAACATATGCAGCATCGGGTGGTCCATAAGTGAAGATACATCAATTCATTATTGAGATAAGGAAAACAAATATTACAATCGAAAGAATTTATTAGAATTTAATGCAAATTGTAATAATAAAAATAACAGGAAAATTGCATTTGTACATTTATTCAGAACAATGTTCAAATGATATAATATAATAAAAAAGAAATAAAATTGAATATCTCACTCAATTTCGAAATTATTCCACCAAAAAAATCAAAAATTAAAATTTCAGTATTTGTGTTACACTAAAATACTAGTTTTATGTTACTATCTTCTCTCTCTCTGCGAAAAATTCAGTCACCAAGAATGAGCTCTACTTTTTTATGATTTGGAAGTAATGATCCCTGCGTTGATATCTAACAGGTTGCATTTATGTGCTCATACTTTTTGGAAGTACGAGAAATGAATTCTTTTATCATTTCAAGTTATGAGTCTCTTTTGAAATTTTTTTTTATACTGCTTCATATTTTTTTCCCTTATACAACTCTACACATATATATGTTATTTTCCCTATATACATAGGTTATTTTTACGATCTTAGTAAATCATGCCTCTTCAGTGTGTGCGTGAATTATGAACATGGTGGCAAGGTCGAAATGAATTTTTCACCCTTCTTTTTTCCTTTCATATATATATATATATATATATTTCTCGTGAAAAAAATATGGTAAATAAAAAGTACACATCAATTTGTACTTAGGAAAAAAAAGATTTAAGAAAACTAAAAATTTTCAGATTGCTAATCATTTTATTTTGTGAAATTTTATTATTACAAAAAAAGTTTCTAATATGGAGAAAAATTTTCTTTTTTTCCATATAACTAAAGCATTTAGTACCATGTGACGCTGAAAGCTTTTGCTATCGACCATTTTTTTTTCATCTAATCTCAAAAATTTCCCCAAGAAAATGAAATTCAGAAGAAAAAAATTTACGAATCTTGAATAGAGAGAAAAGCAAAAAAATTTGGGTGAAGTTTTCGTTTTGACCTTTGACGCAAAACGGTTGCACCCTCGATTATTAATCTGCGTTGTTCGTAGAAGGAAAATGAAATGAAAGAAACACGCGATGCTGTCTGTGTTACAATCACGATATTCGTTTCTTTGAATGTTGTATATACAAATCTTTGAAAAAAGAGAGAATAAAAACACGCAAACAGCAAAAAAATTCTCCTCATTTGGCAAAAATGTTGAAAATTGTGGTAAATCTACTCTTGTAATAGTGATAATTTATTTTTCGATTTAAAGTTTTTTTTTGTAACAAAAAGCACAACGAAAATTGTGAAACAAAATTCGTAAGCAGTGATTTCTTATTTAAACCACAGAAAATGGAAATTTTGTCCCTGACTTGGATTCTCATACATACACATTGCTGCTTCGCTGATGGAACGATACGGAAATGACGACCTTCCTCTTTTAAAGAACATCCGAAACGAATTCAATGTGAGTCAATCAGATGATAAATCCCTCTGAGATTAAATCTATTTTCTCAGACGATGCTTTTTCAAACACTGCATTTTAACTGACATTGAAGGTAGTAATACATTTTTTTTTAAACTCTACTTCAATTTTAGTTTTAATAATTATTTTTTTATAAACATTTAAAAATTGATTAATTTTCCATTGTTTTTGATAATAGACTTATTGTTTCGACAAAAGATTACAGGAAGAGTGAAAAATTGGATTGAATGGGATTTTGGAGAATGAATTTGAAAATAGAAAAAGAACTGTTAGAGAATGTGGATGAAGCGTTTGCAAATACGCGTGAAAAAGAGGTTCTGAAAAAAAAGGTTGGTTATCCGCTTAACCCGCAAATCTCACTTTTCATCAATATCCCAACACACGCTATTGTTGGTGATGACGTGAGTAAATCCTAAATCGGTTGAGCAGTCGCTTACCAAGGTTCTGAATCGACTGCACGTCGAGAGCGAAATTGTATGGAGAACGTAAACCTGAATTGATAATTGTGTACCAGATTCATGAAGGGATGAGGATTAGATTGACAACCAGCAAAAGCACTGAATAAGTCACACAAATGTATAGTTACCACTCTTGTTTCTATGAATAGAATAAATATTACTAACAGTAATTATTTTAGATAGATGAAAAATAAATAAAAATTCAACAAAGAAAAATAAAAAATTCCTCTTGAAAACTTTTTTCTTTTCTTTATAGTCTATAAAGACAAATTTAGTCACACAAGAAAGTGGTTTTTATTATAGATGCAGTGGTCATGCAACATTACATGTTTTCCTTTCTGGAACAAAGTTCTCGAAACGAGTCATATTATCTTTCGAATATCCGTGAGGAAAGTTTTACAGTAGTAAATAGAAAAAAAATAGAGGTGAAAAAATGAAATAGAGAAAAAAAAGCTATGGAATGAAGGGAATAAAATGGGGGGAGGGGTTTGAGTTAGACCTGGTGGCAATGTCAGCAGTTGAGAAAAGTGTCGCTTTAACAGTACCGCGGGAGGTAATGTCACTTTCCAAGCGACAAAACACGCGAGTACTCTTTCAACCACGACACAAAAATTTACCGGAAGTTGTAGGTACCAACAGCTTTTTTTTATCAGACGATCTCGCTTTTAATCAATATAAACTTCTACACGAAAAAATCATTCCCCGCGCTAAATTGCTTCCGACCGCGTATAATCACTTTATCTAATAATTTCTGTTTAAATTTCCCGGTGAAACTCGTTACGATCTTTTAATAACGGTCAGTCAACTGTTTTTTTTTATGAATTACTGGAGAAAAAGTTTTACTTGCGACTGCTGCTGATTAAAAAAGAAAGGTTGTTTTACATTAATGATGAATAACAAAATTAAAAAAAGGTTGTTTTATATTAATGATGAATAACGTAATTAAAAAAAAGGTTTGTTTTATATTAATGATGAATAACAAAATTAAAGAAAAGGTTTGTTTTATATTAATGATGAATAACAAAATTAAAGAAAAGGTTTGTTTTATATTAATGATGAATAACATAATTAAAAAAAGGTTTGTTTTATATTAATGATGAATAACATAATTAAAAATGGTTTGTTTTATATTAATGATGAATAACATAATTAAAAAAAAGGTTTGTTTTATATTAATGATGAATAACAAAATTAAAGAAAAGGTTTGTTTTATATTAATGAAGAATAATAAAATTAAAAAAAAGGTTTGTTTTATATTAATGATGAATAACGTAATTAAAAAAAAGGTTTGTTTTATATTAATGATGAATAACAAAATTAAAGAAAAGGTTTGTTTTATATTAATGAAGAATAATAAAATTAAAAAAAAGGTTTGTTTTATATTAATGATGAATAACGTAATTAAAAAAAAGGTTTGTTTTATATTAATGATGAATAACAAAATTAAAGAAAAGGTTTGTTTTATATTAATGAAGAATAATAAAATTAAAAAAAAGGTTTGTTTTACATTAATGATGAATAACATAATTAAAAAAGGTTTGTTTTATATTAATGATGAATAACATAATTAAAAAAGGTTTGTTTTATATTAATGATGAATAACATAATTAAAAAAAAGTTTGTTTTATATTAATGATGAATAACAAAATTAAAGAAAAGGTTTGTTTTATATTAATGAAGAATAATAAAATTAAAAAAAGGTTTGTTTTATATTAATGATGAATAACATAATTAAAAAAAAGGTTTGTTTTATATTAATAATGAATAACAAAATGAATGCTAATTTAATTGTTGACTGAACTCTGTTAGGTCTTTAACATCAGTCACCTTTTATTGAATCTAGCTGGTCCCAATATTTTACTTTTCGACATTTAAAAATCATTTTCAAATTAATCATTAAAATTCAATTTCGTAGTATAAATTTTTTTTTTAATTTTGATTGTCATTGATGCCACCTTGATATCAACATAATGAACCTTTTCCCAGTGAGTGAAACGTTTGAAAAGGATCATTCTTTTTGATCACTAGGGGTAGAGTAGTTGATTTCTCATGTCGTGTGAGTGAGGCAAAAAGAAAGAGAAATGGGAGCATGTGAGAGAGTGGAAATCAGGATTGTGTCGTCCGTGAAACGAGAGAAACGAGGGTTTACGGGACGCAGAATGCAAATGAACGATAAACCGTTCTCTTCTACCGTCGTCGAGCGGTGGTATATCAACGGTGACACCGGTAGTTTTAGTTTATGTTGCATGCATAAGAGGTATTTGACGTCGAGGCCCTGCTGCGTCCGACGACTCTCGTCAGAAGAATCTTTCAAAACCTCTCCCACCCATCCCTCTTTATGCCCCTCAACCACTCTATATCGTCAAGCAACCGTATATGCAACTCTTTTTTTTTACTCCTTCCGGAGATTAAGTGATCTCTTGTCATGAAATATATTCTATCGCGTCGACTCAAGGGATTCTGTCAAAAAATATTTTCCATAAATCTTTTTTTTCTCTTTTATGATTTTGTTAGTCCATCGATTTTAATTTTGATTTCTAGAAATAATTTTTCCTTTTAAAATTTTGAAAACGAGCTTTTCAAAAGAATGTCTGTTTTTGAGTGAAATTTAAAGTTTGAAATAAAACTTAAAGAGATGGAAAATGTTACGATGAGAAAAGGTGTTAACTTCTTAAGAGGCATGAAAATGTTGAAAACGTAACGTCGCTCATCTGTGGTTAGCATTAGCTGCATAATACATTTAAACGATGCTGCACAAAAGTCTTCTCTAACCGTATGAATGGAAGAATATTCAGTTCCAGGCAAGTAAAAACTGCGTACATTATAAATAAAATGTAATTACACGAAAGTGTAATGAGCACCACAACTGTAAATGAAGCCATTTTTTAATGAAGAAACGAATTCATTTTAAATTCACATAAAACTTTATTATAAATAAATTAACGAGTCAGCAAAAGATGAAATCATAAGATTTTATCTTTAAGAACTCCAAAAAACGGTTTTTTTTTCTATTTATTATTCTCATTATATACGTTAAAAAGCTTTTAAAAAATTTTTTTACAAAACTGTATTTAGTATTTTTTTTTAAAAAACTGTATAATACCTTTAACAAAAATTTTATTCATCTCCTTCATTTTTTATATCAAGATTTATTTATGTTACTTTTATCGCGAAACTAATTGCAACTTGTGCTCGCTATTAAAATGTTAACGTTTCTTAATTAGAAATATGAATTAACGTGAAAAAAAAAATTATTTTCTACAGAATTAAGACAATTTAGATAGAAAATAAAAATTGTCAATCTCTATACGATTAAAAAATTATCGTACCATTGTTTTTAAGGATTAATGAAACTCAGCGTGTAATTTTACACGCAATTCATTATCGTCATCGTGACGCAATGTAATTAATCGTCCCTGACAGCAAAGACTTTTGATGCCGACGAAGGAGCAGCGGTTTTCACTTTACTCTTTTTGAAAAATAAACCAAGATCATGTAAACCGATAAATTAATAGCTTCTAGTATTTTACTCTCGCCTTCTACTATATTATAAAAATTAAAATAAAAAAAAAAAAAAAAATTACAAAATATTAAAAAGTGCGAGGAAATAATTGCGACTATATTAATTATATTATTAAAATATTTGCTTGAAGAATTTAATTTAAAAATTTTTTAAATTTCATTTTAGAAAATTTAATTTTAGAAATTAACTTTAATTATTTATGAATTTAATTATTTCTGACTTTAATTGAAATACTCATAGTGTCTTTGCCACTAAGTGATTCGTATATATTTGCTGGCGATTAAGTCATTAAGACATTTCGCGCTAAGACTTGGAGTTTACTGCTCTAACCATTTCGTCTCGCCTATTCGGATTCACCTTATTTCCCTTTCCCGTTATACCGCTTTTCCGCTTCTACAAAACATCCTTGGATCCCTTTGAAACACTAAAACCGCTAAACTGCTTGCCTCGCCGCCAATATCTACGTACTAAGTATTCCTATACACTTCAGCAACAATTCGGGCACACCAAGAGACATTTCCCTCGATTAGTATACTTTGACGAAGAAATTCTAAAAACGAGTTTTGGTCCTATTCCAAGCGCCACTCTGGTTTTATAGTCTCTTACTTTATTTTTTTTTTTTTTTTGCTTCACTTTATATTCTTTTAATCGAATACACTTTCTTAAAAAGTAACAGAATTTACTACAATAATAGCAGAAAAAAAAGATGATAAGAAGACAAAAAGATATTTTTAGTAGATCCTAAATATATCCAAATGCTGTTAGGGATGATTATAATTTTAAAAAAAAATTAACAATTGATAAAGAGAAGGAAATTATGTAAATTCTATGAGACGAGTGTCAAAACTATAATAGACTTTCATTGAAAGTAAAAAAAAAAAAAAAAATAATAATAAGGGGATGCACTCAGCGTCGAAGCTCATGCATAATCATATATTTACAGTGGCGAGCCATCCACCCACACACAAGATCTGCTTCTCTCCTTCCATATGCTGCTTCTGCTTCCGCGGGCGCTTTAATTAAATATTCTCATACAATCATGCGCACTTGCAAATCTCATAGGGTTGCAACACCATATATAATATATATGTATATACATACAAGTGTGCCTCGATGCGTATCGTATATACTCATTTGTGGATGCGCAAATGCTACCATCTTGCAATCATCTTGACATGAGATTAACCGCAAGTTTACAGATGCGTGTTGCACCTTATGACGAAATTCTGTATGTGTGTGTGTATATTTTCCAGCAGTGATGACACATAAATTTGATACAGTGTATAGGAGAAATTCAGGCGTCTAAGTAATGCGTCACCGTCTTGCGTGTCCAGCATTGAATTACAGTTCTTCATTATATGTTTCATTTTGAAACCCCTCTTCCTTTAATTATCTTACCTTACCGGAAGTCGTCCTTTTCGTCTTCCATTTACCCCAGATTATGACGTGTTCCATGAAGCCCCATTGCTGATTGGAAATTCGAGACAATTTACTTGATTATGTCCTCTTGTGAAGCAGAATTTTTTTTTTTTTTTAATAAGTTATCAAGTAGTATTATTTTCAATCATTCCTAATTGGATTAGAAATACTATTTTTAGACACATTGGTCTAAATTTTTTCCCCATTTTAGGTATCACTGTTAATTTTATATATTACCAAGGGTAAAACAACAACTACTACTTTTTATTACATAAAATAAAATGCTAATAGTTTGTTACATCGTAACAATTGGTGTAAAATATTTTAATAAAATTTTAAATAAAAATTGATATAATAAAATATTAATATTGAATAGTCTTTAAGTTATATGAAAGGAAAATCCAAAAAGGATAATCCTAATAGTAAATCTCAAAAAAAAAGATAACCAATGGATGCGAATTTCATCTTAAAATCCGCAGGATTGAAGATCCAATTTCGAGTAGGAAGAATGAATGAGCAACATCACTCGCATTCCATTCTCATTTTCTGTACATTTCTTTTTTCACCACTAAAAGTAGCCAAATAAGTTTTTGCGTGCTTCACTTCTGGAATGACAATTACTTTTCGTTTAATTACATTTATGAGATTACATTCTGGAATTTGTTTCTTTTTTTTTTATTAAATTTATATACAAAGAAATACTTTAAATGTTTTCTTTTAATTACATTAAATGAATTTTAATGTTTGTCAGAATTTAAATTTTTTATTATCAAATAAATAAACTAAAATAACTATTTTTCTTACTATCGGATATGAAAGAAAAATTAATATGTTATTGCAGTTAATGTTAATTTTTTAAAGAAGATAATCAAAAAAAAAAAAATTCATTTAATTACTATTATAAATTATAAATTTGAGAAATTTCTCTCCAGTTGATGTTTATATGCCAAAAATCTCAAACGAGCCAACAAAAGGGACCTGGGCAAGAATTAACTTGGCTTCAATTTCAAAAACAACGGAGACAGAGCGACGCCCTTTTGGGTCATTTTATATGCATTTTAATTAATTCTAGCCTCTAAAGTAGTGAGCTACAAGAGGAGCTTCCACCTAGTCCACTTTATGGTGTATCGTCCAATCTCTGCAACATTTTCCCACCAACAAAACCCAACCTCACCCCCCCCTAACTCTTTCTCGCTTTTCCTATTTCCCCCCCCTACCACCCTTTTTCCTGTTCAACTATACCTCTTTGTAGCATTTCCTGTTACTCGTTTTCCATCTTCTTCTCCAGTTTTCCTCTTTTGCTCTTTCTCTGCTACTATTATATAGCCCAGCCATTTGTGGCGTACATCTGCTTCTCTTTCCTCGTCTCCTTTTTCTCCTCTGATTTATGGTTCGTGCTTTTAACTACAGGATCTGGTAATAGTGCCGCACTAGCTTCTATATTCCCTTTTCTTCCATAACTTGTTTCTTCAATTGACTAGTTTTTTTATTATTAAATTGTATTTTTCCACATGAATGGTTAGTTGCACTTATTGGATGTTATATGGCAGATTTTAATGCTTCATTGCTTCTTTATTTGTAAATGAAAACAATGTTCTTGAAAAACAGCGAAAAAATGAAAGAAAAACTTTGGACAATATCTAGCAAAACATGAGTCGAATTTTCAAATAACCATCAATGACCTTTAAATGACCATGATTTGAACTTCAAATAACCTTAAATGTCCATCAGTAACCTTCAAGTAACCTAGAATGACCTTGACTTGACCTTCAAATGACTTTGAATGATATTGACTTAACCTTCAAATAACCTTGAATGACCTTCAAGTAACATTAGATGACCTTGACTTAACCTTCGAATAACCTTGAATGTACTTCAAACAACCTTAACTTAACCTTTAAATGACCATCAGTGACCTTGACATAACCTTTAAATAACCTTGACTTAACCTTGACATAACCTTTAAATAACCATGACTTAACCTTCAAATAACCTTGAATGACCTTCAAGTAACATTGGATGACCTTGACTTAACCTTCTAATAACCTTGAATGACCTTCAAGTAACCTTGACTTAACCTTTAAATGACCTTGACATAACCTTTTAATAACCTTGACTTAACCTTGACATAACCTTTAAATAACCTTGAGTTAACCTTCAAATAACCTTGAATGACCATCAAGTAACATTGAATAACCTTGACTTAACCTTTAAATGACCTTGAATGACCTTGACATAACTTTCAAATAACCTTGACTTAACCTCATATAACCTTGAATGACCTTTAAGTTACATTGAATGACCTTGACTTAACCTTCGAATAACCTTGAATGACCTTAACTTGACCTTCAAATAACCTTGAATGTTCTTGAATGACCTTCAAGTAACATTGAATAACCTAAACTTGACCTTCATATAACCTTGAATGACCTTGACTTAACCTTCAAATGACCTTTAAATAACCTTAAATTTACCTTTAAATAACTTTGAATGATCTTGACTTAACCTTAAAATGACTTTTAAATAACCTTGAATTGACCTTCAAATAACCTTGAATAACCTTGACTTAACCTTCGAATGACCTTGAATGACCTTGACTAAACCGTCAAATGACTTTTAAATAACCTTGAATTGACCTTTAAATAACCTTGAATGACCTTGACTCAATCTTCAAATGACCTTAACTTGATCTTCATATAACCTTGAATGACCTTGACTTAACCTTGAATGTCCTTTATTTGACCTTGAAATTACATTAAAATGAAGATTGACTTAACATTGATTTGACTATAGTTTTCGACAAGGTACTTTAAAAAAAAATATAATGATATAAAATTATTAATAAAATTGTTAATTAAAAAAAAAATTTGTTTTTCCTTTGACAATAGTTCGCAAGCTTTCCGCCCAAGTTAAAAATATGTCTTAATGCTTCTTACTTATCTTGTCTAAAGATTTTGGATCATAGTTTGGTTGATTTTTTTTTCGTTTTTCACGTGGACTATTAAAAATTCTTTTTTAAAATCCTGGCAATTTTTTTTTTCTTTTTTTTTCTTTGAGTCTGTAAATGTCTTTTGAGAATTTTTTCAAAAAATCTAAATTGTGAAAAAGTATATTTCTGTTTGAAACACAAGATATATTAAAATAAAAAGAAAAAAAAAATGATATTAAAAATAAAAGAACAAGTGACTCTCTTTTTCTCTTCCATCAACATTGAATTCTCAGTTTCATCATTACAAGTGAAGTCTTTTGCTTTTGCTGAAGTAATGAGACACACCTTCAGCTTTGAGATCTCACTGTCAAAGACTAATGAGACCAATTATTATTTGGTTGCCTTTTCAAGCGAAGCTACTTGTTTAAGATTTTAAGTAAATCATCACAAAAATAAATTTTTTCGTCATTTGCCATTAATAATATATAAATATTATGTAAATATTGAAAATTAAATAATGAAATTTTAATTAATAGCAATTTATTTTTTTTTTGTAGAAAAAATTTTTGAGATTCTATTTTGAAATAATTCAACTGTAAAAGGAATTTGATCTTTCTGATTTCAATTGTTAAAATGCAAAGAGGTTAATAAAGTAGAATATAAATGTGGTGTCCAGTTCGTCTTGAATTTGAGTTTGCAATTGAATTATTGAATATTTCAACATGTCAGCGGCACAAATACCAATGCGGACTGGCTTTCTGTCCGAATTGAAATCGGAAAGGATCGTAAACCGCGAGATGTATTCATGGATGCGAAATTCGTCCACAGACGTCCTCAGGAAGCTTCACTAGATAGGAATTTATAGCTAGTTTATGGAATGCCTGAGGTGAATGCGGTATACGTGGACAAGAGCGTAGGAAACACATTCTGTCGTAGTAACAAGACAGCATACAGTCAGCTGTATTGTATCTAACTCGCAAACTAGAACGTAGTTTAATTTGCTTCGAATCCAAGTGGTTACACTCCTATTTTAGTTAGTTTCAATTACAGATGTTGTATCAACTCCGGACTCCATCCGTTGATTTTTCCCTCAAAGAAAAAAAAAAACACCGAAACATTTTTGTAAAGAAACAATAAATTTTTATTCGTTTTCGTTTTATAATTCATCTTTTTGTTTAAAAATATTTCAAAAAAAAAAAAGCGTGAAATGTAGGTGAGAAAGAATAATTTTAAGCCGTGTTGTTTTTTTTTTTTCTTTTTCCAGTAGAGAAAATCTGCTATCTGTTGGACAAATATTAATATTTATGTTCGTGGACGTGTATTATGCGAGAGAACCACGTGGAAGTTGTACTTGTTCACGGTGCGCCGGACCCAAAAAGGGACTGCTTAAGTGACAACATAAACCTAGTCTCGACATTCAGGAAAATACGCTTGGAGCAAAAGTTTCCTTGTAAATACGAAAGCCGTGGATGAATGCAAAGGAGGTGACGACAAGTTCTACTGTGAATACCATTTCCCAAAAAAAAAAAAAAACTTTCTTTTTCTCTAACTCTCTCGTTTAATTCGAAAAAAAGGAAGAAAAATAGATTGATGGATAGAGAAAGAGAAACCAACATTGACCCGGATTAAGCCGTTTCTAACATTTCAATTTACCCTGGTAAACTACACAGTTTGTTGCACTCCGATAATAATTATTTCCTATTAGTTTCTTCCGCTGTCGAGAAAGAAGCGGAAATATTTCACTTAAATTAGTTATTGTTCCTCTAGAGAAAGACTGATTTAAATTAAGCCATATTTCAGTCTTTGTAACTTTCTCCTCTTATTCTTCTTTGGGATGGGTAAATATTGCCCTCCGAGAGAAACAATTTTCCAAAGAACAATAGCTGAAATTGAATTAGAGTATTTGATTAACTATTACGTTTTCGTTGCAAATTGTAAGAATTTTTTTTTTTTGGGGAGTAACCAAAATAATTTTTAAATAAATTATTCAAGACTAATTCGAGACATTTATCAAAATCTATTTTATTTATCGTCCGATTTGAATTGACGCGCCACAAATTTGTAGATGGCGCTCATTGCATAGCAGACGACGAAACCACGCCGCTGGCAAGTTGCCATTTCCTCTAAAATTAATGAGTTTTTGGAAACTTTAATTTAAAGTTGTGCAACTTTATCGTTTTATTAAAATATGCGAATATCGAAAACAATAATTATCTCAAGTATTTAAATCTAAAAAAAATTATGTAAATTCATTGAAATTTGTGGCGTCAAAACGAAATTTTGTAGCCAATGACAGCCATGTTGTTTGTGGTTTTGGGTACAATGTACGTATCTGACATCTGTTGGCGACCAGAAGTTGTAGTTTACTTTCCATACGTACGAGAGTCATCAAGCGACAAACTTTCTGTTAATATTAAAAAATTTCCAGAGTAATAATAATAATAATAATAATAAGATAATTATTAAAAAATGAAAAATATAAAAAGTCAAAAGTTTGAATTTATCAAAATGTGAAATAAAACTTTTATTAATAAAAATGAAAGAGTATGGTTGGTAGAATAAAATTGCCAACTCTTTAAAAGTGGTCCAACAAAGTTTTGCAAAATCTAAATTGGAATTAATTTAGAGACCTTAAATTAAATATGAGTGGGATTTATTTCCCTGTTGAGAATTTTGGAAATGTAGGTCAAATGATTTTAATTAACACGAGGATTTTGGGTGTATAATCTAAGAATATTACCTTGTTTGAATTTCACAACTAGTAGGCTGTGGCGCATGGGATTTCCGGAAACTTCGGCAGGCACTGTGTAATTCAGCTGACTTAGTGAGAGGGAGTGATAGCTTCTCCGTTGTTCGCCAAGTTAGTACGCGGTTTATGAAGATAGCGGAGAAGGGTAATTAAATACAAAGTTACTTCCATCATTTCTGTATTGTTCAAAAGCGTACAAATCCGTTAATTTCCATCACTAAAAGTAGTTCATTTCCATAAAACAATACAAATTTTTCTGAACCCCCCCCCCCACCACGTCAGGAATACTGTTTTAAATCCCAATTTTCTTTAAATCATTCTATTTAAAATTTTCTTGTAATATTTTTAATTTTAAATACAAATTTTTGTCCTCTAAAATAAAGTTTGAAAATTGACGATTCTTTGACAAAAAAAAAAAAAATTCAATTGTCTGACAATAAACTACTTCAACCACTTAAAAAATCGTATCAACGACTGTAATTTGAAATCACAGAGAGTCTTGTTGAGCAAATCTTCTTCAAAGGACTTGTGAATAATAGAATTGAGTTTGATTGTCGATCATGCGGGCTATTCATTAACAGTCCTCAAAAGGTGAAATCGAGATTTCAGTCACCCGCTTTCTTTGTTGAATTTCAACTATCCGCCCTTACTGTCTCATTTCCAAATACTGCGAAAATTCAATTGAAATTTATCCTTTAATGCACACGCGGCAATTTTTCTTGTTAATCTGTATATTTTCTGTTTCCTTAAAAGACGAAATTTAATTCTGTGTAAAAGTGGGTTCAAAAAGCAAAAAAAAAAAAAAAAAAACCGCAAAAACGAATCGTCGATTAAATTTACCGAATCAAGCTTCGTTTATCGATTTCTTATTCATATATATGCATTCTATTTAAAACAGTTTCTTGTTTTCACTAGTTTTTGCTAAAAATACTTTAAGCTAGAAAATAATTTAAGTAGAAAAATATACTTTTTGCTATAAACACTTTAGACTATTTTCTACTAAAAAAAATTGGATTTTGCATAAAAAATAGGTTTTTACTAGAAATACTCTAAGCTCGAAAAGTATTTTCTAGCTTAGATTATTTTTAGTAAAAACCTATTTATGATGTAAAACCCAATTTTTTTTTAGTTAAAAGTATTTTTAGTAGAAAATAGTCCAAAGTGTTTATAGCAAAAAGTATATTTTTCTACTTAAATGATTTTCTAGCTTAAAGTATTTCAAGTAAAAAGTATTTTCTAGCATAGAGTATTTTTAGTAAAAACCTATTTTTTATGCAAAACCCAATTTTTTTTTTAGTTAAAAGTATTTTTAGTAGAAAATAGTCCAAAGTGTTTATAGCAGAAAGTATATTTTTCTACATAAATGATTTTCTAGCTTAAAGTATTTAAAGTAAAAAGTATGTTTGCTGACAAATACTTTAAGCTAGAAAATCATTTAAGTAGAAAAATATACTTTTTGCTATAAACACTTTGGAGTATTTTCTACTAGAAATACTTTTAACTAAAAAAAAATTGTGTTTCACATATAAAATAGGTTTTTACTAAAAATACTCTAAGCTAGAAAATAATTTTTGCTGACAAATACTTTTAACTAAAAAATAGTATTGGCTAAAAAATACTTTTTGCTATAAACACTTTGGACTATTTTCTACTAAAAATACTTTTAACTAAAAAAATTGGGTTTTACCTCAAAAATAGGTTTTTACTAAAAATACTCTAAGCTAGAAAATACTTTTTACTAAAAATACTTTAAGCTAAAAAAGCATTTAAGTAGAAAAATATACTTTTTGCTATAAACACTTTGGACTATTTTCTACTAAAAATACTTTTAACTAAAAAAAAATTGTGTTTTACATAAAAAATAGGTTTTTACTAAAAATACTTTAAGCTAGAAAATACTATTTTCTGACAAATACTTTTAACTAAAAAATACTAAAAATACTTTTAACTGAAAAAAATTGGGTTTTGAATAAAAAATAGGTTTTTACTAAAAATACGTCGCTAGAAAATACTTTTTACTTAAAATACGTTAAGCTAGAAAATCATTTAAGTAGAAAAATATACTTTTTGCTATAAACATTTTGCACTATTTTCTACTAAAAATACTTTTAACTAAAAAAAAATTGTGTTTTACATAAAAAATAGGTTTTTACTAAAAATACTCTAAGCTAGGAAAATACTTTTTGCTGACAAATACTTTTAATTAAAAAATATGTATTGGTTAAAAAATACTTTTTGCTAAAAAAAAACAAAAAATTTAGATATAAATTTTCATAAATCTTTTAAAAATAAATTCTTACAATTATTGACAGTTTTTAAATTAATTTAACGTTTTTTTTTTCTATATTATTTGAAATACTGTTTTAATAACAGTATCACTTTTTACACATTATAAATCTATGTAATAAGTATCACAAAACCTTGGCTATTAATTTAAAAATGGAATAAGACGCTGCTTAAGACAGTGACTAATGACTCATATCCGAATGGTCCGCCCACTCTTTACAAGGGGTAAGAAAACTGTAATCAGTGACCGATGAAGTCAGATGAGGTTACATCGACTGTGACACACGCTTTTATCTTAACTTTTTTTTTTATGATAGCTAATTGAAAAAGGTGTCATAGGGAGAAAATTTGCTCTCTCTCTCTCTCTCTTTTTCTCTCTTTTCATGTACATATATGTATAAATGTGAAAGGAAGCCATGAATGTTTATTTACCACACACAGGGGGGGGGGGGGGAGAAGAGAAAAAAAATCGCTTTGGGGAACACAAGGAATGAAACGTTTGCAAGTTCGCCTTTGAAAGTTTCAAAAATGGCACTAATTACGTTTCCACCTTCTCAAGCAATAACGACGTAATTCGGCTTCTTTTGAATTCAAAGTCTACCACTTTCATAAGTTTAAGAGAGCGAGGTTGCTTTAAACGAATTTTTAAATTACTTCCATTGAGAATAGCGGATGAATTTCTTAATAAAAATGAGTTAAATTGTGGGTGTTTTTTTTCTTCTTCATATATTGTTAAATTATTATTCAATTTAAATCGTCATTTTTAAATTTATTCTTTTTAATATTATATTTTAAAATTGAATTTTCTTGACAATTATTTTTATTTAAAATTTTAAATGTTCTAATCGATATTTTTTTTTAAAACTATTTTAAACTGCTGTGAAATGCTGTGTAGAATATGGCTAATTAGAGAAATAGAGGTCGATAGAAAAGTATAATTAAAACCACAAGTGGAGTATATATTATTGTTGCGCGGCACGTACTTGTAATGAATTAAGAATTATTTGTGAACATGTGGTAATTGAGTTTTTCAACAAAAAAAAAAAAAAATTATCAAGCACACACTTCGTGAATGACAGAGTCCTTTGTACCCTATTTTACTAACTATTCAGTTTCGGCTTTCAAAGCAAAATATCGTCTCATCCTTCAACATCTTTTTGACGCCTCTGTAATCAGTAACGGTCTATCATTTTATGGATTTAGTTTATGGTCTTGACAAGTTCACCAGGTAATTTGTCAATGATTTTTTTTTAGTGATGTTATGATCTCACGCCATTTCATATCGTCTTCGAATTTAAATCAATTGCCTCAATTATAATATACAATTAAAATTTCTTTATTTTCATTTTAATAAAATTTTATTTGGTAAAAAAAAAAATTTCTATACTTCTTTTTCTAATTTCCTTTATATTTTTCAACAACATCATAAAGAATTAATTAACAAAAGAGAGAAATATTCTCTTGGCAAACACTTTAAACTCTAAGGGGGTAAAATTATACAGTTACCCCTGTCAAATACAACAAATGATGTAGCTTGACTATAAAAATGAGCTTGTGTATTTCTACAACTCGGTCGTGCTTTCGTTACAGTAAAGCCAGGGTTAATAAACCTGTAAGTCGTGAGGCCCTCGGGGCAAAGAGGGATTGAAGCATCGTTAGCCTTAGCTAGAGCTATTCAACGCCACGAAATAGTTTACCCAGAGTTACCGTTGGCGTCGACTTATTTAAGTGTCACGACTCACGCTCGCGAATCCCACCAGTTTCACTGTACTGAAGTTGATGGGGTTTGAGGGGGGAGGGAGAAAGGGTGAAAAGGGGTGAACGAGGTCAGGAAACGAGAGAACGATGGCAAGGAACAGAGAGAGAGAGAGAGAGAGAGAGAGAGAGAGAGAGAGAGCTCTTAATTGTCACGAAAAGTTCGCGCCCTGTTCCCCAACTTGGCAAAGATTGCGGCAATATTACAAGGCTTAGAATCCCGGTTTACTTGAACCTGACACCCAAAGTCGACTTGCTTGTACGTATTAACTTAAATGTTCAAGCTCCTTGTGATAGGCGGGAAAACCATTCTTGGCTCTTCACAAAATCTCGATCAACTTTGCTCCATCTTCAGCAATGTTTTCTCAAGCAATTTCCCTACTGACAGTTTCGATAGTACTATAATTTCATTGAAGTTAATTTTATTCCACAATTATGTAAAATAGAATTCTATTCAAAGACAGTGAAATATTTATTTATTTAACATTTTTTGTTATAAAATAATAAATGTTATTAATTAACAAAAAAAAAAAAATAATCACAATGCAATAAAAATAAAACAATGATTTTTGAATGTGATAATTAATCTAGAGAAAATAAAAGGATGTGAGTTTTGAAAATATAAAAGCCCCCCCAAAAGTAATATATTATGATCAACATGAAAAATTTATAAATATATATATATATATATATATATATATGACATATAATGAATGTCACAAACGAAATATTGCGAATCGAGTAAATAGAGAGTTATTAATTGAAAGCCATAATTACTATCAATAGATCATTCATTGAATTCGATAGAAATCAACTTGTATTTGATTCACATTGTAAATTGAATATGAAATATTATTATCAATTGAATTTGATTATGAAATTTCAGAACGAGACAATGGAAACATGCTTAAACATTTGGAGAAACAAAACAATCACGGCAAATGAGCTTCTGATTTGAAAGGAACTAATGATTTTGATAATAAATAATAAAAGCCAAATCGTTCAATTGAACTCGATTATTAATTAAAATTGAATCTAATAACTAGTGGCAGGGACAATTGATCTTTAGACAAGTGAAAAATCAATGTGTCACATTGTTAATTAAACTATTTTTGATTGTATAAATTATATTTGCAAATTATAATGCTATTTAAAAAATATTTTTCTTTTCACATTTAACTTTTGCCATAATAAGTAACTGTTGCCATAGTAACTTTTGCCATAATAACTGTTGCCCTAGTAACTAACTTTTGCCATAGTAACTTTTGTCATAATAACTGTTGCCCTAGTAACTAATTTTTGCCAAAGTAACTTCTGCCAAAGTAACTAGTGCCGTAATAACTGTTGCCCTAATAACTAACTTTTGCCATAGTAACTTTTGCCAAAGTAACCATTGCCATAGTAAGTAACGGTTGCCATAGTAACTTTTCCCATAGTAAGTAACTTTTGCCATAGTAACTACTGCCATAATAACTGTTGCCCTAGTAACTAATATTCGCCATAGTAACTTTTACCAAAGTAACCATTGCCATAGTAAGTAACTGTCGCCATAGTAACTTTTGCCATAGTAACTTTTGCCATAGTAACTATTGCCATAGTAACTTTTGCCCTAGTAACTTTTGCCATAGTAACTATTGCCATAGTAAGTAACTGTCGCCATAGTAACTTTTGCCATAGTAACTATTGCCATAGTAAGTAACTGTCGCCATAGTAACTTTTGCCCTAGTAACTTTTGCCATAGTAACTATTGCCATAGTAAGTAACTGTCGCCATAGTAAGTAACGGTTGCCATAGTAACTATTGCCATAGTAAGTAACTGTCGCCATAGTAACTTTTGCCATAGTAACTTTTGCCCTAGTAACTTTTGCCATAGTAACTATTGCCATAGTAACCATTGCCATAGTAAGTAACGGTTGCCATAGTAACTATTGCCATAGTAAGTAACTGTCGCCATAGTAACTTTTGCCATAGTAACTATTGCCATAGTAAGTAACTGTCGCCATAGTAACTTTTGCCATAGTAACTATTGCCATAGTAAGTAACTGTCGCCATAGTAACTTTTGCCCTAGTAACTTTTGCCATAGTAACTATTGCCATAGTAAGTAACTGTCGCCATAGTAACTATTGCCATAGTAAGTAACGGTTGCCATAGTAATTGTTGTCATTGAGACGGTTACAATTTACGACGGATGGACAGACGGAAGCCAAAGCGGAACTATAGGGCTTTCGGCCCTTGGCCACGAAACCCTAAAAATCATAATCGTGGTTCGAACTAGCGAATGATATAATTAGCATTAATTAATAATAGAGTTTTAATCCTTACAATAATAATTCGGAATCCGAGGGGAAACAGAAGTCATGTTTGATTGGAAATTAATTGAGGTTTGATTTGAATTGTCTGTTATGTCTCTCTGGGTTGAATGAGAATTGCCAAGAGAGAGAAAGAGAGAAAGAGAGAGAGAGAGAGAGAGAGAGAGAGAGAGAGAGAGAGAGAGAGAGAGAGAGAGAGAGAGAGAGAGAGAGAGAGAGAGAGAGAGAGAGAGAGAGAGAGAGAGAGAGAGAGAGAGAGAGAGACGAGTTGAGAAACATATAGGGAGCAGTCGAGTAACCAAGAGAATGGATAGAATAGACTGAAAATAAAAAGGGGTTAACCTCGTCAAAAAAGTCAGTGACGGATGTTATTTAATATATAATTCCCTTCATCTCGTTTCCTCTCACATTAGCACTGAGTACTCTCACAGTTTTAACAAGCTCGTCCTGTTACTGCTGACTTCGTATTCTAAAAATTACAATTTATTTTTTTCCCTCATTAATTAACCCGCAAAAATATCCATTTCCTAATTATCATAAATTTTTTTTTTTTTTTTTGCACTCATAATTGATTGTTGATGAACTTATTTTTGTTACACAATTCTTGATATCGTTGTGTATACAATATATTATTCTGCGGAAAAAGTTTTTACAGATGAATTATCAAAATCTAAAATATCCTTTGAATATAAATCCGCAGCAAGAATCTGAGGAATTCGTAATAGAAGATATTGAATTATTCTGACAAGAATCCTTTATAAGTGACTTACATTCCACGAATTTCACGAATAGTTGGAAACAATATTTTCCTATTTTCCTTGGAAACATTGTAGACATACATAAGAAATGTAATTTTTTTTTTTTTTTTGGGTGATGAAAAAAGATTCTAATTCGGTAACATTAAAAAAATGGTGTCATTAATTTAGAAATTTTAAATAAATTTACTTCTAAGTAATTAAATTGATTTTTCATATATGTATATATATAAAGAAGATTGAATTTTATCTACACTCGGTGTGTCTTAATCGACAAAAACGAAGTGATATCAGAATGGGTCATTACGCAAGTGGGAAAGGAGGTTCTCGACAAGATGAGCGCGTGTCTATGGCTGCTGACGTCCACCTCAGCAGAATAGGATTGAAAATAAGGAAGCGTTAACGACTCAATGTTACGAGCTTCACAATTTTTACGACATTCAAAGGTTCCCGATATTGGATTCTATTCCAATCAATTACGTCCTCAAGTATATAGACTGCTGTTGCAACTTTTTCTAACAAAATTCCACTATATATCATTCTTTACAATCATTTAATCACCTCGAACACAAATCCATGATTTTTCTATTAAACATTTTTTTTTCTAAAGAGAAATTTAATTTTGTTCCCTATTTTTAATATTTATAAAAAATAAATATATTTGAAATTATTGTTGTAATTTAATTTTTTGTTTTGTCGATTCGTTTTTTTTTTTTTTTTTTTTTTTTTTTTTTTTTTTTTTTTTTTTTTTTTTTTTTTTTTTTTTTTTTGCAGCTCCCTTTTGGTTTATTTACCTTTATTGACTTGAAGCTGAAGGCAAAGAACACTCAAGATCACCCTTTTGCAAGCGAGTTAATTTAAATTTAATTTGGCGCACAGGGCAACTTCGACTTGAAGAGGTTACTACTAATTGCACGACAATAGTAATGGGTGAGCGCAGAATTCAATCAACAAAGCGTGCTTTTAAATTCCGATATCGTTTTCACGTTTTATTTAAATTCTTTTATTTCCCCTTCACTACCTAAGACACATTGATTAATGTAATTTACTCTAAACATTGTCTTCTACGTAATTAAGATTTATATACGTTTAAAAAGAAATTTTGAAATATAAAATGTACAATTAAAATACTTTTATTAAATAAAATATACACTATAAATCTGAATTTAATAGGTTGCAAAATTTTGTTATTCAAGAAAATAACATAAATATATTTTAATTTAAATATATACAATATCCTGAGAATATCATCCTTGACATCCAGGAGATATACTGAGAATATCCTGAAAATATCTATGGGATATCCTGATGATATCTGTGGGATATCCTGACGATATCTATGGGATATCTGGAGGACATTTATGAAAGTCTATGGAGATATCCAGAAGATATCCTATGGATATCCTCGGATATCCTGTGGATATCCAAAGCGCCGATTTTTTGGATATCCTTAAGAGATCCTTTTGATATCCATAGGACATCCCTAGGATATCTGCGGGATTATTATCAATATATCCTAAGATATCTTGTGTTATTAGGGATTTAAAATAACTAAATTATAACAAAGCAATATGACAAAATTGATTTTGAAAATTAATTAAAGTAGTTAAAATTTCTTTTTTAATTTATATATTATATAATTTATCATTTTTAAATATTATTTAATATTTTTTAAAAAATATATTATTTAATATTTTTTTTATTATTTTGCAAAACTATTTTTTAATTAATATAACATTGATTAGTAAAAAAAAATCAAGTGCGTATATTAAGCGCTAACATCTTTGATAATCTGTGGCTTGTATGAAGAGAAATTCTGATTATAGGATCCGGGGTATTATCATCGAATCTCATGATTGGTCGCTAGTTGTGCTTGCGGGAAGTTAATAACTCATCTGCCGTCTACAGATTCCAACGTAGCGTGTGTATGCGGTGCTTGAATATCATCGCGTCCGTGGTCGATATGACATTCACGCTGTTTGAAAGATACACTCATGATTATAGTATATAGCATCCATTTAATTAATCTCAATTGGTCCATTTCGTCAAGTTTAATTTAATTCAATCCAATGTCACCCATAAAGAAATGTTATTAACCTTATATTAAACGATTATTTTTTTTAAACATTAACTGGAAAAAAATACTATTTAAGTTAAATAAATAAAATAATATTGAAAAAATTTATTACGATAAAATTATGAAATAAAAATAAGATTTAATAAACTATTTTGTTGGACAATTGTGGATAAATATATATAAAGTTAGGGAGAAAAAAAAACAAAGGAATCAGTGATAATAAGCGTCTGGTAGAAAAAAAAAGATCTGTAATTACAAAGGGTTTAAGATGAAAATAGAGGCAAAAAAAAAGGCATGTGGTTCATTCAGAGGAGAACAACGATCTCACGATTCTGTGTACAGGAACTCATTTCCTCGTTTTCCCTCAAGGTCGTTAATCAATGTCCCCATGTTGCTGTGATTATTCTTTCAAGTCATCAAGAAATAAAAAGAGACATTGTCGTGTATTTTTTTTTTTGTTTTTTTGAAACTGTTTTCCCTGCTCTACCTTTTTCTAGCCTTTGTATTCTTCATGCTCCGATTATTTTGTCAGAAAATTAATTAAAACAGTGCGTCATTAAAGAACAACTGGAAAAAATACGAAAAAAAATTCATAATTTGCTAATAATAAAAAAAAAATTCTATTTGGAAAATTTTGCAAATGTTTTTTTTTAATTTACATAATGTTTTACTTTAGAGAAAGAAATTGTATTTTATTATTATTATTTTTTTTTTTTTGTTGGGGTTTGTAAGCGACGTAAGGGACAGTAACGTAATGGCACAGAGGCAAGGGCAACCATGTGGTAGGACAATTAGGGCAGTTTCAACGTTTCAGGAAGTGACATCAGGTTGTCGTGTACCTTCCAACTATTGTGCACGACACATGCCATCCTCCCTTTCGTTCCCGCAATTGTGAAACTTCACAGAATAGCTCTGTTATTCGACTAAATATACCGTACTGTCAAAAACTGTTACACTTGTTATGGTAATAAAGACAATTTTCCATATTATGGAAAAAAAAAGAGGTGGAATTTTTACTCAATTTGCTTTTCCTCATTGGTTTTACAAATAAATTCTTTTTTAAACTTTTCCCTTCTGTGTGAGTGTCAGGAAAGCGGCAGAGAAACATATAAATATTTTCCTAATATTAAGATGAAGAGCAATTGGATACGACCTAGTCGATGGACAACACTATTCTGGACATGGCAACTTTAAGACTTTCAAAAGTAGATTCAAAATTATAACGGAAGATGATTGTTGTTAGATTTAAAAATTTTTTCTTTTTCCAGAAAAACATTCTTTCAAAAAAAAAAAAAAAAATTATTTTCCGATTAGTTTTTCAGTTATGATTTGAAAAATACAAGTTTTAAAAAAAATCAGTTTATTCTTGAATTTCTAATATTCTAATTTAATAATATTTATTTGGCATTAATGAATTTTCTTGTCTAAGACAATTCCATGAACACAACGATAGTTGATCTTGTAATACGAAATGGACTTGATGCATTGAATATTCGTAACTGATAGGATCGTGTATCTGTTTAATGAGCATTACAATCTCAGAAGTGGTAACACATCCATTTGGAATCGACCCACTTAATGTGAACCTGTTTACTGGACAACGACCACCTGCAACTGACATTGTCTTATTACACCTTGAAATTGTACCCTCAAGGCAATACAGATTGCTGACATCGATTCCATATTGTCAATATTATCTGTACTGATTGCTCCTAAATTAAGCTTCAACCGTTTCAAGACGCTAAATTTTGCTTCTCTGTTACTATTCTTTTTGACTTGGCTTTTCACTTAATATATTAATTTTTAATTATTTAAGTCGTTATTAAAATTTTTTTTTATTAACTTTCTTTTCTATTCATCTATATTTTTTTTCTACTGTTACTTTAATGGGAAAAATTGGCAAAATTGCTTATTTCAATGTCAAATCAAGTACAAGTTAACGTCAAGTCAAGGACATTTTATTGTTAGGTCAAGGTCAAGTTAACCTTAAAACATCAATTCAAGGACAATCAAGGACATTCTCCGTCATTTCAAGGACAATTCCAAGTAATTTCACGGCCATTTCAAGGTTATCCATTTTTTAATGAAACATGAATATTTTAGTAGTAAAGGCAAATTTAAGTCAGACATAAATTAAAAGTAAATATTTTCTAAATATAATGCTTTAAATTTGCTTATACTACTAAAATTTCGTGTTTCACTATTTTTATTCATTGTCTGACTAAATTTTCCACCATTCTACTTAAAACATCAATTCAAGGACAATCAAGGACATTCTTCGTCATTTCAAGGACAATTCCAAATAATTTCACGGCCATTTCAAGGTTAAGTCAAGGTTATCAATTTTTTAATGAAACATAAATGTTTTAGTAGTAAAGGCAAATTTAAGTCAGACATAAATTAAAAGTAAATATTTTCTAAATATAATGCTTTAAATTTGCTTATACTACTAAAATTTCGTGTTTCACTATTTTTATTCATTGTCTGACTAAATTTTCCACCATTCTACTTAAAACATCAATTCAAGGACAATCAAGGACATTCTTCGTCATTTCAAGGACAATTCCAAATAATTTCACGGCCATTTCAAGGTTAAGTCAAGGTTATCAATTTTTTAATGAAACATAAATGTTTTAGTAGTAAAGGCAAATTTAAGTCAGACATAAATTAAAAGTAAATATTTTCTAAATATAATTGTCTGACTTAAATTTGCTTATACTACTAAAATTTCGTGTTTCACTATTTTTTTTTATTCATTGTCTGACTAAATTTTCCCCATTCTACTTAAAACACCAATTCAAGGACAATCAAGGACATTCTTCGTCATTTCAAGGACAATTCCAAATAATTTCACGGCCATTTCAAGGTTAAGTCAAGGTTATCAATTTTTTAATGAAACATAAATGTTTTAGTAGTAAAGGCAAATTTAAGTCAGACATAAATTAAAAGTAAATATTTTCTAAATATAATTGTCTGACTTAAATTTGCTTATACTACTAAAATTTCGTGTTTCACTATTTTTTTTTATTCATTGTCTGACTAAATTTTCCCCATTCTACTTAAAACACCAATTCAAGGACAATCAAGGACATTCTTCGTCATTTCAAGGACAATTCCAAAAAATTTAACGGCCATTGCAAGGTTAAGTCAAGGTTATCCATTTTTTAATGAAACATGAATGTTTTAGTAGTAAAGGCTAATTTAAGTCAGACATAAATTAAAAGTAAATATTTTTCTAAATATAATTGTCTGACTTAAATTTGCTTATACTACTAAAATTTCGTGTTTCACTATTTTTTTTATTCATTGTCTGACTAAATTTTCCCCATTCTACTTAAAACATCAATTCAAGGACAATCAAGGACATTCTTCGTCATTTCAAGGACAATTCCAAATAATTTCACGGCCATTTCAAGGTTAAGTCAAGGTTATCAATTTTTTAATGAAACATAAATGTTTTAGTAGTAAAGGCAAATTTAAGTCAGACATAAATTAAAAGTAAATATTTTCTAAATATAATTGTCTGACTTAAATTTGCTTATACTACTAAAATTTCGTGTTTCACTATTTTTATTCATTGTCTGACTAAATTTTCCCCCATTCTACTTATTCGTCGCGTCTAACCTAAACCTGATTATACTACTTATACTTTGCGTTAGTTTGAAATATATAATAGAGATTAGTAATAACATAGAAAATGTTTAACATAAGAGTCAAATAGAATTGAAAATTTAATTTCAAGTTGGATATAAACAATCAATAAGTGGTTTTGAAGCAAAAGGATTATGGGAAAAACTTATTATCTTTTAAACATGCGACCTTCGTACCACTCGTCGAGACACGATGTTCTCACTCGGTGGTACTTTGCTATGAAAAATTTTCCAACTTTTTTTTTTTTTTTTTTTATTTTTGCTGTCGAGTGACGCAAAACTCGGGAATAGAATCCCATTGAATTGAAAACGAGGAAAATTTTCTTCAAGAACCCAGCCAAGGTCTAATCTGACTTTATAACTTGTGCTCGAGATTTCCAGTTATGTGATCTTTTGCCAAACTCACGACCCAAGGCAGCGAAAAAAAAAAAAAAAATGTAAATAATCAAAATTTGCTTGTTATTGACAAGCTGTAAAAAAAAATATTTATATTAAATAAAAATATAAATTGTCAAATAAAATTGATTAGTCAATTAAATGACGAATTTTTATTTAGTACTTGAAAAAAGTCAAATGTTTGAACATAAAAATTTCCAACTTTTGAGTGTAAATACAATGGTAAAAATGTGAAAAATAAAATAAAATGTTAAAGTTATGAAAATATGGACCTGTCAATGTTGGAATATAATGCATCTAAAGATTTGATTTGAATAAATCATCGTATTGGTATCGATAGATCGATCTTTTACCAACACTGTCTCAATGCGTTTTGTGATAAAATTCAATCAAGTAAAAGCCTCGCTTCGTCACTTTTATGACATGTGCAAGTTTTTTTTTTTTTTTCTATACTTTCACGTTCTTTCTACACTTTTGCACAGCATTGGAAACTCCATGATTGACAAACCGTGCTTTTCAAAGTCGATTTTATCCACGCTCGATTGTTTCCCATCTCTTTTGGTTGAAAAAAAAACTCTATTTTAATAAGTCTATTATTTATACATAAAAAATCAATTGTTTTTATCCTATTTTTTAATTTTTCACGAAATAATAATAGCATACAATATAAATATGATATTAAAACATTATTTTGTTTACATGTTTAATATTTTATTTTTTTATTTTCTACGACTAAAAACAACTATTATTTTCACTTATCCTTTATTCAGAAAAAATGATTTACTTATTTTAAATGTCTTTAAAGGGTATCATTGCAATTTTTCACTGGTGCCGGACAATAAAACATAAAAATAAACTGTTTTTTCAGTGGCAGTAAAAAAACATGTTTTGCTGAGCGTCTTTAGAGTTTATCACAACAGGGAGACTGAACCCAAAACTAAAATACGACACACCAAGAGAAATGGTCTATTTTTCAACTCGAGTTTCACACGCAGGGAAGTCGTATATTTTGGGTCGAAGGTTTCCGAAACCACAGTGAAAAGAAGCTTAGAGGTGAATTTCGCAGGGGTTTTTTTTTTTTACGTTCCAGTGGTGAAAACAAAAAAAAAAAAAAAAACCAGGTTTTCCTTGATGTTCAAACACCTTTAGCAGGGAATTGGAATCGGCGACCATTGCTGTTCTCGTACAGCCATTGACTCGTCTGCAGTGTCGAGATAAAGTTTAAATCTATCTAATAGTCGTCGATCAGTCGCAAACTCGGAACAGGAAACGCTCCATTCGAAACGTACTAAGGTCAGAGTGGTTTTATATATCCAATGGTTTTGCTATATATATATATATACGGATAGTGGCTAAAAGGATCGGTCATTGAACGACCACTGGATAGCTAACGACCATCGATCTTAAAATCGAATAGTTCTCTTTTCTCTTTGCGCGTCGCAGTCTCGCAGCGACAAAGTGGCAAATTAAATTAAACCCGCTTACAGTGGAAAACAATCGATAGATTTTCATTTGGTGGGACTAGTCGTCGCTCCCCAAAAAAAAAAAAAAAAAAAAAAAAAAAAAAAACGAAAAGATTGGCGGGGAAAAGAAAGAAAAAAAAGAACAACAAAAAATAAAATAGAAAGAAAAGAAAACATCGAGAAAAGCGCTTTCGCGGTCTAAGTTTTTTCTGGTTATATATATATATATATATATATATATATATATATATATATATATATATATATATGCTCGTCTCCTATCTCTTTGTTTCTCTTCTTTTCTGACTTTGTTTTTTTTTTTTTTTTTTTTTGCCAACCACGACAATCGGTGGCGAATTTCCTCGCAGCGAGCTTAATTTGTCAATTTACTTCCCAATTTTGCCAATGGTGGCACATCGAATTAACCACATTTCGATTCACGGTAATTGTATCTGAATTTGACTTTTAACTTTAAAAGTCGTGAGTTTTTAGTGACAATATGATTTTTTGCGATTCAATTTTTTTGTATATGAAAAAAGTAATATATTTTGTTTTACAATTTTTTGGCTAACATAAATTGAATGTCTGACTATTGATAAAGTATACTACTGTAAAATAATAATAATAATAATAATAATAATAATAATAATAATAATAATAATAATAATAATAATAATAATAATAATAATAATAATAATTTTCTACTTGTCTGCCAACTCGAATTAAACGGTCTGACTGAAATTGACCATTACTACTGAAAACTATTCGTTTCGACATTAGAGAATCAATGTCTGACTATAGACAATATCTACTACTTCATTTTTATAATGAAAAATTCACGTCTGACTAAAACTGACCGTTACTACTAAAAAATAATTTTTTTTTATCAACAGTTATTTGAAGGTCATTCAAGGACATTGAAGGTTATGTCAAGGTCATTTAGAGGACATTCTAGGTTATTTGTAGGTCATGTCAAGGTCATTTGAAGGTTATTCAAAGTAATTCAAAGTCGTTTAAAGGTCATATCAAGATCATATCAAGGTCAAGTCAAGGTCATTTGAAAATCACTCATGGTTATTTAAAGGTCATTTGAGGTTATTTCAAGGTTACTTGAAGGTCATTCAAGGACATTGAAGGTCCTGTCAAGGTCATTTGAATGACATTCAAGGTCAAATGAAGATTAAGTCAAGGTCATGTCAAGGTCGTTTAAAGGTCATTCAAGGATAAGTCAAGGTCATTTCAAGTTTAAGTGAAGGTGAATGACTATTTATTTAATTGTACTACTGCAAATTGCTATGACATAAATAAAAAATATACTTTATCTTTTTTTTTTGAAAAGAAAATTAAGAAAGTTATTTTATTAACGATTAATGATTTTTGTAAATAACGAGTCAACATCGTTGAGACAGTTATTCCCTTTGAAGTGAAATTTTTTTTTTTTTCCTTCTCTTTTCAGTTCCGACAATAGAATGTAGCGTGTTTAGCCACAAAGCTCGTGCGGAAGAATAAGAGGACGTTTGCGTGAAGGCACTCTCTTCTTCTAAGAGCGAATAAAGAATTTGAAAGTCTGATAAAGGAGGACCAGCGCATTCTGTGGTTTACGCTTTACGAGTTGAGGCTGTAAAAGGCTCCATATTCCTCAGAATTGCCTGAAGAGGAGGCGAAGTTGCATTTTTGTTCAAGTTTTACGTCGCACGTCACTTTCAGCAGTTTGATTACAAGAACGTATATATATATAAGAATAGTGTCTGTATTTTATTTTTATTCTATTTGCCATTTTTTTTATCTATCGCTCTTCATTTTTACACACTTGATATATTGATATCAAGTTTCATTTTTACAAATTTTTTTTTTTTTAATATTCAGGTATAAATTATTTTTGTTTAGTGATGGTAAATTATTTTATGATGAAAAACATTTTTTTTTTTTTTGAAGGAGAAAATTTTTTTCTTTAAACAAGAAAAATTTGCAGCGTTTTTTGTTTTATTTTCGAGTAAAGAATAAAATTACAGATTAGTAGAGTAATTGAATAAACAGCGTATATGGTTTGGTATTGTAGCTTGAGAGGTACTGGAGTGTTAATACCGTGATCCGTTCTCTTCACTGCATTTCAAACTATAGCGCATCCTTCATATGGCTTTAGATCTCACCATTATCCACCAACACGTCGATTAGAATATACTCTAAAATCACATAATACGTAATTATAATCCAAGAATTACCAGGTGCGGTGAATTAAATTCCGACTTTAAAGGGTTGATCATTCCGCTTCAACCTTCAAATTCACCTTTACTTCCATCTTTACTTCCACCTTTGCTTCCACCTATACCTCCATTTTTTACTTCCACCTTTACTTACACTTTTACTTCCACCTTTACTTCCATTTTTTTTTACTTCCACCTTCACTTTTACCTTCCAAGTTCACAATTCTACTTCCTCTTTTGCTTCCACCTTTACTTTTAACTTTCAATTTACCATTCCACGTCCTCTTTTGCTTCCACTTTTACTTCCATTTTTTACTTCCACCTTTACTTACACCTTTACCTCCATTTTTTACTTCCACATTTACTTACACCTTTACTTCCATTTTTTTACTTCCACCTTTACTTTTACCTTCCAAGTTTACAATTCTACTTCCTCTTTTGCTTCCACCTTTACTTTTAACTTTCAATTTTACCATTCCACTTCCTCTTTTGCTTCCACCTTTACTTCTTCCTTTACTTCCATCTCTACATCCTCTTTTGCTTCCACCTTCACTTCTTCCTTTACTTCCATCTCTACTTCCACCTTTACTTCCACCTCTACTTCCACCTTAACTTACACCTTCTAATTATAATTATTATTTATAACATTTTTAAAAACCAACTAAAAATCAAAAATGTTTTTGGTTATTCACCAAACTTTTTGGATAAATCAAAGTCAAAAGATAATGAAAATCTGAATTCATTGTTTGATATTACATTGGTTATATATATATATATATATATATATATATATATATATATATATATATATATATATAAGGATTTGAAACATTTGAGAATGGAGAGGAAATTACAAGACAATCTGCGAAGCAAAATGAACAGACGAAGATTGAAGACTAATAAAGGCTAAAAGAGAACATCGTAGGTTAGAAAGGTAAACTCAAGGAGAGATAAGAAGTCAGTCTGGGACGTATTCCAACGTCCTGAGAGGAAAGGATGTTCAAACAAATGAGAAGAGAGGTTAAAGTTCTCATAGCGAGAAAGTAATTAAGCTCAGCCCAACCTTTTACTCCCCCCCCCCGCCGCCCCATATCTTTTCCTATGCCTGGTAAAATTCGTTATTTCCTTACTTATTGGATTGACCCAAAAATGTTTAATCTACATTTTTTTTCATTTTATTATACGTGAACATATTTGTCCATCATCATTATTCATGCTCAATTTTAATTCTAACTGGTCCATCACCTTTGTTTAATCAGTCGAGGAGATTCTTTTCTCATCATCAAATAGACTTGCATAAAAAATGTTACTCCTCGATCATTCTTCTCATGAGGAAAATTGATCACTTTTATTATTTGCTGACGCCAAGCGAGAAGATCGCTCATCGTAAGAAGACAAGAGTCTTCTTAAAAGATAATTCTTTAATTGCAAAAAAGAGATGTGAAAAAATTGATGCGAGAAAAGTTTTTTTCACCTAAAACAAATAATACTTTTTAAAAAAACGTAAGAAAACAATAATTATTTAATTTTTTACATATTAGTGATTTATTTATTACAATAAATTTTGTATAGAAATATTTGAAATATCTAGTTATGAATTTAAATCATTGACGAAGTTGAAATTTCTTACAATTTTCCAAATTCCTCTGCTTGTATAGTAAAAAAAAGAAAAAAAAAACAAAATTTGTAGCAATTTTGTTTGTGAAATAGTTTTTCGCCAATCTATTTCAATGCATATATAGAAAGCTTTGAAAAAAAAGCTTGTAAAAAAGTAGAAGGAGCTTCGACAAGAGAGATGGCTGGTGAGTACTCTTAGGGAGAGATAGGGAGGCTAAAATTCACTTGGTTCAATGCTGAAGCAGCAAATTTTTATCTGATCAAGTCGTGCATCGACCTACAACAAGAAGAATCATGAAATTCTATATAGTTTTTGAAATAAGCTTGTCAGCTATTTTTTTGGAAAACAGTTTTTATAGGTGGTTCTTTTTTTGTTTTTGAAAAAGTTTTTCTATTTTTCGAAAAAGTCACTTGACATTTAAATTTCATTACATATCTTTGCCCGCAACCCTGAGATTCCGAGGAAATGTTACAGGGAGTGAATAATGTAATTTTATTTCCACTTTCACAATTCAGTTTCCATTTTCAGTTTCATTCTCATCATTCTATATACGCTTTTAGCATTCCGCTTTCACCTTCACTTCCACCTTAACTTCCACCTTAACTTCCACCTTAACTTCTACCTTTACTTCTACCTTTACTTCTACCTTAACTTCCACCTCAACTGCTATCTTAACTTCTACCTTCACTTCCACCTTAACTGCTATCTTAACTTCTACCTTAACTTCTACCTTCACTTCTACCTTAATTTCTACCTTAACTTCCACCTTAATTTCTACCTTAACTTCCACTTTCAACTTCACTTCTACCTTAACTTTCACCTTAACTGCTACCTGAACTTCTACCTTCACTTCCACCTTAACTGCTACCTTAACTTCTACCTTCACTTCCACCTTAACTACTACCTTAACTTCCACCTTAACTGCTACCTTCACTTCCACCTTAACTGCTACCTTAACTTCTACCTGAACTTCTACCTTCACTTCCACCTTAATTTCTACCTTCACTTCCACTTTCAACTTCACTTCTACCTTAACTTCTACCTTCTAATGAAATTATAAAAGTAGGAAGGTGGAAGTAGAAGAGTGAAAGTGGAAGTGAAATAGTGGAATGGGAATTATGGAAGTGGAAACTAAATTCCCTGGAGACTCAGTGACCGAATTTTTGGTTGTTAAATCACTCCCTTGTGAATTTATGTTTCCGGTGTACCGTGATTCTTGTCGTTAAAATAAGGGCGTTTACAGTAGGAAAAAAAAGAAATATACAGTAAATTTTCCAAGAGAGATAAACATGACGTGGAAAGCTCCTGTAAATGCGTAATGCTCGAGGGGAATCCCTTGGAGTTCCGCGAGGTTGACGTCTTGTGGAATATTCCGCGGAGAAAGTTGCCTCACAACCTTAACTTGGCATTAGAGATGGAAAGGAGTGAACCGTGCAGTAAAGTTTTAAGAAGAAGAAGAAGCAGCATGGGGAGGGATGTTACCGTGTAAACCCAACGAGTTAGCTAGACAAGTCAGTTTCAGCTTTAGATTCTGCTTCTGCTTCAGTTATATCCCAACCCGTTGCCTACATTCAGAGTGCACTTTGCAGATAGTCTACTCAGTATCGGGTACTTGAGAACGGAAGAGAGAGAGGAATGTTATCCTGTGGGGGATGAGGGGGTTAAGACGTGCAAGCACTTCCGCCCCGTTTAGTTTAAATTATTATAAACAGCTCCGGAAAACCACCATCTCGCAAGTCTTGAGAATCGTCCTTTCGACTAGCTTAAACCTTTTCTCACCTGCAAAAGTTAAGGCCAAAATTCCGCAGGATGATTAGCAATCAAATTTTTCTATTTAATATAATTTAATTATTTTTTAGTTGTTAAAAAAAATTTTTCTATATTTTTAATTCAGTAAAAAAAAAAAAATAATATCTGACTAAAACTTTCTGTTACTACTGAAGAAGTATTCATTTCTACCAACATAGTAAGTCATGTCTGACTGTAGATGAATTTTACTACTGTGAGATGAATCAGTCTGATTATTCTTGAATGTATACTACTTGTAAATTGATTTTCTACTCAGAAAATTTAAGGTCTTACTAAATCAATGTCATTTCAAGGTCATTTCAAGGTCATTCAAAGTCAAGTCAAGGTTATTTGAAGGTCATTTCAAGGTCATTTGGAGGGTAAACAAGGACATTTAAGTTCAAGTCAAGGTCATTTGAAGGTCACTCAAGGTTATTTGTAGGACATTCAAGGACATTTAATGCCACTTCAAGGTCAAGTCAAGGTTATTTCAAGGTCAAATCAAGGTTAAGTACAGATCATTTAAAGGTCAAACAAAGACATTCAAGGTAAAGTCAAGGTTTAGTCAAGATCATTTGAAGGTCAAACAAGGACATTTATAGTCAATTCAAGGTCATTTGAAGGTCACTTGAAGGTCTTTCATTTACATTGAAGACTATTCAAGGTCAAGTGAAGGTCACTTGAGTATTGTTTAATTATACTACTGTAAATTAATTTTCTATGAAAAAAAATCTACGTCTGACTAGAATTGACCGTTACTACTTAAAAATTATTCTTTACAATCAACAAGGAACAATGTCTGACTATTGATGAATTATACTACTGTAAATTGATTTTTTACTAAGAAAATTAACGTCTGAATAAAATTTTCAGTTACCATTGAAGAGTATTTATGTATTTAATGATTATGTTTAGTTTTTTAATTATCCAAAATATTTTTTGTCCTATTTTTTTTTTTTTTTTTTTTAATATTGACCGAGTTTTTAATTTCTTTGCTTGACTTTTAAAGGCAAAAAATATATAGTTATGTGGATTATCAGTGTTAAGCTCCTAAAGGCTGACCTTTTGAAAAAGTTTATTTCGGGCTTATTTTCTCTACAACTCGAATGCTATAAAACCGCCTCAAGCATCTCAAATGACTCTTAACCACTGCAACCACTGACGTACCAGCAAATAATTGCTTCCGTTACTTTGCCTCTCTTCAATCGGCTTCATCCGTTCATTAGATGGATTATAGGAAAAAATCTAAATTTTTATTGCACTGAAAAATGCTGCTTTTCTAATTTTAAACATGACGTTCAAAGAGTAAAAGAGAGAGAAATTCCTTTTAATATGAACATCAGAGTTTGATATTTTTTTTTTTTAATAAAATCAAAAATACAAGGAATAAAATATATATATATATATATTTTTATTTTACATATTTCAATCAAAAAGAAAAATCTATGAAACCAAAAAAAAACGCAATATGAAAAATATATTTTTCTACATAAAGCGAATATTTTCTAAACTTTCGTTTATAAAATAACGATATATAAAAAAAATTTTTAAACCACTATTTGAAAAACAAACAAACGTTGGAGTAAATATCATCCGTTAAAGGATTTGAAATTTAGAATAACCTTATTGATATACATAGTGATATTTTTAGAATATCGAAAAACAGGGGAAAAAATTCTATTAATGCCCAAAAAACAAAAAGTAATAATATTTAAAAAAAGACTATTTTTTTCTAATTTAATTTTTTAGTGTTAAATAAATAAATAAACAGTATAAAAAAGTAAGTTATATTCACATTCAAGATTTTAATGGAAATTTTATGTTTTCCGGAAATTAAATTTTTTTTATACATACATATTTCAAGGAAAGATCCTTTTTAAGCTCTTCATATATAGTATGTTTAAAAATCTAAAGTTATTCTTTTTATAACGAGAATCTGTATTTTTCCTACATAGTGACTTAGATTTTCAAGATAAATGGACTCTCTCTCTCATTCACTGTTATATATATATATATATATATATATGTACCAACATATATCTCGATATGCATATCCACACGCTCGAAGTAGCAGCTTAAAGCAAACCATACCGACTATACCTATACCAGTATACTTCAAGTAAACAAAATCCGCTTACTGGTGAATCTGTTTCTCTTTTCCCGAAAAGCACACTCTTGAAATACAAATACAAATGGAATTTCTCCAAATATATCATAAATTGACTTTTTAACTTGATAGTGCACAATATATTTGCATTCAAGTTTCTATTTTTCGTAAAAATCATTTTTTTTGATAGTTTTAAACTTTTATTTCTCATAAAACTTTATTTCAAGAATCATTTTCACATTTATTTTTACTTCAATGTTATTTGAAGATTAAACAAGGACATTTAAGGTCAAGTCAAAGTCATTTGAAGGTCACTCAAGGTCATTGAAGGTTATTTGAAGATCATTTAAGGAAATTCAAAAGTCAATTCAATGTTATTTGAAGGTCAAGTCAAGGTTATGTTAAGGTCATTTAAAAGAAATCCAAGGTCAAGTCAAGGTTATGTCAAGATCATTTGAAGGACAAACAAAGACATTTAAAGTCAAGTCAAGGTTATGTCAAGGTCATTCAAGGTCATTTGAAGGTCAAACAAGGACATTCAAGGTTATTTGAAGGTCATTCAAGGTTATTTGAAGGTCATTTAAGGAAATTGAAAGTCAATTCAATGTTATTTGAAGGTCATTAAAGGTCATTTGAAGGTCAAGTCAAGGTTATGTCAAGTTCATTTGAAAGACATCCATGGTCAAGTCAAGGTTAAGTCAAGGTCGTTTGAAGGTCAAACAAGGACATTCAAGGTGATTTGAAGGTGACTCAAGGTCATTGAAGGTTATTTGAAGGTCATTAAAGGTCATTTGAAGGTCAAGCCAAGGTTATGTCAAGTTCATTTGAAAGACATCCAAGGTCAAGTCAAGGTTAAGTCAAGGTCGTTTGAAGGTCAAACAAGGACATTCAAGGTCAAGTCAAGGTCATTTGAAGGTCACTCAAGGTCATTGAAGGTTATATGAAGGTCATTTAAGTAAATTGAAGGTCAATTCAATGTTATTTGAAGGTCATTCAAGGTCATTTGAAGGTCAAGTCAAGGTTATGTCAAGGTCATTTGAAAGACATCTAAGGTCAAGTCAAGATCATTTGAAGGTCATTCAAGGACATTAAAGGTCGCTCAAGGGTATTTAATGTCATTTCAAGGTCAAGTCAATGTTATTTGAAGATCATTCAAGGACATGAAGGTCATTAAATTAAATAATCGAATAATCTTGACATTTACATTTTATTTACTGTTTACCATTTTTATTCACAGATTTTATTATCATACTTTATCAGTGTGTCGTTTTATCTGTTGAATTTTATTTGTTACTCGTTTTTCTTTTTTTTTTTTATTTTCAATGGTAGAGGTTTTTTTCATTGTATTTTAGAGCATTCGATATCGTTCAGGTTGGTAAAAGAAGGCACTAATCGTCTACTTGTGGAGATTCGAAGAATGAAAAAGAGAGAATATATCCGCCATTTTCACTCGCCTTGGTGATCGCCAAGCTTTGTTTACGAGGTGCAATTTGTTCAAGAGTCCTTCTTGGTGGCCTTAAAAAGTGTTTTGAGACTAGACTCATGTTTAAAGGGCATACTTTGACAATAATGTGCACAATACTTTTAACATGAAAACCGGAAGACAATCCACATTTTCTAACTCTTTGATGATAAAAATCCTTTAAACTATAGAATCTCTCTCATTTAATACGAATTTCGGATAAATAGAATTTCAAAAATTGTAAAAAATTTGTTTTAATCATTTTTAGTTCTTTTTTTTTTGTTTTAATTTATTAAAATAAATATTTTTTAGTTGACTTTGAAAATAGTGTTTTTTTTTGTACGTTTACACATAAGTAAATAAGAGAAGACAAGTACTCTCATAAATTTCGAGTTACTTTGAAACCTTTCTCACATTGCAAGGGAGGGAGAGGATGTGACAAAAAAAAATGCTTCTTTCTTGACTAAATGCTCACCTAACGAATCCACTGCTCGTCCGGCATTTCAAGCACTAGTTGTTGTTCCAAACCAACATGGACAATTACCCGAATTTTCATCTAAAAACGAGTTAAAAAATATGATAAATCACCGGGCATGGCCTTTTCAGTTTAAAATTGTGGAACTGAACAATACCGCGAAATAAAGGCTGACAAAAAAAAAAGAAAAAAAAAACCTGCGTATCCCAGTTGCATTCTTTCCACTGTTCATTCATTTGAGAGATTTTCGCTCTTGCAAATAATAAAAATTGATTTATAAACCAACTTTATTAAAGATATTTAAAAAAAACACACACATACAAACAGGATCATTAATAATGAGTGTTACGTATTTTCATGTATAAAAAAGAATATTTAATAATAATTAAAAGTATAATGTAAAATTTAATGTCAAATTGAAACTGTTTCTATTAATAAAATTCATGTCTAACTAAAACTGACCTGAACTACTGAAATTTCTTTCCAAACAAAAGACACACTAAAGAAATAATAATTTTTAATTTTTTTTTCACCTAAAATATTCAAAAGATATCAATTTGTATGAGTATAAAATACGTTATTATTATTATTATTATGTCCTTAATTATTTGTCTTACAAAATTTACATAATAATGTTATTGGTATAATAAATAATAAGGGAGAGAACGATGGAATTATGAGAAAGTCACTAATTAAGGTGCTTTCTTATGTTTTAAATGGAATCAAAGGGTTTCATGATAAGTCTTAACGACATTTATTCTTCCCCCTCTGAGGGTTATTAGTGAAAATTTAATTAACATTCAACCCTGAAATATACGCCTCAAATACAAACAAAATGCCACTTCTCTTGACACTTATCGCTGTGAAAATGTCTTCATCATTTTGAACAACAGTTGTCATCCACTTCACCAACCACAAATCGCGCAGCTGGATGCCTGTACAACACTATAAGGGATTGCAAATGTGGAGAACGGCTATTTGTCTTCATTCAATCCCATGTGGCATAAGGAGAGAGAGAGAGAGAGAGAGAGAGAGAGAGAGAGAGAGAGAGAGAGAGAGAGAGAGAGAGAGAGAGAGAGAGAGAGAGAGAGAGAGAGAGAGAGAGAGAGAGAGGGAGATGGTGGACCCTCATTATCACCTCGCCATATCCATCCTGATTAGTCCTAAACATCCGGCGAACTTGCCAACCAAGGCCATATCTCTTGGCCGATTTCCCAGCCCATATTCAACCAATAATTTACCAATCTTACTGGTTCAATGATTAGTGACACGTTTTTATTAAAAAAAAATCCCTTTTTTACAAAATTTGTATCAGTATAATATAATTACTGATTTTTTTTTTAATTGTCATACCGTAACTAAAAATATTGTTACTTAATAACTCTTCAGGAACTGTCTCTGTTTTCTTAATTTCGTCTCTCTTAACGATTTTCATTTATAAATCACAAGCTCTAATATAATTTATTTCTCCTATTGATTTTGATGCTAAAAACAAAAAAAGGTATTCATTATTTGTAGAAACTCATGTAGTTTGTCGAAATTTTAAAATTAATTCGATTCCCCTTAACTAAAAATTTTAACTCCAAAAGGGATGTCACCCTAATTCACAACAATTAGATAATTACTATTTAATTAAGAGAGTGAAAAATACAATCCGTTGGGGAAAAATTTTCTTTTCCTTTGTAAAAATCTGGTAGAAAAGGAATCACATAGGAGAGTTATCAGTTCAGATTTTGGTACCAGCAAGTCATTTTCGACGAAATTTTCTCTTCGTCACGGCTAATTGTGGTATCAGCCTTTTCTTCAGTTTCAAGGATACAACAGTGATTCTTTTCCTTCATTTAACTTCTAAATTTTAAAAGGTAAGTCATTATTACATTTTAGAAATTTTGAAATCAACTTGGACTAACTTCTGTTGGTATCGGACATCACAAGGAATTCTATGTTGTAAGAGGCGTTTTTCCATCCCAGCAGTATCTTGAGGTCAAAGTAATAACAATTATCCTGTCATTAATAAATCTTGCCTATTCTTTTTGTGAAAATTCTGTATAAAAAGGATCACTTATGCCAGGAGAGTTCAGTTCAGATTTTAATACCAGCACGTCATCTTCGACGATTTTACTCTATCCGATTTCATACTCAAGTTCGACTTAGAAGAATTTTTCGAGTCAAGTATTAAAAGTTTCTACATCAAGAAGAACTCATTCAAGTATTCAAGGACGTGACTTATAATATTTGGAAATCATCTTTATTTTCTTTTCTGAAATAATTTCATTGTTTGGGTCTTCGTTAACGGCTAACTAAACTCCGTAGTTGCGGTCATTACCTAGGCCTGTCAACCTTTCTGAGCGCTGATAAAACGATCACCAGCCGTTCCTTCATTTTTAAGGACACAGTGGTCCTTTCCTTCATTTTACTTCTAAATTTTAAAGGCTAAATCATTATTACTTTATTTCCTAAATTCTTTATAACATCTTGTAAAATTGGTTGCCTTCTGCATTCCTTGTTGCAGTGGAGTGTGGACTTGCCTTTATTTCCAAGACTGGTTGCTTCAGGATACTCTCTCACTCAAAGATTAATTTTATAACTCTAAATATTTGTCTAAATAAACTAGTAACCTTGTCATTAAAATCAATGTTTAATTCCAAAAAATGTATTTTTGATTAATTTTTGTTTTTTTCTCGATACTATACAAAAACTAACCTACAAAATTTAAGCTCTTTGAAACAGAAGCTGGAAAATATTTCTATGAAGAAAATTTTGGTCTCTTTTTTATTATCGTTGGCTATAAAATGTTGCCTGCTATACATAAAAGTAACAACGTTATACCTCTACATATATATATATGTATATGGTAAAAGGCATGCTGATACACCGTCGGCTCCTTTTGATATCGGCAATCACTATCCCACCCACCACGATTGCGTATCTGATTGGAAGGTCTCTAGCAACATGATTTCCTATATACGAAATACGAACACGTGCAATAACAACCCACTTTTCTTTTGCTTCTATACCCGATCGCTATACCGTCAAACTCAGCCTTTCTGATTCCGTGATTACTATCAAGAAAAGGCGCTACTTCCGTCTCGAATGAAATTCCTTAGTTATTTATCATCATATTCCACTAGGAAACTCCTTTCCTTTCAATGGCAAATACGAAGAATATTTTTATGGCATAAATGTAAATTTTTTTTCCCCCTCCCTTTTGAAAACAACTTAATATAAAACTTTTATTTTATTGAAAAATAATTGTACAAAAAAATCACTAAAAAGAAAAGAGGGAAATGTTTTTTTTTAAAATAATTTTTACTTATTAAAGAAATTTAATTTAAAGAAGATGCATATATAAAACAAATATAAACGATATTCATTTAATAAATATAATTTTTTTTTTCTAACGCAGAATATTGAGGGGAAATTTTTTTTTAAGTTTCAAATATATGAACTTATATAAAAATTTTTTAATATAAAATAAATTTTCACTTGAGAATTTTTTTTTTTCAACCTTTTGAAGAAATGTGGAAATGTTATTTCCTTGCAGACTATATTTTATATTTACCTTATGACCCCTTGAGAAGAGATTTCGATACTGGCTTTTAAATCCGTAGAAGTAGTATCTGCATATTATTTCTTTTTCTCTTTCAAAATACGTTTATCGTCCCTTCAATATCATTCTTGAGAATAAATTCAAAGTTTTTAATCTGTAAGACAGAATCTTGTTTCCTCGACATTGCTCCACAGGAATCTATTGGAATTTCTCTTTTCTTTTTTTTTTTTTGGAGATTTCGCGATATTATTTTATACGGGATAAAGAAAAAAAAAGATCTCTCTTTTTTTCAAAAGTTAAAATTTATTACATTATGTTAATTTAATTATTTAAATTTCTTATCGAAAATTCTTTTTTTTTCTCGTTCCCCAATGTACAATTAGATGTTTTCTTTGGTATTATTTACAATTTTGTTTTCTTTGACTATATTTTATAACGAGTTTTTCAATTTTTTAAAAGAATTAATTATTATTTTATTAATTTTATATTCGAAATTAATTATATTTTTACAATTAACCAGTTCAGGAACTGTAATGTTACAAAAGACCGAGGAGGAAAGTAGGAGAAACACCAATACATTTTAATTATTTCACAAAAAAATAAAGAATAGAATACAACTTGACTTTACGAACACCAGGATGAGAATGAGGATTAAATGGCCGACGAGCAATGCTCGAAAGCGTCGCTGTTCAGCGACCTCTCTTCTCGGTGTTATCGATCGATAACAATACGCGGCAGTCGGTAAGGCAGTTTCCGGAATTATCCGATGTAGAATTAATTGACGATAAATCAAATCAGAATCAACGCAGATAGCACGGAAACTTGCAGCCAGCTTGCGGCGAGCTTGCTGCAAGCTTGTGTAAGCTAGCGAAATGGCCCACCCAGGGCAAGCTTGCCGTGAAAGCTTGCTGTAAGCTTTCCAGGAAAGGTTGCTGCAGTCTTGCCATGAAAGATTGCTACAAGATTGCTGCAAGCATACTAAGAACGATTGCGGCAAGATTGCTGTGAAAGATTGCTGTAAGCTTGCTACGTAAAGTTGCAGAAGAATTTCAACAAGCTTCTGGAAAGGTTGCTACAAGGTTGCTGCAATGTTTCCTGGAAAGCTTACAGCAAGCTTTCACGGCAAGCTTGCCCTAGGTGGGACATTTCGCTAGCTCAGACAAGCTTGCACGGTAAGCTAGCCGCAAGCTTGCTGCAAGTTTCCGTGCTATCTGGGAATATTTATTTTACGTAAGATTGACTATTGATTCTAACGTTTTTGGCAAGATGTGTCTAATTATTTTATATTATTCGAAGAAAATGAAGTGACAATTTCAATAATAGAAATGTAAAAACTTTTCGTTATAAAAGAAACGGCATTAATTTCGAATCATAATTTGTGCTCTTTCACCGTCTACACATCTTGAGAAAATGAAATTAGTTGGCTGACATTTGGTCGATGTAAGAGCAAGAAAATGTCGAGTTTGTATCTTCCGAACGAGATACTTTTTGGCAGAGGTCAAAAGAGGTGAAACGCATTCCAGTTTTCCATCAACGTTAGCCTCAGATGTACTAGCCATTCCATCCTCACAAGCAATAAACGTCAGAATCAGCGATGAGTCGAGAACTGCAATGAGTTCTCGCCAAAGGTTTAAAAAAAAAAATGCAACTAATGACTCTCTACTTTTTCCAGAGTTGGCAAAAAAAAAATTTTTAATTTCATAAAACACTCTCATGCAATATTTAAAAACAAAAAAAAAAAAAATTTTCCCCAATCTTTCAGAGAATTCAAAGAGATATCTTATCTCACAATTAGAATTAAGAAAGAATAATTTTCAATTCAATAGAGATCGGCGACTTTTCATTCTATTGTCCATAGACACATAATGGTTGGTCCACAATATACGTTTTCGTATTAAACTTGAAATTTATAGTGAACCTCTTGTCGAGAGACGTATTTGACTAAACCCCCCCCCTCTCTAACCCTTCCAAACTTGAGGCGCCTCCAGGCTTTCCAGTTGCAAAAGGAACTTCACTTCTAGGGTGGAAACACTCTCTAAAGCCCTACCTCCCCCTTTTTCCGTTATGCCCCTTTCGTGAACCATCTTTGCCCACCGACTCATCGTCTTCTATTGCACACAACTTTCCTCAACCCATTTAAGAAGATTTTCAACCTCCCCCCCCCCACCTTATGGACCGAAACCTCGAACCTTCTAAGTTCCATTCGTTCTGTCCTTCTCAACCGCGAACTTCTCCAGCCACGAACACGGATATTGTTGGAAGTTTCTTGCGATATATATATATATATATATATATATATATATATATATTCTCCTTGTAAGTGTAGACATATAGTGTATGCAAGTTGTACATGTGCGGATATAAGTGTACGCGTACCTCTGCGTCTCCATTTCCCCGAAAGCTGCTGGCTTTCGTAATTGGATGGCGCGGTAATTGAACGAAAGAGATGAAAGGAAAAAGATAAAAAAAAAAGAAAACCAAATTATATGTGTGTATGCGAGAAAAGAAAAACGAAAAATACTTTCCCACTTTCGAGGGAGAGGATTACAAAAATATATTTTGTGAATTATATATTTTTTTTTCTAATACACTCAAGTATAGTTATTGCAAAATTCGTGAAATTTTACCATTATATTCGTAATTGCAAGAGAAAAATAGCTGATTAGATTGGTAGTGTCTGATTATTATTTGTTTTTATGGAATTTTGGTCTTATCAATTCTAAGAGAATTGCGTTTAAGGGGTTACAGTACTGTAGAATTTTCAAAAAAACGAAGTTTTTTTTTGGATTCAACTTCTAACATTTCTAATTTACTGAAAGATGTCATTATAAGGTCAACTACTCTCAAAATCTGAATCAGTAGAAATTTTACTAATTCAATCAGTACTTTTCATTTTAACTGAAGTTTCAGTTATTTTTTGAAATTTACTAATATAATTAGTGAATATGTAAGCAATAGAAAATAACTTATGTAAATCAGTAATTTGTATATAACATAACCGTTAAAATTAAATATTAAATCAGTAGATTTTGTGACCGCCGCCACATACATATTTATATTACTGATTCAATCAATAATTGATATTTTACTAAAAGAATCAGTAAATTTCGACTAATTGGCAGTTGCTCAATTCTCGCTATGGCAATTAGTAGATTTCCACTGCTAATCAGTAAAATATGACTGATTCAGATGTAGAGAGTATATGGCCCTGGATTACCAGAATAATGGTAAAAAAATTTAGTAATCAAATTTATTATTTTTTCATGCATAATGAAATTTAGGATCAATTAGTAGGTTTCTTTTGAAGATAAAATGTGTTGTTTTACAGTAAAAAATAAAAGAGACATGCTGATTAATTTTATTTGAATTAGTAAGGAATTTTTTCATTTTCCAGGAAAACATTCTATCCATAAAAATGGAATAAAACTGATTATTCTTAGTCAACTACTTTTTAGGTTCAATTGGTAGGTTTTTTGAAGGTATTACGAATTGATATTAGGTAAAAAAAATAATAGAGACATGCTGATTAATTTTATTTGAATTTGCAAGGAAATTTTTCATTTTCCAGGAAAACATTCTATCCATAAAAATGCAATAAAATTTATTATTCATAGTCCACTGTTTTTAAGGTTCAATTGGTAGGTTTTTTTAAGGTATTACGAGTTGATATTAGGTCAAAAAAAGTAATAGAGACATGCTGATTAATTTTATTTGAATTAGTAAGGAATTTTTTCATTTTCCAGGAAAACATTCTATTCAAAAAAATGGAGTAAAATTGATTGTTCATAGTCTACTGTTTTTTAGGTTCAATTGGTAGGTTTTTTTGAATGTATTACAAGTCGATATTAGGTAAAAAAAAATAATAAAGACATGCTGATTAATTTTATTTGAATTTGTAAGGAATTTTTTCATTTTCCAGGAAAACATTCTATTCATAAAAATGGATTAAAATTTATTATTCATAGTCTACTGTTTTTAAAGTTCAATTGGTAGGTTTTTTTTTAAGGTATTACGAGTTGATATTAGGTAAAAAAAATAATAGAGACATGCTGATTAATTTTATTTGAATTTGCAAGGAATTTTTTCATTTTCCAGGAAAACATTCTATCCATAAAAATGGAATAAAATTGATTATTCTTAGTCAACTGTTTTTTAGGTTCTATTGGTAGGTTTTTTTGAAGGTATTACAAATTTATATTAGGTAAAAAAAAAATAATAGAGACATGCTGATTAATTTTATTTGAATTAGTAAGGAATTTTTTCATTTTCCAGGAAAACATATTGTTTTAACAAATTATTGTTATTTATTAACTTTTATCTCGTTATATTTGAATGAATGGAATTAATTACTATTACTATTATTACTATTATTATTATTTACTTAAAATCACCATTAATTATTATTACTAAAATAGAAATACAATCCTTTCTAAAATAAAAAATGGAGAAATAATTCTTAGAAACTTTTGATCTCAAAAAAAGGCAATAATAAAAAAAAATAGAGCATTTATTTTTAATCTTTTCCCTGGTGTGGTGAACAATGGCAATAAACTATCGAAGAAAAAGGGTATGAAAGTTGTGGTGTGGCACAGTGGATAACGAACGAAGCGAACAGAGAGGCTGGTATGGACGTTGTTCGATAACGGTATAAGCTACATTTTACAACGATCGTCTCCGATAACGCGATTCGTCCCACATTAATGTTCTATCAACCCCGAAGCGATGTGTATAGTGGCTATCTACAGCGCACACATCCTCGATCTCCCCCCCTCCCTATATTTCCCCGTCTATGACGCATCATGAATTTTAATAAACCCACGAATCATCATCAAGTAATCGCTCGATAACAGGCCTTGCTAACGAGGTCTATGGGATAATTACTGTTGTTTTTTTTTTGGAGGGATACAACCATCAAGAGAAGTATGGTTTGCCAACAGATGCTTAAATAAAAGCTTTATATTTATATACAAAAATATATTGATGCATAAAGAATATTCTTTTTTTTTATTTATCTCGAAACGATCATATATTTATGATTGTAACAGGTTGCAAAAATTTTGAAACAGATTCTATACAGTATTTTTGTACATTCAATATCAGTATTGAGTGATATTACCCAACATTGATTGGAAAAAATGAAAAATACTTCGATATAGTTATAAATTAAGGGAAAAAATTGAAAGTAACTGTTATGTTATAGATAAATTACTTTGTTTACATTATTTACTGGTTTTGTTTTTGTTAAAAGTTGCTCGTCGATTTTAAAACTCGTCATAAAAAATTGTGGTTTTATTTATAATATTTTCTACTACTAAAAATATTTATCCAATTATTGTTGTATCAATAGGTTAATAAAATTTTGTAATAGAAAACAATTTTAAAATCGACAACAAACTGAATTAGCCGATAATAGTAAAACATCAATCTTTCGTGATTGTTAGTCTTAAAAAAAAAAAGAATATACATATTTTTTTTTTGATGGGAGATTTCTTGTGCTGATGCAAATACATAATTAATGGGATGTATCAAGAGGTAAACATGATAAACGTAGAAAGTAATAGGATTGTGTCATTGAAGGAACAGTAATGACTTGCTTTCACGAAGCAAAAGGCCTATTCCTATATTGATCCCATTCAGTATGGAATTTGTCGTCCCTTTGAGCGTGTTGCTCGTCTCGTTATATAGCCTAATGAGCACTTGGAGTGTCGCAATTTGCATACGCAAGTAATTGTGTACTGTACGCATGTACACACACATATTGACATGTACTTCAATAACGAATGTACTGAATAACAAGATGTACACTGAATTCGAAGCTTTCTATTAACACAAATTTCGAGCTACTTCTCATGTATTTTTCTAAAAAAAAAAAAAATAAATAATTCTCTATAAACTTTAATCAGCGAAAAACAGACTCTAAAATTCAATAAATCTTGCCTATTCTTTTTGTGAAAATTCTGTATAAAAAGGACCACTTATGCCAGGAGAGTTCAGTTCAGATTACCAGAACGTCAACTTCACATACGAAATTTTGTAGAAGTTCTGTTACTCTGTCTGATTTTATACTCAAGTTCGACTTAGAAGAATTTTTTGTGTCAAGTGTTAAAAGTTTCTACATCAAGAAGAACTTTTGTTCGTTGAATCGATTTTTGTTACAAAATTAACTGCGCATTAAATATTGGAAAACCGTTGTATATTATAATTGAATAAATAAACATTGGATTATTATAAATTAGCGCATTACTGACTAATCCAGCGATACGAAATTTATAGAATTATATTAATTAATATTCAGAAGAATTAAGCGCATTTTTAATATAAAATGTCTTGTATTTTAATACTATTTTTCTATTAAATTCAGGGTTCATGTAGACTTCCAATTTTGGGACAAGGCCAAATTGTGTACACCTGAAACCTATCGACGTGCTTCCAGAACAATAGTTCTAACACTCAAGTCAATTTTGGGATCTCTAAAAGTGATCAACTTAAACCATTGAATTTTACGAGAGATACTTGTGATTCTGCTACTAATTTATTGATCAATTTCGAAAGGAAATTGTTTAGAAACTAGAATAATAATTATTGATAGCTTAGTAAATAAAATTGTTATTACAAAATAATAAATATATAAAATGTCGAATAAATAATAAAACTGTTTTTAAATTTATTAAAATATTTACAGAATTGAATAAATAATGAATAAACTCATCGCAACAATGCTGTCTTAGTATTTCCGTTTGAATGAAATGCTGACAGATCGGAAATCGATGACAATTCACACAGGAACTTGCGTTAAAGTTTCGAGAATACTCGGATATTGCATGATAGTTGAGTATCAGTGAAATCAATCGTCTGCACAGACTCCAGTTCTGTCTGATGCTTTGCAATTTGACAACACAATACGAGAAACATGTGTATTGCTATCCAACAAACGCATATATATAATACTTCACGCAATTGAAATCACAAAAACAAAATTTTCACTTTTCCAAAACATTCATATTATGATAAAAAAATTCAATCATTTATTTAAAATCTTTTTCATTAAGAATTTATCGAAACTAAATTGTTGAAATTGGATAGATTATTTGGAAGTAAAACACGTATAAGATGAAAGATAAGAAATTGTAACAGATAAATTAAGACTATTGAACAATTATAATGTTAATTTGACAAATGTTGACAAATTAATTGACTTTAATGTAGATTCTTTACTGAATTCTTTAAGTGAGCCGTACAAACTTTAATGCTATCCGCAGTGCTATAATAGCACGACTGACAAAATTCTTCAACCCGAAATTGCACTCAGGTACCTCGAGTACCTGGTTTTCCCTTTCCATCTGAATTTTACTTAAAACCTTAAATATTTATAAATATCGTTCTATCTCCAACATAAATATAATTATAATTTAATTTTTAAAACATATTTTTAGAACAGAAGTTAATGAAAAATTTAAATAATAAACTTTTCATTTATTTAAGACAATTTTAATCTTTATAATAGAAAATTAAACAATTACTTTTAAAAAGACAAAATACTTTGGTGAAAATGAGGGAGAATAAAGTTTTATTGAAGTAAAAACTAAAAGGAAAAGAAGCATTGCTTAAGAAATAAGACATCAAACGAGATTTTATCTTCCGTTCTGTCTGTATTTCCGCTTTTGCATTTAGTATAATGACTCTCGCACTACTAGTCCGGACACTTAATTCTGTTTACAAAGCGTTGCCCTCTGCTAATGGACATGTTGAGCTAGACTATACTAACGTCGCCTGCCGGAAACGATGAGGTGAATGGATCCTCATTCGGGTACCTTGCATTCATCGTCCTGTAGAGATGTATGTATTGCTTGTACTACTCATTCTCAATTATGTGTCGCTTTTCGCTTAAATGAAATGGAAATTGACAAAGGAAATAAGAACAACACATTGTTTATGTATATATTTACAAAGAAAATAATAATATTTCATTTCTCTATATTAAATATACAAAAAAAAACAATAATAAGAAACATTTAAATATATATTTTGCATTAAAAATCATTGCAGCACTAACAAAGATTTATTTTGTCAAATATATAAATTAATATTTAAAATAAAAAAAAGATAACAATATTGGCAAGACAGTATGTAACGATCTTAATCGTTTTCCTGTTTTTCATCGTTGCCATCACTCGAATTATTTTTATTAATATTATTATATTTAATTTAAATACAACTTTATTTCGCGCCATGGTGCCAAGTTTAGCCACTAGGCGCCGTACGCTACGCTGCAACAGCAGACGACAAAAGCATGTGCCGCTTTTGTCGGATTTTATATATCAGATTGGTGCAAACCACCTATAAGGAACGTATTGTATAAGATTACCATAGAGAGTGTCTAATAAAATAATTATTCAAAGAGAACATTTATATCAGAACGCTTACTATTATTTATTGCGCCTAAGACCTATTGATTAAATAAATCAGCTTATTAGGAATCTCTATGGAAATACAAGTAAGTTTGTTAATTTCTTTTAATACTGCTTGGTTTTATCTTATGAAGGAAAGGAGAGTAATTATAATCTCAAATAAATGAGGATATTTGGTTGGAATAGTTGTAACCTCGGTTTAAGTCTTACCCAATGAGTAAATAAATAATTTTAAATCTTAAATTGAGTTTGTTAAAAAGTAATAAAATTGATAACCCACTTGGAAAGATTCCCCGGAAAGTGCCCCCTAGAGGTTCTATCAGAATTCCGCCGGAACTTTCAACGTAATTCCTTCGGAATTCCATCGGAGTTCTAAAGAATTTCCGATGGGATTCCGATTAATTTTTCCAAAAATTTTAGAGTCCTAATTCCGTCGGAATCCAATCGGAAATTCTTTGGAACTCCGGTGGAATTCTGATAGAACCTCCAGGTGGCATTTTCCGAGGAATCTTTCCAAGTGGGAATTTTGTTTCGTCGAATGTTTTCGATTATTTTCTTCCAAATCTGTTTTTTTTCTGCGAAATATCAAATTAGACGTTGATTCTCTTCAGGTATGCGTTGCCAAAATTGCTGATTAAACTGAGAGAGAAAGAAAAAAACCTCATCCTCTGTCAGAATAGAGGTGAACGTGTGTGTGTGTATGGGATTGAGAAAAAGACGAAAGGAGCTAACGATAGAAATAACACTAGGAAAAAGTAAAGAATAAAAAAAAAGGACGAGGATCCTGCAAAGGAGAGAGAAATATAGAATAGCTTTAGGTGGGAGAAGAACGGCTATTGCCGCATTGCACCCTCGCCAACACGATTTCACCTCTATCGATTCGGATTCTCAGTGTATTTTGTGTCAGTGCTCCTGAATAACTTGATACTTCCCCTCGATCGTTAACTGTCCAGAATTTAAAAAAAAAAGAAACTAGTTCAGAAATTCACTACTTTTTCCCCTTCATTCATGATTTATTTATTATTATCTCTATTTTCTTATTTCAACGAGAACTTTTGGTAGAAAAATTAAAGTTTTAATTTCCTCTCAATATTTATTTAATTTAAATAAAATTGTTTATCTTATTCTCTTTAATTTCCTATTTTCCTATTAACCATTTTCAAAACGTTGGATCAACATTTTTTTTTTTGCAAAAAAAATGAATTTTCAGCATTTTTTCCAATTGGCAAAAATGAAATAGAATAAAGTCTTTTTTTTTGTACTTTCGCATCTTAGCTGGTTACACATGACTCTTGTTAGCAGTTTGCTCAGACTCACTTGCTTGTTGTAGCAAGTCGAACGAGGGAAATGCTTATGGCGTCATAACCAAGCTTGCAAAACATCCGCCAGCACTTTATGTGAAAATGGTGCAATGGAAGGGGGAGTAAAGCTGGAGCATCCAAAAGGTAGGTATATATGCAACGTGAAGTCACCCGAGCGTACTCCAGCAGGTGAAGACGTTTATGTGGGAAGTACCTTCTGTGAGTTCTGTCGAGTGCGAAGGTCGAAAACTGTCTAAAACAAACTTGCGAAATTGCGACTCATGCTCATGCATCTTACAAAAATAAAACGTGTTCAAGATAAACATTTCTAAAATACGTTTTGAAAAGCCTTTGGCGTTTATGGAGGGGGGGAAGAGGTGGAAATCAAAAGAAAATTTTTGAAATTATTTATTAAATTTTCATTTATAATTTATCATTTAAAAATAGAATTTATTTAACAAAAGAAAAAGAGTGTAATTAAAAAATTAAGCAAATAAATTCAGTTAACAAAATAAAAATAATAAAATCAATTTGAAAGCTTAATTTTACTTATATTTATTTAGATGATCGTTCTTTTTTCATTCTATTGTCATGCTTTTATTGCTTATAAAAAAATCCAATTTCTCATTTTTTTATGTTTATTTTTTAAGAAAAATGTTTTGAAAATAATTAAATACATAATTTAAAAGTTAAAAATACATTTCAGGTGCGATACTCGTAAAATTCTCTGCGATCGTATAGATTGAGTCGTTTGAACGAGAGTCTACTTCGATAGACGTTTATATGTATAGGGCGTCAGCTCGTGATTCCAGGCATGTGATGTTGCTGAGAAGCATCGAATTTCCCGAATTCCAAGAGAGGTCGAACGAAATTCCATCAAACGTTTAGGTATCAAAGATGAAAAGGGATTTGATGGGTTAAATCCTCTCGGCACACACCAACGAATGCTTTCAAATTATATTGTAAAAAAATAGTCTTTTGAAACAAGACAATTATCCCTCCTTAAAGTAGGATTAAACTTTAATATGTAAAATAAAAATTTGTAAATAGAAAAATATTTGTATCTCTGTTTAGAAAAAAAAAATTTTTTTTAATAGAAATCATGCCGTTGTTACGTAGCAAATAGAGAAAATGACTAAGAAAATAATATTTTATTTATGTCCACTTCGGTAATTGAGTGATTATTTCTGTTTCATTTACAGAACAGATGGTAGTGAGCTAAAGGTACAGGTAGGAAAGAGAAATATGGAAATTTAAATTACAAGTTTATTTAGATACAAATATTTTCAATTTATAAAAATTGTTCTTTATGAGAAAGAATATCCTGAAGCAACCAGTCTTGGAAATAAAGGCAAGTCCACACTCCACTGCAACAAGGAATGCAGAAGGCAACCAATTTTACAAGATGTTATGAAGAATTTAGGAAATAAAGTAATAATGACTTAGCCTTTAAAATTTAGCAGTAAAATGAAAGAAAGGACCACTGTGTCCTTAAAAATAGAGGAAGTGCTGGTTATCGTTTTATGAGCGCTCAGAAAAGTTGACGGGCCTACGTAATGACCGCAACTACGGAGTTTAGTTAGCCGTTGACGAAGACCCAAACAATGAAATTATTTCAGAAAAGGAAATAAAGATGATTTACAAATATTATAAGTCACGTCCTTGAATACTTGAATGAGTTTCTTCTTGATGTAGAAACTTTTAACACTTGACTCGAAAAATTCTTCTAAGTCGAACTTGAGTATGAAATCAGACAGAGTAAAATCGTCGAAGAAAACGTGCTGGTATCAAAATCTGAACTGAACTCTTCTGGCATAAGTGGTCCTTTTTATACAAAAATTTTCACAAAAAGAATAGGCAAGATTTATTGAAGACAGGATAATCGTTACTTTGACCTCAAGATACTGCGGGGATATGGAAAAACGCCTCTTACAACATAGAATTCCTTGTGATGTCCGATACCAACAGAAGTTAGTCCAAGTTAATTTAAAAATTTCTAAATTTTATTATAAATTAAATTTAATCGTTTTTTTTCTACTATTGTTTTATGACGTTACAAAACTTGGGAATATTTGACATGGAACATGTTAATAAGATTAAAGCAGTAAATTGCACTGGTGACTGGAACTATATGAGCGCAGTATCAGTTACTTGTAGATGTTTCACAGTGGCATGATGTCTCTGTACCTAGTGTGCAATCTACACTCAACTCATTTTCTGTCTGCTGTTTCTACAAACTGTGTTACAGTAAACCGCGTTTCCCGAGCCGTTTGCTCGCTCGACTGTGTATTTATATATGCATACTGGAACGTACACTCGGGATGCGTGCGCGTTCAGTGCGCTAACCAAGTAACTGGTTTAGGAAATGCATCCGTGCACGAGTGAGAGAGAGAGAGAGAGAGACAACTTCTTGATAACATTTTCATGCAAAAATAAAATCATTTAGTAAACTAAGAAATGCTTTGATATAAAAATAAACATTTTTCTCTTGAAAAAGATATCTATCACTAAAGAAAGAATTTCCCAACTATTTACTTTTTTAAAAGCGGAAATAATTCGCCAAATGTGATTTTCATTATCCGAAAATAAAGATTTAAAAATTAATATAGAATTTGAAAAATAATTTCTATTATTGCCAAAATGAAATTAACAGTAATAACGATTGACAGAATTAAGGGAGTGAGAGTTGTGATACTATATAGTGGAGTTTTGTTAATTAACCCTCAGGAAAATGCAATCAGCAAGCCGATTTCTCTATTTATATTCCGGCCGTAAACTAAAAAATTGTAATTAAAAGTGCATCGAGTTATTCCCTTGTAATTAAACTGTGTACATTCCCAGAATTACATAGAGGATACAAGATAATTCATTTTTTTAAAATCCTGTTAAGATGAAAAGCAGCGTGAAATAAAGTATCTCATTTCAAAAATTTTTTTTTTAATGTTGCCTATTTTATTTTTGTATTCGTATTTTTTAACACATGTAATTTTCCAATTCAATATCTTCAAATTTTACCCATTACACAAACTTCTTGTAAACTTTTTTTGAACAGATTTTAAAATACTAAAAAAAAAAAAATTATTTAGATTAAACCGGCATTGTAATTTGAAAATTTGTATTCATTAATTATTTGTATTTTCCATCAGCACTTTCAATAACAAGGCTCAAAATGAAGCTCAAAATGGAAATTGCCCTTGGGAAAACAAGCTCTGCAATGATTAACATCAAGAAGATCGAAAGGCAGAGACTGAGAGGTTGCGGCGATGTATATAGGAAGAGTTCTTGAGAAATAGAAGACAATGTTGGAAAGCTTTCCTCTTTGTATGTAACTAAAGATGGAGTTTGTAAGGTGTTCTCTCTCGCTCAAGGTTTCTTTTCTAAATGGAAGGAAGGTTTTGTGGTTTCACAAGCGGTGAAGAAATGGCAAGAGAGAAAGAGAGAGAGAGAGTGGAGTAAAGAGAAAATGTCGAGGAATGGTACATAGAGCTGAGTCGGTCGAGTATCCGCTGTTTTGCATTTCGTTGTTATTCAGAAATAGTCACACAAACCCCTTCACCCTGATGGTAGAAACGGTGGTAGCCTTCTTACTCCTCCTTCTTTTAACTTCCCCCTTGTGTCTCCATTCCTTCCCACTTCTTTTACTCCGCAAGATGTTTTATTAATGAAAATGAAGAAGCTTCTTATATTTTCCTTTGCAGCTTTCTCTCTAGGTCTTCTTACTGCTGCGCGTTTTCTCTCTTGACCCTCACTCCAGTTTCGCGTTTCTTTCTCATCGCATTACCCGAGCGATATTATTTCCGCATCCGACGGGTCGTCGCTCTTCACTTTTCTATATATATATATATATATACGTAACAGGCGGTCGTTTTAATGCCTCAACGAAAGACGGAAAGAAAAACTATCCTAACTTAACTACAATATTCTTTCCAATTATTATTATTTCTGATATTTTGTTAAATTATTTTCAAACATAATTACAAGATGCTTTGGATTCTAGAACAGCTAACAGTTTTTTTAAAATTAACAATATTAAATTCCAATAATTTTTTTTATATTGAACAATTTTAAAAACTCCACCAAAATTTAGGATGTAAATTCCGGGATTGCAAATAGCAACAGCGCTACGAAGATTTCGCTATGTAGCGATTCAAAGTTACATTCACTTTAAAAAATTTTCTTACTATCGGGTGACTTAAAAAGAATGGTATCATTTTGATATATTTAGATTGGTACAATTGTTTTTCTGTGTATTTTTTTTTCTCATATTTGCTTTATTTTATAATTTAACAATTTTTTTTTTTTAGAATCAAGAATGTATCAAAATTCATAAGGAGTTCCCACGATGAAGAAATGAAGCAATTTAAAGAAGTATCTAAAAGGCTGACAAATTTTTCAAGTGTAACACTTCAAATCTCAAAAGTTATAAAAAGACAATTCGAGGCAACGATAATTATTAATATTATTATATTAACACTTTTATTTCCAATTTCTATCCTTACAAAAAAATCAAGAAACTAATTCAACTTTATCCAACAATAATAATACTATTTATTTTTCTTTTTTATATTAATAATTGAATATTTATTGCATTTTTAATTATTATCTTTTTCATAGGATTAAAAGTTTCTATTAGACATTGTCTAAAATGGGCAAAAAATTTAATTTAAAAAATTTTGAAGTTATAACCTCAGAAGTAGAATTTTTGTTCTCATGCAAGGTTTCACTAAAAAAAAATTTATAGGGCATTTTTTGTGTGTTAAAGAGTGAAAATTTTAATTAATTTAAAAAATTAATCAATTTTTAAATTTAGGTTGGTCAAAAACAGCAGGCACATCTTCCGGTGATACGAATGCTAGAGCGCACCATGCTTCGTGTTGCTTTTCGAATATACTTGGATCATTTTTATTATTGTACATTTTCTGTAACCCCTTAGATTGAATTCTACGATAAACACTTTGGCACAGGTGAAATAAGCATAAATGGACAACATTTCCAATAATAATTGTAGTTGCTCTCACTTTGCACTCAAGTTTCCTTCTGCATCGACAATAAATTTTCCCTTTAACACCATTCGAATGCTTCGTATATATAAATCCATCGACGTATAGAAATCGAACTTTCCCTACCAGTATGACTTCAGCTTCTAAATCTTGACTCGCACTAGCCATTTTATATAAATATTAACTAAAAATTTTGAATATTTGACGTTTACAAAGGAGAAAACTAAAAACTAACAATTTTATGGAAAGGTAGGTTATTCCTGAAACAACTTCATACCAAAGTAATGACAATTGAATGTAATTATTCCTTTTTTTTTTGTTTGAACTTTTGTCTTTTTGGATCTTCATAGTTTTGGACCTTTCGGTTTGAACCTTTTGTACCCATACCAGTAATTCCACTGCAGGCTCTTTTATGATTCGGAGCATTTCTTTCTCATTGCACTACACTCTTGACGTAATATTATTTTGGCTCATGGCTCTTAAGTTTTCTCTCTTTCTGGTCGTTTTAATGCTTCGTCGAAAGTCGGAAAGTGTATTGGATGAGCCAGCGCCACACAGAGAAAACGTGAAACGAAAGGAAAACGAAAATAATACGCTTCACTTGACATTTTTTTTTTCCTATGCGAAAAAAAATACAATTTTTCAATTGCATAGCTCAATTTTTTACACACAAAGCAAATTAAAATAAGATTTATAAACATAATAATAATTATGAAATATTTAAATTATTAAAGGGAGATATGATTAATAATAAAGGACAAAGGGAAGGGAAAATTGATTACTTTTTTTTTTTTACAATCTGTTTCGTATGATATATCTATAGTTAATCAAGACTTGTAATTTTTTACAAGATGCCACAATTGATTAATTATATTACTCGTTCATATTAATTATCGTTCATTGTAATAATCATCATTATTACGCTTGTCTAACGAATCGAGTAGTTGTACAGCTTAATTGAAAATTATTATGCTTCCAAAGCACGCTATTCAATCGAGTTTTCATTATAGATTGATTCCATTGTTCTTGTGTGTGAATAATATTTGAAAATTTACATAATTTATTAGTGGTAGCGCTTTTCTTTTTCTGATTCTCAATTAAGGTCAATAAAGAGACTTGCATTATTTAATTAATTAATAAATTGAATCATCCGATTGACTGTTATTAATTTATGATAAAAATTGATTGTAGTTAAAATTGTAGTTAATTTAACTAGAATTTTTTCTAATTATTTTAATATTTTCCCATAAAAAAAGTAAAATATATGATCTCAGTCATAAAATGGTCAGACTTGTGCCATACACAGCTGTGGGTGAGCCAGTAATAAAGTTTTCCGAGTAGTAAATTTTTTGAGATAAAAATTGCCCCAAATCGAGCAAAGCACATAAGAATGAGTAGGTACTTGAGGTCATAAGATTCCCAAGCCTTCTTTAAGGGTCAATTGAAAACTTGAACTCGTTGGCTGGACAAGAAGCATTCATCTGCCTTTAGGTGCGTTAAATGTAGCGAACATTATGGTCTGATGCTCTTCCTTGGTCATAATCTTTAAGGAGGTCAGTGTAGCCATGGAAGGAATATTGTCCTGCTAAAAAGATTCTTATCGCTCTTTTTTTATTCTCTCTATTCTTTTTCTTATTTGCTATTAATCATTATTTTTCTTTTTGCATTAATTAAATTTGAATTTGTCTTTATAGTTGTAAAAAAGTTACCATTTGAACACGATAAAATAGAATATTGCAACGAATTATATGGAAACAAAATGAAATAAAATTGGTAATTCTCTATTGCAATTTCAAGTGACGCGCGGTGTTTCGTGCCGAAACGATCCGTGACCAAGCTCACAAATCAGTCGTCCGTTGTAAAAGGCGAGAAAGGCTTTAACGAATGGATTCAATTGATTTAATACCCCGTCCATTGCACGAACACAGGATGCATTTCCCTCGGGAATGCAGAATACAGAATACAGATGCTGCATGGTTGCAGTGAATGTTGAGTAAAAGGATTTTTAGAACAGTTGACTTTTATTGTTTTACTCTCGTTGCTACAGTTCTAACCTTAAAATTAATCAAATCAAGACAGTAACAAACTGAAACCAACTCCTCCTCTCGTTATTTAATTTCCACCATTCCCCTCCATATAATGGAAAACTGTCTTAATAAAAATCTATTCGTAAAATTATTCCACCACAATAGAATTGGAAAATATCTTTCATTTAATAATAAAATATATTTGACACAAAGTAACGAATCGATCTATGAAAAATTTAATACAAAAAATATTTTTTTCGATTTTAAAATAGATCCAATTTTATTTTCCGATTTCGGTTACGTGGAAAGTAAAAAAAAAAATATGATGATGTAGCAAAAGTCTCGCAGCCGTGGGGGTTGGCCTCGCGGGGGTGGATTTATCGCATGAAACGTGATCGAGATACACTCTTCGCATATTTCTATTTTTCTATTTACTTTAGCGCCACTCGATCGCTGTCTGTTTGTGATACGCACGGTTGTCCAGTAAATACACGATGTTTCTCAAAAAGCGAAAATATAGCGTGATACATTCTCGATTCTCTAAATATCGTGCTTTTATTCAACTTGCCATTGTTTGGCAAAACTCACCCCCCCCCCAACCCTCAAACAAAATTCGAATACAAATTGCCGGATTTTCTAGGCATAATTTACGAGTTAAATTCAAATCAGTTAAAACAGTCTTTAATCTTCGTTTTATTTATTTTGTTTTTCGAAAAAAAAAATGTTTTCCAAATGAAATAGAAATTCAATTAAGCAAATTAATTAATTTTCAAATATAAAAATTCATTTTTACAAGAAACAATATATATATTTTACAGAAAAAAAAATGATAAATGTAAAATTTTAATTTATTCCCTTGTTAAACGCATTTGAAGCGTCCGCTTTACTAAACTTTAAGGATTTTCTGATGTCTACAAGTTTAAGCTTTCGTTGTTCCTGAGCAACACGTACCTTGTTTCTTGCATCGAAAACTTTTCTTGTGCTTGAAACTCTACTCTAATTTCTTGCTTCTCGTTTCTTGGCTTAAGCATAGAGTACATTCCGCCTTGGCATATAACAACTAAACAATTTACAATATTCCTGCTAAATAGTTTTAACGTTAATTTAAAATTAATTTTAACTTCTTTTTGTATTCAAAAAAAAAAGGAAAATTATTTCATTAAATAAAAAAGAAATTTTTTATGTAAATAAAAAATAAACATTTTGGAATTTACGAAAGATAAATTGAATTAAATGGAAAATTAATAACAAGACAAAAAAGCAAATGAAAAATAAAGATTTAAAGGATATTGTGCAATTTAATTATATTTCTTTCGAGAAAATTAGATTGCAAGTTTACTTTTAGAGAAAATAAATAATTGTACATGTTTATGCGGGAGTCATTAACATTTATGAGAAATGGATGGAAGAAAAAGAAGAAAATTGTGTATTTGTAGATCAAAGTGCTGTTTCTGACACTATCTCCTTCTGCGTTAGTTTACGCAATGAAACTCCTCGCTCGTTATCGGGGATCTCTTCACGGAAAGAAAGCACACGATGCTTTGAAGAAAAGATCTAGAAGTTCAAGTTGATCGTAAGGACATTGAAAAGTGAAAGAAATTTCCGTTCAAGCGCTATTGAGAAAATAAACCTTTGACAAAAAAAAAAAAAAAAATAGACAATAAAAAAAAGAAATCTATTCCTTTAGTTATAACAAAAGAAAAATTTACAATAAACAGAAATATTTGTCTCATTAGGATCATAAAAAGAGTTTTTAAAAAAAAGAATTAATTTAATTTTTTTTTATTTAGAGAGAAAAAACACAGGCCTTTACATTCATGAGACAACCAAACATAGCCGCGGTACAAATACCATAGATCCGGTCAGAGTCGAAAGCTAGTTACAATAGAAAAGCCGCTTAACAGATATCTGAAAAGCAATGCACATTTATATATATATATATATATACAGTGGACAACTGTCACATTTATAAAATTGCACACGACGAAAACAAGATGCACATCCATATAAACAGAATTCCCTTACACACACACACATTTGAAAAGTATCCACGAGAGCAAGGGCGCTGCATTCGTAAAGCCTTGCGTATATCTGTATTACGGTTCACGCTGCCTTAGCCGCGTATTGCGATAGAAACGACTTTACATAATGCGCTGTGTGTTATTTACATAATGGAAAAAGGTCCGAAAAGTGCAAACAATAAAGTAGCTCAACCCGTATCGTATTCAAGCAACGCCAACGGAATAAAAGAAGAGAAGATAAGTTAAAGAAAGTAAGACACAAAGGAAGAGAATGTGACGAGAAAGAGAGGAAAAGAATTGAACACAACAAATGATACTACATAAATAGATTCTTTAATACAAAAATTAATCATAATTATTAACCAAAATTAATTTACACAATTCCATTGAGGAGAAACTTTCCAATATTGAAAAATTAGACGCCTCTTCTGCAAATGTTGAATTCACATTTCCCTTTTTTTTCTTTTTTTTTGCTTTAGAATGCTAACGGATTTTTGCGGACTATTAAAAGTTCAGTAAGGGAGAATGCCAGGATAGAGACCCTAAACTCCCTTAATATTTGCTATGCTCTCTTTTACACGCGTCTACTTTTGAATTCCCTCTTGGGCTTCCAACTAAAAGTCTACAGAGAAAGAGAGTAAGAAATAAGGAGTGTTTTATGAAAGTTTCATCTCTCGTAATCTCGGAGTATCTTAACACTCCTTCTATCCTACTCTATTTTTCGCGCTCTTACTCATTTTATCACGCTTCAACATTTAAGTACCATACTGAAAACGAGAAATTCGAACATTTAAATCTGCGGGATACAAAAAAAAAAAATTTACCACATTTATTTCTCCTTTTAGTAATATTTTAGGCATTCACGAAATAGGAAACATTGTTTACCAATACTGGGATAAGTCACAATCAATTTGAATTTCGGCCTGACAAACCTGGTTTTTTTTATTTTAGGTGGAAAATTGGAAAATCTGCATAACGGTTGGTATCCAAAGTAGATGCCTGGTGGGGATGACCGTCAAGCTTTAAACTTCGTAGGTAAAGGTGGGATCTCACTTTCGCGATACTTGATGATCTTTTCAGCCTATCTATTCTTCGTTCGCGCAAGAATCTTTTTAGACTCCTCAAGGGCAGTCCTGAAGACTCCGAATCAAGCGCTTCCTGTGACTTAACTGATGTTCGCCTTATCGTCATACTTTTCTCTACATAAAAAACAGCTTGGGCTTCTACTGCAGTTTGCAAACTTATGATCGACTTCACCGTACTTGAAGCACGCTTGTCAAAGTGTCCGCTGTCATACAAACACTTCCGATGTGGCTCTAATTCAGGCATCGGTGGTACAAACGACCATCAACCTTTTTGTTGAGACATAAAGCCAATTCTTATTGGTCCCCATTTCTCCAGCCTGTCTGCCTCCTTTGGATCGGTGACAACAACTGCGAGCTTCATTCCTCGACGGTTGGGTCCTAGGACCGTCACCTTTCTGCTTCCTAAAAGTTAATTAAATATAATTATAAAAATATATATTTTCATTTATTATATCCCTTTGTTACCTGTACCCTTAATTCAGATCCTTCTTTTCTGTAAGTAAAACAGAGTCTATCACCAAAATCCTTAGGCGTTCCAATTTCTCCAGCCTCTCCGTCTCCTCTGGATCGGTGACTACAACTACAAGCTTCATTCCTCGTCGGTTGGATCCTAGAACCTTTCGTACTTCCTAGAAGTTAATTAAATAAATATAATTATAGTAATATATATTTTCATTTATTTATTCTAAACTGTACCCATAGTTCAGATCCTTTTGCTTTGTAAATAAAACAGAAACTATCACTCAATTATCAAAGCAAATATAAATTTTATTTCATTAGTTATTTCTTTATTTTGAAACCTAACAGTAATATCGAAAACTATCTTCTATAGATGATGAAGTTATCGAAGAAAGTAAATTACAACAAAATACAATTATTATAAGTGCCTCAGGGAAAAGAAAAATCTTCTTTATCATTATCACTTTCTCCATAAGCCGATTACCAATTAATGGTTTTCACGGATTTTCCAGAATGGCAGATCTTGAATTCGACTCGGCATCAGAGGACGCATCGACGTCGAAAGCATCGTCCTCTATATCCAATCTAGAACGGAAGTTTGTGGGATTAAGTCGTAGTTCTGAGCACGATTATAATCTCTTCCCCGAGACCATCGTTAACTTTCTTAATCGCTTTTGACGCTCTGGTCTAGAGAAAACGAGAGAAACGTCCCAAGCCATAACCACAAACGTATATAGTATCATACACACATTTTAGATCGAAAATATTTTTTCAAACTTTTAATATGCATTTTTAAAATCTAACAAAAAACATGAATTACTTTAAAATTGGAAATAGTAATTTAAATGAATTTTTTTTTATCAAGTAAATATAATATATAAAACAAATGTAGAAAAATATTATCGAAAAGTAATATAGAGTAATATTAAGGTAGTAAGATGAGAGAAATCGAATCGATTTGACATCCTCGTTGAAAATACATTCCCAGTGACCTATTCAGAGAAATTTTCAACTTTATCTCGTTGCCGCTGGGCAGAAAGCGCGCACACACCAACCAGAAATAGACACAACTGAACAAAATTGCATTTTACAAAGTTGCAAAATTTTTCACAACGAATGTAAATTTCGTTTGCTTCAAGGCAAATAGTATAAGAGAATGAGGTCGATGAAATTTGGACTTTTAGAAAGTCCAAGAAAATGTCTAGAAAGTCAAGTATGAAAAAACAAAAAAAAAAGAAAGAAAGAAAGAAAAGCAAAGTGGCACATAAGAAAGAGAAGATTGAGATGAAGAAAGAAAGAGAGACGAGTTTTAGAGGTGTTTCGTTTGGAGGAGGAAGAGGGCTGCCATAAGAGTTATGTGGCGACGAGGCGACAACCCCTTAGCATCTAGTGACAAATAGAGCCTGCAACCAGTTTTCCTTGTTGTGTCTCAGCTCGGTTAATCTTAGCAGATGGAAAAATCGTCTCATTCTTTCTTTATATTTTCTCTTCTATTTCTTCTTCTTCTTTTTCTTTTGTGTTTTTACGTTTCTTACATTTTTCATTTTTTTAACATTCTTTATTTTTTTTTTAACTTCTTCAGAAACATTTCTTCTGGTTTCTTTTGCATTTTTCATGTTACTTACTTCTTTTGTATTATTCCTGTCGTTTCTATGGTCTATTTTATTTTTACTTCAGTATCTTTTATTTTATCTTTTCGAATATTTTGTATTTTTACCAGATTTTGTTTTTCTGAAACATTTAATTTAAACATTTAATTTATATTTTTTTAATGGTAACACTTATTAAAAGGCAAAATCAAATAGTTAAATTATGTGGAAAACAATGGGCAAATGAATAAATAATTTTTTTTAATGAATTCTTTAATATTAAAATTTTATAAAATTTGTACCTCGACGATGAGTTGACCTTGAATATTCTTTGAATGACCTTGACTTTAACTTCAAGACCTTAAATGTCTTTGTATAATCTTGACTTGATCTTCAAATGACCTTGAATACCAATCTATGACCATAAAGTGACTTTTTATGACATTAAATATGGCTTGAATGACCTTGGGTGACCTTGAATAACCTTGGATGTCCTTAGATGACCTTGAAGTGACCTTAAATGTCCTTATATGGACATGACTTGACCTTCAAATGACCTTGGGTGACCTTGAATGTCCGTGGATGACCTTGACTTGACCTTTGAATGTCCTTTGGTGACCTTGAATACCCTTGGATGGCCTTGGTTTGACCTAACAATGACCTCGAATGTCCTTGGATGACCTTGACTTGACCTTCAAATTTCCTTGTTTGACCTTGAAGTGACCTTAAATGTCTTTATATGACCATGACTTGACCTTTAAATGACATTTGATGACCTTGAATACCCTTGGATGGCCTTGGTTTGACCTTCAAATGACCTCGAATGTCCTTGGATGACCTTGACTAGACCCTCAAATTTCCTTGTTTGACCTTGAAGTGACCTTAAATGTCCTTATATGACCATGACTTGACCTTCAAATGACCTTGGGTGACCTTGAATGTCCGTGGATGACCTTGACTTGACCTTTAAATGACCTTTGGTGACCTTGAATAACCTTGGATGGCCTTGGTTTGACCTAACAATGACCTCGAGTGTTCTTGGATGACCTTGACTTTACTTTCAAATGACCTTGGGTGACCTTGAATGTCCGTGGATGACCTTGACTTGACCTTTAAATGACCTTTGGTGACCTTGAATAACCTTGGATGGCCTTGGTTTGACCTTCAAATGACCTCGAGTGTTCTTGGATGACCTTGACTTTACCTTCAAATGACCTGGACTTGACTTTTAAATGATCTTGAATATTCTTGGATGACCGTAAATATCTTTGAATGTTTTTGAAAACTATCATGAAAATATATAAAAAAAATTTTATTTTTTTTTTTGAGGTATTTTTTTAAATTGTTTTTTTTCGTTGAGTGTTATCACTATAGGGTCATTTTTCTCCACACTTTGCTCTATATCTTTCTCAAATGACTGTAAATATTTCTTGCGTTCCTTTATATCTTTCCTACGGGCATGTGTGTGTATATATATATTCTACTTCCTTTTTTCTCTAAGGTCCCTTTACATTTCATTTTTTTTTTTTTTTTTTTTTTTGTTCTTGACGAGTCACTCAGTCACTTCGTGCGAGTGGTCCTGACAGCTTCTCAAATCCCATAAACCGCTGGCCGTTGTGGGATTTGCCTGATTTTCTTTTCAACTCCCCTTCTCTATTTACATTCCCTCTTCTACAATTGACGCGTGAAAAATCGAAGCACTATTTTCTGTCAACGTATTCAACTTGAGACACGTATATATATTTGTATGTCAAAATTGTGTATAGGATATATATGTATATGTTTATATGGAAAAACAAAACGCTGTTGAAGAAGAAAAGCTTTGGAAACTAAAAATGACAGGAGCGAAACAAGTTCCCTCATGGGAATAATGTGAAGATGACGGATACTTTTCTTCATTCGAAATAAATGGGGTGAAAGCAAATCTCCCGAGTGATAATATTATTATTCAATATAAATGATTTATTATCGACAATATCATCTTACAATTGTTTTGAAATTCACGTAAATTGTGTCAATTTTAACAAATGAAAAGTGAATTTTTTTTTTTTTTTTGGGTATTAATGTTTTACGTATGGGGTATATAGTAATTTTTATTTGCTCTCTTTATTGAAATATTAATATATCGAGAGTGGCGTATAATGTCTCATGTAAATTATTTAGAGGTAGTAAATTTTTGAATTGAATGGAAAATGATATTTTGAGGGTATGTACATAGTGACGCATTTTTTTTTTTTACACTAATGAAGAGCTGTTAACGTCACATTAGCCGACCAACGTCGTTACCGTTGAAACCAATAAAATTCTCTGCAACGAGTGACGTAAATGTAACATTTGCCCTTCGTCTCTATAAAATTAACGATGTGACACTCTGCTTGGTATAGGTAAACTCCCAGCGAGTAATGCATTTAAATGAAACGTCAAACGATGGATGCTGTTACATCGTATAACTAATTAATGAAGCCTATGGTCAATTTGTTGTTACATGTACTTTTCAAAAAGAAATTCCATCCAATCTATTTTATTTTAATAATATATATATATATGCATATCATTAAGAATATTATTATAAAATTATTTTTTCTTAATTGTCACGTCACAGTAAAATTTTTTATAATAACTTTTACGAGTGGTCGTAAAATTTCCATAGAAGATCCAATTTTAGGAGACTGGGTATTAGAAGAAGCTAATTGACTCATCAATACACGTATTAAGATAATAATACAAAATCTGATAAAAACAAGGATTGTTCTTTTAAAAAAATTATTAATTATCAAAATTAAATCATTTTTACAATAATCTTTTGTTCATTCATTTTAATAACCTCTCACCAACTTTTGTTTCTTTAACTATGTTAAATTGAGAAATTAGAGTAGGGAATAATTATAAGTTAATAGATTAGGAAAAATAATAATTAAATAATTATGACATAACATGATATGAGAATATTGCCGAGTAATGATAAATGAAAATTAAAAAGAAAAATATTATTTTCTAGTATAATTATATTTATAATGCAACTTTCTTTCCTGTTGCAGTATTTCTATTTCTACCCTCGGGTAATTCCTCCCAACGAGTTTACATAACGGTTTAATTAAAATTAATGAATTTTCATCATAAAGGACTAATTTCAAATGACGTAGCCTGTTTATTTTTGCGTAATAACGATGAGAGGGAAAATGTAAAATAAACATAAGAAATCATTCATTTTCAATATGTATAAATATATTTATATGTGTGTCAAAATATGATGAGAAACATTTTAATCGTTCAATATGATTAATTATTCTATAATATTAATGAATAATACAAATTTTGATAATTTATAAGAAAGAAATGATAGCTGTAATTAATGAATGAAACGTGTTTATTATCTGAGAAATTATGGACGAGGTGTCTAAAGTTACTCATTACACTGTGTGCAAAGTTAACAAAGAAAAGTCCAGAGTCACCTTACCAAGGGCGATTACGCAAAATGTTTAACGATCGCAAAGGGTGAAATTAAGGAATGTTTAACGGCCAACCGCTCAGTGTATTTACTGCAATACTCCCATGTATAAAGACCGAAATTGTGTCGTAAAAGAATAATTAATTGAATCCTTAAATACCGCAGGGAATTCTTATCTTGCTGCACTTTTTAGTTTTTATTATTCTCAACATAGTATGCAAAAAATTATTTACTTTTCGTCATTTTAGATTTTTAAAATTAATCTTTTTTTTTCTTAAAAATTTACTTTTTTCGTGCACGGCATTATGCACGGAGAAAAAAGAACTGTTCTGGTTACTAAAAATTAAGTCCACACAACAATTCCGGATTGTCAATAATATAGAACCAGCAGTTCTATTTATTTTGGGGACAAGAGAAAATTGTTAAAATGGGATTGTTATTAAAACTATTCGGATTGTTCGGCGAACAAATAGAATTGTTTAATTAAAGAAAATTGTTATGGAACAGTTGAAATAATAAAACTAAATTGTTAAATCGGTAATACAATTTGTTGTATTAACAAAACTTTGATTCGTCTAATATAATTTGTTCAGTTTCTTCGCCTTCTAAAATAATCGATAGGAAATTTCCGTCCATCATATAATTTGCATTAAAATCTGTGAAACATGCAGCTTCTGAATCAAATTCTTTGACTTGAAACCAAAAAATTATTTTGAGTTGAAATTTGTTTATTAAATAATATTTAATATACATTTTGTATTTTTTAAACTGACGTTATGTTCAATAGTAACCGAGTATAACTTACGGATTGTCTCTTCATCCATTCACTACACTTTCAATAAATTTCTCAATTTAACCGGATTCATTATTTAACAGCACTTTGTCATTTAAAAAAAAATAACTAATAATAAAAGCAAAAGTGGCACATGTGCCAGAAGCAAATGACCCGACGATCTGCACTCCAGTTTGCAATAATTCAAGATGACCACGTGACATGGAACAATAAACCTGTCAGCTGAACAAATCCGAATTGTTCCATCAGCAATCGACAGAGAGTATCAAAGAATTTTTGAAGTCAATAAATTTTTTTTTTTTGAAAATTCTACAGTGGCCTAAAAAATTGTTTAAACTTGACGAAAAAAGGGGTAAAGAATTCAAAGCAATGGAAAAACGTCTTGACCCAAACAGGGGTGTTCTTGAGAGATACTTGGGCCAACAAAACTTTTTCAAAGAATGAGATAGAAGATTAAGTGAAGAGTATGAGGCGCCATTAGGTAAAGTGTGTCGCTCATGGTAATGACGAAGTACAAGTCATACAACGAGTAAACCGTCTTGAATGCAAGAAAGAGACAATGCGAGTGAGAAAGATAAGAATTGAAAATTCGAAACTCCGGGATTATACAAAGATGGAAATAGAGGAGAACCTTGACAGAATATAGTTTCCCTATGAAATTTAATATTAAATTATTCAACGTATTCATTAAAGTGCAGTTATATATATATATATACGTTTGCAATAAGGAAAATGTGTCGTAAAGATTAAAAGAAGCGATGGCGCCACCTGGTAAGTATCGTTCGCAAATACTCCTCAACACGTTGTGCCTCAAATGAAAATGAGAATAATCGAGAATCTTGTCGTTGGCAGCACTTGAAAAGTTACAGAAATGGAGGGGGCGGGTGACTTCAACTCGGAAGAATCTCCTCTTGAGAAGTTAAATAATGTCCACCGTCTAGCTGCGAAGTAATGGTTCACTTATGAAGCGAACTTACGCTCGAATTCCGCGTTTTAATCGCCTGCCTTGGATCGTTATTAGGAAATTAAATTACTTCACCTTCTTAGCTGAGAATAAATGGCGATCTTTCTCGAGATATATATTCAGCCTAAGCTTTTGTGCTAAATACACAATTATTTAAAAAAAAGATATAATAATCTTTTGTTTATATTCTTCGAAATAAGTTTATAACTATATTATTGTAAAGACCTTTTTATTATTGACCCCTATCTTCCTTCTACGATAAGGAAAGAAGAGGTAAGGTAGAAATTTCTATTATAAATTAAGGGGCCAGTTGCTCTCTGTTCTTTAAATAATACAGTTCAAAATAAATTTACTTTTCAAGTTTAATTAAATATAAAAATTGAACAAAATAAAAAAAAGTGAATCATTTATTTACATCAATTCAACGATACCGAGAACGATACATTTTTGAGGTGTAAAGTAGTTCTTATTTGAGTGTCACTTTCATCAGTTGTTTTTTAGGAAAATCTCTATTGTTCTACAAGTCACAGAGTTCAAATAATTCTCTTGCTTAGAGAGTAATATCCTTATTTATATCGAGAAATTTATTTTAAATTTATTTCAAGTTTGTAACGTTTGTAATTTTAAAAATCAATATTTTAGCTCGCCGAGCCAGGGTTCGTTTTGATTCCAACAAAATAATAACAATAATAACGGGTTAATTACAAAACTGATAATAAATTATTTATTTACAACGGTATTTACAATAACTATGTTATACGGAGATTACAAATAAATCGCGAAAGTCGGTTTCGAGTAACGATTTGTCGGCGTCTATCTAAAATATGTTGAGCCGCGAAAATTGAAAATCGGCATCAATCTGAAACGTCGCTTATTTGAGTCGCGCATTAACAAAATCGGCTTCAACTCGTAACGATGAGCCGTAAATCTGTTACTATACTGCCTAAAAATTTGCGATAAACAGGTGAACCACGAGTAAAACTCGTGTTCCGATTATACCAGGAGTAACACTCTAAGTATATCTAAAAACGGAGATAAAAACGGTAATAAAACAGAAAATCTACTTTAAACTTCGAGAATTCAAATTTACGTTACTATACATTTCGTTACGTTACTTTACGATTCTTTACTGTACAATTTGTTACGTTACTTTACATCGCTATACGTTACTTTACAATTCTTTACTATACATCTGTTACGATACTTTACACTATATACATTAAAACCGATATAATGTTCGACGGGTAAAACCCGACGAACGAGAGTAAAACTCTCCACATAGATTCTCGGAGCTAGTCAGGTGGGTAAGATCCACCCGGACTCCGTGTAGCACGAGAGTGACGGTCCTCAGCGAGAGCGCAGCTTATATAGCCGATCGGTGGGCTGGGCGCACGCGAGTGAACTTTGGCGATGCGGCCCGCGCGGCGAAATCGGGTACTACGTCTTTGAGCTCCGCGGTCGGTAACTTGTTTATCGACGCGCGATAATATTTAGTACAAATATTTACCGGCCGATTTCTAACTATCATTATAAGTTGGATCTTTGCTAATTTTCGGTCATCAACAGTTTTGAACCAGTCTTTTGTAAATTTTGGGTCATCCCTAGCTTGTATGAATACGATGATTATTAAAAATAAATACTTATTGAAAATTTCAATAATTTCTAAAGCATTGTATAAATATATATATATATATATATATATGACATGCGCTAAACGTGTATGAAGCATAAGAGTCTTTTAAAGTTGTTTTTCTCATTTCTCTCGTTTTCTGCACAATCGAGGACAGAAAGAGCCAGAGAGAGAGAGAGAGAAAGAGTAGTAAGGGGAAAGGTCAAGGGGCAGAAAAACTACCTGCAAAGTTATAATTGTCTCTCACAAATTTTTTTACCGGTTAAATTATTTCAGGCATTGTTTAGTCTTTCATTTTGTATTTCCATTTCACTAGCATTTCTTGTTAGGCAAACAATTCCATTTTTTTTTCATAATTTACTATAAAAATTATTTTCATTATTATAGAATAACATTTTATTTTACAGCTACGAAAATTAAATAAAAATTTCATCAAAAAAAAAAAAATTAATTTAACAAATAACATTTATTTGAAGCAAATAAATTTTTTTTTTTTTGATCATTTATATTGAAACAAATATTTATTTGGCTCTGATATATTTTTTCTCTAGGTGTAAATTAGTGGTTTATTCTGATTTTAATTTCGCGGTGAAAAAGTGAAAGAAAAGCAAAACTAAAGGGAAGGTCAGGTGAATGTGTCAAGTGTGTTTTCGTGAGTAATCTCAATCAAGTGACAAAACGATGAAAGTCGGTTATACAGAGGCGGAAGACAGAGCGTTTGATGGAGGTTTCGAGAAGGAAGGCGAGAAGCACTTAAGATATTGGCTACTTACATTTGGCCTGTCGACGGCCCGTGACTGAGTGCCCCACTCTTCTAATTTCTAATCTCAGAAAACTCCTGACCTTTAATATTGCGGCGAATAGCAACTTTTTTGAGTGTTTCATGTTGTTTATTTTTAAATTAAAATTGTTTATTTCATTGAATAAATAACAAAAATTTTAATAAAGGAACAAAAATTCTAAATAGAAAAAAATATATATAGAGATTAATGAAATTGGAAATAATACGTCTTATATAGTTCAACCCGCAAATAAATGCATGCAGGGAAAATGAATGAATTGTGATAAGACAAAAAAAAAAAATTAGTATGCGTCACGTATCGAATTTTATTTCGTGATAATGAAAACGATGTCAGTTTGCTGTGAAAGCTCTTGTTTATCTTTTGGTGGGAATTATAATCGGGAGTATAAATTTCAAGAGTGGACGTGCTTTTAAGCAAGTTTCGAAACTATTTCAAGCACTTTAGCATGTTTCGCCGTTTACGAGCATTTAATTTTATCACACGCCTCAAAGAGAGAGAGAGAGAGAGAGAGAACGGCGTGTGGGGTCAGACGGAAAAGGGACAATCGTTGTTCCGGTAAATAGTTGCTGGCGCAATTATTTACCGCAAACGTATTTTCGACGATTTTATCGTATGCAATGGGAGGGGGGGGAGGGTGGTAGGTGCGAGGGAAAATGGGGCCCGCATTATTAGCTCGACAAATAATCCCCATGGATTTCACTGTGACAAATTATCTAGGACGAAGCAGTTTATATATTCGAGCAGTTTGTGCCGTGTTGTTATTTGCATTGTCTGTGTTATTCCCGTTCCAACGCCAATCATGATTTATTACATTTATTCAGTACAATACTGGCATTACGTCTGTCAACGACCTTGCAAAAACACCAACTATTTCCATTTTTTGTTTATTTATTGACAATATTTTTAATTAACAAATTTTCTGTCTCTTTTATTTATTCGATTGATTGGCGATTTGCTGGTCCAAGCATGTGTTTCTATACAAGTTCATTTTACGAATGAATTCTAGACAAATGTTATAAACCTTAACAAAAAGGAGTACTCATCTATTCAAGGAGCTGTTCTTTCCATATATTTGGAAAATATCTATCCTTCCTTTTTGTGGAGGAATCTCATTGATAGGTCTTCGTCACGGCAATTCGTCAACCTTCCTGAGGCATATAAATCAACTGGTACCACCCTTTTTCCTGCCATAACAGAAGACACCACAGTCGTCCTATTCATATATCTTACTACTAATTTAAAAGTTAAGTGTTTTATATTTTCACCCTCAACTTTTTCTATACTTCTCATAAATCTGTAGTAACCCTTGCATTCCATGTTACAGTGGAATGCTGAACTTTTTTTTCCTTGGATTGGTTGCTTCGAGATTCTCTCTCTTAAAAGAACAATTTTTACTCTAAATGTTTGTCATATATAAAGTGTAACCTTAACATTTAAAATAATTTCTTTTTCTTACCTGTACCCTTAGCTTAGAGCCTTTTGCTCTGTAAATGAAACAGGAGAATCACTAAATCACCGAAGCGGATTTAAATAAAAATATTATTTCTTATTTTGAGACGTAACATATGGTTAAAACCCCAAAATTGGTAGAAAACTGGCAAAAAGTTACGATGACCCAAAGTTGGCGTAATAATGGCTTAAGGCTATTGAACTAAATTTTGACGGAGGAATGGCTCAAGGCTGACAAAGATCCAAATAGAGTAAAACTGGCTCAAGGCTGGCAATTGACGTTGAATTTGTCCAAATTAAAATATTTTAGAATAACTTCTTGAGTAAGAATTTAATACTACTTCATGAGCAGGAGTTTTATTTGAGTGTTGACACTTGTTGAACAATAAGGAGTTTTATTGAAGAAGAACTGATGAAAGTGACATCCAAATAAGAACTGTTTTCTTTCTTAAAAAATGTATGGTTTATATAGTAGGAAACCAATCGATAAGTTTAGGATCGATACTTTTTGGCAAGGAGTTATAAATATATTTAATAAAACATTATTTAAAAAGAAAAAAATTGTGCAACGTCACAATTTATATAACATAAATGATGGTTATTCTTTGAAGAAGTGTTCATTTTTTTTTTTTTTTTGAAAGGCACTTGTATGGAGTTTGCAGTAGACGGGCAAAGAAGCGGATGAAGTTGGTACCTCATAGCCGGTTGCAGTTTACTTTAAATCTCCTAGATGGTTTCTCGTCCGCCTTCCTGGTTTAAGATAAGCTGTGGGTCCGTCCGGAAAACGGAAGTAATGGCTTACCAGATATTATCAACTACCGCCAGTACCTCTGCTAAGGGGTAGTATCTGTTGCAGTGAAACTGCTCCATGTTCTATATCACTTTTTAAGTCACTTTTCGAGCTAACGAGTGTGCAACTCCTCTTGGACGTAACTTCCGAAACTTGGTCACTATTTCTGATTCAAAAAAAAAACATCAAGCTTTTTTTTTAATTTTTGAAGTTATCTTTTTATTTGAATAAAATATTTTTTTAAAAATTTTGTTTTCAAGTAAAGAAAATGTGGAATAAAAAAAATGTAGTTTTATAAGTACATATGGGATGTATCGATGAGAAAGCTCAGGATGTAACGGAAGTTGGAGTGAGTGAATAAACAAATTTGCGTTGGGTAACAAGAGCTTTATAGTGTTTTCTTCCGCACTAGTGATCGCATGTTCGAGTATAACAGTAAGGGAGATAATTTTATTTCACCGCACGTTGGGTCATCTTCCTTTAGAAGAGACAATACAGACCTTGTGCACCACCCATTTCCGTTCATCTTGATGAGGTCTATACCTCTCTTTTACGATTCATAGTCTACCTCGCATTAATCAGGAAACCGTAAAGACGTCGGTGATTACTTTTTTACGAGCGCAACCACGATTTGTTTCACTATTATAAAACACAAGATAAAAACTCTCCCAATGATTTTTATTTAACTTTGTATAGTTCAAATGCACTTCACTCTAAACTAATAGTTCCACAAATTTTTTTTTTTGAATAATATAAAGTGGTGTGGAAAAAAACCTGATTTTAACGGAAAATAAAGGAAGCCACATTTAAAAAAAGAAACGAAGAGAACGTCAAAGGGGTTTCACGTGAAATGAAAAATGTTAACAGTAAACAATCATCGAGTTTATTAAATTATTAAAACTTTATAGGATTCTGTTAAGAATCGGAAGGAGTGAAATGGTTATGAATAATGTATTTTAGTGGGAAAATTGAGTCAAGTCAGCCAAAACAGACAAGGAAATACCAAAGCTCCTCAAGTATTTACTTTTGTGTACGGTTCAAAACAGTTGCGACAGATCGTGAGCAAATATTTACATTTAAACAATAATTCAAAGTTACCAAATATAAACTTCTTTTTTTTTGCTGTCTTTTACAATACAACGACAACAACAATAACAACAACAAATAATAATAATAATGGAAAAAAATTAACTAACACATGTGCATATGACTCAGAGCGACAATTTTAATTCCAATTTCGAGCATAAATCCAGGGCTAGCGTTTACCGCAGCCGCGAAATCATAAAACTCGCGACGTCGTAAATTTAATATGAAACTTCCATAAAGCATAAACATAAACCGCGTGGTGGAAAAGAGGGTGGAGAGAGAGAGAGAGTTTTAGGAGAGGACCGTGGCAAGGGAGACACGGAGGGTAGAAAACTGACAACAGCAGACTAGAAAATCCAGGCTCGAATCTCTGTATCTGAATTCCATGAGATAGATATATGCTTGCCACACGAAAAAGGAGAGTATGCGACATTTTTCGATAGATTAAAAAGTCGTTTAGGAAAATTAAAAATTTAACGTACATACGATTTTAATAAGCGGATAAAAATTAAATATTTTAATTGTTAGATTAGAAAAAAAATTTAATCATTTTTATTCTCAAATTCAGATTTATGATCGATAAGGATTTCAATTAATTTACTCTAACAGAAAATTCATGACATTTTTAACAAAGAGTCAATATTGGCATCAATAACAATAATTCTCAATAAATTCTGAATAGAAAAAAATAATAAAAAAAACTCAAGTCTCAATTTTTTCGACAAATAAAAAAATTAAAATTAAATGGACGCTACGATAAATTATTATGATTCATAAAATATTAAAAAAAAAATTTTGAATTTCACTATATTATTACATAACGATATGACAATTTTTAATTAGAAAACACTTCATTCGAAATGAGATCTAGATTCCATTTTTACTTTAATTAATTCTATTATTTAAGTCCGCTAACCGATTTGAGAAACTTAAGAAATGGGCATTGTTATTGCCAATTAATTCTATTATTTAAGTCCGCTAACCGATTTGAGAAACTTAAGAAATGGGCATTGTTATTGCCAATTAATTCTATTATTTAAGTCCGCTAACCGATTTGAGAAACTTAAGAAATGGGCATTGTTATTGCCAATTAATTCTATTATTTAAGTCCGCTAACCGATTTGAGAAACTTAAAAAATGGGCATTGTTATTGCCAATTCACCGGATACAATTATCTTCACGAGTATTGTTGAGAAAGATTTCTTTAATTCTTATAGAAATTAATACTTCCACTCTAATATCCAAAATGGATCTGCCTCGTGGTTATCGACAAGCCAGTCGCGTCGCAATTAGCCTAACCTAATCTGAGACCTTTTTCGCACGGACTCACACTCTTCTGCTACCTTAAGGCGCGAAAACTATTTAAATTTGAATCATCACACACAACGTTATAACTGTAAATTGAAAATTTTTTTGTTTCCCATTATTGTAATTACTTTCACTTAGTTTTAATTAAATTCAGTAACAGATTAGGAAAGATTTTAATTTTCCACAGTAGGTAAAATTACAAAAACAAATGTGTCATTTATAACATAACAAAAGAATTGTAATATTTTTTTCTCATGGTGAAAATGAAAATAAATTTTGTGGGTTGACAAAAGTTTTCTTTTTTTGAAAGCTGCACTCGAAATATATAGAATTGACGAATAGTGTCTCGATATATATATATATATATATATATAAGTAAGAGAAAGTTGGCGAGTCCTTTGAAAAGAGGATTAAATCGTCTTTGCGGCAGAAGCAGAAGAAAGCGTCTCGACAATCTCAGCAGTGCAGATCGAAGCGAAGGATTTATTTGATAAATCAATGGGGCGGATCCTAAATCGTCGATTCGATTCTATGCAGGTGCTCACGAAGCAATTAAGATCCATGATTAACGGCCATGGAAACTCGGCGAAGTGAACTTTAGTCGAATCGACCAATGGTTTTAAACGCGCCAAAGAGATTTTGTACCTGGGTTTCTGTATGGCAAAACCATCGTCCTTCATTATATATACAAGCTCAATCTAAACTCTATTCGCGATTCTGCAACTTTTTCACTACCTTATTACTAATTTAATTTAATCTGCCAATAATATGATATTATGACTTATGGATTCATTTCTGTTTTACTTTATAAATAATTTTAACAAATTTTAATTTAAATTAAAATTTTATTTTGTAAAAATATTTCTTTTTTTTCCTTAAACAATTTGGATAATAAGAAATACATTAGCGGACAAATAGAACTCTTCTATCGATTCTGAATTAAATATTCTTTTAAAGTACACGAAAATCGACAAAGGAATAGAAATTTTGCACTTGATCGCAAATTCTAGGGAATAGAAAGCAAAGTAAGGAGTTAAAACAACAAGAAAGTTCCAGACTAAAGAAAAACTTTGCACCTGTCAGCTGATCAAACTCTGAATCTACCGACTCTCATAGCTTTCAAGGATCCCTATTGTAAACTTTATTTTATATTTTAAATTCTAATCGTTTTTTTTATGTAGATTTAAAAATAATAAAAAAAAATTATAATTACTTAAACAATTTTATGTAGGATAAACGTAAATAATTCATTTGGTTAAAGAAACAGAATTTCACAATCAAACAACTTTTTTAAAAATAATAATAATAATTATAAAAGTGAGTGAAGATTCTTGGAAAAGATATAAGATTGCTTTATGTAAAAGGCAGCTTTTCGAGTCGTCAAGATGGGTTCCTTTGGTGAAAAAAAAATTGAATTTCAAATTGGAAATGATTTTCAGAGGAGAAAAAAAAAATCTCATTGACGATGAAATGAGAATGGCGTTGGACACTTGAGTTTACGGAATCGTAGTCGTTTTCATTTTCCCTTGAAGCCAGTCCGAGAATCTCCTCTTTTCTGTTGCAATAACTCTGGTTCTTAGCCAGAGTATACCTCGAGATTTCTTTGCAGATGGAATAAAGATGAGGAGGTATTTGACAAACATAGACTTTTCTTGCAAAAGTTTCTATGACTTCCTTTCTCGAGCCAGTTTTGCAGAACTGAAAAGAAAACCTGATATTTTTTTCTGTATATGTATTAACTAAAGTTGAACTAATGTTTTCTAACCTCAATTAGTATTTTCTTTCTGTATAATTGTTTGGTTGGTTTTTATTTATTACTTTTTTATAGTAATATTTTTTTTTTATTCCCTTTATTCGAAAAAGTATGATCGTTACATACTTATAGTATTTTCACATGTCTGATCAATACTTGCTTTTACTACTTACCAACTGACCTCGACTCTCTCTATTCTTGTCCGATTATTATTTGTTTATTCCACTTTGTCTGATCATTACACGTCTCTTCTACTTACTGTTTTCCTTTTTGTTCTTTAACTTTTTATTATTTAATAAAAAAAATTAATTAAAATTTTGTTAATAGCAAAATATAATTGTGCTATTTTATTAATAACGTTACATATAATTTTGTTTTACACAACGAGTGATGAAAAAAAGTCTCGTGACAAATCAAATTTTTTTTTGGAGTTACCTTTTAAAAGGTTTGAAATTTCCTTAGAGGAGGAATCGAATCCGTAACTCGATTTCATCTTATTCATCTGAATTCTATCTCAACAGTAAGGAGAGCTTTGGAATTTCAGCTTTACGGAAGCTTTATTCACGTCGAACGATTTTGATCGCGGATAACCGTCAGCACAGCCAATTTACACTGTCGCAAAAGAAGTTTTTGCAGATCTCTCTCTCTCTCTCTTACTCAGTCCTAGAATCTGAATCTGAGTAAGTCTATAATACGTAAACTAGTGATCTTGAGTGAAAAGTGTCGTGGAAAATGTGTGGAAGAGTCGAAGAAAGAGACAAAAAAAAAATTGAGAAAAGAAATGAGAGTATTAAAAAGCAAAAGAGGTAACAGTAAAGGTAAAGCGATTTTTCCGTATATAATAAAATAAAATGTGACCCAAGTTTCGCAATAGTCCAATTCAATTGAAATTGACTGAAAAATTACATTTCCCTTCTCGAAATATATAATCCATTATTATTAACGTTTTCAAACGATTTTTTGTTTCTATAAAATATTTCTGAATGAATTAAATAAATTATTTTTTTTTGTAACAGTCAATTTTCAAAAATTGATGAAAACGAAATTATTTTCTTATAGAAATAAAAAGACATTTGAAGATAAATTCCAGAGAAGAAACTAAAAAATAAGCTTACTTTTTTGATTTGATAAAACAGTGTGACAGCTCAGTTTTCTTTTCGCTTAGATAAGAATCGAAAGAAATAGCACTCGTAGGGTTAATAAAGAAAGGGAATGAAAAAAAAATTTCAAATATGACCCTTGAAACATTTGAAATGTGTCCAAGTCCATGAATTCTCGATTATAGACAACTTGTCTTCTGAGCAGACGTGAAAATATACATTCTTGAGGAGGAGACGAGGGAAAATAGTTGCAGTCGACCTCTATTGCCGCTATCAGAACCAACGATCAGGGACGCTTGTTTCTCTTTGAACGAACCGGGTCAACTATGGTGAAGTGTCAACAGAAGGGAGAAGCTCCTATAACATCTATTTCAACTTCCCTTAAATTTTCTCTCTCTTTTCCTTACCTTACTTTTAACCTTTTGTAAATCTTTACACTCTAAAGCCTTCTAATCACAAAATATAAATTTGTTTTTTTTTTTTTGCAAAACTTTGTATAACAAAATTTCAAATTAAAAATATACGCAACAATTCTGTAATAAGTTACAGAAGAGGAGCTGTAATTACAAAAATTCAGAAACAAAAATAAATTTTAAAATGTTTGTCTTTATTAACTTTCTCTGAGTGTGCTAAAAATTCAGCTAACATCGAAATTGTCGAAACTCTTTAATTAAGAAGATGAATTTCCTAAATTCTTTATAACTTCTTGTAAAATTGTTATAGTAACTTTTTGCATTCCTTGTTGCAGTGGAGTGTGAACATTCCTTTATTTCCAAGAATAGTTGCTTCAGGATACACTCTCTCTCAAAGATCAAATTTATAACTCTAAATATTTGTCTAAATAAACTTGTCATTAAAATCAATATTCCCTTTCTTATCTGTACCCTCAGCCTTCTGCTTTGTAAATAAAACAGAAATAGTTATGCGAATGTCGATCATCGATACATGTTAATTAGAATAAAGTAAAGTGAAACTAAAGTCAAATTACAGAATAGAATTCCTGCATTGCAAATAAAATAAAAATAAAGAACAATAGAACAGGAACAATTATCGGAATTTATGATAATTAAGAGCAATTTTATCTCTCGTATAACTGTGTTCAGTTTCCGTTCATGCTCTACACACACACACACAGTCACTAGGGTCTTTTTACCAAGTTCGTGATCTACGGAGAATTTAAAGTTTGCTGAATCTCGAATGCTTTTGGTCTCAAGAGATTAAATAATATAAAGCACTTTCTATGCATAATGCTAGTTGTAGTTGTTGCATGAGTTCATTTACCATCCACAGTGGTTTCAATTAAAAGTATAAATAGTTTATTTGAATTGTTCGAGACTCTCTCTCTTATGGAACATAGAAATTATTATTGTTTTTCCTTCCCTCTCTCTCTTTAAATTTCTATTTTCAATTTAATTTCGCGTTTAACAGTTTTTTTTTAACTTATAAAAATAAAGTTGTTAAATGAATTATGATTGTTTAAGGAGTCTGTGAGTAATAAAGGAAAAAACAAGGATGGGTAATAACGCACGGTATGAATCGCCCTTTAGGCAAGGAACATTATAAACTAAGAATATATTACTTTGATTAACAACGAGTGCAACGCCAGCAATGTGGGCTATATGAAAAGAGGTTACTATGCGTTGCAAATGGGAACATTACCTCATTTCTGCCCAGTATTACCAGTCGAGCTCGCTTAACGACGTATGCTAAATTATCTCTCTATGATGTTATTAAAATAATAGCTCAAGTGTTACACAATTTATAATTTTATAAGTATAATATAAGTAAAGTATCATCTTGAAGGTTCCAAAACACTCAACTTACACAAAGTACTAAACAGTTTATTGCCAAATGACATTTTTAAGGAATTTTCTTTTAGAAAGAGGTCTTTGTAATGGAACAAAACTAAAAGTTATTAAAATAGTTTTTCTATTCATGCACAAGTACTAACGGAAAATTATAAAAATTAGATTGTTATTTTGCCACAAATTACAAATCTCAAGGCCAATCATTGCAAAAAGTAGGCATATACCTTCCATTACATATTTTTAGTCACGTACAATTATATGTTGCTTTATCAAAAGTAACTTTAAAATATAATCTTAAAGTATTATTAAATAATAATTCAACTATTACATATAGCGAAAAACATATAAAAAAATTGTCAATGAAAAAGAAATTTATGTTAGAAAAATTGTTTACCAAGAAGTATTACAATAATATTTAACACATGTTTTTAAAAAAATTCGACTATGATGAAATCAAATAACTCTACTTTATAAATAAATTATATCATTAAATTAGTTAAAGCTTCGCTGAATAGTAACAGCTGCGCCATAAGAAAAAATTATATAATTAATATTATGTTAACCATATGGTCTATAAAAGGAGAAAAAATAACATTTAAATGAAGAAAATATATAAAATATGCTCCATCAATAACAAAAAATGTTTTACACATTTGCGAAAATAAAAAAATAATTGAGATTCGTTATGTATTCTACAGATTGGAATTGATTAACGATTCACTACAAATAAACGTAAAGAAAACTTCTTTCTCAACTCTTTTAATATTTATAGAGACTCTAAGAGTTTGTCAGCCTTCTTTAGATACTATTTATATAAAAGTTTAAACTTCAACTTAAGAAAAATGCTCCGCGCTCTACTTGAAGATAAAATCTTTTATGAATTTTTAACGATTTCCATTAAGTAGAGCATTGTCATAAAAACAAGAAATTACGTTTAAATCGCATTTATAAAAGACAAAAAGAAAATTTTCTCAACTTTTTTAAAGTTCAAATGTATTATTTTCACTTTGAGAATAAATTATTAAATCGTCAAAAAAAAAGTGTTATACTTTATAAGAATTATAATTGTCTTTTATTATAACATGATTAAAATAAAATGCTACACTTTAATCCATTAAAATAACAAATTCAAAAACAAATTTAATTTTAAATATTTTATTTTTAACCAGTATATATTACGAGATTAACGAAAACAATGAAAAGCAAGTTTAAACCTCGTTTGAAATTAGCAATAAATATTAAATGAACTTCTATATTCTCTGAATAAATATCAGACAATTAATGTTTGTTATGTCGTTGTTGCGTGAATTTCAACTAAAATGATAGTATCAAGGAAACTAGTTAGAGTGTATTATCTTGATCCGGCTTTCCTTTTGGCATTAGAGAGAAGAGTAAAGCACAATTTTGGTTCCAACTAGGCTTGAATCAAGCGACGACGAGGGGTTGTATAGACTGACGGTCGTCAGGATATTCATGGAATGGTTAATCCGTCGACGAACCGGCTCGATTCAAAGCGACATTTATAGCATTCGTCATTTAGTTGCTGCTTGCACTAGGCTCTGCTCACCTGACGGGCAATGGAAAAGCTTGTCGTATTTGCCATCTCCGTTTGCGACGTTTGCTCCTGCTCCCATTTTACTCGTTCTTGTTCAGTAGTGCTTGGTCGACTTCACTGGGCGAATGTCGTTTGAAAGAAAATGAGGCTAGCATTTTAATGAGACACTTTAAACATCCGGAAAAGAGGCAAATAGATTCACAGATATCTTTCTTTTCGAAAAGCTCTTCAATGCTCAACCGAACCTATTTTTCTTCATGTAAAGAAATCTTGTGCATATAGCCCTACCCTGTTTTACTCTGCCTACAAATTTTTATTTCTCTTTTTGCTTTAAATCCTTTTCTTTAACTTACCATTATACTTGCCATTTCAAATGGGAATTTAATTTTCAAATCTCGAATATGATTTTTTAGAAAGAGACTACGAGTTTTTTTTATACAAAAATGGTAAGTATTTATAATCATTTTTCTCGATTGTTACAAAAATGAAAAAAATGATTTAGCTATCGCAGCAAATATGCAATAGCTCAATATAATGGTACAGGTAAGAAAGATAATATTGATTTTAATGACAAGTTTATTTAGACAAATATTTAGAGTTATAAAATTGATCTTTGAGAAAGAGTATCCTGAAGCAACCATTCTTAGAAATAAAGGAAAGTCCACATTCCACTGCAACAAGGAATGCAAAAAGTTACAATACATTTACAAAATTCGTATATGAAGATAACAATATCAAAATCTGAACTGAACTCTCCTGGCATATGTGGTCACTTTTATAGGATTTTCATTTAATTATAATTTCTAATGAAAATAAAATATCATCGGACGTCAAAAAAATCATTTAAACTTGAATAATAATTGTTATCATATATCATTTAATAAAATAAATTCATAACTTGATAAATTTATTTGAAAAGCTTTTATATAAATTTCCCCTGAAAATTCATATTAAAAGAATAAAAATACATAAGTTGAAAATTTTAATTCAACTGTCAGTTTATCTGAATGAACTTTCTTCTTTTGCTAAAATTTTTTGTATGCTCAACTCACAGTCGTTGAACAATTGAAAATAATAACGTAAATGTTAGCAACCAATTTTAAGTTGAAAGGTTATTTGTATTATATGTAAAAGATAATAAAAAAAAGAGTAGAAAACATTTCTTCTCGTGAGTCACATTTTGTTTTGATAGGCGTTGTTGACGGGAATAAAAAGGGGTCAGGTTAAAACAAAACTGAAAGGGTTGATATGTTGTATGGTTATAAATCCACCAGCAAAAGTGGAAACAAAAATCCCTCGACAGAAATAAAAATAAATTAAAGCGAGGTCTCGGTTGTTTAAAATGTAACAGCCAATTAAAGGACCTTTCTTCGCTGCTGCATTCCCAAGTGAGATTGTCCGATCGCCAGTGAAGATCAAAACCTTTTTTTTTTTTATTCTTTTCAACATTGTCCCAGGAAAGGGATTTTTCTTACAATGCTTTTCCATTTCACTAATCGGATTCTTAAACATTAAAACTATTTTCGAAAAATTAAAAAAAATCATTAAAGAAATAAAAAAAACTTAATTTATTAGTTTTTTTTAGTCGAATACTATTTATCATGGCATATCAGAAAAATCCATATGTTTTTCTTTTTTGCTCTAGAAATGATTAGTGCGCTTGTATATATCTCCATCCCTTCTTATGTGTAAAGAACCCGGGGGTCTCTTCTCCAAGGTGGTCATAAATCTTATTTTCTTGACCCCAAAAATTTTTGCCGGAGGTTTCGAAAAATGACGTATCGAGTTCGCTACTGTATGCTCAATAAAGTCATAATTGGAATACTAAGACAAGAATCATCCATTACTCATTGACACAAATTATAATAATTACCCCTGGGACCAATTATTCATCTTCATAATTGCTTCGCATAATAAATTAATTTCAAAAATTATAAAATTGAAAAGAGAACATTTTTTTAGTGACTCAGCATTTAGGAGTTAAAAAAAAGTAATGCTGGGAAAATTCTTTGTGCGATGAGTATGTTACATTTGTGGTGCAGTTCTTTATGAGTATCAAGAATATATTTAAGTATGCATATATATATATATATATATATGGGTGATGAGTGTGATATCGTAAAGGTGAGCTAAGGTCCGTCATAAATTATAAGATCACCCCTTTGCTGGAAGCTTTTGACCCAAGCACCATTGCCGGTTGAACGCTGACTAATGGTCCAGTCTTATATGTACCAACATAACTGCCGTCGACAAACTCTCTACAATCCATTTCGTAAGTAAAATCATCTCACGCTGGTTCACATGAAATTCACGTGTACGTCCACTTGAATTTTGAACCTACATTTGCTTTTCCAAGACCATGAATGCCACTCTCAACGATGGAAGTAATATATTCCAAGTTCATAGAAGCAGAAAACCTCCTTGTCAACACTACTCAACACACACTTCCACTGAAATTATATTTCTCTGAGAGGCCAACGCCTCATCACTCATGAAAATTGTATTTATCCTGGCTTATAAAAGCTTTATCGATTATGTATACATTCAGAATAATTCACATTTGCAAAATAAATTAACTTTTTACGAAAGGATCCCAATAGGCAAAACAACATTCTTATTCTAGAAACGTTCATGAAATGCAGTTCTAATTTTTTAATTTTTAAATATTATTAACTTTTTATAATCTATGAACTTATAATATTCCCCTAAGCTAATTCTTAATTTAACTGTTTTAGTGGAATTTTAATGGTTGTATTCTCTCCACTCAAGAGAGTCAAAAGAAGAAATGATTCGTTCGACCTGAGCAACTTGTGCATTCCTCTCCGCTTTCAACCCTTCTATTATATTACTTATATATCCAGCATATACAGATTTGCCTATTCCGCACTGAAGAAGTTGTAGACACTTGAAAGATTGTTTTAAGCGCATGTTTGTCTGCACTTATCGTCTGTAACTTTAACGTCTGACTTATGTAAAGTTCCTTCATTGGCCTCAAGCAACTTTTCGATCATAACGGCATCTTGAAATTAGTCTTACTTTTAGATAGTTATATTGCAAGATGTCTCGATGCGTGTCTGTTTGATTAGAAACTTCGCCAGGAAATATGAAGATCTGCATGCATTACGCAAGAGATTCATCCGTGGAACAAAGTTTTAAGTAGAAATTTTCTTAAGGCGAATTATAATCGAGTTTACTGTGAAATCTGCTTTGGGGAAACACGATTTTATTATAAGTAAACTTTTGAAAACGTGTAGTGGAACATAACGTTAAACGATTTTTCACTCAAAGGGAAAAGATATTTTTTAATAAATTTTATTTTATTTGATTACAATGTTCCTAAGACTGATTAAATAATTAAATTTACATATTAACAAACCTGTGGACTTCTGGCATTAATCAATTTAACATCAGATATTGTAGGGATGTACGTTACCGACTACCGCATATCGATCGCGGATATTATATTATTGAATATTAATTGATCTAATTGACACCGAGAAGAGAGGACGCTGTTTAGTGACGCTTTCGAGTCTGACTCGTCAGCCATTTTACTCTCATTCTCATCCTAATGTTCGTAGAGTCAAGTTGTGTTCTATTCTTTTTCGTGAAAATAATTAAAATTATAAAAATGAGAAGAGGCGTCACCGTCAAATAGACGGTGAGTCCCAATAAATTAATTAGGAGTCATTTCCTTCAGAATCGATCTTATTATTATTAAAGTATAATTCAATAAATAAAATATAAATCTTGTCTTTCGTCCTTCTGCCATTATTTAACTTTTACTAAAATTTAAAGTGAATATTAATAAATAGTGTTATTGTTATAAATTTTGTCTAATTAATGGTGTCTATTGCTGCTGTAAAGTATCAATGGAATTCCAGAGCTGATTTTAGTTTTTCCTAATTAGAACTATAAAATTTATTTGTCGGCTTATTTAACTATTTTTTTAAGTTTACTTATTTTCCATAAAATAACATGGCGTCTTGGCAAAATTAATAATTAAAACATGTAGATAGCATTGTCTTGAAAATATAATAATAAATAATTTAAATGTAAAATAAATTTAAAGAATTACAAAAAAAAGAAGAAAAATTTGCTGTTTCAGATATTTTTCATTCTTTATTAAATGGAAAATATTTTAGATGACAAGTATCGACTATATGAACATTTCTTGATAAAATATCCGTTTTTCTGTGTATGTGTATAAGTGTGTGGATATATCGATGTCAAAGAAAGTCTTTTGATGTTGACCATTTATATGAGAAATATCGACTTAGAAGATTCTTTTTCTCACATTGGCAATGGTGGACATGTGAAAACTTCAAAAGTTGTCCTCGAGAGGTCTTCAACGTTTTCCACGCTTAACACGCGGTTATATAAAAGGAATTTACTGGGGAAATAGATTCGCGGTCTATTTATTTCTCAAGACATTTTTTTTTCTTATTCGCAACCTATATTTTTTTTGCAAACGTAAAAAAAAATTTGTTTTAATGTAATTAAAATTTTCCATTTTATTTGATAAATGATTTTATATTCTAAGGAACAGAAAAAAAAATGTTTGAAAGAATGATAAACAAATAATGAGATAAATTATAGAAGGGAGAGTTTGAAAAAAAGGAATATTAGAGGAGAATACGAAATAGGGAGAATAATGTCGTTATTATAAGTAGCTAGATGGTGGGTAATATTTTATAGGTTAGATGTTCGTAGACTTTGAATGTCTTTGCGGACGTTAAGTGACTCCGAGTGGAAGTCAGATAACGGTTTATTGCCGCTAACTTCGGACACTCCAGTGTGTCTCCGCACGCGCGCCATTCCACCATGACAGAAACTTCGGAATACTGCAAAGACAGATAGGAGATAGAATAAATTTCTCAAAGCCCTTGTTTTGTAAGATCTAACTACATTATTCTACTATTTTATCTCGCTTTTTCAAATCCATCTTATCTTAATTTCATTTATTACATCCCAACTTCAAAAAACTTGACAGGATTTTTCTTAGCGAAGTAAAAAGTTTTTCGTTTTAAATTTGCTGTCTCTTGTACAAAAAAAAGAGAATGAAAATTCAGTTGCCCCTTCTCATTCGTCAAAAATATTAACACCGCTATATAAAAAAATTCTATATTTTTGCCTCTTTGGAAATTAGTCGAAAAATCAAACCCAAATCTACTTTTCCGAAAGAGGAGTATAAATATTTGTATTGATATGGTTTAAAATAGTTTAGAAGAAAAATTAAAAATAATTTTTAATATATTTTTATTATTAAATTAATTATGCTTAAAACTGATATTTCAATAAAAAACAGTTTTATAAAATCTCAATCATTGTATATGAAAATTATATTTCTTGTATGTAACAGATTGAAATAAAAATGTAAATGTCATGAGAATCCAACAATCAAAAGTTTCATTTTAATGTTGATCAAGAAACTTTTCTCATTCAAGTTTTGGGAACAAAAACTAAAATCTGCATTCATTGCCAGAGTTTACTGGAACGAGTGGAACACATTTTTTAATATTCTGTAGAGTAATAGTTTCTTAGTTTATGAGCATAAAAAATACAAATAGTTTTTGCTGACCTAGGCATGTAAATGGCTTTTATTATCATCATAACAGTAATACATGTCAGTAATGGATACCCTGTCTGCTTTATTACATTTTCCAATGTTGTCCACTGACGTTTATTTTCCTGAACATGCATGTTACATTACAATTTTATTTCATCATATATATATATAATATATAGATATTGTTCTACAATTTTCCATATATAAAATATTTAACGTTATCTCTCAACCTAAAATTGAAGCAAATATTGACAGTATTTTTTCTATTTTGCTGAAATCGCAAATATTTCTACAAATAAGAATAATTTAAAAGTTTATCAAATAAAAATGTATTTAAAATTCATTGAAATATTTTAAATTTGTTGAAGCGGTTTTTGGAATTATATTTATACCTGCGCCTCGGGCTGTTTGTTTACATTAAAGTACAAAGCCGTAGGGATTATAATAGTACGTGAAAATCTCAAAGATAATTCAATCAGTTGCAATTCGCGTCTTGACCTGTTCAGATATAGCCACAGTGTAAAATTTTTAATTTTCAAAAATAATTCAATCAGTTGTAATTCGTGTCTTGACCTGTTAAGATGTAGTCAGACTGTAAAATTTTTAATTTTCGAAGATAATTCAATCAGTTGCAATTTGTGTCTTCACCTGTTAAGATGTAGTCAGACTGTAAAATTTTTAAAATATAAATTAGTAAATTTCTTGTTCCGTGAGTGTTTTAAATTTTTAAAGCAGATCACATTGTCTAAAACGAAGTCCAAGATGAAACATCGATCGCCAATTGAAGACTACAAAAAAGGTTAGTGATAATATTTTATATGTATTAATTTATTTATATTGATTTCTTTATTTATTATAATTTTTTTTTCTGAAAAATTCCGTTCAAATAATATTTAGAAATTTTTTTTATATACGTTCTTATAAAATTTTTTTTTCAACAATGCCATGAATGAGTTAGCATCATCAAATGCAGTTTTACCTCGGTGCTAAAATTAGCATATAGGATTAGTGCGCGTTCCAGGGTTTAAGTCGACGTGCATGGCGGCATACCGATAAGACTTTATTAACGTCCACAAGAGTATTTGTCCACATCCAGTCCCACAGTCTATACTTACCAGGATACGATCATGTGCAATTGAGCTTTTTAAGCTTTTTCTTGCGAGCCATTGTAAAACACCTCTCTCGAGTAATAATTAAGGTCAATTTTAAAAAATGACAAAATTGTTAGACGCATATGAGTATATCAGTATGGGAATATAAATTTTTTATGATCCCTTTTAAAACGAGTATTAAAAAAAAATAATGAAACAATTTCCCCCCTCGATAGATTATCTGTAAAATTTAGAGTTATTTTTTTTGAAAATATTAAAAATTTATATTAATTTTTTTTCGAAAATGTATATAGAAATTAATAATTTTTTAAGGGAGCCTCTATATGTATGTTTCCAAACATATTCCAAACGATAAACAATTGAATTTTTAAAAAAATATTTAATCTCAAATAGTTTAGTTAAAGAAGAAGATAGAATTAAAAAAGGAAAATTATTGACAGTAAAAGTGAAATTCAAAGTTTTAAAAATGTAAGGTATTTTCAGTACAGTAGTTTGAAATTATAAAACAAGTTTCCTGTTAATCTAAAATGTATTGTAACACCAAAGTTTAAAGCTGAGAACGTATGAAACATGTATTTAATAATTAATGCTGGATATTCCTCGATGGGGGGGAAAAACATTCTTTAATTCATAGTCATAAAATATGAATCGAAGTGAGAAACGCGTTAGTCATGGTTCATTGCTCGCAAAACGTGTGTCCTATTCGTTAAAAATACCTCTTTTCGTAAAAAATTAATCACATTTTTTTCTATATCTAAACAAAATTGATTTTATCATTTATTTCTCTAGAGGATTTTCTCAACAGAAAAAATTTTCACGTCTTAGGGATAGGAATATAATTTTAAAAATTTACTCTTCTTTTCTATTTTAGCGGAATATTTTCTTTAATTATTATTTTTAAGAAACGAATTTGAAATATTAGGTTAAATGTGCGAAACTGAATTGTAGTTACTTTCGAAGCGTTTATATATTCCTCCATCTCCTATTTTTAGAGAAGCTGCACTAGTTCTCCATTTCTACATTTTTGAATAATAATTAATATTTACTTACTAATATATCACTGCATTTAACAAAACTTTTCCACTGTGCAACCCTTTTACGCGAAGTAAAAGTGGCGTCACGCCGGATACAGGATTTACACGCATGGACTTGCTAATCCTTAGTTATGGCAGCTAAGGATCAAATCTAATACTTTTTCATCAAATGTAGAAAATATTTATTAGCTGCAATAGCTAAATGATTTTTCTCCATGTATTTTGTGTCTACGCGCAAATATTAAATATGGTGTCTGGAGTCGTATAATTGACTCGCTGACGTTGTCGAGTACTTTTTCCACTTGGGATATTAAAATGGTAATCTCTCCCCCAATACTTCATACGACTTGCTGTTCAGGTAATCGTGTAAAATTTATAAACCCGAGTCTCCTATTACGTTCAGTATGTACGATATTGCCATAGGACGTGTAATTGGTTGCTTAAATACTGCTGGCATCTGCTTCGAACGGCAATGGTTACCCATTCCTGCATTTGCCGAATACAATTTATATATGAAATTTTAATTCCGCGAATGCCAAATCTAGTTGTTCAGTGTGAAGTCTAATTCCAAAATCTTTTGTTTCCATCAGCAAAACTATATAATATATTTCGAATGTTTTTTTTCTAAAAATTCTGAAATAAAAACATTGTTATTTTTCAAAATTTATAAAGGAAAGGAAATAATTAAATTGATACATATTATACTTAGATCGTTTATATATAAGGGTGCAAAGAAGAATAATGAAATCTTACATGATGTTTCGATAAATTTACTGTTAAGAAAGTACAAAATAGTCTAGTTCTTTTTACACAGAAACATCCGTGAGTGATGAAACAATAAACATTACTTTTTTATCTTAAATAAGTTTTGTGAAGGATACGTGAGATCGATTTTTAGTCTCACTTTCTGTCCCATTGTGGATGATAGGAAACGATGGAAATTAAGTTGTCACCATCCTCCGCTGTTATTCTTATTTTATTATATTTTATATTTCTTTATTCTGCAATAATTTCTTATACTAATTTTTTCTTCAAATAAGCTTTCTTATAAAAGTCCCAAAAATTGTAGAAAATAATAAGAACATGAAACATGTACAAACATGCTAAAGGTTTACGACGTGGCTCGCAGGACGGCATTAGAGCCTGAGTTGTGTGAATAATTATGATTACAAACTGCATCTGAAATGAAACAAAACACGTGAGTTTAGAAATTATTTTCATAATTGTATTTTTGCTAATTTATTCATTAATTAGAATAGCAATATTTACGGATTTTAGAAAAAGTTTTCGATTTTTTAGTTTTTCGAAATAATCCATGCGGGATACCGACAAAGTCTTAACCTAGAAGTCTCAAGCGGATGCTGAGCTACACTCAAATAAATTTATGAAAAATTTTCGAAAAATTAAATTTTCGAGACAATCGTTCGGGAATACCACCAATAAAATAGGGAAAAAGTTTCGAACAAAAAATGTATGGCGCACTTTTTGATTGGTACAGCGGATGCTGAGCTACTCAAAAATATTTTGGAAAAATTTTCGAAAAAATAAATTTGCGATGTAATCGATCAGGATTACCACCAAAGTAGTTAGAAGAAAGTTCTGAACGAAAAATGTATGGCGCACTTTATGATTGGTCCAGCGGATGCTAAGCTACACTCAAATAAATTTATGAAAAATTTTCGAAAAATTAAATTTTCGAGATAATCGTTCAGGAATACCACCAATAAAATAGGGAAAAAGTTTCGAACAAAAAATGTATGGCGCACTTTTTGATTGGTCCAGCGGATGCTGAGCTAAACAAGAAAAAAAATTCGGAAAAATTTCGAAAAATTAAATTCGCGAGAAAATCGTTTGAGAATACAACCAAAAAAATAGTTAAAAAGTTCCGAACAAAAAATGTATAACGCACTTTTTGATTGGTCCAGCGTATGCTGAGCTACACTTAAAATATTCAGGAGATAAATTTTAGAAAAATAAAATTTGTTAGATAATGACTCGGGAATAATGCCACAAAATTGAGCAAAAAGTCTCGAACAAAAAATGTATGGCGCACTTTTTGATTGGTCCAGCGGATGCTGAGCTGGGCTAAAAAACAAATTCGGAAATTTTTCGAAAAATTAAATTCGCGAGATAATCGTTCGGGAATACCGCCAAATTCTTTAGCAAAAAGTAGCGAACAAAAAATGTATAGCGCACTTTTTGATTGGTAAAGCGGATGCTGAGCTAAGCTAGAAAACAAATTCGGGAAAAATTTCAAAAAATTAAATTCGCGAGATAATCGTTCGGAAATACCACCAAAAAATAGGCAAAAAGTTCGGAACATCAAATGTATAGCGCACTTTTTGATTGGTCCAGCGGATGCTAAACTACGCTTAAAAAAATCGGGAGAGAAATTTTAGAAAAATAAAATTTGCTAGATAATGACTCGGGAATAATGCCAAAAAATTGAGCAAAAAGTCTCGAACAAAAAATGTATGGCAAACTTTTTGATTGGTCCAGCGGATGCTGAGCTAAGCTAGAAAACAAATTCGGAAATTTTTCAAAAATTAAATTCGCGAGATATTCGTTCAAGAATACCGCCAAATACTTTAGCAAAAAGTAGCGAACAAAAAATGTATGGCGCACTTTTTGATTGGTCCAGCGGATGCTGAGCTAAAATAGAAAACAAATTCGGGAAAAATTTCGAAAAATTATATTCGCGAGATAATCGTTCGGGAATACCACCAAAAAATAGGCAAAAAGTTCTGAACATCAAATGTATAGCGCAGTTTTTGATTGGTCCAGCGGATGCTGAGCTGCACTCCAAAATGTTTTGGAAAAATTTTCAAAAATTAAATTTGCGAGATAATCGATCGGGAATACCGCCAAAGTCTTAACCCGGGAGTCTGGAACAAAAAATGTATGGCGCACTTTTTAATAGGTCCAGCGGATTCTGAGCCACACTCAGATAAATTTTTTAAAAAATTTCGAAAAATTAAAGTTGAGAGATAATTGATCAGGAATACCGCCAAAGTCTTAACCCGGGAGTCTCGAACAAAAAATGTATGGCGCACTTTTTGATTGGTCCAGCGGATGCTGAGCTGAGCTAAAAAACAAATTCGGAAATTTTTCGAAAAATTAAATTCGTGAGATAATCGTTCGGGAATACCACCAAATTCTTTAGCAAAAAGTAGCGAACAAAAAATGTATGGCGCACTTTTTGATTGGTCCAGCGGATGCTGAGCTACACTGAAATAAATTAATGAAAAATTTTCGAAAAATTAAATTCTCTAGATAATCGTTCGGGAATACCGCCAAATTCTTTAGCAAAAAGTAGCGAACAAAAAATGTATAGCGCACTTTTTGATTGGTAAAGCGGATGCTGAGCTAAGCTAGAAAACAAATTCGGGAAAAATTTCGAAAAATTAAATTCGCGAGATAATCGTTCGGGAATACCACCAAAAAATAGGCAAAAAGTTCCGAACATCAAATGTATAGCGCACTTTTTGATTGGTCCAGCGGATGCTGAGCTGAGCTAAAAAATAAATTCGGAAATTTTTCGAAAAATTAAATTCGCGAGATAATCGTTCGGGAATACCGCCAAATTCTTTAGCAAAAAGTAGCGAACAAAAAATGTATGGCGCACTTTTTGATTGGTCCAGCGGATGCTGAGCTAAGCTAGAAATCAAATTCGGAAAAAATTTCGAAAAATTAAATTCTCGAGATAATCGTTCGGGAATACCGCCAAATTCTTTAGCAAAAAGTAGCGAACAAAAAATGTATGGCGCACTTTTTGATTGGTCCAGCGGACGCTGAGCTACACTCAAAAATATTTTGGAAAAATTTTCGAAAAATTAAAATTGCGAGATAATCGTTCGGGAATACCGCCATAGTGATTAGAAGAAAGTTCTGAACAAAAAATGTATGGCGCACTTTTTGATTGGTCCAGCGGATGCTGAGCTAAGCTAGAAATCAAATTCGGAAAAAATTTCGAAAAATTAAATTCTCGAGATAATCGTTCGGGAATACCGCCAAATTCTTTAGCAAAAAGTAGCGAACAAAAAATGTATGGCGCACTTTTTGATTGGTCCAGCGGACGCTGAGCTACACTCAAAAATATTTTGGAAAAATTTTCGAAAAATTAAAATTGCGAGATAATCGTTCGGGAATACCGCCATAGTGATTAGAAGAAAGTTCTGAACAAAAAATGTATGGCGCACTTTTTGATTGGTCCAGCGGATGCTGAGCTAAGCTAGAAAACAAATTCGGAAAAAATTTCGAAAAATTAAATTCGCGAGATAATCGTTCGGGAATACCACCAAAAAAATAGTCAAAAAGTTCCGAAGAAAAAATGTATGGCGCACTTTTTGATTGGTCCAGCGGATGCTGAGCTGCACTCCAAAATATTTTGGAAAAATTTTCGAAAAATTAAATTTGCGAGATAATCGATCGGGAATACCGCCAAAGTCTTAACCCGGGAGTCTCGAACAAAAAATGTATGGGGCACTTTTTGATAGGTCCAGCGGATTCTGAGCCACACTCAGATAAATTTTTTAAAAAATTTCGAAAAATTAAAGTTGAGAGATAATTGATCAGGAATACCGCCAAAGTCTTAACCCGGGAGTCTCGAACAAAAAATGTATGGCGCACTTTTTGATTGGTCCAGCGGATGCTGAGCTACACTCAGATAAATTTTTTTAAAATTTTCGAAAAATTAAATTCACGATATAATTGTTCGGTAATACCGCCAAAGTAGTTAGAAGAAAGTTCTGAACAAAAAATGTATGGCGCACTTTTTGATTGGTCCAGCGGATGCTGAGCTGCACTCCAAAATATTTTGGAAAAATTTTCGAAAAATTAAATTTGCGAGATAATCGATCGGGAATACAGCCAAAGTCTTAACCCGGGAGTCTCGAACAAGAAATGTATGGGGCACTTTTTGATAGGTCCAGCGGATTCTGAGCCACACTCAGATAAATTTTTTAAAAAATTTCGAAAAATTAAAGTTGAGAGATAATTGATCAGGAATACCGCCAAAGTCTTAACCCGGGAGTCTCGAACAAAAAATGTATGGCGCACTTTTTGATTTGTCCAGCGGATGCTGAGCTACACTCAGATAAATTTTTTAAAAATTTTCGAAAAATTAAATTCACGACATAATTGTTCGGTAATACCGCCAAAGTAGTTAGAAGAAAGTTCTGAACAAAAAATGTATGGCGCACTTTTTGATTGGTCCAGCGGATGCTGAGCTGCACTCCAAAATATTTTGGAAAAATTTTCGAAAAATTAAATTTGGGAGATAATCGATCGGGAATACCGCCAAAGCCTTAACCCGGGAGAATCGAACAAAAAACGTATGGTGCACTTTTTGATTGGTCCAGCGGATGCTGAGCTGCACTCCAAAATATTTTGGAAAAATTTTCGAAAAATTAAAGTTGAGAGATAATTGATCAGGAATACCGCCAAAGTCTTAACCCGGGAGTCTCGAACAAAAAATGTATGGCGCACTTTTTGATTTGTCCAGCGGATGCTGAGCTACACTCAGATAAATTTTTTAAAAATTTCGAAAAATTAAATTCACGACATAATTGTTCGGTAATACCGCCAAAGTAGTTAGAAGAAAGTTCTGAACAAAAAATGTATGGCGCACTTTTTGATTGGTCCAGCGGATGCTGAGCTGCACTCCAAAATATTTTGGAAAAATTTTCGAAAAATTAAAGTTGAGAGATAATTGATCAGGAATACCGCCAAAGTCTTAACCCGGGAGTCTCGAACAAAAAATGTATGGCGCACTTTTTGATTGGTCCAGCGGATGCTGAGCTGCACTCCAAAATATTTTGGAAAAATTTTCGAAAAATTAAATTTGCGAGATAATCGATCGGGAATACCGCCAAAGTCTTAACCCGGGAGTCTCGAACAAAAAATGTATGGTGCACTTTTTGATTGGTCCAGCGGATGCTGAGCTACACTCAAAAATATTTTGGAAAAATTTTCGAAAAATTAAATTTGCGAGATAATCGTTCGGGAATACCGCCAAATTCTTAACCTGGGAGTCTCGAACAAAAAATGTATGGCGCACTTTTTGATTGGTCAAGCGGATGCTGAGCTAAGCTAAAAAACAAATTAGGGAAAAATTTCGAAAAATTAAATTCGCGAGATAATCGTTCGGGAATACCACCAAAAAAATAGGCAAAAAGTTCCGAACAGCAAATGTATAGCGCACTTTTTGATTGGTCCAGCGGATGCTGAGCTACACTCACTAAAACTGGGAAAAAAATTAGGAAAAAAAAAATTTGCCAGATAATGACTCAAGAATAATGCCGAAAAATTGAGCAAAAAGTCTCGAACAAAAAATGTATGGCGCACTTTTTGATTGGTCCAGCGGATGCTGAGCTACACTCAGATAAATTTTTTAAAAAATTTCGAAAAATTAAATTTGCGAGATAATTGGTCGGGAATACCGCCAAAGTTTTAACCCGGGAGTCTCGAACAAAAAATGTATGGCGCACTTTTTGATTTGTCCAGCGGATGCTGAGCTACACTCAGATAAATTTTTTAAAAATTTTCGAAAAATTAAATTCACGACATAATTGTTCGGTAATACCGCCAAAGTAGTTAGAAGAAAGTTCTGAACAAAAAATATATGGCGCACTTTTTGATTGGTCCAGCGGATGCTGAGCTGCACTCCAAAATATTTTGGAAAAATTTTCGAAAAATTAAAGTTGAGAGATAATTGATCAGGAATACCGCCAAAGTCTTAACCCGGGAGTCTCGAACAAAAAATGTATGGCGCACTTTTTGATTGGTCCAGCGGATGCTGAGCTGCACTCCAAAATATTTTGGAAAAATTTTCGAAAAATTAAATTTGCGAGATAATCGATCGGGAATACCGCCAAAGTCTTAACCCGGGAGTCTCGAACAAAAAATGTATGGTGCACTTTTTGATTGGTCCAGCGGATGCTGAGCTACACTCAAAAATATTTTGGAAAAATTTTCGAAAAATTAAATTTGCGAGATAATCGTTCGGGAATACCGCCAAATTCTTAACCTGGGAGTCTCGAACAAAAAATGTATGGCGCACTTTTTGATTGGTCAAGCGGATGCTGAGCTAAGCTAAAAAACAAATTAGGGAAAAATTTCGAAAAATTAAATTCGCGAGATAATCGTTCGGGAATACCACCAAAAAAATAGGCAAAAAGTTCCGAACAGCAAATGTATAGCGCACTTTTTGATTGGTCCAGCGGATGCTGAGCTACACTCACTAAAACTGGGAAAAAAATTTCGAAAAAAAAAATTTGCCAGATAATGACTCGGGAATAATGCCAAAAAATTGAGCAAGAAGTCTGGAACAAAAAATGTATGGCTCACTTTTTGATTGGTCCAGCGGATTCTGAGCCACACTCAGATACATTTTTTAAAAAATTTCGAAAAATTAAAGTTGAGAGATAATTGATCAGGAATACCGCCAAAGTCTTAACCCGGGAGTCTCGAACAAAAAATGTATGGCGCACTTTTTGATTGGTCCAGCGGATGCTGAGCTACACTCAGATAAATTTTTTAAAAATTTTCGAAAAATTAAATTCACGACATAATTGTTCGGTAATACCGCCAAAGTAGTTAGAAGAAAGTTCTGAACAAAAAATGTATGGCGCACTTTTTGATTGGTCCAGCGGATGCTGAGCTGCACTCCAAAATATTTTGGAAAAATTTTCGAAAAATTAAATTCGCGAGATAATCGATCGGGAATACCGCCAAAGTCTTAACCCGGGAGTCTCGAACAAAAAATGTATGGGGCACTTTTTGATAGGTCCAGCGGATTCTGAGCCACACTCAGATAAATTTTTTAAAAAATTTCGAAAAATTAAAGTTGAGAGATAATTGATCAGGAATACCGCCAAAGTCTTAACCCGGGAGTCTCGAACAAAAAATGTATGGCGCACTTTTTGATTGGTCCAGCGGATGCTGAGCTGCACTCCAAAATATTTTGGAAAAATTTTCGAAAAATTAAATTTGGGAGATAATCGATCGGGAATACCGCCAAAGTCTTAACCCGGGAGTCTCGAACAAAAAATGTATGGTGCACTTTTTGATTGGTCCAGCGGATGCTGAGCTGCACTCCAAAATATTTTGGAAAAATTTTCGAAAAATTAAATTTGCGAGATAATCGATCGGGAATACCGCCAAAGTCTTAACCCGGGAGTCTCGAACAAAAAATGTATGGCGCACTTTTTGATTTGTCCAGCGGATGCTGAGCTACACTCAGATAAATTTTTTAAAAATTTTCGAAAAATTAAATTCACGACATAATTGTTCGGTAATACCGCCAAAGTAGTTAGAAGAAAGTTCTGAACAAAAAATGTATGGCGCACTTTTTGATTGGTCCAGCGGATGCTGAGCTGCACTCCAAAATATTTTGGAAAAATTTTCGAAAAATTAAATTTGCGAGATAATCGATCGGGAATACCGCCAAAGTCTTAACCCGGGAGTCTCGAACAAAAAATGTATGGTGCACTTTTTGATTGGTCCAGCGGATGCTGAGCTGCACTCCAAAATATTTTGGAAAAATTTTCGAAAAATTAAATTTGCGAGATAATCGATCGGGAATACCGCCAAAGTCTTAACCCGGGAGTCTCGAACAAAAAATGTATGGGGCACTTTTTGATAGGTCCAGCGGATTCTGAGCCACACTCAGATAAATTTTTTAAAAAATTTCGAAAAATTAAAGTTAAGAGATAATTGATCAGGAATACCGCCAAAGTCTTAACCCGGGAGTCTCGAACAAAAAATGTATGGCGCACTTTTTGATTTGTCCAGCGGATGCTGAGCTACACTCAGATAAATTTTTTAAAAATTTTCGAAAAATTAAATTCACGACATAATTGTTCGGTAATACCGCCAAAGTAGTTAGAAGAAAGTTCTGAACAAAAAATGTATGGCGCACTTTTTGATTGGTCCAGCGGATGCTGAGCTGCACTCCAAAATATTTTGGAAAAATTTTCGAAAAATTAAAGTTGAGAGATAATTGATCAGGAATACCGCCAAAGTCTTAACCCGGGAGTCTCGAACAAAAAATGTATGGCGCACTTTTTGATTGGTCCAGCGGATGCTGAGCTGCACTCCAAAATATTTTGGAAAAATTTTCGAAAAATTAAATTTGCAAGATAATCGATCGGGAATACCGCCAAAGTCTTAACCCGGGAGTCTCGAACAAAAAATGTATGGTGCACTTTTTGATAGGTCCAGCGGATTCTGAGCCACACTCAGATAAATTTTTTAAAAAATTTCGAAAAATTAAAGTTGAGAGATAATTGATCAGGAATACCGCCAAAGTCTTAACCCGGGAGTCTCGAACAAAAAATGTATGGCGCACTTTTTGATTGGTCCAGCGGATGCTGAGCTACACTCAGATAAATTTTTTTAAAATTTTCGAAAAATTAAATTCACGACATAATTGTTCGGTAATACCGCCAAAGTAGTTAGAAGAAAGTTCTGAACAAAAAATGTATGGCGCACTTTTTGATTGGTCCAGCGGATGCTGAGCTGCACTCCAAAATATTTTGGAAAAATTTTCGAAAAATTAAATTTGCGAGATAATCGATCGGGAATACCGCCAAAGTCTTAACTCGGGAGTCTCGAACAAGAAATGTATGGGGCACTTTTTGATAGGTCCTGCGGATTCTGAGCCACACTCAGATAAATTTTTTAAAAAATTTCGAAAAATTAAAGTTGAGAGATAATTGATCAGGAATACCGCCAAAGTCTTAACCCGGGAGTCTCGAACAAAAAATGTATGGCGCACTTTTTGATTTGTCCAGCGGATGCTGAGCTACACTCAGATAAATTTTTTAAAAATTTTCGAAAAATTAAATTCACGACATAATTGTTCGGTAATACCGCCAAAGTAGTTAGAAGAAAGTTCTGAACAAAAAATGTATGGCGCACTTTTTGATTGGTCCAGCGGATGCTGAGCTGCACTCCAAAATATTTTGGAAAAATTTTCGAAAAATTAAATTTGCGAGATAATCGATCGGGAATACCGCCAAAGTCTTAACCCGGGAGTCTCGAACAAAAAATGTATGGTGCACTTTTTGATTGGTCCAGCGGATGCTGAGCTGCACTCCAAAATATTTTGGAAAAATTTTCGAAAAATTAAATTTGGGAGATAATCGATCGGGAATACCGCCAAAGTCTTAACCCGGGAGTCTCGAACAAAAAATGTATGGTGCACTTTTTGATTGGTCCAGCGGATGCTGAGCTGCACTCCAAAATATTTTGGAAAAATTTTCGAAAAATTAAATTTGCGAGATAATCGATCGGGAATACCGCCAAAGTCTTAACCCGGGAGTCTCGAACAAAAAATGTATGGCGCACTTTTTGATTTGTCCAGCGGATGCTGAGCTACACTCAGATAAATTTTTTAAAAATTTTCGAAAAATTAAATTCACGACATAATTGTTCGGTAATACCGCCAAAGTAGTTAGAAGAAAGTTCTGAACAAAAAATGTATGGCGCACTTTTTGATTGGTCCAGCGGATGCTGAGCTGCACTCCAAAATATTTTGGAAAAATTTTCGAAAAATTAAATTTGCGAGATAATCGATCGGGAATACCGCCAAAGTCTTAACCCGGGAGTCTCGAACAAAAAATGTATGGGGCACTTTTTGATAGGTCCAGCGGATTCTGAGCCACACTCAGATAAATTTTTTAAAAAATTTCGAAAAATTAAAGTTAAGAGATAATTGATCAGGAATACCGCCAAAGTCTTAACCCGGGAGTCTCGAACAAAAAATGTATGGCGCACTTTTTGATTTGTCCAGCGGATGCTGAGCTACACTCAGATAAATTTTTTAAAAATTTTCGAAAAATTAAATTCACGACATAATTGTTCGGTAATACCGCCAAAGTAGTTAGAAGAAAGTTCTGAACAAAAAATGTATGGCGCACTTTTTGATTGGTCCAGCGGATGCTGAGCTGCACTCCAAAATATTTTGGAAAAATTTTCGAAAAATTAAAGTTGAGAGATAATTGATCAGGAATACCGCCAAAGTCTTAACCCGGGAGTCTCGAACAAAAAATGTATGGCGCACTTTTTGATTGGTCCAGCGGATGCTGAGCTGCACTCCAAAATATTTTGGAAAAATTTTCGAAAAATTAAATTTGCAAGATAATCGATCGGGAATACCGCCAAAGTCTTAACCCGGGAGTCTCGAACAAAAAATGTATGGTGCACTTTTTGATAGGTCCAGCGGATTCTGAGCCACACTCAGATAAATTTTTTAAAAAATTTCGAAAAATTAAAGTTGAGAGATAATTGATCAGGAATACCGCCAAAGTCTTAACCCGGGAGTCTCGAACAAAAAATGTATGGCGCACTTTTTGATTGGTCCAGCGGATGCTGAGCTACACTCAGATAAATTTTTTTAAAATTTTCGAAAAATTAAATTCACGACATAATTGTTCGGTAATACCGCCAAAGTAGTTAGAAGAAAGTTCTGAACAAAAAATGTATGGCGCACTTTTTGATTGGTCCAGCGGATGCTGAGCTGCACTCCAAAATATTTTGGAAAAATTTTCGAAAAATTAAATTTGCGAGATAATCGATCGGGAATACCGCCAAAGTCTTAACTCGGGAGTCTCGAACAAGAAATGTATGGGGCACTTTTTGATAGGTCCTGCGGATTCTGAGCCACACTCAGATAAATTTTTTAAAAAATTTCGAAAAATTAAAGTTGAGAGATAATTGATCAGGAATACCGCCAAAGTCTTAACCCGGGAGTCTCGAACAAAAAATGTATGGCGCACTTTTTGATTTGTCCAGCGGATGCTGAGCTACACTCAGATAAATTTTTTAAAAATTTTCGAAAAATTAAATTCACGACATAATTGTTCGGTAATACCGCCAAAGTAGTTAGAAGAAAGTTCTGAACAAAAAATGTATGGCGCACTTTTTGATTGGTCCAGCGGATGCTGAGCTGCACTCCAAAATATTTTGGAAAAATTTTCGAAAAATTAAATTTGCGAGATAATCGATCGGGAATACCGCCAAAGTCTTAACCCGGGAGTCTCGAACAAAAAATGTATGGTGCACTTTTTGATTGGTCCAGCGGATGCTGAGCTGCACTCCAAAATATTTTGGAAAAATTTTCGAAAAATTAAATTTGCGAGATAATCGATCGGGAATACCGCCAAAGTCTTAACCCGGGAGTCTCGAACAAAAAATGTATGGGGCACTTTTTGATAGGTCCAGCGGATTCTGAGCCACACTCAGATAAATTTTTTAAAAAATTTCGAAAAATTAAAGTTGAGAGATAATTGATCAGGAATACCGCCAAAGTCTTAACCCGGGAGTCTCGAACAAAAAATGTATGGCGCACTTTTTGATTTGTCCAGCGGATGCTGAGCTACACTCAGATAAATTTTTTAAAAATTTTCGAAAAATTAAATTCACGACATAATTGTTCGGTAATACCGCCAAAGTAGTTAGAAGAAAGTTCTGAACAAAAAATGTATGGCGCACTTTTTGATTGGTCCAGCGGATGCTGAGCTGCACTCCAAAATATTTTGGAAAAATTTTCGAAAAATTAAATTTGCGAGATAATCGATCGGGAATACCGCCAAAGTCTTAACCCGGGAGTCTCGAACAAAAAATGTATGGTGCACTTTTTGATTGGTCCAGCGGATGCTGAGCTGCACTCCAAAATATTTTGGAAAAATTTTCGAAAAATTAAATTTGGGAGATAATCGATCGGGAATACCGCCAAAGTCTTAACCCGGGAGTCTCGAACAAAAAATGTATGGTGCACTTTTTGATTGGTCCAGCGGATGCTGAGCTGCACTCCAAAATATTTTGGAAAAATTTTCGAAAAATTAAATTTGCGAGATAATCGATCGGGAATACCGCCAAAGTCTTAACCCGGGAGTCTCGAACAAAAAATGTATGGCGCACTTTTTGATTGGTCCAGCGGATGCTGAGCTGCACTCCAAAATATTTTGGAAAAATTTTCGAAAAATTAAATTTGCAAGATAATCGATCGGGAATACCGCCAAAGTCTTAACCCGGGAGTCTCGAACAAAAAATGTATGGTGCACTTTTTGATAGGTCCAGCGGATTCTGAGCCACACTCAGATAAATTTTTTAAAAAATTTCGAAAAATTAAATTTGGGAGATAATCGATCGGGAATACCGCCAAAGTCTTAACCCGGGAGTCTCGAACAAAAAATGTATGGTGCACTTTTTGATTGGTCCAGCGGATGCTGAGCTACACTAGAAAACAAATTTGAAAAAATTTAGAAAAATTAAATTTTCGAGATAATCGTTCAAGAATACCGCCAGAGTCTTTAGCAAAAAGTAGCGAACAGAAAATGTATGGCGCTCTTTTTGATTGGTCCAGCGGATGCTGAGCTACACTAGAAAACAAATTTGGAAAAATTTAGAAAAATTAAATTTTCGAGATAATCGTTCAAGAATACCGCCAAAGTCTTTAGCAAAAAGTAGCGAACAAAAAATGTATGGCGCACTTTTTGATTGGTCCAGCGGATGCTGAGCTACACTCAGATAAATTTTTTAAAAAATTTCGAAGAATTAAATTTGCGAGATAATTGGTTGGGAATACCGCCAAAGTCTTAACCCAGGAGTCTCGAACAAAAAATGTATGGCGCACTTTTTGATTGGTCCAGCGGATGCTGAGCTACACTCAAATAAATTTCGGAAAAATTTTCAAAAAATTAAATTCGCCAGATAATCGTTCGGGAATACCGCCATAGTGATTACAAGAAAGTTCTGAACAAAAAATGTATGGCGCACTTTTTGATTGGTCCAGAGGATGCTGAGCTACGCTTAAAAAAACCGGGAGAGAAATTTCCGAAAATTAAAATTCGCGAGATAATCGTTCGGGATTACCACCAAAAAAATAGTCAAAAAGTTCCGAGGAAAAAATGTATGGCGCACTTTTTGATTGGTCCAGCGGATGCTGAGCTACACTTAAAATATTCGGGAGATAAATTTTAGAAAAATAAAATTTGCGAGATAATGACTCGGGAATAATGCCAAATACTTTAGCAAAAAGTAGCGAACAAAAAATGTATGGCGCACTTTTTGATGGGTCCAGCGGATGCTGAGCTAAGCTAGAAAACAAATTCGGGAAAAATTTCGAAAAATTAAATTCGCGAGATAATCGTTCGGGAATACCGCCAAATTCTTTAGCAAAAAGTAGCGAACAAATAATGTATGGCGCACTTTTTGATTGGTCCAGCGGATGCTGAGCTAAGCTAGAAAACAAATTCGGAAATTTTTCGAAAAATTAAATTCGCGAGATAATCGTTCGGGAATACCACCAAAAAAATAGTCAAAAAGTTCCGAAGAAAAAATGTATGGCGCACTTTTTGATTAGTCCAGCGGATGCTGAGCTACACTTAAAATATTCGGGAGATAAATTTTAGAAAAATAAAATTTGCGAGATAATGACTCGGGAATAATGCCAAAAAATTGAGCAAAAAGTCTCGAACAAAAAATCTATGGCGCACTTTTTGATTGGTCCAGCGGATGCTGAGCTACACTCAAATATATTTCTAAAAAATTCTCTAAAAAATAAATTTGCAAGATAATTGTTCGGGAATACCACCAAAGTAAGCAAGTTTACATTTATTTCCCTGCTAATTTGCTTTATTAGTTCCTGTTTCTTTAACCTAGCATGCATTTAAGTCCACTATCTTGCGGCTAATCGGAACAAAGCGTGATAAATCTCTGGTATTGTTGAAGTACAACCCTCGTTTTTTTTCATTTTATTGCCCAGTCCATCTGCTAGTTTTCGTTTCGCTAACATTGTATGCGTGCCGTGAGTGCGAAAGAACTCAGCTTAACGATAAGAAAATCTGCATTTTTCTTTGACTTGGTACACGAGTTGTCGGTATAACCTAGGTCACGCACTAATCTTTGATAACGCGAGGGTCACTCTCCACTTCATTCAACATGGCTCCCACTTTTTAGTCACTCAGTTCTATTTAAATATAAAGTCTTGTAATTATTCAAGAAATATGTTGCTCGTTTAATAATTAGTATGAAAATTTAATTGAATATCTTGTGTTTATTATATATGGAAACAGATAGCAGGTAATGTGTTTAATTTTCAATTAGGATTAATTTGCAGATAGGGCATTTGAAAAATTATACTTTTGCACTCAGGAGAAAATTATTAGTCCTTATTTTAAAACTACGTTTGCAATTCTATTTTACTTAATTTACACTTATAAAATATATTCTAAAAATATTTATTTTAAAATTTTTACAGTCGCTTTAGTTTTTCTCTATTGAAAAATTATTCTCAAATCACAAATATTCGTCCAAAACCTTTTTGACCATAAAGATGAAACAACCTCGTTTTTTTTAATTAAATAATTCAACGACCAAGAATTTTTTTTTTATTATTTCCTCGACGATATTGACGGAACGATTTATCGGATTACGCGCTCGTTTAATTTCAAGCTGGTGCTTTTGCTCTTTTGCGCTTACAAAAGACGCAGGGAAAATAGTTTTTGCTATGGGGAAAAATTGAAAGAGAAATGTAAAAGTAAAAAAATGATAGTAGCATACATATAGTTAGAGATGAGATTCGAAGATCCAAGGATTTTCCCTCAAACATTTCACACATATACACACACACATTTTCGATTTTCATTGGACATTTTTCCTCGCTTTCTCTAAGCCAACTGACCGACAGGCAATTTCAATATTCAGTTTACAAAATCTTATTTGCCTTTTGCTATATGTTATTTTACAAATTTTGTCAATAGTTTTCACCAGAGGTAAATTGTATCAAAATATATAAATAATTTTATGTTAAAAAAAAAAATAAACTGATGAGAAATAAAATATTAGAGAAATTAAGTTTTTAATTAATTTTCGATACTAACCATTTGTAAAATTGTTAGATAAGGCTTGAATGGATTGAGCCGCTTTTGTATTTTTGGACCCAAGGCAGCAAGGAGGTAGTAAGTGTACATTATCACATGCACCAGACAATTAGGCATCATGACGAAGGTCCACATACCTCCTATAATCAGTTGAATAGTTTCAAGTCAACAACTATGAAAGTTACTCACAAACTTCTTGGATCACTCTGACATTAAACTATTAATTGGAGAACAAAACTTTCTCATCTATTCAAAATTTTCCTCACAAATTAATTTAATATATTTCAAGCAAATTATATATATATATATATATATATAGGCATAAGACAATGTTAAAAAAAAATTGATATTTAATCACCTGGTGCGTATTTACAGACAACCCATGCTAAAATAGCTGTTGCAGCGTGATGATAAACATGAAGAAACGTACATTGATTGTATTTCTTCCGAAGAATAAAAATAATTGTATCTCCCAATTCGGCAATTTTTAATAACAATACTCGCCAAACCCACTTAGTCATCTGAAAGTAGAAATTTTTGAAAATTATTGCTACTTCTCATATAGCACGTAAGCTTGCCGCAAGATTGTTGCAAGCTTCAAATGTTTCAACTGACCCAAGCTTGCATGGTAAGCTTGCCGAATGATTGCAATGTAAGATTACTGTAAGATTGCATTGTAAGGTTAGTGCAAGATTGCACAATAATCGCACGGTTGCTAAGTAAGCTTGCACAGTAAGCTTGTGGCAACCTTGCACTAACCTTGCTACAAGCTTACCGTGCAAGATTACTGAGCAATCTTACAGTAACCTTACAATGCAATCTTACAGTAACCTTACAATGCAATCTTGCAGTAATCTTACACTGCAATCTTTCGGTAAGCTTACCATGCAAGCTTGGTTCAGGTGGGACATTTGAAGCTTGCAGTAAGCTTGCCGCAAGCTTACGTGCTGTCAATGGTTAATGAATGTTGTATATTTCATTACTCCAAGTAATAATAATAATAAAAATAAAAGCTAATGAGAAATAAAAACCACTAAAACTAGTAAAAAGCAATTATGAAAAATATTAAAATGAAGTTTTTTTTTAAATAGTGGTAGGTGTATATAATTTATTCTATCATAATTTTCTATTTAAAATAGTAAACCGCGTTTTCAACAGCGCATTAATAATAAAAACTCACGTTAAGTGGTTCTGGACTGTTGGAAAAATCCACCGGCTCGCAACCCCAGGACAAGGACGTTGTAAATCCGGAAGTGAGTAACTAAAAATCGTAAAAAAAAATTTTTTTTTTTAAAGAAACGAGTAAACATGATAAATACACGAAAAAAAAAGAAAAAACAGTTTAAAAAAGCGCATTTTTTTAAAAAATTTTTTATCTTCATTATACATGGAAATTTAACATAATTTAAAATTATTTAAATATTTTTGTATTTAGAAACATTTTTGTTTTTAAATAGTGATTAAAATAATATTTAATAATTTTATTTTCTATCAATTTAATAAAATAAATTTTGAAAATGAAAATTATACCCCGTAAAAAATAGCAGCACTAGCTATTGCAACAACAACATTATAACCAATCATAATGTTGTGAAGTTTGTATGGCTCTCGATTTGCCATTAATCGAGGTCCTAGGTCCAAAACAAAGAGAAGATACCCCCCCACAATCAGTGCTATGGGAAGTGGACCAGACATGAGGGGCCAGTCAGCCACTCTCGGATCTGTAATTACAGTATAAGAAATCGTTTTTAGAAAATTTTTTCTTTTTTTTTTTTTAAATTTGTATCAGTAAAAAATTTATCTGACAATGAAAGAAACAAAAAATTAATTTGAAAAAGATAATTATTAAAAAAAAAATTATTTTTTACATAAAAAATAATTTTTTTTATTAAAAATAATTTTTTTATTATTAAATTCTAACCTCGATATCTAAAGATACGAAACTTGTTTTTTTTACATTTATAAAAAAAAAAACAAATGATTGAGATATAGAACAAGTATTGCGTGCAATAATACAATAGTTTTTAATTTAGTAATAACGTCCTTGTTTAAATGATGTTTGACAGGTTTTCAGGTATCTATTGTTATCGTACGCAAACGTTCAAAGCGATTATAAAAAAAAAATGTTAATATATGTAAATTTTTAATAATTTAACATATATAAATAATGTAATTCAAAATAAAAGCTATAATTTTCTTTTTTTCTTATATTCAGAAAAATATTTTCTTGATTCAAATAAATCTTTGATTAAAGAAAAATTTTTTTCTTCAATTTAAAGATTTATTTAATTAAAAATTTTTTTCATTCTAAAACTAAAAAAAAATATTAATAAAATTTTCTTTTCTATAAAATAATTTTTTCTTTAAGTTAAAGAAATTTTTTTTTTTAATCAAAGATATCTTTGAATCAAGGAAACATTTTTCATAGTGGACAATAATTTGTAAAATATACATTCAAATGAAATAGGGAGATAGAGACAGGGAGGGTGGGGGGGGGTATTGTGAAGTAGATGAGAGGCAATTGATAAGGGAAATTGAATTAATCAAGAGATTGAGGTGAATTGAAGGGACAATTTCTTTCATATAGAAAGAGATAAAGATAAAAAAAGAAAATTATAAATTTCATATTGAAAATCAACTTACCTGAAATTTCATCGACGAGAAAATGATACGTTTCAACGGGGCCCATTTTTTTTTTTTTTTTTTTTTCTCACGAATCACGAAGTGGAAAAAGAAAAAATTCGTCTATCAGATGAAAAAAAAAAGAAAAAAAAAATGATGTCGATGATGTAAGAGAAGACAAAACACACGTCGTGGAGGATTCGACCCGACCCCTCACGTCGTTGTCGAGAGCCGATCGGGGAATGACAAAGTGACAAGTTAACGGAAGCGGGAGCAGGTTGCAAACTCATACGTCATATAGGACCCGGTACGGGTGAAGATAAAGTGCAGCGCACAACGATCTTCCTATAGTTTTATCATTCAGTCGTGTCCACGAGTTCGATTTTCCAATATTTCGATCTTCCTCAAAATGCCTCATTTCATTACCTCTCTCTATTTTTTTTTCAATCTTTAAAAAAAAACACGCAAGTTTTATTCAAAACTTTGCCTTTTTTTTTATCTAATTAACGATTCATTGATGCTGGAAGTGGAAATCTAAAAAAAAATAAATTTTAAAATTATTATTCTTTACAATTGTTTTTCTATACTTTTTCTATATTGAAAGAGAAATACATATATTTTAGTAAATTATTAATATTTATTTTTGCATATATTTAATTTCATTACAAAACTAAATTTATTAACTTGCAAAAATATAATTTACGTTGTAAAATATATGAATCTTTATGGATTCATAGAAAAAAAAAAAAAAATAATTTAAAAGTAAAAAGAAAATTCAAATGTTCGTGCAAAACTGTTGTCTATTTTTAAAACAAAAATTTATGCATTTTAATAGATGGAACGTCAAGAAAATTTATTTAGAAACTTGTTATTTTATTTGCATTTTCATAAAAAAAAGTAATTTCGATATCTTTGTTTCCATTTGCATTTTTATTTTTCAATTCTTTAGAAAGCATTTTATTAAGAGCATTTGAACCTTCGTGACGTCACAAATCATGGCGCATGACACGTAAAATTTCTCAGGTATGTGAAAAACACAATTTTGAATATTTTTTAAAAAAACCTTTTGGAAAATGTTCAGAGAAACATAGACTATGTCTGTTATGTGCGAAAAATTCAAAATTTTGCGTATAAAACGTTTTTTAAACAATGCCTACATATAAGCAATTCGTGTATTTTTCCTTACTTGTGACAACCAACTTAAACATTGTTTAAAAAACATTTTATACGCAAAATTTTGAATTTTTCGCACATAACAGACATAGTCTATGTTTCCCTGAACATTTTCCAAAAGGTTTTTTTAAAAAATATTCAAAATTGTGTTTTTCACATACCTGAGAAGTTTGCGTGTCATGCGCCATGATTTGTGACCTTAACATTGTTTAAAAAACGTTTTAAACGCAAAATTTTGAATTTTCCGCACATAACAGACAGAGTCTATGTTATTCTGAACATTTTCCAAAAGGTTTTTTTAAAAAATATTCAAAATTGTGCTTTTCACATACCTGAGAAATTTTACGTGTCATGCGCCATGATTTGTGACGTCACGAAGGTTCAAATGCTCTTAACGTAAACTGGAAAAAAAAATTTAAATTCAAATAATCGATTACTTGACTATTATCAAATAAATATTTACTTAAACCAAATAAATATTTACTTGTAACAAATAATTTTTAAAAACAAATAATTTAATTAAATAAACTGTATATTTGAATCAAATAATTTTTTGAAATAAATATATTATACCATCTAAAATAATAATTATTTTAAAAGAAATAAATATTTATTTGATAATAGTCAAGTATAATTGTTTGAATTAAATAAATTTTTATTTCAGTTATAGATTTAAAAATTTGCATTTTACAAAATATGAATTATATAAATTTGATTTTTTTTTCTTAAATTTCAAAATTTTCTAAAATTGAATTTTTGTTTTTGGAAAATTTTTTTTGTCTTGTATTGAAATTTGTTTACTAAAGTTTTGAAAATGGTCATATGCAATGTACAAGTTTTGTAAACATATATATATATATATATGATGAGGTTGTATGAGAACCAACTACGTGTGATGAAGTAATCAAAGTTGCAACGTCACCGAGGTAATCGGTGTACGGAACTCTCAAATCATAGTCTGAAACGTGCAAAATGTAGTGAAATTATAGACTTCACAAAAAAGAAATTTTTCCCTCATAATAATTCATATATTTTGATTATATTTCAACTTTTTTTTCTTATTTTTATTTATCAAATCCTCCACTTTGTTAAAAAACATTTATTATCCAAACATTCGACATTAAATATTAAATTCTAAATGAAGTTTAAATAATGTATTTTATTAAAAATAGTTCAGTAAATTTTACAATTATTTAAAATTTTAGTTACTAAATGACTTCAGCCATTAATTAATTTTATAAACTATTAAAGAATTTAAACTAATAATTTTGCTATTTAGAAATTATTGATCCATAATGAAGACAAATATAATATAACATAATAATAATAATAATAATAATAATAATAATAATAATAATAATAATAAATAAAGTTATTTAGAAAAAATTTTGATAAAAGAAATTAAAATTTAAGCGAAAGCAAATATTGGTAAAATTTTATTTACACGTTATTTCTAATATTAGTCAACAAGTCATGTCTATCAGGATCAATTAAATCTTTGATGAATAAAGCGAGTGTTTATCGCGGAACTTTTTAACCACAAGAAACTTTTAATTATCAATGAATTATTAAAGAAAATAATTTTTTTTTAGCCTGCAACAATTTGTGAAATACAAATTTTATTTATAAAAAAAAAAAAAAAAAATCTTGATTTAGTCGATTACGATTTTTAGTGGAAAAAAAAAATTTATCAAAATTACACGGAATAACTACTAAAAAAAAAAAAAAAATTTTTTCTTTGATTCAAAAAAAAAAAAATGTCTTTGATTCAAAGAAACATTATTTCACTATTTCAACAAATTCTCTAATAAACAAAAATGTGTATTAAATAAATATTTCTAATTTGTCAATAAAAAAAAATTCTCCTAAAAAATAAATTATTCTAAAACAAAAATTTTCTAATTAAATTATATAAAAAAAAAACAAAATAGTGCAATAAATAAATTATTGAAGAAACAAAATAAGGAAAAAAGTAAACTTCTTACAAAAAAACCAAAGTTGAAAAAAACCGATAAAAAAAAAGAGATCAATCGATAGATTCTCGTTGAGGGTTTGTATTGTGAGAAATTTGGAAAAGGGAAATTTTTTTTGAATTTATTACTAAATTTTTAGAATTGAGAAAATTTTTTTTTTTTTTTAAATTTTTCAATAAATATTGTAATCGCGAATCACACAATTTACCGACTTGTTCCTTTAAAAGCGTTAGTAGTCTACTGTTCCAGTCACGCTCATCTGCAGGGCATGCACCCCCTGGTAGAGGCTTAACAGTCAGGGCTGTAAGTACTGATCGATGAACCCGACAAAATACATTGCAATTGAGCCTCTTTCAGAGCCCTTTCAAGATTAAAATCATGACATTGAAATGAGGTCACTTTTCAAACGGCTCTGATTGGTCAAAAAAAAAAAAAAAAAAAAAAAAAAAATTTTTCCCGAATCGTGACTTTTGAATCCATTTTTTTATAAAATAATAATTAAAAATTATTTTTCTATAAATATTTCTTATTTTCTTTTCGAGCTTTTGATTTTAGAACAAAAATTCTATTTTAATTTAATTAAAAATACAATTTTATTATTTTTCTATTTCTAAATTGGCAAAAGTAAAAAAATTTTTGGGAAAATAAATCTTTAACAAAAAAAAATAGTTCTTTTTGACTTGACACAACCCCCTTCCTTTCCCCCCCCCCCTCTGAAAGCTTGTGGACTTGTGTACGTGTTGGCTGCACCTGTTCAGAGTACTCAAAGTTAATCCTGATTCAAATGACAGCACGGGGAAGCCATATATCTATACAACCCTGTGTGAACCAGCTCACAACCATGGCTGGACACCCCCGGAGCTTTAAAACAGAGACTGCATTCACTTCCGCGGCTCTGTGCCAATTTTTTTTCTTTACTGTATTTTTTTTTTTTTTTTTTTTTTTCTCTCTCTCTTTTTGCATTACCTTTTTTCTTCGATCAATATTACAAAACTCAATTTATACCCTCTCGACCTAGAATTTCTTAGAATTTACTTTCCATGTTCCATATGTATGAAGCACACGGCTTTTAATTGAATTTCTTCTCGGTATTAACGCAACTCAAAGATACATTGTATCAATAGAAATATTATATTAACCTTTTTGAATTTTCATGTTTATTATTACATAGTTTCTGTTACATAATTTTTTTTTTTTTTTTTTTTTACTTATATTTAAAGTAAAAATTTTTTTGAAAAAATCCAGATAGCACGTAAGCTTGCAGCAACCTTGCGACAAGCTTGCCGCGCAATATTGCCAACCTTGCACGACAAACTTTCCGCAAGCTTCAAATGTTCCACCTGACTGAAAGCTTGCATGGTAAGCTTACCGAAAGATTGCAGTGTAAGGTTACTGCAGGATCGCAAAATTGCTCAGTAAACTTGCAGTGTAAGCTTGTAGCAAGATTGTTGCAAGGTTTCCAAATAACCTTGCTTTGAACCTAAAAAATTATTTTTTTTTAATGTTTCGTCTAATTTACACGATTTTATTATATAAATTAGACGAAACATTAAAAAAAAAAATTTAGAAATAGTTTTTTTTTTAAAGTAATGAATCAAAAATTGAATGCTGACTTTACTTTGTCTTATGACTATTGATCTTCCCTCGTTTTGGTTCCGCAGCAGTCAAAGACTACTTATCTGCACGATACCTAAATGCCATGAACTTTGTGTTCTACATCCACTTTTTATTGGACTTTTAAGTGAACGTTTTAAAAAAGTTTCTAGGTCAAATTAAGCCATATATGATATGATCAGTTTCAAACCACGAAACTGAAAGTATAGGAAAAAAAAAGTCACAGCAAGACGTATATTGCGAATATTTACGATTTATGTAAATCAAAATAAAAAAAAAAAAAAAAATTCTGAAAAGTAAAATCATAAATCTTGTCTGGAGTATTTAAAAAAAAAAAAATTTATAGCATCCTTCAATATTTTTCATCTTCTTTTCTTATCTTTCATGCTTTTTTTTTAAATCATTATTATTATTTTATAATCCAGCTATGAAAAAATAAGTATCATACTCTTGAACGCGATTGTAAATAATTGCAGAATTTATCGATTTTCGATAACACAAAACCTTTCTGCTGTTAAATATTTGATTTTCAAAGCAGATTATAAAAACATTTTTCTCTAGGAAATTGAATATTTTCTTTTTAATTCTCTATAAAAAATAAATTCTAAAAAATTTCTTCTAATTTTCAAAAAAAAAAAAAATCCAAATACAAATATACATGGCAAAAAAATCTTCACCTGGAACAGCGATATATTTCACTGAAACAGCGAATTATCGCTGTTCCAGATAAAGATTTTCTTTTCGCCAAAACAAATTTTTTTTGTAAAAATCTTTTTAAAAAAAATTAAAAAACAAAAATTCTTAACCAAGTGACGTCACGAGGACGATAAATTAAACATTTTAATTATAATGGCGCACTCACACCTTTTTGGCTATCTGCAGGTTACCATGGCAACGCACGAGTGTGAGTGAGACAGAAAATTTGTTGTCGCACTCACTCTCATGCGTTGTCATGGTAACCTGCAGGCAGCCAAAAAGGTGTGAGAGCACCTTTATAGGGGATATATTTGAAAAAAATTATAAATCACAATAACTTTTTAAAAATGAATATTTTTTAATGAGATTTAAAATTGAGAGGCATTTTACATGTGAATTGCTAAAAAATATTAAAAAAGTAGCAAAATTTGAAATAAATTAAAATAGAATTTTTTTTTCCAATTCATATGTTTAATTTATGTGTAAATTTTAATTTTGAATCATATCTGTACATAAATGATTGAAAAACGATGTGAAAAACAAAAAAAAATTCTTGACCAAGTGACGTCACGAGGACGACAAATTAAATATTTTAATTTTTTTTTTTAATTATTTTATTCTTTGAAAATTAATATTATTAAATTTTTTTTAATACATTAACGATGTTAATCTCTAAAGTCCCTTATATATTAAATTTATTAACAAATAATAGTACCGAAAGGTGCTGCCTCTTGTGAAGAATTCCGGAATTCATATGTCAATTGAAATGAAAAAAAAATTCATTTTTCATAATTATCTTTTTTATGGACAATAATTGAATTATTTAATAGATAATTATTGTCAATAATGACAATGATAAATTATTTAATGAAAACAATTCCATTTTTTTTGCAAAATAAATTTTTAACAAATCTCTGTTTTATCGATCTATGATTCACTTCTACTGTTATCATTCTGAAATTACCTTCAGTTGATATATTATCAGAAAATGTTACCATATGATGAAAACGGCACTGTCGGTAAAGAAATTTTTTTTAAACATCAAATTTTTTAAATTTACAAAATGTAATTAAATCCAAATTTAATTTTCCCAAAAAAGCTTTTTCTCCAAGAAAGAGTTTTTATTTCCATTCAACGAATAAGAAAAAAAAAATTATTTTCCAATTTTTAAATTCGCAAAAAAAAAATTCATTTACTAATTTAAGAAAAAAATGAGAAAAAAAACGCAGATATGAACAAAAAAAAAGGTAATTATCTATAAATGAAAATGTTAATAAAATAAATTAAAAAAAAAAAAACTGCGAAAATTTGTAATAAAAATGTAAAATCTAAAATTAGCTCAAAAAAAACAGAAAAAAAGGCATTTTTTTTGAGGGGGAAAAAAACTGGCAAAAAATAAAAATAATTTGGTTTTTTTTTAATCTTATGCAAAAACAACCCTTGAGATGGTGTTGTCATGTCAAGCTAAGATTGTGAAGAAGAAAGTAAAGCGTTTAAGGAAATTTGAAAACACCTTCAAGTCTTTGGAAAATTTAACGGGATAATATAATTGAAGGAGCAAAACGCACATAGGGTGATTTTTTAATTTATGCACAAGTGCAGTGACAAGCACTTGAAATAAAGCATGCGAATACTTAACTTAAAACAGAGTGTACTTCGACTTTAGCTTGAGTGTTCTTTGCGAAGCAAAAGGAAGCAGTGAAACAAGACGGGGTTTTTGAAAAAAAAAAAAAAAAAAAATTGCATCGAAAGCTGATTTTCTGATATCTGCATACCTAAGAGCAAATGAGACTTCTGAAGAAAGACAAAAGTTTCAAACCCCCTTTTGCTTTAGAGTGAAAAAATGATGATAAAAATTTTGAATTTTAAAACATAACCAATTTCCATCAGAAATTTGAAAAAATTAGAAAATTTTACAAAAAAAAATGTAAAGAATTTATTTTAATTATATATATATATACAGTTTTTGTATTTACATTTTTATGAAAAAAAAACAACAACTAAGAATTGGATGGTTTGTCTTGTAATTCACGAATACCAAGTAAAATAAGTTTAATATGAGCATTTGTGATTGCAATTTGTTTTCGTAAATTTTCAATTTGTCTCTCTAACAATTTAATTCTAACATTAATTACAACAAGTGCATCGTCAAGTGAAAATTCAACAAAATGATTTAAACCAATGTTTAATAAAATTTTCGAAACATTATCAACAGCTGCCTGAACATAATAACCGCATCCCATTTCAACTTTTGTTTTAAAACCATTTTTATCTGCCTCCGTATCCTTCCAAGTATTAATAACACTTTTCAATTGAATAAATTCAGCTAAATCTGAATTTTTTGAGTCCAATTTTTTTTCAAATTCAGCGAGATCAACACGAAATCGATCATTTATAAATGTTTCAAATCGTTGAATTTTCTCCTGAATTTCTAGAGTTGTGGCCATTTTTTTTTTCTTTCGTAACTGTAACAAGAAATATTTTCATTTTTTTTTTTTTTATCTAATTTTGTTATTATTTTTATAATATTTTTTTAATAATAGAACATTTATTCTTTCAAAAAAAAAAAAATTTTTTTTTACATTTCTCTATTTTGTGCCAAGCAAATTTATTACAAAATAGAATAGAAAAATTGTAGAAAATAATATTATTAAAATAATCGAAAATATAAACTTGCAATCAATGAATTTATGGAAATTTTGAAATAAAAAAAATGAGAAAATTAAATATAGTGCAGTAATAAAATTAAATTTTGCAAGTTAAAATAATAATAATAGTAATAATAGTAATAATAATAATAATTTTTTTTGTCGTAGGATGTAAAAAAATCTACTACACCAAAGAGGGAATTACAACTTACAATTTAAATGTTGGAGTGAATTTTATTAAATAACACCATTTGTCCAAATGTTATTGTTTTATTTGTTTAACCTTCTAACAATTTAAAATTTATATAGTTAGTAAAGAAAAAATTACAGCAGGCGTTAAATATAATTTTTGAGGTTATGTTACGAAAAGAATATAATTTTTGAAAAACAGTAATTTTATTATATTTAGTTTTATTTAAAAAAAAAAACTATGCGTATAAAAATAATATTTTTTATTATTTATCAATCATTAATATCATATAGATCATTTTCTTCAAAAATTTTAGATTCTTTCAAAACACATTTTTTGAGGATAAATAAAATTAAAATTAATAGTTATTTACTTACAATAATTATATATTTCAAATTGTGTGATACAATTAACAAGCACGTGTGATTATAACAAACATAATAAACTAGAAATTTTTTTTAATTTTATTAGGGGAAGTACAATTAGATGCAGCAATAAATAAATGAAGGTTACAACACTTAGAAAGAAACAGCGCCAAATTCAAATCTATCGGTTCGCGAGTGAACATTTTAGTGAAAGTTTCTTTATTGGTATTGCAGTTATCGGTACGAAAGAGATCTTTAATTTTTTCCCCACTCCTTTTTTTTTAAAAAAAAAAAAAAAAACAATTTTTTTTACAAAAAAATTATAAATGTTGTTTTTTTTTCTTAAATTTTTTTTTGTAATCGAAAATAATTTTTAAAAAAATTTTTTATTAATTAGTATACGAAAGTAAAAAATGATATTGGAAGTAATAAAAAAATTCTAAAAAAATTAAATTAACAAATTTTATGTTACCTCACATTTATTATTTAAACATTTGATATCTTTTCCTATTATATAAATTTAAATTTCTTTTTGAAAAGTCTGTACAAATATTAATTTAATGATAATAGTTAAAAAAAAATAATGTTACGTAACATTAACATTTATAGATAATCATTGAAAAAGATGACAAGTTCTATTTTTCAAAAAAATCCTTGAGAGGAGTGAGAGAGAGAGAAAGAGAGCGAAATCAAGAGAAATACCTCTTTCGTGATTCTGTTATTTTGATATAATTTATAAAGAAATAACGCATCAATGGGGGGAGTTTTATTAATATAAGATTTACAATAAATTATCAATAGTTTTTCTATATATATATATTTTCTGAAATTCATTAAAAATATATATATATATATATATATATATAACTCGAGAGAAAAAAAAAGAAGTGGGAGAGAAAAGAAGGATAGACAATGTATTGAGAAAAGAGAAAGAGCTCTTCCGCGTTCATGCTATCCTGATACTTTTTAAAAAACTCGCGTCTTTAAGAACATTCTTCTCTTTTTTAAAATATATCTTTTTGCAAAAATTTTCAAATCCACTTTTTCTTCAAAATATTACAATTTTGAAAAAAAAATTACATAATACAAATTATAATTAAAATCAAATTATTAATGATTTTTCTAACAAAAAAAAAATTCTATTTCTCTTGTTTATTCTTTTTTCTAATTTCTTCAAATTATTTTTCATTTTCGATTTTTTTTTTTTTGCCAATTTCTTATTGAAAAAGAAAAATTGATACCTTTTCTATCAACTTCTTATTAGATTTTTATTTATTAAAATTCTATAAAACAATAATTTACGAAAATGGACAATCTTGATTTTTTTCTACATATAGAAGTAGTAAGAGGGTGAAATGGGGACAAAAAAAAAATTAAACCCGAAGGACAACAAGAGTCACGCACGAGAGTAATGGGAATTCTGTCATTTGGTCGTGAGACGAATAAACACAAGTTGCATTTTACGGAATATAAGCAATATAGTTTTTAGTTTATATTGAGACGTGGCAGTTAAGCGGTACCGAGACTTTTATAGTTTATAGGCCTATATACACGTTTATAAGGGGCACTTATAAACTCCAGACTGCTTTTAAAATCATTTTTAAAATCATTATATATAAAGAGGCTTTTCAGTCATTTTCTCCTATATCCATACAAGAATTGTTTCCACTTAAGTCACGATTTTTAATGTTTCATAAAATTAATTGATTTTATTAATTTGAAATTTTTAATTTACTAATTGTAAAAGATTTTAAATGATTTTAATTGTTCATTTTAGAATAATCAGAATTTATAATTTTTAAACTACTTTTTTTTAAAGCAACTAGTGTTCTCCTTTGCTTTTATTTCTTTTGTAAATTCAAGTTTTATAATTTATTATATTTTATTAAATTTTATTATTTTAAATTAGCGCGCTACTTTAGTCTGGACCAATCAGGTGATTTCAACTCAATATAGGTTATGTTTGTTTCTGATTCGTTTTCTGAAGAGGCTTGCAAAAAGAAGGTTTGTTTTATATTAATGATGAATAATAAATGACAAAAAACAAATATTTAGTACCACTTTGGGCAATCGTTGATCAGAGAATATTAGAAAAATGATAAATAAAACACAATAATCAACTTTCGATCGTTATTTGTTTATTATAATTGAACGTTTAAAACACAGCAAGTAGTACACTGATTCCACGAACAGATTCGTGCATACAATTCGTACACTTCTCGTTTTATTTTCATCTGAATTTTTTTTTTTTTTATTTCTTACAATGTCATGTTAGTCTTAATTTATTATAGTTCATAAAGTGCTTTTATTGTAAAAGTACAAACAAATTTTTTTGTTTGCACCAATACATAAAAGAACCGAATATATTAGACGAGCATTAAAATCGTACTTATAATCCCTTGTTTTTATTATTTTCTATATATGTGTATGTGTGTGTGTACAAGTTACAAATGACATAAATAAAACCCATTTTAAAGTCCACCGTTTTAAAAACTAAAAATTCTTTATAGAAAAAGAAGATTTACAAAATGCTCGTCTAAACGGACTCTAAGAACGCATTGATGTCCAGAGACGACCAATAATTATCTATAGTATATGTAGAACGGTCTAATCTTTTTGACATAATATGATTGAGATAATAGATTCGTTTCCCTATTTATGAATTCCATTTTTTTTATTGTTGTTATTGAATGGAATTAAATTCCGTTAATTATTAACCATTAAGAAACGATTTTTATCTCGATTCTATAGTGGAATTTTGATTGAGATTAACGGCCAGTCTCTTCAGAAAAGAAAATTAATTGTTTTTTTTTTTTAAATTAAAAGTCGTTTCTCTATAGCGTATACACATAGACATATAGGGCTATTATGATTAAAAGTTATTTTTAAAAAAATATGGCGACGGTACTTAAATTTAAGATTAAAACGTATGACGTTGACATACGAACCTAAAGTTGAACACTCAGTCATTCTAAGAACTACAGATATTTTTTTTATATATATATTTATATATATAAGAAATTTGTGGCTATCACAAGAAAAGTACAATTATTTCTTTTAATGTACATACGTGATCTTAACAAAAAAAAAATTTACATTCTTAAAATTAGAGACACAATCTTAAACGACGGTCTTTATACAAATTATCTTAAAAAGTAATCTTAAATGAAACAAAAATAAAACAGAAATTTTTTTTTTCTTTTTTGTTAACAGAACAATAAACTTGTGGAAATAAAAGAAATTATGTTTTATGTAACATTGGTTCATAAAATAAATTTTGTTTCAAATTCTTACTTTTTTTAAAAAAAAAAATCACAACGTAACAGTTTTTATATAACGAAATTCAAAATTAGCTAAAAAGAATTGAAACAAAATCCCCAAAAAAAATTGTATAAAAATTCCTGTATAATAACCATCATTAAAAAACTTCCCCTTTGTTTTTCATTTCTGTTTTCTAAACAAATTTTCGAGCGCAATAAATTATTGGCAGTATTTGTTCAAGGAGGGATTCTTAACGTACCACAAATTCCTAAAAAAAAAATAGAAAAAAAAATAATTCCATAGACCCACGAAGCAGTCTAGAACGAATGGGGAAAATGTGTTCGTACTTTGGGTTCGTTACGTCCAAAAAAAAAAATCCTCCCAAACAAGAGATTTTAACTTCATAGTAACAAGTTCGTTACTTTCCTCAAAGATAATCTTTCGCAAAAAAAAATTTTTTCCCAAACACACCAATGAACAAACACGCCAAATTTACACTCTCAATCACGCACATCAACAAACATTAAAGAATCGAAGAGAGGATAGGGGGCATTGTTTTGTAACTTTTATACAAATCAAAATCTTTGTTACAAACAAAAGAGAAAAAGTTCCAACTTTTATTATCACTTTAACCGAATTATAATATATATATATGTATATATTTATAATAAGATGCGTTGCTTCCTTTTCTCAACCACAACTCAATATATTGTGTTCAGTACATCTGGTTTTTGTATACACGCACGTAACAATGGAACAAAAACTGCTTACATCTCTAAATCTAGAATATAGTCTCTAAAATAACGATAAAAAAAAAAGACTTAACTAAGAGTCTCCTGGAGAAATTATACATGACTTTCCATTCTAATAATAAATAAATAAAAAGGAACTAACAAATTTGCAAACTGACTTACATTGTATATACGCAATTTTATTAGTTCAGCAATTTTATGTATTTTTCATTCATATCCATTTTCTCTTAACATTTCCCTTTTTTTTTTATTTCATTAAGTATTTTTTCTTAATTTTTTTTTTTTTTTTTATTCAAAAGCGAATTTTCACCGTATAAAGTTATTTTTGCCTATACATTTTTTTTTTGTCCTTTTCTAACGCACGTGTTGTCATGGCAACAGAAAGTCAGTGATACCAACGTAAACAGCAAATCGTCGTCTGCTTTCTTGTATAAGAATTGTAAACATTTTAGATTATGATAATTGAGTCGAAAAATTAAATTTCTAAGTAATAAGTACGATGAAAATCAGCATAGTGAAATGAAAAAAGAAAATTTAATGAAATATAAAGATAAAAATGAATAATTATTTCACAATTTTCAATCACTTTTCTTCGTTTTTCTCTTTCTTTTCTTTTTCCCCCCCCCATGCTTTCTTGTACCACACTTCTTATTTTTTCGCATCTTTTCTCATTCGGCAGTATTATTATTTCGCACACTCGGACTACTCTTCTTTACGGTTAATTGTGGTCGATGCTTCCTGCTGTCGCTTTATCACGAACCTGCTCTCTTTTCATGCCAACGAACAATTTCGTCCTCCTTGCCGTTACCATGTCCGGTACAACTGGTGGCGCGGCCTAATTCGATTTTATTTTTGTGTAAAAATTAACCCCTTCGAGGTGGGAATGAAAAGGCAAACGCGTTTTTTTTTTTTTCATTTTCTGACCAAATGTCTTTTTTCTTCGACAACCAACAATTTTGTGTGCAAAATTAATTTTTTTTTCTTTTTCTCATTTATATAAAATTTTTGCTATAGAAATTTAATTAGAAATATTTTAGAAAAAAAAGAAACAATTTTTACAAATAAAAAATTTGAATAATAAAAAAGATAATATTGAATTTCGTTAATTATAAAAAGAATGTTTAAAAATATTTTAGAGTGACAACGAATAACAATCTGCAATCTATTTTATTTTCCGCGATTTTCTGTTTAATTTCTGTCAAGTAACTTTTTCTCACTTTTTTTTTTTTTATTAGCGAAACTCTATAATTTTTTTTTTTTTTTTTTTGTTTTCGATTCCATTGGATTGTCTCCATTGGAGTTGAAAAGAAAATTGAATAAATCGCTGGCCCAGTTTTTTGATGAAATTTAATAATTTACAAATAATATATAATTTTGAATATCGTAGCCGAATTTTTAAGAAACATATTATTTAGAGAACAATCGATTGATAGGAGATACAGCAAATTTGATGTTAAATGAAGTCGAATAACAAAGGATTTCTGGCTTTTTGCCGAAGTCGTTCTTCAACTTCTTTTTTTTTCATCTTCTTTTAATTCGGTTCAATTTTCTTCTTTGGAATCAGCCACATTCAGTCTCCATGCGTGAAGTTGCTTTTCTTTAGGTCAATCTGTAAATTGAAAATTTTGATTAGAAAATAACATAATTTTTATATGTATAAAAGTTTATTAAATTTTTATTATTTTATTAATTTTTTAAACTATTTTTTAAACTATTTTTTAAACTATTTTTTAAACTATTTTTTAAACTATTTTATAGATTAACTATTTTCTATTGCAATAAATTATATCATTTTATTGATCTTTTTCTTTATCATTTCTATATATTAATATTTTTATACTTTAGTTACTAAGTTATTTTTTTTTTAATACCTATTACTATAATGTCATTTTCAAAATAACCTTTTAATTTTATAGCCACATTTGCATTTATCAACATGATAAATTTATTCTGATAAATAACATGATCCAACTTTTAAAACACGTTTAAATTGTGCAAATACATTTTATGAATATTTTTTATTGCCTAATTAATAATGAATTTTTTCTAAATTATAGAAACGATAAGAAAAAAAAAGGTCTCAATAAATGTTTTCTATGCGTTATCAGTTATTTTTATATAGGAACAAAATTTATTATCAAAAATTTTTGTCAATCTATTTTGTATATCAAAGTTGAGTTTAGAAATGCAATACTGAATCACTGAACTGGGTTTTATGAATAAAATCTTCAGTAATCAATTTTTTATATATTAAATACTTTTTTGAAATCGTTTCTTTTTTTTTTTTTGTCAATCAGGTGTAAGTTCAACTAATCTTTTTTTTTCCTTATTCTAATTAGAATTTATACGTGTATTAGGAATTCAATTTAAAAAAAAACTGTAAATTTAAAAAAAAAATGTAATGTATGATTATGACTGGCATTTACTGCTGAATAATTTGTTTTTTCATTTATCGAGAGAGATAATTGTCCAAAGGAAACTAAATCCAACTTTGAAATAAACGAAATATGGAATGTATTGTAAAAAAAAGAAATTTGTAATTTGTCTTTGACTGGCAATTATTACTGAATTTTTAATTATGTGTAAAAAAATTGATTTAATTCAAATCAGTTATTTCACTATTATCAAATAAATATTTATTTGAATCAAATAAATTCTTTTGACATTGCAAGTTTTCTACAAGTGACGCCATCTACGAGGCATGCAAAAGTGGCGCCACCTACGAGGCACATTTTTATTGCAGTTCAAAATATTACAGAACATTTTTCATTTTCCATCAATGGCAACGAGCTCTCTTACATTAATTAGTTTAAAACGGGAGTTGGTAAAGAAACCGGTTGAATAAGAGGAAAACAGAGGGCGAGAACCGGAAATAACGACCATAATGCAAAGTTATGCGAGGTAAATATTACAAAGGCGCGTTTCGCTCTCGGAACATTTTTCATAATGCAAAGTTTTTAATAAATCAACAAAAGTTGAACTCGCGATTAATTTCTTTAAACATTAGCTCAAAATAAATAATGTATAATTTTAAAGTGCCTCGTAGGTGGCGCCACTTTGGCTTATTTTGAATTGCAACAAAATTATGCCTCATAGGTGGCGCCACTTTGGCTCATTTTTAACTAATAAGTTTCAGTTTTATTAATTTCTTTAAACATTAGCTCAAAATAAGTAATGTACGTTCGTACAAATTTTAAAGTGCATCATAGGTGGCGCCACTTTGGCTCATTTTTAACTAATAAGTTTCAGTTTTATTAATTTCTTTAAACATTAGCTCAAAATAAGTAATGTACGTTCGTACAAATTTTAAAGTGCCTCATAGGTGGCGCCACTTTGGCTCATTTTGAATTGCAACAAAATTATGCCTCATAGGTGGCGCCACTTTGGCTCATTTTGAACTAATAAGTTTCAGTTTTTTCTAAAGTTGATACCCAAAAGATAAGTTTATATCAAAGAGGATGAAATAAGAATGAAAGGAAAAAAAAATATATATATATATATATGTATATTGAGAACGAGGGCTGAGGGTGCAAAGGCAAAAGTAGCGTATATATTATGCTCAGCAAAAGCAATGTTAGCAACTCGAGAACTGGCGAACTAGCCGACAGTAAAATCCATTTTATGTCTCCCTCGTAAAGTCAGTCAAATGAAACCCGGACTTAGTTTTCATACGTGCAACCAACCGACGACGCTCTTCGTCCAGACGAGACCCGGTTTCCTTTTCTGTCTCACCTCTCTTATATCCCCCTGGGTCGCGACTCCTTTTTCCGCGGTTTCTAATCTCGGCAAAGAAAGAATAAATATATATAGTCAAACCGTCTACGCGAGCAGGCTGTAAAAATGGATGTAACCGTAACGCGATTTCAGAGCTGATAATTTTTTTTTTTTCGGTTAACTTTTATAGTCAAGTCGCTGAAATAAAATGCAGAAAAGTAATATATTTTCATATTGCAATTTTGAAAACTATTTAATATTTTAAGAAAATATATTTAAAAAAAAAAAATATTATTTAACAATTAATGATTGAGAGAAAAACAAAATATAGAAAAATTTGCTTATTAAATTTTTTGCATTTTGATTAAAAACAATTTTTTTTTTTTTTTTTACATATTTCTTGTTCCTTTGGTTTAATTTCAAGTATAAACTTTGCATAAAAAGATGCGTTTATTATGGACTGTAAATTTTTCGACAAGTTAAAAAATCGACAAGAAACTCGTAACACTTATCAGAACCAGTGTCGTTCGTTTAATAGCACAAGAGCTATTCAGTTTCATTGCATTTTTTTATTGAACTTAAATCACTTAATAAATTTGGCCTTCATGAATGAACTGTCCTTCATTTCATCCACAAATTGAAATATAGCATATACCTAAATGATATAATCGTAAAATTAAATTCTTTACAGATATATACATGTTTTTTTTTGGGATAATTTTTCAATATTATGATTTTTGGTTACAATTTTTGAAAAATGATTTTACAAAAAGAGTATCTGGAAAATAGTTTTTGCTCTCATTAAAAAAAAAAAAAAAAGAAACTTGTTAGTATTACGAATGATTGTAAACTGTAATGTACGACACATATTGTCTCTTAAAACCACAAAAAAAAAGATCGTAAAGCTAAAAGTGGAAGGATTCACGATTCCAAAGCGAGAGAAACTATAGAGAATCACAAAAATGAATAAACTTTCAAGTATAATATATTATACGTCGTAACAATGACAATAATTCCCTATGGAAATGAAAATTTAATATATTACAGGTAAAACATGTGTATTGATATAGGGTCATCAAAAATATGTTATACGACAAATCTCGTCTTTTATATAGAAATTTTTCTTGTACCTTTGTTAAAATTTCTGAATTTTTAAGGTGATATATAATTAAAGTGATAATTATAAAATTGCATTGATAGAAATTAATAATATATTCATAGACGCCTTAAGTGAAAATAAACTCAATTATTGAGATATATATATATCTATATTCGATACTTAATGAACTTGAAGAAACTAATTTTAGAAACATCTGAACTAAAATCAAATGAAAACTGTCGACTATATTGTAATTGAGTAACATCTTAAAGAAATTGAAATACTTTCTTGTAAATTTTATAGAAACACTATATACTTTCTCTCAAGTAATATAAAAGTGGCCTGAATTATAAATGACATTAAATTATTAACAATATATCATTACTTCGAAGTAATATTTTATTATCAAAATATTTATACCCTTATTGAAAAAAAAATTTTTTTTTCTTTAGATAATTGAAATTTAGGTTAATTAATTACTGATCAATATTAAAATAATTTACTGAAATTAACCCAATGATGAAAGAGTAAAAAAAAAACTGTTAATTTTACATAAAAACAACTTGAATAAAATTAATTCTATAAAAAGTGAAATTTGTAACAAGTTTTGTAATTACAAAGTCGTAAAAAAATTCGATCGATAAGGGAACGAAGGGAGAAAAAAAAATTCGCTATTCTTTTGAAGCGCGGCCATGGTGTGTCTCATAAAATTATGATTTACAATGCTTGGCAATCACTTGCCGCGAGTAGACAGAGGAGGGGGGGGAACCTCTCAAATTTGCCCTCCACCCATTTTTCTATTCTATATACCTTCACCAGGTTCCTCATCATCATCATCATCATCATCTCATAGAAACTATTAAATGTCTCGAACGTTGGTGAATATCGTGAACATGTACAATTTCCCGCTTACGAGTTTCATCGCAAAGATATAACCATATACACCTGGATTATATACCAAGTTTATATAGTTCGTAAATGTCTCAAGTCTTTAAATGATTTATTACACGGAAGTTATTCTAATCTAATCAAGTTGAACCGAAAAAAAAAAAATTTATATTGTTAAAGTAATTTATTTATATTATTGGTCATAGTTATAGCCACAGCGATGAAAAAAATATCTAAAAATATGTTCTTTAGGTTACAATATAATAACAAAATAAAATTTTAACTTATTCGTTTGGCAGTCTATGCCATTATTCAAATCAATTTACTTTTAATTTTAGCTATTAGTTTGAATTATATTACCGCCATAGGGCAATATTTTCGAAAGCAGATGGTGCCATCTAGTGGCAATGGTATAAAACATGTTGGTGTAATTTTGATCAAAGCAGCTGATTCTATAAACGCACAACAAAGATTTCACACATGGAGAATAGACTACAGGAGACTAAACTAATGTATTTAAAGGAACTATTTGATCGTGATTTTGTGTATTGTAAAGTTAACCTCAAAAAAAGCAAATTTTTAATATTTTCATTCTTTCAGATTCGCTGATTACTATTTGATCATGATTTTGTGTATTGTAAAATTAACCTCAAAAAAAGCAAATTTTTAATATTTTCATTCTTTCAGATTCGGTGATTACTATTTGATCATGATTTTCTGTATTGTAAAATTAACCTCAAAAAAAGTTTGAGTTGCTGCCAACTTTTATTATACAGCAATTTTTAATATTTAATTTTTGCAGATTCGGTGGTCATGATTTTGTGTATTGTAAAAAGTTAACCTCAAAAAAAGTTTGTCCACTTTTATTCATTAAAGCAATAACTGTTATTTAATATCAGTAATAAAAAAACTATTTGGTCATGATTTTGTGTATTGTAAAAAGTTAACCTCAAAAAAAAGTTTGTCCACGCATTTATTCATTAAATCAATAACTGTTATTTTTGCATAGAAATTACGTTGAAAGTTTTTTCCAAGAGGTCTAAAAAATCAAATTTTTGCATTATTTATTAGCTGTTTAAAATAAATTAGTGAAAGGTGTTTCTTTTAATCCAAAAAAAAAAGAGTTTTCAAAGATGATGAGCTTTCGATAATACCCAAATGGACTTTTAGGGAAAAGCAGTCTGGTTAGAAGAGATTGCTGTTGGGAAAAGTGAAGTCTCCTCAGGTCTAGTCAGATTCCAAGTGGGAGTTTGAACTGCTCGAAAAGTCGTAAACGGTCCCGTTTGTGAGGACTAAGAAGGAAGGAGACACATCCTGGCACGTAGCTAAAATGGAAACGGTCTTAGTCGCATATACGAGGTGGGTGGAGGTTTTATCGTCTCTTCGTAAGTGCTTCGCGGGTTTCCACATCCCTCTTTCTCTCTCTCTCTCTCTCCGAAAAAGCTGTAAAATCACCGCGGGTGCCCTCCTCCTTTTTAAAATTGCGAGATTTCTTGAGAAAAGTTGCTTTTCATTTTGAAATTCTTCATCATATTTATTAAAATAGAAAAAAAAATATAAAGGAATTTAAAGCGCGATAGAAAGAAAGGAGGGCAGAGTAATTTTCATTAACGAGAAAGGAGTCTTTTCAATATAGATATAGCTGCATCATAATTCATAGAAGCCAAGCTGTATTTTCGCGCGTATGACTTTAACTGTCGATGCAAAACTTTGCTTATATTTCTTTTCGAGTTTTACTGGCGCTAGGTCGACCGCTTCAAGCCATAAATGTCAGTCTTTGCTAGTACCTGTTACTGGATTCAAGCATCTTCAGTTTTTTTTTTTCTTTCTTAGTCTCTTCTCTCAAAAGAGAAATTTTTTTCTTTTACTTCCCAACAATAAATGTTAACGTATCACAAATCAATTTAAGGAAATGAATCGACGACACTTTTTCGAAAAGTTGCATTCTCCAATTACGATTTAAAATTGAATTTTTAATATCAACGAAGTACAATCGAGAATATTGGAAAAAAAACTTAGTTGTTTTATGAATCATATTTTTTTAAAATACTACAAGGAAGAAAAGTGTTGAAGTTGAGCGCGTATCGCCTGGAAGCTTCATTAAGGATATGATACGGTGAACTTTTTTTTTTTTTGCCCCGCAAAACAAAACTTATGAGCGCCGTCGGTCGCTTTTAAAAAGTTATGACAAGGTTTATGGGGGTTTAATTGTACCCCGCGACTGTGGTTAGAAAGTACTAAAAACCCCTTTGCCTTCATTAGACACGAGCCTGTTAAACTGCTTAACGCTCAACGATCTCTGCGTACCAACGTGTGTAATAAAATACATATATATGCCTCTTAGACAGAGAAAGACACTCAACCATTTTAAGAATACGAAGAAGAAAATATTTATAAAGTTATACTACTCACGCACATTCATATACCGCTAATTATTGTTTTGTTTCAAAAATTCACCAAGATGCAATAACAACCAAAAAATTTGTCTACAAATATTTAAAAATAATTATAATTTATTTGTACATAGTTTCTAAATTAATAGAGAGAAAAAGAAATTTCACAAAATTGAAACATATTTAAAAATGTATTTGAAGCAGAAAATTGGCAAAATTCTTGTTTTGAAAGGCGAGAAAATGGTGACTACAAGTTTGAAAAGACGAGACAAGAGAAGTTGGACGAAGCTAGTCGCTGTCACATAAAATCGGATAGTTTACGGCGGTGCTTGAGCAAAATAAGCAAAGGATTGGGCCTCGCCACTCACTCAGCATCACATACATATATACATATATGTATATATATATATATCTCCCAAAGAGGAGACGGAGAAGAAAAATTCCGCGAGCTGTAAACTGAAGCGCGTTTACGACAAGTCGTTAAATTCGCTCTCTGAGCGGCCTGTCTGATTACATTGATGCTGCTTACTGCAAAACTGAACCTTCGTCACTGGTCCGCTGTCAAAGGGTCGTAAGTTGCGCGGTTTTAAAACCCGCAAATCGTTTCCAGCGTTTCAAATATATATATAGTTAAACTGTCTCGAATGGCGCGACACTTTAAATAAACTTTGGTACGTGCCCAAACGCTTTATTAAAAAATAGAATAAAATTCCACGAAATATTTATTAACTCTAAATTCTATAAATTTTCTCTCTTAATTCAATTTTTTCGTAAATTGTATTTGTAAATAAAATTTCTATTTAAAATTATTATAATACTGTTGTTAAAATTACTTTGTATTTTTATTAACCCTACAGGAAATTTGGTGTAAAATTGTTTCTCAAAAAGACATAAAAATTGTTTTTTGTAAAACTTCAAATGGCATAAAAAATGGTTTTTGGAAAACCTCAAAAGACATAAAAAATGATTTTTGGAAAACCTCAAAAGACATAAAAAAAGGATTTTAGAAAACCTCAAAAGACATAAATATTTTTTTTTTTTTTGAAGATGGGGGGCGAGATATTAATCCTTCAGAAAAATAAACTATATTTTAATAGAGAAAAGATTTATTTATTTATATTTTTTTTTTGGTCAATATTTTCATCATTGTTTTTATTTTTTAAAAAAAAGAAATTTATGCTACTAATTATAAAACTTTTTACCACAATTTATTTATGTATTCTTTCAAACACTAAAAATGTTTTTAATCATCTCAATTATGAAACTTTTTCTGTCATGCACTGATTGGCTTTAAAAACCTCATTTCCAAGGTTTAATATTCTTTCTATTAAAATAATGAACGTTTGCTTAAATTCTATAATAAATATATTATAATAAAATAAATATAATGTAGAAACATTTTCTTTTTTCAATAAAATTGTAATTTTTTTGGTTAACTTCAAAAAGAAAACATTATAACCAACGGATACCTGAAACGATTTAATTACCGTATTTTCAATTTTGATATCTCGACAATATCGCTGTTTAAGCATTTAGCGATCCCACATTTTCAGTCAGTTTTACGAGCCACTTTTACATCGCTCCACTAATTATTCTCTCGACCTCGGGAATGACGACAAGATTAAGGATTTTGAATCACTATAAAATGTATGATATACCTTAACCCGACAACATGAAAGGAAATTGCAGATAACGCAAATTAAATCTTTTTTTAATGCCAATATTTCTATTTAGGGACATAGTTTGAAACATTTTGATGATCTGATAATATATAAGAGAGAACCGGTTAAACATCAAAGCATTGCTTTTCATTCACTCGACACAAAAATCAATCTGGTTTTACAATTTTTTTTTTCAATTTCACCTTCTTATCGACAATCTTTATTGGTTCGTTATGAATTTTTTTGAAAATATATATATCTTTGAAAGAATTAAATGTCTTATTAATATGTTGTGAATTTTAATTAAAATTACTTTAAAGTGATAAAAAAGCGATAAATCGAATTAATGACTATGCGGAATGATTTTTCTATAAACGAAATTGAGTTTCAAGGCTTTAAAATACTGAAATAACTCGTTAATAATAGAATGTGACTGAAATATATACTTTGTATCTTGATTAGGTAAAAGATTCAATGTTGATCAAAAATATACAGAGTTGCCAGAAAAGAGATTTGTTAGGAGAGATTTCGACGTTGGAACTTGGCGGATTGCCAATATAATAGAGATATATACCTATCGGAATAAAAATTACTTTATTTGTCATGACGCTCAACAAAATGTTTATTAATTACTAATTAATAATTTGGAAAATTAATCAATTTTTGAAAAAAATTGTTACGCTTTTCAAAAAAATATTTTAATTTTTGTTTTAGAAGAAATTTTTGTTTCAATATAATATGAAAATGTTATAGTTTATTAAGGACTTTTAAATTAGAAGCATCAAGTTGGAATGTTTTCAAGTTGTCAAACTTGGAACAGTTTCAGAAATATTTTCAACACATTGATATTATAAGTATATAATAAAGTATTAATATACATGAAATCTCATTAAATTTACATTATTTATCTCTTTGAAAATAATTTTTGTTTTTACAAATTACAAAAAGTTGAAACAATTCTATAATTCAAAGATTAACATTAAAATATGAAATAGTAAAATTATAAAAATACAAAAAATTTAGTTCTTAAAAGTCAAATTAAATTTAGAAATATAAATCTTTAAAATATTTTAACGAGAAGACGGTAAAGGGCTGCAAATCTCGTAAATTCATTTCTTTATAGTGTTGGCAACCATTACAAGTATATAGTTACGTGTTCGAATCTCAATCTGCGGGATTTTGATGGAATAAAGCGAAGATTTACTTTTGCTCCAAGAAAACATGGAGGAAAACAGTGTAATCTCTGCCAAAATTCGTTCAACTAAGCTCAACATACTTCCGGTATACGTAATGGGCAGATTTTACGTCAGTTTTGACCGTAGCAAATTTACCAAGATTTCTAATTTCCGGTATATATCATTTACTGGAGCGAGACATGAAATTTCCTTAATTTTCTATATTTGCAAACAGAAACAAAAAAATCAATCTTTGCAAGTATATATTTCTCAATTTTTCAGAACATGTAAACATATTTTAGAAAACTAAAAAGTGTAATTAAAAAATGTTTTAAAATTTTGTTAAAACTTTTCTGACTTTTTTTTCTAAAAATCGAGCAGATAAAAAAAGTTTAAAAGTACCACTCAGAGGCAAGGGCATTTTTATAGGTAAGAATCTATTTTATGTCTGTGGGATTCGCGAATTACGACTTCAACTCCAACGACCCAGACAAAAGAAGAATGCGAACTTTTATGTCTTAAAACGAAAGCTAATCCTTCTATGCGCTCAACTCACTCCCTCATTTCAGTATTACAACGATCGCTACCTTTGGCAGTAAAAGAATCAGCAGAATTTCATTTTTATTATCCTTTTCATATATATATATATAGAAAATGGAAAAATTCGTCTCAAGCAAAGAAAATAAATTTTCCAATCTAAATAATTTTAAAATAATTTATAAAAATAAATATTTAATTAAGAAAATTAAAAATAATATTATAATAATTTTTATAAATATTATCAGATGACCTCTATAAGAAACTTGTGTTTTGAGATGAGAGAAACATCAATAAAATTTGATTGCTACAAGATAATAAAAAAAAAGGAGTTAAAAACAATGTTGCAATTTGGGTACAGATTTTTTTCTCGCTTTGAAACGAGTCAATAATCTTGAAAGTGTCTACTAAACATTCAAAGCAAATAAAATAAATGAGCAATAAAACTCAAGTTCTTTTAAAGACAGTAAAAATCGTAAAATATTTATTACAAGAAGAAAAAAAAAAAACATATTCTGCGAATAACAGACGTTGAAACAAGCAACTGATATTTCGGGGGCGTTTCGATTTCATCAGAAAGAGAGAGAGAGAGAAAGACAAAAGAGAGGAGGATAGAAAGAGAGAAAAATCAAAATGAGGCTGAGCGGAGAAGAGTTTGAGGATTTCGAAAGAAGCAGCCACAATTCCGAAAAGGCACATAAAAACGACATAAAATATGAAATAGTATATTCAAAGTCCAAGCGTTCCCTCTTCTCTTAAATGCAACTCATATATAAACTCTTTTAATTTGAATCAGCGATAAATTTGTAATGTTCGCACAAATATAATTTATTTTGCAATTTTTATTATTATAAGTTTTGATTTGTTTTTTAAGTAATGAATATTTTTCCAACCAGATTGGAAATTATTAAACAATGCTATTAAATCTGCTTTAATTTTTAAGATACTATTATAATTCAAATATTTTTATATTACATTTTTTTAACATTTTCTTATAATAAAAACATTTGAAATAAGCGCGCTTTTTTTTTGAAAATCTTGCAAATTTCTCGCTAGGGTGCATCATAGTCGATAGTGGCAATTTACCACGGCAAAGCATGTGTATTTAAGATATTAAAATATATGAACTTCTAGAAACGAAGTAAGTCGAAATAATATAAAAAAAAAATTGCTTGCTTCTGTATTATTTTATTTTAATTTTTTTTAATTTTGCAGATTCGGTGATTACTATTTTGATCGTGATTTTGTGTATTGTAAAATTAACCTCAAAAAAAAAAATGCTGCCCACTTTTATTAAATACAGCAATTTTTGCTGATTACTATTTGGTCATGATTTTGTGTATTGTAAAAAGTTAACCTCAAAAAAATGTTTGAGTTATTGTCCATTTTTATTCATTAAAGCAATAACTGTTATTTAATATCAGTAATAAAAAAAATTAATTAATTTAATTTCTTTGTATTTTAATTTAATTAATTTTTTTTGTATTGTTAAACTCCCTGAAGAGGAAATCAGTGTGATTTCGAAACGTTGGAGAAAATATTATAATTAAAATCCATTTGTCCGAATGTTATCTTTTTTTTATTATGAAACCAATTCAAATATAATCCACTCGGACATTAATGATTTAATAATTAGTAATAAAATAACTATTTAATCGAGATTTTGTGTATTGTAAAGTTAAACTCAAAAAAAAATTTGTCCACTTTTATTAATTAAAAATTAAATCACTGTGAAAAATCTCTTATGTAGTCTAATCCCATTGTAATTTTTTTTTTATCATGAAGTATGAATTTAATTATAATCAATTGAAAGAAATACTTGCCTGAAAATAAAGATTAGGGAACATTGATAGTTATAAAATTTTTCTATTATTGCTCTCATGGATTTAAAAAATGGTGTTAACGAGAAAAATAATTATTAGAAAAAAATTTACACATAAATACAAATAACAGATGAATCAAATTATAAATTTAAAATGAAAAATAAACTTACCAGGGTTATGTGGTGGAAGGTTCCGGAAGACAATCATGACTCGGCGGAATTTTTAAACGGCTAAAAAATCCTGGAAGTCCTCCATATCCTGGAGGAATTCCACCGATAACTGGAACACGATCAACGTACGTTGGAGCACCAAGGGACTTGAATGGTATATTGAGACATGGGAACTGCAATTCTGGTTTTATTTGATATAATAATTCTGGTTTTATTGGATACGGTATTGATGATTTCATTTGGTATTGTTCCGCCCTTATTTGGCACAATAATTCCGGCTTCAATGGGTATGGTAATTCTGACTTCAATTGGTACTGTTCCGGCTTAATTGATGACAAATCAGCTTTCAATTCCGTCATGAATTCTGGTTTAATATCACGCAGTAATTCCGGTTTTATTTCCCTCATGTATTCTGGTTTAAAATCACGCAGTAACTCCGGTCTATTCTGATACATTTTTCGTGAATATTCCAAGATGTCGCTGTTTGCTAATAAAAAAAAAAGAAATAAAATAGATTAATTATCATAGAATGAAATCTGGCAAATATAAATTATATACTGTTTCTTCAGTGTCGATAAAAAATTTAACTGAAAAAAAAAAATGAAATTCAAAAACCTAGGACTTATTGAGCACTGCAATTCCAATCTTTTCATTTTTTGTAAATTCTTAAGAAACCGGAAGTAGTAATAAAAAAAAGAAACAAAATCGAAGAATAATGCAAAAATTTGTTTTAGAAAAAAAATTTTGTATGACGAAATAGTAATAATGTGCGCTGGCGCGTCTCTAATAGCAGAATTAATTATAAATTCAATAATTCTCGCATCCATTGGTAATAAAGATTTTCTGAGAAAGGCAGAAAAAAAAATATCTCAAACACGTGCAGGCGGAACAGTGTAGAATAATTTTCTAAATGATAAAATTTTGACTGTTAGTTTTGCCCCCATCATATTTTAATTGCAAGTTTCTTGGAATCGTCTCCAATTATATATATGAGTAGAGAAATGGAGTATTTCCAAAAATCGATAAAACTTTATTTAATATATTCCCTTGAAAAAAAAAATAAAATAAAATGTACTCTAAATAATATTTCACAGAAAATGGGTCTGTAAAAGAAGAGTATTTTCGAAGCAAAATTAAAAAAAAAAAAATACTAAAAATCATATAGTAATTATACTAATTAAATTCTGAAATTAACTGTAACTAAAGTTATATTCTCGGATGTATCAAAGTTGAAATGAAAAATATCTTTTTAATTTTCATTTTATGTTCTCTTATATGCCTGTATATGTTTATTTTAAATACGTTTTAATTTCGATCAACTATTTAAATTACTTTGATATGATTTGAAATCACGCCAGTCAGTCACGTCCTCAACAACTTCCTTTGCAAATATTTATTAACGTGACACTCGCATTCAAGCCCGAACACATTAACGGGATACTGATAAAGTCTCGTATCAAATGTGATAAAGAATAAAATTCGTTCTCTTGGCTATATTTTCATAAATTATTATATAGCATAACGAACGAAAAGTCTGCTTTCTTTTTTTTCTGCAGCAATTATAATTATAGTATTTCAATTAAAATACAATGTTGTAAATTCTATATATTTAAAATTTTATACCAATTCTTATGGAATAAAAAAAATATATATAGTTGAAAGCGGTATGTTTGGATGTTGAATTTATTTGAGAAGCTCAGCTCTTTCAAAAGACGAGCACACGAAAATTCGCTGACTCGTAAATTATACTTTAACGGTGTTACCCTGCATGTCGTTTTGGTTCGTTCATTTCTTCTGGTTAACTTTTGGGATATTCGGCTTTTGCATGGTAGATGAATCTTCTTTTCTGACTGCAAGAAGCTGCCAAACCACTAATTAATATATTCATCTCCAGATTTCTCGTTTTATAGCTCTCCTTATACTGTCCTTTTTCATGTCTCGTCCTTCCAATTCTCCTTTTGACAACTTCTTTGTTACTATTTTTGTTGCATTTTTAAAATCAATTTTCTACAATTCCCGTATATCATTCTTCAAACTAATTTCTTGTAAAAAAAAGAAAATTTTTTGTAGAATTTATTTTATTTTGATAATAATAGGTTTCCCTATAAACGATAATGTCAAAAACATTTATTATTAATATGGCAAGAAATTAGCGCGTGTAACTCAGAAATAGTGACTTGCAGCTGCAAGAGTGCTTTTATACTTTAATTACTTTAACTTCCGGTCCCCTTATATGCCGACGTCAATTTGCAATATTCTGAAAAACTAAAATAAAAACATTTTGAAAATAGTCTTATTTTTTGTTGCGGACAGTTATTGACTGAAGCGCCCATAGGCGGTGGCGTCCTTAACTAATGTTAAAATTTGTGATATACTTTTCTTCGTCATTGATTATTGTATGAAAAAAAAAAAAAAAAAAAAAATGCTTGAAAGTAGAAAAAAATCGATCTGCCGCAATATGAGAAAATCTTTAAAAAAAAGAAAAAATATCTGCAAGCATAAAATTGTGAACGGCCCTCACACGCGGGAGACATAACAGCAGGCGCAGACCGATTTATACGTGCTCCTTAGGTCATGCATGCTCTTTACGATATGTAAAACCGTCTCTGGCATTGTGCATGCCATCACACTGCTTGTCGTAAAAGTTCCGTAACGCCCAACTTTGAAAGACTTTCAAAAATAATATTATATAGTTTTGTGCACTGCTTGCTTATAACAACGTAAATGCCTTTTCGAATATTGTCATTCTTTTTTTTCCCCGCCTTTTCTCTTTGTTATTTTTTTTTTTTTTACTTTTTATATATTAAAATTTAAATCAAGTTTCAATGTAAAAAAAAACCGAAAAGTCTTTTTAATTTTTCTACTTTTAAAAACTTTAGAAACAAAAATTTTTTTTTTATAGATAATTTAAATTTATTTTAATTGCGAGAAAAATCTGAAAAATTACAAATTAAATAATTCGTGATTTGCCTCACAGAGAGAGAGAGAAAGAGAGAGAGAGAGAGTATCATGAAAATTTCATAGACACTTCTATATTGAATGGAAAATTTTAGAAAAGCAACGACATTTTATACCCGCATGATTACAGTAACTTTTTGTTATATAAACTTTTGAATGACTTTATTTACTGCCCTACACTGTTATCGCTGATAAATTTGTCTGTTCCTACAAGATTCACTATATAGAGATTAATTATATTTTCCAAATCAATAAAAGTAGAAGAAAATCATTTTATAATTTTCACTTAAAAAAAAAAAATTATTAATTCGAAATTTTATTATTAAAAGAATTGTAATTTATTTAGTCGAATTTTTATTTTTCGAATTTAAGATAATTTTCAAAAAAAAATTTTAATAGAATTTTTGGAAATACCGAATTTTTATTTGTTCGAAATTAAAAATGACCGCGAAAACAAAATCGACAGAAAAGATTTCGACGCGATTTTTAAAATTGACAATTTTTAAAATAATTTCTGATTGATTATAAATTTTTGAAAATCGCGCCAAAATCACCTCTGTCAATTTTGTTTTCGCGGTCATTTTCAATTTTGGACAAATGCAAATTTTTTCGTTTCATGAATATTGTCAAAAAAAAAATTTGGTCAATTGAAGATATGATGAATTATTTGCATAAAGATTCGGTATAATCTTTTGCATTTGAAAATTAAAATTCCCACTTCCACAATATCGTTCGCGAATGACAAGATTTTTAGAATAAAAAAATTGTACTTTGACACATGCATGCGATAAGATAATCTCTGACTGCATTCGACCTTACAGATTTAAGACCACGTTTTCTCTATATACATATATATATATATTGTGAAATATATAAGGTTCAACACTAGACAGAAAAATTAATAGAAAAAAGTTATTTTTTCTATTTTATGAATTTATAATCAAAATTTATTTTTCTTTTCAGTATTTGAATAATAAGAACAGGTACTTGTTTGAGAATATTTTACTCTCAAATTTGCTATTTTAAATTTGGTATTTAAATTTTAAATTTAAATAATAATTGAAAATTTTAGAATTAGGAATTTTAGAAATTGAATCTAATTTGTTGCTAAAGAAAAAAAATCCTTAGCAACCGTTGCTAAGGGAAATAGAATCCTTAGCAACGGTTGCTATGGAAACAGTTACTATGGAAACGGTTACTATGGAAACAGTTACTATGGAAAAGGTTTCTACGGAAACGGTTACTATGGAAACAGTTACTATGGAAACAGTTACTATAGAAACAGTTACTATGGAAATTGTTACTTTAGAAACAGTTGCTAAGGAAACGGTTACTATGGAAACGGTTACTATGGAAACAGTTACTATGGAAAAGGTTGCTAAGGAAACGGTTACTATGGAAACAGTTACTATGGAAACGGTTGCTATGAAAGTAGTTACTATGGAAACGGTTGCTAAGGAAACGGTTACTATGGAAACAGTTACTATGGAAAAGGTTGCTACGTAAACGGTTACTATGGAAACAGTTACTATGGAAACAGTTAGTTACTATGGCAAAAGTTACTATTGAAACAGTTAGTTACTATGGCAAAAGTTACTATGGCAACAGTTACTATGGAAACAGTTACTATGGCAACAGTTACTATGAAAACGGTTACTAAGGAAACGGTTACTAAGGAAACGGTTACTATGGAAACGGTTGCTATGAAAGTAGTTACTATGGAAACGGTTGCTAAGGAAACGGTTACTATGGAAACAGTTACTATGGAAACAGTTAGTTACTATGGCAAAAGTTACTATTGAAACAGTTAGTTACTATGGCAAAAGTTACTATGGCAACAGTTACTATGGAAACAGTTGCTATGAAAACGGTTGCTATGGAAACGGTTACTATGGAAACGGTTACTAAGGAAACGGTTACTAAGGAAACGGTTACTAAGGAAACGGTTACTATGGAATCGGTTACTATGGAAACAGTTAAGATAGAAAAGGTTGCTACGGAAACGGTTACTTTGGAAACTGTTACTATGGAAACGGTTACTAAGGAAACGGTTACTATGGAAACGGTTGCTATGAAAGTAGTTACTATGGAAACGGTTGCTAAGGAAACGGTTACTATGGAAACAGTTACTATGGAAACAGTTAGTTACTATGGCAAAAGTTACTATTGAAACAGTTAGTTACTATGGCAAAAGTTACTATGGCAACAGTTACTATGGAAACAGTTGCTATGAAAACGGTTGCTATGGAAACGGTTACTATGGAAACGGTTACTAAGGAAACGGTTTCTACGGAAACGGTTACTATGGAAACAGTTACTATGGAAACAGTTACTATAGAAACAGTTACTATGGAAATTGTTACTTTAGAAACAGTTGCTAAGGAAACGGTTACTATCGAAACGGTTACTATGGAAACAGTTACTATGGAAAAGGTTGCTAAGGAAACGGTTACTATGGAAACAGTTACTATGGAAACGGTTGCTATGAAAGTAGTTACTATGGAAACGGTTGCTAAGGAAACGGTTACTATGGAAACAGTTACTATGGAAAAGGTTGCTACGTAAACGGTTACTATGGAAACAGTTACTATGGAAACAGTTAGTTACTATGGCAAAAGTTACTATTGAAACAGTTAGTTACTATGGCAAAAGTTACTATGGCAACAGTTACTATGGAAACAGTTACTATGGCAACAGTTACTATGAAAACGGTTACTAAGGAAACGGTTACTAAGGAAACGGTTACTATGGAAACGGTTGCTATGAAAGTAGTTACTATGGAAACGGTTGCTAAGGAAACGGTTACTATGGAAACAGTTACTATGGAAACAGTTAGTTACTATGGCAAAAGTTACTATTGAAACAGTTAGTTACTATGGCAAAAGTTACTATGGCAACAGTTACTATGGAAACAGTTGCTATGAAAACGGTTGCTATGGAAACGGTTACTATGGAAACGGTTACTAAGGAAACGGTTACTAAGGAAACGGTTACTAAGGAAACGGTTACTATGGAATCGGTTACTATGGAAACAGTTAAGATAGAAAAGGTTGCTACGGAAACGGTTACTTTGGAAACTGTTACTATGGAAATTGTTACTATATGGAAACGGTTACTATGGAAACAGTTGCTAAGGAAACAGTTACTAAGGAAACAGTTGCTAAGGAAACAGTTGCTAAGGAAACGGTTACTAAGGAAACGGTTGCTATGGAAACAGTTACTATGGAAACGGTTACTATGGAAACAGTTACTATGGAAAAGGTTTCTACGGAAACGGTTACTATGGAAACAGTTACTATGGAAACAGTTACTATAGAAACAGTTACTATGGAAATTGTTACTTTAGAAACAGTTGCTAAGGAAACGGTTACTATGGAAACGGTTACTATGGAAACAGTTACTATGGAAAAGGTTGCTAAGGAAACGGTTACTATGGAAACAGTTACTATGGAAACGGTTGCTATGAAAGTAGTTACTATGGAAACGGTTGCTAAGGAAACGGTTACTATGGAAACAGTTACTATGGAAAAGGTTGCTACGTAAACGGTTACTATGGAAACAGTTACTATGGAAACAGTTAGTTACTATGGCAAAAGTTACTATTGAAACAGTTAGTTACTATGGCAAAAGTTACTATGGCAACAGTTACTATGGAAACAGTTACTATGGCAACAGTTACTATGAAAACGGTTACTAAGGAAACGGTTACTAAGGAAACGGTTACTATGGAAACGGTTGCTATGAAAGTAGTTACTATGGAAACGGTTGCTAAGGAAACGGTTACTATGGAAACAGTTACTATGGAAACAGTTAGTTACTATGGCAAAAGTTACTATTGAAACAGTTAGTTACTATGGCAAAAGTTACTATGGCAACAGTTACTATGGAAACAGTTGCTATGAAAACGGTTGCTATGGAAACGGTTACTATGGAAACGGTTACTAAGGAAACGGTTACTAAGGAAACGGTTACTAAGGAAACGGTTACTATGGAATCGGTTACTATGGAAACAGTTAAGATAGAAAAGGTTGCTACGGAAACGGTTACTTTGGAAACTGTTACTATGGAAACGGTTACTAAGGAAACGGTTACTATGGAAACGGTTGCTATGAAAGTAGTTACTATGGAAACGGTTGCTAAGGAAACGGTTACTATGGAAACAGTTACTATGGAAACAGTTAGTTACTATGGCAAAAGTTACTATTGAAACAGTTAGTTACTATGGCAAAAGTTACTATGGCAACAGTTACTATGGAAACAGTTGCTATGAAAACGGTTGCTATGGAAACGGTTACTATGGAAACGGTTACTAAGGAAACGGTTTCTACGGAAACGGTTACTATGGAAACAGTTACTATGGAAACAGTTACTATAGAAACAGTTACTATGGAAATTGTTACTTTAGAAACAGTTGCTAAGGAAACGGTTACTATGGAAACGGTTACTATGGAAACAGTTACTATGGAAAAGGTTGCTAAGGAAACGGTTACTATGGAAACGGTTACTATGGAAACAGTTACTATGGAAACGGTTGCTATGAAAGTAGTTACTATGGAAACGGTTGCTAAGGAAACGGTTACTATGGAAACAGTTACTATGGAAAAGGTTGCTACGTAAACGGTTACTATGGAAACAGTTACTATGGAAACAGTTAGTTACTATGGCAAAAGTTACTATTGAAACAGTTAGTTACTATGGCAAAAGTTACTATGGCAACAGTTACTATGGAAACAGTTACTATGGCAACAGTTACTATGAAAACGGTTACTAAGGAAACGGTTACTAAGGAAACGGTTACTATGGAAACGGTTGCTATGAAAGTAGTTACTATGGAAACGGTTGCTAAGGAAACGGTTACTATGGAAACAGTTACTATGGAAACAGTTAGTTACTATGGCAAAAGTTACTATTGAAACAGTTAGTTACTATGGCAAAAGTTACTATGGCAACAGTTACTATGGAAACAGTTGCTATGAAAACGGTTGCTATGGAAACGGTTACTATGGAAACGGTTACTAAGGAAACGGTTACTAAGGAAACGGTTACTAAGGAAACGGTTACTATGGAATCGGTTACTATGGAAACAGTTAAGATAGAAAAGGTTGCTACGGAAACGGTTACTTTGGAAACTGTTACTATGGAAATTGTTACTATATGGAAACGGTTACTATGGAAACAGTTGCTAAGGAAACAGTTACTAAGGAAACAGTTGCTAAGGAAACAGTTGCTAAGGAAACGGTTACTAAGGAAACGGTTGCTATGGAAACAGTTACTATGGAAACGGTTACTATGGAAACAGTTACTATGGAAAAGGTTTCTACGGAAACGGTTACTATGGAAACAGTTACTATGGAAACAGTTACTATAGAAACAGTTACTATGGAAATTGTTACTTTAGAAACAGTTGCTAAGGAAACGGTTACTATGGAAACGGTTACTATGGAAACAGTTACTATGGAAAAGGTTGCTAAGGAAACGGTTACTATGGAAACAGTTACTATGGAAACGGTTGCTATGAAAGTAGTTACTATGGAAACGGTTGCTAAGGAAACGGTTACTATGGAAACAGTTACTATGGAAAAGGTTGCTACGTAAACGGTTACTATGGAAACAGTTACTATGGAAACAGTTAGTTACTATGGCAAAAGTTACTATTGAAACAGTTAGTTACTATGGCAAAAGTTACTATGGCAACAGTTACTATGGAAACAGTTACTATGGCAACAGTTACTATGAAAACGGTTACTAAGGAAACGGTTACTAAGGAAACGGTTACTATGGAAACGGTTGCTATGAAAGTAGTTACTATGGAAACGGTTGCTAAGGAAACGGTTACTATGGAAACAGTTACTATGGAAACAGTTAGTTACTATGGCAAAAGTTACTATTGAAACAGTTAGTTACTATGGCAAAAGTTACTATGGCAACAGTTACTATGGAAACAGTTGCTATGAAAACGGTTGCTATGGAAACGGTTACTATGGAAACGGTTACTAAGGAAACGGTTACTAAGGAAACGGTTACTAAGGAAACGGTTACTATGGAATCGGTTACTATGGAAACAGTTAAGATAGAAAAGGTTGCTACGGAAACGGTTACTTTGGAAACTGTTACTATGGAAACGGTTACTAAGGAAACGGTTACTATGGAAACGGTTGCTATGAAAGTAGTTACTATGGAAACGGTTGCTAAGGAAACGGTTACTATGGAAACAGTTACTATGGAAACAGTTAGTTACTATGGCAAAAGTTACTATTGAAACAGTTAGTTACTATGGCAAAAGTTACTATGGCAACAGTTACTATGGAAACAGTTGCTATGAAAACGGTTGCTATGGAAACGGTTACTATGGAAACGGTTACTAAGGAAACGGTTTCTACGGAAACGGTTACTATGGAAACAGTTACTATGGAAACAGTTACTATAGAAACAGTTACTATGGAAATTGTTACTTTAGAAACAGTTGCTAAGGAAACGGTTACTATGGAAACGGTTACTATGGAAACAGTTACTATGGAAAAGGTTGCTAAGGAAACGGTTACTATGGAAACAGTTACTATGGAAACGGTTGCTATGAAAGTAGTTACTATGGAAACGGTTGCTAAGGAAACGGTTACTATGGAAACAGTTACTATGGAAAAGGTTGCTACGTAAACGGTTACTATGGAAACAGTTACTATGGAAACAGTTAGTTACTATGGCAAAAGTTACTATTGAAACAGTTAGTTACTATGGCAAAAGTTACTATGGCAACAGTTACTATGGAAACAGTTACTATGGCAACAGTTACTATGAAAACGGTTACTAAGGAAACGGTTACTAAGGAAACGGTTACTATGGAAACGGTTGCTATGAAAGTAATTACTATGGAAACGGTTGCTAAGGAAACGGTTACTATGGAAACAGTTACTATGGAAACAGTTAGTTACTATGGCAAAAGTTACTATTGAAACAGTTAGTTACTATGGCAAAAGTTACTATGGCAACAGTTACTATGGAAACAGTTGCTATGAAAACGGTTGCTATGGAAACGGTTACTATGGAAACGGTTACTAAGGAAACGGTTACTAAGGAAACGGTTACTAAGGAAACGGTTACTATGGAATCGGTTACTATGGAAACAGTTAAGATAGAAAAGGTTGCTACGGAAACGGTTACTTTGGAAACTGTTACTATGGAAATTGTTACTATATGGAAACGGTTACTATGGAAACAGTTGCTAAGGAAACAGTTACTAAGGAAACAGTTGCTAAGGAAACAGTTGCTAAGGAAACGGTTACTAAGGAAACGGTTACTATGGAAACGTTTACTATGGAAACGGTTACTACGGAAATGATTGCTATCATAGTAATTTTTTTATCGTGTTGGAAACTGAAACTAGGTTTTTTTTTTTTTGAAAATTATTAGTAAGTTAATTTACGGTAGAGTAAAAATAATTTCATATCCTAATAATTTTGCATTATTTTTTGTTTTAAGATATCTAAATTAAAAAAAAAAAAAAATTTGTCCTATATATGTGCAGGAAATAAAAATTGCGTGCTTCGTTAAAAAGAAAAATGATGATCGTATAATGCGGTAAGATCATTAGTCATTTATAGTGCGAGCACGTGTCAAATACATTTGTTGGAGGAATTTATTTCATATTGATGTACGTATAATTTTATTCGCACCAGACGCTCACGTTGCACGTTGGATAATATAATCGTGAGGTCTCTGACAACAACTGTATTGGTCAGTAATGAAGTCACTATATACAAGGAACATGGTTTGACCGTCATTGTCATGAATAACATTGTAAAATGTTAGCTGCTATGTCAAGGAAAACTAAGTTACACTATTCTCTCTCTCTCTCTCTCTCTCTCTCTCTCTCTCTCTCTCTCTCTCTCTCTCTCTCTCTCTCTCTCTCTCTCTCTCTCTCTCTCTCTCTCTCTCTCTCTCTCTCTCTCTCTCTCTCTCTCTCTCTCTCTCTCTCTCTATATATATATATATATATATATATATATATATATATATACGTGTACAATGAGCGTATACAATAAATATATATATATATATATATACATATACATATATAATCGTGTCTGTGTGCCACGTGTCATTCTGCATAGACTTTTTATCCTTTTTTATCTTCCGACACCGAAGTGGCTCCTCTTTATCCGGCGATTATGCAAGAACGCAAGTTGCACTCTGCCAACTTTTGTAGCCAGATCGGATGCTCTTTTCCTTCTCGTTGAATATTTCGTGGCACACATTTAACTGACCATTCTAATTTCAATATATTTTTTATATCTTGATTAATTACCCTAACAATTTTAATAATTTTTCTTTATTTTACTGATACGTATACAAAAGTAAAAGAATTTTTAGTTATGATTAAAATTTTATTCAGCAACGATTATGAGAATTACGAAACTATAACAAATTTTTTGTAACACGTAACAGTATAAAACTTTAGTTATACGACAAAAAATTCTGATAGAAATTTTTAAGAGTGTCAACTAATTTTTGTTGCAGTTCAAAATGAGTCAAATGATACACTCAGAGAAATGGTATATTTGTCTCCGAGCCTACTAACTCATTTATTTGTTGCAAATATATTTTATTTCATTGAAATAAAAAATTTATTTGAGGCAAAGAAAAATTTATTTCTGACAAATAAAACTTTTATTTACGCTAAATAAATAAGTTAGTAGGCTCTGAGACAAATATACGTTTATTTAACTCAAATATATTTTATTTGGTTCAAATAAATCATTTCTCTGCGTGTAGAACGTGTGGCGCCACCTACGAGGCACATTTTTGTTGTCACTTTAAAATGAGTCAGTTTTTTTGTGTAAGTTTAAAAAAAATGAAAATTCTGACATCAATCATAATGGCATCCTTTTTTTATCAATCTTTTCACTTCTTTTGATTCCTCGAATGGATTATTATCTTATATACCTTTAGGCAATCTTGTTTTTTTCAAATTATATCCAACTTTACTTTTTTCTCTCCTTTTGGTAACAACTGATACAATTGTTAAAAGAACGTGTAATTTTGTTCTTATTTTTAAGTATATTCATGCATCCAATTGCTTTGGAATATATATATATATATATATATAAACCTGTTTGTCAAGATCTTTTAGCTTCAAAGTGCAACATTTCAAGTTACAAGAAATTTTTTAAAATACAAAATTGTTCAGATTGTTCAATAATATAATGAGAAGAACACATGCTTCATTAATGTCGGCAATATAATCCATAAAATTTTCAGTTAAATTTATTCATAATTAAGATTTTATTAATTTAAGACTCAGGCGGGGATAATGTGATGATTTTTTTTTTTAGCATTAACGTCATTTAATATATCTTTTTTTTTTTACTGAATTTTTTCCATATTTACTCTGAGATTAGAAATATTTCACAAAAAAAAAAAAAAAAAATTATATACTTGAATTCATTACAATGTTTCAATGATAATCAACAAGAGAGATAAAATTTTGCACTTTGTCGTAATTTTGTATGATAAGAAATTAGATAAATATCGTCGAACCACCAGAAAGTCAAACAAAAAGAAAAGAAATATTGAAAACTAGTTTCTATTAATAGAAAAAAAAAAATTTGAAATTCTTATAAAGAAAATTAAATATATAAATTAAATTAATATATAAAATAAGTTAATAATAGAAAAAAAAATTTTTTTTTATTTCTTTAATAAAAAGTTAATTATCTTTGATAAATATTGAAACAAAAAAATTATGTAAATTAAATTAATATAAAATAAGTTAATAAAAGAAAAAAATTTTTATTTTTCTATAATTAAATTATCTTTCGAGAAATATTGAAAAAAAATAATAATTTGAAAAATAAAATCACATTGTAAATAATAGTTTTCTCGGTTCTTCTATTAATTTTAGTGTCAACAGCAAATTCAAAGATTGAAATCTACCTCTTCCGTGATCAGTTTATCTTTGTCGATCTTCTGTGGCTCTTCTTCTAAATAACCTAGTCTCCATCTAAGATGTAGTAAATCTAGTTCTATTGCTGACTCTATTTTACAAGGAGGTTTCTCTCTCTCTCTCTCTCTCTCTCTCTCTCTCTCTCTCTCTTGCATTTATCCCCCCTCCCCCTCTTAATCTGTCTGTCACAGTATCTCTCTCCCTCTTTTCTTCATTACTAGACTCAGCTAATGCTGCAAAATTGCAACTGTGTTTGAAAAGTTACAAGTGCCACTCAACAGTGTGAATAGATATAGAATGTACAGTCCTTATCAAAAGTAACTTTAAATTCTAAAGCTCTAATTTTCTCTGGCATTTGTGACGGCAAAACGGAAACGAAATTACAAATACATATAGCCATCTCGATTATAAACCAGGTGAAAAAAAAGACAAATCATTCACGAGAACTCAATTCTTAAAACCAGTTTTTCCATACCAAAGATAGTTATCCGGAAAGCAATTATTCAAGGATGTTTTTGCACTGCCTTGTTATTTATTTTTTTTTTTCAAACATTTTTTCAATGAATATTAAACGGCACTTTTTGATAATTATTTCTTACTTTTTTTTTTATATATAAAATATTGATATAGAGAAATTGCATTTAATTTATTTGTGAAATATGTTTATAATTTATCTTATTAACTGTATTTAATACAAAGTATATCTATTTATAATTTAAAGATTTTTTTCTTTGTATAGAAAATTTTATTAAAATAACAAATTTTCATTTGTCCGAATTTTAAAAATGACCGAAAACAAAATCGATAAAAAGATTTAGGCGCGCAATTTTCAATTATTCACCAATCAGAAATTATTTAGAAAATTGTGATTGTTCGATTTTTGAAAATCGCGCCAAAATCTTTTTGTTGATTTTGTTTTTGGATAAACAAAAATTCGCACAATTAAAGATTCGATAAATGGAACACAGAAAAAAAGCTGGATAAATTTTGTTGCGGGTAATTTTAACCAATGCTAATTCACATAGACGGTGGCGCCCTCAACTAGGATAAAATTTGTTGCAGTTAATTTTTATACCGATTTTGGGGTAAAAATTCTACTTTTTTTTTTTACTGTGAAATTTTTGAATTAGAATTTCATAAAATTTGTGTCTGTTAAAAATTCAGTAGCTAAAAATTCTGTTAATGTAAAAATTAATTTATATAAATATAAATTCTCTTCAAAAATGATAATTTGAAAATGAAAAAAATTTGATAAAAAATAAAGTAAAATTCTTGAAAATTCTAATTATTTTTATGGGATAATTATGCTTTTTTTTATATATATAAATACATATGGATAGTATAAATTATGGTATTTCGCAATTTTATTATATATTTGTAAAAAGATCTTGTTTGTTTTTTTTATTATTTATTTATTTATTTATTAATATGTCTTTGCATGTGGAAAATAATTTTACCGGAATTAGTCTTTGCAATAATAATTTGCACAAAAGAAACGACAGAGGGACTTATTTTAAAAAGAAGAATTTTGTGTAGCGCGTATAATAGGTTGTATAATTGAGCTGTAGATCATGCGATTCTGAAATCATTAGAGAAGAAATTGTTAGTTACATGAGAAGAAGTCGGAGAATTATGTTGCGTGAAACTTAAAGAACTGACACATTAAAGAGATAAAATTCCATTAAAAAAAAAAAAAAAAAAAACTTATCACTGAATTGATAAATTTGTTAATCAATAAATTTTTGTTTAGTTGCAAAAATGTATTAATAATTTTTTGCAATATTGTTGTTTTTTTTTCTTTTAATATTAAACATTGTTGATAAAATCTTTTATATCGTTATCATACAACTAAGTTCATAATTACATAATTGTCTATGTCTGGAAAATAATCGGTTTTTGTTAATGATTCTATGATAATAATCAATGGCATAAGATAAATCAGAGATTAAATTGTCAATTGAAACGTTTTTAAATTATGTGACTCAGTTTCAATAGTACATACACGCGTTCCAAGATCGACTTTCCTTTTCTATCATCGTACAGGTTGATAACTATTTATATGCTGGTTTAATTAATTGCCACGGCGTCACTATCTTAACATTGTATTTAATTAATTATTCTTAGATCGTATTTTGTTAGTCTTATACTAATTAGTTAGAAATTTAGTTGATTGCATAGGAAATGAATTGTAAGGGCAAATAATAATTTCCCCCCCACCCCCAATCAGTGTGAAACATTACAAATTCATGTAAGGATATACAAGGTAAATCCAAGTCACGCTACTCTTGGGGAGTCCTAAAATTACTTGTTCGTAATATCGCGTGCAAACCACGAGAACAAGCAACATCCGTAAAAGTTAGCGATTATCTTCTCAAATGATTGGCTGTGAAAATATAGGGGGAATAGTAGAAGAAAAATCCTTGTCGTTCGAAACAAGAGAGAGAAGAGAAAACTTGGCAAAAAAAAAAAAGACGATCTTCTAAAACAAAAATGTTTGAAAATCATTTTTCTCATGAGATTTTTGGTATATTTTTGAAATTGTTTATAAAAATTAAATTTAACTTTGCTTACTGGACCACAAAAAAAAAGGATCGAATCGAAATTGCGACTTTCTGAATTGTGCATTCTAATTGGATGTTGGCACGAACGCTGTCAATCTGTCAGTTACTTACACGCCAGATATCAAGGTGAAATATTTAAATGTGCCCGCATTATATATGTTTGATATGATCACGATGGAGGAGACAGGAGCAAGTGATTAAATCGAGGGAGACAGGCGAGACGAGCCGCTTCACTTTTTTTTTCTCTATATATCGTTGGGATAAGAAAGGATTGTTAAAAAGATAATTGATTGTTCATGATGTGGTGCGATTTGCGAGTATATCATAACGGGCATGTAATCATTATCACGTTCCATGTTGACAACACGTCTCCAATAATTGATGCAGGACATCTGTTCATCAAACGTCGATTGGAATACTTTTTTTTCTATATACATATATATGATCGTTATTTAAACAGTAAGTTAATTCAAAAATAATTACTAATTCAAATTTAGGATTTTCATTATATTCTTGATAATTTTACGCTAATTAATCATTTTTCAATAGTGAAAATATTTTTATATTGCTTTCTAAAAGTTTTCTTATTATATTAAGCATTTTATATAAGCGCGCTTTTTTCGACCTATAAGAGAACTGACGTAGCGCAAGCGCAGTTGCATTTAGGTAGAGTTATTGGCAACTCTGATTGGACACATGGAGTTGGTTTCCATTGCTCTCAATCGCCAAAATCTCCACTCGTCATTAGTCATAATTCTCGTCAACTACCGCACCCTGCTTAAGTTGGCAACACTGTGTTCACTTTGACAGAAGTTCAGTTCGTTTTATTAAAGAACCATATACGAGAATAGATTGCAGGAACCAAACGAGGTTAGTCAATATAAACTATTATAAAAAAATTGCTTGCTCCTTTTATTAGTTTATTTTAATATTTTCATTTTTGCAGATTCGGTGATAACTATTTGATCATGATTTTGTGTATTGTAAAGTTAACCTCAAAAGAAGTTTCCCACTTTTATTAATTAAAGCAATTTTTAATATTTAATTTTTACAGATTCGGTGATTACTATTTGGTCGTGATTTTTTGTATTGTATAGTTAACCTCAAAAAAAAATTTAAGTTGCTGTTTTTATTAAGAGGGGAAACCACTTAAGAGGTTCAAGAAATCGAATTGTTTTTTTTTTTGCATAAATAGTCAGCTTATGTATTCAAAAGTATGTTGAAAAAGTTTTTACAACGAAATTCGGTGTCCTCTCTGTGCTACAGGCAATGAATGAAGCTTGCTCCGAGTATATTTTCAATTAAAAGTTCAATTAATAATAAAATTTGTATAAAATGTGAATAACCTTCATTTTTTTGCTTTTAGATCAAATTTGTAGACTCCACCTTGCACAGCAATCATAAACTCAGACGCCACAGCTATACAGGATTAATCGCTGCTAACTAGTAATGTTTTTAATAAAAATGCTTAAAAAAAATTGTGAAACGCAGATAAATATATGTGCAACATAATGTCATTCTTGCATTTCATTTAAAAAAAAAAATGTTATCCTTTTTGAAAAAACTCCCGAAAAACGGCTAAAAAACAACGTCCTAATGTGGTTTCCCCTATTAATTAAAGCAATATTTAATTTTTGCGGATTCAGTAATTACTATTTGGTCGGGATTTTGTGTATTGTAAAGTTAACCTCAAAAAAAAGTTTGAGTTACTCTCTAATTCCATTGTCATTAAAATTTAATTAATTATAATTTTGTTTAAAAAATTTTTTAAATTAAAAAAATTTGAAATTAAAAATTACATATAAAATTTGAAAATATTTAAACTTTGTCATGTTTTTGATAAAGATATTATACATATTTGTGTGGCAAATTATAATAGCGCAAAAATTGACACATTTAATAAGCAAACAATAATCAATATTTGTAAAAGATGTTTAGTTGATTACAATCTGTTACTATGTTTTGAAATGGATAAAAAAGATATTTCTACAATGACAACCTTGATCTGTCTCTGATCCTCTTTTATCAATTGCATCGTATATATATATAGCTATATATATATATATCAAAATTTTTGAAATTCAAAATACTTTTGAACTACAAGTCATCTACAGCTTCTTTCTATTAGAAAACATTCGTATATTTTATACAATTTATCTTTATACATTAGCTTACTTAATATTCAACTGACATTGAAAATCATTGAAAATAATGTAATCTCAAAATAACCGAAACATATTTCAAATCTAATTTTTGAATCTTTGTTCGTCTAAGGATATTTACACAACAAAATTTTCTAGTTTTAAAATTCTACTTTACGAATTTTATAAACATTATCTTGATGGAATATTTTATTCTCAAAAAAAAAACTACATTTTTTTTTTAAATTATTTTTAAGTTTAAATTAAAGTTAAATTATTTTGTGACTACCTTTATTTCTTGGCAGAATAAACTTGTATTAATTTTATAACCTCAAGTTAGATTTTACAGCCCTAAAGTTTAACTGATGGCAATGATACTAAAACATGTTGGAACGCAACTTAACAATTTTTATGTCTTTATGTTTGATGATATTAAAAATACGCCTTTTCCTCATTGAGGCATATTAAGTAATTATTAGCATTCTTCGACATTTAAAAATTCATTGATATTTTAATATTTTCTTATTTGCTATAAAATTTTTTTTTTTTTAAACATTTTTGTTTACTACTTTTTATCTTTTTATACAAAAATATCAGTGACTTCTTAAAATTTTCTTTCTGAAAATATAATTTTCTAAGTATATAGTTTGTTTAAAAAATTGTTAATAAAGTAACAAGAGTCGTAATTCCGCATTTATATAACAATTTAAAGACATCTAATTGCACTGCAAGGAAAATGCTGACATTCTAAAGAAGAATAAAAAATATATATTCTCTCTCGGGTTTTTTTTTTTTTTTTTTTTGTGCGCGATGAAGAACAGAAAAGTGGTTTAATGTAAAAATTTATCTTTCGTAGAATCTGTATTTTAACTTATCATGTTAGACGAACAAATTTTTATCAAGTTGAAAATGTGTGTGTGTGTGTAAACTAGTTATGTAAGACACCTCCATGTCATGTGCCACATATATATTCATCTATTTACTATTTATTACACTGTAGTATATAGAGACTTTGGCTAAACTTTTCAAGCGTAATGATCCCTCACCTGTTATTGCACAAATTAACTAATAAATACCTTTCCCATATTAATAATCACTTTTCAAATCTATTTTTTCCGGTATCCTAACAATTTAATTCAATTCAATCGAAAAGACATTTTGTAAGAAAAAAAAAACAAAATAAATTATTTATAATCAGTAAGGATTTTTTTTTTTGCAAACATTTTTTTTGTTAAAAATTTGGTTGAAATATTATCGACTATACTCGTTCAATATATACTTAGTCTGTATATAAATTCAATGAATCCTGGCAACAAGTTAAGAGAACGTTAACTTTCTACTTTCACCTTGAATTTAAACCTTGCGGTACTATACAAAGTATAAGAAAACTTTAAAGACAAGTCTAAATTGTGTGACGTTTAATTTGCAAATAAATGTATGTTTATTGTAAAAAAAAATAAATAAATAAAGAAACAAAATTTTAGAATGTAAACTTATAGAACAGTAAAAAAAAAACAGTTATGTAAATGAGGCTTTCACTTTTTAACAAACATTACTTGTTTATTTGCTAAGCTAACTAAATTATTTAATTAAACACTATTACATTTCATTCAATTTCAATTCAATTTTCACATGAAATTTATATATATAATTTCAAAAAACAATTTTTTTGTTTTTAATTTTATCGAATCCCACAAATATAAACGTAGGATTTATTTTATTTTATTAAAATTCAATTAACCGGCTAATTGTACTTTCGAACGCAAAAATAAGCTAAATAAATTATATATAATTAAGGAGATAAAAATTTGGACAATATTTTTCTAAAATACAAAAAGAATATAATAATTTTTACGTTTGTAACATGGTTGTCATAGAAACGGTTGTCATGGATACGGTTGCTATGGAAACGGTTACTATGGAAACGGTTACTATGGCAACAGTTACTATGAAAACGGTTGCTATGGAAACGGTTACTAAGGAAACGGTTACTATAGAAACGGTTACTATGGCAACAGTTACTATGAAAACGGTTGCTATGGAAACGGTTACTAAGGAAACGGTTACTATAGAAACGGTTACTATGGAAACGGTTACTATTGAAACGATTATTATGGAAACTTTTACTATATGGAAACGGTTACTATGGAAACGATTATTATGGAAACTGTTACTATCGAAACGGTTACTATGGAAACGATTACTATGGAAACGGTTACTATGGAAACTGTTACTATGGAAACGGTTGCCATGGTACTGGTTGCTATGGTAATGCTTTTATTTTTTCCAATATTTTTAGGCAAATAAGATATCATTTTGTACTTTAAATATAAAAAAAAAAAATTCCATTTTCACATAAAAGAAGAAAATTTTTTATTTTGTATTTAAAAAAAGGGTGGCTACAAATTAGTCAATAATTTGCTTATATAAACAACTTGGACCCTTAAATTAAATTAAAAGAAAATTGATTTTTAAAATTAGATCAAAAAAATTTTATTCGATGCTGTACTTTTTATTGATTTGCATATATCTAAAGAAACTATGTATGGTGAACTTTCACCCTATGTTTTGCAATCAAGCTATCGAGTCAACGAAAGATTAATAGCTGACCAATTAACCTTTGTCATGTTTCATTAACGAAATAATCAGCTCCATTGAAATGTCGATGCGCCATATTCAATATATATAATACTTATTTTTATATTAATTTTCGTTTTAAGAAAAATTTTTACGGTTTATATAAATATTTTAATGAATTGAGGGTAATTTTTTTTCATTTTTTTTTTAAATAAAAATTAAATAAAAAAAAAATCTTTATCTAAAATTAATTCTTTAGAATAAGAAAAACTTTCGCTGTTCCAGTGAAAATTTATCATTTTTTTTTCTCATGCAGTAGTATTAGTAATTAATAGTTATAAAAATTTGAAATTTACATTAGTAAAAAAAAAATTGGAATTAGAATGAAAAATTCTTTATTGAATTGTAAAAAAAAAAAAAAAGTTTCAACACCTTTATAAAATAATAAAGTGATATTATGACAAGAGGGTGGAGTTCATCGATTATACTCTCGGCGAGTAGCTTAAGCGATTTATAATGACTACTCGACGCAAACAGTAGTCGAGTAGGTGATTATTTAACAAATTATTAAGCATCATCCTTTTTCACGCCTAATATATATATATATATATAGTTGAGTAAAAAAAAATGTAAAAATTTTTTTTATAAAATTGACGAAATATTTTTATTAATTAATTATTGAAATAAAAATTAATATTTCAAAATCAATAAAATGATAATAGAAAAAGAATATAAATTAACAAATTAAAAAAAAAAATGTTATAGTTTTTAATTTTGTGGAGTAAGCACATAGATTTGTTATGACCACATTTCAAAACTGTCGTTAAAATCATTTATGGTTAGCTTGCGTGGTCTTGTTCATGTCGTTTCCACATGTCCCGATCATCGTATAGATTACGACTAAAACTTTACTATATATTTTACCCTCGATTTTTCCTCTAGAAGCATCATATATATATATATATATATATATATATATATAGCCAATATATAGAAACGCGATATTAGATGAAATCGACAAATGTTACTTCATTTTTATGCCTTTTTCGTGCGACAAGTTTACCTTTTGCTCCGCGAAATAATATATTTTTTCTTTTTTAACAAAAAAAAAAAAAAACTACATTTTCCTTGAGTTTTCTGAAAATTATTTTCCGCGATTTTAAAATTTATAAAATGTTACTAAAAGGCAACGGAAAAAAAAATGATAAAAAAAAATCAATTTTTATCAAATATTTATTTTAGAATATTAAATTAAGAAAATTTATTTATAATTCTTATATACGTCTCATATACTCGGAAAATATGCAAATAATTTTATGTCTGTAAATAAGTCTTTATTGGCAATTTCCCAATTTTTACATTAGTTTAAATGTCAAAAAGAGATAATTCCAACGATGTTCCTTTTTTCTTGTTAAAGAAAAAATTATTTTTCAATTTTGTTTATAGAAAATTAGAATTTCTACTCGGATTAATTTTTTTTTTTTTTTTGATTTTAGGAACTTTTTACCGTCTCAAGAACGCGGCATATTTAAAAAATTCTTGCGCGGACTAATATATATATATATAGTAAACAAATAATTATTTACATATTAACAAAATTTTTATCTAAATAAAAAAAAATCATTCCCGTTGACTATATGTATTTTGTGCCAGTCGATTAATTTTTCTTTGTCTTCTGGTGATAATTGTAATTTTAATCTTCAGTGATGATCTTCAGGGAATTTGTTCGATGTGCCATGGTATTTTTTTTATCTTCAGTGTTGTATATTTAAAAAAATTTTTTTTTTTATAAAAATATTGTAAATTAATTTATCAAAAAATCTCTCACTTTTTTGTCTCTTAAATACTGAATGTAAGTTTAAAAATATTTTGTTGAAATAAATTAATTTTTATAAAGAAAAATAGAATTTATCACAGTTATTTGAATTTCTAAAAGCGTCTTTTTTTTTTCTTTGACTAGAATTTTAATTGAATTGACTAGAAATTTAATATATTATATGATGATGGAAATAAGTAATCTTACAAGAGATACCGTTTACAGCTGAAGAAGAAAGAAAATATTATTTTTATTAAAAATAAATAAAAGTTTTGCTTCATTACCAAAAAAAAATTTGTCTTGATAAAATTCATTATTATTATTAATTAGAATAATTTTTAATTAATTAGATTTTTGAAAAACTTGACATTTAAGTTATTTTATGTATATCTTTTTTGTAATATAAAAAAAAATTGAAACTTTTGGAAATATATTAAATTTTTTTCTTTAAACAATAATATTCTCTTTTTATCAATGAGGAAGTATAACAATTGCATTTTTTTTACGTAACTGATAAAGAATACTTGAACTTTTATCATAGTTAAACATATAGACTGTATTAAAAGTACAGTGTAAACTTGTTTTAATTTATGTTTTTTTTTTTATTTAATTTTAGAAAAATTACTTGAATAATAAAATTTTAATAAGAAAAAGATTAAAACTCACCATCTTCGATTTTCTTTGCCGCTTCTTCCATATTCATCTTAGAGTCTTTTAAAATAACGTACATTAACGTCAGATGCAATCTGTCCCAGGAATAACAAAAGTGCTTTAAAAATTCTATACTGTGCGTAAACAGCAAATCAATTCCACTATCTGAAACAAAAAAAGAAAAGAAAAATTTTTAGTATTTCACCATTAGATTTTCCAGGACTTAATGATATTTTTTACCATACTCTATAAAATATTATAAATTTTTATTTATAATAGTTATTAAATATACAAAATTCATTAAAATTTTTTGAAATTAATTTTGTGTTTCTTTTTTTCGAGAATTAAATTTTGAATTTTCGCGCTCTTTCGTGAGACTCCTTACATGTGAAATATACATAATTTTGAAACAACGAAGAATGAATATATATATAGGGACTTTTATAGAATTCTGATATAGGTTGGCAACACTGTGTTCACTTTAGAAGAAGTTCAGTTGGTTTTATTAAATACCATACGAACGAAACAAACGAGGTAAGTCGAAATAATATTATAAAAAATTTATTTTCATTTTTGCAGATTTTACTATTTGCTCGTGATTTTGTGTATTGTAAAGTTAACCTCAAAAAAAAGGTTGAGTTGCTGTCCACTTTTATTAATTAAATAAATTTTTAAAATTTTCATTTTTGCAGATTTGGTAATTCCTATTTGGTCGTGATTTTGTGTATTGTAAAAAGTTAACCTCAAAAAAAAGGTTGATTTACTATCCACTTTTTTAAATTAAAGCAATTTTTAATATTTAATTTTTGCAGATTCGGTGATTACTATTTGGTCATGATTTTGTGTATTGTAAAGTTAACCTCAAAAAAAGTTTGAGTTACTGTCTAATTCCATTGTCATTTTTTCATCATAAAGTCAGAATTTAATTATAAAAAGAAAATCTACATTTGATAAAGTTGCCTGGAAATAGAGATTGGGGAACATTGACAGTTAAAATGTTTTCTATTATTGTTTTTATCATTTATTGAATTATTTTATTTATGAATTGAGGGGCCGGTTAATAGCAATTAAAAATTTCTAAAATATTTATTACTATTTAATTTTAATAGAGAATATAAGCAATAATTAGTTAAAAATATGTGGAAGATATTAAAAAATGCAAATTATTTTTTGTTTTTGTAAATAATGAACCTTTTTACTTTAAACATTTTTTACTTTAAAAAATATATCTAATAATTTTAAATTTAATTTACCAATATCTATACTATATAGTAAATTCAAAAGAAAAATAAATGTAACTTTTAGAAAGAATAAATAAATAGTTATCTAAAAGCTTAGCCCATATTTAATTAAAAAATAGTTGATTTCAAATATAAACCGATTCCTTATAATTGTATCTTTTTACTGTTTACTTAACTATAGTAATTTATCATTAAGTATGAAAAAATGATCCAATCAGCTTATCAATCATATAACGGTAGGAACTTTAGAGTCATGTAAAGTAGATCCTAACCTCCAAATGTATGGTAGAAAAGTCTGGCAGAAATGGTGGGAATATATAGGGTCATCCATAGATGGAAATTGTTTTCACTAATAAAGAAATAATAATAATAATAATAAAGTCCCTACTCATCATAATTCTCGTTAACTACCGCTCCCTGCTCTAGTGAAAATTAAGTGGTTAAAATTAAAAGTTACTAAATTTTCACAAGAGCAGGGTGCGGTAGTTGAAGAAAATTATGACAAATGACGAGTGGGAACAACCCGTCTCGTGCTTAGTTATAGCGATACTAGCGCTCTTGCGGGGAAATTGTTGCAACTCAGGTGAGAATTTATTACAAAATGGCGGACATGTGAATTTAATGAATTCAAAAAAAAAAAAAAAAGAAAACAATCGTATGCGTTTTATGTTTAGTAGATGAAAATTCTTAAGTTGAAACATTTTCACGTTAGAGATACTAACGCTAATAGAAAAAAAAATATCAAGTATATAAATAATACAAAAAGCACGTGCTTATAGAAAATCTCAACAGTCATTGAGGTTTTTGTTGTGATTGCCCGGAAAACTCTTGTCCCTAAACAAGGATCGCGACCAATCCCAGTCGCGTTATCGATCAGAATCATCAGTAGTGGTGCGTTTATATAGAATGTTAGCCGAGGACAATATTTTCTCAGCTTCTTATGACATGATATATTAGGCATTATGAGAGCCAATGGTAGCGTTGGAGGAAGTATAGAAACGCCCACTGGGAACTCGTGAACGTTTTAAAAATGAAAATGGCCACCTCGCATAGACAACACAAGGGATAGGGTCAGGTGCGCGCGGCGTCGCGACGCCAATCGTACCACCTTTTCATTGCGGCAGGTATTATATAGAGAAAGGCCGTGCGTTATAGATGAAAAAGAGGTCGTGAATATGAGTGTGAGGGAATGAGATGGAACGAAAAGGTAGAATGGAAAGGGTGGAGGAGAAAGAGTCAATGAGAGGGGGTTGCCAGGAGAGAGAAAGGGAGAGAAAGAGAGAGAGAGAGAGAGGAGTGAGTTTGGTGGGTGGAAAACAGCAACGGATCGGGGGAATCCCCTACGGTTCCATTTGGTTCTCTTCTGTCCTGTTGACGGGCGTTAGAGTCTCTCTTTAGTCGCCATTTTGTTACTCACACATTACATGATTTGTCAAATCACATCATGGCAGTGTATCATTGAAAAGGATTTATTTTTAACGTATTTTCTTTTTTAACATTTAATTTAATGGTTTTAAAAATTGAAACATTATAAACTTACGCAAATGAACATAAAAAGTCTAACTGTAAATTTTTTCTAATTCAATTTTTTTAAATTATGGCATTTCTTTTGTATCTGTATATAATAACTATGTATCAGACTTGAAATTAGAAACGGAATTTTTTTTTGCGCGCATCTGTAAAAAAAATCAAGGTACCGAAACCGAACCATTGACTTATGCACGCACGCACACCTCTTCCTCATTTCCGTTTCGTGATATGAACTTCTGAGAATTCTCGTTGATGAAACTGCCACAACGTAGCCACAATAATTACTGTAAGCATTTTATGTTATTATTATTATTATTATTATAACATGATACATGCCATGGCTGCAGTTCATCATAATATGAATATTGGTCTTATATTCATCTCAAATATCATCGTCTGTTATCGCGACTATATTCTATATGTATAAGTTGATTTTTATACTGTTATAAGATTGTAGAAGGATTTTATTTCTTTTTTATCGCCCTCACAATTGATACATTCTTTACTATTTATCTTTGCGGTGTGTAAAACTTAAATCTCAAAATAAGATAAAATAAGAATCAAAGTTTTAGTCGAACTTATTTTTGTCTACTAAATTTAAAGACAAAATGATTTAAATTTTAAAAAAGCTTGGAACAGCGAAACTTTTCACTATAATAGCAAAAGTTTTATTTGTTTCAGTTAAGGGGGGGTTTTTTTTTGCATAAATAGTCAGCTTATATGTATTCAAAAGTATGTTGAAAAAGTTTTTACAGCGAAATTCGGGGTCCTCTCTGTGCTACAGGCAATGAATAAAGCTTGCTCCGAGTAGCAAAGCAGTTTGGTAACGGCGTCGCTGCGAGGAAGTCTCTTTGTGAATTTATGATTTGACTTATGAAGAAGAGGAAGGACTAAAGTATGGTGCAGGAATAGCAGATTAAAGTGTAAACACGCGTTTTTCTCAAAACAGGATTTTTGAAATTGCTGTGCAGGATAGCTCAAAATGTTAATACCTTCTTTTTTAATCTCAAAGACGCAAAAAAATATGCCAAAAATCAAACATTAACTTCAAAAGTAGTGTCAATTTTTCAATATTTTCACTTAAAAGTTATTTCAATTGATAATAAAATTTGTATAAAATGTGAATAACCTTCATTTTTTTTTTTGCTTTTAGATCAAATTTGTGGACTCCACCTTGCACAGCAATCATAAACTTAGACGGCACAGCTTCAGGTTTAATGGCTGCGAACTTGGAATGTTTTTAATAAAAATGCTTAAAAAAATTGTGAGACACAGATAAATATATGTGCAACATAATGTCATTCTTGCATTTCATTTAAAAAAATTTATTTCTTTTGAAAAAAATCCCCAAAAAAACAGCGTCGTAATGTGATTTACCGCCTTAAATCTTTCGCTATTCTAGTGAAACCTTTCGCTGTTTTAGGTAAATATTTTTTTCCCGCATGTTTCCTATGCATACAAAAATTGGTAATTTTGATATAAATTCTAATGAATCTCAAACTGAATTATCGAATGACTCATCGATTAAGATTTGGTCCAGACGTGTGCAATCGATATGATCTTTTGGCCTGACGTCACAAATTTAATAAACACATCAGTCACTCAATTCATTTCGTCAAATTTCAATTTGCACCACATCTTTTACCAATTTAGTGTTTTAAAATAACTTTTTTTTAAGATTTTTAATTAATTTTTTTTTTTGTATTTTACAAAAAATAAATATACAAAAATTATTAAAATTACATTGAAAACAAAACATTATCAAACTTTTCTTGCGTTGTTAAATATAAATATTAAAATTTTCCAAATATTATAAGGACAGTATATATATTTTTTTTTTTTATTTTGTATCACCTTCTGGATGTAAAATGTGGTACTTTTGTATTTCGTAAATTGTACTCTTTGCAACTGTAACATTTGAGAAGAAAAGAGAATATTAGTAACATTCTTATGCACAATGTGCAAAAACCGCATATTTATGTACGATGCTCAAAAGACAGGAAAGAACACCTGTTATTTTTGCTGTTAGAATATATATATACCAGCCTGAGGTTAAATTGGCCAAGTCTGACGAGAAATTTTGAAATGTATATATATATATAAAAAAAAAACAAGAAAAACAAGTTTCTATTGCTTGTGTGTGACACGCAAATAGCGAATTATTCCAGGATGTGGTAAAAAGGATCAATCACTATACATTGAAAATCAAGGAAAGACTTTTTTTTCACGTGTATTATAAATCAAGTTGTAAAAAATTTTTATTCCCTTTAGTGATTTAAATTTTTGAAAAGTTTTACTGAAACTTCCAAAAAAGTTAAAAATGTTTTATTCAATATTGAATAATAAAAGAAAAAGGACACGATAAAAAGTAGCAGATATATATATATGTATATATATATGCACCTAGAAAGTTAATCCAAAACTATATTTATACGATTAGATAAGAAAAGAAGAATGGTCAGTTTGAGAATAAACGGACCACCCGAGTTGTTTATATATTCATGCTGATAACTTTGTCATCAAGTGGAAATGAATGGTTTTGATTTACTAACAATCAAATCTTATATGAAGTCTGTAAGTTTTTTTTTTTCAACATCGAATTTTGTATTTGATTCAAACCTCATCCTAAACAGCACAACATGTTGCCACAATATTGCACTAATATTACATGACAATATTGCGAATATTGCACGAAAATATTTTGGCAATATACCAGATAGAGCGTAAGTTTGCAGTAACCTTGCGGCAAAATTGCCGTAAGCTTCAAAAGTCCCACCTGACCCAAGCATGCATGGTAAGCTTACCAAAAGATTGCAGTGTAAGGTTACTGCAAGATTGCGATAATCTTATTATGCAATCTTGCATTAACCTTACACAGCAATCTTTCGGTAAGCTTCCCATGCAAGCTTGGATCAGGTGAGACATTTGAAGCTTTCCACAAGCTTACTGCAAGCTTACCCGAAGAAAAATGTGATTGCTGCGCAAACAATTTTTGGATTGTTGTCAGTAGATTTGTTGATATTACAATTGGAAATGTTAATATTACAATTCGGATTGTTGTCAATACAAATGTATGTTTTTTTAACAACAATACGAATTTTTTGTTGTCACTTTTGTTTTAGTTTGCAATTTTGTACAGTTGCAGAAGCAAACTCTCTGTTGATTGCTGATGGAACAATCCGGATTTGTTCAGCTGGCAGGTTTATTGTTCCATGTCACGTGGTCATCTTGAATTATCGCAAACTGGCGTGCAGATCGTCGCGTCATTTTCTTCTAGCACATGTGCCACTTTTGCTTTTATTATTGGTTTTTTTTTTTTTTTTAAATGACAAAGTGCTGTTAAATAATGAATCCGGTTAAAGTGAGAAATCTATTTCAGGTCAAAGAATTTGATTCAAAAGCTGCATATGTTCCACAGATTTTAATGCAAATAAAACTGGTGATATGACCTACGGAAATCTGCTATCGATTATTTTAGAAGGCGAAGAAACTGAACAAATTGTATTAGACGGATCAAAGCTTTGTTAATACAACAAATTATATTGCCGATTTAACAATTTAGTTTTGTTATTTCAACTGTTCCATAACAATTTTCTTTGTTCATTAAACAATTCTGTTTATTCACCGAACACTTCGAATAGTTTTCATAATAATTCCATTTTAACAATTTTTTTTGTCCCAAAAACAAATAGAACCATATTGACAATCCGGAATTATTATTGTGTGGACTTAATTTTTAGTAACCACAACAATTCTTTTTTCTCCGTATACGTGCTATTTAGAATTTCTCGACAATATTTAGTTAAAATTGATTGGAAATATTGAGTTAATATTACAGTGCAATATTTAGGTAATATTTAGGTAATATTTCTTGGCAATATTTAATATTGCACAGCAATAATTTGGCAATATTGATTTAATGTTGCACAGCAATATTACTTGGCAATAATTGGAAAAATGAAAGAAATAGAACAAAACTATATAAGTAAAGTGAATACTTTGATTCTTTGTCTATAAACGGATGTGAAGAAGATATGTATATATGTAAAGAAGAAGGAAAAGGGGAAAAGGAGTGAGATATGTATCCCTAAAGCTATTACTAGAACTACAAAGACCTACTGAATTGTACAACGTCAAAGGGTGGACAATTTCATGCCAGGTGGAAACACCACGTGAGGAATCGCGAATGTCCAGAATGTCATTGGAAGGCTCAAATAGCGTATAGAGAGAAAGAGACAACGCATCGTATATATATATATATATATATATATATGTGAGAGACAGCTACAATCAAAAGGTACACACACAAGAGAAGCTTTGTAGAAATGATACTGTTGTCGCGTGAAATTGAAACCAGCAGGTGAGGGGTTCGTTTTGATGACGCGAAATAGTTTCAAAAATCGATGCACTCTGAAAGAAGATTCCTTAAAGCGCAAAATACGTTCATTTTTTTTTTTTGTTCCTCATTCGTTATTTTATTCCGAAATTTTTTATTTCTATTCACATTATTAAAATCCTTTGACATATTATTCTCGTTATAATTTTTTTTAATTTTCAAAAAAAAAAAAGGAATTGAAAAAATAAACTCTATACGTGATTTTGAAATAAATAAGAATCACTCAAAAAGTCACAAACATTCCTCAATATATAAGGGACGAGTTTCTGGGAAGAATTAAAAGGACGAATTTCAACTGAACCTCTTTCTGAAAATCGTTTCTAAGTACCCGTGGAGAAAGTAGTCTTTCTTCGGTAATTTTTTTTTACACTCTTTTTTTTTCTCCCTGAAAAGGAATCATTCTAACTGGAATGACCACTAGTTTTGCTACAAACTAGAATTAGACTAAGACTAACTTTTAAGATGTTGGTTCGCAGGAAATGAAATTTCAATGAGTTCGAGAGAAACGACCAGGGGACTAAAAGAGAGAAAAAAAAAAAAAAAAAAAAAAAGCAGCTAGGGTTTATGAGCCTTGTTTTTTTTTGGGTGCCTGTAAAATTTTCGCCCTGTCAACCGGACCCATAAAACTTCCATTGTTGCACTTACTATAGAATTAATAATAATAATTATAAAATTAAAATGATTTAAAAATAAAATTTGCATTTTTTTTTTATTAAAATAGTTGATTAATATAAATTAAATTTATTTCAAAGTAATAAAATTAAATTTCAATGTATGCAATTAAGAAAAGTTGATTATGTCTGGAAATATAATTATTCATAATATTCAACTTATCATTTTAACTGATATAATTGAAGAACCGGAGTATTTAGATATACACAGAATCTTGAGTATGTAGAGTATAGAATGAAGCTATATATGTATATAGCTATGGTAATAATGTACGTCGTAAACATTATTTCGTCAGCGAACGTTCGTCATACCGGAGGGAAATGAAGGGGGTTTTTTTTAGAGATATTAAACATTAAGGACTTTACTAAAAGCGACAATGCCTTTTCAAGATATTCCAAGGACAAGAATATTATTTTCAATTCACATTTTCAACGTCTCGCTCGTAAATAATAATATTCTTCAAAAGAATCTTTAATATGTCCATAAAAAAAAAAAAAATTAATATTCCACGACAAATCATTTACTGATTGTGAAAAATTTAATGTATGAAAATTTTTTTCGTGATTCATGAAATATAAAATTTAAACCCAAGTGTTGAAGTCATGAAAATGGAAATATTTGAAACTAAATTGTATAACGAACTATTTTATTCCAAAAAAAAAAAAAATTCGTCAATTTTTATTCTAATGAAAAGAAATAAAAAAAAATGTCGAAATGTCAGAGAATAGTATTATATATATATATATATATATATATACGTTTTACGACATTTTGTTACGGTGAGCATGCGAGGAAAAGAAGCGATAAAATGTGATCTGGACGAAAAAGTGACAGATCATTTAACCCCTGAATCGTAAAAATCTTCTTTTCGTTGGAGCAGTCTGTTAGGATATTTTACCACTTTTTAGTGTCCCCTTCGATTCTCACAAATATTATTCGCGTATAAGATTTCTAGAAAAATTCTTCATTTTTCAAAAATAAAATATTTTTTTCCCCTTATTTTGATTATTCATTCATTTTTGATTGAAAGATTTAATAATTTTTCAGGCAAAAATTAAGTGAAATTTATATAAGAGATTGTCAATTTCTGATTTAAGTAAGAACATGTTCCAACAATGAGAAACCAAGATTATAATATATTTATACATATATATATATATGCAACATAAACAATTTTAACGCATACTTTTTGATTCAAGAATGTTAAAGACTGATATTAGTCATACAGTGTACTTTTCTATTACTGTTTGCAACCATCAATTGAAACATTCGTGAGCAAAGCACGCCTTGAAGACGATTGTGACAGGAAAGAGGATGTACCACGTTGCAAGCAGACAGAAAATAATTCACATAACTATACACATCATACATATTCTGTAAAGTATTTGCGCGTGACATAGAAATACAGTTTTTCTTCGATTTTTTTATTCGAGTAATTAACAACAAAAAAAAAAAAAACTGCATTTAATTCTTTCAAATTTTCTTTATATTCTTTAAATATATACATTATATGGAAAATTTTATATAAAATAATTATTTTTTAAATCTTTGAAATGTTTAAAGTATAGCAATAAGAAAAGAATGGAAGAACCGTTTTTCAAATTAATGTTGGTATTATTAAATTTACTAAAGTCACTAGATAATATAGAGACTTTTATAGAATTCTGATATAGGTTGGCAACACTGTTCACTTTGACAGAAGTTCAGTTGGCTTTATTAAATACCATACCAAACGAGGTAAGTCGAAATAAAATAAAAAATCTCCTTTCATAGTTTATTTTAATATTTTCATTTTTTCAGATTCGATGATTACTATTTGGTCATGATTTTGTGTATTGTAAAATTAACCTCAAAAAAAGTTTGAAACTTTTATTCATGAAAGCAATTTTCGATTTTGCAGATTCGGTTATTCCTATATTTGGCCATGATTTTGTGTATTGTAAAGTTAACCTCAAAAAAAAGTTTGAGTTGCTATCCACTTTTATTCATTAAAGCAGTAACTGTTATTTATTAATTAATTTTAAAAAAAATAACCTCAAAAAAGCCCATGGCAAATATATAAAAACAGCATTTTTTTCCGGGGTCACACTATTTTATAGGTTAAATCGACGTGCATTTAGTTTTGATAATTTGTAGCTATCGTATTATAATTTTTATTTGTAAAAATTTTACTAGAACGTAACGTTTAGATTTTTTCATCTTTTCTGTATAATAAAAAAGAAAATGAAATTTCAATGGTGCATGAGTTAGAGAATATTTTTCATATAGATAATAGAATTCAATCGTCATTGCGATGCCACCAATAAAGATTTGACAATTTCTCGCGAGACATTGCGACGATTGAGGCAAAAAGGAGACAAAGACTTTTCGACCCATTGCACGTCCATTTAAGTACGGAGCCTTTAAGGTTCCCATATACCCAGCATCACTGTACCGAGACGAAAGATCGTAACTTTCGCGTCAATCGACACGAGACGTCTCTGACGAAAACGTATATAAGGAAGGGGGGGAGTCTTTCAATTTTATACTAAGAAGGGATGACTCAAAGCTGAATTACATTTATCCCTCTAATAAATCTTATTTTTTTTTTTTTTAAATTTTATTTTATATTTTTTTAAATTAATCTTAGTAATTTATATATAAATTCAATTTTATTTTTTATCTTTATTTAGAATTTGTAATAATTTTTTTTTTAAATAAAAAAGAAAAAAAATTTTTCAACTCGAGACATTGGATGACCAAGCAATGTATTATGCCAATAGAAATACATTGTACTCATATTATGCATATTATACATTTAAAGAATAATTATTAGTCGAAGCCTTATCGGTTTTCACGTGCGTTCGATTACTGTGTTAAATAATAGAATGTTATCTTTATCGATAAAACCATTAATGTACACAATTCTTTCAAAAGTATTTTTTTTTTCAACTTAATTTAATTAAATTTTTATTTTTAATATTTCATTTTTTTGGTAAAATTTAATATTAATTATTTATAATACTAATTATTAGTAAAGAAAAATAAATTCGATTTGGTCAATAACGCGATTTGTGATATACTCAAAGAATTGAATGAAATCTTATAGCGAATACGTGCTTCAAGCTTCGATTCAGAGATTTGAAATAAACTTCTTCGACACGTGTTTTCTGATAAAAAAAAAAAAATTGTTAAAATTCATCAAACTATTTTTGAGAAACAATTTAAATGAAAATTAATATAAAAAAAATTGGATGTTAAAAAAAAAATTAGAAGGGAAGAAAATAGTAGACTGAAAAAAAAACTATAGAAACCAAAGAGGAAATAAGTGATGATTGGAAGCAATTTTACTCCATTAGAGAAAATTTGCACTTTAGGTGAAAAATGAGCATTTTTTTTTTTGCTAAATATTGCAGTATATAATTTATAACAGCTTGTGGTGGTAAATAATGTCCTTCTGTTCAAAGCTGACCTACCCCAAGCATATTTCCTACAAACCACCCTATATTTTATGTAGCCGTGTATCAGGAAAAACGTTGTATACACAACTGTAACGTAACATAACCCAAGAAAGTCGTAAATGCCACCCCAATGTTGCCACGCGACACCCCAAAAAGTGGCTGTTACACCTAAAATACCTGACACCTATACACTAAGTTCCTTGCAAATAGAAAAAAAAACTTTGTTAAAAAAAAAAATTTTACCCAAATATAAAATTTTACTATAAAAGTAATTTTAACTTAAAATTTATATTTCCTACAATATTTCTGAATGAACAAAGTAATTTTATTCCCATAGCGTAACAAGGGCCATTTCTCTTATTACCAAGGATATAAAAAAAAAAAAAAAAAGGCGACGGAAATATGAAGGCTGTGGTGGACTATTAGTGTGAAACTGTTAACTTCGTCGCACAAAATGAAAAGACGATATTCGAATCCAAAAGGAAGCCGACGAACGATTTCGTGTCACGAAAGATTTACTGCCGGTCAGATTTTCGGAAATGGTTCAAAAAAAAAAAAAAAAATATGAAAAATCCTTCGAAAGGTTTCTCGATCGTAAAACTCAAGTAGTGAGGATGTCAGTCATCAGAGGAGGGAAAGATTGAAACTTGTTTTGTAACCGCAAACAGTTTATCGATCACAAAAAGCAATAATATTCTCACTCCATAGTTGAAAACACATTTTTTTTTTTTTTCCTACAAAGTTATAGAAATCAATTTTTCTCTCGTTCTCCGCAGTCAAAAGTTTGTTAGAAGAAAAAGTTATTGGTAAGTTTAATAACCGTTGATTAAAATTATCATTGTTTCAATTTTGAAACTTTTAAAAGACAATTGACTCTGGTTCGATTATCTATTTAACAAGCTTGAAGGGTTCTGTGTTCGATTCCCAGCTAAGAAAAAAAAATTTTTTTTTTTATCATCATATTTGACAAAAGTATATATATATATATATATATATACGAAGGTGACGGTATACATGTTGTTGGGGTATGTCACCGTCATAATGACGACTGATAGGTTATTAAAAGCCATACTCAATGGCACGAAATGCAAGCTCGTAAAGCCGGTTTTACAACCCTATATACCCGCCATAATCACCCCCCCATGGTAGCAGCATCCAACCTTGCCTGAGCTTCTGTCGCGGGTTTTCCAAGTAATATTCGCGTCCCGCTCTCAAGCCACTTTTCCATTATCTCTATACTACCGATAAATAGGAAAGCCAGCGGTTAATTTTGTGGATACATGAAAACGCTCAAACTGGACGTGAGTAAATCAATTAGCATCTCAATATTTTATGGTAACCCTCTAACTTTGCATCGATAAAATTATACTATCGACAAATTTTCCTGTCATTCTGGCCTAAGAATTGAACAAAAAATTTATGGTCTCAAACATATATTTTTTTTTTTTTTTTTGGTACATTATAAATGAAAATTAATTTTACTTTTATGATTTTGATTATTTAACTTTGATGAAACAAAAATTTTAACTGGTGAAATATTCAAACAAAAATGTGCTTCGTAGTTGGCGCCACTATTTCGTTTGGCACATTTTGACATAATTTTCGTCAACTATCGCACCCTGCTCTAGTGAAAATTTATGAGCAAAAGAGAAACGTAACCGGAATCGTAAAGGCCTGAGCAAAATAGAAACGTAACTGGAATCGTAATCGCATCCGGAATAATGAGTTAGAAAAGGACAAACAATATTTCTATCTTTTTCTAACTCATTCTTCCAATTGTGGTTACGATTCCGGTAACGTTTCTACTCTGCTCAGGCCTTAATCGTAAACCCAATCGGAAAAATGAGTTAGAGAAGGATAGATAGATTGTTTATCCTGTTCTAACTTATTCTTCAGGTTGCGTTTACAATTACGATTCCGGTTACATTTCTATTTTGCTGAGGCCTTTAGTAATTTTTAATTTTAAAAATAAAGTCACTAAATTTTTACTCGAGCAGGGTGCGGTAGTTGACGAGAATTATGACAAATGGAGAGTGGGGAAAATGGAAACCAAACAACGTGATTACTATTTTGATCGTAATTTTGTGTATTGTACAGTTAACCTCAAAAAAAAAGGTTAAGTTGCTGTCCACTTTTTATTAATTCGCAATTTTCAATATTTTCGATTGTTGCAGATTCGGTAATTTCTATTTGGTCATGATTTTGTGTATTGTAAAGTTAACCTCAAAAAAAATGTCCACTTTTCTTCATTAAAAATTAAATTACAATCGGTGATTGAATGTGAAAAATCTTTTAAAATCGAAAAAAAAGTTTGCAAAACAAAATATATATTTGAAAATTAATACACATATGGTGATTCTAAAAAGACTATTCATTGAAATAGTGGCACTTTGATGAAAAGAAACTCAGCAATAAAAGCAAGAAACGTTAACCGACCAAAGCAAAACTGTTTCCCCTCTCGTTTTTCATTCCTTTTTTGGGTATACAACAATCTTATACTAAAATATATATATATATATATATATATATATATACACTAACAAGTGTGGCTGGGAATCATTATGCCCGCTGGTACACAAACTATTTCCAACGAAAACGAGCAAAATAACGATAACTTTTTAAAACGAGCCCGCGCTCGTAAAAGCAAAAGCGAGCTTCTAGGTTTCGGCTTTGGTTATAAGTTCGTATTATATTAGCCGGATTCAAATGGCCGGCCAACCAATGAGGACGATCGTAAAACCAGGGTTAACATTCGGTCGGGTTGTCAAGTGAAAGAGTGGCTTGAATTTCGTTGGGATCATTGTGAACGACGTTATAAGTGTACACATAGGGTGTCTCATGATTTCTTCAAAATATTATAAACAAATAAAATTTTTTTTTAACGATTTTGTCATTTATTTGTAAAATAAAATTGCCTCAAAAATTTCTTTTGATAGAAATTAATTAAAAAAAAAAATAAAACATCAAAATTTGTACAATACATTTCTGAATTTTTTTTTTTTTTTATTTAATGATATAGAAGGGCTAGAAAATAATTTTGTATTCGTCATCGAGCATTCGTGGCAAAAAAAGTAAATCGACCCCTTTGCATATTAAATGTATCTGATTAGTTCGATTTAAACTGTAAATGGGTAACTTTGTTAATAAGAAAAGTTGTTCGAAAGCGTTTCTTTCTTACATTAATAAATCAGAGTTATACGGTCATGCGCAGAAGTGGATAAAACGACAGCTTTTATATTTATTACGTGTCTACTTCACAGGAACTGTATCGATGAAATAGATATTATTCATGTGTATAGATGTAGACAGAAAGGCTGTTTAGCAGGGAAGAAAACCAAGAGAAAAATATGTGTGGAGGGTCAATTTTAACTGGAAAGCGAGACATACTTGGGAAAGTAAGAGAAGGGAAAGGATAATGGAAAATTTTATTGATTCGTTTCTTAATCAATATACATATATATATATATATATTTATGTAATAAAGATTAAAAATTGATTTAAAGAACAGCAAGTTCAGTCATTTTTTTGCTGAATACAATTATTCGAATGAAGGGAAACTCTATGTTCCGTTAAATCACTGAATAGAGGCCTTTCTTTCAAATGCCATAAAAAAAGTCTATCTTATCTACAAATGATTATTATAATTTCAATTCATTTAATTTTCTCCTAATTAAATAACTCATTCATAAAAAATTAAAATTTTTTTGAGCAAAAATTGAGTTTCAAAAATGATTGAAAAAAAAGGGCAAAACAAGATTGAGGAACATGATGCTATTAAGTAAGGCATTTACCGTTAAAGAAGAGTAAAAGAAGAAGAAGAATATAAACTGAAGTCAGGAGATAAAATATGAAACTGAACTTATTATTGAAAATACAACTCTTTTACGGCTTTTCACAACCTTGGTTTTTAGTTTTCCCTTCTGGTTTGGCACTAATCATATTTCCATAACTTTTTCCTTTTCGACTATAATAATCGAAGCAGAAAAAACAAAATGGAAAATATTACATACGTAAACTAAAAGATAAATAAATTAAATTTTTGAAACGTGTCAGTGAATGAATTATATATTAAACTTTTTAACATAGTTATTTTTAATTATATCATTTATGAATAATTCAAGGGAATGCAGAGAACATATATATATATACATTTCTTTGTGCTAGACTTCTTCGAAAAGTCTAGCACGCAAAGCTCAACCGCACTTCCGACAGACAAAGCACAACCTCATGTGGAAGTTTAAGACATTATCCCATAACCGCATTTCCGGTTAGCGAAAGCATAATTATTAAAATGTCTCAACTGTTCAATAATCGAAGCCAAATAATTTTCATTGATGAACATCTTTATAATTTACTAAACCTCGCTTCCTGCAAGTATATAAAAAAAAAAAAATTTCCGAATGAACACACAGCAGGACTCAAAAAATAAAATTTCTCTGCTTTTGGTATTCTATACAGTAATTAAATCCCAGTCACTGAAAATCTTTCCGGGAATTTTTTTTTAGAATACAAAAAAAAAAAAAAACAACATTCTAATCCAGAACTTCTAAACAAATTTTTTTTTTAAAACTGTATTTTCATTTCCATCGACTTGACCTTTTCTCAAGCGAGTTTTAAAGAATACAAATCATTTAAATTTTAAATCGTAGCATTCGAAATTAAATTTAATTATATACACATACACACAAGTTTGAACCTTGAAAATAGACTGAAAAATTTTCCTATTAAACTTTATAAATATAAAACAGAAAAATATAATTTTTTTCATTAAAATTTAAAAACAAAAAAACTCACTGCTTGTGCTGGGCAATGGTTGTGGAATTTGGTCTAAAGGTGATACTTTACTCGTCGATGGAATTCTCTCATCTCCAACACTGCTTGGTACTCCAAGACTGTCATGATCACTTATTGATGAATTACTACTGTTACCATCACATTTTTTTTTCATCCTCTTCGTTTGAGGAAGGGTCACCAGTAAATCGTCATCCAGATAATCCAACTACTTGAAAAAAATGCAAAATTGTTATGGATAAATATTCTCCAAAGATTTTTTTTTTTCATATAAAAATTATTTGAGCTGATTATAAAAACAGAAAAGAAATTTGATTTTCATTTATAAAACAAAACTTTCATAATTACATTTAATACTCATTAACGAGAAGTATACTGTCTATCGTATAAATGTATCAGTCAAGTCTCGATGCTATTGTTCATGGTCGAGTGTATTTCTGTCCATTTTATGACATATAGCTAATATAACTATATATATACACAGGAAAATCATAAACTCTTTTTGCAAAACAAATTTCTCAAAACAGTAATAATAAAAAAAATTTATATATCGAGAAATTTCTTTCATAAACTCTTCATTGAATACCTCCACAGCATCAAAACTTTTCTAAAGATTTCCTAAAGATTTATTTGAAATATTCGAAATATTTAATTGCAATATTTCAATGAAAATTGTGTAAATATTTAAATGTCCCACTTGAATAAATATTTATAGTTTATAGCGAAACTTTCCTGAAAATTTCATTTAAATTTTCAGGAAATTTTCACACTAAGCATTTATTTAATCGGGACATTTAAATAATTACACAATTTTCACTAAACATTACAAATAAATATTCCGAAAATTTCAAATAAATCTTTAGGAAATCTCTAGGAAAGTTTCGGTGCTATGGGGGATTTAAAAAATTACCTTATTAAAATTATTTTACAATTTTGTAGAACTAGTAGAAATTTTTGATATTATTAAAAATACACAGAAAAAATTTGGACTCATTTTTGTTGTAGTTCAAAAAAAGACGTAAAAACGTGGCGCCATCTACGAGGCATATTTTTATTGCCTTTGAAAAATTTATGTTACGTTAATTATTTTTGAGATTCAGATTTTTTCGTTGTAATGAGGCATAATTTAGAAATATTATTTTTATTTAAAAAACAAACATGCAGACCTCTCCAGGCTGTATCTTGTGATTTGTTGTCTCGGTTATTCGTCGTTTTAATGCAGTATTATCTGCCATATTACGTTGTCGTTGCTTAAGAATAATGCAATTTTCACACTCACATCGTCGAAATCTACAAAAAATTTTATGACCAGCAAGACGAATAGTCAATCCATGATTACGACAACGCGCACAATTTGGCTTAGTTCGTTTTGTATCAGAATCCTTGTTCGATGAACTTTTCGAACTGTTTTCGTCTTGACCCATTTAAAATTTATTAATTCCCTACACTTTCGATATAATTGAAATCGTTAATTTTAATATATATATATATATATATATATATTTTTTTTTTCTATTGAATATTATTCACTGCACTAAAACTTTTTAGATTAGAAAAACAAATTGATGACGTTTTCAAATGTAGAATATCTTTGTGATTCATTTCAGCAGATGTTTGATGTGAAGGCAAGTCATCCCTCTCATGAACCTGTAAAACAAAAACAAAAAATTTTCATTTAAAAAAATGTTTTATACTCCTTTCTGCTGAAATAACTAAATGAATTTTTTTTTTTTTTTTCAATGAAAAATTAAATAAAAATTTTTCAAGAATAATGACGTCTTACATTTAGAAACTCGGCCATCGTTGTATTAATTTTATATATCATTGTTCCATGAATAGAACTTGAAGAAAGATCGAAACTTAAAACGTCAAGGGTGAACTTTTTCTGACATTTCTTCCATAAGTCTTTATGAAGAACTTATATACAAAGTTTAAATTTATGGCAATATATAATGAAACCAAAATTAGTCTCGAACAATAAGTGTTTCTTATACTTTAGTGTAAATATGTATATACACTAAAAATACATCATAAGAATATATATATATATGTATATATTTATATTTATACTATTCTCAACGCCTCTCAAACTTGTGACTTATTTCAGTGTACGTTGCAAGCCCATTAAACTCATTATTATGCAAAGAGCTATCGATCTCTATAAACGAGTCGATAGTCTGCTTTCTGAAACGCGTATACAGTGAATCCATTGTTAATATGTAAGCCCTTAGCGATGTTGCTGCTTTTTTTCATTCAAATGCAAATTTTTCTTTTTTTTTTTTTTTTTGGACCATAATTGTACTGACGGTCAAATTAACCTCAAGAATCCTAAACAAAATCTTCTCATCAAAAAACGGTTATGAAAAAGGAAAAGAGAAACTTGACAAGAAATTCACAAAAATCGTTTCAATGGAGTCTGTGTAAGTAATTGGTTGCTAAAAGAAGTTGTTGAAAAATAAGACTTTATTCTAAGTGAAAATAATTTCTATTTTTATTCCTCTATTATTAAAAAAAAAAAAAAAAAAAATTCAAATAATCGGTTAGTTTATTTTCAAAACACTGCATACCGTTTGTGGACACTAAAATTAATGTTGGTATTATTAAATGTCCTAAAGTTACTATATATATATTATATGGGGACATTTATAGAATTTTGATATAGGTTGGCAACACTGTTTTCACTTTAGAAGAAGTTCAGTTGGCTTTATTAAATACCATACGAAGGAACCAAACGAGGTAAGTCGAAATAATATTATAAAAAATTTATTAGTTTATTTATTAATTATTTTCAATTTTCCAGATAAGGTGATTACTATTTGGTCGTGATTTTGTGTATTGTAAAATTAATCTCAAAAAAAGTTTGACTTGCTGTCGACTTTTATTCATGAAAGCAATTTTTAATATTTTCACTTTTGCAGATTCGGTAATTCCTATTTGGTCGTGATTTTGTGTATTGTAAAAAGATAACCTCAAAAAAGAAGGTTGAGTTGCTGTCTACTTTTATTAATTAGAGCAATTTTTAATATTTTCATTGTTGCAGATTTGGTAATTTCTATTTGGTCGTGATTTTGTGTATTGTAAAAAGTTAACCTCAAAAAAAAGGTTGAGTTGCTGTCCATTTTTATTAATTTTAAATAAATTTTTAATATTTTCATTGTTGCAGATTCGGTCATTTCTATTTGGTCGTGATTTTGTGTATTGTAAAAAGTTAACCTCAAAAAAAGTTTGTCCACTTTTATTCATTAAAGCAATAACTGTTATTTATTAGCAGTAATTAAAATATATGAATTTCTTGAAACGAGATAAGCCGAATGATATCAATAATATTATAAAAAATTACTCGCTTATTAGTTTATTTATTATCATTTTTGCAGATTCAATGATTACTATTTGATCGTGATTTTGTGTATTGTAAAGTTAACCTCAAAAAAAAAAGTTGCAGTTTCTGTTCACTTTTATTCATTTAAGCAAGAACTATTATTTATTAACAGTTAGTAATAAAAATTATTAAATCATTTTGCGTTTTCTCTTCTATATACAAAACATTAATTCTATTTTATAGGTTAAATTGAATTTAGTTTAATAATTTATAACTGTCGCGTTATAATTTTCATAGTGAATGAATTTATTCTAAAAAAAAAATAAATAATTTTATTTTAATTATAAATTTGGAAATGATTTTCGAAAAATTAACTCATTATAGTATTTCGGTAAATTTTTCGTATTTTTTTCGGAAATCCTTCTGCAGAATATTTTTCTAATATAATGTTATGTAGGTATCTTTGAGGTTAGGGTTTCAATTAACTGTTTTTTTAGGATGTTTAATAAATGTATAAATTTTAATTATTTTACAGCGTGGGATTTATTTACGTCAAGTCTATATTGATCGGCCCACTTTTGCATCCGTTGAATTTTAATTGTTCATTTTTAAATAATACAGTCTCTCATTGTAGACAAATTAATTATTCACAATGTTTTTTTTTTAACGCATTTATATTCACTGTCATTTAAAACTCAATTTTTGTGTCAAAATAAGCAAAAAAAAATTTCGATTTTAAATATATACTTTCAGTAAAAAATATTTATTTAAAAATTATAAAAACACGTTTGAAAATTTATAATTCGTCAAGAAAAAGTGAAATATTTTAATAAAAGAATTTTTAATTTAATAATTATTAAAAAAAATATATAATGAAAAGTATTCTTTTATTGTAAATTAATATTATGAAGGTTAAAATTCAGTTTTTTTTTTTTATTATTGTTGTTCACATTGTATTCGTAAAGAGCGGTATATTATATTCTCGTGGAATATATAAAGTATAAAGTTGTGGGTATATAGTCTATAGATAAATAAGCTTGCAAAGTAGCGCGTGCTTCTTTTTGTTTTAGTAAATGTACTTACATGAAGTAAAAATATCGTATATCATTAAAAGACAATTTATTTGAGCGGAAATAGTGTTTTAATTTTACACTACATTCAACCTTCAGTGAATAAATAAAAAAAACGGAAATAATAATAATAAAAATAAATCTCTATTTAAATAACAAAATATATTATTTTGCGGTTGAAAATAAAAAAAAAAAAAAATTTTATCTGGAACAGTGATATAATTTTCTAGAATTGGGAAAACTTTCTCAGTTTTCTCTCCGCTGTTTCAGATGAAGATTTTTTTCCGATGATATAAAAATTTAAATATATGAGATAAATTAAAAAAACCAAATTTTTTTTGCATGTTGTTGAAAATAGTTGTTTAAATTTTCTGATTTTTTTTTTTTTAGAGAAAATCGATGTTAATCTATAAGTATACTGTGATGTGAAAACTTTTTGAAAGTTTCTCACGATCTGTTGGATCTGGACCGTATTTATCACTAAAACCACAATCCCTTTTACACCTCAAGCTATCGGACTTGTTGTTCAGTTTCCGAATTTTATAATTTTTTTAAAAAAATTATTTTCTTTTTCCAAACTAATATATAATTTTTCTTTATATATGTTTCTTTGAATTTTAAATTATTTTTGCATTTTTACAAAAGCGGGCAATATTTTTCTAATTAAATAGAATTATTGTTTTTATAATAGAAGAAGAAGAAAAAAAAAAAATTATATAGAATATTGGAGAATAAAAATAACCGTATATAGATAATGTCATCATATATACATATATATATATATATTGAGCTACAATAATTATTGCATTCGATTCATTAACAACACACTATGATAAATTATGTACATTCTTGATTCTATAATTTGCATGCTATTTATCGTTAGTAAGTATTCCTTATCAACGTTCATTATTATACATGACCTATGTTGCTCTTGCACATTTTAGAACAAAATGTACAATTGTGTATTATAGAACTTTTCATTGTAAAAGATTATATATCTACTTTTAATTGGTATAAGAAAATCAATATAATATATAAAACAAAAATCAAAGAATTATTGAATTAAAAAAATTATTGAGAGAAAATAATTCTAATTAATATTTTTGGAGTAAGAACCCAGAACAGCAAGAAAAGTGGTTTATAAATATTTATTTGATTCAAATAAATTTTTTATTTAATTTTAAATTAAAAAAATTTATTTACGCCAAATTGGCTAGTATATAAGATATACGTTTACTTAAATCAAATACATTTTATTTGATTTAAATAAAACATTTGTAATGTAGAATAAAAAATATGAAAGAAATATATCTAAACGAAAGCTTTAGAAGTTTCGATCTATCATTTCGTTAATAGGGACGCTATATATATATACAGTGATGACAATTTGACAGATTGTATGAATTCATTCTCAAAGTCAATGGCAGTTTATTGCAACGAAACGAGAATATTGATCTTCTATGTCGCGCAATTCAGCTATAAATAAATTTTATCCAATGCGAGTAAGACTCCTATTCACCACATTATATTCTTTCGATGATAGTCGATCAATACTTATAAACCTTATAGTTTCTATGTCTCATAGGCTGTATTTTCTATTCACTAGTATTTGCTATATTTAATAAAAAAAAAAAAAAAAAAAAAAAAAAAAAAAAAAAAAAAAATTAAGTGCCCTACACATTCATGTCAAATAGACAAAATATATCGTCGATTTCATATATACGAGAGACATTGTTTCCTTGACTACATAGTGTATAGAGGCTCATTAAATAGTCCATGGCATCAATATGAAACGTAAAGCACAATAAATTATGAATTTGCATTCTAAATGATAAGAAAATTTTAAATCGTTATTCATTTTCAAGAATAACGAAAATATAAAAAAAAAGATGCGACGACATTTTTGCTGAGCCACTATAAGCATTTGATAAAAACGAATTTTTTCAAAACGATTTGAAATTGAAATTAAAAATATTTTCCTCGTAAAAATTGAAAGTAGATAGAAAAAGTTTACTGTGGTAGTAAACTATTTGCTGTCACATCAAATTACGTTAGCTAATATAGAGAGAGACAGCGAAAAAATTTTGTCAAAAAAGTTTGTAAATTTTAAAAAATTATGTTTATCAAACTTTTTCGCTGTCACAGCAAAAAAAATTTAGCTGTGGTTACTAATTTTGATAGATCCGATAGCTAACAAGCATCTGTAAACAATTCCTTTTTTTTCCGTGTAGAAAAAGTTTGTTGTCGCAGCGAATATATTTGCTGTCACGCATTAAATTACGTTAGCAAATATAGGGACAGCGAAAAAATTTTGTCAAAAAAGTTTGTAAATTTTAAAATTTTTTGTTTATCCCAGCAAACTTTTTCGTTGTCACAGCAAAAAAAAATTTAGCTGTGGTTACTAATTTTGATAGATTTGATAGCAAACAAGCATCTGTAAATAATTCCTTTTTTTCCGTGTAGAAAAAGTTTGTTGTCGCAGCGAATATATTTGCTGTCACGCATTAAATTACGTTAGCAAATATATAGAGACAGCGAACAAATTTGCTGTGGGGTGAAAAAAAGTTTTCTGCACGGAGAAAAATAGCTAAAATTTAGTTACCTTAGCTAATCCCAATTGCTATTATTATTATTGTTAACTAAAACAGATATTAGCTTTGACAGCTAATAAGTTTTGCTGTGGCAGCTAAATATTAGCTACCAAAACTAAAAATTCGCTATCCATAGAAAACTCATTTTGCTCCGTGTAAATTTTTAAAAAATTCATATTATCACAGCAAATTTTTTCGTTGTCATAGCTATGTTGACTAATTTTAATAGATCCGACAGCAAACATCAGTTAGCGTATTTCCTTTTTTTTTGTCTAAGACCAAACAATTTAGAGAATGAATTTTCAAAAACCAAAACATGATCCAAGCAACATTATTCGTTTTGGTATTTAAAAAATTTTATCTAAACTTGATCCATTATATTTTCTATTCAAGTTTTCAAATTCTCCGAAATTCTTCGAATTTGCGTTCAAAAATCTTTGTAAATGAAAAAGATGATTTTTAAGAAAAATTAATTTTATTTTCTTTAAAAAGAAATTTTACCTGATTGAAAATTGACAAAAATGTGAATCCGTTCCTTTCACAAAAGGAATCCAATTAAGATTCCCACGTTCTCGCAAATCGTGCGCGAAACTTGAGTTGTTCACTATTCAATTGTCATGTGCGTTCAAAGACACGAACACGCTTCACTTTTTGGTTCACTGCAAAATTTGCTTTACATTTAAAATCGTACCCTTGACCTTCCACTTTATATGAGAAATCATCCGCGGTAAAGTATTATTTTCCTATTTTTTTTTTTTTTGTTATATATAGTGTATCACACAAGAAACAACACTTTTTAAAAAAATAGCCGGGATTTTCAAATCTCGAGTCACGTGGCCATTATAAAAAGAGCGCGAAACACATGTGAATGCGTAGATCCATAAATTGTTAACAGAAACTTATAACAAATGGAAAATAATTCAAAAAAGCACTTCTATTTAGTTTCCAAAAAAATTTCCACTTTTCAGTTTTTTGACAAAAAACGTTTTATGTCAATTTTTGTATTCGTTAGAAATTTTGAAATATAAAACTTTTTGTTTGTTGCTCATTGAAAAATTGTTGGAGAACTTTTTTTTTTGTCTATATATTTTCAAAGGAAAATATTTCTTCACTTTTTATTCGTACCACTGTTTTTTTGAAAACAATTTTCAAAATGCTTTATTGTTTTTATTTGAAAAAATTGCACTATTTTTTTTTTTTTTTTAATCACTTATATTCGAAATTTAAATTGGAATATTTATTTATTTATTTTTTTTTAAATAAATTTTAAAGCGCGTGGCAATGACTGAGTGACGGACGTGAAATCGACGCACACCAGATTGTAGTCTGTAACTCAATGAAGTGCCGCTCTTGGTAGCGATACGTTTTGAGTTGGTGGGGGAGAAAGGTGATTGTCGTCATTGAAGTGGCGGGAGATGGCGTAGAAACCTCCTGCGTCTTTCTCGTAAGAGAGGTGGTTCCACGAGGGATATTAGTTTCAATCTTTTTTTTTTCTATTACTCTAAATTCTTCTAAAATACCTCTTTTTTTATTTTCCATTTATTTTTCCGTTTCGTAGGTATTTTTTTTTTTTTTTTTTTTGAAATAGTTATATACAAAGAATTTAGTATTTTCAATTGCAATTTTAATATTGAAAATTTCATTTTAAAAATATCAAATATTTTTTCGCGTTTTTCATTTCTGCGCGAAATCAGTTTTTTTTATTGTTTTTTTTTTATAGTATAGTTTTTTTTTTTTTTTTTTAAACAGCCGCAACTTGAATATTTAAAAACGCATCGATTGGCCTATTTACAAACTGCATTAACAATAAAATATTACAAAGTTATTGAAGTTTCAAAAATTGCATATTTATCATAGAAATAGAAACTGGAGTCAGTTCAAAATAAGCCAAACGACACAGTGGCGCCATCTACGAGGCACATTTTTGTTGCTGTTCAAAATGAGCCAAATGACATTGAAAGTGGCGCCACCTACGAGGCACAATTTTGTTGCCAAAAAGTGCAACAAAATTGTGCCTCGTAGGTGGCGCCACTTTCAATGTCATTTGGCTCATACGTAGATTAATTATTTATTAAGTGCGTTACTTATTTTGAACTCAGTTTTTTTTTTTTGTGTAAATTGAGAAATTTCGGTTAATTTTTCTCGTGTACAAATTTTAAGTTTCAAATTTTTCTTCTGTACAAATTAAAAAGATTCGTAAGTGCCATTATGTCGTCTCATGTTTGTACTATATATGCGATAATGGCATATATTTTTAATTTCATACGGTAGTTGTATAAAAATTTCCAAAAATAAAAAATCACTGCCAAATTTTAGTTATTTTTATTTTCACTACTAATTTTTTATTATTATAATTTTTGAAAATTTTCAGAATTCTTTTATTTTACATATTTTGAAATTTTGAAAATTTTTCAAAAATTATATTAGTGAAAATATATATATATAAATAATATACAAAGATACAACCGACAATATGGTTTTTGTTTCTCATTAAGAAACTAAGTTAAAAATGGTCACTTTCTTGAAATGAAATATTGTCACATATTAAATGAAAATGAAATTTAGAAAGATGGCTATTATTCTCGTCTACAATATAACAAAAAGTTATTGTATGATAAGATCAGACACATATTAGTGGGGGTTCAAAATTTTAATGACTTTTTTTTTCATTTTGAAAGTGAGACTCTCATATATATTTAGAATGGCTCCTGAAGAAAATTTATTTTTAATGCCTAGAATCATTAAGAGATCTATAAACTTTTATGTATATATATATATATATATATATATATATATATATATATGTATGTAATTAGAAAATTTATTACAAAGTTGCATCATTTTGGGGAATCAATTTATTTTTTTTTTTCAATTTAATTGTATAAGTGTTAATAATTAAATAGAATTAGTAAACAATTATTATTTATACAATTAGAAAAGTTAACTAAAAAATAATTTTTCAGTTATAACTTTTTTGTAATGGGAAATTTTTTTGATGGTGAAAAAACAAATTCTGATTTTTAAAATGTTTTTTGCATATATATATATATAGGTATATGAAATATGGAAGTGTGTCTGCGAGTCGTAAAACTGTGCTACCACGCAAAAATACTCTCCCTCGCGCGCAACCGAATGCGTTTATATTATAAATATACATACGGCTTTTCGCGATTTCGAAATACCTATGCGAACCGGGTATACGACCTTTATAAACACTCGTCTACACCGAGCGCTATATAGAAGGTCGAACACTATACAAATTGCAACCTTTAGATGTCACGATTATTAAAAATCTTCTTATATATACTCTCACCTTGATAATGTATAGAGAATTGTTATATATATTTTTCCTCAAACAATAATATAATTTGTTTCTTACAAATTAAATTTTCAAAATTTTGTACGGGGGTTTTTTTTTTTAAAACTACGAATATACTTTTTAATTAGAAATAATTAAGAACAAACCTCGATTCAATAAAATATTTTCTATTAACATTTAAGAAAATTATATTTTGTTTTATATATATATATTTTACATAAATAATTTATTTTCTTTTCCCTTATGCACACAAGTCTATATTTCAACAAAAAGAAAAAAAAAAATTTTCCCTCATTTTATATACTAACTTCCTTTATTAAACCTTTTCCAAGATCTATAACCACCTGAAGTAAGTCTACTTACTAATTCATTGATTCCAACTTTTGTACATTTAATATCCAAACGAATATTTAACCAAGTAACTGTGGAAAAAACCACCTCAGGTTCGAAACTGACATTAGTAATGCAATTGCGTGCAATTTTCTATCTATTATATTATTCGTTTAAAGTCGATAATACTTCCCATATATATATGTAAGGGTTCTATAACTTCGAAAGCGACGCTTGAATCTATATATTATTCTTTGAAATGATACTTTAAATTATATATAATATTAGGCGAAAAAATTTCCTTAGAAATTCATTATTTTTATTGCTAATAAATAGAAAAGAGATTTGAATTTCCCGCCAAAAAATTAAGCGAGTTGAGACAATGGACACCAAACCGATGCAAATTGTATCCGTACACTGACTTTTAACTTCTGAATTTATTAATGCTACCCAATCCTGAAATATACATTGGATTCTAATCTAACATGACTGTTAACTGTTAATAGAATTTGAATTGTTTCAAGTATTGATTTTGTTTATTGATATTTTTTCAAATAATTGTCTCATAATAAAATGTTAGAAAATAAAAAAGAATTCTGTGTGTCCGACTACAGAAAAAGAAAATTACAAGAAACTGCATAGTTACAAAAAGCAAAGTTTTGTTTAAAATTTGTTCTATTACAAATGAGAATATCTATGATTATCAGACTGGCATATCGTCGGCCATTTTTAAAGTAACTAATTTACTAGATAGATTTCTAGTTACTTTAGATATTATTAGGTTTAATACCAACTTAAAATATATGAAATTAAATAATTTTGTTTTTCTTCCAACCAATTTATTAATTAATTAATTGTATTTTTAACAAATTTATGTGATTTTTTTTTTTTGTCCTGAAAAATGTTTTCGATAACATGAAACGACTATATAAAATAGAGACTCGATCAAAGAGAAAAACACTCTGCTTGGTCGCAGAGAATCTTGATTTTTATGAAAGCAACGACAGTGAACGACAGCAACGACTTTTGGGTACCTAACAAAATCCGTTCTGTTCACATATATATATGCGAATCTGTCTTGTGGTGATGCGATAGTTGAGGATCCATTTCAGGGGGGGGGGTACAGTGATAAAATTGATGCGTAGATTCTGTAGGCACTTAGAAGTGCAAAGGGGTGAAGTAAGGGGATCACGAAGATCGTAAAATCTGGACGAAGTAGATTCACGGTGCTCTAAGATTGCGCTCGAAAACAGTGGAATATATATATATATATATATATACGTGGACGAATCGAGATCCCTCCACTTGTGCCAGAATTTACTCAATTCAACCTCACTAAAAACCGCAGTTTGCTTTTACAATAAAAAGTTGAATTCAAAATTTTTGACAAAATTCATTTACGAATTCTTTTGAAATACTATATTTTATTATTATACTTTTTAGCTGCACATAAAATTATGTTTTTGAAAAATAAAAAATAGTAGTAGTTTCATTAAAAAGAAAAAAAAAAAGTACCTGATTGAAAAATAATAACGAACTAATTATTAATATATTGAACTGGCAACAGTTATCGAAAACTTGAATTTTTTTTTTTTTTTTTTTTTTTTTCATAAAGCAAAAAAAAGAAATCGATGATTTCTATACAGAGAGCGTAATAAGTATTATTTCTTTATAATACTTCGAGACACAAGTACCGATTAGTAACTGGTTTCAGAGCCGAGGTTAAAAGAGTTCATCAAACAAAGTTATCTTTATAGATTTTTTTTTTTTTATTTTCAATTTTCAATTCTTTCAATAATTTCTTCAATTCAATTAAATCATTTTTTTTTCGAAAATATCAGTGTCGAATTTCCCTTTCATCTATTTTTCCCAAAAAATAATTTTTTTTTTTATCATATTATACAAAATAGAACTCTTTTCTTATTATGTATGTAAAAAAAAAAAAAGAGAAGATATTATGTTGTATGAAAAAAAAAGACGCGTATCTTTGCACCTTAATGAACTGCTGGTACATTAATGAAAAAAAGTAGAGAGAAAAAAAAAATTAAGGAATTAAATCCATGCTTACACATGCTCCTCGCTGCATTTATTAAGAATGAAATCACGTTGCAGAGAGCGGACAAATGCGGGAAGAGATATAATTGTCCATTTCTAACAATTAGGTAATTCAGTATGTTAGATTGATAAAACACGCAACGCAGCTCCGAGCTAATTATTGAGTTCAAACGCTCCGAGAAAATTGCACCTCTACCTATATAGTATATATATATATATCTGATTGACGTTTTAAATATATATTTTTTAAATATTTTCTCAACACAATTATAATATTGAATAGTAATAAACAAATTATTAATCGATCTATAAGAAATTGAAATTTTTCATAAATTATCGAAAAATATATATTTTTTTTCACTATTTCATTTGCACAATCAGATAAGGATGCAAAATAGATTTACTTTTTTATCCTCATTCATGTGCATATCTTTCCATCACTATATATAGAAGGTTTATATATATTTACATATATACCTTATCTTCATAAGGGGAAAAAATTACTATTTTAAATGTCATTCTATATTATTCTGTATATCAATATTACATCTGTCACAATCAGTTTATTTCATATTTTTATTTTATTTCTATATCTGCTCCATTTATTATCAGTTTTCTATAATTTCTATGTACACAAATTTAATGATTTTTAAATTAATTTTTTAATAACTTACTGGTACCGGTTAATATGGAACCAATTACTATGGTAACGGTTACTATATGGTACCAATTACTATGGTACCAGTTACTATATCGTACCCGTACCAGTTGCTATGGTACCAGTTACTATGATTCCGGTTACTATGGTGCCTGTTACTATGGTTCCGGTTACTATATGGTACCAGTTGCTATGATACCGGTTACTATGGTTCCGGTTACTATGGTACCGGTAACTGTGATACCGGTTACTATATGGTTCCGGTTACTATAGGGTTCCGGTTACTATAAAGTAGAGGTTACTATGGTAACCGTTACTATGGTACTGGTTACTACGGTACCAATTACTATGGTACCGATTACTATGGTACCGGTTACTATGGTACCAGTTGCTATGGTACTGGTTACTATATGATTCCGGTTACTATGGTCCCTGTTACTATGGTTCCGGTTACTATATGGTACCAGTTGCTATGGTACCAGTTACTATATGGTATTGGTAACTATGGTACCGGTTACTAGGGTTCAGGTACTATGGTACCGGTAACTGTGATACCGGTTACTATATGGTACAGGTTACTATATGGTTCCGGTTACTATAGGGTTCCGGTTACTATATGGTACCAGTTGCTATGGTACCGGTTACTATATGGTACCGGTTACTATGGTACCGGTTATTATGGTACCGGTTACTATAAGGTAGAGGTTACTATGGTATCGGTTACTATGTTACCGGTTACTATATGGTACCGGTTATTATGGTACCGGTTACTATATGGTATTAATTACTATGGTGCCGGATATTATATGGCACCAATTACTATGGTACCGGTTACTATATGGTACCGGTTACTATGGTACCCATTACCATGGTACCAGTTACTATGGCTCCCGTTACTATGGTACCAGTTGCTATGCTACTGGTTACTATGGTACTGGTTACTATGGTACTGGTTACTATGGTACTGGTTACTATGGTACTGGTTACTATGGTACTGATTACTACGTTACCGGTTACTATGTATCGGTTACTATGGTAACGGTTGCTATGGAAACGGTTTGTATGGTAATGGTTGTCATGGAAACGGAGGGACGGCCTTTTTTTGTAATCATTATCCTATAAAGATTATCCTAAAAAACATTAATATTAGATTGCAACAGATTAAGACATTAAAAAGAAAAATAGAAAATAAAAAAATTGAACTTTAGTTGAATTGAATTATGTTAATTAATAATTTAGTTTTCGTGTTAAAATAGAAGAGTATATTTCTTCTATATTATTAAATTAAGGATGATATCTATGATTTATATCAATATTTATACTTGATAGTGAACAGTATAAGAATCTGAAACGAGTTGCTCGTTGTATCCGCTTCGTGAGTGCAGATCGAAAAATCTTTGGACTTTATGCAGATCGGGTTACGGGACTGGTTCAAAAAGGCTATAGAATTTCGATGCCCGACATGTTTTAGTTTCTTCGCTCACGACAATCATGCGAAAAAGCATTATAATAACAAAACATTTGCCGAATGGAATTTCAAAAAAATCGATAGTCTATTCTCACACGAATATTTACTTCCTATATATATTCTAAATATGTGTAAAAACAACTATTTTCTATTAGATTGTTTTGTGGAATTACGCTCGTTTTATCTATATTACTATTTATTTTCCAAAAAAATAAACAATATTTTTAAAACGCAATTTTTTTTCCAATAAAGCTGTATTTTTCTTTTCCTTAATTATTCCTCTCTAAACAAAAAAAAAAAAAAAAAAGGTAAGACAAAAGTAAACAGAAATGCTAAATCAAAAAGAAGAACGTGAAATTACTTCTTTTGCCATTCTTATTCTCTTCTAGAATAAGTATGAAATCGTTTATTCTGAAGAGAAATATTCTTGGAATGGATAACATAAGAGGCAAATGTTAAATCGTTTATTTCACTGAATAGAAATAATGTTTTTGCATTGAATTTTCTTTTAAATAAAAATCAAATATGCGAAATGTGTTTTTTCTTTATATTATTATTTTTTTTTTTACATTTCTTTACAATTGATATTCTTAAAAAAAAATCTGAGCTCAAAATGAGTAACGTGTATGTACATTTTAAAGTGCAACACAAAAAATGTGCCTCGTAGGTGGCGCCACAATTCACTTATTTTGAATTGCAACAAAAATGAGTTCAGATTTTTTTCAAATAATTATTATAATGATTTTTTGTGATATATTTATAAAAATTATTTAAAATTTCTTCAACATTGTGGGAATTAATGACAAATTTTTTTTCATTTTACCATTGAAATATATATTTATATAAAGAAAACTTTCACTAAAATTTAGTTAACTTCTTTTCGTTTCACGTCTACTGAATAAGTGTGCAGTTTACCTCTTGGCGAAGGTCTCTATTAAACTCATTCCAGAACATATGTTCTGCATTGATATTCGCCAATTAAGTGTATTTCCTTTTCCACAAATGCTACTTATTACTTTGGTATTTTCTCATTTACAGTGCACCATGGAACAAGTTGCAGTGGGGATAAAATGAGTTAAGTGCGAGAAGGCAGAATGGAGAAGGAGTAAAAGAACACACGAAAGGCAAAAGAAGGTACGTGCAGAATCCTCTTACTAATTTTTCTTCTTTTCTTTTTTTTTTTTTTTTTTTTTTTTTTTTTTGTTGTTGTCCTCTTCCCCCATATTTAGCTTCTCACAAGCAGCTAGCGTGCAACTTCTCCAGATAAATATGTATTACAAACCGCGCGCTACATGTTTCTGTATGGCATTCGTTTGGAACGTTCGCCAAATTAGATTTACGAACCTGAATTCTTGCATATAGACATTGTATATTTGTATGCTTTTATACAATGTGAGTCAGAGGTTTATTTGTGAACTTCTTTCGGCTCGGCTTTTTTTTTTTGTTGATGAGGATATTAAGATACGTTCTTCTCGTTTAATCAAGAATAAAAACATAAACACAGTTGATCGGTTCTCGACACTATATATATATATATATATAGTTGGGGTGTTTCTTTTTTTTCTTCTTTTGATTATCCGTCGGCCATTGTGGTACGTTTTTTATTTATTTTTTTTTTTATTTTTAAATAAGTGGTACCTTCATTATGCAGCGCAAAATTAAATTACCCATACCAATCACCTTGCGGTTTTATCTTCACGGTCATTTGTCTCTGTCATATAAGAAAATGTCCACGCTTCTTATGGTTCCTAAATTCGGCGTGTTCGAGCCTTTAATGATATAACCTAAGAGGTTTGAGATAATATTAAATCATTTATATTTCACATAATAAAAATAATATTGTTTTTCTTCAACTTGCAAAATAATAAAACATGTCATTTAAATTCAAATTTGTATTTTAGGTTATGTTGCACTTATTGTATAGTTGCATTTACACTAGCAACAAAAGTCTTTAATGCCTAGGCAATAGAAAACGTTTCCATGACAATCGCTACCATAGTAACCGGTATCATATAGTAACCGGTACCATAGCAAACGGTATGGTACCATATAGCAACCGATACCATAGTAACTGGAACCATATAGTAACTGGTACCCCAGTTACCGGTAGCATATAGTAACCGGTACCATAGTAACCAGCACCATAATAACCGGTACCATAGTAACCAGCACCATAATAACCGGTACCATAGTAACCGGAACCATATAGTAACCGGTACCCCAGTTACCGGTACCTTATAGTAACCGGTACCATAGTAACCAGCACCATAATAACCGGTACCATAGTAACCAGCACCATAATAACCGGTACTATAGTAACCGGAACCATATAGTAACCGGTACCATAGAGTAACCGGAACTATAGCAACCAGTACCATAGTAACCGGAACCATGTATTAACCGGTACCATAGAGTAACCGGTACCATAGTAACCAGCACCATAATAACCGGTACCATAGTAACCGGAACCATATAGCAACCGGTACCATAGTAACCGAAACCATATAGTAACCGGTACCATAGTAACCGGAACCATATATTATCCGGTACCATAGAGTAACCGGTACCATAGTAACCAGCACCATAATAACCGGTACCATAGTAAACGGAACCATATAGCAACCGGTACCATAGTAACCGGAACCATATAGTAACCGGTACCATAGTAACCGGAACCATATAGTAGCCGGTACCATAGTAACCAGCACCATAATAACCGGTACCATAGTAACCGGTACCATACTAAAAGGAACCATATAGTAACCTGTACCCCAGTTACCGGTACCTTATAGTAACCGGTACCATAGAGTAACCGGAACTATAGCAAACGGTACCATAGTAACCGGAACCATATAGTAACCGGTACCATAGTAACCGGAACCATATAGTAACCGGAACCATATAGCAACCGGTACTATAGTAACCGGAACCATATAGTAACCGGTACCATAGTAACCAGCACCATAATAACCGGTACCATAGTAACCGGTACTATAGTAAATGGAACCATATAGTAACCTGTACCCCAGTTACCGGTACCTTATAGTAACCGGTACCATAGAGTAACCGGAACTATAGCAAACGGTACCATAGTAACCGGAACCATATAGTAACCGGTACCATAGTAACCGGAACCATATAGTAACCAGTACCCCAGTTACCGGTACCATATAGTAACCGGTACCATAGAGTAACCGGTACCATAGAGTAACCGGTACCATAGTAACTGGTACCGCAGTAACAGGTACCATAGCAATCGTTTCCATGACAACTACTACCAAAGAATGGAAGCGAAAGTGGAAATGTAAATTAAAAAACTGGTAGTAAAAATGGATTTACATAATTGACATCAAGAATAACAATAAGTTTTTAAAAAGTCTTTAATTTCGTGGTGCGATAAGGAGCGTTTGTCCCGTTCTTATATCGCCTCAGGAGATAAAATCTGAGTGTGTTTCTATAAAGTAAGAACCATAAAAGTGCCGCATGTTAAGGGTATTTGTGTGGGTGAAGATATGGGTAGCGGGGGAGGAATAGGCGGTGGTTAAAGGGGACCACAAGGTATATATAGTATAGAGGAGAAAGGAAGGATTACGAGAAAAAGGACGGAGTTAAATTGAGGGGTTGGGGGAAAGGAGAACTGGGAGCAATAACCGCGAGACTTTACGATAAAAGTTGTTTTACTACCCTTTTACAGTCTTTACCTTTGACCAAAACCCCTTTTCCTGTCGGCATCGAAGAGCTGTTGCGCGAGACAGCAAAGATTTCTTAAGTGTTCAAACAATATATATATATATGCAATAAATTCAAGTTTCTTGATCGACGAGATATGTTTTGAAAAAAAAACCCCTTGAAAAAAACATTTTTAAATACATTTAACTAATTCTAAACTGAAAACATAAATTTTATATTTCCAAAATTTATCCATATTTTTCGTAATTGAATTTTAACTTTTTACTTAAATATAGTTATAACTAGAAAGTAAAAAATAGAATATTGAACCGTTAATATAAAAGCGATAATGAATAATAAGTTGTACAGTTTGATTTAAATGTTAATTAGTATAAATTAGTAAATGACAGATGAGGCTAATTTCGGCGAAAATTTGTCTCTCCATGAAACAAATAGTCGCGGTTCCTAAAAATGACAAGGAAGTATTAAATTAGTGGTCTCATGTTTAAAAAAAAAATTTTCATTTTTTTTTGGTTAATTTTCGGGCTTTAATATTATTTATCACTTTTAATTATTATATATTTGTCACAATCAGTTGACGTAATAATCGATATTGTCACAGAACATATATAATATGAAAAAATGTTCATTTTTTCGTGTGGGGTCATTGATCTGCTTTCTTTTTTTTTTGCATTTTCATTATTTGCAACTATTAGAATAACAGACAATCGAAATTTCATTATTTTTTTGGCAAATTTCTCTGTTAAAATTTCAAAAAATTTGTTTCAAAAAAAAAAAAATCATGAATATAGAATAAAATTGTTTTTCATTTAAGAATTGTTTGACAATTATTTCTGAATTATGTATTTTGCAATATTTATTTTCGTTATCTACTATTTAAATACAATATTTCCAAATGTCAACTAGTTGTTATTTCAACATTTTTTTTTTTTAATAAACTAGTTTAAAATGTGTTAAAACTTTGTAAAATTCTGGGGTGCAATTATGTAATTTTATTTTGACTTTCACATCGACATTGACTTTCATAATAACTTTCACTTTCACTTTCACTTTCACTTTTATTTTCATTTTCATTTTCACTTTTATTTTAAAATTTACTGAAATATAATTTTTAATTGAATTTCAGTAAAAGTGAATGTAAAAATCAAAGTCAAAATAAAAAGTTAAAGATTTATTTATCAAATATTCAAGAAACCATTAACAAATTGAATATATATGTCTGACTTGGCTCTGTATCTACTTAAAGACTGTATTTTCGAAAAAAAAATTATTTCTCGAATATTTGCGTGGATTTTATATATATATATATATCTTTTATCTAATTTCACTTATACATTCTTTATAAGCTTCAAATATCCTCAAATGTAGAATTTACTTCCCTCGTGATATTATTTTCTCCATTTTAAAACATATTATATATGCAGAGCGAAATAAACATTTTATCGATTCCTTCTTTTCGCGGGATAAAGTTTCTGTCAAACGTGTTATTTGAAACGAGTTCGGTAACAAGTATACCGTCATAACGCATCAATTGCGGTCACTGAGAATAAAGTTGTGACCAGCAACTTTGTATGAAACGCAACAAAATTAATATATTATAAAATCGAAATCTTACATTAAAAAAAAAAAAAAAAAAAAAAAAAAAAAACCGCAACGCGTCACATATGATTATTAAATTAGTTTTCATTGTAACAACAATTCTTTTTAATTACCTGAAAATTTTGTAATATTATTTATACCAAAAAAAATTTTTTAAAAATGATTTTAAAATTTCGACAATAATAATTTCGTTTAATTTTCCTTAAAAAATTGAAAAAAAAAATACGCTGAGAACAATTTTGCCGCACATTTTTTTTTTTTTTTTTTTGATTTACATATATTTGAAGGGCGTTATTACTTGAAACAACTTTAAAAACTTTGCCCATTTTTTCTCAACGTGAATTTCTTATACAATTTAATTTTTTCTTCGAAGATTCTTGAGTTGTAAAAAAATTTATGCATACACACACATACAAAAACAATCTCATCTGACAGGATTATGCATGTGCATTCATATGTGTGAATACCTTGGTATCGTGTCGTCATCCATTACATGCAACGAACGCATTCGCAGATTTCGTGACTTCGATCACGTAAGGGCTAAATATATATCTGCAAATTGCTTCGTGTCTTGGAACAAAGTATATACTGCACTTATGTTCACTTAACAAAATTGTTTAATTGACTGCATTTGGATATAATTTATATTAAAAAAAAAAAAAATTTATATACGAATGTTACATTTAAAAAAAATGCAAAAAAATTATTTTATCAGCAAAAAAACTGTTTTTTAGAAACTAAATTTTAAAGAAAAAAAAAAATGTTTATAAGAACAGGATATTAGAGAATATATTTAATGTCAACCTTCTCGTTAAATATGTATATGTATCGGTAAATTTATCATGCAATAATGATAAAAAGTATATTGACGTATATAACGAGTTTGTTTTGTTCGCTTAGAAAGAGAGATAGAAAGAAAACATAACTTACATAGTATTAATAATTTTTTCAATAATTATTTTAGTGCAAAATATAAAATTTTGCAAATTTGAATAAAATTTCCAACTCCTGAATAATAATAATAATAATTTTTTCATTTGAATTAAAACTTTTTTTGAAAATTAAATTACAATTTATTAATTAAGAACAAAGTCCATTTGCCATTGTTGAATAGTAATAGGAAATTTGAGACGTCACGTCGCGACAATGCGTACCTGATGTAAGTACACGTGCATAAGGCTAAAAGTGCACACAAGATTCTCTATTTACGCATGCGTATGCGAACGAACAAGCGCAATCCCATAAAGTGGTCGTATGTTTTGTCGACGTCTCGAGTATGTTGACAATTTAAAACCAGTAGCGAATATATCGATTAATTCCATTCAATATGAGAATTTATACAATTATACCGCAATTTTTAATTTTAATGAAACGAATCACATAACCTCAAAGTAAAAAGTAATTTTTAAATATATTTTTATTTTAAAATTATGTTTACATTAAAAAAAAGTCTCTTATTTTGATTCGCAGCAAAAATGAGTCAAGTAGATGGCGCCACGTTCTATATCGTTTAGCATTGGCTGATTTTGAATCACAAAAAAAATGAGCCAACGCTAAACGATATAGAACGTGGCGCCACCTACTTGACTCATTTTTGCTGCGAATCGGTTGGATCATTTTGAGCCCGGGTTTTTACTACGTGTCATATTATTACCAAAAGTTATTTTAAAATCGCACAAATTTAATTTTACATTTGTTAGAAATTATTTTAAAAAATATATTTTTTCAAATTACATACCATTACGTGGACAATGAAGAAATAGCAAATCTAAAACAAAAAATGTAACATTTAAAAATCCATTTTTAATTATCTGCGTGGGAATTGTAATACTTAGAAATTCATTTATTCCATTAAACTATACAATATCGTCATTGAATAATGAATCGGACTTTACTACTTTTTTAACATTTAGCTATTTTCCATTGTAAAATTTAATTCAGTTTCAATTTTTTTTTTTTTTTTTTTTTTTTTTTTTTTTTATTTTTATAAAAGCCACTCCGTTCCTGAAATGAGAGTCAGGGAATTGAAACGATTCAGTCTTTCATTTCTGCTTCGTCTGATTCTTCGCTGCTGTTTCTTCCCGACTCATGTGTCTTACCACGTACAAAGTAGCAATCCTGAATCGCATACCATCTATCTTTCTCGCAGCAATACATAACGGCCATGCTCGCACTCAAGACCGAATATTCAACACAATGAATAAAAAAAAAAAAACACGTCCTCAAGTCAAGATAATTTTTCTGACACGCACCATCGTTTCATCTTCCAATATCTTCTCCGCAATCACCATTTTCGTCATTTTTTTACCCAAAAAAAAATGATAATTCCTCTTTCATTTTTTTTTACTGTATTTTACAATTTCAAGTGGAATTTTAATGTAGATATTAAATGAATACGATTTTTAAATAAATCATTACAAATGCTAATAATTAACAACTACACCATTAATTAAAACTAATTAGAAAATTAGAACTAATTATAATTTTATTATTAATTTTGTAACTAGACAGAAAAAAAAGAAAACACAATCGAATTAAAAATCTCCTATTATATTAAAATGTTTAATTTGTCGTCCACGTGACATCACTTGGTCAAGAATTTTGGTTTTTCAATCATTTATGTACAGATATGATTTAAAATTAAAATTTACACATGTATTTAACATTGGTGAATATACTCAGGGTTGGACAGTTCGCTTTTCTTAAAAATAAAAACACTAGCGCCATCTATGCACGGAAGTGGCGAAGCTCCTCGTAGTGAAGCCTAACTTTTTGTGTCATTACATTTTTGGAGGATCAAAAGTAGCGTCTGCTGTGACGTCGGTGCATTTGTATGAACGAGAAAAGTTTTGTGAGCGATGTGATTAAACATAAAAAATGAATAAAGAAAAACAAGAAATCGTCAAGATAAGTTTATTGCATGTATTGTAGGGTTTATGATTGAAGAAAAAATGAAATGTACAATCAAATTACGAAACATGTCTGGTTATGGTTAGCACAATTCGAAAATGTTACTTCTACTTAGGATTAGACACTTTATACACTCAGGGTTAGACACTTTTTTAATTATGAATTTGACACAATTTATAAATAAATATAAAATAAATTTTTTTTTAGCAATTTACATGTAAAATGCGGCTAAATTTCAATTCTCATCAAAAAATATTCATTTTTTTAAAAATTTATCGTAATTTAAAATTTTTTTTTTAAACATCTCCTATTATAATAAAATATTTAATTTGTCGTCCACGTGACGTCACTTGGTCAAGAATTTTGGTTTTCACATAGTTTTTTTTAATCATTTATATACAGATATGATTCAAAAATAAAATTTACACATAGATTAAACATTAGGGAATATACTCAGGGTTGGACAGTTCGCTTTTCTTAAAAGAAAAACACTAGCGCCATCTACGCACGGAAGTGGCGAAGCTCCTCGTAGTGAAACCTAACTTTTTGTGTCATTACATTTTTGGAGGATTAAAAGTAACGTCTGCTGTGACTTCGGTGCATTTGTATAAGGAACGAAAAAAGTTTTGTGAGCGATGTGATTAAACATAAAAAATGAATAAAGAAAAATTTGTTATTTTGTTTTGGCGATGTATGGATGATTAAAATTAGATTTGACAATTCCTTTTTCTCCTTCTATCAACTACTCAATTATCCAATTGACAAATTATAAAAAGCGATTTTATCTTACGGTAATAATAATATAACACTATAATATAATTTGAATTCAACATAAATTAATTTAATATATATATATATATATATATATATATATATATATATATATATATATATATATATATATATATATATATATATATATATAGGAAATAGCGCTGTTGCAGTATAGTAAAATGATCGTACTGGACCGCTTTGATGTATGCTGCAATATCAGATATCAAAGCTGGACCAAAAATCAACTGATAATACACGAGGGATTCAAGAGCACTTCCTGTGTTACTATTTCATCTGTACAGAGCATACTCAGAGATAACTGTATATCGTATCAGTATGTTGCATAATCACAATCTTTCCATTTTCTTTATTAAAACAAAGTGTCTCCAGAATTTAACTCTTAAAAGAATATTCGCTTATACAAAAAGTCGAAACAAAAATTTATCCAAGAAAAAAAGTTCAATTGACCGAATTTTAATTTGTACGAATCCAGAGAGCACGTAAGCTTGCTGCAACCTTACGGCAAGCTTTCCGCGCAATATCGCACGGCAAACTTACCGCAAGCTTACTGCAAGCTTGAAAACCTTAGCAACCGTCGCTAAGGGAAAAAAATCCTTAACAATCGTTGCTAGACAAAAAAAAGGTCAAAAATAGGCAAAATGACCCGAAATTGGGGGGGGGAGGGGGCTGTACGCCAAAGCGAAACTTATAAAGCTTTCGGACCTGGGCCACAAAACACTAAAAATTCTGCACAAATAAAAATGTTGAAAGAAAAAAATTTGGACTTTTTTTCTTAAATATTATGATCCGGATATTTTTGATTTGGACTTTTTTTTGTTTCATTAATCATCTAATAAAAGCAATGCAAAAAAATTTTTTCTCTATTTTTAAATACATCTATTTATTTAAAATTAATTTGTTTTAAAAACAAATTTGCGATTAATATTGTAATAATAAATTTTTTTTTTTTTTGTGCAAATGACGCATTGGAAAAATGTATTCTTATATTTTTCCACATTTATTTTCATTTCGATATGTAGAGGGAAGTTTATACATATTTTAAATCACAGCAGCGAGCTAATTGAAGAACTCGGTCTCATTTTTAAATAAAATCTGCTTCTAAATTAACGTTGGCCTTTTGTATTCGATTCGGTTAAATTGGTCTCATCGCGCACACAGCCTATATCTTTGTATCGACTTGAAGACTTGAAGTAATATGAAACGTGCGCTTCTTTTGAAAATTGCTACATTGACCTCGAAAAGATATTTTTATTAAAAAAAAAAAAAATGAAAATGAAAATGTAATTTAAAAAAAAAAAGATGAATTACAACATAAAAAATAGAATTTTTGTTTTTTGAAATGATAATCAAACTTGGATCATTATACATTTTAGGAACCAAACAGTTGTTTAATGGAGTAAGATATTATCTTGTATTTTTTGTGTCTTGTTGTTGTTTTGTTTTTTTCTCTCCAAGACCGCAATCGATGCCTCTCTCACTAAAATGTTGATCGTGAAAGATTTGATCTCGAGGGAAAAAGAATTATTCGAACAACACTTTGTGCAAAATTATATGTACACCTACATTTCGAATTTATATTTCACTGTGTAGTGTGTGCAACTTACAAACGTACAAACATGATATCATATGTTTTTTTTTTTCTTCTTGGTATCAAGATATGAACTCGTAATTGCTACTATATCCGAATGCTGATGTTACCGACTTATTTCGATTAATAGAGCGAATCTCCATCCGGGTAATTTTTATTTATTGCAAAAATTTTTAATTATTGATTTGACTATTGTTGAGTAGTTTAATTGTCAATGAATCGTGACATTAAATGAAACAATTATAATCTTTTACTTGACTGCAATATACTATTCAAGTATAAATATTTACTTGAATCAATAAATTTTTATTTAAACTGAATTATTTAAACTAAAAGAGAAAAATTTTTGACTTATTTTTGTTGTAGTTCAAAGTAAGCGAAAGTGGCGCCACCTACGAGGCACATTTTTATTGCACTTCAAAATGAAAATGTTAAAAATTTTTGATTCTTTTAAATATCTTCTTTTGACTCTACTTTTTCAGTCATAGGAAAAAAGTGAACAATGAAGCTGACGAAATTTTGTGGATATATTTCAAATTAAATATTTACAAAACCTACAATGTTATAATACTTAGTAATTCTTAAGTTTCTTTTTTCACATCTCATTCTAAAAATATTTACTATTGTTAATAATTATTTCCCTTTTTTTTTTGTTTTATTTATTATTTACTTAAAAATTAGTCCTTTATTTCTTTATGGAAAAGATTTTTTTTTTTTTTTGGAAAAAATTTGCACTTTTGTTGCGTTATGTAATTACAGGGAAATAAGAGTATTGTACTAATTGTATATTACCTTTAAATTGTTTATTCCCGTACTCAACAGGTGCATTTCTTTATGATTACTGGTGGTAGATAAAGAAAGAGAAAATGCACCTGCACTAAATAATTCTGTAACATGCATTTACATTAGAATATATAACTCAAATTTTGCCCTTTGCGTTGATTGGAATATATTTAAAGTAAAATATATTTCGAAAATTATATTTCTTATTGTTAACATTTTATAAAAATATTACACACTTTCCAAAAGGGAATTTTATTGTAAGTATAAATAATCTTTAATAAAAACGTTAAAAAACAAAAAAAAATTATAATAGAGATAATAACTTGAGACACATTATCTAATGTTTTAGCAAAGAAAATAATATGTGGACAAGTGTTAAGCATGACTTAATCTGTTTCATTAAACTAGAACAACCTATATATTTGTCTGATATGTAAGTGGAACAATATTCAAGTTGCAATATATGAAGATGAATTTTTATTTGATCTACATATAAAGATTGCTACAAAAATATTATCAAAATTAAATTTTATTTATTTCATGTTTCCAAATCTCTGTTGTTTGCATTTATTGATGAAATTTTGATAAATTAATTTCTATTAAAAATAATTCTTAACCCAAATAGGCCTAAGCAGAATGAAATCTCTAATTTGAAATCTTAAGCTTTTACATGAGAGAGAAAAGAATAAAAGATATTTCTATATTCTTTTTTCATCTCTCATGTAAAAGCTTAAGATTTACGATTAGAAATTTCATTCTGCTTAGGCCTTATCCTAGTACCTAACCTAACCTAACCTAACCTAACCTAACCTAACCTAACCTAACCTAACCTAACCTAACCTAACCTAACCTAACCTAACCTAACCTAACCTAACGTAACCTGACCTAATTTAACCTAACCTAACCTAGTTCCAGTGCCTTGAAATGAAGCATCGAAAATCTTTTTATAAAATGATTTTAATTGGAACATTTTTTTTGGGGGGAGATTATTATCATACAAAGAAAATATGACGTCTCTCCCAAAAAAAAAGGAAAAGATTTATCATAATAAATTATTAATGAAAGATCAATGAAGCCTTCAATGTAAGAGCATAAATTCGATTTTTCATGTTGTTGATTTCTGAAATTTTTTGAACCTGACGGTTGTAGAAACCTGATATCCTTCATGTCGTGGTCAGTTGATCAGTTTCTCTTTCATCAAGTTTTGCCGCATAAGATTTGAAATGAATTTTCGAATCATAAAATTATATATATTTTGTATGTCTCTTTATTCTATGAATTTTTTTTTTTTTTTTTTTTTTTTTGGTAACAATCTCCTGATGTATTTTAATAAATAGAAGAAGAAAAAAAAAGTTGTATATGCTTATATAAATTGATAAGAAAGCTATATACTTCAAGGTTGTTTGATGGCATTTTGATAAGAAAATAGAAAATGAATCGTTGACAGAGAGAGCAAAAGACATATGATTTTCGTTAGAGCTATATTTGTGCGCGAAATTGTTTTCTTTTTAACAGAATAATTAATATGGTAATAAAATTTCAGTGAAGATATATATAAAAACATGTTATCAAAATCTTGCTCGGATAATTATATACATTTACTATAAATCCAATTAATCGGGGGGAAAAAAAATTTTTTTTTATTAAAAAAATACATTCTGTATTTTATTTTTAAATTATTTATTTTTCAATTTCTCGATTAATTTCAATATTTAGTATTCAACAATTCTTTCTACTGTAAATTTATTTATGAAAAAAATAATTATTTTCTAAAAACAAATTCTGCTAAGGTATCGTTTACTCCCATGGTAACGGTTGCTATTGTAACGGTTGCTATTGTCAAGTAGGTGGCGCCACCTCATTTTAAATTGCAAACAAAAATGTGCCTCGTAGGTGGCGCCACGTTCTATGTCGTTTATTTTGAACTGCAACAAAAATGAGTCTTTGAGTCTCACTTAAAAAGTGATGAATACATTTTTGCTTATTAAAAAATAAAGCCACGATTCGACTTTTAAATATAAAATTGCCATTCTAAATACTATTTTAGTCGAAAATACTTAGTTTTCGGGGAAAAAAAATATACCTAAAAAATTAATATATTTTGAAAAAAAATGGGACATGCCCCACATGCCTTCAATTCATAATTTTAATTGAATTTATTTCTGTAATTAAAATCAATCGATTGACCTACATTAGTACAACATTCTCGATAGTTTATTTATGAACATTTTCAAGCTATATTATAAATAAAGTTTTTTTTTTTTTTTTTTTTTTTTTGGAGTTAAAAAATTTGAATATTATCAAACTATATATGAATTTTATTTTTCCATTATTTGAACAGTTGGAAACGAACAGTTTTTGAAATATACAATGTCACTTACAAGGTGAAATGAAAATAAACTTTTAAAAAAAATTTTTTTTTTAATATATTATAAATAATTTCTTATGAATGAGATAATTTTTAAATATTTTTTCTTCTGTCATTAAAAGAAAATGAAATTAATCATTCTCATTTTTTAATGACATTGATTGTAACAATTTATCTGCATCTCGCGCGCTGATAAAATTAAATCCGAATTTGTAACAAAGTACGAGTTTTATTATTTGTATGATATATAATTTCATTTCAAAAATAGAAATTCAATTATCTTATCAACATTTTCATTAGATAATTGAGTTCTAAATAAATATTTTTATTAATTAGTTTTGAAAGTCGATTATATTTTTTAACAATGTATTTTAATTATGTTAATATGTTCTTGAATTTAGAACAAAGAAAAAAAAAATTTTTTTTTGAAATTCAGAAAAATGTGAAATCTTAATTGAAAATATACGGGACATCAAAATGAAGTCATATAAAGTGTTGGTATAGAGAAAGTTGTTGCAAATCTAATAGTGGAATGATTAACTTTTACAGACCGATTAAGAGTTTGCTACAAATTCCAAACAGACGATTGAGCTCCTGTTTGAAAACATAATTTATTACACTTCTTGTATCTTTGTGATAAATGATAGTCACTCAACTAAAATGTTTCAATTCCAACGACGTGCTTACATTTTTTTTTTTTTTTTAATTATTAAAAATTCCACACACTATTAATCATATTTATTTAAAATAAAAGATGTTGCAAGCAGATTGTTTTCTTTTTAATACAAAATATCAGAAATAAAATTCAAAAATATTGGTGACTTTTGATAGTACTTTTTTTGTCGCATAAATTTTTTTTTTTTTTTAAATTTCGCTAAGAAAATTTTATATTTTCATTCGTTTTAAATTGATTCAAACTTATTTAGAATATCAATACTGAAAAAAAGGAAAAAACTTCTCTTTTTTCAAAAACACACTTTCCAGACAGAGTATCGTATTTTCATGCTTAAATTTAAATTTAACAGTTTCGCAAAAGCACACTGACACTTCACTTCATGTAAAGGCAATATCAAACGTAGCGATCATTCATCCATATGTAAACGAGAATTATTCGAAAAAAAAAAAAATTCCCCCCTCAAATAAATTTAAAATATCGAAAAACACTTTTGAAAAATTCATTAATTATTTTAAGAAATGAGATAAATTCTTCTTACCGAAAATTTTTTTTTTTTTTCCATCCCAAGAGAAATTGATCCCAAATAAGTACTGTACTGGTATAATTATTCACAATTTTAAAAATTCACAATTTTATTATTGAAAAAATTTTTCCAATATCCATATTATAAAAAAAAAAAAAAAACGCACATGTTTCATGTTATTAATCGCACGTAAAACTAACCTCGTGCAGCAGCACGAATAGTGAGCGACAAACTGGATTCCGTAGAAGCCTTCCTGAAATTATTTTGATGACTTTCTAACGTGACTGTACAGGTTTGTGCAGCATTATAACCGCAATTTGCCCGTTTACTGTACAGTCAATACAGAAAGTTAATTCACGATACGACCAAGAAACCTTCTATACTAAGTGATACGCGATAGTCCCCCTTTCTCTCTCCCCTCACAAAAGCGAGATTTTTTATCAAAATAAAAAAAAAAAAATTATTTCAAGTTACTCTTCCAAATAACTTCATTCCACTATTTTTTTTTTTTCATCATTATTTGCACATTTTTCGGGGTGTTATTTTAGGAAAAAACTATAAAGAATAAAATTTATTGCCTATTTTCTTCTTTTTAAAAAAAAAATAAAAATCTTTTTTATTATATATAAAATATAATATTTAAATATATTGGAAAAAATCCGTTATTTAACTATTATCAAATAAATATATTTAATTGAATCAAATAATTTTCTTTTTCAATTAAATAAACTTTATTTCTATATTTGCAAAAAATACCATTTAATTGATTCAAATAATAATTATTGGATACAAATAAATATTTACATGATAATTCCCACTTGGAAAGATTCCCTGGAAAGTGCCCCCTGGGGGTTCTATCAGAATTCCGCCGGAACTTCCAACGTAATTCCGTCGGAATTCCATAGGAGTTCCAAAGAATTTCCTATGGGATTCCGATTAATTTTTTTTCCAAAATTTTTAGACTCCTAATTTCGAACTAATTCCGTAGGAATTAGGACTCTAAAAATTTTGAAATCCCATCGGAATCCCATCAGAATCCCATCAGAAATTCTTTGGAACTCCGATGGAATTCCGACGGAATTACGTTGGATGTTCCGGCGGATTAATTAATTTTTTTCCAAATTTTTAGAGTCCTAATTCCGTCGAAAGTAGTACTCTAAAAATTTTGGAATCCCATCGGAAATTCTTTGGAACTCCGATGGAATTCCGACGTAATTACGTTGGAAGTTCCGGCGGATTAATTAATTTTTTTTCCAAATTTTTAGTGTCCTAATTCCGTCGGAATTAGGACTCTAAATATTTTGGAATCCCATCGGAATCCCATAGGAAATTCTTTGGAACTCCGATGGAATTCCGACGGAATTACGTTGGAAGTTCCGGTGGATTAATTAATTTTTTTTCCAAATTTTTAGAGTCCTAATTCCGTCGAAAGTAGTACTCTAAAAATTTTAGAATCCCATCGGAATCCCATCGGAAGTTCTTTGGAATTCCGACGGAATTACGTTGGAAGTTCCAGTGGAATTCTGATAGAACCTCCAGGGGGCATTTTCCGGGGAATCATTCCAAGTGGGAATAGTCAAGTAATTATTTGAATCAAATAAATTTTTTTTCAATGTACACCCAGAAAAAATATTTCTTTGATTCAAATAAATCAATTTTTTTTATTTAAAGAAATCAATTTTTTTGATTCAAAGAAATAAATTTTTTTGATTCAAAGAAATCAATTTCATTTATTTGAAGAAATCAATTTTTTTGACAAATTTTTCTTTGATACAAAAGAAAATTTATTTATTTCAAATAAATTATCTTTAATTCAAAACAAAATTAATGTTTGGTTTAAAAAAAAAATTTTTATTTAATTCAAATAAATGTTTCTTTAACTCTTTTTTAATGTTAGAAATTTGTTTTTTAATTTAATGCACAAATTCACTATATTGTTACGTAAACTAAGTAATAAGGAGATTATTTTTTTTTTTTATATTAAAATTTCTCATATTCTAGAATTTTTAACACAATTTATAAATTATTTTAGAGATTGTAAATTACAAGCAAGAATAAAATTTACTGTTTACTCTTTTCCGCCCACGAATTTCTTGGCGTGCTATTAAAATTCTTTACATATTCGATTTTTTTTTTTATTGAATATTGAAAAATAAATAAAAATTCTGTTTGTTAAATAAATTCTTTTATTATTAAAAAAAAAATTGATTTTATATGAAATTAATGAAAAAAATTTGTAGAATTAATGTAGACACATATGTTGTCGGTCAATTACCGGTTCTTCTTGACGATCATAATTATTTAGTATATACATATCGTCTGCAAAAAATTAAGAGAGAACCCTTTACCTGCACTTTGAAGGAAATTATATAATAATTTTTTCAATATTACGATCATGAGAACAAGTTTTAATAAAACAGATAAAAAAAAAAAAATGGTATCAGTAAAATAAAATTTCTATAATAAAATACAGTGTAAAAATTTCTGAAAGAAATGAAAAAATATTTTTTTTTTTATTTTATTTTTTGTTATAAAATATCAAGTTCCAGATTAGTGTGTAGAAATCAGGGGTCAGCGTTGGTTATTTTGAGCAGTTTCCAAAAATTTGCAGTCTCTAATGTTAGTCAGTGTGGGATCGCGTGATAGTAAATCCGTCATTAAAAATTCTTTTTCGCGCCGTATAGCTACAAATCATCAATGCAACCATTGTGAGGCAAAGTTTTGTTTTCCAAAAAATTCTCGGCGCCTTCATTTATCAATTCAACGCCTTTGTTTATTTTCTTTTAGACACTTTTTAAAAACCAATTTACAATATAACAATGTTTAAAAACGAAAAATAAAAGCGAACAAATTTTATCTTTTTTCTTTATAAAAAAAAGGATTTTTTTAAAAAAAATTACCTGAAACAGCGATTTACTAGAATAGCGAAATATTTAACTGAAATATATATATAAAACTTTTGCTACTATTATAAAATATTTAGCTGTTTTAGGTAAATTTTTTTTTTTTTTTTTTTAGAAGTGAAATATTGTAATTTTTAATGGGTGAGTCTCCCATTGAAATTGTGATACTAATTGAATGATTGCTGGTCAATTTGATTCACAGTGGATTTTGATCTAATTATAAAATGGAGAATATAATTTTTAAAAAATCCTTTTTCTCGCACCTCTCAATTATTATTTTTTTTTTTTTCACGACTATTATCATTGAAACTAATCCAAGATATAGATATTGAATGAGTTTCAACGCCTGCAGGGTGGCCCGAAAAACCGGTTCCCTTTAATGACAGACTATTCTGCATCCGCTGTGCGCGGATTTTAATGTGGTTTTTTGGATTCAATAACCGCACTAAGAGTATGGTGTTTCGTTTCTCATATACCTTTTGTATTCTATACTTGCTACTGTACTTGCAAATGAATTAAATTTTCTTCCTTTTTGATTTCTTCATCATTTTTTATTATCTTCTTCTTTCCTCTAAATATTTTCTATACATAAAAAAAAATCTTTAATTCAAAGAAATTGATTTTTTTGATTCAAAGAAATCAATTACTTTGACAAATTTTTTTTTATGATATACAAAAAGAAAATTTATTTGTTTCAAATAAATTATCTTTTGATTCAAAAAAAATTATCTTCGTTTCAAAGAAATTTTTTTATAATAACTAAATATTATAATTATCAAGGAAAAATTTACATTATTTTTCACATTTATTGCGTTTGTAAAATTGGTCTTAATTTTTAAAAATAAATAAAAAAAAAAAAAAATTACTTGTGTTTTTCTTATTAAAAAGTTAATAACTATTGTCTCGATATTATTTGCATATGAATTGTACATAATAATTTGTTCTCCTTGAATTTATGTTTGGAATTAATTTAAATACTGAAAATTCTATGTTAAATATAATTATTATCATTTATAATTTGAATAGAAGAAAAATTTCTATTTAAAATATTGTAACATTGTTTTTTTTTTAAACTCTATGTAACATATATACATTATATTATTCATTGTAGGCAGGTTGAAACAGGTGTTTAAAATATGTGAGCGTATAAACCTGTTTATTTAGTGAAACGAAACCGATGTTTGGCGCCCTCTCAATGTTGAGATCAGAAAACTCGTTAAGCAAACATTCAAATGATAAGTAGTTTCAAGTATTATGTTTCAATATTCTATCATGTTATCATAAATATTTTTTATTAGCTGTAAAAAAGTATAACATCTTATTTTTTGTTTATTTAATTTAGTAATTTTTATTCTTATTTCGAAATATTAATTTTTTTTTACTTTTTTTTTGACTTTATTAATTTTTGTTAATTCCATTTAGTAATTTTTATTTGAAAATTTTTTTTATAAATATTTATAAATATAAATAAATAAATGTAAATATTAATAAATATTTTAAAATAATTAATTTTAAGAAATAAGGATAAATAATATTTACCGGCCATGTGAAATAAAATATTACCAACTGAAATTTTCAGATTGTGAATAAATTACAGTTGAATACAGTGGGAATCTTATTTACCGACGCCTCTTGGTTAAATCATCTCCGTTCAAGTAGTTTCAAGTGCTTGTCTCTAGGTTCGCCACCTACACACTATGTCAACCACTTTCCACCCTTCGTCATTATTTTACATTCAAATAAGAGTGACTTTCCCTATATTTATTATCAAAAATAATTTTTAGGGTGTAAAAAGTAGTCTCTTAATAATAGACATAACAAAATTAAAAGAATGCATTTATAATATTATGTATATTGCAAAATTAATTTTTTTTTTGCAGAGAATAAAAATTATAAATAAAAAATGTATATATATATTGTCTCAGTAAAACAGTAATTTTTTTAATTGAAATAAAAACAATATTGTCTGACTAAAACCGACTTTTACTACTGGTAATAAAAATTTTTTTTCCTTGACTATGGGAAATTTGTAGTATTAAATTAATGTATCTAGAAATGAAAAAATTTTTTCTGTTGTCTGACTGAAATATACTTTTACTACTGATAATATAATTGAAATATATTTTCTGTCTGACCATAGTAAAAATATACTACTTTATCTACTGAATTATTATTTTTCTTTACAATTTCAATATTTTGAAATTATGTCGTCTGACTAAAACCTAATTTTTCTACTTTACTTTACTAAAATTATAACGTAAAAAATCATCAATATCATTAAAACTTTAATTTTAAAATTGAAAAAGTTTAAAAATAAATTTGCCCGACTAAAAAAAGTTTTTACTACTGATATTAAAATTTTTTGAAAAAAATTGTAATTCAGTGTCTGACTATTACATATTTATTTTCATTATTCAAAAAACTGTTTTATCATCAGTCGGTACGGTAGATTTCTATGTCGGTAATTTTTTATATTTTCATTTGGGGTTGTTCACAAAATACGTAACGCTTCCAGGGGGAAAGGGGGGGTCAAGCTATTTGTTACGGACAGACAAAAAAATGGCGCTAATGTATGTAACTAAGTGTTACATAGAGGGAGAGGGGTGGGTTAAAATTTTCAAAAAAAGCGTTACATATTTTGTAAACAGCCCTATTTTTCAAAAAACTGTTTTATCATCAGTCAGTAATGTAGATTTCTATATCGGTAATTTTTGTATTTTTATTTTTCAAAAAACTGTTTTACCATCAGTTGGTATTATAGATTTTTGTGACGGTATTTTTTTATATTTTCAGTTTTTCGGTCTCTTAAAATCCAATGTACTAGGGTTTCACTGCAGTTTCATCATTGCAATAATTTAAACCAATGGCTGACTAAGACAAAATTTTACTACTGATATTAAAAGTAAAAAAAAAAATTCTGTCTGACCATGGCAGATTTATACTACTCAATTAGTGATTCTAATAATAATTTGTCATAATTTTCAGTCTAATACAAACTTTTACTATTGATAATAAAATTTCAAAAAGATGAAATTTGCTGTCTGACTAAAATCTACTTTACTAAAATTATAAGTAAAAAATATATTTTCTCACTAAAACAGTAATTTTAAAATTGAAAAAATTTAAAAATAATTTTGTCTGATTAAAACGCGTTTTTACTACTGATAATAAAATTACAAAAAAGCTGTGTCTGACCATGGCAGATTTATACTACTTTATTAATGTTTCTATAATAATTGCCATAATTTGGTCTGACTTGAACAAACTTTTACTACTGATAATAAAATTTCAAAAAAGCTGTGTCTGCTCATGGCATATTTATACTACTTAATTAATGTTTCTATAGTCATTATTTGCCATAATTTTTTGTCTGACTAAAACAAACTTTTACTACCGATAATGAAAATAAAACAAAAAGTTAAAAATTTTGTCTAATCATACTAGACTTATTCTACTAAATTAATATTAACTAAAGATTTTGAAATTATTTTGTCTGACTAAAACCTACTTTTACTACTGAATAAAAAGTTATGAAAATTCATATACCTTTCTTTCACTTAAAAACAAATATATATTCTACTAGTTTAATCATATCAAAATTGCAATAATTTGAAACAATGTCTGACCAAAATACACTTTTACTACTGATAATAAAATTTCAAAAAAGCTGTGTCTGACCATGTCAGATTTATACTACTTAATTAATATTTCTAATAATAATTGCCATAATTTTGGCTGACTTAAACAAACTTTTACTACTGATAATAAAGTTAAAAAAAATTCTGTCTGACCATGGCAGATTTATACTACTTAATTAATGTTTCAAATAATAATTGCCATAATTTTGTCTGACTTAATTAAACTTTTACTACTAATAATAAAATAATAAAAAATTCTGTCTGACCATGGCAGATTTATACTACTTAATTAATGTTTATAATAATAATTGCCATAATTTGGTCCGACTTGAACAAACTTTTACTACTGATAATCAAAATTCAAAAAAGCTGTGTCTGACCATGGCTGATTTATACTACTTAATTAATATTTCTAATAATAATTGCCATAATTTTCGGCTGACTTAAACAAACTTTTACTACTGATAATAAAATAATAAAAAAATCCTGTCTGACCATGTCAGATTTATACTACTTAATTAATATTTCTAATAATAATTGCCATAATTTTGGCTGACTTAAACAAACTTTCACTACTAATAATAAAATAGTAAAAAATTCTGTCTGACCATGGCAGATTTATACTACTTAAATTATGTTTCTTATAATAATTGCCATAATTTTGTCTGACTTAAACAAACTTTTACTACTGATAATAAAATTTCAAAAAAGCTGTGTCTGACCATGGCAAATTTATACTAATGCAAACAAACGAAAAAAAAATAGAAAAAACAGAAAAACATTGAAAAAAAATAGAAAAAAATACAAAAAAATTGAACAAAAAAAAATTAATAAAAAAGAAATAAAAATTTATTCTAAAGAATGGGTAAAATAAATGATTGTCATCACATATTTATTTTTTTATTAAGTTTATTTTATATATCGACAACAACACGTCATACATTAGAAAACAGAAGGTTTCTTGAAGCAAACTTGAATGAAAAGTTTTGTGGAACAATCCGAGAGACACTATGTGAGTGTGCCGCGCCATCATCTATGGAGTCGTATATATATATTAATATTGTGTGTAATATCGCATGTGTGACAGTGTCTATAATGGAAATTATGTGTGATTGTGTGTGTACATGTATCGTGGGGGTGTCACTTGCATTTGTCATGATACTCTTGTGTGTCGCCTAGCCTCTTTTTTTTCATCTTTTATCTTGGTTTTTTTTTTTATTATTATTTTCTCTCTCTCTCTTTCTCTCTCTCTCTCTCTCTATCGCTCTTTCATTCTCTTTCTCTTGCACTCTAGGTGTAGCACTTCGTGTGTATTTATAGAGTGGCCTTTTTTTTATTATTTTTTTTTTTTTTCGTGCGTGAGTATGTACAGAGGCCCAAGTAGAGGCCAGTTGTTACACACTGGCACACAAACATGTACAAACATGAAATATAATAAACATCGTGAATGCTGAACAAAATAAATTTTTTTTACTGATCTCACTACGCCGTCCATTTTTTTTTTTTTTTTTTTTTTTTTTTTTTATTATTTTTTTTATTATCACCTTTTTTTCCCGAAGAATTCTATTATATGAGTGATTGTCTCGAGTTGTAGTATTAATATTGGAAAATTTTTCTTTTTATTAATATTAAAACTGGAGATGATCGTTTACAAAATAAGCCGCTCGTCAATAGAAGGAGAAAAAATTTGATCAATTTCATTTTATTCGAAAAATAGAGGGAAGAAAAAAAAGTAAGGAAATGTTTTTTTTTTAATCTATTTTTTTTGATTTTAAAAACGAATAAAATGAGAGCGATCGTAATAAGACGAGACACGGCAGTGCGGAGATAATGCAGGAATGTTGGTTTGATTTTTTTTTTGAGAGATTTTTTTTTTTTTTGTCTCTTTCCAAAATCGCGTTGCGCACAATTGAACTCGGTGGCATATCTCAGCGTCTCCTCTTCGCAATTTATGTACAATTTTACAACCTACCTCGCACCGACATATAATTTTTTTTTTACTTTTTCCCCTTTAAGTACACGAATAGGACCTAGACATCGTTTTTTTTTACACTATACTAACGAAATCTAAACGTTCAATTTTCGTTTCACACTAGGAATAATAAATTTTGCCATATCGTTAGTATACCTTTTTTTTTATAGAAATATGCTTACAAAAATAGAATTTCGCGAGACGCCGAGAGTATATTTTCAAAGCCAATGTGGCGTGCAAATTTTGGATTGATATTTTCGAAATGAACTTTTTTGTCCAAAAAAAAAGATCCAAACATTCCGTGCGTAATTAATTTTTTTTTTTTTTTAGAATTCTTACAAAAAAAAAAATTTTTTTTTTTTTTTTTCTTACCCCTTCCCTGAAGTACTTGACCTATATTGTGTCTCGAAATTGTTTTTAACACTATAAATACAATTTTTGCGACGTGGTGATAAAAATGAAAAGAAAAAAAAAAAAATTAATAAATTCTTAAAAATGTCGACAATAACATAAATTTGTTCGTATGCACAATAACCTCTTTTTTTCCTCTTTTTTCTCATTCACGTGCACTCACGCGCGCTTCTAAACCTCAAATTAATTTTTTTTTTTTTTTTTTTTTCATCATTTAGACTCATTACAATATTACAATATTAGATTACATTATATCATAGCTAGCGTTTATTCAATAAATTTTACATACTTTGATACGCAGTATGATGGTTCCAAAAACGGTCACCGGCCAACCAAATTTTGTTCACACATCAATACACCTACGCTCAGTATTTGAAGTAATTTGTACTTGTAGCCATATATTATAAATATTTTTTTTAATCGGCCCCACTTTTTTTTTTTTTTTTTTTTTTTTGTTTCTTTTTGGCTCTCCCCTTAATTTTTTTTCAACACTCGCGCCGCTAAGTCGAGGCCTTTTTTTTTTTTTTTTTTTTTCTTTTTTTTTTGATACGAATATTTAAATAGTACACAATTTTTTTTTATTTTGTAAACCTTTCGACCTGTCGAAATCCTTTCTCCTTGTCTGTTTTTTTTTTGCGCTTAATAGTTATCGAGATATTGCCAAAAAAAAAAAGAAAAATTTATTAAAAAAGAAAATTTAAAGATCGATTGTTTTTTTTTTTTGTCGAAATGAGAAGCGCCGGATTAATTTTTATTTTTTACATTTCTCATGTTGTAAATTTTGCACCCGGCGCTCTTTGTGGCATTTCGAGCCTGTATCGAGATAGAGGCGCGGTCACCGGGCGACCAGTTCACCCTCCCAAAAAATTTATACAATAATTTTTTTTTTTCACTCTTTTTCCTCTTTTTCATTTTTGGTTTTTTTTTTTTTTTTTTTGAGGATATTTGAGTCATATACAGTCATTCAACATTCACGCACGACCCCTTTTCAATAAAGTTTCCTCCCCCTATAATAGACCTTTTTACAATAATTTCTTTAGAGCTCCCTAAAATCGCGAGAAATAGTTAAATTTTTATACATCTAAAGTTACTTGCACCCGTTTCGGACGGGGCCGCCGGTGACCATGCCGTCAATCGCGACGCGGATGCAAACTATCGATTTTTTCCTTCATTTTGTTATGTTTTTTTTTTTTTTTTTTTTTTTTTATTTATTTTTTATTATTCCTCTCACACAATTTTCCTCTTTCTCTCTCTCGTTCTATCTTGCGCGCGCGCTATTCCGGATATTTTTTTCTATCTCATTCGAAAAAGTTTTTTTCTTTTTTTTTTTTTTTAATCCTGTCGCTTTCCTGCCGCTTTCAAATTTCGAAATGTTATAACCCTTATAAAATGTACATTCACTATAGTTTATCCCATTAGTTTTTAAGATACAACAACGTACTATATGTATATGGCTCTACAGATGTTCGCTTGCACTGTAACTCAAAAATTGTGTCATGGTGTAGTAAACGTCTCCCGGCATTGAAATGATCGAATTTTCACCTATAGACTCTTCGAATTTTTTTTTTTTTTTGGAATTTCATTTTTTTCAACAATCAAATGAATGAAACAGTGAAAATTTTCGCAAATTCCAAATAATATATTTTGATTTTAAAATAGTGGCAGAAAAAAAGTAATTTACACCCCTTAACAACATTAATTTCGATAGACTTAAATCTCTTAACAGAGAGATAAAATTAAATTTAATCAAAATAATCTCAAATTAATTAATTTACGTTTCAAATTTTTATTTTTCATTGTTAAATTTATCATTTCTTAGCTTTTCAATTGTTTATCAACTTTATCGGTACCTTAATGGGTACCATATAATAACCGGTACCATAGTAACCGGAACCATATAGTAACCGGTACCACAGTTACAGGAACCATATAGTAACCGGTACCATAATAACCGGAACCATAGAGTAACCGGTACCATAGTAACCGGAACCATATAATAACCGGTACCACAGAGTAACCGGTACCATAGAGTAACCGGTACCATAGTAACCGAAACCATATAATAACCGGTACCATAGAGTAACCGGTACCATAGTAACCGGAACCATAGAGTAACCGGTACCATTATAACTGGTACCATAGTAACCGGTACCATTATAACTGGTACCATAGTAACCGGTACCATATACTAACCGGTACCATAGTAACCAGAAGCATATAGTAACCGGTACCATAGTAACCGAAACCATATAGTAACCGGAACCATAGAGTAACCGGTACCATAGTAACCGGAACCATAGAGTAACCGGTACCATTATAACTGGTACCATAGTAACCGGTACCATTATAACTGGTACCATAGTAACCGGTACCATATACTAACCGGTACCATAGTAACCAGAAGCATATAGTAACCGGTACCATAGTAACCGAAACCATATAGTAACCGGAACCATAGAGTAACCGGTACCATAGTAACCGGAACCATATAGTAACCGGTACCACAGTTACAGGAACCATATAGTAACCGGTACCATAATAACCGGAACCATAGAGTAACCGGTACCATAGTAACCGGAACCATAGAGTAACCGGTACCATAGTACCCGGAACCATAGAGTAACCGGTACCATAGTAACCGGAACCATATAATAACCGGTACCATAGAGTAACCGGTACCATAGTAACCGGAACCATATAGTAACCGGTACCATAGTAACGGCAACCATATAGTAATCGGTACCATAGAGTAACCGGTACCATAGTAACGGGAATTATATAGTAACCGGTACCATAGAGTAACCGGTACCATAGTAACCGAAACCATATAGTAACCGGTACCGTAAAAAATGTTAACAATTCCCTTTTTTATTTTTCATTTAGAAATTCATGTGCTAAAAAAAAGTCGAAGTGTCTAAAAGGGAAAAAGAAAATTAGATCGTTTCATTAATGCGGAGAGAACGTGAGTACGGATTTTTTTTAAAACTTAGGACGTTCCCCGGGGTATTTGTGAGATAAAACTCAAATTGCCCGGGATTTTCAGATACTCCTACCCGCGTTATGCTTCTGTCGGGATACCCGCAAACAACATTTATTCTCTCATTTATTTTATAGGGAGTTTAATCCCGTATTTTCATTTTTCTCCTTTGGCATGCCAGATTGGGTTTAGTGAAGGGCCGAATATAAAAATTAGGATGTTAATTTTGTCTGGTCGAAAAAATTTTCTTTTTTATTTTTCAATAATTCCAAAGGTTGAAATATTTTATCTCCCATTTTTTTTTTCGTTTTTATTTATTTTTTTGTTTGTTTTCATTTGTTTTGTCTTCGAAAAAAAGATACGAATTTTATTTATGTTTTACCTCCTTTCTGAAAAATAGAAAGGTTTTTGATTTTTGTGATTTCGAATTTCTTTTTTTCGAAGTAAGAAAACAATTTATGTTGCAAGCGGGCAGCCCCGTTCATTATTATTTTTTTTTTTTTTTTTTTTTTTTTACCAAAAAATCCATTTGTTCTGGTAACGGTATTTTTTTTTTTTTTTAAATTACTTAGAAATATCGTGAAATTTTATAATAAGAATATTTTGTTAATAAATATGGCAATATGTATACGCATTGTTGTGGGAAATGAGAACCAGTCTTATCGTGCCTGCTGTCGTGCAGGACATATTCTGTAACGTAAAAATATATACATCATCTGTGTTGTATGTATAGTGCTGCTCTGTAACTGAAAATTTTATAATCTGTTTATGAATGTATTCTGTACAAAAATGTTTAGCTACGAGGCAGATTCGCCCGTTGGAGCCTTGGAGTAAATTCCAATTGTTTTTTTTTTTTTTTTTTTTTTTTTATTAAATTGAGCTACTATTTTCAAATTTTAACCATTTTGAAAAAGAGTTCCCAAAAAAAAAGGTATGGAATTTTTTACTTTGGCTCCCCCGGGGCAAAAAACGAAGCGGACCCGCGGGTAGGTCTCATTACTCATTGTTCACTCATTGTTCAAACTTCACGGCAACTAGGTTGATCATATTATTAATCTCATATTCCTGATGCGTGTATGAAGATTCTTATTTTCTTTGTCGCGGCAAGGCGAGGAAACGCGCCTACGCGTGTGTCTGTTCTGCGTGTATGTGTGTTTCTCGTGTGACCAAACGTCTCCCCGTACCTTATCGTCATCATATTATCATTAAGTATCATTAATACTATTAATATTATATCGAAAATAACGGATAATACAACACGTAGGGAATTGACGGGGAATTTTTTTTTGGGCAGGTATAATAGAAGGGGAAATTGTTCAGGGAAGGAATTCATGAAAGATTATTTAGGGTTTCTTTTTAGCTAGCTGCTACACTAGCTGAGAGGGGGGTGGGGGGAAAGAGGGCTAGATCTGGCTAGAAATGTGGGAAAATCGTCATTTTTTCGATTTGGTTCGTGAAAAACCAACTGTATACTTATAAGAAGCATACAGGATTGATTTTAAAATCAGATTAAATCTGTATACTTTAAAAAAGCAACCAATTTTAAAATCAGGTAATCTGTATACTTTGAAAAAGCATACAACATTGATTTTAAAATCAGGTAATTTGTATTCTTCCAAAGAGCTACTGATTTTAAAATCAGATGAAATCTGTATACTTTAAAAAAGCAAATACAACCGATTTTAAAATTATCTTTATATACTTTGGAAAAAGCATACGGATTTTAAATACAGACTAAAATCAAGTCAATCTGTATACCTTAAAAAAGGATACAAGATTTTAAAAACAGATGAAATCTGTATACTTCGAAAAAGTTTTTTTTTTTGATGAAACGACGAAATTTCAACATTTCGTAAGATCTTGGAATGAGCGGCGGAGCTAAAGTTACATGGTCTCCCCACACATGTGCGTACAGTGAACAAAGTTTTACAATCTGTCTACGATCGCTAGTAGTTAATATGTAATCCAGTGTATTCTCAATCGGGACTCAATTTTTAGATGATAATATTGTTGAAGGATTGAGGGTTTTGGGAAATGGAAGGTACGGATTATTATCTTGAGGATAGTGGGGGGGGGGATTATTATTTTCTTTTCATTAAATCGCTTGCTTATTAGAATGAACTGGCTGATACAACTGGTAGAATACAAGTTTTCCTTTTACATACGGCTATTACTTCGATATACGGTAGGTAGTAGTATGTAGTTGTCGACACACAATTCAATGGTTACTGGGCTTTACTGTTTACACTGTTTTATTGCTTGTTAAGTGTTTAATAATTAATAAGTTTAATTGTAGTTTAGTTAGTTAGCTTTTACGTAGCTGTCATCATCATCTTCATCATCATCATCATCATAATCATTATCATCATCATTATCATCAATAGTAATGCGGTTAAATCTACGCTTGTATGGGGGGTTGAGGGGGCAGGTTATGTATACCACTAACAATCGTAACGATTTGTCGTTAAAAAAAAATCGACAAATCGTTGCAATTTATTGGGTTAGGGTTTTTTTTTATTTTATTTTATTTTTTTTTATTTTTTAACGGGGAGTGGGAGAGACCATAGTACACATATATATTATGTAAGTATACTTATCGCATAATAATTGCTTTTTTAATAGTTTTTTTTTTTTTTTTTTTTTTTATTGCAGCGTTCCGAACTCCTTGCCTGAATTAAAAATCATCACTTTGTGCTGGATTGGGTTGGGGGTTTTGTGTTTTTGTTATATGTGCGTCACCTCTTCACGTTTATTCTCTTTCTCTTGATTTTTCTTGTGTTCCGAATAAATTAAGTTTTGAAATTAGAATTTTTGAAAATCTGTATACTTTAAAAAAGCATACAAGATTGATTTTAAAATCAGGTAATCTGTATACTTTAAAAAAGCATACAAGACCAATTTTAAAATCAGATGAAATCTGTATAGTTTAAAAAAGCATACAACACCGATTTTAAAATCAGATGAAATCTGTATACTTTAAAAAAGCATACTAGATTTTAAAATCAGGTAATCTGTATACTTTAAAAAAGCATACAAAACCGATTTTAAAATCAGACTAAAATCAGTTAATCTGTATACGTTAAAAAAGCATATAAATAAAATGGTATATCGAATTAAATAAATTGAATATGTTAATCGTGAAAAAAAATATGAAAATCGTGAAGAGGCGGGAGTTTTGATTGATCCAGTTTGGTTAGAGAAAAAAGAGGCAGCGGGCGAGCATCGGTCAGACTTTGGGTGGGCGTTCGGTCTATGTCGGGCCCCTTTGTATAATTTTAGTATTTTTTTTCGTATAAAATCAACACTGAAGGCACATTCTATCGGACGAGTCGGCCCAGTGTGTGCTGTGAGTGAGAGAAGGCGCGGGACCCGTTCAACATGGCCAAATGGCTGCGACCTCCGTTTATGGCCACCGGGGGCCTTATGCACCCCCAGCTTTTTTTTTCAAGGATTTAAGACTAGGAAGGATAGGGTTGGTTTTTTTTAGCGATTTTGGATTTTTTTTTTGGATTCAAGGGGGGAATTAGAATTAATTATTATTATTATTATTATTATTATTATTTTAAGTATATATTTATTGATGGTGGTCGCAACCGGGCCCCGCGCGAGAAACTGTTTCTTTGTGTGACGGTATTTTTATCCGGTTGCCTTCTTCTATTGCGTCGGGTTTTGGGGGTCTGTTCGCTTTTTTCGCTTTTCATCGAAATGGCTATTTCAAAATTGAGAGCCGGCCCGACGCTCGCCTGACTCTTGCCCAGGTGTAAATGAAAAATTCTCATCGAGAGAGGGGGAGGGGGGGGGTAATTAAGTCTCACGTGATCGTTCAACATTACTTATTGTCAAAATGATGATTTTTTCAAGATTTTTCAGAAAAGGAATTTATTTTCTTTTTGATAACTCAAAACCAGTTTTATCGAAATTATTTGTGAATTGATGTATATAAATGATTCGAAAAATTTGGCATTAATTTGTAAAAAAAAAAATTCAAAAATTTCTTTATAATACCTTGTATCATCATTTTTAAAGAACGATGTATGAGCAATGTCGAAACTCCCACGTGAGATTTAATTACTGGACAATAATTATGAAGCTGTGTGTGTATGTGTGTGTATGTATTTATAATGTTTCGTGTAAAGTATGTTTACATTTAAAATTGAAAAGTTCGTCGGAGAGGGAAATAGTTATTTTAAAATGGAAGAACACAATAATCACCCAATTATTTAAAATAATTTTGAAATTTAATTTGTCTATATATCAAAGAAATTAAATTCTTTAAATATACAAGAAATTTCTTTTTCTCTTCAATTTCAAGGGTGGTTATTGTTAATTTCTTTCTTTTTTTTTTCTATAAATATAGCTTTTCCTACTGAAATCCATTCACCCTCTGACAACAGGAAACTATTAACAGCTGGGCAATTTTTAACTTGCGGATATATTAGTACTTATACGAAGCAATGATACCGCAATATCGTCGATATTTTCCAAAAAAAAGCTTCGCGATTTCATATAACATATAATCGTTTTCAATTTTTTTTTTTTTTTCGCGAGTCAAGGATGTATTGAAATACGCGATACATTATTTATTTGACTCGAATTTTTCTTTTTCTTGGAAAATCACGCCGATTTACGGTTTAGACTTACAGTAATAATAATAATAATAATAATAAAAATAAAAGTAACATAAATAATAATAATAATAATAATAAGAATAAAAATAAAAAAAAAAATAATAATAATAGTAATAAAAATAATAAAAATAATAATAATAATAATAATAATAATAATAATAATAATAATAATAATAATAATAATAATAATAATAATAATAATAGTAATAATAATGATAATAATAATAATGATAATAAAAATAATAATAATAATAATAATAATAATAGTAATAATTGTAATAATTATGGTAATAATAATAATAGTTAATAAAAACTTTTAAGTCGCTAAAAAACTGCAAAACACATTTTATCGACTATTGAAAACGGTGAGCTAAGTAACGTGTGTAAATTAGTACCGTGGAATGTACAAAGGAATTCGCTAGCTAAGAAAACTTAAACTCAACAATCAGGCGGGCCTTGACGAGAAGGTCGATCGAAAAAAGAGGAAAAAAAAAAAAAAAAAATTTTTTTTTTTTCCCCTGTTTTAGAGAAATTGATTCTTCTTTCAATCGACGCGTCCCGAGGCAACGCATCAATAAACAGATGCAGAGGGTTTGGAGTCTTTCACGTGGGCTTTCTTTCTTTTTTTTTTTTTTAATACAAGGTATCAGTCATTTTTTTTTTTTTTTTTTGTTGATCGCGCACTTAAATTTTTGTTTTCTTTATTTTTATATAATTTTCTTTAAATTGCAAAAAAAAAAAAAAAAAAACATTTCTTTCTATTCACGAATTTATTGACAGTGACAAGAAAAAGTGCATTATCAATTGTATATTAAAATTTTAATTCAAATTACAAAGTGAGAGAAATAATGTTTGACAAATGGATGATTAGAAAAAAAAAAAAAATTGTTACTTTTTGTAAAATTTTTTCACAATTATTTTTTATAAATAAAAAAATTCAAATAATAATGTTTGTTTTTTTCTTCATTAATTTTTTTTTAAATAATTTTTACAATTAGTGAAAAATTTTTTTTTTTTATTTAATTTTTTTATTATTATTAATCTATTTGTTTAGAGTAAAAATATTTAATTTCTTTTTGAAGGAAACAAAAATTAAATTGCAAAAAAATTATTTCGATAATTATTTCTCTCACTGAAAAAAAAAATTGAGCTAAATGGTGCCTCGTAGGTGGCGCCACTGTCATTTTGAACTACAAGAAAAATCCCATTTTTTTTTTTTTATCAGTAAATCGACATTAGGGTTTTATAGTAAAAAGAAAATTTTAATTCAAAAAATACAATTGTTAAAAAAAAAATTCGAAATATTTCTTTTCAAATCTTTGATTTTGTTTTCTAGATTTTTCTTTCTGTTAAAAAAAAAAATTCAATTTCCAATTCGTTAATATATTAAGAGGGGGAGGGAAATAGTGCGCTTTTTTTTTACTTTAGATTTCAATCAAGTAGATTTATTTTAAAATATCGAGTCTCATTCAATATTGATTCTTTTCCAATTACAAAAAGGGAGTCTTGCCAATTAATCGAAAGGTGAAGGGGGTGGGGGTCGAGTAAATGTACTCGTTATTCTGTGAGGTTATTCTCCGAGGATGTTTAGGTGAGGTTTTTTTTTTTTTAGGAGAGGGGATGAAGGAAAGGTCTCTAAGTTTAGCATAGAGTTCCAAACGCTCCGTGGTCTACAGACATTCAATATTAAACAGATCAATCAACTATGTCGTCGTATAATACCACTAGGATACTTAATAATCGTAAGTTTATATCAATAATATAATTATATTTATATATTTATATATTTATATTGTATTAGATGTTTATTAATGCTGTGTGTGTGTGTTTTTTTTTTTCCTGGTGTGTATTTTGTGTTTCATTAAAAGCTAGCATAAAAATGATGGGTAAGAAACGACCACAAAGTTATACTTTCCCACCGGTACCACAGGGCGAACCACGTGCGTCACGACTCGTTCAACGATTTAAAATTCTTTTTTTTTTTTTTTTTTTTTAAACCCTTCGTTTTTGGGGTTTAGAAAAAAGTCGGGGCGCACCCTTAAAATTTCTGAAATTCACCCGAATTACGGATATTACGACCGCCATGTACCGGGTTGTCTCTTTTTTTTTTTAAACCTAGTTATAAGTATTAATCAATAATAGGTATAATTCAATTAATATTCTTATTTATCGTTAATATTTAGTTTATAGTTTTATTCGAATAACACGTACGGATTGGAAGCAAACCTTATTTCATTGTGGGAAGGATTTTTTTTCATTTTAAAATTGATTGTTTTTTTTTTTTTTTGGGAAAAGGATTTTTTTTTTGGATGCTGTTGGAGGGACGAACTCGTTGTCCCGCGCGAAAATCTGCGAAAGTCAGGAAATCGAATCAGGCTATTTTTTTGTAAGACTTTTTTTTCCTTTATAGTATTTTTTTTTTTGGATATATATATATTATTACTCATTGTGATAATTATATATATTTTTTTTTAATACCATTTTTCTGCGGACGATTATGATTGTTTGACATCTTTTTTTTTGTTTGAGTTTTCTAATTCCCTTTCGGATTTTTTCTCGTCGAGTTCTGCCCCTTTTGGGCCATCTCATTTTTCTCGACTGTGATTTTTTTGACCTCACAATTTTTTTTTTTTTTTTTTGTGATGCGAGTGATGCGATGTCACGATGAAACAATGAGTCACAGTACAATTCATTAGTTCGCAGCTTCTTCTTCTTTTTCTTAATCCTTGATTCGTGCCCTTCTAAATATTTTTTTTTGTTATTACAAAAAGTGTATTGAGACAGATTTGCGTAACTGTGAGGAATAGATCAGGTTTTATGGATGATTGTTGGATTTGGTAGGCGGTATTTGTTCTAAGGGGGGGTTGATTCTGAGATTACCATACGAGAGGTTGACGGTCGTTGAACTTCGCTGTGATCGATTCTCATCATTTTTTTTTTTTCCTGTTATCAAATTTCCTTTGATTTTTCATTATTTCTTAAGATTTCATTTCTTAAGATTTTTGTATACAGATAATCCTGAAATAATGACGGATCCTGTTTTTTTAGCGGAGTTGAAGCTGTTTCAAAAAAAAAAAAAAAAAAAAAAAAAACTATTGCACAAATAGTATTTTTAATACTGAAGAATTAGTAGCACCATCAACGACCCGTACGGTGTATGTCCTATATGTATTTTTTTTTTTTCTTTTATTATTATTTTTAATCATGCACACTTAACGAACGTTATGTTCCTTTATTAAAACGCAAGCGTAACGATTGCTGTCACATGTCGTTTACATCGTTGAACGGTTTTTTGATCTTATCAGTATGATAGACGAGCTGGCCCAAACGCGCAGACGTTATGGTGGGGTCACCCAAAAAAAAAAAAAAACAAAAAAACCCAAAAAAAAAAACAAATTTTCGCATTTTTCACTATTTGTGAGTGACCCATCCACTCGCGTCAACATGCAGGAAATGTTTTTCTTTCTACTCGAAAAGAGTCTTTTTTTTTCTTTATTTTTTTCTAGAAGGGTCTCGGGGATGTGGAGGATGTTTCGGAGATTTGATTTTGTTCCCAAAGCGGATTCATTATGTTTTCGTTGGTGATTTTTTTTTTTTTTTTTCAGTATTTACTATAACCAATGATATTCGCTTTGGGTGCAATTCTCCGGTGGTTACTTTATTATTATTAGTATTATTATTATTTTTTTTTTTTTTTTTTTTGGAAAAGTATATACTAAGGCCGATTTTGGTAAGAATACGCTTTTGATCAACTTTTAATTTTAATGTAAGGCGCAAACGTGAAAACTTGTACTTTTTTCCTTGATGTGTCTTTTGGATTCGGGCCGAAACTGCATATGTTCGTATGGTTGTTTTAATTTTTTTTTTCAATTTTTTTTTTTTTAATATAGGAAGAAATCCATTGCCATCTGATGTTAATTAATGTTTATTTGGAAAAAATCTTTTTTTAGAATATATTTTTTTTTGGGGGGGGGGGATATTAAAATCAGATAAAATAACAACTCTTTTTTTTAGCAACACCTATATCACTTGATAATTTTGCCTAAAGCCATGAAAATCACAAAATTTTTCGATTCCCTGAGAAAAATGCCCAAGAGTTTCGTACCCTTTCTTTTTTTTTTTTTTTGATACGCGATAATTTTCTTAGTGACTTTATTATAATGCCCAACGAGCGAATATAAATTGGATCAAAAATAATATTTAATTAACATTGGATGGCAATTTAAAAAATTAAAGGACTTCCCCTATAGGACAAAATCACGACCAATATTTGTGATTTTTTTTTTTGTATAAAGTGTTCAAAAATGACACATGCGAATATGTTCCACAAGTCCCCGTGTACTCGTTTAAATTTTTTTTTCTTCTTTTTTTGTGCCAAAGAACTAAATTTTTGCTTCCCCTACTTTCACTTTTTTTTTTTTTCTTCTTTTTTTTCATATTCTCGTCTTGTGCGCAACCGAGGATAGCGAAATAAAAAAGTGTCTTAAACGAAATCCGAAGAAAAACGCCGGAAGAACGTTGAAAAATGAAAAACTATATATATATATATATATATATATTATTCATATATATCGAAAATGGCAGTTCGTCAAATATCGTAATGCGTTCATCAAAGTAGACAGGTTCCCATCAAATAAACATTTTGTTCAATTTTGCATTCAAGAATTAGGTCCAAATTTTTTTTTTCAATTCGTTAGTCTATTGCAAAGAAATCCGGTTGATTTTACCAAAAAAAAAGAAAAAATTTGTTTTGAATCCAAATTCGGATACAAAAAGGACGGAAGTATTTGAATATGGAAAATTATTCACAATTTGGACCATGCATTTTTTTTTTTTCTTGAAAACAAATTGACAAAATGAGATGAGCCTAAAAAGTACTTGCTGTGACAACGATGTCCCACGATGAATCTTCCTTGTTTTTTTTTTTTGTCTTAAAAAAAAAATTCTGGAAGATCAATGTGGGACGCAGAAAAACAATTCCCACAATCGTTCAAGACTTTCCCATCGATCGATTTGCCAACTTTGTCAATTGTAAAAAAAATTTCTTCAGTTTTTTTTTTTTTTTTTTTTTTTTTTCTTCAATTGGCAATGTATGGTCCTCTTGATTTCTGAGATTAGAAAGATTTATAGAACTGTAGATTTGGTCCTCTCATTGATGGTACGGAGGTTTTTGATCCTCTCATGAAGTATAGAAAATATGAGATACTTTTCTCTATGAGATTTTAATTCTCATTATAGAAATGAAATAGAAAATTAAAGTTGGCAAATCGGACTCGATGTATTAACAAAAATTTTTTTTTTTTTCTTATTTTTATTATTTTTTTTTTTTTATTATTCTTTTGAAGGGTCTGCGTTTCCTCTGAGGACCTAGACTCAGTGTGGCGATCTAGCTTACATCCTCACACATCAATTTAGTTGCTACTGCTCGTTCGTATTTTATTTATTTTTTTTTTTTCGTTACTAAATATTATTACTCTTATTCAACTAGGAGCTTCTAATTTTATAAGTACGAATAACCTACTCCACTGCTTGTTGATACGTATGTTCAATTGTGTGTGTGTGTATATATATATATCTTTTTCTTCAGGAGGTCCATACATATACACTCTAATCTCATGTGTGTTCATCTTTATACACGCCTAGCGTTCTTCATCCTGTCCTCCCCTTTCACAAAAAAAAAAATTTTCTTTTTTCTAACTTCTTTGGAATGATTAATAAGGAATTTTAATTTAATAATTTTTGGTTTTTGTGAAAAAAATTCTCAAGGGAGGTTAACATTCTTGCGTTTGCGCAAAGTTGAAACATTCTGCGCAGACGCAACATGTGTTTAACCTATATACAAAACCGATTAATAGAGAGATTTTAAGAAAACGAAATAAAAGAAATTAAAAAATCAGCGATTATTTAGCAAAGGGAAATTAAAAAAAAAGTTCCACAGCCATTGAAATTCCAAAGAAGATAATAAAGATAGCAAATAATATTAAAATAAAAATGAAGAAAAATGAAATGAAAATGAAATAGCAAAAAAAAAAAAAAATGAAATCGAAAATAAGAATAGAAAGAAAAATTGGAAAAAAAACCCCCCGGGAGGACCAACTATTGGTTGTTGAATGTAATTGGCCAAGGGGATGAACGTTTCGGAACGAGGTATATTTTTTTTTCTGTCTGTATAATCATTCTTACATAAGGTTTTACTCTAGGTGACCGGTAGGGTTTTTTTTTTATGGATAGCACTGTTCGTCCACTGCGTACTTGATGTTTTTTTTTTTTTTTTTTTAAATATATATACCTAATTATTATTAATTTTTTTTTTTAAATTTGAGCGCTAATTGTGAATTTCGATAGCGCCACTGAGTCGGACGACGGGACCGTGGTAGCAGAATTTTTATTTTTCGTTTTCTCCACATTCACACAATCAGATTCATTCATCTTCACTGCCAAAAGACGTGTTGTATGTATATAATGAGCTGGTGTCTCTACTCGCCAAAAGAGCTGCCAAAGAGTATCGTGCATAAAGGAAAGGACATAATTTTAACGTAGTAATTTTTTTTTTAATTTTACTTATACATTTAACGGTCATTATAAATTTCATCACTTTTTCTCCCTTTCCCCCCTATTTTTTTTTTTTTTTTTTTAATTTTTTTCATTTTTCGACTTCTTAATTTTTTTTTTTTTTAAATACTAGTTGTCTTTACAATATATTTGCGGACCTCCCGGTAGGCAAGGAGGTCGGCTTTTCTCTGTATAATTTTTTTTTCTTCTTCTTTCTTTTCTTTCTTTACTCATTCAAACTCTATCTATATCTCTTTCTCTCTTTCTCACTTATTCTCCCTCTCGCTTTCTTCTTTCTCTGTCTCTTCTAGGATCGGTTTGCGCCGAACGTCTCTAGCCCGTGGTTCCGAACTCAGTCCGAAATCGCATATATATATATATAATATATATATATATGTTGTTATTATCGATGACGATCTTTCGCTCGTTAATCCAAAAAAAAAAAAAAAAAAAAATTTTTTTTTTTTTTGGTGAGATCACGAGAGATTTTAAATTTGGCTTCAACGACGGTCGCATCAAGGACACTTGGCTCCCTACGCTTCTGCACCATCCACATTATTCGACAAAAAATCGCAACCCCTCCCCCCCACCCCTAAAGTTTCTAATAACCCCCTTAACTCTTGGATTCCAAGATGCGCTCATTAAATTTTTTTTTTTCTTTCGTTGATTCAATATTTTTTTTTTTTTTTTTTTTCAATGCCTAATTGAATTTTGCTAATTATTATTACAGTAAATAACTGTAATTTATATTTGTATTGTACAAATTTTTAAATTATTTTGCGAAAAATCATTTTGAAAAAAGAATAGAATTTAAAAAAAAAACAACAAATTGTTTTCATCAAGAGCTGGAGTATCGACAGCCTCTTGAATTTCTGTAAATTATATATATATTTATATATCTTTGAATTTAAAAATTACTAATTTGAATAAGTTAAATTTTACTAACAGTTGAAAAAAAAATGTCGACTAAAATTTAATTGAATTTCTTTTCAATGGGTTAAATTTAATCTTTCGAGAGGTTAATGATTCTGCGTCTGCGCAGAATGTTGCTACTTTAAATTTTTCGAGAGGTTAAAGGTTCTGCGTCTGCGCAGAATGTTTTGCTTCTGCGCAAATGTAGAATTTAATCTCTCGAAAAATTAAATTTAACCAAAATGATGAAAACGTGATTTTTAAAATGAACAGTTTTTTAAAAAAAAAATATATATAAATTAACAGAGAGCTGGAGTATCAACAGCCTCTCTTATTCTGTAAAATATATTTTTATTTCGAAATAACAAAAATTAATTAACATGTTAATTAAAAATTATTTTTTCATGTTTAATTATTAAAATTAAGATTATAATTTCTAAATCCACAACAATTTTTAAGAAATTCAGAGAATTATTTTTTTTTAACTTTGATTTTGAGAGCTGGAGTATCAACAGACCTCTCAAAAATTCATTCTGTAAATTAAAGTTAAAATTGATGTATGTTATAAAAAATAAAAATGTTCCAAGAGCTGGAGTATCAACAGCCTCTTATTCTGTAAAATATCACAAAAAAAATGACAATATTCCACAAAAAATTGTTGTAGTTTTAAAATTCATTGCTTTGTAAAATTTAAAAACTGTTCATTTTTCTTTATCTTTCGAAATTTATCTGTAAAAAAAAAAAACAATTTTTTTAAATATTAAATTCACAAAGTTGGAGAAATCGACAACTTTGATTAAATAATATATATTGAATCAGTGATATGTAAAAGGATCTTTATCCTTCGATAAATTATTATTATTATTATTATTATTTCTGAGCGATCTCATATGAATCCTTGAGCTTCCTCATTCCACGCCTGACCACAACCGCGCCAAAATCCATTATCTTAACACTCTACATGTACGAGATTATCACACAGAAAATTTTTTTTATTTTTCGCACGCGTTCAACAATCAGTTAGTAACGCACGCGGTACTCGCATAAAAATGTAATATTAATTATTCTTTCATTTACACAAAAAAAAAAAAAATTCTCGCTCTTTCATTTTATTAATATCAGTCGCACAAAAAAAATTTTTTTTTCTCACGCACCGGAAAACGGATAATTTCAGGAAGACGCTTTTCTTTTTTCTAAATTCTACGAAAAAAAAAAAAAATCTATCAGCGTCCTCCTTCGATTGCAATTTTTTTTTTTGTGATACACTCTAATAGTCGAGGAAATTGTCTCTCATTAACTTACTCCGATTCTCGTTTATCACGACTTAATCACGAAAAACTCGATAGTTAATAATAATCGTATTAATAATTAGTTTATTAGTTTAAGGTAGGTGTGTCGCCTGCCACTTTTTATCTTTAATTAATCGTAATATAATAATTAATAGCTTGCAAGTGTTTAACGTTAAATACTATTACTTAATATTCTGTTTACGTTATTTTTTTTTTTTTTTGCCTTATTTACGCGTTTAGGTATGTACGTATTATTTATTCTCTCTTATTTTTCCCCACATTTTTTTTTTCTTACCACCCTTGTGTTTAGAGTATCCGTTTATCTCTTAAAGTTTTATTATCGTCTCCTTGCACTGATACGGCGAGTCGATCGATTATAAATTTTTTTCTTTTTTTTTCATTAAAACGGTTTTTTTCTTATCTAAACAAATTTAACTCTTTTTTTTTTTTTTAAATAGTGTCGAGGATATTTGAAAATGGTGCTTTTATAGTCACTTCGCGCACCACTTTTACTATCTTTTGCTTCGTTTCATCTTTTTCTTCTGTTATTTGCTTTTATTTATTATTATTTATTATTAATATTTATTTTTTTTTTTATTATTAAAAAATCGGTTTCATCGATCTCGTTTTTTTTTATTCGGTCTGTCATTCTCTGGACGAGATGGCAGAATTCTTGACAAAAAAAAAAAAATGTTTCTTCCAAATTCAAAAAAAAAAAAAAATGTACCGTATAGTTACAGAGTGAAGAATATTTCATATAATAATAACTGTGACGCAATCACCGCGGCGGCGTCCAGATAGAAAATTTACAATTAAAAATTACTTCGATGATTTGAATTTTCGATAAGAAAAAAATTGCACTGAAAAATTGTCAATTTTTTTTTTTTTTTTTTTTTTTATTTCAACTTTCGTCAAAAAATTTTGTCTCGTTAAATACAACGCGATTTGATTTTTTTTTGTGTTCAAAAAAAAAAGCAAAAGAAAAAAATGATTTGCAGAAAAAAAAAATAATTAGAGCTTCCCTCGACTGTAAACAAAAATTTCGTTTTGTTCAAAGTTGTAAAAAAAAAAAAATTCTAATCGCCCTTAGGCCAATGCCAAAGAAATGAAGAAAATTCTTAGGCCAGAAAAACGTTTTTTTTTTTTTTTTAAATGAGCTTTTAAAATTTACAACTTTGAAACATTCAAGGCCCAAGATTTTTAAGCCGAGAAACAGTCGAGGGTTTTTTTTTCTGGATATATAAAAAAAAATGGATGGAAAAATTGGAAATTAAAAATAAATTAATAAAGCAAATTATATTTAATGTTTTTTTTTTGTTTTTATTTGCGTGAATAATAAATAAAATTATCAATAAATCGATTGATAATAATTAATTAAAAAATAGTGACTCGTGACTAGGTTAAGACTCACCGCTTGCAAAAGTGTGTGTATTATTATATAATATATAATATATATAATATAATATAATATAATATATACTAAGCTAAATCATACAATAAATCTAAATCATAATCTCAACTACAGCATTTTTTTGGGGAGGATCTAAAATACATTTGGGAATATGAAATACTGTGGAAAAATAAGAGGGGGGGGGGAGGGGAGTGCAGGAAAAATTGCGTGTAAATTAAAATTAGCTTAATTAAAATTAACTCATAAAAATATAATAAAAAAAACCCCGACGTGACATTGGATTTTAGCGATAGAAATAGTATAAAGATAAAATTGCGAAATCTCGCTATAATCCAAAATAGTAATTCTTTTTTTTCTTTTTATCTACAATTGATCCCTCTCATTGAGAGTGCAACAATAAGAACACAAATTTCGCGTTTTTTTTTTTTTTTTTTTTTTTTTATATCTATAAAATAATTGTCTACGTGCATCTATGCGCAATAATTCGTGTTCAACATTGATGAAATCGCGTCGTTATTAACTTCTCAAAAAATTTTAATATATCTATATATATATTTATATATAATTATATTCTCTCAATATAATCTACTCTAAATAGATACGTACCCGCGTCTAATGTCAATTTCACCTTATCTTTGTCTACTACTATCAGGACGCCGCCGGTACGATTCACTCTCTTCTTTTTTAATTTCTTTTTTTTTTTGTTGTTTTTTTTTTAGTATTCTTTACACGTTTATCTCGACACTAGCCTAGCATCTCAAATAATACTAATAGTAACGAATATTATTAATTATATTTAATTATCATTAATGCCTCGCGGAAGAACGTATGTTTTTTTATGTTTCCCCCCCCCTGTTAAAGTTACAAACTTTAATTCCGTTTGGTTTCGAACTTTAAAATTCTCAAATTAGTTCCAAATATTGAAAATTGATATTTTAGAGTTGTGTTTTAAAGTTCGAAATTTTCATTCAAAGTTTGCTACTTTAAATAAAAATTTTTTTATTCAATGTATTTTCTTTAATTTTTTTTTCGAAATTTATTGTCTCCCATACGAAAAATGTTTCTTTGAATTGAAAAAATTTTTTCTTTAATACAGAAGCAAAGAAACCTTTTTTTTTAATTTAACAGAAAAAAAATTTATTTGATTTAATTTTATTTATTTTAAATTTATTTAAATTAAATTTATTTAATTTAAATTTATTTAATTCAAAATTTATTTAATTCAAAATTTATTTAATTTAAATTTACTTAATTCAAAATTTATGTAATTTAAATTTATTTAATTCAAAATTTATTTAATTTATTACAGTGAAAAAAAATTTATTTGATAATAAAGTAACCGATTATTTGAAATTAAATAAATTTTTTTCCACTGTATATTTATTTAGAATAAAAAAAAAAAAAATTCTTTGTAAATCAAAATAAAATTTTTTTCCTAAATTAAAGATAAATCCTATAGCAAAGAAATACTTTTTTGATTCAAGGAAACATTTCACTGTAAGGATATAATTCAAAAATAATGGACCAACTTGTTTGAAGTTGTTACGGATAAATTTTTTGTTTAAATTGTTGTAACATAAAATTTGTTTAAACACCCATGAATTTTGTTTTCAAAATTGTGTTAATGACGACTAATTTTTATTGTATTTAGGTAAAATTAGACTTGTCGAATGTAAAACTAATTTACTAAAACTATAAAATTAACGAAAAATAAGAAAAAAAAAATCCATCGTTCTGATATTAAATCTCCGCTGAAACACAGATTATCAAAAATTATTTTTTTTTTTTTGGAACAATCTGTATCTATCCTAGCATTAATGCATTTTTGGTCCAATAGCATTAAAAAAAATTGTACGTATTTTAAATTTGCTGAGAAATTGAGAAAAAAAAACTATCCACTTTCCTTAACGAAATCTTTTCGCGAAGTTTTCGTATTTTTTTTTTCTTTTAATTTGCCCTTCGTGAAAAGCCCTCGTCATCCATTCTCTCTATTTTTCCAACTCGCATCCATTCTGTTGCACGAAAAAATAATAATAAGTTGCGTCACGTCGATCGTACTTTGCTCTGTGGCCTATACAATACAATTTTATATACAATTTTAAAGAACCCGAAAGTTCAAAATTTGGTATTTAAATACCTTTTCTAAAAAAAAAAATCTGCCCTTTTTTTTATATTTGCGTTTGCAGAAATGCCATTTTGGAGTTCTCGTCATCGAGTCATCTCCAAGGCCGAAATGGTGCTCGTCACGTATTGCAAAAATTTCTCCCAAGATAAGAGATTGCATCTTTTAGACGTTTTTCATTTTTTTTTTATTTTTTTTTTTTTAACTCTCGATTTTTGTTCTAAAAAAAAAAAAGAAAAAAAAAACAATTCTTCACAGCACGTGACGAGTATCACAATCACGAAATTGTACCAGAAGAGTATGTCGATAGCGAATTTTTTTTTTTTTTTTTTTATTGGGTAACGACATGGAATTAAGCGCTTGGCGATTTATTCCACATCGTTCCATTGAATTTTATTTTTCATATTAATAATTTTGATAATTAATTTAAGTTCTTTGAACTTCATCGAAAAAAAAGAATTTTTATCTCGACAACTCAACTAGGATAGTTTCGTGTATTAAAGTGCAAGAATTAATAATTTACAAAGCCCTTTCATTTTTTTTTTTTTTAAATTAAAATACAATTTTCGTATAAAAAAAAAAAAATGCTTCGATTGAAAAAGTCAATTTATAAACAATAAAATTGTGCGCGAATCGACCTTCTCATCCGGATTTTTGTCAATTAATGAAAATTGTCATCTCGCCCAAATTTCACATTATTCGAGATTTATTTCCTATCACCCAACAAAGATTTTTCTTATTTTGTACATCGAAGTACGGATCGGATTATATCCGATGTAAAAATCTTCATATGTCGACGAAGATTTTATTTTATTTTTAAAATTTTTTAAAAATGATGATCTCTCGGTGGTTTTTTTTTTTTTTTTTTTGCTTTCGTTTTTCCTCTCGCTCAGTTTCGATATGTTACTAAGGATACCTGATGCGCTTCCATCGACGGTCAATCACGAGATTAAAATCCTTCTCAGCCGTCGTTGTCAGTTTTTTTTTTTTTTTTTTTTTCTCTATACCTCTGCCGATCATCAAGCAATCACACTCGATGCTCTGCTAATTTATGATGTGCAGAGAATCTATTCCAATTGTTCCAGGAAATTTGGACTTTTAAAGTACTCTGGTACCGGATCGTCTAGCCTTGAGATCACTTTATAGATTGATTTCTTCCATGATTGCTCCGTGTCCTTACCACCTTGAATAGCTTTGAAAAATTCTTTCAAAGTTTGCTCCACAACGTACCTAAAATTGCCAGGCACCTGAAAATCAAAAAAAACACCATACAAATTAAATTCGTTACAAATTTTTCATTACTTTTTTTTAAAAACATTCAAAAAAGCAGCGTGACGATAAAAATAGCATTTAGCAGAAAAAAAATAACATAACATAACAGCAATTTGCAAAAAATAATCCCACTTGGAAAGATTCCACGAAAAGTGCCCCCCTTGAGGTTCTATCAGAATTCCACCGGAACTTCCAACGTAATTCCGTCGGAATTCCAAAGAATTTCCGATGTGATTCCGACAGAATTAGGACTCTAAAAATATTGGAAAAAAAATTGATCGGAATCCCATCGGAAATTCTTTGGAATTCCAACGGAATTATGTTGGAAATTCCGGCGGAATTCTGATAGAACCTCCAGGGGTCACGGAATTAGGACTCTAAAAATTTTGAAAAAATAATTAATCGGAATCCCATTGGAAATTCTTTGGAACTCCGACGGAATTACGTTGAAAGTTCCGGCGGAATTCTGATAAAACCTCCAAGGGTCACTTTTCGGCGAGTTCCGACGGAATTAGGACTCTAAAAATTTTGAAGAAAAAAAATTGATCGGAATTCCGTTGGAATCCCATTGGAAATTCTTTGGAACTCCGACGGAATTACGTTGGAAGTTCCGGCGGAATTCTCATAGAACCTCCAGAGGTCACTTTTCGGGGAGTTCCGACGGAATTCCGACGGAATTAGGACTCTAAAAATTTTTGAAAATAAAAATTGATCGGAATCCCATCGGAAATTCTTTGGAACTCCGATGGAATTACGTTGAAAGTTCCGTCGGAATCCCATCGGAAATTCTTTGCAACTCCAATGGGATTACATTGGAAGTTCCGACGGAATCCCATCGGAAATTCTTTGCAACTCCAATGGAATTACATTGGAAATTCCGGCGGAATTCTTATAGAACCTCCATAGGGGTCACTTTCGGGCGGAATCTTTCGCCAAGTGGGAAATATCAAAATAGCATTGTGCGTGTTCAGTTTCATTTGCGCACCTGGGGACCCCATACCTCAATGTGGTTGTTGCGGTTGTAGTGAAGATTGAGAACTCGATAGATTTCCGAATCACCTCCAACTCGAAGATCATCAGAATTCTTGACACCCTCCGATACAGCTTGTCTCGCGTATTTTTCCATCTGAATGTAGTAGAACTCTCTGTAAAAAGAAAAAAATGCAAAAAAAAAAAACGTTAGAATTTTCACTTCAATTGTTAACTATTTATATATAAAAAAAAATATATATATATATATTGCAATATGTCTTTGAGATAGTAATGCGGTAAAGATAGACACGTACAAGATATGTGCGCCTGCCACTAATTAATTAAAGATCGATATACTAAAGAGCGCGTAGGGATGACGTAAAGCTTGAAGAGAGAGCGCAAAAAGGTGCAACGCGAGAAAAAAAAAAAAAAAATTCACTCTTGTCGTTCAACGTCGTCACACAACTCTAAAGGTGAGTTCACTTGGAAAAAAAAGAGCACGCGACGTCGCCCACATTTCAAAGGGGTTGGGACGAACGCCTCCATGTAACGAGCTAAGAAGACAGAAGAGAAAAATTCTTCCAAACAAATATATAGAGAAAAGTTAATTAAATGCCAAACCATACCTATTTCCTAATTAGTAATTAGTAATTACTAATTACTAATTAGAAATTACTAATTACTAATTAGAAATTACTAATTACTAATTACTAATTACTAATTACTAATTATTAATTATTAATTACTAATTAGCTACTGTTACTAATTATTGACCTGCCAATTCAGAAGAAACCTTTTTCCATCAATATTTTTTATTCCAATAAAAATATATACTCAAGGGATGATTTCATTTTAAAAAAAACCATTTTTTTGAGATGCATTACTCTTAAAGTAGAATCAATCCCATGGGAGAGTTGATCTTGCGTAGGGAATTCAAAACAAGATTTTCACAGTTCACTGGAATTGCATTTTCTTGTGTCTCGAGCAATTTTTAAGATTGCTTCTGACTGTTTATGAGGCAAGACAAATTTGTTATAAATTAAACAAAAAGTTGTACTCGACGCAATATTGGTGAGCGTATAGATAAAAATGCCAATAGAATTCTATTTTTCATTTTAAAACTGAAAACATTAGTATACTAAAATAGTACTGATTTTAGATATTAAAATATAGAACCAAAATGATAATTTAGTGTATCTAAAGTTGGTATTACATATTTCGTTTTGCAGTGAAACAGATATATAGGATTTCAATTCAAACGGATTTTGAATCTATAAATATTATGGCTATTGAATCAATAGATCAAAAGGGATGAAAAATTACCAATTTAATATGCTATAAAATCTATATAATATTTTAAAAATTCTTTATAGCATATGCTTGAGAATCAATAATTTTTATGCCTTAATTCAATAGCATATTTTGTACAAAACATCTGAAAACTGTTTTAGTCATAGCATTTTTGCTTCTAGAGGCACAATGATTGTATTCATTGTCAATCCTTTAATAATTTTCAATTCAGAACAAATGCATACAATATTAAAATTACACAAAATCAATACACATTGAAAAACGAAAGGTATTAATTTAATACCAACTTTAGATACTAAATTGTCATTTGATTACTACTTTGATATATATACCTAAAATCGGTACTATTTTAGTAACTTTCTTCTTACAGTGCATGATCAATGATGATTAAGTCAAAAATTATTTCTTTTCACACGTTCGACTTCGTTCAGCAAACGTTTTATAGGTAAACTACTGATTTTGGATTCTAATTTTTGGTTATGATTTTGATTACGATTTACAATTTGGTTACGATTTTATTAAATTCGGAGTTTTTTCTCCCCTACCCCCTTTTTGTAGAAATCAGTTTTGAATACACATCTTTGAGAAATAATAATAACTCAGGCCAACAAAATCCGTAAACAAAAATTTCCTATCAGCTCTAGTTTTTGAGAAAAACGGTTTTAAAATGTTCAAAAATCGCGTTTTTGACTAACTTTGAGTACCTCTAACACTGAAACAAAAGGTCGTAGAACCTTCCACTTGGGCTTAATTTGAAGCTTAATGTTTTAACTATTATCCCCAAAAATGACCTATCTTGCACCATAACCTCAAAGTCATTTGTTATCCATTTTTGATTCACTCACCTTTGGTTTTATTATGACTAGTTATTCAAATATTACCAAATAAGTTCTGTAGTTAAATGTCTGGTTACCAACAATTTTGTGGTTATTAGTGAATAATATAATTTTTAGGTTAAAGTTGAAACTTTATTTTAAGTTCAAATAAATGGTATTCTATGATCCTTTTTTCTTTGCTAGAGGTATGCGCTCAAACTTTTACAAAATTAATATTTGCGAATCAAAAATGGATAACAAATGACTTTGAGGTTATGGTTGCAACATAGGTCATTTTTGGGGAATAATAGTTGAAACATTAAGCCCAAGTGGAAGGTTCTACGACCTTTTCAGTGCTAGAGGTACTCAAAGTTAGCCAAAAACGCGATTTTTGAACGCATTTAAAATCCGTTTTTCTCAAAAACTAGAGCTAATAGGAACTTTTCGTTTACGGATTTGTGTTCAGCATGAAAAAACATATCAAAAAACAGGTCTGACATTTGCCGCACCAAAATCAGTGTTGGTAATTTTATAAGCAAAAGGCAGCTCTTTTATTTAGTTAATCTCAAAAAGACTGTAAATTCACAAGTGCGGAGAAATATATATATATATGAGGAGTTGGTCCCTCTTCATTCGCAGCCTCTTCGACAAACGTAACCCTTCATCTAACCAGTCACACATTGCATTGCCCTCGACATATGTCACCTGCGCGTCTATATAATCCTTATTCATCCACCCATCGAACAGCATTGAGGTTCGTCGAATCGCCAAGTATATAGGAATTTGGATTGCTGTCATATATATATCTTCATATTTCGCCAAGTGCCTAATTAAAACAGACACTCTTGGAGACAGAGAGAGATGTCGCATAATGGGATTGTAAGAGTGCAAGGGAGATAGAGACTAGGTTTTGAGTAGGACAAAAAAAAAAAAGAGCCGAGTGCTAGAATTGCCACTCTTCGAACGAAGAAGAGCAACCTCAAGAGAGATGCGAAGGATAAAGAGAGAGAGAGGCCCAACGAGTTCGCGGAGTCATTCATTATCGTATTGTGTATAATTAGAATAATAATAAGCCTCTTCACTGCCTTGGGGTTTTCGTTAAGGGGTGGGTGGGGGGGGGGGAAGAATTGATAGAGATTCCACGAGGGTGTGATTATTAGCATCTAATTACGAGACGCTTCGTTGCCGATAAGAGGAACAAGAATGCTTTCCAACCTCTTTCTAAATGACAATGCATCTTTTCAATTTAACGAAGAAGGAAATTTTTTTTTTTTTTAAATTAGTTAACTTTCTGATTTTTTAGTAGCAAAAAAATTCCCATTTGAGGGGTGAAGAAATATACCGTTAGAAGTATATATATATATATGGCTAAAAGTCGTTTCACCCCTGACTCGTTGAGATTCTCGTCTTACATTCAAGAAACGAATCTCAGCCCCCCCCCTCTCTTTTTTTTCTAACGGTTATTTGACAAACTCTAAAAACTAGATTCTAGGTAACAATTAGAAAATATTGCCAATTAAAAAATCTCACGGCAAATTTAATTGAAGAGAATTAATTCTATTAAGATCTTTTAAAAAGATGTTTGTCCAGCAGAGCGTAAGTGTGAGTATATATTCAGAGGGCGCGTTAAAAAAAGGTGTCGCACAGGGTCTTGATGTTACACCCTTCTTAATTAGTAATTAACACTTTAACGCCATCAGAGAAGTATATATATACCACAAAATCTAAGTGAGAAAAAAAAGAGAGAGAGAGAGAGGGGGGGAATGTAATTAAAATACAAGTTAACAAGTGATTACTTGATTCTATTTCATGGCGGTAGCAGCAATTATGGTATTTTTATAGCTATATATATAAGGGTTTAGAGAAGGCGAGGGTAAAAGAAGCAAAGGCAGAGAATCCGAACACAGAACCAAAAAGGGTATTCATTTTACGTTTGCAAATTTTCCATATATATTAATAAAAAAAAAATTTTATATCTACTGTATTAATTACTAAAATGTAAAATACTCCCAAAATCCTTGAAGAAAGGGTGAGGAGTCAACTATACTGTAATTTAATATTCGGAGTAATGAAAACCTTTTTTTTTTTTGGGTGATGCGCTCTTGGACCCTTCTCAATCTCTGGGTTGTCTCGTCATCACCCTGCGCTCTGTTAAGCCACTTTTTTTTTTTCATGGACAAGTTTTCTAAGCCTCGGACAATCGAACGCGATCGTATGGCAGATGTGCCTCCGACAATCATGTGTTTTCTGGGCCCCGAATTGACTGGCTGCCGCCCTTTTATAAAAGAAGGGAGAGAACGAAGAACAGGGGTCCACGAACTAGAAAGTTCATGTGTGAGAAGGGACCAGACGTGACAGAAACTGAAGAGAAAAAGAGAAGGAGAGAGAGAGAGAGAGAGAGCAAAAGGGGAGCCGCGTGCCGCACGCGCCGATCTTACAATGAGTACTTCGTCTACCCCCTACGTTTTTACCCCCCCGTAGTACATCTGGCTGCCTTAAAGCTGCTTTCTCATTCTCTTCTGAGCTTGCCAAACTTCTTTTTTTTTAACCGGTTACTAATCTTCAAAATAATATATCAAAATAGTTCTAAAATTCAACAAGGATCACTAGATAAAAATTAGAACCTGTTACCTAAGAACATTTTTTTTTTTTTTGACTCGGTTTTTTGTTTAAGAAAAAAAAAAAAAAATGGGTGGTTTGTGTATTTTACTATATACTCTTGAGGGGGCAGCTGCTTTGAACGGTTTTACTCTTGAATAGCCGCGGTCCACCCCTCCTTTTTGCCAACGGTTTTGCACCCCCCCCCATGTCCTATTTTTCACCCTACGTCTCTGATGTGTTCTCACTGCATTTTTTTTTTCTTTCTCACAACAAATGATCTTCGATTAAATAATCAAAATATTCACCGAAAAGTATAATAGTGTTTCACTATTAGAATAGCGAAATATTTAATTGAAACAAAGTATAAAATTTAAATTACAGTAAAATAATTCGTTCCCTCACAGCATCGGATATTTAAGGATATCCCTAGGACATCCTGGGGATATCCATTGCATTGCGGCGGTTTGGATGTCCCAGGATATCCAAACCGACACAAGCAAATGGATAACCCGCAGGATGTCCCCGGGGATATCCTTAAATATCCGATGCTGTGGGGGTTGTTTTAGATAAATATTTTTGCAAATCAATTATATGATTTTAAAATTTGGTTCCCCCCCTCCCGAAGCTGACAATGAGGTAGTTAAGCAACATAAAAGAAGGAACGGCATATATTTATGTATATAATGTCTGAACTTACTTCCATATTCTCGGAGGGACACACAGTAGCGAGACAAACGTATATATACGCAGAGAGAAAGAGAGAGAGAGAGAGAGACAGAGAGAGAAAGAGCGTAGGAGAAGGGTTGCCTAGGTTAGGGACACGGAAAACATCCTTTGTCGAATACCCCATCCGGGACCGCTCAACCGCCCGGCAACTCGCTGAGAAAAAATCAATAATTCTTTGTTGTCAAGTTTGCCTCCTGTCATGCCATGCTAAACCATATTACGTCGAGCCGATTCGTCCGAGTGCGCGAGAATGAGCAACAGAAAGAAATTCACGAAAGGCAATGCAACTCTCAACCTGAGAGGGAGAGAGAGTTGCAATTTCACTTGCGAAATTCGCATATTAAAATTATAGCTATATATAAAAACAATCTAGAAAATTTTATTATAAGAAAAAAAAATTTTTACAGCCACAGGTATATATATATATCTATTCCAGGTTATATATTTTAGTGCTTCATTTTGGTTGCAATTAAAAAAAAAAAGCAAAAGTGGCGCCACATACGAGGCACATTTTCGTTTCACTTCCAAAATGAGCGAAAATGGCGCCATCTATGAGGCACTTTTGCGTTGCAGTTAAAAATGAACGAAAGTGGCGCCACCTACGAGGCATTTTTTGGTTGCAGTTAAAAAGGAGCGAAAGTAGCGCCACCTACGAGGCACTTTTTCGTTTCACTTTCAAAATGAATGAAAGTGACGCCACCTATGAGGCACTTTTTCGTTGCAGTTAAAAATAAGCGAAAGTGTCACTACTTACGAAGCATTTTTTGGTTGCAGTTAAAAATGTGAGAAATTGGCGCCACCTTCGAGGCATTTTTTCGTTGCAGTTAAAAAGGAGCGAAAGTGGCGCCACATATGAGACACTTTTTCGTTGCTGTTAAAAAAGAGCAAAAGTGGCGCCACCTACGAGGCATTTTTTCGTTGCAGTTAAAAAGGAGCGAAAGTGGCGCCACATATGAGACACTTTTTCGTTGCTGTTAAAAAAGAGCAAAAGTGGCGCCACCTACGAGGCATTTTTTCGTTGCAGTTAAAAAGGAGCGAAAGTGGCGCCACATATGAGACACTTTTTCGTTGCTGTTAAAAAAAAGCAAAAGTGGCGCCACCTACGAGGCATTTTTTCGTTGCAGTTAAAAAGAAGCGAAAGTGGCGCCATCTACGAGGCACTTTTTCGTATCACTTCCAAAATGAATAAAAGTGACGCCACCTACGAGGCACATTTTTGTTTCACTTCCAAAATGAGCAAAAGTGGCGCCACCTACGAGGCATTTTTTCGTTACAGTTAAAAATGAGCGAAAATGGCGCCACCTACGAGGCATTTTTTGGTTGCAGTTGAAAAAGAGCAAAAGTGGCGCCATCTACGAGGTATATTTTTGTTGCAATTTCAAATTTACATACATTATACTTATTTTGAGTTCAGATTTTTTTTTTTTATTTTTGACAAAATTATATTCGTAAGTGAATTGAAATAAACTAAATTTTGATTTTAATAATTTAGTATACCTATACTTTTATCGGCAAACAATATTTTGTTTACTTTATCTTGATCAACAATAAATTCTACAGCCTATAAATAGTGAAAAATAAGTCGAGGAGAAAAATTATGGAAAAAAAAAAGGACAAGCATCAGTGGCGTAGAAAATAAATTAGCGCCACTACTCGCATAATATATATACACGCACCTATATAGTCATAAAAGAAAAATAGATCGATAGATTCTTTGTAATATATAATGAAGGTGAGAGTGGGGGTGATGAAGGGGGTAAAAAAAAAAAAAATGTTGAAAGGGAGATTAACAACCCTGGACCTTAGATGCATCCCTATATATCTCTTTTCTATTTTGCTCCTCCACGAAAAAAAAAAAAAAAAAAAAAAAAGATCGTGAGATCATCGCATGATCGGATCTATTTGGCGACCGTTACACACGGAGGCGGAGAGAATGGTTTTGAGGGGGCCAAACTCTGATGCCAGTGGGGCAGTGGGTTAGCTATATATATAAGGGTGTTAAGTCCTCTAAGGGATGCGAGTCTACTTATATTGTAAATAGATTTTTTTTTTTTTTGAAATAATTTTCGAAAATTAAAAAATAAGAAAATTGAGAAAAGAAAAGAGAATACAGAAAGTGTATTTGTAAAAAAAAAAAAAAAAAAATATTCTAAAAAGACGAGGACAGTTGTGAGGTTAATCGCCTGACGACAATGAATTTTCGACGGCCTACTTGTAGCCCGTATAATAGTCCCTAAGATAGTCGTAGTAACTTGCTACGCCACCCGCATGAGTGGTTTTGCTTTCGGAACACTTAGGAGGTATAACTTGACATATGGGCGATTTACATACGACGTTGTATAACTGTATTTAAACGACGACATATTCCCCCTTCCCCCTTCTTTATAAATCGAAATCATTCCCCAATATTGCGACTCGTAAGAACGCGATCTATTTTCTGAAGAGCAATGACGAAGCACTTTGCAAAATAGGTTTCTTTGTTGAATGCTCAAAAACCCAATTCTCTTATTTTCATAATATATTGACAGAATTTATAAAAGATAAGAATTTTATCGTTTACTTGAACTTTTTGGAAAAATTTTGAAAATTTACTATATATATATATTAAATGACGGTTTAATTAGAGAACGACGCGAAAGGGAAAACAGTCATGAACCAAAAAGCGTTTGATCTGCGGCCTTGCGGAGTTTCCATATATGCAAGAGACAGATGCAATTTATCTCATATCGTTTTTAGTGACAAAAATATCAAATTCTCCTGACTTTATATTATATTGAATTGTCATTTTCCGTACTTATATAAATTTTTTTTTTTCTTTTTAAAATTTTTGCCTTTTGACATTTATAATTTTAAAAAAGTATGGATATAATTTAATTTGTTATTCTGAATAATGTAAACCGTATTTTTTTTTTTTGGTATCGAGATCTTCGATTGCTAAAAACAAAAAATTATCGAAGCTTTCACTCAATCAGAATCAGTGGCGGTATTATCCTCTTGGAATGAAGGGCAAACAAAAATGTGCCTCGTAGGTGGCGCCACTTTCGCTCATTTCAAACTTTAACGAAAATGTGCCTCGTAGATAGCGCCACTTTTGTTCATTTTTAACTGTAGCGAAAATGTGCCTCGTAGATAGCGCCACTTTTGTTTATTTTTAACTGTAGCGAAAATATGCCTCGTAGGTGGCGCCACTCTATGTCGTTTGACTCATTTTGAAGTGCCTCGTAGCTGGCGCCACTTTCGCTCATTTCGAACATTAACAAAAATGTGCCTCGTAGGTGGCGCCACTTTTGTTCATTTTTAACTGAAGCGAAAATGTGCCTCGTAGGTGGCGCCATTTTTGTTCATTTTTAACTGTAACAAAAATGTGTCTCGTAGGTGGCGCCACTCTACGTCGTTTGACTCATTTTGAAGTGCCTCATAGGTGGCGCCACGTTCAATGTCTAATTTTAAACTGCAACAAAAATGAGTCCACGTTTTTTATGCGGTTAATTAGTTCAGGGAACCAATCTTTTGAATGTTTTTTTTTTTTAGTGAAAAGCCCCGCCAACACGACAAGGTCTACCAAGGATATCCAAAATTTTTTATCATTATTATTATTGTTGTTTAATTCAATTTTGGTCAGAAAAAAAATACTTTGTCACGATGGAAAATGAAATGATGGATACGCATTTTGCGAAATGAAAAATAAAAAATTGGAATTAAAACAAAGATAACTGAAGGAAAAATTATTTACTGCTAGTTGAATGTAGATTTTAAATTGAGAATTTTTCGAGGTCTGCAGTGTGATGCGTTTTCAGTGAAAGAGACCCCGGGTTGAAATCGGAAGAGAGATAGAGAGAACAGGGGGTGAACGGCCAACAAGCAGAAAGAGAGAAGGGTTTGGCCAAAGAGAGAGAGAGAGAGAGAGAGAGGGTTTTCAAATGAAATCAATTCAGAGTCGCTGTCCAGCCGAACGTTACCCCCGCGAGAGACTGAACTATGGATAAATGTTGGCCGAAATGTGTAGCAATTTCACGCCGATTCCTGCATTTCCAATTCGACACTTGAAATCTCACGAGAGAACTGAACGTGTCGCATTGTGAATTTCCAAGCAACTTCCATCGAGCCTAAACGTATTATATATATATATTTTTTTTCTGTCTCTCTCATGAGAGTATATTTTTAAGTTTCACTTCATACTCTCTATCACAAATTTTGATAACTCAAATATTTTCTCTTTGTGAAATTTTTTTTTCCATTGCAATGATTTTCTTGATTTTCGATTTTTTTTTTTTTGACCATTAATTGGGACTTTTGTAACAATTTTTTTTTTCCCCCTTTCAATGGGTTAAATAAAAGAGGATTCGATCCTTTACTCAATAAAATCCCTCTGCTATTGAAGCTGAGGCAGTAAATTTTGTTAAAAAATGTTTTTCGCCGTCGGTTGCAAATTAAATCCTTCATGGAGCGCGGCAGTGAGGAATTGTGGAAAGGGCGTGAGTGAGAGAGAGAGAGAGAGAGAGAGAGAGAGAGAGAGAGAGAGAGAGAGAATGTTACCCCTTTCTACTTTCCGCCATCGCGGCGAATACAAAGCCGATTAGGGCGGGACACTGAAATATTATCATTCCAACATTTTTTCGCAAAGCCGATTGACTGTCTCCCTAACGTTTTTACGCATTAGACTAAAGAAAATACATTTTTTTCAAATCTTTCCGGGAAAAAAAAAAATTCTACCCGGATTAATGAGCTCGTCAATTTTTATTCACAAAAGAGTCGTTCATTTTTCCTCTATCGTTTAGGAGCAAAAAAAAAAAAAAATAATAATTAAATTGTTGAATCATTAATAAAGAGAAGTAAAAATTTCTTTATCGGTACTAATTTTGAGCATCTAATCAGGGGCAAATCAGGGCGACCAGAAAATATGGATTTTCTAATCAGAGCCACATCAAGCACTGCGTTTCATTCCCTAATAGGGCAAGCTGATTTGGCCCCGATCTGGTCCCTGGCAAAATTTCTTCACGGGAGGAAGGATCAATTTTAAATAAAAATATTTTCTCTCAATTTTTTTTTTTTTTTTCTAATCTTTTCTTATTCCAAATCGATTTCATTAATTAAAAATTTGAAACAATGAATATGTAATGTAATTTTAAAAGATTTTAGATGAATTTTTGAGATTTATTTGAATATATAGATATTTGAAACTGAGTGTACCAAAAGTATTGCAAAAGTAGCAGCTCATAGCGCGGGATTAGCCTTGCAATGGCGATGCTTAAAGTCGCTCTGAATCCTGTGCACCTCGCCTTTTCTCCCTTTTCAGGTTGCGCTCAGCTCCTCTTGCGCTCGAGTCCCCTCTTTCGAAAAAAAAAAAAAAAACCTCATCCCCTATACATATATATATATATATATATATATATAAAATACTACGCTGTTCCTCCCGCGATAGCCCTGCGGCCACCGCATTGTCTGTCGCCCAACCAATACCCCTTGTTTCTCGTACTTGTGTTCATTATCAAAAAATTGGAAAAGGAACGCTCTGTGCATGAGATGTTGCTGCGACAGCAAGAACCCCGTTGCATCAGCCTTCCGGGATTGGCTGTCCAGCTTTGCTTTCACCCCACCCCCACCCTCCTCCCATCATCCATATTTCTTCACCGATTAGAGTTTTAATTTTAGAATGGGACCTTCTTCAAAAAAAAATTATCGCCTATTTTTGAGGTTAACTAATTGTTGATAGAAAAATTTGCCTCGTAGGTGGCGCTACTTTCGCTCATTTCGAACTTTAAGGAAAATTTGACGTAGGTGGCGCCACTTTTGTTCATTTTGAACTGCGACAAAAATGTGCCTCGTAGGTGGCGCCACTTTCGCTTTTTTTTGAACTGTAACGAACATATGCCTCGTAGGTGGCGCCACTTTCACTCATTTCGAACTTTGACGAAAATTTGCCGTAAATAGCGCCACTTTTGTTCATTTTGAACTGCAACAAAAATGTGCCTCGTAGGTGGCGCCACTTTCGCTCATTTTTAACTGCAACGAAAAAGTGCCTCATAGGTGACGCCACTTTTGCTTATTTCGAACTATAACGAAAATGTGCCTCGTAGGTGGCGCCACGTTCTATAGACAGAAATTAAAAAAATCTGCCGATAAAGAGACTGCGGTACATTATTGCTTCATAAATAGAAATTATGGTTTTTCTTTCATAAAAAAAAAAAATGGAAGTTTTTAATCTTTAGAGAAAAGAAAAATGCATTACTTCTTAATTAGTTTAGGACCAGGAAATATTTTTTTCCAAAAATATGAGAAAAGTCCTCAAGTTTTTTCTTTTCTGTAAATAATTATATATACACAAACATGTCTAGCCCCTAAGAAGAGAATGAAAAAAAATAATGAAATTTCTGAGAATTAAGAAAGAATACAACACGTCCGCTTGAAAATATATATATATATATAGAGAGAGAGAGAAAGAGTTTTATTTGAGGTTTTTTGCCTTTATGAAAAATGTCTTTGAAAATGATGATGCAGAAGGAAAAATTGTAGCCACATAAGACAAGTTGAAATTGTGCTGTTGCTTGAAAAAGAAAAACCTGTAGGAAAAGTTGAGGTAAAGCATATATAGTCACAACGGACGAGGGGTTCTCAGGAAAGGAATGAGAAAAAAAAAAAGAAAAAAAAGTTGGATCAGGGGTGGAAAAAAAGATTGAGTTATACGACCAAGAGAGAGAGAGAGAGAGAGTCAAGCGCCACTAATTAGTGCCAAGAACGTAATTAAGTAATTTTTAATTAAGTGACTGCCGTTTACGCGGAGAAACCAACGTGTAGGGTTCCGCCTCGCTTCATGGGGCACATTATACGCGCGGCCTTCAACTTAAAGTGGATTTTTTCTTCTCTCGAAATAATCTTCAAAATCAATTTTTATTGGTCCCGTCGTACTCGTTATATATCTATTTACGTGGGGACCTATTCCAAAAAAAAAAAAAAAATAATTTTTTTTTTTTAATTTAAAACAATTTGTATATCAATTATTATTTGAGAAATCGAAAAGTAGAAAGTATACAAAAGTCGGATGCTCAAAGAGTTGGCACTCCATTGTGCGGTGCAGTGAGTTTTTAATTAAGAAGTTTCTCGAGATATGTACGCGCAAGATAAATGCGAAGGACTTTTCTTTGTAAACATCGAGGGCTCTTAGTTTCTTTACCTCTCATTTTCCTTGAAGAAGAGAAAAAGGTAAAAAAAAAAAAAATAGAAAACGACAAGGAATACATACGCAAATAGAGAGAGAGAGAGAGAGAAAAAAAAAGAAGAAGACCGCGCGGCCCGAAAAGTCAAAGTTTTCTTCTTTTCATCAGTGGAAGGTATTTTGAAATGCGGAAGCGCGATACATCCTGCGTCTACCCCTTTTCTCACTAACCCCGCACTCCTCCTTCTTGAGGTTTCAAAAGCTTTTGTCTCAAAGGATTTCGTACTTGCTCATTTCGCCAGGATCCCTTCTTTCTTTTTGGAGGGTCTCGGGAGAAATGAGGACCAACTATATATGTCTCAGAGACGTGTAAGAAAATTTTTTTTTTTATATTTGAAAGTCAATTTCTTTTTTTTTTCAAGGGATGAAATAAAAATAAAAAAGAAGATGAAGGAGATGGAAAAACTATATGATACGAGAGACATTAGGAGAGTATAATAATTACAAGACTACTTTAGATCCTTCCGGCAGTGCGCGCCCGGAAGCTCACATGGCTCTTCAGTATGAAGAGAATGGCTCAGTGAATGGTCCTCGTGTTAGTGAATATATGGGATGCTGTATAACCGCGCAGGTACCTCAAGGCACGAATTTTCTCCACGCGCCCACTCGAGCAGGCTTTTTCTCTGGCAATAAAAGATTTTTTTTTTTTCGTATATGGACCAGTATCCGAGGCATAATATATATATATATATATAAGAGGCAGATAATATCCACGCGTGATTGTCGCCGTCTATGCGCGCCTTTACGCTAAATGGCCCTTTTTTTTATAATGCCTTTCCACCTTTCCGGCCACCCTGTACATACTGCAATCTTGTGGGATTAAAAAACATCCGCCTAGGAGAAAGCACACTCTCGGCCCGTGTGTGGAGATTGCCTCTCGGCTCGTTTGTTGTCAAGATTTCGGTAAACCGCCTACGTCGCTTTTTAATTGGACCCTCTCTCTCTTTTGCCTTTTTTTTTTTTTTTACTCGCACATAAGTGCTTTCTGTTTGCTTCACAACTGCAAAGGAAAAACCAATTTCCAAGAAATTCTTCTTTTTTTACAACTAGACATTCGTTTGATTAAAAACTTAATCGATTTTTTTTTTAAATTTTATTAAAAATTAAAATTTCAAAAAAAAAGATCGAATTTTACTATTCTTCGTAGAAAAGATACATATATATTGTTTCCACAAGGTGAAATAAAATTTCAAGGAACAAATAGCCGTAATACATTTACCGGTAAACACGAAGGTCTCTATATATCTAAAAGAAAAAGAAGAAGGGTATATATGCGTGTGTCACGTGTGTATATGCGACCGAATAGATAAGAACAGGAAGAGGAAATTTGTGTTTAGAAAATTACCTTGTCATTACGCCTACCCTTTACGAAGTGCTATTATAGGGTAATATTCACGATGAGTAAGTGATAAGAAATGCTTCGAAGGAGGAAGCAAAGCTTTTTATTGTCAAATACTTCTAGAATTTTTAAAATTAACCAATTTTTTTTTTTGATATAGATAAAAAGAGATCAATTAAGGAAGAAATTATCGAAAAAATTTATATTTCATAAAAAAGTAGAATAGTGTGAGTGTTTATATTGTCCATTAGACATAAAATTTCTTCCATCCGAAAAGATATGATCATATTTTAGTTTGAGTCGCGTGTCCTGTCGTGAGATCTGATAAACAGACTAACCACAGTTGAGTTCACTTTCCCCCCCCCCCAAACCCCATCCTCAACGACCCCAATCCGCGAAGGCCTTATTCGACAAAACGTTGTCAATAATATATTAGATGCGACATATCTTTAAGGTGGGAATTTCTAATTCTGACAATTCTCCCTCAAAAAAAAACAGGAAGTTCCTTTTTTTTATAAGACAAAATGTTATTAAGAAAATTTCGTTTCGTTTCGAGGAAACGAAATGTTAATAATTTAAGAATGAATTTACGTGACAAAAAAAAAAAAGTACAGTTTATATAGAGGTGTATATATAAAATAATGTTGGAAAGGCATTTCCGCATAGGAAGCCGTGCATTAGGCTATCAGATCGAGCACGCTCGACAACGCCTGGCTAGAAAACGATGAGGAAAAACCCCGTTAAACCCTTACGTGATTAGCCAGTGAAGGAACAAGGGAAGGCGACATAGGGTTGGAGGGTAACGAGCGTGCTTTTAAATGACAAGGGACCGTTTCAACGGACGGTCATTACCTTCAAACAAAAAGACAAGAAATCATTCCAAAACCTCTAGCTCGTTTGATGTTCTTCAAAGACGCATATATATCCTTCAATCAATTCGGAGAATTATCTCTGATTTAATCATCCATCAAATATAATCCCCTATCAATTAATCTGACAAATCAAACAGGTTGAGTAGATGTTAGGATGAATATTGGGAATATCAACAAAATTGCAAATTTTGATCCTATAATGGAATATCTATTAAAAAAATTATAAGAAATAATGAGAACTTGAGGTAACAAAGAAGGGTTTGTATCTTGGATCTGGAAGTACTCAGTCTAATTATAATCATACTAATGCCTGTTCATATGTATATAACTTGCTACCTGTCGCGATATGTAGCCGCACGTTACTTATCCAACTACTCAGGGGAGGGTAATTAAGATTCAGACACACCCATTGAGATTCTCTTGGGTTCTCTGTTTGCGCACTACTCTGTTAAAGGGAGTGGTCGCGGGTCATTTTAACGAAAACCTCGTTCTCATTTCCATAAAGATCGCAACGATTATAAATGAAAAAAAAAAAATGTTACTCACCGAAAGTTGGAAAACCACTTGACCAGCTGTGCGGTGTTATTTTTGTTGAATTTGATGTCGGGGAAGTACATCTTGAGGACAGCTGAGGACGGATACCTCACCCAGAAGAACATCAGCTTCGCCTTCCTGAGATGCATTGGCGTCAACGTCGACGAGTGCACTGTGGTTAAGGAAATACTTTCTAATGCAAGAATCTTATGCTAATAAAATTTCAATAAAACCAAAAATTTAAAAAAAAAAAACTGTTTTTGTCATTAGGAAAAATTGTACGCTCAAAATGTCTGAATTTCTTAATCGTGTTTTCTTTTTCTATCAAATGAGATTAGAAATCATACAAGCTGTGGATAGTGTGTGACGATATCGAGGGGCTAACGTTCCATGGTTGACATTGGTCACACATCTTCAAATGGAAGCCTTACCGACTCCTTATCTGTAATAGGATCTCTTGATGTGGTTTCATTCTTATTTGATCCGATATCTTTCCCTTTTGAACTCGACAAATTTTCTTAATTCGAATTTTTTAAATTATATATTTTTGAAAATTCCAAATAAAAACTTTGGTCCGAAATAATATAGAATATACATACTGTTAGAGGAAAAATACCATCATTGATTTTACATCAAAGGCGCAGTCTAAAAAGGCGGCAAAGAATCCGATGCAGTTCCGATGCACCGTGTTCAATCGGCTTGCGTTTATAAACCCCCCCCCCCCCCCGTGTCTTTCTGCAGTGCGCCAATCTCATGGCACGTTGGTTATATACCCTTTCGAAAATTTTTTTTTTTTCCGCCAAGGCGTTTGGCAATATAAGGTGATCAGAAAAAAAGTGCACATCAACTGATGCGGCAAGATCAGGTTCTATTCATGGAATCGTCTGATGGTATAAACTTTAAAAATTCTCCAAACAAAACCTCAAACAAGATTCATTTTTTTATCGATTACTTTCTTTTTTTTTTTTATCCGTTAGAAAATTTGTTTTCAGATTTAAATTTTAGAAAAAGGAATTGTTGTCTTTCTAAATTGAAACCCAAACTTTTAAACTTGGAGCCAACAACTCGTGTGGCAAACTAATCTATAACCAAAACTAAACTCCTTCGGGCAAAGTTTGCTTCCACTTTTGGACCGGAAAAACTCGTGGATATAGTTTCTCAAACAAAAAACATATTTTAATTAAGATTTTCGCTACAATTTTTCCTTTTAGCAAAAGCAAAAAAAAAAACAAAACAAAAGACTTCGCTAACAAAATTCCAGTTACAATTCTTCGTTAGCAAAAATTTCTATTAAAAAACTTGAAATTTATAGAATATATATATTATCCTGTTATTAAAAATTATCCTGGTTTTAAATTGAAACACAAGTTTCTCAAGGAAATTGAAATTAAAAAAGCATTGTAAAAGGATATTGTAGGCTGAACTCCATCGTAACTGATATCACCGGAGTTGCAATCGCTACCTCGGTCGGTGCTGTCCATCCTTAAATGTCCATAATCTGGACTGCCGTGTTGCGCTGCCGCTAGAAGGGCAGGATGCAACATTGCCGGGGGATGAGGCAGTGGAGGTGAATCCCTGAGTTCAATACCACTGCCGGGTGGACTTGCCGGAAGATGATGAGGCCCTGGTGGTGGTACCTGACCCGGATGTCCCGGATGAGGATTAAAGAACGGCGAATAAGGTGAGAATACTTGACTCTCATGGAGGCTTGGATTTGGTATCGCTACACTTGTTGGCAGAGATACTGGCAGCATTGGTGTATGATAAGGTCTAGGAGGTGGAGGTGGTGGTGGACTATCACTTCCTCCCTGTGACACTGAACCCTCTTGCGCTAATATTCTTGATACTGTTCTTGGAGTAATCCTTGTATCGGTCACCTGAGAAAACAACTGTTTCAATAAATTTCTTTATTGTGATGATCAAATTATATTCACTTAATATTATTTTATAACTTAATTACTAAAATTCTTTTCAATTCATCAATATAATATTGTTTTAGAATAACTATTAATTTATTAAACATTATAATTGTTCTTAATGTCACTGAAAATTATAAGGAAATTATAAGCTGCAATGCTTATTATTTTAATCCAATTTTGCTTATTTTAATATATCAAAATGGATTAAAATAAGCAAAATTGGATTAAAATAATAAGCGTTATTGCAGCTTATTTTAATGCCTTTTAATTTTTTTGTGATAACATATAGCAGATTTAAACTAACACAGAAAATTAAAAGGCATTAAAATAATAAGCATTGCAGCTTATTTTAATACCTTAAAATTTTCTGTGAAATTATTAGCAGATTTAAACTAAATTATCAGCAGATTTAAATTATCAGCAGATTTGAACTATAGATTCTTTTCATATTGAGAAAAACAGTTTCTGGTTGATTAATGAACAATTTCTGGAATAATTGGTCGTTGATCAATTGAATTTATGAGCTTTAATTATAATTCCCAGTTAATCAAAATTTCAAAAATACATTTCATCTGTAGCACAATTATGGAAAGTTTTGTTACAAGCTTTCAAAAAACGTAAACTTTGATGAAATTTGGTAATAATACGTAAATTTTTTATTTATTAGACAGGTAATGTTACTAATTCTATTAATAATCCAGATACAGTTTATTATCAATTTAATTTACTTTTTTTTTGAAAGCATATCCAAAATTTTCAATTGTGCCATAGATCGTTATTCGGTAAAGCTCTTCAATTATTATCAGCAATTATATTTCTGGTATATGATAATTATCTTTAATGGACCAACAGTGATTTTTTGAAAGGAAACAAAACATTAATTTCTAGAATTAGCAAAATTAAAAACTTTTTAAAAATTTCTATACGGAAAAAACAATTGTTGACTCTATAAAAATTCGGATTGAATAATTAATTCTTGAAATCAAAATTATCAATAATGATTATTAATGATAATAAAAATATTCTTAGATCCAAATTTTACCAGTCAAGCAATTCTAAAACAATAATTGTTGGCTATGATTTTTATCTTTATAATGCTTTACCCATTTTAATTCTACACTGAGATATGCTATTGAATCAACAGAATTTCTGCCAAAGGTATATAAAAATTATTATTGATTCTAAAGCATATGCTATAAAATTTGTAAAATATTTTATAGATATGCTTTTGAATCAATAATTTTTATATATACCTTTGGCAGAAATTCTTTATTGATTTGTATTTTTTCTCAGTGTATAGAATTTTGTTCACCATTTTTGGATATATTTAATAATATTTCAAAATCAAATTTCACCAATTCTGGTTAAAAAATATATAATCAGCAATAAAAGCCTAACTGCTAATTGGTTGCAGTTAGGGATTTAATTGCTAATTAATTTTTAACCAAAGTTGGTGAAATTGTCCCTAAAAATATATATGTTAACCAACAATTATAGATACTAACCTTATGGCGTTTTTTCTTTGGCGTCATGACAAGCGAAAGGGCCTCATTCTGCTCTGAATCCCTGCTCTCCCTGTCATCATTTCTCAAATTGCAATATTGTTCACGTTGATCTCGTTGTTGATCTCTTTGTTGTTGTTGTTGTTGTTGCTGCTGTTGTTGTTGTTGTTGTTGTTGCTGCGCGTGCATCGAGGCCATTGCATATATCGAGGATGGTTTCGGAGTTTGAAACATTCCAACGCTTGGCCTAACGTGCGGTGGCAGTTGATTAATTTGATTGAGGTTATTTTCGGTGGGACCAGAGAGTGGACCATGGGGACCACCACCCATGGGACCTAGTTGGGGAAACCCCGTAGATTGTGGAGGCGGGGGCCCACCGTTTAAGGGCCCCCGTAGCCCGTTTGGGCCACCCGGTGTTTGTGGTGCTCCTCGATCAACTACCTTCGTTCTCGGTGATTTTCTCTCGAGAACTTGACTTGCCAATATGTCCTTGCTAAATTGTTCAGTTGCCGATTGCACTGCTTCATTTTGTTTATTCATAAGTCGTCTTTGAGGTGCGTACCTCGCTAATACACTATCGATCAATGATGACAATGATGTGCTAATTTCTTTTTTCAGCGTATCGGCAAAACCCTCGAGATCATCGCCGGTAATATGAGTTGCAGAGGAACCGGAACTTTGTGTTGCACCTCGGAAGACTGTTAATCTCTCTTGAAAATCTTTATAGTCTTTGTGAAGCAAAGGTGTATTTGATGATTGCAATTGGGGTGTTTGTGGAGTTGGTGGCGCTGTACTATTTTGACTTGGCTGTTGTGATGGTGTTGACAATTGGGGTGAATTTTGTTGATGTTGCTGCCTGGCGGCCTCCTGATGTTGTTTCATTCTTTCAAGGACAGCCTGTTGCTGTTGTTGTTGTTGCTCGAGATATAATTTATGATAGACGGCTGCCGCGGCAACGTGCGTATGATCGGGTGTCAAATTTGCAATGCCATTGTACGGAGGTGGATGAGGTCGCGGTGGTCGCGGTGGGGGCTGAGGTGGAAGTTGTGGACTAGGTGGCGCGTCTCCGCTATCGTTCGCTTCCCCATCCACTTTGCTGGAGAGCTCGTTGTACTTTTGTTGCATTTCAGCTAATTGTTCTTGAAGACCCTGCAACTGGATCTTTAGTTTATCACGTTTTTGTCTAAAAGGATGTGTATCCTCTTCGTCCTCGCTGTCCTCCTCGTAATCCATCATTGTGTCAGTAACGCTATGTTGGAGAACATGGTGAACCGTTTGTTGTTGAGGTTGATAAAGTTTTCGTTTTTTACAGCCGTTGACAGTGACTGGTTGTAATGCTGGACTGCTTCTCATTGAGCTGACAATATTTTCAACTCGTGCACGTTTTATTTCAGTCGTTGGTGAATTTGTCTCAGTTTTTGGAAGTATTGGACAGGGTGAATTACTGGGGCTACGTTTGAGATCTTGCATCTCCTCCTTGACGGAAATTGATACCGATTGTGGAACTGAGGGACTGGAGGGAAGGCTTTGCTCACAATCAGAACCATCTAAATTTGCACCAGGCTCCATGCCAGCTTCGGCTAATGCCTCATCCATTGCGCGTTGTGCTGAAGCAACATCTTCGGCACTATCTTCGGCATCACCTGGCATTACGCTATCGCGATCACTATGGTTCGTATTATTCACATTACCATCAACACTTTCTTCGCCGCCACTCTGCACTGTTCCACTGCGCGCACTCTCACTATTATGTTGATGATGAGGACTGTGTTGTTGATGCTGTTGGGATTTAAGTAGATCCGTGGTTGTATTGTTATTGTTATTATTGTGAATACTATTGTTGTTGGTGGGTTGATCCTGCGCAGAGAGGGCATTGAGCTTGTGCGTTTGGAGTAAGTTGCGTAACATGTGAGGCGCTAATTCCGCCGTACTTAGTTCATCACAATTGACAACTGCCCCTTGTTGCAAATTGGTGGCAGAGTCCATGCCAGCGCCAGTCATTCCGTGGCTGGCTTCAAGTGGCGATCCTCCGGCGTCGCTGGCCTGCTTGACCTGACGGCCTAGGAGTTCGTTAAGCATCTTGGGAGGGCCGAAGCCCGTTGCCCCAAAAAACCCGAAGGCCGGATGGGCAGAATGCTGCTGGGCTGCCGTGGGACCCGTCGTTGTAGCACCGAGATGACCTTGACTTCTAGGCACTCCAGACTGTTGCTGGAGTTGCTGCTGTTGTTGTTGTTGTTGTAGATGTTGTTGTTGTTGATGCGGTTGAGTGTTTTGGTGTGGCACACCGTTACCACTGAATATCGCACCGTAAAATGCACCGCCGGGAAATGAAGGTCGCGACGTGAAGTTCGGTATACTCGAGTAGCTGTTACGCGGCTCGCCGGCGTCCACGCGCTGTCTGGTGCGCTTCTGCTTCTTCAAGAGTTGCTGTTGCTTACTGTCCGTGGTTGCTCCGTAGAGGGCGAAACACTCGGTCTCCTCCTCCGATGACATCATCAGCCGTCTGGTTGGTCGGCCCCCCGAAGGCCTCCGTTTCCCCTCCCCGCCAGGGCTTCTTGTCACCCCTCCCCCTCACGCTTGAATAGCCCCTCGTAACACGGAGCGCTGCCTTTACTACTGTCGATGCTTCTACACGATATTTCTACCCCTACCACCTTTGCAGCTGCTGCCTCCTCGTTTCTTTCTCCCCACTTTTCAGCCACTCTCAAGCTCCCTTTCCACTTTTCCTTCTCCTTCGCCAACCGTTGTTGATTTTTCTCCTTCACCCTTTTCCCTGATTCTTCCTCCTCCTCCTCCTCTTCCTTCTTCTTCTTCTTCTTTTTCTTCTTCTTCCTAATTCTTCCGTCGCCCTCTATGACGACAACACTCTTTCTCAATTTCTTATCTACCCTCGTCCTTTCTTCCTTCTTTCTCTTCCCTTTTATCTCGTTTCTTACTCTTCTCCGCCTTCCTAATCTTTTCACTATTCCTTGTCCCACACCTTCCGCCGTGTATCTCGGTGTCGACGGATTGTACTCGAGTCGAAACCGCGACGTTTTTTCAATGGAATCGGCTTGTGGTCGAGGCTAGTGCAACACTCTATGCCCCTGCCACGACGATATCTACTTTTACTAATTCTCGATTTACTTTTGTGATTGTATTTGTCAATTATTATGCTGGTGATTTTTGCGAGAATTGGAACGCACGCTGGCGGAATCCTCGTGCTCCCCCCTGGGAGCTGCATCCTTCGAGTTCGCCAAAGGGCTAACTGCCCCTCGCTCCCTCGGCTCGATTATCCACTCTTTTTTATTTTCCGTCTGAAACAAAAAATTTCCCAATTTTTAATGATTTAATAACATTATTATTTTATTAGAAATTTTATTGTTATACAAATAATTATTATAAAATTTGAAATTAAATTAAATTAATTTAATTCTAATAATTAATTAAAAATCTGGTATTGATCCAAAAACATTTTCTTATATTAATCCGAAAAAATACTTGAAAAACCACGCTTTTCATGAACGCAAGACAAGACATAATCGATCTGCATTTTACGGTATATGGTAATTGAAAAGAACTCGGTCTGGGGTAAATGAGCAAAAAGTAGTTGAAAGAACATCGATTCGCAAAGCTTGTCCGAGTGCACGATAATCTCTGAAGTACATGAAATAAGAAAAAAGAAATGAATACTTTCGCAAAATGCATATATATATATATATATATATATATATATACATCTCCATTCTTGAATATCGAGGGTCGTGCGGTTTAAGCCAGAAGCTGACTGAATCAGAAAAAGGGAATGAATTCGAGTCTTCTCGAGCACTTCTTCTGAGACTATAAGAAAATTGCACCATTGAATTTCTTATTTACCGTATAAACATAGTTTTACTAAGCCTTGAGACTTTTGCTCTCTTGCAATATTAATCGTCTAAATAATAATACAACTTTTCTTCTCAATATTTGAAAAAAAAAATTGTTCGTTTTTTGTTCTAGATGGTCGATATAAATCTATTTCCCCTTTCATGTTTTTTAATTTTCAATCCCAGTTCCACTTCTTACAATTTCCATTTTTAATTTCCATTCCTACTTAATTTTTCCTAATTTCTACTCCCACTTCCGCTTTTTCCAATTTCCATTCCCATTTCCACTTCCAGTTTTTCTAATTTCCATTTTAAATTTCAATTTTCCATTCCCAATTCCATTCTTACTTGAAATTTTTCCAATTTCCGTTTCCACTTCTTGTTTTTCTATTCCCACTTTCATTTCCACTTCTACTTTTCCATTTCCACTTTTATTTTTTCCAATTTCCGTTTCCATTTCTAGTTTTTCCACTTCTACTTTTTCAATTTTCATTCTCGTTTCCACTTCTAATTTTTCCAATTTCCATTACCACTTGCATTTCCACTTCCAGTTTTTCTAATTTCCATTTTCAATTTCAATTTTCCATTCCCAATTCCATTCTTACCTCCAATTTTTCCAATTTCCGTTTCCACTTCTTGTTTTTCCATTCCCACTTTCATTTCCACTTCTACTTTTCCATTTCCACTTCTAGTTTTTCCAATTTCCGTTTCCATTTCTAGTTTTTCCAATTTTCATTCCCGTTTCCACTTCTACTTTTCTAATTTTCATTCCCGTTTCCACTTCTAATTTTTCCAATTTCCATTACCACTTGCATTTCCACTTCCAGTTTTTCTAATTTCCATTTTCAATTTCAATTTTCCATTCCCAATTCCATTCTTACCTCCAATTTTTCCAATTTCCGTTTCCACTTCTTGTTTTTCCATTCCCACTTTCATTTCCACTTCTACTTTTCCATTTCCACTTCTAGTTTTTCCAATTTCCGTTTCCATTTCTAGTTTTTCCAATTTTCATTCCCGTTTCCACTTCTACTTTTCTAATTTTCATTCCCGTTTCCACTTTTAATTTTTCCAATTTCCATTTTCACTTCTAATTTTTCTATTACCACTTCCATTTCCGTTACTACTTTTGCAATTTCCATTCTCACTTTTCTTTCCACAATTTCCTTAATAATTTCAGATTAGTTAATTTTAAAATTCGCGCCAAAATCTTTATGTCCGTTTTTTGTGCGAACATTTACATATTTTCAAACGGACAGAAAGATTTTGGCGCGATTTTAAAAAATAACTAATCTAAAATTATTAAGAAAATTGTGGAAAGAAAAGTGGGAATGGAAATTGCAAAAGTAGTAACGGAAATGGAAGTGGTAATGGAAAAATTAGAAGTGGGAATGGAAAATTGAAATTGAAAATGAAAATTAGAAAAACTGGATGTGGAAATGGAAGTGGGAATGGAAATTGGAAAAATTAGAAGTGGAAACGGGAATGAAAATTGGAAAAGTAGAAATAGAAAAACTAGAAATGAAAACGGAAATTGGAAAAACTAAAAGTGGAAATGGAAAAGTAGAACTGGAAATGAAAGTGGGAATGGAAAAACAAGAAGTGGAAACGGAAATTGGAAAAATTGGAGGTAAGAATGGAACTGGGAATGGAAAATTGAAAATGAAAATTAGAAAAACTGGAAGTGGAAATGGAAGTGGGAATGGAAATTGGAAAAATTAGAAGTGGAAACGGGAATGAAAATTGGAAAAGTAGAAATGGAAAAACTAGAAATGGAAACGGAAATTGGAAAAACTAAAAGTGGAAATGGAAAAGTAGAAGTGGAAATGAAAGTGGGAATGGAAAAACAAGAAGTGGAAACGGAAATTGGAAAAATTGGAGGTAAGAATGGAATTGGGAATGGAAAATTGAAAATGAAAATTAGAAAAACTGGAAGTGGAAATGGAAGTAGGAATGGAAATAGGAAAAAGCGGAAGTGAAAATGGAAGTGTAAATGGATTTACATAATCAACAAAACTTCCGCCGATATATTATATATATTCTCAAAGGCGAATATAAACCCGAATAAAAAAGAAACACGGCCTATATATATCCTATGTACGATTTTTGTAGATTTAAAGACGGCCTTCCTATGTAGGCCATTTAAAATACATTCTAGGTAATCACTATGAAGGCCTTAATATATAGGCCCATGAGATATCGAATCTATGTAGAATATATGTAGGATTCTTTATATCAAATTTATGATGGTCATTCGATGTAGTGTCGACGTAAGGGTAAGTTAGGCCAAAACTACATAGATCTATGTATGTAATTCCTATGTAGAATTTACATAGGCCACAGTATGTAGGCATAAAATAGGCCTTCCTATATATCGTAGAGATAAGTTTTATGTAGGCCAATCCATGTAGGCCTGCATACCCAATTTCTAGGTAGGATCTACGAAGGCCACAGTATGTAGGACTAATATAGACTTTCCTACATAACATATACATAATTTTTATGTAGGCCAGTCCATGTAGGCCGGCATACCCAATTTCTATGTAGGATCTACGACAGTCACAGTAAGTAGGAGTAATATAGGCTTTCCTACATACCATAGAGGTAAGTTTTATGTAGGCTAGTCTTTGTAGGCCTGCATACCTAATTTCTATGTAGGGTCTATGAAGGCCACAATATGTAGGACTGATATAGAATTTCCTACATACCATATACATAAGTTTTATGTAGGCCTGTCCATGTAGGCCGGCATACCCAATTTCTATGTAGGATCTACGACAGCCACAGTAAGTAGGAGTAATATAGGCTTTCCTACATACCATAGAGGTAAGTTTTATGTAGGCTAGTCTTTGTAGGCCTGCATACCTAATTTCTATGTAGGGTCTATGAAGGCCACAATATGTAGGACTGATATAGAATTTCCTACATACCATATACATAAGTTTTATGTAGGCCTGTCCATGTAGGCCGGCATACCCAATTTCTATGTAGGATCTACGACAGCCACAGTAAGTAGGAGTAATATAGGCTTTCCTACATACCATAGAGATATGTTTTATGTAGGCCAGTCTTTGTAGGCCTGCATACCCAATTTCTATGTAGGATCTTTGAAGGCCACAGTATGTAGGACTAACATAGACTTTCCTACATAACATATACATAATTTTTATGTAGGCCAGTCCATGTAGGCCGGCATACCCAATTTCTATGTAGGATCTACGACAGTCACAGTATGTAGGACTAACATAGGCTTTCCTACATACCATAGAGGTAAGTTTTATGTAGGTCACTCTATGTAGGCTTACATATCCAAGTTCTATATAGGATATCCGTTGGTCATCATATGTAGGAATGATGTAAACCTTTCGATACAACATAGAGATAGGTTTTATGAAGGGTTATCTATGTAGGTATGTATATCTAATATATACGGAGGTCCTACGTAGACCATCATATGTCAGAATGATATAAGATTTCCAATATATAATCAAATATATAATATATATATACCCTAATAACACAAGATATCTTGGGATATATTGATAACATCCCGAAGATATCCTAGGGATGTTCTATTGATAACATCCCGAAGATATCCTAGGGATGTTCTATGGATATCAAAAGGATCTCTTAAGGGTATCCAAAAAATCGGCGGTTTGGATATCCTTTGGACATCCCATGGATATCTGAGGATATCCACAGGATATTTTCTGGATATCTCTATAGACTCTCATAAATGTCCTCCAGATATCCCATAGATATCGTTAGGATATCTCACAGATATTTTCAGGATATCTTCTAGATGTCAAGAAGATATTCTCAGGATACTGTTTTTAAAGTCATTATGAGACTACGAGTGAAAATATTCTGTGAATTAAATTTTATATAAATAAAATAAAATGCAACTTGTTTTTCGAGAAAGTTGTTTAATTTGAAAAATTATTAACTAATTTTTTCTGATTCGTGATTCATTCCTTTATTCATATGCTTAATATTGTCAGAAAATAAATTGGCTTTAAACAATATAAATTCTTCCCCGCAAGTAACGAATAACTATTAATATTAATTATACATTAAGTGCATGAGTTTATTTAAAAACTTTGAAAAATGCGTTTCAAATCTTCATTTAAAATAAATTAGAAGCTCATAAAATTTTTGTTTTTATTATATTATTATTCATTATATAATGATGTCCCACAGACCGGCGGTTTGGATATCGTAGGGATATCCTGGGGACCATTCTAGGATATCGACCATTGATATGGATATCCTTTTGTTATGAGGGTATACATAGATATGTATACTGTAAATTTAAATTTATTTCGTCAACAAAGAAAGATTTTTGTTCTTGAGCTATTTTTTGCTTTAGAAAGTTGTCATATATCTGATTGATTTTAGCTATCATAGTAATAATGTCCGCCTCATGGTAATATTACAGTAACATTACAATAATATTACTGTAATATTACACTAATATTACAATAATATTACTGTAATATTACATTAATATTACACGTTTATTTGAAATACATAAAATTTTTCAAGTTTTTTATGATATAACACACAAAGAGATAATAATTAATCAGTCAAATATTTTAAAGTATTTTTTGAAATATTTTGTAATATTACCATGAGACGAACATTTTATTAATACAGTAATATTACCGGGTTTTTAATCTAAAATTAAAATTTTCTAACTCGTGTAGCCCGAGATTTTTGGAAGAGATAGAAATACGTACTATATACACTGTAAAAGTGTACACTGTGTATAAACTGTAAAGTGAAAGTTTACAGGTATAACTTAAGTGAAAAGGGATTTCTATCAACCTGACCATGCACTTAGCTAAAATATCCTATGCAGTTATACAGTAGTTGTTCGTCTTTCGAGGAAAGAATATCTCTACGAAAGAATATTTTTCGCGCAAGTATCGACAGGATTGTGAGTGCTTATAATGGAAGAGCGACGTCGAGAACTAACAAAACTGCGTGTTCGCAAACATCGAAGAATGAAAAAAGATTTACTTAAGTGGCAATCTTTGGCACATCAAGGATCAATTGATTTTGTGACAGAACCTAGTAAGTGCAGAAGAAATATTACCGAATTAATTTAATCCATTCACTAGATTGAGGAAATATTACTACACTGAAAAAGAAATTTATTTGGATCAAATAAAAAGTATTTGATCCACATACATCATTTACTTGTCTATTATCCTGATCAATTGTCCGGATGTGAGAATATATTTGTAATGTAAGAATTTTTTGATTCAAATAAATCAAAATTTGAATTTAATAAATAACGAAATAAATAAATTAATTGTTTCAAGTAAATCATTATTATCATTTCAAATAAATATTTAATTAATTGAAATATTTTTTTACTTGTCTTGATAAAATAGGGTATTAGTATTAAATAATTTAGTTTACTTCAATCCATTAAATAAAGTTATTGTATCAAATACTTTTTATTTGTTTCAACAAAACGAAATATTTGGTGAAATAAATAAATAAATTTTTTCAAGTAAATCATTATTATCGTTCCAAATAAATATTTAATTAATTGAAATATTTTTTATTTATCTTGATAAATTAGTGTATTAGGATTAAATAACGAATTATTTGTATTAAATAATTCAGTTTATTTGAATCAATTACATAAATTTATTGTGTCAAATACTTCTTATTTGTATGAAATAAACGAAATATTTTATTGAATTAAATTAATGAATAGTTTCAAGTAACTCATTATTTGTATTAAATAAATTCATTTATTCAATTCAAATAATTATTTAATTGAACCAAATACAATTTATTTGGTTCAAATAAATGCGATTCAAATAATTCAAGTTATTTGAATCAAATACATATTTTTTTGATTCAAATAAAAAGTACTTAAACCAATTAAATATTTTTCAAATAATTTGAAGTATTTGAATCAAATAAATTTTTTTTCAGTGTATGTAGATCCAAAATGTAAAAAAATGTATTGTGAACGAATTTTTTGAAACTTGGTATATATACGGGTTTTGGGAGTCGCTGAATTCTAATTTGGTTTCAAAATTAAAAATGTCGGATCCAAAATGTCGGACATTATTTTTTTACATTGTGTGGAATCTTATGAAACTTGCACAGGGGGGGGTTTAGTTCACTAAATTTAAAGTTAAGCATAAAATTCAAAAATGCAAAATGGAGGATTGATTATTACAAATTTAATTTTATAGACACCATTTCTTCAGAGGACGAGGAAATGTTTATCAATGAAAATAAAGTTCAACATCATAATGAACTTATTTATCATGCAGATTCTGACGAGATAGAAAATAATGAAATAGAATCAGAATGCGCTGAAGATCGAAATGAAAATTTAAAAATTGAAGACAACAATTCTAACTTTGGTAAAATTCTTAACTTTACATTATTGTTTTTATTTTAATTAAGAATTTCGTACTATTAACATTGCGTTTTATTATTATATAGGAATGGATATAAACGATGTAGCTGAAAATAAGGAGATGAAAGCTGATAAGATAGAGGAGAGATATTTAAACGAAGTAATTTATCAAAATACAGATAAAGAAACTCAAGAAACAGAAGTAAATGAAGAATTTTTTAATGACCAAGATAAAGAATCTTATTATAGTTATGATGACGATGACGAATATCAATCTAGCGATTTAGAAGACTTGTTACAAAATTCAGAAAATGATGAAGAAGAACAATTGAGAGAATGGGCAATTAAAGGTAATATTTCTTGGGTTCTTATATCTCAATTGCTTCTTATTCTACGACGTCGATTAATGCCACAACTTCCGAAGACAGCGTCAACATTTTTAAATCTAAAAACAGACTTTTGTATTAAACCTATGACAACTTCCTTATATAAAAATGCTGAGTTTGTGTATTTTGGAATTGCAAAAGGTCTTGCTTCGTGTTTTAATCCTTCTCTGCATCCAGATGAAATTATCTATTTAGATATTAATATCGATGGAGCACCTCTTTGGAAATCAAGTTCAAATGAATTTTGGCCTATATTGTGTAGAGTTCATTATTTACATGACAATGTTTATCCTCCTTTTCCAGTTGCGATTTATTTAGGTTCTGGAAAACCTCAAGATTTAGATTTGTTTTTAGATGAATTTATAAAAGAATTAAATAATTATCAAAAAAATGGAATCGTGCTGGAAGGTAAGTTGTACAAATTGCGGATGAAAAGTTGGATTTTAGACACTCCTGCAAGAGCGCTTGTAAAATGTGTAAAAGGCCATGCTGGTTATTTTTCTTGTGAGAGATGTGAGGTGATGGGAGAAAGGTGCGAAAACCGTACAATTTTTGCAGATACGAATGCAACAAACAGGACAGATAAAAGTTTCCGTGATCAAAAACAGTCTGAACACCATAAAGGCGTTTCACCGTTATTAAAATTGTCCGGTTTGAATATGATTAAAATGTTTGTTTTAGACTTTATGCACTTAGGTTTTTTAGGCATAATGAAAAAGTTACTTTCTTTGTGGTTAACTAGCACAATTCGAAAATTTAAATTTTCATCATCGCAGAAAGAAATAATAAATTTCATGTTATATGAATTGAGAAATCAAATACCATGTGAGTTTCAACGTAAGACTGATACATTAAATGAAATCTCACTATGGAAAGCTACTCAATTCAGTTTTTTTTTGTTGTACGCCGGTATTGTAATATTAAAAAAAATTTTAACTCCAAAGTACTACAATCACTTTCTGTTACTTTTCACCAGTTGTAGAATTTTGTGTTGCAAAGAATTAGCAGTAAAATATAATGCTGAAGCTAGGTTATATTTGAATAGATTTGTTTCGCTTATGATAAAATTGTATGGAAAATCTACTATTTCGATTAACGTGCATAACCTTCTTCATATCGCAGATGATGTGAAGAACATGAATTGTCATTTAAGTTTAATTAACAGTTATGCATTTGAAAGTTTATTAGGTAAAATGAAAAAAACATTGCGATCTGGCAACAAACCTATTCAACAGCTGTGTAATCGTATGCATGAAATGTTTTTTAGAAGAAAAAAAGTTACCCCTGCTCCACAAATATTATCAATAATAAAAGAGAATCTTTCTGAGATATTAAAAATAAAATATCAACAAGCAGTGCTTACTTCAAAAAGTCCTGACAATATTGTTCTTCTTGAAAACGGTAAATGCTTTGAAATAAAGAAAATTTATAGAGACAGCCAAAATATTGATAACATTTATGTAGAAGGTGTACAATGGATTAAAGAAAAACCATTCTTTACGTATCCAACAAATTCTGAGACATTAGGAATCTGGAAATTACACGATAATCCAAGTAATGTAAAGGATACTATTTCCATTTACAAAATTAAAAAGAAACTTGTTAAGTTAACTGTGAGATCAGCTTCAAATGAACCAAAAACTGTCGTTGTGATACCATTACTTCATTGATAATAATAATTATTAACAATAAAGTAATGGTCCACAATAAGATGTATTATAACCATTGTAAATATTATTGTAAAATTAAAGACAATTTTCTAAATAAAAAGTAAATTTCTAAGTAAATTACTGCGCAGCCTTTGAGTTTTTAATTTTTACTAAACGAAGAAGAAGATTTTCAATAAGTATATTCATAGAAAAAAACTGAACTCAAAATGAGTAGCGTACGCTACTCATTTACGTGCAGCAACAATGATCTGGTTTGACTCAATTTGAGTTTTTATTGAAATTTTTTAAATTGAACCCGGTTACGTTCATTTTGAATTCAAGATTACCCAATCAAAAATTTACTAATGGCGCAGTACTGACAAGTGTTGGCGCAGTACTGGCACCCAGTATTGGCGCCAGAGTTGGCGTAACTTTGGGATGATAACATTTTACCAGTATTGGCTGCCAGAGTTGGCACCAGTACTGGTACCCACTACTGGTTCAGTACTGGCTGAGTACTGGTAGTTTTGTAATTTATTGTATACAAAAAGAAAGCTTTAACTGTAACAGAGATAAGTTTCACTGCAATAGTGAAATCTCTGCTCCAGGCAATATATCTGAAAACAATAAAAAAAACTTGCAAAATGTTTTGGAATTAGTCTCAGGAAACTTTTTGTTTTAATAATTTTACCCACAAAAAAGCAAAATAAAATACCTTTTAATTTTCAAAAATAAAATCAAAGTGAAAAAATTTTTATAAAAAAAATTATTCATCGGGTTCACTCTAGAACTTTTTGTAAACTAGTATTAATCAAAATGAAAATCTATTTTAGTCAGTGCTGGCTCAATATCGGCTCAGTACTGGTTTACCAGTACTGCACCAGTACTGATGCTGAACCAGTACTGCGCCAGTAGTTAACTCTGGTATAATACTGAAATTTTTGGTTGGGTAATGTTAAATTATTGTCGACAAACAATTACTTAAAAAAATATTAAATATAATAATTATTGTAATTATAAATAAGCACTACTACAAATTATTGAAAATCATAAAATATTATTATACACCCTGAAAAATTTTTTCAATAAAGTAAGGATAGAAAATTTTTTTCTTATCTCCAAAGTATTTTGTCTTTTCGAATAGTTTGTCACATCTGGTTTGGCTCAAGTTTACCAGCTATAAAGGTTTCCCATTTAAAAAGGGACTATTTTATGACGTTTTCGGTACCCGTTTTTTTCATAGACGTATGCAAACCCAAAATTTGTGAATTTTTTTTATTTTGAAATAGAAATGTTCGAAACTTGTCGATGTTTTCCGAGGACTTTTTCTTCAAAAAGCCTTTCAATCTTTAGTTGCTGTTCAGCATTTGCCGGACAGATACCAAATCCGCGAGTGACAACTCAAAATCAAAGTTATTTTCTTTGCAAGTTATTTTCTCTGTGAAGTGATCGATTTGAGGATTAATATTGAAAAAATACATAAGAGGTAAATAAAAATTAAAAATATTTAATTAAAAATACTTATACCCACATTGAATAACGGAACCTAGACTACACGAGCTTAAAATTATAAGATACTCTGTAAATCTGAATAAGTGAAATTTCACTTATAATTTTTTAAAAGTCTTTTACGTCGAAAAATAAGTGTATGCGCAATTGAAAATAAGTGAAACTTCACTTATTTTTAAATATACACTTATTTTTATACGTGAAAGATTTTTGAAACATTCTTAGTGAAATTTCACTTATTCTGATTTAGAGAGTATATTTTATTTTTGTTAAAGATTCTTTTTTCAAAGTGCGTCACAATTTTAATTTTTACGTCAAATGATTTTATGTCATATGAAATTTCCCAAGTAGCACGTAATATTACAGTAATATTAAAATGTCTGCCTCATGGTAATATTACTGTAATATTACAGTATTACAACAATATCAACCAGTAATATTACTGTAATATTTCAAAAAATTTCAAATAACACTTAAAAACATTTGACTGATTAATTCTTATCTTTTTTTATTTTATCATAAAAAAATTTTGAAATTTTTATGTATTTCAAATAAACGTGTAATATTACAGTAATATTAACCGGTAATATTACCATGAGGCGGACATTTTAATATTACTGTAATATGTTACTTGGGTTGTGGTTTAATCATCGAGTCATTTAAATTATTGTACAAGATATTTGTAAAAATGGACGGAAAATGGGACAACGATGGTAGTAGGATCTTGCTATACATATAATTTTCATTGAGCCGAATTTTATTCGTTCGAAATATAACTTTGTAGAATTTTCATTAAAATGATTTTCTATAGTACAGAATTTTTATATAATCGAAAATTTATTTCACAGAATTTTTATTTTTTCAAATTTTTATTTATCAGAATTTTTTGATCGATTTTTTATTTAACATAACAGTCATTTTAATGAACTTTTAGTGGGTAGAACTATATTGTATATAATTTTATTTTAGACGCATTTACATTTTTTCCAATTATTATTTGATACAATTTCAATATAATCGATTTTTCATACTACAGAATTTATACTTAACCGAAAAATAAAATTTCCAATATTTCATATGCAGGAAAATGGCAGAAAATAAAGTATTTAAAATAGTAGAGTTCATAGAGTACTCCACAAGTGATAAAAGAAGTGTCGATGTCGTTTATGCAACACACATCAGGTATGACTCTGTTCGAGGTTTATTAGCCAAATTCATGGATGGTCCATCATATACAAAAGAAGATTCTCAATTAATTCGGGAGATAGTAAAAAATAAAGTATCTGCGCCTGAAGACTGGCCGGAGTTTAAAGTCAAAATTATCGTGGAGACAGGTTTGTTTTTTGTTGAAATTAAATTTTTGATATATACACCCAAAAAAAAGTAATCTTAAATTTAGAGGAAAATTCCTCTTCTAAAATCCTCTGAATATTTCCTCTTAAAATACGAATATTCCATTTGACTGTAGAATATTTTTATTCTTTGTTGTAATGGAACAATGACAAAAGGAGTACTTTTGCATTTAAATGTTTAAATTTATTGTTATAGTATATTTGAAAAAAGGAAAAGTAAATACATGATATCGATTACATTTTTTTCCTGTTTGACATTTGCGCTTTTGTTTTTCGAAACTGTCAATTTTCGTATTTTGTCACAATAGTGTTGTGTTATAAATCGAAATTCCAAAATGGAAAAGAGACTCGAAGATTTACTAAATGATTTAAATCTGGGTGGATATATTGAATGGAGGTATAAATACAGAAAATATAACCTCTCGATGAATCTTCATTTCTTACTAATTTTCTTAAATATTTGCAACTGGCTATAGCATTTTTTATTATTATTGTAATTAAATCTAATCTATTGATGCTCAGCAAAAAGCAAGAAATTTTTTTCAGAAATGTTTAATTAAAAACCAATATTTCATTCTTTATTCCAGGAATCTATTATAATTTACCTTTTTTGAATGTAAATAATTAAATCTTATTAAATATTTATTATATTATTCAAATTTAAAAAAATTATTGGTTCTCTTGACATTAATAACACTAGGAATTTTTTTTGTTGAGGTTTTGATATCAACATTTAATTCAATGCGTCAAAACTGTACTTTATTATCAATACATAACCATTATTGTCTAATAATTTATTCAAAACCTGTGTATTACGGTTATTTTCAACTTGTCAAAATATTTTAATATTATTCTTCCTTTATGAGGATTTTTTCGAGAGGAAAATCCTTTTAAATTAAGATTATTACTTTTGATACCAAAATTAAGAGGAAAATATGCATTACATTTAGAGGAATCCTCTAGAATGAAGATTACTTTTTTTAAGGTGTAAAATACTCTCTAAATCTAAATCTGAATTTCTTTATTTTTTTATTTCTTTTATTATATATATATTCTGCTTCAGAAAGTGCACATCTGATTTGTCTTGGTTATTATAGTTTCTCGTTGTTAGGGGCTCCTTTTGTGAATTTTTCACGATTTTTTTAATATACTTTTCCAGGCAGGAAGTTTGTGAAATTTTTTAATAGGAAGATTGAAAACTATCGTTTCACTTTTAAGTTATACAAAAAAAATTGTCTTTTCACTAAAAATGGCTAGTTATAAATCCTTTTTAAATATAATAGAAAATCCTATCGTAAATGCATTTGAAACATATGTTCTGGTTATGGTATGGTTAGCTTGATTGAGGAAAGAAAAATACCCATAGTAGGGATGAAAAGCGAAACCTTTTTTCATAGAAAGAGAGGTGATACATAAGAGCGAGAGAGAACAATGAATTTGAAAAGGGACACGCAGTGAGTTTTGCCTGCGTACTCTCTCTTTCTCACTACGATGTATAGTCACTATTATATTTGAAATTCTCAATCGTTTCGGATTGTAAGTTTTACTAATATCATTAATTCCTTGAAATTTTTTTTACATATATCTTTTACTTTAATTTAATGTAATAATAATATAATAATAATAAATAATACATAATAAATAATAAACAATAAATAATAAGCAATAAATAATAAATATTAAACAATAAATAATAAACAATTAACAATAAATAGTAATATAATTTAAAAATTTTATTTGAAGAGATATTAAATTTTAGAATATTCCATTTTTAAAATATCTTCTGCTGCTTATGTTTGGTACTTATATTGCGTCATTTCACTCACACCAGATCAGATTTCCAAACAAAATTGCATATGTGCCTAAAATGCTTCTCGAAGGAAAAGGTTCTTTTCTTTATATACGCTTTGTTGCCAAGTGAAAGATGATGTCATTTCAAATCAGTTTGTGTTCGACTTTTGTCGTGAGTAAACTTCGTGAGAGGTTTTTTTTACAATCATGCAGTGTTTTCTAATAGAGATTTTTCTCAACCCAATTTAAATTAATCCGAATTTTTACTCAGAATAGGGCATTGTTGTCTATGGTGCTAGTGTTCGTTATCCATGTCCATGACAATTGTGAAAATAAACTATCAATGACAAAAGTTTTGAATTTTTTATGGCAAAATCTTTTTGCCAATGATGAAAGTAATCTTATGGCCCAATAATGTCGCAACGACGGATGATGTGTTCAATCTTTAATCAATCTTTCTGTATAAATTATCTTCGCCAATAATTAAACATATTTCGGCTTAATAATGGGTCATCATTTGTGGAAGTGTTTTGCCAATAATATTATTATTTATTATTATTATTTATTATTATTATTATTTGCATTATTTATTTATATTATTATTTATTTATTCTAATAAATAACATTCAGATAGAATGTTGTAGGAATGTCTTCTTCTTTGTTTTTATTTCGAATTAAATACATTTTTTAAATTATTTTGCATTACATTAAATTATTATTAAATGTATTCCTTTTTAGACTTTCGTAGATTATTTATTTATTAAATAAAATAAAATTCAATTGCATTTTTATGTAGCATAATTCTAATCTAGAATAACTTTTATCCACTATATATTTAACGTTACAATTTAATTATCATCGAATATTTAAATGTCATAATTGTTATTCAATTAATTATTATCAGATAATTCAGATTTAGAGAGAACATGAGTATGGTTCTTAAATTTAAAAATTTTTCAGTAGACAATAGATATATTTCAATTTTTAGAGTAATATTAATTTTTAATTAAACATTGATTTAATTAATTTATTATTAATAATATTAATAATTATTATTCAATGACAAAAATAATATCCCAAGAAGCTCAGGTCCAAAACCGTGTATTTCTATGTAAAAATTGAATGTTTGAAAAATGTTTAAAAATGTTCACATAGAATGGATGTATTTTTTTAGAAACTTATGAAGAAGCTTTAATGAAGCTTCAAGATTTGGATAAAAAAAATTACTGTTGTACAACTGATTCAGAAGAGGTTTTAACGCCTGTCAAAAAAGTTAGCAAAAATTTTAATGAAGAAACGCATACTGATGAAGAAGAAGATATTGATCAATTGTTTGACGTTCCAGGATTAAATGAAGATCTCATTAAAAACCCTTCTGGTATGTTTTTTGGTTATAAATTTTTATTATAAATTATGTATTTACACATTACAATATTTTACATTGTAAGGTTAATGTAAAATATCGTATCATATCATTTAATTTTTTTCTTTTTTCCTTAGACTTAAATGCATCCACTGAAGTAGGTGAAACATCTGCATGCATTAGCATTATTAATGAAAAACAAGATGGTTCCAAAAAGAGGAAACAAAATTTTAATGAGTCATCTTCAGTGGCAAATAAGAAATTTAAAGATTCTAGTAAGTTTATCGTTTTTCAATTCGATCTATTTACAACTGAAAACGAAAAGAACAACCTGTTTCTTTTTTCCTTTCATATTTATCGTTTTCTGCATGTAGATAATTTTTATTTGAATTTTGAAACAAATACCATTCCTCACACTCAGAAAAAAGATATGTTTGAACCATTTTTTTACCATTTTTTTATATTTACCCAATTTTTTGGTTAGTTCAATCAAAATTTGTTTAATTCAAATAAATATTTATTTGATCTAAATAACTGTTTCGTTTATTTTAATAACTTTTTTGAACAAAGAAAAAATTTGATTGAGCTAAATAAACGTTTGGTTTATGCAACCAAATGTTTGGTTAACTGTATATCAATGCATTTATTTTGTTGATTTAACCAAAATTTGGTTGCTTCAAACGAATTTTTTTCTGAGTGCATAACACCGGATATCCCAGAATATCCTAAAAATATCCTTGGATTTCCTGAGAATATTCGAAGTGCGGTGGTTTAGATAACCTCTGGGTATCCTATAGATATCTAAGAATGTATAATAGTATAATAATATTTTACTATTTATCGGATTTTTATTTAAGCATTGTTTAAATATAATGTTGATATTAATTTAATATGTCGTCTGGTTTTCTAAAATCTTTTAACATATCTACTAAGTCATATGGATGTCCTTTGGATATCTTAGAGATATCTGAAATATATCCTTTATACAGGGACTTTGGATATCCTGGATATCGTGGAGACGATTTCAGGATATTCTTTTGTTGTGAGGGATTATTTGAATCAAATGAATTATTTAGTGTACATATTTTATATTTATAAGCGTTCTCAATATACTTATTTTTTATAGATAATATTAATGAGAAAATGAATATAATTTTCGATAAGATACAGAAGATAGGAGAAGATGTCGAATATATGAAAGGGGAATTAAAAGAATTAAAAAAGAAGAACGTTCAATATGCTCTGTGCCAGGAAACCATGTCGGAGAATTTAGCTTCTAAATTCGAAGTTAACCTTCCACTGCAAACTATGGAAGAATTTGAAAAATTAGAGGGACTTTTACCTACTAATAAAGAACTGCAGCACTCTTTGGTAAGTAAAATAGAAAATTTAATATTATGAATAATGAAAAGTTTAAAATTATTATTGTAACTAATAATACATTATTAATTATTACAGAAATCGGCCCTGTTATACAACGTAGATTTAAGAGCAGATTTAAAAAAAATTCTTCGCCAAATTTTGTCTTCTTTATTCAGCCGTGAGGTGGCAATGAAATTCACAGCATCGAAACCAATGCCGGAAAAGAAAATATTAAATAAGACAAATTGCTGCAACCTTATTGAGGGTAATTTTTTGTTATAAGTATAGAATTCATTAACAGTTTTAATAACAAATTGATAATATAAAAATACTTATTGTATAGCAATATTTAAGATGTTATTGAAATATACCATTATTTTATTAAGTTTTTAATTTTCAGGTCTAATACCATTCAAATCTATGGCAACTAAAGAAAAGTATTCCAAACCAGAAATAATTGGTGCAATGGGATACGTTCTTACACGCTCTTACGATTGGGGTAATGGCAGGACTGAAAGAAGAAAAAAAAAAGACAATAATGATATTAATGTTTAAGTACATTTAAGTTTTTCTTATTAATATTTTTTATTACTTTTATTAAATATATGTACCTAAATAGAGTTAAAATAAATCGATTATTATTTTAAGAAAAATTAAAAGAACGACTAATTAATTTTTAATTAATTAATTTTATTCCTATTTAGCTTCTATATTATTTGGCTTGTCCAGAGATTATATACAAACCCCATGTAGATCCTGTATCCTTTGACCTACATAGAGCGAACACAAAAATCCTTTATACATCCTATGTTATTTGTCCTAGGTAGAGATAACTTAAAACCCTACATAGATCTTATAACATGTGACCTACATAGAATGCACTCAAAATTTCTATATAGATCCTATACTATTAGGCCTACTTAGAGCTTACATACAAAGCCTACATAGATTCTAAAACATTTGGCCTATGTAAATCATACATATAAATCTTATATAGATTCTACATATTGTAGCCTACTTAGAGATTACCTACAAAGCCTAAGTAGATCCTACAACATTTGGCCTATGTAAATCATACATATAAATCTTATATAGATTCTACATATTGTAGCCTACTTAGAGATTACCTACAAAGCCTAAGTAGATCCTACAACATTTGGCCTATGTAAATCATACATATAAATCTTACATAGATTCTACATATTGTAGCCTACGTAGTGCATATATACATCTTCTACGGGGGCCCTACATCCCTTTACTTACATAGAGTAGATGTAGCTGAGCGTTACATTCTTATGTATATTCTACATAGTTTGTCCGATGTACAATCTACTGTACAATTCCTACGTAGGTCCTACTACATTCTTTCTATGTAGAATGTACGTAGCCATGCGTTACATTTCTATGTAGACAGTATGTGCGATTTGTCTCGCAGGCCTATGTAGCCAGGTAGGCCAACCGACATAGATTCTACATTGTGCCGACTTTAATTTTTATTCGGGAAGTTAAAGGTGTTCATCAAAACAAATATATATATTAAAAAACTGTCAGGCGAATATTATATATCTGATCGATAAAATGTTATCGAAACTTTTGTATAGTGATAAGTTCGTCATTGTCGCTTTAGGACAAATAGATGAGCTTTGCATGTTTGAGAATGGCTGAGTTTGAGATGGTTGTGTGTACACTAGACAGGCGTTGATGTTACCTGAATATACGCTTCGTTATAGTCATAGTACGCAGTGCGTGTTGCAGAAGCAACAGCTGAGCAGCTTTAAGCACCTGCCCTCGATAGTTCAACATAACAGCTTTTCTATATATATATATATATATAAACACGAGCCAAAAAACCAATAGACTTTATTCAATCTCCATCGAAAATTTCCTAAGCATTTTCTTATATAAATTATTATTATATATTTATTTTTCCGCACTTAAATATCGAAAATTTCTGTTCTAGAACATGAAACATTAAAAATTGGCGCCTCGTAGGTGGCGCCACGTAGTTATTTTCAAGTGCACAACAAAATTGTGCCTCGTAGTTGGCGCCACTATCGCCCATTTTGAACTGCAAAAAATGAGTTCAGGGTTTTTTTTTGTGTATATGATTCCTATATATAGAAAAAATGGCAATAATATTTCGAACCTACTTTTCCACCCTACTTTTTTTTATATATATATATATATTTACTATCGGTGGATCAAACAATTTTGAAAAACTGTATTTTTTTATTGTTCCTCAATAATTTATTATTCGTCAAATTTTCCCCTGTTTTCTTGATATATATTGAAAATAATAGAAAAATATTATATGTTATCAAGAAAAAAAGAAAAAAAAAAAGAGGCGCAAAAGGGAAAAATATATAAAGGACAATCAGATTAAGGTTGGTATTATATCGATAAGTTATCTCGAGTCCAATTATACTATATAGCGAATCGAGAACCGTGTGGTGCGACATATGGTGCGATTCCGAGGACTCGAGGAGCGATAAGGTCGAAAACACTTTACCTGAGGGAAGCTTCGAGGGGGGGCCATCACGCAGTTCCCTCACACATATACATACGCACCTTTATCTTTTACTTATTGTGGCCAAATGTGCTCCCATGCGTGATACCAGGAAAAAGGTGCCCTTTCGGAAATGGCTTTAGGAACTTCTCTCTCTCTCTCTCTCTCTCTCTCTCTCTCTCTCTCTCTCGCTTTTGGACTCGAGTCGGAAGTAAGCGGAAAGCTAATTACACGCGAGAAACGACACGTTCATGACGATGAGCACTTAGAACGAGCATTGTCATCAACCGGACGATATAGATGAACACACATTTACAAACATATCGGACGCGGTATACTGCTAGACAAGCCAAGTTTACATATATATATAGCTCGAGTAGAACTTTTCATGGGCGGAGGCTGCTTTGTCTTCCGGTTCCGGCTGACCTGCTCGAAAACTTTTTTATTTCAAAAAAAAAAAATTGCATCCATCTCCCTTACAAGGAATTCCAAGAGTCGATTTTTTTTTTCATAATTAGTGAATTTAATTTACATATATATATATATATATATATATATATTTATATATACATATATATATATATATCTTAAAATTGAAATTAACGATTCAATTTATAAACAGAAAATTTATTATATACTCTATAATAAGTATAATTTCTAAAAGTTTTAAAAATCAATTGTTAGAATTTTCATTAGATATACACTGAAAAAATAATAAATAATCGCGACAGAAAGATTTAGGCACGATTTTTAAAAATTATCCATAAAATTGTGATTAGTTTTAAAAATTGCGCCTATAAATCTTTTTGTGTCGATTGTTTGTTTGGCCATTTGCAAATTGCGGACAAATGAAAATTCTATCATTTAGAAATTCTGTTAAGGTTATGTTAGACGACCTTGAATTTTTCCATTGCACTTCCATATGTAAAAAAAATTCGTGGATATGCAACATAACCTTAAATGATTTTTCGGTTAAGTATAAATTTTGTACTATGAAAAATCGATATAGTATGGAAATTCTATCAAATAATTTGAATTATTATTATTATTAATATTATTATTATTATTATTATTATTATTATTATTATTATTATTATTGTTATTGTTATTGTTATTGTTTTTGTTGTTATTATTATTATTATTATTATTATTATTATTATTATTATTATTATTATTATTATTTTTATTATTGTTATTATCGATATGAAAATCGAAATATAGTACAAAAAAAATATCGAATAGTCTTTAAATAAAAGTGACTCGATTTCGTTGCAATATAATATATTAAAGTCGCACCCAACTTACGCAAACAATACAATTTCCGGTACGTCATGTGATGTTTAATGTTTTTTAGACGCAGGTGATTCGATTTTAAAGGGTGATTACAAAGAAAAAAAAAAAAAAAAAAAAATTGTATAAAGAAAATTTTTGTATGTAAAAGTTTCATATACTCTTGATTATTTATGCTTTCAATAATAATTACATTTTAAGACAATTAAAAGTTTGAAGGTACATAGCAAGGAGATTTTTTTTTTTTTTTTTTTTTTTCTTTTTTAAATAATACGAAAGTATCTCTGCAGAGAACTCGAGCCAACTTCCAATGCCAGCCAGACGATGAGATTATGCTATGCCATTGTTATAAGCGAAACGATTGGTTCTTCAAGTGGGCCGATCATAACGAAAATATATATGTATATATATATATGTATACCAAGTTTGATAATTAACGAAGAGTTAATTACACACCCGAACTATCATACAGGACTCTCTCTCTCTTTCTCTTATAATTTTTCTTTTTAAACCATTCTTCAAAAAGGCCACTTCACTTGTAATCACCTTTAATTTTCATTTAGAATAATTTTATATTTCAAATTTTCACTTCAAAAATCACAAACATAACCTAAAATTTTTTTTAATCATAAGGTAACTAACTGTTTTCATAGTAACTGTTGCCATAGTAACTTTTGCCATAGTAACTGTTACCAAAGTAACTGTTACCAAAGTAACTGTTTCCATAGTAACTGTTGCCAAAGTAACTGTTGCCATAGTAACTATTGCCATAGTAACTAAATGTTTCCATAGTAAGTTTTGCCACAGTAACTATTGCCATAGTAACTGTTGCCAAAGTAACTGTTTCCATAGTAACTATTGCCATAGTAACTGTTGCCATAGTAACTTTTGCCACAGTAACTTTTATCATAGTAACTGTTGCCGTAGTAACTATTGCCATAGTAACTGTAGCCATAGTAAGTTTTGCCACAGTATCTTTTGCCATAGTAACTGTTGCCATAGTAACTATTGCCATAGTAACTTTTGCCACAGTAACTTTTATCATAGTAACTAAATGTTTCCATAGTAAGTTTTGCCACAGTAACTTTTGCCATAGTAACATATACCATAGTAACTAACTGTTTCCATAGTAACTTTTGCCATAGTAACTAACTGTATCCATAGTAACTGTTGCCATAGTAACTTTTGCCATAGTAACTTTTGCCACAGTAACTTTTGCCATAGTAACTATTGCCATAGTAACTTTTGCCACAGTAACTTTTATCATAGTAACTAAATGTTTCCATAGTAAGTTTTGCCACAGTATCTTTTGCCATAGTAACTGTTTCCATAGTAACTGTTGCCAAAGTAACTGTTGCCATAGTAACTTTTGCCATAGTAACTTTTGCCATAGTAACTTTTGCCACAGTAACTTTTGCCACAGTAACTGTTGCCATAGTAACTAACTGTTACCATAGTAACTGATGCCATAATAACTTTTGCCATAGTAACTAACTTTTGCCAAAGTAGCTGTTGCCATAGTAACTGTTGCCATAGTAACTGTTGCCATAGTAACTAACTGTTTCCATAGTAAGTTTTGCTATAGTAACTGTTGACATGGCAACGGATGCTACGGTAACTGCGTTACCATGGCAACCATACGAGTGTACGACGGACGGACGGACGGACACCAAAGGGAAACTATAAGGCTTTCGGTCGTGGGCCACTAAACCCTAAAAATGGAAGTTGTCATGGAATTGGAAATTGGTAAATTGGAATTTAAATAGAAATGATAGAGTGCGAATTAGAAAAATTGAAAGTAGAAATAAAAGTCAGAATAGAAATTGGAAAAATTGGAGATAGAAATAGACTTATGAGACTGGAAATTAGAAAGACTGGAAGTGTGGGAATAGAAATTGGAAAAACTAAGTAAAAATTGGAGGTAGAGGAATGGAAAAGTGGAAATGATTATATGGAACTGTCAGTAGAAATTATAAAAAGTGGAATCGTAAATGTAAATAAGAATTTATAATTTAGGAAAACAAGAAGTGGAAATGGAAAATTTGAAAAATATCCAAGACTTTAAAAACGAGCGTCAAACTCATATATATATATATATATTATCGAAAATGAAAATCGAAAGCAATGTGCAGGAATATAATGCAATATGTCGCTGACCTCTATATTGTTTATAAAACTCTCGGCAATCTGCGGATAAAAGCGATCAAAGGTCGACAATATCAAAAGGGGTGATATTGAGGGAGAAGGGGGGCGGGTGGTATATTAATGGAATAGACGTAATTGACGTGAAAACATGGGAGTAAAAATGAAACAAAATTTAACGAGCTGTGAATTATGAAAATCGCGTTCGACACTCCAGTGGTTGATTTTTGGACGTATGCCATATATCAGTACATATATATATATATATGAAAAAACGATTCAAATACAAGAAAATAATGATGATAATAATAAAATCGGGGTTGGTTCGTTGACGCATTAACGCAATTAACCTCTAATTAATAACACATCAATTGACACCGGTCAACTTGTTGCATCGCGCGGCTAGCCGATAATATGTTGAACGTATACATTGACACGTTTGTGTGCATAATTCCGTTGGTATTTATGCCTCTCACTCTCATCTGTATGTTCTGGTATTGGTCGTTGGGGTGAATACAAAGTGCGGGGGTGTTACATATAGTTAACGTTTGATCGTGTGTGCAACTGGGGTCGAATATATATATATATATATATATATATAGTAAAACGAGTAATGAAAACGAATGTTACAAATAATTTTATGATTAAAGAGAGGGGAAGCAACACGTATATATATGGTGGACATGGACTGATGATTACCAACGGGTTCCCATGCTACCCCCTGCGAATTAACCCCCCACGAAAGTTCGGACAACGTGACTTTTGTTGGGGGAGTAGGGTGGAATTCCGATGGTTGGTACGCACGCACACGTATTTTAGAATCCTTTACAATCTATAAACAGGAAGGAATATTAAAGGGGGGGGGTGAATTATAATTAGTTCAATCCTTCGAAAACATTTCCTCTTTGTGTGAGACTAGAATTTACTTTTCTTTTGAATAATGCGGGGTTGATTTAGACTTGTCCTCGCTCCCACGATTCTCATTTTTATAATATGGGAATTTTAAATTCTGTATTATATAAATATTTAGTTAATTCTTCGAAACATTTAAAAATTGTTCTGGATTTTGATTAATTTTGCTGATAATTTGATTTAGATAAATACCATCTTTATTTTCGTAACGGTTTTTCCAGGTGATAGAGATTGTCACCTTTTTCTAAAATCACAACGGTCATCTTGGGATATATGTTTCCCGAGGAGATTCACGCTCAGCTGATGGATCATATATAGGAGGGTATATATTTGATGATTGAAAAAAGGTAACTTGTCTTTCAAGACACACGCGCACTTTTCACGAGATGAAGTTTTTGGCTCCTCCTTGTATTCCCATGACTTCTCGGCTGTGGGAAATTCTAACGTCTGATATTGAAAGGTGCAAAAAAAAAAAAAATCTTCCCTCCAAAAGGAAATAGAAACGGTCTTTGCTCCCCCAGTGGCGTGGCATCAGTTTGATTTAAATGCCCTGTGGTTCTTATAAAGCATTTAAAAATTAGCAGCAGGAATTAAATTAAATTAAAATTATTGATTTTAGGAATTATTATTGCTTATAATCACAGAAAATTAAATGGCATTAAAATAAGCGTTGCTGCTTATTTTAATGCCTTTTAATTTTCTGTGATATTACTATTTAAAATTGCACTTATTGCTATTGTTACTGATCATAGTTTCAACTAATGATTTGCTATTATGTTATATCTTACTTTGGAACTATTTACAAAAAATGTCATTTGATTCGGGAAAATTAGTATTTTTAAAAATGGATTTACAATCTATAACGATAGAATTTTGTCAGTGATTTAAAAATTTTGATTTTGATAAAAAAAAAAAATTTTTTCACCCTACGCCAGTGTAAGATCGAGGAGGTCCCCTTCGTTCAGGTGGTTTTACCGGGTGGTGTTTCCCGATTTAAATGACCCCGGTATCCCCTTCGGAGACTTGGATAAGGAGACTTTTAGATTCTTAACAGAGTCCCCCTTGGAGGGTTGGCAATGCGAGTAAAGAAGAGGGTAAAGCAGGTACACATAGGGGTGAGAAGAAGAGAAAAACTATTACAAGAAGGCTTTCTTATATGACTCGAGTCGCGCGTGCCAGCTGCAAGGCGTAACCGTCATTTTCAACTTCTTTAAAAACCCCATTGTTGTGCCTATAAGACCAACGTCTTCCCTTCGTTTAACTTTCTTAGACTTTTGGACCCCAAAGAAGGTGTGTAACGGTTTCCATTCTTATTAACTGCCAAGAAAAAAAAAATTGTTGAAAAATAATGTATTTTAACAGCTTCTCTTTTATTGCCATTGCGAACTACTTTTTTGGCAGTTATGTAGATACTTTTTGCGGCATATTGGCAAACATTTCAAATGATTATTATACAAGTCTTATGGCAATAGTCCAATGTGCTTTTTCACCGTATTTTCTACTTTTAGTCGACGTCGCATCGTCGGGCGCCCAAAGGATTATACTTAATTATATTCAATTGCCAAAGTTCTGCGAGATGTCTCACGAGAGGTGAAATAAAAAAAGAAAAATAGTGATTTATTTTAATTTTTGAAACACACACACAAAAAAAAAAAAAAAGAAGAGATGAAAGGAAGTGTACTAATGGATTTGAATCGAAAAGACCGTGGAGCGGAGCATCTGGAAGACGATATATGGAGAGTGTGTGCAGCATAAACGCATGCGGCGAGTGATGGTCTGATCGTTTGAACCAATCATGTCGTGATTGAGTGTAATGGACTTGCGTCTTGTCCCCCATTGCAGGGGCTCTCACGCTAACAGATGCATCGTAAGCGACTAGTGGCCTTGTTAAAATTTTGCTCTTGAGTTGGGCACCTACAAAACCGTAAGTGACTAGGGCAGAGGATGAAGGCTGTGTCCGAGTGAGCGAGAGAGGCTGGCTGCTATGATAATGAGGAAGGTGACTTCCGACGATCCATATACGTGAGCAAGTGCGAGAGAAGAGAGAGAGAGAGAGAGAGAGAGAGAGAGAGAGAGAGAGAGAGAGACAGAGAGAGAGAGAGAAATAGAGATACAGGAGCTCCAGAGGGTTCCCGCTTAAAGGAGCGGACACTCCAATCCCAACACCCTCGATTCTCTGCTTCGACGTAAGCCACCAATCTCCCTCCTTCCTTCCGCGGCCCATCGCAAATTGACATGAGAGACACCACAGTATGAGTATCGACGTCACTATGTTACTTATGCCATATACTCCAGGAACGGAACACTGTCCTGGAGTTGAGAGATTCTACTTACTCGACCCCAACCACTAATTGATCGGTCACCTTGTCAATTTACCGTCTTTCATATATATACTACTTTGCACATTTTTCCAATCTAAATATTAGTTAAACTTCGAAATTGATCCACGATTTTTCTTTTCAATTGAATTCACGTCCGCCATTCTCTCACCTGAGTTGCAACAGTTTCGCCGCAAGAGCGCGCTGACAAAACTATATCTCCAATTTTCTAACTTTTAGAGAAAAAGAAAAAAATTCTTTAAAACCTAATTAATTTATACAAAATAATATATAAAATCCGCAAAAAACTTTTGATCTAACTTCAAGGTGAAATAAAACAAAGCCGAGTTTTAAAGTGAATTTCTGTTTAAAGGAAGTTTTCTCTTTATAGGATAAAAGCAAATATTGTTAACAAAAGGGTTTCCCGTGGAAAAGTTTTTTTTCTTTTTTTTTTTTTTTTTGTTATCCGCCAAGTGACCTTTTGGGGTAAAAGATTCATTATTCGTCGTCAAAGATCGTATATAATTTCCCTGGTGTCCTCGCAATTTAAGCTAATAAGCTGAATTTGTTGAGAAGTGACGAAAAGACAGAGAAATAGTGGGTAACGAGGGAGACAGAAATTACACGAGGGACAATACAGAAATAATGACAATTTGCATGAGAAGCAAAAAGAGTAATCTCTCTCTCTTTCTTTTTTTTTTTTTTGCACATTCGCGGGTCAAATGTGACGTCGTGTTCCCAAGTGTCGGATGCGCCTCAACGCGCTTAATCCAATTGAGTCAATTTGGGTTAAACTTCAAGTCACCTAAACGGCTTGTTTAGACTGCTTATGATGCATGTGTATCATTGTTTCCGGTCTTTATATAAACTCCTTCCGAAAACAATAAAATCTTTCTCTATTATTTTTTTTTCAAAACAAATTCTTAAGAATTTATTTTCAATTATTTAATTTATTATATTTAAAGTAACTATATGTGGTATTTAATAAAAATTATGTGAAAAATATTGAATAAAGATATATAGAGTATTAAGATTTTTCAAATTCAGAATCAAAATTATAATGAAAGAAGAGTTATTTATGTTCAAGTTTTTCAGTAGACGCGCGAAGGTTATGAATTCTAATCAGGTCAAGTTACTCTCTCATAGAAGGCAAGAATCATTATTAACTTCCCGTGTATAAATTTAAGTATTCCACTTTATATCGATTATAAAAATTGAAATAAACCCTCATTTCTGCGCTACAAGATCACCAAGTTGAGAATAATCTTAGAAAATTGCTCTAATCGGATGATTGCTACAAATCTAGGCTCCTTGACACTAGGATGCTGATCACGTTTATTATGTATATATATATATATATATATATATATATATATATATATATATATATATATATGTTTATCAGAATCGATTTACTCATTTGCAAATATTGAATAAGAGAATCTAATTTTCAATGTACTACAAACTTCAAAAACTTTGCTATACTTTACTGTACTAAAATTTATTTTGACTATACTTTGCTATTCTTTTACTATACTTTGCTATACTATACTATATTTTCACTATACTTTGCTATATTTTGATGTAATATATTTCATTTTTACTATATACTTTGCTATACTTTCACTATATTTTGCTATACTTTAATATCCTTTGCTATCCTTTGCTATACTTTGCTGCACTGAACTTAATTTCACTATACTTTACCATACTTTCACTATTCTTTGCTATAATTTACTATATTTTGCTATATTTCCACTAATACTTAGCTGTACTGTACTTTATTCTTACTACACTTTGCTATAATTTACTATATTTTGCTATATTTCCACTAATACTTTGCTGTACTGTACTTTATTCTTACTACACTTTGTTATAATTTACTATATTTTTACTATACTTTTGCTATGCTTTGCTGTACAACACTTTATTCTTACTATACTTTGCTATAATTAACTATATTTTTACTATACTTTGCTATAATTTACTATATTTTTACTATACTTTGCTATGCTTTGCTGTACAACACTTTATTCTTACCTTACTTTGCTATACTATACTATATATTTACTTTACTTTGATGTATTTTGCTGTACCATAATTTATTTTTACTATACTTTGCTAATGTTTACAATACTTTGCTATAGTATACTATACTTTGTTATACTTTATTATACATACTTTCGCTATATTTGCTATTCTTCTTTTATAATTTGATAAACTTTAATATACTTTCACTACAATTTGCTATAATTTAATATATTTTCACTAAACTTTGCTATACTTTGCTGTACTATACTTAATTTTCACTGTACTTTACTATACTTTTCTATAATTTGCTATACTTTACTATACTTTACTATACTTTGCTATACTGTACTATATATTTATTTTCGTTTGCTATAATTTACTATAATTTACTATAATTTACTATAATTAGTTATACTTAGTAAAGTATAGTAAATTTACTATACTTTACTATACATAATTTCATTTTGTTTTGCTATAACTTATTATGCTTTGTTAAAATTTACAATACTTTGCTACATTTTGCTATAATTTCACTAAACTTTACTATAATTTGCTATACTTTCACTATACTTAGTTATACTGTACTATATTTTCACTATACTTTACTTTATTGTACTGTACTATATTTTATTTCCCTTTATACTTTGCTATATACTTTATCATTATACTTTACTGTACTTTGCTATACTATATTATATATTTACTTAACTTTTCTATATTTTGCTGTACTATACTTTATTTTCACTATACTTTGCTATAATTTACTATACTTTGTTATACTTTACTATACTTTACTATACATACTTTCACTATACTTTGTTATACTTTTTTTTACTTTGCTATAATTTCACTTAACTGTGCTATATACTTTGTTATACTTTTACTATACTTTGTTATATACTTTGACTATACCTTGACTATACTTTGCTATCCTAAACTTTGCTATACTATACTATATTTTTACTATAATTTGCAATTATTTCCTGTACTAGATTTTATTTTCACAATATATTTTCACTCTTCCTCTTTCACTATCACTCTTCAACTTTTACGAACATAGAATTGGAATCATGAAATAACAAAGGTGAAAGTAAAATTTTAAAAATAAAAGTGAAAGTAGAATTGGAATGCAAAAAATGGAAGTGAATGTGAAATTGAAATGGGAAAAATCAAAGTGTAATTGGAATGGAAAAAAAGTGGAAGGGAAAATTGAATTTGAATGGAAAAATTGAAGTAAAAGTTTAGAAGTGAAAGTTTAATTGAATTTTTGCAAGATTTTTATAAAATAAAAATAAAAATTTGAAAAGAGGACCACTTAGCGAGGTTTGAGTGCATTCTCTCATCTCAGGAAACGGAGAAGCGTGCAGCTGCGGCTCTTTCACGGGAAAATCGATTTTGATGACTGTTGCGGGGGTGAACCGCGTCTAGCTTACCACCATCTCAGTGAATGATGTAGTCATTGAGTTCCTATGCTCTAGTGCGGAGCACGCGAGTATTTACCCAGTGTACACACTAGACTCGCCTCCCCAGCTGACGTTGATTGAAGGAATAAGGGAAACAGTGAGCTCTCTCAAGTACTCCATAACCCATCGTTCTTCTTCATTTTACCACCCCCCCCCCACCACCACCACCATCCTCATGCACCCTAGATCAAAAAAATTTCTCCAACGTCTTAATTACAAAAAAAAATTCACATTACAAATCTTGAATCACTTTATTGATTTTAGAATTAATTGAAATGATTTTTATAAAATCAGATTTGTTTATTGAATAAAGATGAGATGAAAATTATGGGGGGGGGTCGGCACACGATTGCTGAAAAAAAAAGGCGCTCGTTAAGTATATCCAAGTTCCTGAATTGTGTTGACAATGGTACGGAAGGCGATACACTTGGATGAACATTAGAAAAGCGATGATCAAATATTGTCCTTTAATTCATTATTAAAGTATTATAATATATTGAGACAAAATTTTTACCACATTTTAGAAAACTGTGCGGTCAGTCGAGCACGTTTCCTCAGAGACGCCTATTCGTGTCGTGATTACTGTCCGTTCACCGTGCGATTTATATATATATACATACATTTGCTTCCGAATTTTGTTAAAATATATAAGGGATCCTTAACTCGGAACTGAGCGTCACGCATTCCACTTTCCGAGTAGAGCTCATCTCCTATTCTTATACACATATATATATATATATACGTCAAACATTTTACAATCCCGACGATTACGAACTCGATTATATATTTGTTACCTGAAAGAGTATATACATATATACAGGAAGTAACTTTTGTTCCGATATCTACTGAAATTAAAAGTACAACAAAATGTCAAGTTACAATAAAAGCCTTTTGTAATAAGACTGTAATAAATGATTTATTCAAGATCGAAGATAATTATGTAATTATCGTTGTTCAAAATTATTATTTTTTTTTTTTTAATTTACAAATTTAATAATGTAAGAAAATTGCGTGCGAACACCTTGTCTTAAATATCAGGATAACATTGTAAGAAAATCCCAAGAGGGTAAAAGATACGTCGATTTTGTGGTAAATGTTGTTTTTTTTTTTCTCCACAATGAGAAAAAGCGGAAGGCCAAGGAGATTGAGATATAGATCTTCTCGAGATTAATTGTAAAGTTGCAGAATATAGATTGTGCGAAGTGGAATGGGTAGTAAAGTCGCAGTGGGGTCAGAGGGGTAACTCAAGACGAGTCTAAGTGAGTCTTCCGGCCGACAGACAATGATAGCCCTGAGAACTGTCCCGACCCCCGGATATGTATTACGCGCATATATATATATATATATATACATATACATACAAGTTACACAAAGTGTCACAACATCGTCATCTCAACGCCTCTATTTTGTCAACGAATTTGTCTTATACTCTTATCCCTCACGACAAGTCCCATCAGAACATCTCTTTTGTCTCGAGAGACAGTCAAAATCAAATTAAGTTCACTGACACGATTCTAAAAATTCTTTTTTAGATTTTTTTAAACAAAAATTTGAAAATAATTTTATTAAATTAAATTATTACAAAAACTTCAAAAATTTTCTATAATTTTACTCTATTTTGCTATGCTTTGCTATCCTTTGCTATACTTTGCTATCCTTTGCTATACTGTGTTAAACTTGCCTATACTTTGCTATACTGTGCTAAACATGCCTATAGTTTGATAAACTTTGCTATACTGAACTTTATTTTACTGTACTTTGCTATAATTTATTATATTTATACTAAACTTTGATATATTTTCACTAAACTTTGCTATACTTTCAATATACTTCTCTATACTTTCACTATATTTTGCTAAACTTTAATATACTTTGCTATCATTTGCTATACTTTGCTATACTTTGTTATACTATGCTATCATTTGCTATACTTTGCTATACTATACTTTATTCTTATTATACTTTGCTATAATTTGCAATAATTTACTATATTTTCACTATAATTTGCTATACTTTGCTGCACTATACTTCTTTTTTACTATACTTTACTATACTTTGCTGTACTTTACTTTATTCTTATTATACTTTGCTATGATTTGCAATGATTTACTATATTTTTAGTAAACTTTGTTATACTTTGATGTACTATACTTCATTATCACTATACTTTGCTATACTTTAATATAATCTGCTATACTTTTACTATACTTTGCTATAATATACTATACTTTGTTATACTTTACTATACATAGTTTCACTATATTGGCTATACTTTTTTTATATTTTGCTAAACTTTTCTATATTTACACTAAACTTTTATAAAGTTTCACTATACTTTGCTTATTATACTTTCACTCTCAGTATATTTTTCTATACTTTTACTATACATTGCAATACTTTGCTATACTTATACTTTACTTTGCTACTTTTTACTATACTATGCTACACTTTGCTATACTGCAATATACTTGCACTATACTTTCTATACTTTTCTGTACTATAGTTTATTTTCATTATACATTGGTACACTTTGTTTTATATTTTCGTTTACTTTGCTACAATTTACTATACTTTTTATACTTCACTATACTTTCACTATACTTTGCTATAATTTTCTTAAATTTTGATAAACTTTGCTATATTTTTACTATACTTTGCTTATTTTATTTTCACTATACTCTCAATATACTTTTCTATGCTTTTACTATACTTTACTATACTTTGCTACAATTTATTATACTTTACTATACTTTACTATAATCTACTATACTATACTTTATTTTCACTATACTTTGCTATCCTTTACTATACTTTCATTATACTTTTGTATGCTTTTACTATACTTTGCTATACTTTGCTATAGTTTTGTAAACTTTGCTATACTTTCCTATATTTTATTATACTTTAACTAAACTTTGCTATACTTTAACTATACTTTGCTATACTTTTATTAATCTTTTCTATTATTTCACTAAACTTTGTTATAGTTTCAGTATACTTTGCTTATTATACTTTCACTATACTTTTCTTTACTTTTAATATACTTTGCTATACTTTTACTATTCTTTGCTATACTTTAACTATACTTTGCTATACTTTTACTATTCTTTTCTATACTTTAACTATACTTTGCTGTACTTTTACTATTCTTTGCTATATTTTAACTATACTTTGCTGTACTTTTACTATTCTTTGCTATACTTTAACTATACTTTGCTATATTTTTATTACACTTTGCTATAATTTTACTAAATTTAAATTACTTTCATTGAACATTGCTATGCTTTTATTATACTTTGCTTTACTTTTACTATTCTTTGCTATACTTGTACTATTCTTTGCTATACTTTAACTATACTTTGCTATACTTTTATTACACTTTGCTATAATTTTACTAAATTTGAATTACTTTCATTAAACATTGCTATGCTTGTATTATACTTTGCTATTCTCTAACTATACTTTGCTATACTTTTATTAAACTTTGCCATATTTTGTTATACATTACTATATTCTTTAGATGAGCAAACTAAGAATTGAAAGATTGAAACGAAAAGCAAAAATTATTAATTTTTTCCAATTTATGCTTGAATAATTTTAACACGTTTTTAGAAAAAAAAAATTTACATAAAACTAATAGGAAGTATACCGTACATATATAGTACTATGGAGATAACTTGAATCGTTAGCGTAAAGGTGTTTAACTACATCTTAGGTTGACGAGCGCTCACTCCCCTAACCTTAATGAGTCTCGGAAGGATTGGGGGCGATTTAATGATTTTATATTCATCACCTTAAGTCAAAAATATGTTTTAAGGAGTAATATCAGTCGAAATATATAATCTTAAGAATCTTTTTTTCACAGATGCAATTTTAATTACTGCTGTAATTCTAGTACCTTGAATCTATCTCTCTCTCTCTCTCTCTTTGACACTCTTAAAAGCATATCTCACGTCTTGAAAAGAATTTTCAAATATAGACTTTTTCATCTTTAAATATATTTTAAAAAAATATTTAACATTAAAAATTTTTAATTTTACAATTATTTAAAATTAAAGTACACTTAAAAAAAATAGTAAAATAGTTTTTTATGTCGTCCACAGGGAGTGATTAAAATTAAGACTTTATTTTTTTCAGAGAAAAAAATTTTCGTATACGAAAATAAAGTAATCTTGAACGAAAGGGGGTGGGGGGGGGAATAAAAAAAAATATCCTCGATATTTTGTCATGTAGCATGTGTATCTTGGTAATATTCTTTTTTATCTCGTTGACTTTGTCACCGTTAGCGGTGACGTTATAAACTGGCCAGAGCGAACTGAAAGCAGTAAAGAGAGCTCGTAATACACGCGAACGGAATAACGAGCCCGAGGGATACACAACAAAGTGTTATAAAAGCATTTTATTGTTCAAGGAAAACTCGAAGAGCATAGGCGAACTGTTTGCGCCAGTCTCGTATATATATATCTATATAAACTCTATTACTCGTTTATGCATTTCTTTGACTATAATTTTTTTTTTGTCTCATAACCTCAAATTTTCATATTTACAATGAAAAAAAAAGGAAACCATTTTCAAAAATGACTTTTTCTAATCATTTCTTGCCAAAACAGGAAGTGTATGTGCGTCTCTTGTTACACAGTTTATTTTTAATTTTCACCTCCACGCTCTATTTGCTATTTATCTACTTTATTTTTTATGCGAGAAAAATTTCCTAGAAAATGAAAATGTTCTATAAAATATAGTTATTTTCTTTGAAAAAAATAAGATCAGCTAATATAGGCGTAAAACTAGATCAAATGTGTGAGAGGAAAAAAAAAAAATAATTATGAAAGAAGAATATTACTAAAATCAAAGGGACTTTTAATAAAAAAAAAGGGGGGGAAGAAAAAATTATTATTTGAAATGTGAGCTACGCAATATTATATTATCAAATACGGAATTATGTTGCGTGATACGTGCATCCGCAACAAGTAAACGAGGGCTGGACACACACACACACACACACACATAGTCAAATGGAGCTGAAACCAATTAATCCGACCGTGGTGCCGCCAATTAAGCGCACGTATGTGCTTAACATAAGACAACAAGCTCGTTATCATAAATTTTCTTGATTTAGGCCATTTTAATTACAAATAATTGTTATTTTTCATTATGCAACTTTGACAACAATTTTTTTTTTTTAAAGAATAAAAATTTGATAGAAAAAAAAATTATGGGACCCAACGGGACTCTAAGAAAATTATATACACTTTACACTTTTGGGAGTTGATTAATATAATGAAATGAAATTTAGAAAAATGTAGAAGAAACCAAAAATCGGAAGTGCCCCCCAACAATGCGACGAATCAATTGAGAAGTAATTTCCGGGATCTTTGAAATAACGCAGAGAGGACAAACCGGAACACGTTCCACACCTTTTGAGTCCGCATGTCCACTCAAGCTCGACCCCAGGACAGTTCACATCCTGAATTGGTTCCTGGTGTTGAGTAAAATGTGCCGATACTTGCTACGGATACGTGATTGTAACAAAACAACGGACGTCCGGACGGACGGACAGTCGCACAGGTATCGTTCCTATGATACCTTTTTTTTTTTATTACCCATAGCACTCCTTCTCTTTTTTTTTGTCTCCCTCTGTACTAATTTTCTTTCCTCGTCGCTTCTCAATCACACTTTACTCCCTCTCATCCTTTCGATTCAATCTATATATATGTTTCCTATATGGAAAAATGGAAGTAGGATACTTGGTCCAGTGGTCTGTCACTTCCGCTAACTTTCGTAGGGAAGTATATATATATATATATATATATACGTATTCTGAAATTATGCTATTAATGAGTTACGAGGAAAGTCCGCCGTGTGTCCCTCGAAACATTTTAATACGACTGCTCAAACGGAAGCAAGCAATCTTGGAAAAAAAAATCAATTTTGAATTACTTCCGCGCATGAAAAGAAAGAACTTTTGTGTCCAAAAATGTTTTATCGATTTGTTTTTTTTTTTTCTTTCTTTTATAGTTTTAGTTGTAATTGGGACTTGTAATGTGGTATAGCTTGGAAAAAATTTTTAACCTAAATTAAAAAGTTTTGTTCTAAATATTGTGTAAAAAGTTTTTCTCTTTACTTTTTTCTACTTGGACTTTTCATTTTTATATACTTTTTATTATTCATGAAGAATAATTTCTAATGAAATAGTGTAAGAGAAAATTTACTGATACTCCACTGTAGTAAAAAAGAATTAGAGTTCTATTCCCTTTGGGACTCTACAAGAGTCCCGTTTCCCTTTGAAGTTGATGCTAAGGGATTTAGATTTCGCTTCGAACGGGACTCTACAAGAGTCCCGTACCCATTTTGGAGTTGAATCAAAGGGAATTAGATTTAAACTCCCAGAGGGACTCTATAAAAGACACGTACTCTTTCGAAGTTGATGCTAAGGGATTTAAATTTCACTCCAAACGGGACTCTACAAGAGTCCCGTACCCTTTTGGAGTTGAAGCAAAGGGAGTTAGATTTCACTCCCAACGGGACTCTACAAGAGTCCCGTACTCTTTCGGAGTTAAAGCTAAAGGATTTGGATTCAACTCCGAACGGGACTCTACAAAAGTCCCGTACACTTTTGGAGTTGAAGCAAAGGGAGTAGATGTTAATCGAAAAAATTCTTCAATATAATATAAAAATAAGAATTTATGGAAAAAAGTAAAACTCAAGCTAGAAAAAATATTGTTCTATTCAAAGCGAAAAAAAAAACTTGCATGTGAAATAAAACTCAAAACTTGAAGAAATCAGCAGAGTGGTCTCAATACGACTTACATCGTATAAACAGTAAGCAAGAAGCGAGATGAGACAAATACCACCCACTTTACTCGGGGAATATTGAGCACGCTTATCATTGCAAAAGCTTTTTTTTTTTTTGCTTTTTCTTCTTCTTCTTAATGCGCATTGGACAATGGAGAAGCATCCCTTTCTTTCATTTTTCTCACATCTACATCTTTCACTTTCGTCCTGACGCAACAGAAAGTTGAAAAGAAAGAAAGAGAGAGAGAGAGAGAGAGAGAGAGAGAGAGAGAGAGAGAGAGAGAGAGAGAGAGAGAGAGAAACGGAGTGTCAGTATTCTGAATGTTTTTCTGAAAAGCAGAACACAAAAGTAGTGGCGCGAGACGAAGAGCGACACGTGACTCAAAAAGTTTTGCATTTGTCACAGTTAAAGGCAGTAAGAGAGTAAAGGGAAGGGGACTCTCGCGCCTTTACACAAATTCAAGAAAACTGCCTCAATGCAAGGCAGAAGTGCTTTCTGTACTCCTATACCCCTCGAATCTGTTTTTCTCTCTATGCAATATGAAAACCCAACTCACTAAGGTACTTGAGTGACAAGACGACGATTGCCTGCTACTTTCTTCACACGGTTTTCATGTAATTCATTATATATATATATATATATATACAATAAACAAAAAGTCTTGCTTTATGATAATTAGATCCTTCAACTCTTTTCCGGATTTTACTGCATTATAAATTATTATTTTGCATTTTTTTTATAGTTTCTCTTTGGCGTCCGTCCAAACGTCCGTCCGTCCGTCATACACTTGTACGGTTGCCATGGTAACAGTTACCATAGCAACCGTTTCCATAGTAACAGTTACCGTAGTAACTGTTTCCATAGTAACTTTTGCCATAGTAACATATACCATAGTAACTAACTGTTTCCATAGTAACTTATGCCATAGTAACTTTTGCCACAGTAACTTTTGCCATAGTAACTTTTGCCACATTAACTTTTGCCATAGTAACTAACTGTTTCTATAGTAACTTTTGACATAGTAACTTTTGCTATAGTAACTTTTGCTATAATAACTGTTGCCATAGTAACTAACTGTTTCCATAGTAACTGTTGCCATAGTAACTTATGCCATAGTAACTTTTGCCACAGTAACTTTTGCCACAGTAACTTTTGCCACAGTAACTTTTGCCACAGTAACTTTTGCCATAGTAACTTTTGCCATAGTAACTTTTGCCATAATAACTTTTGCCATAATAACTGTTGCCATAGTAACTAACTGTTTCCATAGTAACTGTTGCCATAGTAACTTATGCCATAGTAACTTTTGCCACAGTAACTTTTGCCACAGTAACTTTTGCCACACTAACTTTTGCCATAGTAACTTTTGCCACAGTAACTTTTGCCATAGTAACTTTTGCCATAGTAACTTTTGCCATAATAACTTTTGCCATAATAACTGTTGCCATAGTAACTAACTGTTTCCATAGTAACTGTTGCCATAGTAACTTATGCCATAGTAACTTTTGCCACAGTAACTTTTGCCACAGTAACTTTTGCCACACTAACTTTTGCCATAGTAACTTTTGCCACAGTAACTTTTGCCATAGTAACTTTTGCCATAGTAACTTTTGCCATAATAACTTTTGCCATAATAACTGTTGCCATAGTAACTAACTGTTTCCATAGTAACTGTTGCCATAGTAACTTATGCCATAGTAACTTATGCCATAGTAACTTTTGCCACAGTAACTGTTGCCATAGTAACTTTTGCCATAGTAACTTTTGCCACAGTAACTGTTGCCATAGTAACTAACTGTTACCATAGTAACTTTTGCCATAGTAACTATTGCCATAGTAACTATTGCCATAGTAACTATTGCCATAGTAACTATTGCCATGGTAACATTTGCCATAGTAAGTAACTGTTGCCCTAGTAACTTTTGCCATAGTAACTATTGACGTAGTAAGTAACTGTTGCCATAGTAACTGTTGCCATAGTAACTTATGCCATAGTAACTTATGCCATAGTAACTTTTGCCACAGTAACTTTTGCCACAGTAACTTTTGCCATAGTAACTTTTGCCATAGTAACTTTTGCCATAATAACTTTTGCCATAATAACTGTTGCCATAGTAACTAACTGTTTCCATAGTAACTGTTGCCATAGTAACTTATGCCATAGTAACTTATGCCACAGTAACTTTTGCCACAGTAACTTTTGCCATAGTAACTTTTGCCATAGTAACTTTTGCCATAATAACTGTTGCCATAGTAACTAACTGTTTCCATAGTAACTAACTGTTTCCATAGTAACTGCTGCCATAGTAACTTTTGCCATAGTAACTATTGACGTAGTAAGTAACTGTTGCCATAGTAACTGTTGCCATAGTAACTTATGCCATAGTAACTTATGCCATAGTAACTTTTGCCACAGTAACTTTTGCCACAGTAACTTTTGCCATAGTAACTTTTGCCATAGTAACTTTTGCCATAATAACTGTTGCCATAGTAACTAACTGTTTCCATAGTAACTAACTGTTTCCATAGTAACTGCTGCCATAGTAACTTTTGCCATAGTAACTTTTGCCACAGTAACTTTTGCCATAGCAACTTTTGCCATAGTAACCTGTTCCATAGTAACAGTTACCATAGCAACCGTTTCCATGGTAGCAGTTACCATAGCAACCGTTTCTATGACAATTGTTACCATAGCAACCGTAATTAAGGATTTTTTTCCTTAGCAGCGATAATGCTACTATTGACCACGAAACCCTGCGATAAAGGCGCCAGAAATTTTAATATTTAATTAATTAAATTAAAAAATAGATATAAAAGAATATATTGTTCCACTTATAATAATTGTTGATGAAAATTATATTCTTATTTTTTTTTTTTTGCAAGGGGTAAATCGAAGGAATAATTTAGAAGAACGTCGTTTGAGACGAAAGATTTTTGAGTGTACGGAAGGGTTCGACTCTCGAAAGCCTCAGAGAGCACAATTATATATATATATATATATATATATATATATATATATATATATATATATATATATATATATATATTTATATATATATATACATATAAGGAATATTGTGAATGTGAATGCTCGTTGAGTCGCCCTTCCGTGACTGCATCTTGTGGTTAAAAGTGGCGTAAGAATAAGGTTTATGTCGCTCTCGTTGTAGACGACGCTTTGCTGCTTCAAGATTCACTGAGTTCTTCTTCTCCAGGAGGAAAAGGAGGAGGAGGATGTCAAGATGACTTGGAAGAGAAAGATGAGGATCACGATACAAGCATCCCCCTTGTAGACTCCACTTCACCATCCGCTTCGAAAAACTCCCAAGGAATCATGGAGTGTCGTTGCGATGCTGCACTCCATAAATCTTACAAGCGGTGCTCAATTTTTTTGTTTTTTTTTTCTTATTTTTTGTAAATAATTTTTCTATTTGTAAAAATGATTCAATAGATTTATAGAATTTTTTTTATGGTTTCAAAAAAGAGAAATAATTTTAAGAGTTTTGAAATACATATATTCTATATATATATATGTATACATAAAGCGATATGAGAAGAGTATTTTCTGCTTTGCAAGAGAAAGAAAATAAAAGAACCAGTGAAGGTATTGAGCGGCCGAGTTTTTTTTCGGAATCTTTTCCCCTCGCTAGCGCGGCATTGCTTGAGGAGTTTTCGAGTGGGTGAAGTGAGGGTGCGTATGCATTGTACGTCGCCCATCTTATATGCACCACCCACCCTATAACCACCCCTCGGCCACCTTATACTTGCATTCTTTGTTCTTCGTGGTCCCCCATTTTCGTCCTGCGGTCCTTCTCCTCATATCTCGCGCGCACTGCCGTTAGGATTTCGCACCCCTCGGCGGCTTCTCGGGGTATATATATATATATATATATATATAAAATGTACACCGTCTACGATGTTGAGAGCACGGAATCCTTGAGGCCGTCAGAAATAGGGGTTCCCAACAGCCACACTTTCGGGGTGCAAGGATATTTTAAGGAAGGCGTGTTTATTCCAGAAACGAATAATTATTCGCCTCTGTCTTCACCTTTTTTTTTTTTTTTTTTTGGCACTTTACTCTCACTTATATTCCTTAGAAAACACTTTTTTTTTTTCTTAACCGAAAACAATTGTTATTGTCGCCATATTGAAACAAAAGACGTGGAAATAAAAAGTAAAACTAAAAAAAAATTATAACTAATAATATTGTTTTCTACAATTTTTAAATTTTCAAATATTTTGTTTCTCACAATATGAAAAAAACTTCCAAATTCACAGGATTTTTGTTATATGTTGAGACACTTTATTTACACTTTTCTTTTACTCGATTCTAATTTGATTTTCACTTCACGTTCACTTCATTTTTACTTAATTCACTTCAAAGTGATGGACTTCAAACTAAGTAAAAATGAAGTGAATGTATATCAAAAAGTATAGTGAAATTATAGCAAAGTATAGTAAAGTATTAAAAAAAACCGATAGTAAAGTATAGTGAAAGTATAGCAAATTATAGTAAAGATATAGTAAAGTATAGCAAATTATAATGAAAGTATAGCAAGGTATAGTTAAATTACAGTAACGTATAGCAAAGTATAGTGAAAGATTAGCAAAGTATATTATAATTATAGAAAAGTATAGCAAAGTATAAAAAAAGTATAGTGAAGTATAGTAAAAGTATATTGAACGTATAGCAAATTATATTAAAGTATAGTAAAAGTATAGTGAAAGTATAGCAATGTATAGTAAAAAAAATAGAAAAATATAGTGAGAGCATAGTGAAATTATAATAAGCAAAATATAGTGAAACTATAACAGATCTTATTAAAAGTATAGCAAAGTTTAGAAAAGTAATAAAAAATATAGCAAAGTATAGTGAAAATATAGTATAGTATAGCAAAGTATAGTAAATTATAGCGAAAATATAGCAAAATTATGGTAAAGTATAACAAAGTATAGTAAATTATAGCGAAAATATAGAAAAGTATAGCAAATTATAGTAAAGTATAACAAAGTATAGTGAAAATAAAGTATAGTATAGCAAAGTATAGCAAAGTATAGTGAAAATAAAGTATAGTATAGCAAAGTATAACAAAGTATGTTGATAGTATAGCAAAGTATTGTTAATTATAGCAAAGTATAGTAAAGGATATCAAGGTATAGTAAAAATAAAGAATAGTATAGCAAACAATAGTTAAGCATAGCAAAGTATAGTAAAATATAGTAAAGTACAGTAAAGTATAGCAAAGTATATTGATAGTATATCAAAGTATAGCAAAGTGTAGTGAAATTAAGTATAGTATAGCAAAGTATTGTAAATTATAGTAAAGTTTAGTGAATGTATATTAAAGGATACTAAAGTATAGTGAAAATAAAGAATAGTATAGCAAAGTATAACATAGTATGTTGATAGTATAGCAAAGTATTGTTAATTATAGCAAAGTATAGTAAAGGATAGCAAGGTATAGTAAAAATAAAGAATAGTATAGCAAACAATAGTTAGGCATAGCAAAGTATAGTAAAATATAGTAAATTCTAGTAAAGTACAGTAAAGTATAGCAAAATATATTGATAGTATATCAAAGTATAGCAAAGTGTAGTGAAATTAAGTATAGTATAGCAAAGTATTGTAAATTATAGTAAAGTTTAGTGAATGTATATTAAAGGATACTAAAGTATAGTGAAAATAAAGAATAGTATAGCAAAGTATAGTTAAGCATAGTAAAGTATAGTTAAATATAGTAAATTATAGTAAAGTATAATAAAGTATAGTTATAATATATCAAAGTATAGCAAAGTATAGTAAAAATATTGTGTAGCATAGCAAAGTATAATAAAGTTTAGCAAAGAATAGCAAAGTATGTTAATAGTATAGTAAAGTATAGTTAAAATAAAGTATAGTATAGCAAAGTATAGTAAATTGTAATGAAAGTATAGCAAAGTATAGTAAAAATAAAGTATAGTATAGCAAATTATAGTAAATTATAGTGAAAGTATTACAAAGTATAGCAAATTATAGTGAAGTATAACAAAGTGTAGTAAAGTATAGTAAAGTGTAGTAAAGTATATTAAAGTATAGTAAAGTATAGTAAAGTATAGTAAAGTATAGTAAAGTATAGTAAAGTATAGTAAAGATTAATAAAGTCTAGCAAAAATATACCAAATGATAATAAATATATATCAAATTATAGCAAAGGATAGTATAGTATAACAAAGTATAGCAAAGTATAGTAAAAAATTAAAAATATAGTATGAGTCTTTAAAAAAAAGAAATTGGAAAATATGTAAAAAGTGATTTGAATGTTTAGGTCGGTGAAAAACTAGATCTTTGTTTTCGAGAGATTGTTGAAAGACTATATAGAGGTAGAAATATATATCTATATACTGCGAAAGATGAGAAAATGATGAGGAAGGAGGTGGAAATGTAGTAATCGGAATAGACTTTCCTAGAGACAGGCCAAGGAGAATGGGCCATTCATACGCGGATCCGAGAGTGACTTGGAAATAGTTGGAGGACCGCGGGATTGTAATACGTCTCCAGCTTCGTCGTGGAGATTACGTTCCTGTGTGTCCCGCGGGGCTGCAATATCTTGCATTCCTCCCTCTCTCGTCTCGTTCCCTTGATTCCTATATAGGAACGTCAACGTCGTCTGTCCTATGTCGAAAAAAAAGAAGTAGAAAAAAAAAAAATTCCCAGAGGAGGAAAAACTGCATATTCGTGAACCCCTTCGGGTCTTAAGAAATCAATTAAACGAAAAGAAGAGTGGGGAAAAAGAAAAAGAGATGGAAATCAGAAGGAAGGCAAAAAAATGAAGGTGAACGTACTGCTCTCTCAAGTGGATAAAAAAAAAAACCGCGGGAGAAGACGAAAGCTTTAATCAGACAATCCTCTGTCTTAACGCAGAGTTTGCAATTTTCTTTTTTTTTTTGCTTCTTTTTTTAAAAAATTCAAAATTTCTTCTAAAATATCAGAATGGTTAGAAAAAAAAAAACAAGCAGTGAGAGGAAAAAGAAAAGTAACCCCCGCGTGAACCGCTAAAAAGTCAAGAGTAAAACCACTTGAGGCACCGCAAGTTTTGTAATATGCGTCAGCATGGGAAGAAAAGGAGAGGCGGTTTTTTAAAAAAAAAAAAAAAAAAAAACAACTGGAAAAAGGAAAAGGTGCTGCTTCTGAAAAAATAAGCTCGTTACCAGAGAAATTCTCTAAAGTACCCCGTATATAGAAAAAGTGGAAAAACCCGAAGGAAAATAGCAGCGATGCGTGTCTTTGTAATTTTTCTTTTTTTTTTTGTGCCATTGCAAATAAAGTTTTTCCCTTAACAACGAGATTAACGAAGTTTAAAGCCCGTTACGACATTATAATGAGAGGGCGAAAAAGGAGGTCGAAGAATCTCTTCCATTCCGCACGGTGATTATTATTATCGTTGTGGAAAATAAATTTTTCCTTTCACACTTTTACGATTAGAAAAAAATTAGAAGAAACAATAAGATGGAAAGAAATTTTAAAGCAGAAAATTAAAAATAAAACAGAAATGGAGAAAAAAAAATTAAAGAAAAATAAATGGAGAGTAGATATATATATATATATATATATAGAAGGGACTTGAAGAAATATAACGGTATCGGAGGAGAATTTTTCAAGAGTGGAATGAGAATGAAATCGAAGAGGGGTAGAGTTGGAGGAAATGGTATAAAAAAGTAAGGGGTTGCTACCACCCTCACCAACGGGCGTCTAGTAAGAAGCATTTGGAATCGATATCATTGCAACGTAGGCTTCACCAACAAGCAGTCTCTCTCTACTCCTTCTCCTCATCCCTTCATTCCATCCATACTTTGCGACTTCTCTCTTCAATTCGTCACCGAGTCGACTCTTAACTCTTTTTTTTTCCTTCCTCGTGAGATTTCGAATCAAATCGCCGAGCTCTGACGACTTCTCAAACCCTCATATATTTTACCTCTCATCTTCTTCTTTTTTTTTTTTTTTTTTTTTAAAGACATCGTTTTCGCTATTAAGAAATTCGAACGAGATTGCGCCTCGACGTTAATTCTCCAGTAGATTATACGAAGGTCTCGTTAAGCACGATTATTGTTGATCGCACTTAAATATTTATTTACACGGGAAAAAAATGATTTAGCGGTAGCGGAAAATATGCATTAGTTGACATCAATTAGCAGGTTGTGCTGGTATAGTGAAAGTATGGCAAAGTATAGTTGAATTTCAGAAAAGTATAGTAAAAGACTAGCAAAGTATAGAAAAATGTAGTAAAGTCTAGCAAAGTATAGTTAAATTTCAGAAATGTACAGTAAAAGCTAGCAAAGTGTAATAAAAATATAGAAAAGTACAGTGAAAGTATAGCAAAGTATAGTGAAATTATAGCAAAGTATAGTGAATTTATAGCAAAGTATAGCAAAGTATAGTGAAAGTATTGCAAAGTATATTAAAATTATAGTAAAGTCTAGAACAGTATAGTGAAAATACAGAAAAGTATAGTAAAGATACAGTAAAGTATAGCAAATTATAGTGAAAGTATAGCAAGGTATAATTAAATTACAGCAAAGCATAGCAAAGTGTATTTAAATTACAGTAAAGTATAGCAAAGTATAGTGAAATTATAGCAAAAAATAGTAAAGTATAGCAAATTATTGTGAAAGTATAGTTAAATACAGGAAAGTATAGCAAAGTATAGCAAAGTATATTTAAATTACAGTAATGTACAGCAAAGTATAGTAAAATTATAGCAAAGAATAGTAAAGTATGGCAAATTATTGTGAAAGTATAGTTAAATACAGGGAAGTATAGTAAAGTATAGCAAAGTATAATAAAGATGTAGTAATGTATAGAAAAATATAGTGGAAGTATAGCAGGGTATAGTTAAATTACAGTAAAGTATTGTAAAGTATAGCAAAGTATAGTAAAAGTTTAGCAAAGTATATTATAATTATAGTGAAATATAGCAAAGTATATTAAAATTTAGTAAAGTATTGAAATGTATAGTAAAAGTATAGCAATGTATAGCAATATATAGCAATATATAGTAAAGTATAGCAAATATAGTGAAAGTGTAGTTAAAGTATAGTAAAATATAGCAAATTATAATGAAAATCAAGTGCAGTATAGCAAAGTATAGTGAAATAAAAAATATAGTACAGCAAAGTATAGTAAAGTATAGTATAGTATAGCAAAGTATAGTAAAGTTTACTACAGTATAGCAAAGTATAGTAAAGTATAGTACAATATAGCAAAGAATAGTGAAAATATAGTAAATTGTAGCCAAGTATAGTGAATGTTTAGTAAATTACAGTAAAGTATAACATAGTATAGCAAAGTTTAATGAAATAAAGTGCAGTACAGTAAAGTATAGTACAGTATAGCAAAGTATAGTAAGGTATAGCAAAATAAAGTACATAATAGTAAAGTATAGTACAGTATAGCAAAGTATAGTAAAGTATAGTACAGTATAGTAAAGTATAATAAAGTATAGTACAATATAACAAAGTATAGTGAAAATATAGTAAATTATAGCAAAGTATAATCAATGTTTAGTAAATTATAGTACAGTATAACAAAAATATAGCAAAGTATAGTAAGTTATAGCGAAATAATGTACAGAATAGTAAAGTTTTAGTCTAGTATAGCAAAGTATAACAATTTTGGTTTTTTTCTGACAAAATCTTAAAGAAGATGAGGTTAAGCTTTTTACAAGGTCTGTACTTATTACTTCAGTCTGTAACCCTCTCTCCGTGGGATTACACCCCCTCAACAATCTGAAGTAAGGGTTGCAACGGGCAAGTAAGGCGCACCAAAGAGAGAGCAAAAATCACCCCAACATCAGCGGCAACATAGTCTGAGGCTACAAGAAGAAGCAAAAGGGAAAGGGACTCGATAAGAGGAACCTTGAGGGTCTTCGCTTATTTATTTCTCCATTTGAATTTTATTATCTTGTTCCGTCGTTACGGTGCCACGATCAGAAAACACAGAGAAACAAAAAAAAAAGAAAAAAAAGCATTTTTTCCAATAAAAATCACTCACAAAAAATTATTAATTATCAAATATCAACAAAAAAAAAAAAAAAAAAAAAAATTAAGTTGAAATTTCGTATATGGTTCTCAAATTTTTATGCTTTTTAAACTCACGATAAGTTTTTAACATGTGCATATTAAATTTTTATCTGAAAGAGTAGTCTATATTGAGCATAGAGAATCATGTGAGAGTAATCTCGAAATAAGTTTTAAAGGTCCTTCAACGTGATGTTTACATAGGTTTGTCTAATTGCTGTGTAGAAAAAAAAAGTTTGTTGAAAACTCGAAAATTAATACTTGTCTCTTTACGGTCCATTTCAAAAAAAAAAAAAAAAAATTCAACTTTTTTTTTGTAATAGAAAATAATTTGATTACAAAAAAGAACAAACAGTAAACCTAATGCAAATAAATGAAAATAATTTGTTTATAAATGAAACTAAAAATAAAATTTAAAAAAAACTATATATTGAAACAACCAAGATTAAAAATATCGATTTTAATTTAATTCTAACGAATTGCAAAAAAAAAAAAAAAAACACCTATCGAGAAATGTCATGAATCTTCATATATATATATATATATATATGACATTTGTTAATAAACTTGCTAAGTTTATTAGCATATGCTGTATTTGATGAAAACACAGGTATCCGTAATCTCGTGAAATATTGATGCTTCCTTCTTTGAAAACATATACTGTAAATCACAATTTTAACACGTCGATACGATCTGTCAAATATAAACAATTCCTCATCCTTTTATCTCCCATATATTTCATTCTCTCTTTAATTTGATTAATTTATATTCGAAAAAGTCAATTCAATTTTACGTTTGAAGAAAAAATTTTTTTTTTTTTCTATTACTTAAATAATTCTCTGATTTTCAAAGAAGTTGAAATACCTTTTTTCGGAAAAAATAATTTTTTTTTTTACAAATAGCAGAGAAAGCAACATTCAGAGAGAGAAACTCTTGAACTCTAATTAGATCGAAGTTCTTTTTTCCCCAGGTAAAAAAAAAAAAAAATCCTTTATTATTTCAAAAGAGATCTTGGAAGTGTATATTACTACTCGATGATAATTTTTTTTTCCATCGATGGTTATGTTATATAGATACAAGGATACTCAAATTTGAAATTGAATAAATTTCCCTCATATATATATATATATATATATATATATATATATATATATGTATGTATATACGGAAAAAGAAAGCATCATAGCTTATGTTTGAAAAGAAAATCTGATTTTTGAATCGTAGTTACGTATATAATATTATGCGAACCGTAAAGTGCAAGGTTCGAATAGTTCAGCACCACGTATGTGTTTCCTAAAGCTTATCAAAGTTTGCATGTGTTTCGTTCGGGGATTCGCACGCACGGCCCCCTCCCCCTCCCTTAAAACCATTCCCATCGCCCACATGAGCCCAATGCTTCGTATATTTTCCCAAACCCTAACCCATCTCTCTCGCCCTTTATATATATATATATATATATACCCTCTCTCACTCTTTCTTCATTTCCACCCCTCCCCCCCCATGCTTTCTCTCTTTCACCCCTTTCGGAGTCCTTTTCCTTCTGTTTCTATCTCTCAACTCGGTTCAATTTAAACTTCAAACCCCCTCCCCCCCTGCCACCAAAAGCAGCATTAAGATTTTTTAAAGTTACGCAAAAATCGATACTCCTACAAACTTGCCTCATACATATATATATATATATATATATACACCTATATCCCATATACCCCACCCTCTTTTTCACCACCGGAACACATCGCGATGAGTCTTTCCTCGAAAACGTGCATGTTTGAAATTTAACCCCTTTCCTTCCTTCTATATATCTGTCGAACTTTTTCCCTACTTATTCATCAGAGGGCATTTATTTTGGTTTATTAGCACCTCAAATTTCCTGTTATGCGTGAACAATTCTCTGTCCTACCTCAATATTATTTTTGTTTGTTTTTCAATTTTTATTCATTTACTTCTTTCTTTCATTATTATATTCTTTTTTTCATAATAAATATTTAATTTTTTATCTTCTTTTATTATTTGAAAATTTCATTAAAATTATTTTCATTTATACACAAAATTTAATATACCTTCAATGGATATTTATTTTTTTATATACTTTCACTCTATATTTTCACATTTAATATAATTTTATTTTTACTACACTTTTTACTTCACTATTACTTCACAAGTGTAAGTTAAGTGAAATTATAGTAAAAGAGTAGCAAAGTATAGTAAAAATAAAATATAATATAGCAAAGTGTAGTAAAGTTTAGCAAAGTATGTGAAATTTTAGTTAAAGTATGTATAGAAAAGAATTGTAGAGTATAACAAAGTATAGTGAAAATAAAGTATTGTAAAGTACAGCAATGTACAATAAATTGTAGCAAAGTATAATAAATTGCAGCAAAGAATAGTAAAGTATAATAAATTGTAGCAAAGTATAGTGAAGTGTAATAAATTGTAGCAAAGTACAGCAAAGTATAGTAAAGAATAGTAAAGTAAAATAAATTGTAGCAAAGTACAGCAAAGTATAGTAAAGTATAGTAAAATATAGTAAAGTATAGTACAGTATATTAAATTATAACAAAGTATAGTGAAAGTATAGTAAAGTATAGCAAAGTATAGTAAATTAAAGCAGAGTATAGTAAAGTATAGTAAAGTATAGTAAAATATAGTAAAGTATAGTAAAGTATAGTAACGTATAGTAAAGTATATTAAATTATAACAAAGTATAGTGAAAGTATAGTAAAGTATAGCAAAGTATAGTAAATTATAGCAGAGTATAGTAAAGTATAGTAAAGTATAGTAAAGTATTGTAAAATATAGTAAAGTATAGTAAAGTATAGTAAAGTATAGTAAAGTATATTAAATTATAACAAAGTATAGTGAAAGTATAGTAAATTAAAGCAGAGTATAGTAATGTATAGTAAAGTATAGTAAAATATAGTAAAGTATAGTAAAGTATATTAAATTATAACAAAGTATAGTGAAAGTATAGTAAAGTATAGCAAAGTATAATGATAATATATTAAACTATAGCAAAGTATAGTGAAAATATAGTATAGTATAGCAAAGTATAGTAAATTATAGCAGAGTATAGTAAAGTATGGTAAAGTATAGTAAAGTATAGTAAAGTATAGCAAAATATAGTGAAAATGAAGTATTGTAAAGTACAGAAAAGTACAATAAATTGTAGCAAAGTATAATAAAGTATAATAAATTTTAGGAAAGTATAGTAAAGTGTAATAAATTGTGGCGAAGTATAGTAAAGTAGAGCAAAGTATAATGGTAATATATTAAACAATAGCAACGTATAGTGGAACTATAGTATAGTATAGCAAAGTATAGTGAAAGTATAGTAAAGTATAGCAAAGTATAGTGAGAATATAGTATAGTATAGCAAAGTATAGTGAAAGTATAGTAAAGTATAGCAAAGTATAGTGAAAATATAGTATAGTATATCAAAGAATAGTTAAGCATAGCAAAGTATAATAAAGTTGAGCAAAGTATAGCAAATTATGTTGATAGTATAGCAAAGTTTAGTGAAAATAAAGTATTGTAAAGTACAGCAATGTACAATAAATTGTAGCAAAGTATAATAAATTGCAGCAAAGAATAGTAAAGTATAATAAATTGTAGCAAAGTATAGTATAGTATAATTAATTGTAGCAAAGTATAATAAAGTATAGTATAGCAAAGTATAGTAAATTGTAGTGAAAGTATAGAAAAGTATAGCAAATTACAGTGAAGTATAATAAAGTATAGCAAAGTATAGTAAAAATATAGTACAGTATAGCAAATTATAGTTTAAATATAGTATAGTATAACAAAGTATAATACATCACAGCAAAGTTTAGTGAAAGTATAGCAAATTATAGCAAAGTATAACCAGGTATAGAAACTTGTAGCAAAGTATAGTAAATGTACAGCAATTATAGTGATATTAAAGCAAAGTATAGTAAAAATTTAGCAAAGTATACTAAAAAAGAAGTGAAGGTGAAGTCAAGTTACAGAATAGCATCCTTGTTATCATTTTTTTTATCTCTTTCAATCTTATTAAGATATCTTCAATCTTATTCATTTAATCTTATTTATATTTACATCTGTCTTCTATATTTGTCCATCGGATTTAAATTTTATCATTAATTTTCTTTATTAAAATAATTATTTAAAAAAAAACATTTTAAAAAGAAATTATTTTATTTACAAGATAAAAGAAACTCGTTAAAGTGCAAATTTCCATAATGCAATTCTTATAGTTTATTTTGAATTAGTCGAGGTTTTCACTGACTCTCTAGAGTATCGTGAACATTATGTAATTTCCGATATGAATTTGATTTTCGGAATTTTTTCAACAAACCGAACCAATTCGACATGCTCCTGAGGGAACTGATGCAATCTCCTTGACAACGGATGTCGAAAATTGACATCTAGTGGGTCTATGGTGTAACTTTTTTTTTCCATTTTTAGTTTCACATTCGTCCAGTATCAAAAAAATTTTTTTTTTCCCTAGCAACTTGATTTACCTGTAACTCTTTAATATATGGTCAAAACGATTAAAATGATTTTAAGATTTTTTTTCCTCGTTGATCAATTAAAAATTCTATTCAAATTTTGAAAGCAATGAGAAAGTTTAAAGAAAAAAAATTTATAATTTAAAATGAGAAAAAAAAATTTTGAAAATTAATAATAAATTAAAATTTTCAAATGAGAGATAAGAAAGCAATTGGAAGATGTGAAGGGAGATGAGAGAAGAGTACGATTTGAGATTCAAAATCGCTAGTGCTTTTCCGGTATTGGAGAGAGAGAGAGCCACCCTAGTCACGCCTTATAACCAAACCTACCCCAAACCGAGAACGAGGGAAGTTTCAACTCCAATTTGCCATTTCGTGACTGCAGCGAATCTTGCATTTTTCTTTTCCGAACAAACGTCTATCATTCTATCACGAATCGCTAAACTTTTGTTCCCTGGTTCGTCCCACCTGCCATATACCTCGAGGCATTGCGCCCCCCCCCCTCCATATACCTCGAAATCCTTTGCGCGCACATATGAACCGCACCTAAAGCCATATTCGTTTTCGTTCTTCTTCGAGACATTTTCGACGTGGAAGGTCGAATTCGCGTTCGCGAATTGTGAGAGTTTCGTACTTGTTACCATTTGATTCCTATCACTTCGCCTTTTTTTGCTAAGAGAAAAAACAGTCAAGAAACTTTTTTGGTCGATTCTTGTCAGAAATGACTTTTTCTATTTTGTTTAATAGAAAAGTTTTCATTTAAAATTTAAAAATAGAATAATCCCCACAATATTTTTTTTAAATTATATACGTATTTATTTAACTCAAAATTTTCATTCAAATAAAACCGTGAATAATTTAATAATTAAAAAAAATCCCTAATTTATGAAGAATGAATAACAAAATTGAACCCCTAAGTTCAGAAATACTGTAGCCTAACCTACCCCAATCGAGGGCTTATGTAGAAAGCTTCATCTCGTCAATATATACAGTGTATATATATATATATATATATATATATATATATATGGTAAAGGGGGGAATCATCGAAAAGCTTTGCTAGAGCCCTGTACACGCGGTCATTGAATGGACGGCAAAAAAAGAAGTAAAAAAAAAAAAGAGGGAATCATTGAAAAGCAATGACTGACGGGAGAGCAGAGAGGATCATCGAATGACCCATTGCATCCCCCTTCGTCAGACCCAGCGCTTTCATGATTTCTACTGGAAATTAGCCAACTGGCTAACGACCAAATAGAGAACCCTCTTTTTCCCCCTTTTTCTGTCCACTATCCATCCCCTTTTCCTTGTCCTTCATCCCTCTCGTTTCCTCCTTCCACTATTTTTTTTTTTTCATTCACGCAGCCTCTGATTTCCGCGGAATCTCTGTCTCGTACTTTAAAAGAGTTAGAGAGAGGGAAAAGCCTCTTTTGGAATCTCTCTCTGAATTTCCCCACTCTCTCTCTCTCTCTCTCTCTCTCTCTCTCTCTCTCTCTCTCTGTGCCCTGACTCGCTTTTAACCTTCATCATGTCTGTCTCTCGCCTCATGCGATCTCTCCACTCTTTCATTTCACGAAATTCACCTCTCTCGATGACTTTTGCAACTGACTTTCGCTCAATTTCAAGCCTGACAATAAAATGATAATATTTCTTTCATTCGCGGATCGTCATCCAACCCTTTTTTTTTTGTCTTTATTGAAAATAGCGGGATGAAAACAATTAAATGCATCATTTCGCGGATTTATGCGCTTTCAATCAAGATTCATTTCATTATATATCATATAACCATCAATAAATATTTTTCCACTTCATTTGAAGCCTGTCATCTGTTTTCCACTTTTCTTCCATTTTTCTATATTAAAAACAAAAATAGAAAGAAAAAAAATGTAAAAAATTTTATGGTGTTAATAGCAACTGGAGTTGGGAGTAAACTTTTTGGATTTAAAAATCTTTGCTTCAACTTCAAAAGAGTAAATAACTTTTATAGAATCCTGTAAAACTGTTAAAAAAAGGGAGTTAGATTTCACTCCCAACGGGAGACTACAAAAGTCCCGCACACTTTTGGAGTTGAAGTAAAGGGAGTTAGATTTTAACTCCCAATGGAACACTACAAAAGTCCCGTATTTTTTCGGAATTAATGCTAAGGGAGTTAATTTTATGCCAAAGGAATTACTGATAAGAAAGTTAATACATTGTTAAAACATTTTTGGAGTTGATTTTTGACACTAAAAATTTTACTTCAAACTCCGGTTGCAGTTACCATTAACTCCAATTTTAGGAGTTAATGGCAAATACAGAGTACAGTGTAAAAAATATCAAGTATAGATAAAGACAAACAGGGAGTAAAATTTTTGAAGTTAATAATCAACTCCAAAAATGAGTTAACATTAGATTAACATCAGCTCCTTTTGATTTAACTCCAAGAAATAGGACAAAAGTCACGTTCCCTTTTCCAGTTGAAGCAAAGAGAATAAAAAATTCATTCCCAATGGGACTCTACAAAAGTACTCTATCCTTTTGGAGTTGATGCCAAGGGAGTTAATTTTATGTCTAAGGAATTAATGCTCTACCCTTTTAGAGTTAAAGCAAAGGGAATTAGATTTCACTCGCCCAACGAGACTCTACAAAAGTCTCGTTTCCTTCTTGGAGTTAAAATTTAACTCCCAACGGGACTCTACAAAAGTTCCCTACTCTTCTAGAGTTTAAAACGGGACTCTACAAAAGTACTCTATCCTTTTGGAGTTGACGCCAAGGGAGTTAATTTTATGTCTAAGGAGATAGCTTTCCTTTTAGAGTTGAAGCAAAGGGAGTTAGCTTTCACTCCCAACAAGACTTGTAGTGTCCCGTAACCTTTTGGTGTTAAAGAAAAAAGAGTCAAATTTTAATTTCCAATGGGACTATTCCCTACGTTTTTGGAGTTGAGGCAAAGGGAATTAGTTTTCACTCCTAACGGGACTCTACAAAAGTCCCGTACCTTTTTGGAGTTAAAATTTTACTCCCAACGGGACTCTATAAAAGTCCCGTACCTTTTTGAAGTTAAAGCAAAGGGAGTTAGATTTCACTCCTAACGGGATTCTACAAAAGTCCCGTACCTTTTTGGAGTTAAAATTTAATTCCCAACGGGACTCTACAAATGTACTCTATCCTTTTGGAGTTGACTCCAAGGAGTTAGCTCTATCCTTTTAGAGTTGAAGCAGAGGGAGTTCAATTTTAATTGCCAACGGGACTCTACAAAAGTCCCGTACCTTTTTGGAGTTAAAGCAAAGGTAGTTCGATTTCACTCCCAACGGGACTCTACAAGTTTCGTACCCTTTTGGAGTTAAGCAAAGAGAGTTAAGTTTTAATTCCTAATGGGACTCTTCTCTACGTTTTTGGAGTTAAAGCAAAGTTAGATTTCACTCCCAATGGGACTCTACAAAAGTGAGTCTCGGGACTCTTAGAGTCCCGTTGAAAATTAAAATAAAAATTTCTTTTATACAGTATAAAAAATGTAAATTGAAACCTGAGAGAACTCAAAATAGAAAATACAAGCTTAAACGTGTGATTTACGAGCAAGAATCACGATAAAGAAAAAAGAAACCTTAAAAAATGCGACAAGAAACCAGATGAGAGATTCGCGAGAGAGAATTTCCGCAAGTTTTGCGTTTACCATTTCTTGAATAGACACACACAAACACATGATTAAAAGGAATATGAAAGAGTTCAGGTTGTGTACTTGAAAAAAAGTACAAAAAAAAAAAAAAAAAAAATGCCTTCGTAACTTTTGATACAGGAAGATGAATATCGAATGTTACCCGCGATGGGTCAAAATTATTCCCGTCACGCTTAGAAAAACCGTATCTACATTGTACGTCTTTCTTAATGACGGAAGAAATTCTATCATATACACACTTCCGTTTAGAACGCCTCGATGTAGAGGAAACGTTTTGTCTGGTGAGTATGAAGCTAAGGATCGAGACGTGGGGGATCATTAACGGACTCAGAGGCAACCTGTGTCATTGGCGTTGAACTCTTCTAGTTGCACACAGGTTTTTGTTGAATAAAAAACGCGTTAGATCGGATCTTAGGTTGTAAGAGTTGGGGATTCAGAATAATTCCAGGTTTACTTTTCTTCTTTTTTCATATATATCTCATCAAGTGGATTTCTATTTTTAACACTTGTCTATACTTTTTCTTGAAAAATAAAATAAGAGAATTACTATATATACTCCATCAGCTTTTAAATGTTTTATAATTTGAAAACATTTTAAAGTGGAAATAGTTATAGGGTAAATGACGCAAAAAAAAAACAGAAGAGTGTAAAAGAATTGATTTTCGAGTTAAAAAAAAAAAAAAAAAAAAAAAATAGTTGATTGTGGCGAGGGAGCTTTTATATTCCCTAACCGAGGAAATATCGGAATGGAGAGCGTTAACCCCGGGCCTCCATCGGCGTTGGTAAAATCATCCAACGTCATCGATTCTCTCCGTCAGTTTTCCCCGGGGGGGTTTCCGGCCGCGGACCTCTATGCAGCAGCGGTCTCCATTTCCCTCCCGCCCTCCCACCCCTATGACCCCCTCGAGTGGCCCTGTGGATCCCGGTAAGCCACCCCCGAGGTCATCAAACACCGACGTCAGCCTGCCTCTGCCTGGAATCTCTCTCTCTCTTTCGATTCGTCCGGCCATTTTTTGTCTGGCCAGTCAGTGAGTCCCAGGGATCAGTGAATGTGTTGGACGGGTGAGTTCGCGGGGTGGCTTGCTCGTTGGTGCCAGGGGGCAGGGGTGAGTTCAGCAACCATCGATCAGCCTCGAGGCTGGACCGCGCAATGATTTTTACCCCTTTGTTCCATCCCAAGCCACCCTCTGCCGCTTGCCCCCACGGGCCACGTTCACTGTACGTGCACTTACATCCATATTGCGACACGCTCACGTTATTTTTTTTTTCCATCCATTTTTTTTTTCCTTTGCTGATAATAATTGCGCGCTTCTTTTTCTTAATACTCTTTTCTTTGCTCTCTTCTTTCCCTTACTTTTATATCGGTAATGGAAATGTTGAGGCGATTATTTACAGTCGTGGATATAAAAAAAGGGAGTTCGATTTTAACTCTCAATGCGGGACTCTTGAAAAGTCCCATGGAGTTGATGCTCAAGAATTTAGATTTTAACTCCCAACGGGACTCAACAAAAGTTCTGTACTCTTCTAGAATTTAAAACGGGACTCTACAAAAGTACTCTATCCTTTTGGAGTTGACGCCAAGGGAGTTAATTTGAAGCCTAAGGAGATAGTTCTATACTTTTAGAGTTGAAGCAAAGGAAGTTAGATTTCACTCCCAACGGAACTTGTAGAGCCCCTTTCCCTTTTGGAGTTAAAGAAAAGGGAGGCAAGTTTTAATTCCCACGTTTTTGGAGTTGAGGCAAAGGGAATTAGTTTTCACTCCTAACGGGACTCTACAAAAGTCCCGTACCTTTTTGGAGTTAAAATTTAACTCCCAACGGGACTCTACAAAAGTACTTTATCCTTTTGGAGTTGACGCCAAGGGCTCTATTCTTTTAGAGTAGAAGCAAAGGGAGTTTAATTTCAATTCCCAACGGGACTCTACTAAAGTCCCGTACCTTTTTGGAGTTAAAGCAAAGGGAGTTAGATTTCACTCCTAACGGGACTGTATAAAATCCCGTACCCTTTTGGAGTTAAGGAAAAGGGAGTCAAGTTTTAATTCCCAACGGGACTCTTCCCTACGTTTTTGAAGTTGAAGCAAAGGGAATTAGTTTTCACTCCTAACGGGACTCTACAAAAGTCCTGTATCTTTTTGAAGTTTAAATTTAACACCCAACGGGACTCTATAGAAGTATTCTATCCTTTTGAAGTTGACGCCAAGGGAGTTAATTTTACGCCTAAGGAGTTAGTTCTATCCTTTTAGAGTCGAAGTAAAGGGAGTTAGATTTCACTCCCAACGGCACTCTAAAACAGTCCCGTGCCCTTTAGGAGTTAATAGGCAGTATTCCATTTAATATACTTTCTAGTTTTGTAAAATTAAATCGAACACTAATTTACTACAAACGAAAAATTTTTACTAATCAAAATTTTTTTTGTTCTATTTTATCCTTCGAATCTCGTTCTTTGTACCTCGTTTACTATATTTTCCTCTCTCTCTAATTTCTTCTCCTCTCTTTCTCTTGTCTCTTATCGTTTATTCCCCTTCTCCTCTTTTCTGTCTCCTGCACTCTGTACCTGACTGAACCTCGTTTTTTCTTTCTCTTTTGGTCAGTGTTGGTTGAAAAAAGAGAGATTTGGCTCTCCTCTTTTCTCGTTTGAAAGCTGCCAGGGTACTGACCACGCCTTCCTCATCCTCCTTCTCCTCCACCACCACCCCCCCCCCGTCCCCCCGCAACACTGCCCCCGTCTCGACAGGTTCGTTTCGAGCGGCCAACGCTTTTTGCATTATCTCGTTTTCACAAAAATATGCGGATGCTAATCCGCACGGGCTAATTCGTGCGCTTCCCTTCTCTCTTTCCCGTCTATCTTTTCCATCTCCTGCTGTTTTCTCGTCACGGAATTATACCCATTCTCCTCTCGACTTCTCTGCAAATCCCATTGTTATTATCGAACGAATAATGATAAAGTGCGAGGAAACCATTCGAGAGTTTTCTTCTCTGTTTTTCCATAAGGCGTGAAATCGTCTGTTTTCATCGAAAAAAATATATATAGATATTCCTTTTTTTTTCAAAATTGAAAAATTTGTTTCCTTCATAAACCAATTTTATGGAAAATTCATTTTTTTTTTTGAAAAATATTAAAAATAATGTTATTTTAAATAAATTATTGAAAATTCGATATTACACGCAATATGCAATTAATTCCCCGGTCATTTTTTGGGGTTTTTTTTTTTTTTTTGCTAGTGAAGGGAATTATTTATTGATAACAATGAAATAAAACCAATTTACAACATTGGTTTTTAATTAATTATTAAAAATAGAGGTTCATAAAATGCTTTATATCTCTCCTAGAGCGAATAAACTTTACTTGGTTTTAAATATAACAAGTTTTCTACATATTTAAAAAGGCATCACACAAGCTGCTAATCAATATAAAAAAAAAAAAAAAAAAAAAAAAAAAACCACTTGTCAAAAGCTAATCGAAACAATATATATATATAAGTGTAGCAAATTTAGAAAAATGAACATTTCAATTTATAAATATCATTTTATTCTAGATACTAAAGAAAAACTTTTGAATTGTTAATTTATTTTTTTAAAAATAAAAATTTAAAAACAAAACACTAAAATTTTATTTTCGAAATTTTTCAAAATAAATTGTATTGATTATATATAACGTAAATATGATATAATTTTCCGCTCTAATGATCTTAAGAAGTTATATAAGAAACCTTTTTTTTTTTTATTTTGACGAGGGTATTTTCAAATGTTTAGAAAGAAAGGGTGGAAGATGCAAACGTCAAAGGCGCCCTGTGGTTTTTCAATTCCTTTTACATGAAATTATTAATTAGCAACTTTTTTTTTCCCATAGTCATGGGCCATCAATTAAAGATATGGCATCTGCCACGCGCGCGTTCTATAAAATATATATATATATATATGGTCATGGACATGATCAGCACGTGTGCCGAAAAAAAAACCATTCGCCCCCCCCCCTCCCATTTATATATGCCAAAAATTCTGGCACTATAACAAAAACCTGTTTCGCTCTCGAATTTTCCGCCGCGAACATAATAATTGCTTCTTCTAATGGTTGAAAAAAAAAAAAAAAAAAAAAAAAAAGTTGCAACGTTATTTTTTAATTGGACCGGCGCGCAACAGACTTTTTATATTTTCATATGATCGGTCAAGAGTCTCTTTTTTCAGTTGCTTTTATTTTTCTTTCTCTAAGTGTGTTCTTTATATAAACCCTAAAAAAAAAAACGTGGTATAATTGTCTTAAATATATTTATTTGACTCAAATAAATTTTTATTTGATACAAAAAAAATAATCAAATTTTAAAATTTGATTTGATAAAAAAAAAAACAATTAGATATATTTATTTTTCAATAAAAGACCCTAAATATCCGATAATGAAGTTGAATTTTATTAAGACTATGACCTTGTGTGCAATTTCCGTTTCCGAAACAATGCCACATACTTTTTATATATATATAAAGAAAATTATTTCTATTTTTGAATTTAAAATAAAGGCATTCAAATTATATACAAATGTTGTGTATATTTTCGGCTCTACCCCCCCCCTCCTCCTCCTTCCTTTTTAGCAAAAAATAAAGAAAAAAACAAGCTACTAAATTGACGTTTTTTGCGAGAAAATAACAAAACGGAAATTGCAGAAATGTATTCAGTGATTAAATAATTTTCAAAGTAGAATTTAATGGATTTTTCTCGTAGCTGGTTAATTTTCCTTAATTTTTCTCCTGTCATCGGTGCGCACGAGAATCTCCAAACAGAGAGAAAGAGTTGACTTCATATCACACACTTATATATGTATTATTTTCTTCTTTTTTTTTTTTTTTTTTTTGAAATTTTTGGTACAAAAATTTTTTACTGTCACACATATATATATATATATATAACCCATCATGGAAAAATTGTCGTCAAAATTTCAAATTCTACATAATGCATATAGCAGCAGAAGTACGCTCGGCCGAGTTTCCTGCATAAAATAATCTCTTTCCGCGATCGCGATTCGCGGCTACAGCTAGTTTTAGAACCGGGAGTAAAAAGAGTGGCAGATGTCACTTTTTCTGCAAAGGAAGAGAGATAGCGTGATCCAATGATGCTGGGCGAAGAGAAAAAAGAGGGGGGAGAGGGGGTAAAAGAGGATGGAAAATAGAGGAGGTGGAGGGCAAAAGAGGGAAACGTTGATAGGAAAGAGATAAAGGGGAAATTTTTGGGGTGAGAGACTCGTTTACGCCCCGTGGATGTGAAATGCAACGAGAGAGAGAGAGAGAGAGAGAGAGAGAGAGAGAGAGAGAGAGAGGATTATCTCTGTTACGATGCAAAAGAGAATTTCAAAATAGCGACGAATAATAATCATAGAAAGAAACGATATGCAAGAGCTTCCAAATGAGTATTATATATATATATATATATAGAAGGCCCGATCACGATAATGTGGAAAATTTTATTCCCCAGTAATAATAAGCATTTCTCTCGTGTATATATTTTTATAATGCAACTCGATAATTGACTCATGTCTGTTCAATGAACCACATTTCGAATATGTAACTATTTTTTTTTTTTTTCTTCTTTCTTTTTGTCCCTACCTCTATAAACGTTTATGGTAATTACATTCTGTAAAAGTGCAAATTTTTGCTTCGTTGAATATTGCCTCTGATTTTGAACTTTAATATATTCCACGTGATCAATCACGGATTTCAAATTCCTATTTTTATATATTCAAATTCATATAGTTTTATATTCCATTTTTGCGAAATTTTTAAAAATTATAACGTTGCGTATAATATTTAAATTTTGTCTTATAGAAAACTGTATAGAAAAAAATCAATACTATTCTAAATATTAAATTATCAATTATATTGTATATACTCATTTTTGTTACAATTCAAAATACTAAGTGGCGCCACCTACGAGGCACATTTTTGTTACTGTTCAAAATGAGCTAAAGTGACGCCATTAATAGTATGATTAAATTAAAAAAAAAAAAATATTAATTTTTTTCGTCTTCTATATACAATATTGCGCGATAACTGTTCTAACATTATAGCAGAACATAAACGCCTGAGATAGTTTTCGCAAAACAATCGCAAAATGTGTTTTATTGTCAACTTTTTACTGCATTTTAAACATCATTATACAATAGAGCATAGTAAAATTTTATAGTATACCTTCCTTCATATATATATATGTGTTTAAAGAACATATTTCCGGAAACTATTATTTCTCTTTGTTACTTTTCTTTCCTTCAAGGAAACATATATTAAAATAATTTCCTATATTTTTAGAAAAAATATTTTTTCGCTTTTTCTCAAGTTACCTCTTTTTTTTTTTTTTATTTATAATTGAATAATTCTAATGCGAAGAATAAAAACGAGAAAATTAGCCAAAGTGGCGCCACCTACGAGGCACGTTTTTGTTTGTACAGAAATTTTGCCAGGACTCAGGTTGGGGCCGGATTAGACTGCCCTATTAGGGAATGAAACGCCGCGCCTGATTAGGAAATCCACAATTTCTGATCGCTCTGATTAGGCCCTGATCAGGTGTAGTGTTTCATTCCCTAATAGGGCCCTGGTAAGGCAATTTCTACACGGGTAGTTGAAAATGATGCAAAAATCAAATGATTTACTATAAGTGCCAATTGTAAATTTAAATAAAAAAAAAAATGATCTCGTTTTTAAAAAAACCTTCAAGTATAAAAAATCAAATATCGAATAAGTTTGATGAAAAAAAAAAAAAAAAAAAAGTGATTTTTCATAGCTATTGGAAGTAAATCAAGTGAAAAATATTTGAAAATTTCTTTTGAAAAAACAAATGCTGGAAAAGTTATGCCGAATGGGGCATTGCAATTCATTTGAACCCTTCTGTATATATATATATATATATATATATATATATATATATATATATATATATATATATATATATATATATATAAATGTGTGTGTATAACCTGACCCGACTCCATGGATGTAGAGAATGCAAACCCAGGCGGTAAGCTAGCTGACCGCCAGTGGTTTTCATCGTATAATTCGATTAGCATCGCATTCACCCTTTTTTCTCTCTCTCTCTCTCTCTTGCTATTTTTTTCCCAGTATAATTCAGTGGAAATGCAATTTTTAGTAATTGCCCTCGCGCTTGGGTATGGGTAAGAGAGAAGTCAGAGGTGCGAGGGTTGAAGAGGCCAAAGGGAAAAAAATACGAGTTTATACCAGTGCACTCGAAACTGCAAGAGAGGATCTTTACAAGCGCTCGAAAATTGCATTTTGCAATTTTTTTTTTTTTTTTTTTTTTGGTAATCGTGCGGAAATATATAAATTTTCACAATTTCCCATAAACATTATTTTTGTAATTTGTTTTAGATAATAGCAAATCTTATTTTTCATATCATTTATATGTTCAAAGAGTAGTTCTTATAGTAAATTAAAACTTTATTATATTTACTATTTAATTATTAATTACTATTTTTTTTACTATTAAATTATTATTAAATAATTTTAGTCTCGAGCGTTTTTAACGGTCAACTCATTTCCCCTTACCGCCACACTGAACGGTGGAGCCACATATGCTTTTCATGTATACGGCCCTGAAATGTCAATAGTGCGCATGACTATGAAGCACAATTCATTTTTAGGTTATGTTCATTCAGGGGCGTATAGGGAGAAATAAATTTCGAGCAAGGGTTTTTTGTGAAGACTCAGGTTTTAAAAAATTTTAATTTATATATTTGAAAGGAGTAGAAAAATGGAAAAAGTAACTTTTACTGCATTAAAAGTAAAACCGTATTCGTAGTTTCTGACAATTTTTACTAAATAGTAATTTACTATTTCCGGCATAATTTTTACTAATTCAGGAGTAAATTTTACTATATCTCCCGTGTAAAAAATTGCGTCCTACCAGGGCCCTAGCAGGAAATGAAATGCCACATCTGATTAGGGCCAAATCAGGGCGAAGAGAAAATATGGATTTGCCAATCAGGGCCACATCAGGCGCAGCGTTTTATTCCCTAATAGGGCAGCCTAATCCGGCCCCGATCTGGGCCCTGGCAAAATTTCCAAATTGACAGAAACTGCCAACAGTTACAGTTTTACTCTTAAAGTATAGTAAAAATTACTTTATTCGTTTTTCCATTTTTCTCCGAGTATGACAAAATTTCGGGTGGGTTTCGAACCACCAAATCCCCCCCTGGCTACGCTCCTGTGTTCTCATAAAAAGTGAAAAAAAAATTTTCAACTTAAAAAATCAAATTACGTATATATATAATACATGATTAGAATGAGCGATTACCTGTGTGCGCGCGTCAAAACAGCGTCAAGAGAAAAATAAATGCGTATCGCAAACCGGAAGTTAGCTCGCAGCTACTAAAGCTTCGTATAAAAGTTTATGAGTTGGATTTGGAAAAGGGGGGGGTGGGGTGGTTGTGTGTTGCCTGGTGCACTAAGGGGGGGAGAGGATTGGACGAGAGATTTAGAGGAAGGGGTAGAGGAAGATAGACGAGCTTTGATGTACGAGCTTGCGCCGCGTATCGAGAGAGACCAAGAGAGCAAAAAAGAGAGAAAGAGGGACTATTTTCGCCGGCAAAAGGGATGAAATACGATTTTATTTGCCGCTAGTGCCACGGGGCTCCCAGGGATTCGAGAGGGTTGCCTGTTCCACTGCCATCTATATGTATACTGTCCAGTTCGCTTCGACCGGATAATGAATAAACTTGTGCCCTTTTTCTACATGGCAGAAAAAAAAGGGATGGCAAAAAGAGAGCCAAAGAGAGTCGTCGAAGTTAACAGTTTCTCAAATATTTAATTGGAAATTTAACAAATCCGATAAATTTCAGTTTCCATTATAATAATGTTTTCTCTTTCTTTGTATATTTTATTTTCAAATTATTATATACGTTTACTTTTCTCTATTTTTCATTTAAAAATCAGAAAATATTGAAATAATTTTATTTTTGAAAAATCTTTATTTTAAAAAAGTGGCGCCCCCTACGAGGCACAATTTTGCAAAATATTTTTGTCACTGAAAAATGAGAAGCAAAAAAAAAATCGAGTTAGCCTTTTGGCAAATTAAAGGTCTAGAAAAAAAATCGAAAAGAGGGAAATGAATCTCGGTCCAAAGTCCGGGGATTGTAAATCGGACGCTGCAAAATCGAGATACGCACGCGCTTTTTCCACTTTTTTTTTTTTTTCGTAGGCAGAGATTTATCAGTCGCGACGCATCTCTGTATATACATACACGAGAGAGAGAGAGAGATCGAAAAATTGCCAGCGTGTGAGCATCACATTCGCACACATGCAATAAAAAAAAAAAAAAAAATGCAGCGTCTCTGTGTATTTATGCAAACGTCCAGCGAAAAAGGGAGGAAAGGAACGAAGGAGAAAATCAAGAGAGCAAAATGAGTGAGAGAGAGAGAGAGGGGTCTTGAATTCGTTTTCGAGTGAAAGAGAGAAAATTTTGTTCGAGGGAGAGAACTTGGAATAGGCCGAGAGAGGGAATCGACCGGGGAAAGAGAAAAAGGAGAAGAGATGCTGGATGCATTGAGTGCAACAAGGATGGATGGAGACTGACCAAAAAAAGGAAGGACGCTTCAATTCATTGATCGCTCGGCCGTCCGAGCGGCGACGCGTGGAATATAAAAAAAAAAAAAAAAAAAAAAGGGTGCGGGGCGTTGCTAAAAATCTCTAAGCGCGCGCGCGCACGAGAGAGATGACCAAAGACGAAAAGAAAGATGGAAAATCCCCCCCCCCTATCTACCTGCACCCCCCCCCTTACAGTCACCATGACCAGTGTCCACCTTTTTCCAACTCTCCGACAGTTTTTATTTTATTTTTTTTTTTCAACTTTGACTTCGTGTGTCGCGGATTGAACTTTGTCGGGAGGAGTCACGTACTATGACTTTTTATTAACTTTTCCCTCATCTCATCCATTTCATTTCTTTCCCAAAAGGCTAATCGATTAATCGATAACTACGATCATCGACATCGTAATTTCGTCAATTTTCAATTAAAAACGAACGCAATTTGAATGATGGCTTAATTTCCTTTCAAATGCAGCACTTCTTTTTCAGATAAATTTTAAATATTCCCAAAAAGAAAAAAAAAAAAAAAAACTTGGGCTCATATTTTTTTGCTTGCTTATCGGCAAACTTCAAGTGAATCAGAATGATAATAATTATTACATTGTTATAATACTGTCTTAGAATTAATATTATAAATAATAAATATTTATTAATCATATTTGAATTTTATAATAATTGTATTAAATTATTTTTTGAATTTCGCGCCAATAGAATTATAATAATTAAAATAGATGGCGTTCCTTGTGGACAAATTTGAAAGTATTATCGCTCTATATCGTCTGCTGAAATATGTATATAGACTAAAAACGAGGTAAGTCGAATGATGTATATTATAAAAAATTGCTTTGCTCCTTTATTAGTTTATTTTAATATTTTCATTTTTGCAGATTAGGCGATTACTATATTTGGTCATGATTTTGTGTATTGTAAAAAGTTAACCTCAAAAAAAAGGTTGAGTTGCAATTTACTTTTATTCATTAAAGCTATATTAATGATTACTATTTAATCGTGATTTTGTGTATTGTAAAAAGTTAACCTCAAAAAAAGTTTGAGCTAGCTATATCCAATTTTATTTATTAAAGCAATAACTGTTATTTATTATCAGTAATTAGAACATATGCGAACTTAACCCCAAAAAAAGTTTAACTTGCTTTCCACTTTTATTCATTAAAACAATAACTGTTATTTATTATCGATAATTAAAATATATGCAAACTTTTAGAAACGAAAAATAAGTCGAATGATGTTAATAATATTATTAAAAAAATTGCTTTCTCCATTATTAGTTTATTTTCATTTTTGCGCAGATTCGTCGATTATTATTTGGTCGTGATTTTGTGTATTGTATAAAGTTAACCTCAAAAAGAAAAATGTTTGAGTTGCTATTCACTTTTATTCATTAAAAATAATTGTTACGACGAAAAAATCTAAAAAAAATATTTTTAAAACTTATTCTGAGTCAAACCAGGTTTATTTTCATTTTTTTTTTTTTTACTGAATAGTAGAGAATGCAAAATTTAAGATTTTTTTTTCGCGTAAAAAATTTGATAGAAGAAATAAATGAATAATGGAAGATGCACCCGCAGATGTATTTCAAATCTCGAGGGGGGTCCAGTCACCCAGTGCAGAATTAGAGGGGAGAATATGTGCAAAAGTATAATACTATATATATATATAGAGAGAGAGAGAGAGAGAGAGAAGGGAGAGAAGTTAGGAGAAATTTGAATAAGTTGCAATCAAGCCTATAAGTTTGGCGTGCGGTTCGAAAGAATAGCTCTCGGCCTCTTATTATTTACCTGATGGTCTTTCGCCCCCCCTTGATGGTGCACCCTGTTTTTCCTCTTTCCCTCCCCCCCTTTTACCTCCAGAGCACCCTACAAACATCTGCTATATAGCACGCGACTAACCCCCTTGTCGTAGAGGATAACATATATATATACACTTGGAAGAAAACAAGTCCGAAACAATATTTCTTTTTCTCTATATACATTTATATATCATTCGTCAGCTGCGATTGAAAAATCCTATCTTCAGAACAGAAAATTTTATTTATTTCCCCTTTTTCCTTGAAATTAAAACTCGAAAACCAGGTGATATTGATTTTATTATTTTTTTTTTTTTTTTCCCGAAAGAAGAATATATATATATATTCTTTGAGAAAATGCGACAGATGCATATATTATCCTCGAGATTCTATTGTAATTTTTGAAAAGAATCCAGAGTAAACTCTTTTCCTTATATGTGAAACCCTTTTTGCATCTGGTAGAAAGGGTTTTTTTTTTTTTTTCCAAAATACAGATGTTTTTATGACAAAACTAGCCCAAGTGGAACTAAAATGGGACCAGGGGTCAGATTTCCTTAACATTGGAAATGATATTCTTGATCCTTGGGCTTATATATGATGAAGGAGACGTCCATCTCCGCCAGGTGTGTCTGTCTTCGAGATGAATCACCTGCTTTCTTTTCTTTGACCGCGCGCTCTTTCTCGCGAAAACCAGATTTCACCAAAAAAAAATAAAGGAAAATGTCTTCGTTGTCATCTTGAGTCTTCAAAAACTCTTTCCCACGGTTTTCTTTTGTACTTTACAAATATCTTTTTTCGAGAAATAATATACATCTTCTTTCAAACAATTTTTTTTTCTTCATTTGCCTTCAAATTTTTTCTATTTGCTCAAAACGACAGAACATGTGGCGCCATCTACGAGGCACATTTTTGTCACAGGTATTTTCTGTGAAAAATTTATTGTAATTTGAATTTTTTTCTTTCATTTTTTGTTATATATATTTTTTTTTCTGATTGACAATTTTTAAACTATCATTTCTTTCAAGTCATTTGTCAAAGTCCTCTCTCTTTTTCTCTCTTTGGCGAGCAGATGAATCAAAATAAATAATCGAAAATACCTTGGGGGTCTCAAAAATCCAAGGTCAGTGCAAATTTGCTCCCTTATATGAAGGAAAATTCGTGTATATATGAATGAACTACGATCATGGACGATAAATCTACGTTTCCTAGTGGTGGAGGTCATGGGGGGGGATCTAAGTACACCTTAGACGCCAAGTCCCGAAATCGTAGGGGACTTTATGGGGGGGGGGTGAATTTCTACGTCACTATACGACTGCAGCTGTGCCTGGAACGTCATACTTTTTCTTTGTCTCAAAAGGACCCTTCTCTGGTCCTCTTTAGGGCTTTTGCAATCAGGGGCCACGAGCCTAGCAGATGTTTTGTGACGTGTGCCTCCTCCCCCCCCCCCAAAAAAAGAAAAAAACCTTCGTACTTGCACTTTTCTATGAACATTAGAAAAAGTTAATGACCTTAGAAAAAGAATTTTAAATTTCACTAGAATTGTTTTCTTTGATTTCTTTGATTCAAAAAAAAGGTTACTTTATTTTTATCTGAAGAAAATTTCATGTTTCTCAAAATTTGAAAATAAAATTTTGAAAAAAAAAAAAATTTGCTTCTATATAAAAAAGCTTTAAGAAATGAAGGTCTAACTACTTATGACGGAAAATTCACTGAAGAAAAGAAGCAGAAGCCATAAAACTATCTTCAAAGCAATATATACAAGAGGGTAGTTCGAGTGTATATATACATGACTCGTGCCAAAAAAGCGCTAATCTTTCGAGCAGAGATCTACTAATGGAAACCGAGTCTCTTGTTCCTTTCGGATGTTTCTTTCTTTTTTCTTTTTTTTTCATATTTATTTTTCCCTCTGAGACCAATGCAAAAGCATCTGAAATAGAAAAAAAAATTTTTCTTTTTTTTAAAGAAAACCCAGCCAAGAAAGAAATTGGACTGTCGATAGAATCTTTCATTGTTCTTTTTCATATTGAGAGTAAAATTATTCTTTTATATTTTTACAAATTATCAATTGCAATTTTTTTTTTTTTTTAATTTTGTTTGACGAAATTTTTTTTTGAAAAAAAAAGAATTGTGTCGACTTCCTGTCATTTGGTTAGAAGAAGCGTATATATATATATATAATAGACTCGTATCTTCAGAAGCCGCCCAACGCGATAAGTGAAAATCAAGAGATAAAGAACAATATTTAACGGTCTTGCTAATGACAAAAAATATACGCCTACCAGAATAAAAGATACTGTACACTCGTCTGGTTGTCTGGAATAATTAACTTATAGGAATTATCCTTGACGCACATCGTTCTCCGGGGAATTTTATCATTTTTCTCAAATATCTTCCTAAAAAAAAAAAACAACTCATTTATCTTTTCTACTACTTTTAATATTAAAAAGAAAAAAACATCTGTTGATTACTTTTTAACTATATATATTTGAATTTTTTTCTTTTTCAAAAAAAAAAAATACATTTTTTAATTCTTTAATATAATTATTATTTTTTTTACTATTTAATTTATTATTTATAACTATTATTTAATTTAATTACTATATATAAATTAATTATTATATCAGAGAAAAAAAAGAGTTTAAACGCCACTCTTTTTGAAGTGTAACAAAATTGTGCCTCGTAGGTGGCGCCACGTTCGCTCATTTTAAACTGCAATAAAAATGAGTTGAGATTTTTTTCTATTATTATTTAATAAAAATCCATTATAAGGTATCACAGAAAATTATAAGGTATTAAAATAAACTGCAACGTTTATTATTTTAATCTAATTTTGCTTATTTTAATATACAAAAATGGATTAAAATAAGCAAAATTGGATTAAAATAATAAGCGTTATGCAGCTTATTTTAATGCCTTTTAATTTTTTTGTGTAAGAGAAATAAATTTTTTTAATTTAATTTATTTCCTCCAAGGATTGCGTCACGAAATTATTTATTTTTTCTTAACTTGTCGTATATATTGAAGCACTTAAAGGGAATACGAAACGTCTTAAGTTGTGTCGCGAAGACACGAAAGGGGGGAAGCAAACGGAAATGGGTCATTTTGTGGTGACCGTTGTGGCCGCACATGGGGGATTTAAATCTAAGAGAGATTGTAATCTACCATAAGTTCTTTGTAGTCAATGGGCTGAGATTGAGTGGATTATTTTTCACTCGATAAGAAGATGATATATATAAAATACAAAATAGAAAAAAATTATTTTTTTTCAGTTTTCAAGTAAATATATATCCTTCTCTCAATTTTCTTCTAAGAACACAAGGTGTGTGTGTGTGTGTGTGTTGGGGTGTTCGCCCTTTTTGGTTAAACCGTAAACTCAGGAAATTCACTGATGGTAATTATCTTTTACCCCTGTCTTTTTTTCTCGGACAAGTTTTTGACGAGAGGCGCGCACCGTTACAAAATGAGCGCAACTGTCCATCGCAATGTTGCCGAATTTAATTTCTAATTTCTTCTTTCTTTTATTTATTTCCATTTATCTTTTCTATTATTAATTTTGATGTGTAGCAAAAATTGTGCCTCGTAGGTGGCGCCACTTTCGCTCATTTTAAAGTGCAACAAAAATTATGCGCCACTTTCGTTTATTTTGAACTTTCAATGAAAATTGTCCTTTTTTTTCTATGTAAATAGAAATAATTAAATAATAATTTTTCTATAAATTAATTAATAAAAAAAAAAATTTGTTTTCAAAAATGAAATTTTTTTTTGTATTTTGGCAACACTGTTCAAAAGAGCGGGTTGAGGGCGTCCGTGTATATATATATAAGACAGACGCTTCTTAACACGTTGTCACACCTGACGTCACATACTCGTTAGGGGGCAGATGGCCCCCCTCTCAAGCGTGACGTTCTAAGCCATGGGGTACCTGGTAGCGTCTAGCGACCAATGTGGGGGTCCCCTCCTTAAAACCCCCATAAGGTATAAGGTAAAGTAAAAATAAAATAAAAAGTATTCCGTCGAAAGGGAGTTCCCAATTGCACACACGTGCAGCTGTTCAGGTAGCACGAGCTACTTCGGTATTTAGAGGCAATGGAATGATCGAGGGGTGCACCCCCCATTGAAATTCCGTCTGGCCAGACGCCCGGCTGCCTTATTCGTCGCATTAAAGGAAACAAAAAAAATTTTGTTAGCAATCCTCTTCTTTTAGGGTTTTTTTTTTTTTTTTTTTTTTTTATTTCCCTATCGAGGGGGGTAAAACATACTCGACACCCCTTCTTTCATATTGATTTGAATCAAACTAGCAAATCGATTCGATACTCGGCCTATATGACACAAGGGCGACACGCGACCATCTGTAAGAAACCTTTTTTTTTTTTTTTTCAAGCACATACGACTTATTGGATTCCGGATAAAAAAAAAAAGGTGAACCCTGATCTGTTAATCCACTAGGATGGGGGGAGGGGGGGGTTGCTAGTTTATGCAGATGTAACTAATAGAAAAATGGGTCTGTATTTCTATTTCGCAATTTCAATTCATTTAATGTAAATATTTTCATAATATCAATAAATATAAAAAAGAGAAAATTAATTTTCTTTACCCTCAATAAAAATGATAATTTTCTCTAAATAGTAAAATTTTTATTCAATTCTTATATTGTTATAAATACAATAAATCTTATTAAATAATGGTATAATAATTGTGGGCGATTTGTATTCATTTTTCTCAAAAATTTTACAATCTTTTGAAAAAGTCAATAAAAGAAGACCGTGAAATTATGTTAGAAAAATTTAAATTTTTAACAACTTTATTCAATATATAAAGAGAAAAATCCAACAATTTGTCGCTCGTTTGTAAAATCCTTGTTATTCACAGCATGAAACTTCCGGTTTTGGAGAAATGAAGGCGTTGCGAGGGCGGTTTGTGTAAGAATATAACAATAGAGAAAGCGGGCAAAAATTGTCCACTTCTCACCCACAAAAAAAAAAAAAAAAGAAACCTGTATATTATAATCAAGAGTTTGACTTTAACCGAACAGCTGAACCTTTAATGTCCACCGTTATATAATAATGAGACCATTTTCTGTCAAATGTTTGATGTCTTTTCTAAAAACTTTTATATGACATTTTAAGGACACGAGCCGGACAAGAAAAGAGGAAGTGTGTCAAAAAAAAAAAAAAGAAAAGGTAATTGGCCTTCCTTAAACGTTCTTTTTAGTTTAGAAATCGATTTTATGTACTCTATTGTTAAATTTTCTTGTTAGGCAATATTTTTAGTATGAGTATTAAAGGTGACGAATTCTCGTGAATTTTTTTTTTTTCTTTCCTTTTTTTGTGAATAAAACGATAACATTCGAACCATTGTTGTTTTAATAAAAGTTTACTTCAACGTTTTGAAATCTAAATGATATCCTCTTCAGGTAGTTAAATTTGAGTGAAATAAATTTTTTTATTTGATTTAAATAAAAATATTTATTTACACCAAATAGACTAGGTGAGATAAATATATACGTTTATTTAATTGAAATATATTATATTTGATTTAAATAAAACATTTTATCGTCAAATTGCACTCTAAATCTGAATTAGTAAAAATGTTTACTAATTTGAATTAGTGACTCACTTTTTGCTTCTGAATTAGTTAAATTGTACTAATTATTAGTAACTTTTACTTTACAATTAGTAAAATTTTTTCTAATTCAGAAGCAAAAAGTGAGTCACTAATTCAAATTAGTAAACATTTTTACTAATTTTTATAAACTCTCTAAATTTGAATTAGTAAAAATGTTTACTAATTTAAATTAGTGACCAACTTTTTGCTTTAGAATTAGTTAAATTTTACTAATTGTTAACTAATAATTAGTAAAATTTTACTAATTCAGAAGCAAAAAGTGAGTCACTAATTTAAATTAGTAAACATTTTTACTAATTCAGATTTAGAGAGAATGAAAATGTGATTTTCCAAATTTTCCATGCCCTAAATTAGTGAAAAATTTAACTAATTTGAATTTATTACTTTTTGCTTCTGAATTAGAAAAAATTAATTTGTTAATTAGAATTAAGATTATCTAATTAATATATAGACTTTCATTTTTTTTTCTGAACAGATATGACATTAATAGACTATTTCCGAAGGTGTTCGCAAGGTAGAAAAACCAAATAATACAAAGTGCCCATTCAAAAGTGAACCCTCAATGTTATTATTGAAAGAACCCGCCGTGAAGAAACCGAGAAGAATAGAGAAGGAAACAGAGGCTGTCTCGGTTTTTCTTCATGTCGAATAGGGTCGACTTTTAAAGGGCCGCAAAGACAGGTCTCAAGGTGCATTGCTTTCCCTTATAAGCTGATTTAAAGAGCCCACCACACACACACACACATGTAAAAGTTGAAAAAAAATAAACTTGCCAGATGGTTCGAACCTACCCCACGTTTTCTTAAAACGCCCACATTAATTCGAAACTGAAAATTCATTTTTCCTTATTCTTTTTCGAAAAAAAAAAGTTATTTTCATCACGACGTGTGATAATGAGGAATTTTTTATTCCACTTCACGTTCGACATATGTTCTTGAATCATTGTGGCTTTTATTTTCTTCTTCTTATTATGTATTATAATTCTCCATTAGAAAAAAATGATATACAGTCTGCTATAATTTATTACATTTAATCTTCCGTTAGAAAGGAGTCTCGAGATCTGGACCGTATAGAAGGGCCCCTTTCAAGAGGTATAGAAAAAAATATCGATATTCGTTTTTTATTATTTTTGGGGGGCGTATTTTTTTTTAAGAAATCATATCATAAAAATCATATCAATCTATTAATATATATCTTGTTTCGATAGTATTTTTTTTTTAATAATAATTTTGTTCGACAAAACTAAGCTTCCCACTTGGAAAGATTCCCCGGAAAGTGCCCCCTCGAGGTTCTATCAGAATTTAGCCGGAACTTCCAATGTAATTCCGTCGGAATTCCATCGGAGTTCCAAAGAATTACCGATGGGATTCCAATTTTTTTTCATAATTTTTAGAGTCCTAATTCCGTCGGAATTCCGTTGAAATCCCATCGGAAATTCTTTGGAACTCCGATGGAATTCCGACGGAATTACGTTGGAAGTTGCGGCGAAATTCTGATAGAACCTCGAGGGGGCACTTTCGGGGGAATCTTTCCAAGTGGATTTTTATAACCTTTGCATACGATAAATATTTTAACTTTAATTTAATGTGTTTTAGGTTATGTAATTATCAAGTAAGTCAAATATTTCGTTTTCAAATGACTTTAAATCTTTAAAAAGCATTTTTTTAAGAAAATTTTATCTGATCGTCAAATTGTATACGTTGTTGGTATGTTTTTTTTATGATTTATATTAATTTTTTAATTTCTTATACGAGCGGATTCCTCTTGTACGTATTATTATATGCATAAAATGTATATTTTTATTTAACGTTTGAAAAATTGACATGAATTTTGTTTTGAGGTTAGTTTTCTATAATATCTATTTAATTCTGTAAAGAAATTGTGAAATGATTTATTTTTTTTTTATTTTATTTTAAATACATATACGGGCTTACAAATAGAAAAAAACGCCCTTTCGTGCAGAAGCACTAAATAATAAGTAATAAGATAATTATTAAGCAATAATATCAAGACATCAAGACATTATGTTTTGATTTCGCAGTGTATAGGGTAAGGGGTACAGTGACCGACACCCTGGGCATACTTTCAACTTTAAATGACATTTTATCGTAATTTATTAAAGATTTAGTTATAAAATAAATTTTAAATAAAAGATTTGGGTTAAAATTTATAGTACACAAGTTTAAAATTAAAAAACACCTTAATAAAAGTTTATAATATTAATTTAAAAATGTATGGTATGAAAACAGTGAACGACACCCTTTAATAAAATAGAAAATATTTAAATTTCTATTTAAGTAACATGATATTTATTAGTATTATCATAAATTTTATTATTCAGAATTAATGTACAAAAAAAGTTGCTTTTAAAATATAATTATTTAACAATTTTTTCATATTTATAAAATTTGTAATCAATAAAGCAAATTTTTTGAGGTTAGTTTCCTAGAAAGTATTAAATATTGAGGAAAATATAAACATATAAAATTTTGTATAAACTGTATAAGTTTTTAAATATCGTATATTAATTAATTTACTGGTGATATTTAATTAAATATTATTATTTTTATAGTTATTATCGTTTTTAATAGCAGGTGTCGTTCACTGTCTGGGTGTCGGTCACTGTACCTTTTACCCTATGCATGTCAGAACGAAAGCTTAGCGTGTTGTCGATTTTTATCAATTAAAAATTGTATGAATCAGACGAATAAAAAAACGTAACATCTTTCACTAAATATATGAGTTTCTGATCAACAACTTTTCCATCTTATTAAATTATTATTAACTATTGTTAATTAAATTGAAAAAAATCCCAGAATAATAATAAAATAAAGCACTGCTTATTTTCTCTGTGAAAGACTATATACTGGAAACTGTCGTCTGCTGCCGGATACAGTGACCGCCACCTACAGTAAAATTGCTATTACTAAACTCCCGCGCTAAATTCAAAAAAGAATTTTAAATTTTCCCTTTTTTTCCACTGATTTTCTTTTAATTTTTTTAAGTAAATTTCCCCTCTTAAAAAATATCTTTTTTTTATTTAAAAAAAATGTATTATTTTTTATCTTAATGTCAAAAAAATCTTTATTCTTTCTAGCGATTGTAATCGATTCCTCTAAGTCGGAAATTTCTCCCTCTATTGCGTTCTATATGTATATATATATACTATTGTGCCACAGTGGGGTTTGAATATATGAGAAGTTCTTGGGAGTGCATCATCGGGAAATTAAAAAAAAACTGCAACTCCAGATGGTGCATCGCGAAGCATTTCTGACCCGTATCCCTCCGTTAATTCTCGGGTCCCTCTTTGTCTTATCCCACTTTGTGTGCATCTCACCACAAATATACGTTACTTATGTGTGTGAGTATATATATATATATATATATATATAAGGGTGCATCATACTATCGCTGCAGGCAATGCACTTTTGTCTTTTCCGTTGCACGTCGACGATAGACATACACGGGATGTGGACCGACGGAAACAGAAGTGAGGGGAAACGGTGACAGTGAGACTTTTATTAGGGAAGGAATCAGCAAGCATGATTATGTACCTTAGAGCGTCTCCACCTCCGTTTCACCCCCTACCTTCTCTGTTCTCAACCATCGAGTCATCCCTTTGCTCTCTCTCTCTCCCTCTCTTGCCTTGCATTGTCAATCCAAGCGCATATGCACCCATTGGCGTAGAATTTCACTATCGTTTCCTATTTTTTACCATTCGATCAAATTTTTATTCCCATTGGACTCTATTTTTTTTTTTTTTTTATATCTGATTCTATTATTATTTTTATTCTACGAATTTCCGATTATTACTATCAACTATTTCTAACTCATAATAATTAATAATTATAATAATAATAGTAATAATAATAATAATGATAATAATAGTAATAATAATAATAATAATCATAATAATAATAATAATAATAATAATAATAATAATAATAATGATAATAATAATAGTAATAATAATAATAATGATAATAATAATAGTAATAATAATAATTAATTTAATAAGAATTTGACTAAATAAATATTAAAATTTAATGAACAGAATTTAGTTAAATTCAACGCGCATATATAATTGAAAGTATATTTATACAGCTATATTTATATGTGTAATAAAAACAAAATTAAACTGATTTCATTGCGAGATTATTATTGTTATTTTTTTGTTTTTCACGTTGAATGTCTCTTTTACGCGACAAATCATTGTGGCAAAATTTATTGTATATAATTAATAATTTAATTGTAATTACTACTTGCTCAAATTCCTGCTTCGTCCATTAAATTTGAACAATTACTATTAATAAACCTTACAGATACTATATATTTGTCAAAAAAAAAAAAAAAAATTAATTAATCTGACATAAACAATTAATGGACAATTCAAAAATTATTCACTCGCAATAACAAAAATATTACATATTAATTAAATTTAATGATCAATTAAAATAAATTTTTTTGTCAATTCAAGGTCATATTTCTCAAGATCACTTTTTTTTCAATAAAATTTATTTTTAAAAAATTATTATTAAAAAATAATTTTAAAAAAATTATATTACAATTTTTTTTTTTTTAATTATATTAAAAAAATTTTTTTTTTTAAATTATATTAAAAAATTATTTTCAAAGATTTTGAAAGAAAAAGAAAACTTAAAAAAAAAAAAGTTACTTACGATGATTGTGTTGTCGTGGTGTTTGTTGACGGTGCCGGATGCTGAAACAGAAAATAAGGGAAAATTTTTATTTGAGAAAAAAATAATTCCACTCAATGTACATATATATATATATATGTATATATACATTAAAGATCATATAATAAGGGCAACATTTTAAGAGCACTGAGGATGGTACTTTATCAAAATTTGAACAACCCCTTTTTTTTGAATTAAGCGAGTTCCGTTTGTTTTTCGTCAAGTATATACATTCGCGTGTAACACGTGGCTTTTTCATTGTCATATACTTGGCACTTTCGGTTTTAAAAAAGACATTGGAGGGGCTGTTGCAGGATATATATATATATATTTAAAAAAACGCACGTTCGACTCCCAAGAGTATCACCAGAGACAACACCGTCGCTTCGCGGTTGGGGCGACATGCACGAAATTTGCATCCCTCCTTCGCCAATGCCGCCTAAGGCGATATTATTGTCACAATGAACCACCCCCCCCCTCGACACTCCGCTTCATTCTCGCCCAGGCCAAACACACACACACACACAGACAAATACATTTCATACAATGATACGTTGGCACGTGCACAGTTTTTTAGCTTCACTTGGTACATTGATTCTAGTCTTCATTGATTCTTATATTTGTATGATATTATTTTTTTTTTTTGCGAATTTTTTAATTTCTAATAATATTAACAACCGTTAATGGCAATTTATTTATTATTATTATTAATTTGTTATTAAGTATTTAATATTATATTTAATTATATGTTTATTTATATATTTATTTATATATTTATTTATATATTTATATATATATTTTTTTCTGATTTATTTTTATGATTTTTTATCTATTTTTTTATTTATTTTTGTTAATTTATTATTAATTATTTAATATTATATTAAATTATATGTTTATTTATGTATTTTATATATATATATATTTATTTATTTATATATTTATTTATATATTATATTTTTTTATGTTTTTTTTATTTATTTTTATTAGTTTATTGTTAACTATTTAATATTATATTTAATTATATGTTTATTTATTTATATGAATCATAATGGGACATGCTCTTTCGTACATGCCCTATTTATGTATTTATTTATATATTTATTTATATATATATATTTTTTGATTTATTTTTATGATTTTTTATCTACTTTTTTTATATTTTTTGTTAATTTATTATTAATTATTTATTATTATATTAAATTATATGTTTATTTATGTATTTATATATATATATATATATATATATATATATATATATATATATATTTATTTATATTCATATATATTTTTTTATTTATTTTTATGTTTTTTTAGTTTATTTTTATTAATTTATAATTAACTATTTAATATTATATTTAATTATATGTTTATTTATTTATTTATTTGAATCATAACGGGACATGCCCTTTCGTACATGCCCTATTTATGTATTTATTTATGTATTTTTTTATATAGTTATTTATATATATATATTTTTTTTTTTTGATTTATTTTTATGTTTTTATATCTATTTTTTATTTATTTTTGTTAATTTATTATTAATTATTTAATATTATATTAAATTATATGTTTATTTATGTATTTATTTATAAATATATATATTTAATATTTTATACTTTTTTTATATTTATTTATATAATATATTTGTAAATTATCATATTTATATTTCTATGTTAATAAAGTTTAACAATAAAATATTTCACAGCCACTGGGATTCGAACCCACAACAAAAATGGCATTGCCAGCCAACGTCAGTGACCGCGCGGCCATGCTCGCCTAGTCTATAATTAATTATTCGAGCAAGTGAATTAGAAAATAAATTCTAAAATGTCTTCTAAATATTTTGTCTATTAAGTTCAATTGACAAATTATAAATTCTGATTCCAATATATATATATATAAGGAAAGTACATTGACAGCTGCGAATAATTGATGCGCAAGATACAAATATACGAGTAGCTGAGAATGTTACAATTTCCACTTTCGACGATAAATTTCTCATTATCGACACACACACTCACACACATACACACACAGATATTCAAAGATAGCATGTAACAAATATCGATTTTGCTTTTTTTTTATTGGCAAACTGCAGTAATTTCCGTCCAAGAAACTATTTATTTTAAAAAATTCTATTTTTTTTTTGCAAATTGATTTACGGAAAATGTTTTTTTAAAAATTATTTTACGTTAAATTTAAACTGTACGGAAATATCGCTAACAAATTTTGCTTTGGAAATTGTAAAAAAAAATACTATTTCCAGAGTAAAGTTTTAGGATTATATTTTTACTACAATTTCTAAAACAATAATTGGCCAAAGATTCGCAAAAGTTCCGAACAATTTAGATTTTACTTTCCGGTAGATGATAAAAGCCACTTATAATTCGCTCATTTTGAAGTGCAACAAAAATGAGTCCACGTTTTTTTCTCTATTAATATTTTCTATATTAATTTTCTGCACCAAAAAAAAGTATCGAAAATAAAAAAAAAATACTTTAAATTAAAAATTTGCAAAAAATCATTTGTATGTAATAAAAAAAAAAAACATCTATTTATACATCAAAAAGTTTCCTATTAAGTAAAATTTTCGGCTCATAATTGTCAATTTGAGCCCTCTTGTCGAACTTTCTAAGCGACATTTAAGCTTTTCGTCATGTCATCAAGTTTTCAGCCTTTATGGCTGAAGTGATTTCGATGTCGGTAAATTGTTGGGATTAAGTGAGGAGAAATGGATGCGAGAAGGGGTTTGAACCATGGATTCTACAGAACATGGACATGTTTGTGAGAAGATGGAGGGGGCGAGGTAAAACAAAGTTTGATGCTAGTATCTCAGACACAATTTCAACCGGCAAGACTTAACAAATAGGCAAAGTTTCATCGTGGGTCCACACCGGCGGATTTACCGTAGAGACTACGACATCCTTCTCTTTGTTCCTAAAAGTTAGTGATGTATTAGCCTATCTTTTCACATATCTTTGTTTACTTCATCCCCTGCAAAATTTCCAACCTTCTTTTTTTTCATATATGCTTTAATGATGTCACGTCACCGTAACATTTTTTTTTTTATAAATAAATAATATTTATGTAAAATTAATAGAAAAAAAGCAATAAACACTTTTTGTGTCTATGAGGTACCGATTTTGAATCTAACCCAAAGAGGCGTGCTGGTAACGCCGCGAGAAATACATTGGAAAATATAACTATATATAAAGGGAAACCTTTCACTACGAAGGCAGTCCCAAAAATTGTACGTACGGAGTTCATGTGTTAAAATACAGTTTTAATATATACGGAAGTCTAAGTTTCAACATTGACAACCCATCAAGAAAGAACTATTACGAGAGGTCGTAAAAAATCAATAGAATACCGAATCATCAAAACTCACGAAGAAAATTTGGAAACTCCACCGCACAACATTAAATAAGGTAGCCATACCAAATCTTATTAAATAGATTTCATAATTGTTTGATTGTCTTATAATAATAATAGTTGAGAACATTCAGCATTTTTAAATAAATAATTTGTATATTATATATTTTTTTTAAATCATTTATTTAATAAACCTCTTCTCAACTTAGTTAATTTAGCTAAGTTAAATTGAGGAATTAGAATAGGGAACAATTATAAGTTCAGCTTAGGTAAAATTAAAAATTATTTAAAATATGACATAACAATGATATAGATAAAAATAAAATAATAGGGTAATGTATAGTCAACAGTGGACCACATTTTGTTTCTTCGCTTATAAATTTCTTTGGGAGCAAATAATTTTCCTAATTTCAATACATAAAAATATAAATTTAAAATAAAATAAGAAATTTGAATTTTCGTTTAAAAAAAAAAAAAAAAATGAAACTGGCTATGAGAAATTTTAAAACGTGAACGAGTATATGCTTTTGCTTAAAATTCGGTAGGGAAATCCGATAATTTCATAGCGTTTTGAACGAGCCAGTACGGAAAATTGCGTCCATAATCTAGGTAATACCTACAGTAACATGGTAATGGCTTGAGCACCTGCGCGTTGTTACGACCCATAAATTTTTATATTCGCGGTTTATATGTATTTATACTGATTTTAAAGAGCGCAGCAAAATTTTGCTTTTAGGAAAAAGCCTATTGGAAAGTCAAGGCGAGGCGATATTTTTTTTTTTCCCCAAAGCAATAAATAACTTCAAGTAAAAATAAAAAAAAAATAATTTAATTTTCACACTGCTTTATTTAATATTTCAACTATTTTTCAAATTACTCAATTTGAAAATCCCAAAATATTAAAAAAAAATTTCTTTTTTTATTTTATCATATTTTTTAATGATTTTCGAATGTGAAATATTTAAAAAAAAAACAAAGAAATGGGCTCTGAGACAAATATACGTTTATTTTATTTAAATATATTATATTTGGTTGAAATAAAAAAAAAAAAATTCTCTGAAGTATATTGAGAATGTGATTCAAATTAAAAGAAACTAGTGAATATTTTCGTGAGAGTAACTTTGAGATTTGATTTTCAACCCCATCATTCCCTCGACTTATTCATGGTGGTCTAGAATGGGGTGGAAAACGATCGACTTAGGTTTGCTTTTATTGGGTTATGCAACGCAACGAAAGCAGTCTAGTTTCTTTGTCTACGACGCCATCTGTCACCCTCGACAAGATCTGTTCGTATTTATATTTATGGGGGTGGTAAGTCTCTCACACACGTATATGCACGTGCATGTATATGATGATGATGATTTGCTTTGCTTTTCCGTTAGAAGCAAACAGAACAGAAGAAAGAAAAAGAATCGCACAAAAATGATGAGGGAGAAGAAGATAGTTTAAGGGGTATCGTGTGAGCAGCAGACGCACGCCAAAACACATATATAGATATACATATGTATATATATATATATATATATATATATATATATATATATATGAGATACTATCGAGATAAAAGAAAGATAGGGCGACAAGTATATGTATAAGCGGTAAAACGGGCCTCTGGGATATATTGAGTATTGATTTTCTCTCCATGGTTGGCAAAGGTTTTTACAAAAAGTTTATTAATCATGAAAATTCATTTTATGAATAATTTTTACACAAGCTGAGAAAAATTATCAATTTTTTTTAATTTTAGAAATGAAATTCAGTGCTAATTGCTTGATACTCTTTAAATTAAAATGATTTGAAATAGATTTCATTATTAAATTAAAATTAGCACGTAATTCAGTTAGATTTTAACAGAAATTCGATCATTTTTCACTAAAAATTGAGAAATTTAAGCAAATCTGCATTACCATTGATCGGTAAAACAGATTTGTCCATTCAGTATTTTTCATTATTTTCATTTGAAGGCTAAATTTTAGTGGAAATTTTACTAAAGTGATTCAGTTCCTTCAGTAAGATTTCAAATTTAATCTTTATATGAAAATAATTAGATTTAAGTAAATCTGCATTATCATTGATCGGTAAAACAGATTTGTCCATTCAGTATTTTTCATTATTTTCATTTGAAGGCTAAATTTTAGTGGAAATCTTACTAAAGTGATTCAGTTCCTTCAGTTAGATTTCAAATTTAATCTTTATATGAAAATAATTAGATTTAAGTAAATCTGCATTACCATTGATCGGTAAAACAGATTTGTCCATTCAGTATTTTTCATTATTTTCATTTGAAGGCTAAATTTTAGTGGAAATCTTACTAAAGTGATTCAGTTCCTTCAGTTAGATTTCAAATTCAATCTTTATATGAAAATAATTAAATTTAAGTAAATCTGCATTATCATTGATCGGTAAAACAGATTTGTCCATTCAGTATTTTTCATTATTTTCATTTGAAGGCTAAATTTTAGTGGCAATCTTACTAAAGTGATTCAGTTCCTTCAGTTAGATTTCAAATTTAATCTTTATATGAAAATAATTAGATTTAAGTAAATCTGCATTATCATTGATCGGTAAAACAGATTTGTCCATTCAGTATTTTTCATTATTTTCATTTGAAGGCTAAATTTTAGTGGCAATCTTACTAAAGTGATTCAGTTCCTTCAGTTAGATTTCAAATTTAATCTTTATATGAAAATAATTAGATTTAAGTAAATCTGCATTATCATTGATCGGTAAAACAGATTTGTCCATTCAGTATTTTTCATTATTTTCATTTGAAGGCTAAATTTTAGTGGAAATCTTACTAAAGTGATTCAGTTCCTTCAGTTAGATTTCAAATTCAATCTTTATATGAAAATAATTAGATTTAAGTAAATCTGCATTACCATTGATCGGTAAAACAGATTTGTCCAGAAGTATGTGTGTCATTATTTTCATATGAATTCTGAATTTCAGTGTAAATCTTACTGAAGTGATTTCGTTATTCAAAATTTCATCTAATAAGTGAAATCTGCATTATCATATTGATCGGTAAAACAGATTTGTTCAAATTTTACTCAAGTAATTCAGCTATTCTAATTTAATCAGTAAAATCTACATTATCATTTATTAATCGGTAAAACAAATTTGACTGCTTCTATCTGGAATTCTTATTTTAATGTGAAATATTTTCTTTAAAATTTAATAACTAAAAATTGTATTTAAGCAAAATTTTTTCTTTGTCACACTAAATTTTTTTATGTGCCAACGGATTGTTTTTTTTTTTTTTTTTTCTTTCTTGACAAAAGATTATTGGTGAAAATAAATGATTGGAGTTACGCGAGGGTTGCGAGATTTTCGTCGATTAGCCTCAATTTAGGGAACAGCAATTCATCAGAGAGGAAGATTCATTCAAGAATTGATTTGAAACCTGATTCGATGGCAAAGAAGAGAAGATTGAGTTTCGACCGCTCGTCTTACTGTCCACGCACGATTAACAACTCACGCACACATACATACATACATATATATATATATATATATATATACGCTTCTCGTCTCAGTGGGACACAATGGTCACGTGCCAGAATCTAATCATCGAACGCTTCTCCGGGGGATGAGGGTGCATTTTCTACGCACTTACGAATTTATCCGTACACACTTTTATATATATATATAAAATCGAACTATCGAAAAATGTTTTTTAAGATGTTTCATTCATCCTGCTAACTCACTGGAAATTCATTAATCCGTTTTGGAGCATAGATCGTGCCGCTGTTTACAGATTGTAAAACTTTTTCTTTTGTCCTCGCAATCTCACGATACCGATGAGAATCATCCGCTTGAATGAAAGAAAAAAGTCTTACAATGTACAAAAAAAAAATTGTGGTTCTACTGTATCTTAATTAGGATCGTTTTAAAAAGTACAAATAGTATATCAATTTTGAACGGGCTCAAACAGGGCCCATGTAGGGAAGAAGCCCCAAAGTCAAAATGAAACATTATTCGCAGCCACGGAAGAAATTTTCAACTCTATATATTAAAATCAATAAAAACAGTACAGAGCCTGGCTAGGCCCCTGTTTCATCCAGATCAGAGCCAGGTTGGCGAATTTCTACACGAAGTTATATAATTTAGTCGGATTCTTACAAAAAATTTATTATTTTCTCCCTCTGGGGAAATTTGCAAACCTGGCACTGATCTGGCTGAAACAGGGGGTCACACGAGACCCTGGGCGGGGCCCAGTTTGGATCGATTTTGATATACGAAAACTTCTTCTACGTCTTCGACTAGTATTTCATTTTGAATTTGGGTCTTTTTAAAATTCGCCAACTTGGCTCTGACCTGGTAATAACAGGGGATGAACCAGGCCCTGGACTGGCTACGGTTATAATGAACTCTAATCAGGCTAAAACTGGGCTTCCTCTGTGGCTCTGAATAGTGTTTTGTTTCAAATTTGTGCCTTTTCGAAATTCTCTAACTTGGCTCTGACCTGGCTGAAACAGGCGATAAACCAGGCCCTCGTTGGGCTCCGGTTGTAATAAAAAATAGAACAGAAATAAGATTTCCTTTGTGCTTCTGAAGTATTTCGCTTCGAATTCGGAATTTTTTTGAAATTCGCCAACTTGGCGCTGACCTGGCTGAAACATGGGCCACACTAGGCCCTCGTTATTTTTTTTGTTTTGTTTTTTTTTTTACTAAAATCATTGAAATTATTATAAAATCATTATTTTTTATTATCATTTGATCTTTTATTATTATTATCATCAGAAATTTTCTTTTGCCACAGTGATTTCTGAGAAACGCTTACGAGTTTCGTGTGAAAATATCATAAATTTATTATTTGCAATAATTTAATGTTGAGTCTTGAGGGATTGTATAGAAGATGACACATTATATTGATTAATAAATACTTCTCAGCGCCCTACATCGTCTGTGGGCGTTTGATCTACAGTTTTAATTCTATACCAAACACGTGGCTGTCGAGGCACCGCCAAACGCCCCCTTGATAAAATCGCGTGAACTCGCCTACTTGTGCCATTCGGTCACACACACACACACACAAAACTAGATTAGTTTTTTTTTCAAATTAAAATTTTTCTTAATTTTTAAAATTTATCTTATTTATTTATTTGATTTCTAAGAGAAATTTATTAATTTCTAAAAGAAATAAAAAAAAAAAAACTTTTTGAAGATTTATAACAATAAATTGTTTATTGAAGGAATTCTATGGTTCTTGTACTTGTATAAGAATGAAGCAACAAGTGGCGTCTTAGCTCAATCTTAAATAGAACATTCAACAAGTGTTTTCCAAGCTGTTGCATCTTGTTCGTGAGCGTCTCAAGGCGGAAGTAGTAAAGGAAGGTTCTTAGATTCCGGATGTGCGGGACCTTTGAGTTGGCAGAATCTTCTCTTCAAATAAATAGAGTTTCATACTCCTTAAGGAGAATTTTACGATTCAGATTTGCTCCATATAAGATTTTACGATTCTTATTGCATTCTCTCTCTCTCTCTCTCTCTCTTCTTTCTTCTTCAAAAAATTTATTGAATTCAGTTGGTAAATTCTATCTTACTCTTACATGTTCCAATTAACATTTTTTAAAATTTTTTAATTGCATCCAGAAAAAAGATTTTTGCTTCAAAGAAATCAATTTTTGCTTTGATACAAAAAAAAAAAATTATTTGTTTTAAACAAATTATTTTTGATTAAAAAAAAAAATTATCTTCGTTTCATTAAAAATAAGTTGAATTTTTTTTTTTGGGGGGGGGGGGGCAATTGTCAATATATAAATGAAATTAAAGAACTTCGGAAGGGAAAAATTTTTTAAATTTCCTTCATCTTATGTTTGTAAAATCAAACACCATTATCTCTATCGCCTATTGTCTCGGGAGTGTTCCAATTTCGACATCTGCTTGCAAACATATAGACAGATAGAAGAGCAGCAGCTGTCGAAAGAAAAAGAAGCATCATCAATGATCTCGAATTACTCCCACGCGAGTATTTATATATAAATATATAAATATATATATATATCCCCATTAGAAAATGAATGACCGATTATTTCGAAAGATTGTAAAGATCAAGTTAAAATCCTCTTCTATCATATTCATTGCTCTTTTCTGAAAAAAAAACGTCGCGAAACCATCATTTTATGTTTTGGGGTAAACAAACCGCTTTTCATTCGATTCCATTCTTCATTTTTTTTTTTTTTTTTCTCTCTTTTTGTCAAGAACCTCTCAAGCGCATCAATTGCTCCTTAATGTATCATCTGCATATTTTGAATACAGAATAAGATGAATCTTTTGTGACAATTTTTTTTTTATCCCAAAATCGTATCTTTTCCGGATACTGAGAATATGTTTCTTCCGGATCTTTTGATGTATATATATATATATATATATATATATATATATATATATATATATATATTTATATATTTATATAAAATTTTTGAATTTCCTTTTGAATTTCTTTTTTTTATAACCGTTGAATATTTATTCCGCAGACACCAAGTTTTGACAATGGACCACAAGATAAATCCCATGTCAAACTTGGCCAAAAGCCCTCATTCGATAAAAAGTCACGATTCAACTTTTTTTTTTTTTTTGAGATGACAATAGATTGGTAAAAAGGGCACGCGCCTCTTAATTCATCGAAATGAGCCTTAAGATTGTGTTCCATATATATTTGCGATTACTATATATATATATATTTATATATATATATATATATATAGAACCGGAAGTGCTCTCAAATATGTGACAAGATGAATGTCAAAGTGGTTTTTCTTTTTCTTTTCACCTGGGCTAAAAAAAAACAGCTGTAAACGATCTGGATGAAATGATATAGTTGCTCATTTTGGTTCTTGAACAGATTTTTTTTTTTTTTTTCCTCAATGATCGTTAAAAAGTCATCGTAAAAAATGACAACTTGATTTTTCTCCCTATTATTATGTTTTTCATTAATTATCGCTAAATAAATTTAATATTCCATTTTAAAATTTATAATATAAATCGTATTACACTAGCAATAATAATATAAATAATAATGTTAATAATAATAAATAGAAAAAAAAAATAATAATTTTTGTACATATAAACAGAAAACGAAAAATTAAAAATTAACAATAGATTTAATTATAATTGATAATGAATGTTATTTGACTTTAAAAATAAACAGCTTTAAAATAATAAATTGCAAATTTATAAACGATATTTTAAAATATCACGCAAACTAAAAAGCCAATCACAATAACATTTATAATGAAATATGTTAAACATTATTGATTTTCAAATTAATTACATTATTTAATTTTCAATTTCATTTGAGAAGTATATATATATATATATATATATATATATTGATAATTAAACAACAAAAGAACGATTAATCAGTCACAATAAAATATATATTCAACTTTTACATGTATACAATATATATGAGTTTTCATTGTAACAGGATTCAATTTTTCATTCATTACATGGTGGCACATTTTTTTTTTTTCATTTCTTTTGTAAATCATTAATAAATTTTTTTTACAGAATTAATGTCATACATATAGTGAAAGTGTTGAGGCAAAAATTTTTACATGAATGAGCCCTCAATTTTTTCCTCTTTTTTTTTATACAATGCGACACAAAGGGCGTGAAGCCATTAAGTTACAAAGATCAAAGTGTAACATTTCCATTGATTTCTAATAAGTGATATATACATATATATTATACTCGTGTAATATTTTGCCTGTTGCTGATATTTTTAGTTAATAATTTTAATAATAATTTTATTTAACGTTTATAAAATAAACAGTTTTGAGAAATGTGAAAATTTAATTTTTGCACGCCTGTAAAATAAATTTTTAGATTTTAACGGTAAACAGTTACTGTAGTAACGCTTACTACAGTAACGGTTACTATGAAAACGGTTACTATGGAAACGGGTACTATAGTAACGGTTACTACAGTAACGGTTACTATGGAAACGGGTACTATGGAAACGGGTACTATATAGAAACGGTTACTATGGAAACGGGTACTGTAGTAACGGTTACTATAGTAACGGTCACTATGGAAACGGGTACTGTAGTAACGCTAACTACAGTAACGGTTACTATAGTTACGGTTACTACAGTAACGGTTACTATGGAAACGGTTACTATGGAAACGGTTACTATGGAAACGGGTACTATATAGAAACGGTTACTATGAAAACGGGTACTGTAGTAACGCTAACTACAGTAACGGTTACTATAGTTACGGTTACTACAGTAACGGTTACTATGGAAACGGTTACTATGGAAACGGTTACTATGGAAACGGTTACTATGGAAACGGGTACTATATAGAAACGGTTACTATGAAAACGGGTACTGTAGTAACGCTAACTACAGTAACGGTTACTATAGTTACGGTTACTACAGTAACGGTTACTATGGAAACGGTTACTATGGAAACGGGTACTATATAGAAACGGTTACTATGAAAACGGGTACTGTAGTAACGCTAACTACAGTCACGGTTACTGTAGTAACGGTTACTATAGTTACGGTTACTACAGTAACGGTTACTATGGAAACGGTTACTATGGAAACGGGTACTATATAGAAACGGTTACTATGGAAACGGGTACTGTAGTAACGGTTACTATAGTAACGGTCACTATGGAAACGGGTACTGTAGTAACGCTAACTACAGTAACGGTTACTATAGTTACGGTTACTACAGTAACGGTTACTATGGAAACGGTTACTATGGAAACGGTTACTATGGAAACGGGTACTATATAGAAACGGTTACTATGAAAACGGGTACTGTAGTAACGCTAACTACAGTAACGGTTACTGTAGTAACGGTTACTATAGTTACGGTTACTACAGTAACGGTTACTATGGAAACGGGTACTATATAGAAACGGTTACTATGGAAACGGGTACTGTAGTAACGGTTACTATAGTAACGGTCACTATGGAAACGGGTACTGTAGTAACGCTAACTACAGTAACGGTTACTATAGTTACGGTTACTACAGTAACGGTTACTATGGAAACGGTTACTATGGAAACGGTTACTATGGAAACGGTTACTATGGAAACGGGTACTGTAGTAACGCTATCTACAGTAACGGTTACTATAGTAACGGTTGCTATGGAAACTGTTACTGTAACAACGCTTACGATTATTATGGAAACCGGTACTATGGAAACGGTTACTGTTGTAACGCTTACTACAGTGACGGTTACTATAGTAACGGTTGCTATGGAAACTGTTACTGTAACAACGCTTACGATTATTATGGAAACCGGTACTATGGAAACGGTTACTGTTGTAACGCTTACTACAGTGACGGTTACTATAATAACGGTTGCTATGGAAACTGTTACTGTAACAACGCTTACTATAATAACGGTTACTATAGTAACGGTTGCTAAGGAAACGGTTGCTATGGTAAGTGTTACCATTTAAACCGTACAAGTGTAACGACATAGAACGTGACGCCACCTATGAGGCATATTTATCCTTCCATTTCAAAATGTACATACTTACTCATTTTGAGCATAAATTTTTTCAGTTATATATAAATTTTGTGTATAATTTAAAAAAATAGTATTTAAATAAAAATTACTATATACATATTTTTGTCAAATATAGAAGAAAATTTCTTCATTGCTAAAATAAAAAGAAATGTAAAATTAGTTGTGACACGCTAATCTTAAAAGTATTATTCTTAGTATGAGCAACAAGTGAACAAAGCGAGAAGGGTTATTTTAGGAAAGAAAAAGAGAGAATCTTAAGAAAAAGTTTTCTCGCACCCCCCGCTTAAACGTTTGGCATCAACAGGTCTTTCCTTTTCTGTGACAGACGGTCTGGAAAATCTTAGGGGAAATCTTGGAGGGTTTTGTGTTCAGATATATATATATATAGGGAAAGCCTTGCGGCGAGCCTTTGCGTCAACAGATAAGGGATGAATTGTGCGAGGAGGTGGAGGAGCAAAGATCAGAACTTGGAAGTGAAACTTATATACCACTTCTAGCTTCTTGTAACCTGTTGAAGCCCATTCCCTTGAGGATAAGAGAAAAGTGAGAGAAATAAGGGTTTTGTACACGCGGAGATTGGAGAGAGTACTTTCTTATATATATATATATAGATATATAGGAGGCTGCGGGGAATTTCTTTGCCAATTCTTCGAGAGAGAGTGAGGGCAAAATTCAAGATTGCTTGCTCGAAGACGTGAAAATGGCTCTTCGACTCCTTTTATCCAAGGGTTCTTTTGATGAAGTGATACCATTGTTTTCCCAAAGGGTGTCTTCGGAGGAAATTACTCAGAAATTATATAATACTCAAATATTGTTTCACTTTCTTTGTTTCTTTATTCACATTTTTTATTGGGGGGAAATTAGTCATCAGTTGGCCACTTTGTTTTTTTTAATGTAAAATAAGTCTTTGCATTTTTATTTAATATTTAATGAATTTTTGACAAGTTTTGAGATGATTTTTCCAGACTGGTCCATTGATGACTATACAAAAGAAAGTGTTCAAAAAGTCTTCTTTTTAAAAAAAAAAATTAATTTTTCTTACACTACTGCCAAAGGTAATTAAATAAATTCAAAAAAAGAGTCTTGAGACCGAAAAGCAGAAAGAAAGAAGAAGAAAAGGAAAATTAATTCGGTAACGAGTGAAAAATTAAAGAAAAGCGCAAGGGAAGCTTTTCCTGGGGGCTTAAAAAGATAAGTGCGGTTACAGTAAGTCCACAGGTGTTCGCGGACAATACCCCGGGTGTGTTATAAAACGACCCATATTCGTGTATGTATCGTTCATGTATACGCAAAAACTTAAAGCGTTATTTCAATGTGTGGGTCCTCTCTTAATTTCCGTGCATCAGGGGACAAAGGGAAGAAGAACTCGAGGAAAGAGCATAGAAGGGCTGTATCTTTTTCCTCTCTGAGAGACTGAGAGAGAGAGAGAGAGAGAGGAAAAAAGACTCACTTGCGGATTAAAAAAAAAAATAATAAAAAAAAATAACAAGCCACGAGCAAGGGGGAACCTTGTCTAGAGTTGTGCGAGAAACAAAGTGAAATGTCTTTCTATAGTTTCTACTCTCGAGGACAGTTTCAGAAATTCATGTGCTTTTTAACTTTTCTCCACGCAAAAAAATCCCCTCTTTCTATGATGCACTTCACAAGAGATATAAACCGCTCAAAGTATATGTAAATCCCATATTATATTATTTCCCTTCTCTGATTTTTGAAAATTTATATTTTTACATATATACTTTTCTTATTTGCTTCCCCCCCCCCAAAAAAAAAAAACTGTGTAAAGTACGCTATTAATTTTTGAAATCGAAACAAAAATGTGACTCGTAGGTGGCGCCACACGTTCGGCTAATTTTTTAGTATAACAAAATTGTGCCTCATAGGTGGCGCCACTATGTCTCATTTTAAACTGCGAATTTTTTTTTCTGTTAAAATCATTTTCTTTTGAATAAGAAAATTTCCAAAAAAAAAAAAAAAAATGAAGAAAATAAAAATAAAATAATTGAGAATGAAAAAAAAAAAAAGAAATACGTGAGGGGAAACAATTGATCGAAATGTGCCAAATGGCAGAACGAATAGGTGTCATTCCCATGCGGAAATGAGCGATCGATCACATATTGGAGCATCCGGACCAGTAAAATTAAATATTACACATATATATATTCCTGACCCATAGATACATGCATCTTTAGTCCTAATACTTTGACACTTCACTTTTGACAAGTTTTCCTTTAGAGAGGGTGGCTCGCGCCACTTTTAGGGTGTTTTTCCTTCCTCGATAAACCCACCCGGGGGTATTTACCATCTGCCTATTTTGTTACCTGCAAACTGTCGTACACCTGGATTTATCGATTCTGCCAAAAAAAAAAAAAAATTTTTTCTTTAAAGCTTTTAATAAAATTCAAGAAGCCTTCAAAACTTTAATTAAATTAAATCTAAATATTTAGAAATTAGTAATATTTTTCTGAGTGAATTAAAAAAAGAAAAAAAAGAAAAATGCTTATTGTGAACTGAAATAAAATGTAGAATTTCGGGAATGATATATAACTATGTATATATATGTAATAAAATATGGCTTTGAATTAGAATGAAATAAAATAAAAATGGCGTGATATTGAATCCTGTTGGTGAAGCGCAGGAACGAAACGCGGAGTTTAAAAATTTCAGTTCTTTTTTTCCTGGTTGGCAGGCCAATGTAAACCAATCGCTCCCCAACGTACATATTCTACGTTAATTATTTTTATTCACGGCTCTATGCAGAGGAATGCTTTTGGTTCATACTTTATGCACACGCTCGGACACGCAGACGCATACTAAAATATATAAATATGTGTATATATATTGGTATATATATATATATGTATATTCAAGGCATATGCGCGCATTCTCGCCAAACTGTGCGGGTTCGTCAAATTTGCACTTTTATTCGTTTACGGCACACAAACGCGACCAACATTTTTACCTTTCTCTCTTTCTCTCTCTCTCTCTCTCTCTCTCTCTCATCGTATATATTTTGCGCTTACATTCGTCGTTACAAGTGCGCACGTCCTGGAGAATTAATCCTTTATTCATGACCTCATACACACACACAAAAATAGGGTCGAACATTGTTTTTAAAAAAAATAGTAAAATTCTGCTACAAATATTCTTCAAAAATTAAAAAAAAAAAAAAAGAAAAAATATTGGAGAATGTAGTCATCAGTGGACCACATTTTGTTTTTCCATAACATTTCTTTTGAAGTAAATAAATTATTAGCTAACTTTAATGAGCACATACTAATATTGCCGTTGATAAGGAAAAAATATTCTTAGCAACCATTTCTAAGGAAAAAAAGTACTTAGCAACCGTTGCTGAAAAAAAAACAGTTATGGTAACGGTTGTCATGGAAACGGTTACTATAGAAACGGTTACTACAGTAACGCTTACTACAGTAACGCTTACTACAGTAACGATTACTGTAGTAACGCTTACTATAGTAACGCTTACTATAGTAACGCTTACTATAGTAACGCTTACTATAGTAACGCTTACTATAGAAACGGTTACTGTAGTAACGCTTACTACAGTAACGATTACTATAGTAACGCTTACTATAGTAACGGTTATTACAGTAACGTTTGCTATGGAAACGGTTACTATAGTAACGGTTGCTACGGAAAGGGTTACTATAGAAACGGTTACTGTAGTAACGCTTACTATTGTAACGCTTACTACAGTAACGATTACTGTAGTAACGCTTACTATAGTAACGGTTACTATAGTAACGTTTGCTATGGAAACGGTTAGTATAGTAACGTTTGCTATGGAAACGGTTACTATAGTAACGATTGCTATGGAAACGGTTACTTTGGAAACAGTTACTATATAGTAACGGTTATGCAACGGTAACTGTTACTATGGTAACTGTAACAATAAGGCTTTCTGGCCTGGTCCACGAAACTCTAAAAAACCAGAAAGTGGTCCACTGATGACTACATTCCCCTAAATATATATGTTTGAGAAAGTAGAAACGAAAAAAGTAAAACGAAAAAAAACAGTAAAATTAATTTCTGTATAATTTTCTCCCAAAACGCATACTTTTTGTAAAAACAATGGTATTACTTCTTTGAAAAACCCTCGTTAAAAGAATAAAAAAGTCATTTTCTTCTTGAAAATATAGAATTTTAGAAAAAAAAAAAAAAACCTCGAAAAGTGTTTTCGAGTTTGCAACACAAAAAAAAGGATTTAACCTTTTGAAAAACTCGTCGAAAATTCACTTGATCCTTTGATGAAAGAATGTATAAGCATGTAAATAGAAAAGAGAAAGAAAGAGAAAGAGAAAGAGAGAGAGAGAGAGAGAGAGAGAGAGAGAGAGAGAGAGAGAGAGAGAGAGAGAGAGAGAGAGAGAGAGAGAGAGAGAGAGAGAGAGAGAGAGAGAGAGAGAGAGAGAGAGAGAGAGAGAGAGAGAGAGAGAGAGAGAGAGAGAGAGAGAGAGAGAGAGAGAGAGAGAGAGAGAGAGAGAGACGATATAAAAGGTAAGGCCGATGCTTCAAGAAGGGAAACAAAATTTTACAAGCAAGCGGAAACTCTCTTCGAAAATATGGAATTGACTCGAGTTTTTAAACCTCGCACAATTCTAGAACCCGCGTAAGTATCCTGTACACGATGTAACTTCTTGCAATTGTACATTACTCTCGAAATTTGAAAAATTTTCAAGCATCTCTTTCTCTTCTTTTTTCACATGATCCTCACAAATTTTCAAAAAATAAACTTCTTATAAGCAAAAAGAAGATGAAAAGAAATTTAAAAATTTACTAATAAAAATTAAGATTTTAATTTAAAAAATAAAAAAGACCCGAAATAAAATCTTTTTTTTTTGTAAATAATTTTCGTTTTTTGATGGTATAGGGAGAGGTATTAAATGATGGGTAAACGATTGGGTTTATATATATATATATATAGTATAGAGATTCACTTGGTTTACTTGGAAATAGTTTCAGAGTGGTCCCAATGGTGTGGGATGCGGCTTTAGCAAGAAGGGGTGGACATTCTTGAACTGAATTCACTGGTTAATTTATTTCTTGCTCGATCTCCTCTCTGACCACAGCTGCTACATGGCTGGGGGTTAATTTTCCAATCCGAACACCTTCGCGAGGCCAACTATTTCCAAAACAATTAAACTACTCGAGCAATCGAGTCTCCTTAATCGGCCCCTATACGCTTCACAATAATCTTATACCTCCAACTACTACTTCTTCTTCTTCTTCTTCTTTTGAACCCTTCTAATATATTTCAGTCAATTATCTCTTATCTATAATGCAAAAAAGAAATTTATTTCTTAGACAAAAAAAAACCTCGACTTATTTTTGTTTTAGTTCAAAACAGAACGTGTGGCGCCACCTACTAGGCACTATGAGCGAAAGTGGCGCCACCTACGAGGCACTATGAGCGAAAGTGGCGCAATTTACGAGGCACTAAGAGCGAATGTGGCGTCACCTACGAGGTACTATGAGTGAAAGTGGCGCCACCTACGAGGCACTAATGAGCGAAAGTGGCACCACCTACGAGGTACTATAAGCGAAAGTGGCGCCACCTACGAGGTACTATAAGCGAAAGTGGCGGCACCTAAGAGGTACTATGAGCGAAAGTGGCGCAATTTACGAGGCACTATGAGCGAATGTGGCGCCACCTACGAGGCACTATGAGCGAAAGTGGCGCTACCTACGAGGCACTATGAGCAAAAGTGGCGCCACCTACAATACACTATGAGTGAAAATGGTGCCACCTACGAGGCACTAATGAGCGAAAGTGGCGCCACCTACGATATACTATGAGTGAAAATGGTGCCACCTACGATATACTATGAGTGAAAATGGTGCCACCTACGAGGCACTAATGAGCGAAAGTGGCGCCACCTACGAGGCACTATGAGCAAATGTGGCGCCACCTCCCGTGTAGAAATTTCCCTACCAGGGCCCTGGTAGTGAATAATAATCTGGTCCCGATCAGGGACTGTTCAGGGCCAGATTAGGGCCACGAGAAAAATGGGGATTTCCTAATCAGGGACACATCAGGCGTAGCGTCACATTCCCGCCCGATCCGGCCCCGATCCGAGCCATGGCAAAATTTCTACACGGGCTACGAAGTACTATAAGCGAAAGTGGCGGCACCTACGAGGTACTATGAGCGAAAGTGGCGCAATTTACGAGGCACTATGAGCGAAAGTGGCGCCACCTACGAGGCACATTTTTTGTCTCACTACAAAAAACGTTAGTCAATTGTTTTAATTAACTTAATTTTTGATTCTACATAGATACAAATTATAAAAATAAATGATTTCGCTAAAAAAAAATAATGAAATCAGAGGTAATATTATTTAGCGACGCTGTGATAACAAACGAAAACAATACGTCATACCACGTGAATTGTAATCGTCCTTCGCAAGTATTTGCATGACATAAAGTATACCCGTGCGTGTGTTATAAGAGATGTGTTACGTATGTGGGTCGTAATGGCCGTTGAAAAAAGAGCTCTTAGAGTCTAGCCATTGGAAAGAATAGGGAAAAATGCTAACATGGGTTCTATAATAATTGTTGGAGTAGAAAATGAGTAAACAAGAGAAAAAGAAGAGAGGGAGAGAGAAAGAGAGAGAGAGAGAATGGAAATCTGGAAAAGGAGTCTGAGAAAGAAAAACGAAGGAAGGAGACAGTTGAATGTAAAAGGTATAGATGGGAGTCAAATCAAAAGGGGGAGAGAAATGGTATATATGAAAGTTTGACCGGACGCAGCAAACTATACAATGCGAACCACTCACCAACCACGTTCAACCACCCCGTAATCTACCCGCATTGTAGAACCAATCAATATTGTTTTACACCGCGAGACGATTTTTTTTTTTTTTTTTTTTTTTTTTTTTTTAATGCATTAGCCAATCACGGAAAAGTTTTATATAGAATATTTTTCAAAATCTTCCGCTTTTAAAACTTTTCCCATTCCTCTTTTTAAGTATTTCCAATTTCCTTATATAACACTAGTCTCGACTTATTAGCCTAGAATTTTGTTTTCCCATTTTTCTGTATTATTTTCATAATAATGATATGAAATTTTTGTTACACTTTTTTGTACATTTGGAATATTTTTTTTTTTGAGATTAAATTAAGAGATTTTTTTTTTTTTTTGAAGAAGAAGAAGAAGTAGAAGATATGAAGAAGGCGAGACAATCTGTTTCCTGTTCGGTTGGCGACGTCGGCTCACCCACGCGCAATGACGCTGAATCAGGATTCATCTCCCTCTTTAATTATCCTTTCTCCCCTTCTACTGTCATTTCTCTTTTATAATGTCAACAGAAGAAGAAAAAAAAAAAAAAAAAAAAATACAGAAAGTCCCCGGTCTTCGATAAGAAATTATCTTCGAGAGCACGCTTCTTGGTCAGGAACCGGAAATTGCTTAAAACGATAAAACAATATAAGACAACTTCTTCCTCTCTTGAAACAATAATTTCTTCACAGATGTTGAATTTTTCTTTAGTTTTTTAAAATTAAAAACTAATTTTTTTATTGCAGTTCAAAAGTGGCGCCACCTACGAGGCACAATTTTGTTGACACTTAAAAATCTACGTATTTTGAGTTTTTTTTTTGGGGGGTGGGAGAATAGAAACAGTAAATACGTAACAAAGAGTTACAAAAATAGTTGTATGTGATTTTGAGTAAACCGGAAGTGAGGAGATTCGATAACGACTGTCAGACGTAGAATTGTTCTCACGTGTCAAGTCCGACGTCTCACAAACTGCATGACACATGCGTCACGTAATCTTGCATATATATATATATATATATATATATATATATATATATATATATATATATATATATATATATATATATATATATATATATATATATATATATATATGTGTTATCGCATATTCAGGATAGAACGTATTATCCTTTGAATTAGATAATTGATTAAATATATCCTCAATTTATTCACTTTACAAAATTTCTAAATTAATATTTTTCAAATTAAAAATTATAATTATTAATTATATAATTAAAAAAAAATAATTCTAGTATAAAACAAAAAAAATTAAATATATGTAATAGAACAAAGAATTTTGAGGATATAATTGATTGAAAATGACAATTAACTGAAATCCAATGATCGACTAGAGACTCAGAGAGCGAAGATCCGGTCTCATTGACGATAAAACCGGAATGACGAAGTGGATCTCTTGATCATTCCGGAAGAATGTTGGATCCATTGTTGAGTCGCCATTCTTGTCGGCCATTTAACGCTCCTAACCTCCCTTCTTCCCTTCTTCCCCCCCACCCTACCACCACCCTCCTTCTCCTCCTTCCACAAACCAGTCGCGATCTCACGATTTGTTGCGAAAACAATCTCCTTTCTTCTCTACTCCTCTCATCTAAAGTTAAGTTGATGCCCTCTCCTTTTGCCTCTTGCCTCACCTTCTCCCTATATACCAATCATACCTTAACGTTCCCCATCGTTACCCCCTCCCCCCACCCTTTCGCTATATGTATATATATATATGTATATATATTCTATATCGAACGAGAGATTAATCAACGCCGTGTGCGCGCACAGGATGCCGTCAAGGCTTTCACTCGAACGTGATATGTATTCAGGTAAATACTTTGTTGAGAATTGTTTTGTCATGTAAAGAGATTTTTTCGATAAAATTCATAATTTTTTTTTTTTTTTTTTTTTCTTTTACTTGAAAAATTGATTTTATTTTAATAAAATTGCAAAATTTATTGTAAATTATTGAATTAGAAAAAAAGAGATTCAAAATTTTGTTAATGCAACAAAATTCTACTTTTCTTATTTGGTTATACGTCAAGCCAATGAGAAAAATTTTTGTTTTGCCAACTAAACTTTAATTGGTACAAGGGGACTTTGCGGTTAAGACAACAAAATTTTGGTTAACACAAACAAAATTTTATTTTAGGACAACAAAATTAATTTGTTGTTTCAATAACAGAATTTTGTTTGGCATCAACAAATTTTGATTAATGCAACAAAATTCTTTTGCTTTTTCTCAATTGGTTGTGTACAACAACAAAATTTTGGTTATGCAAATTAATTGATACACATTTAGTTGGTACAACCAAACTTTGGTTAAGGCAACAAAATTCTATTATTATTCTAATTTAGTTGTATCAATAACAGAATTTTGTTTGGCACCAACAAATTTTGGTTAATGCAACAAAATTATCTATTTTTCTTATTTGGTTATACGTCAAACAATGACAAAATTTTTGTTGTGCCTAGAAAACTTTAATTGACAAACAAAATTAATGGTTAAGATAACAAAATTAATGGTTAAGATAACAAAATTTAGTTAACGCAACCAATGGTTTGTTTAAAACAACAAAATTAATTTATTATTCTAATTTGGTTGTGTCAATATAACAGAATTTTGTTTGTCACTAACAAATTTTGGTTTATGCAACAAAATTTTTTTGTTTTTCTCAATTGGTTGTGTACAACAACAAAATTTTGGTTGTCCTAATTAATGGGCACAACCAAAATGTAGTTGGTACAACCAAACTTTGATTAATGCAACAAAATTCTATTTTTTTATTTGGTTACATCAAACATTAACAAAATTTTTGTTTTGCCAATTAAAGTTTACACTGAAAAACGGGTTTGGTATTGACAACCAATCGTTTGGTTTGTATTTAAGCAATTAAAATTTTTTTGTTGAGTCAACAAAATTTTAATTGTCTCAACCAAAATTTGTTTGACACAACCAAAATTAGAAAAAAAACGATTTTTGTTGTCCTAACTAAAGTTTAATTGGGACAACCAAAATTTTGTTGATTCAACAAAAAAATTTTGGTTGCTCAAATACCAACCGAATGTTTGGTTGTCAATACCAAACCTTTTTTTCATTGTAATTGACACAAAACAAAAATTGGTTAGGACAACAAAATTTAATTGGTACAACTAAAATTTGTTTAAGACAACAGAATTCCTCTATTCTTGTTATTTGGTTGTGTCAATAACAGAATTTTGTTTGGCATCAAAAAATTTTGGTTAATGCAACAAAATTATCTATTTTTCTTATTTGGTTACGTCAAACAATAACAAAAAAATTTTGTTGTACCAACCAAACTTTAATTGACACAAGCAGACATTGTGGTTAAGACAACAAAATTTTGGTCAACACAACCAAAAGTTTATTTTAGGACAACAAAATTATATTTTTAATTCTAATTTGGTTGTAATAACAAAATTTTTGATTAGCACAAACAAACTTTGGTTAAGACAATAAAATTCTTTTGTTTTTCTTAATTGAAAAACAAAAATATTTTTGTACAACAAAATTTTGGTTGTCCTAATTAATGGACACAACCAAACTTAAGGCAACAAAATTCTTTTGTTTATTCTATTTGGTTGTGCCAAAAAATAAAAATTGATTATTGTCCCAATCAAACTTTAATTGGCACAACTAAAATTTTGTTAAAGCAAAAAAAAAAAAAAATTTTACACTACCCAAAATATTTTGTTTAAAAAACAAAATAAATGATTTTAATAATCTCTTCAACTTTATTAAAGAGAAAAACCAAACTTTTTGCGATTATACATTCAGTAAAAATTTTCAAATTTTCTTTTGAATCAAAAGAAATCGAGCTCAAAGAAATTTTTGTCGAATCAACAATTTTTTTTTTCTCATTATAAACTACCTCTCTAAATATTCAAGAGTTATATAAACACGACGATATATATATATATATATACAAACCCAAAAATTCAATGTGGGGAATTGGATCAAAATATTTCTGGATATCTATATAGAAATGCAAGATTTTCTGAATAAAGAAGAAGTAAAAAAAAAAAAAGATATGTAAAATAAAGAGAAGACAATTGCTTTGAGCGGATGGTTGTTTTCCGCGGTGTCAGGGGTTGGAAATCAATTAAGTGCGAGATACGAGATAGAGGAGAAGGGACGCCTTGTATGATAATGCATTGTAACCTCGACGTTCAACGATACAGCAAAGGAAGAGTCAGATGATAAATCGGGGGGATGGTTCTTACTTTGCATTCCTTTGTGAAAACCCTCCTTTTGGCCCTCTCTATATCTATCTGTCGTCAGTTCTCCGCGACTCACTCTCCTCCTCCTCTTCTCTCAACATCCTTCGCGTACATCTTCCTCGGATGCCCTCTTCAAACTTGAACTAACGCCCGAGGTTTTAATGCACTTGTCTACTTGAGGTGCGCTTCATAAAGACACGTATATTCCAAACGTGTGTCTCTGAGAAGTGCTCTCTTTTTTTCCGTTACTTTCTTTCTCTCTCTCTCTCTCTCTCTCTCTCTCTCTCAAATGAAAAGCAGTGTTTCAAAGAGAAACAAACTCAAAAAATTTCTGATGAAAGGAAAATGATAAACTTGTAAAGAAGGAAAATACAGAAATTTCCTTAAGTATATATAATAAGCAATGGACCACATCCTTAACAGTGGACCACTTTCTAATTTTTTGTCTATCCTGAACTGAATTTTTCTTGCTGTTCAAAATGAGCCAAAGTGGCGCCATCTACGAGGCACATTTTTTTATTTCACTATAAAATTTACTTTTCAGCCGAACACATTTGTTAAAAAAAATTCGAATACAAAAAAAAACAAAAATTTTTCATATACTTAAAGTGAATATGATTAGAAAATTCCTTTACTAAAACATTAAATATATAGAGAAAAAGTAAAGAGCTCTTGTGAAGCGAGATATGAATATAACGAGATGAAATGCATTTTAAATTCCCATATACCGCGACACAAGGTAAGTCCTGAGATTCACTTTACATAATCCTGGGCATGTTCGTGGGAAGAGGAAAAAAAAAAAAAAAAAAAAAGAAACGAAGATGAAAAATAAAAGAATCCGTTCTCGGAATACGAGAGACGCTTTGTCCATCATCATGTAACGTGTGCAATGAAGCCTTTATCCACTATATGCCCTTTGAAGAAAAAAAAAAAAAAAATAATAAAACCACAAAGCCCTCACGATTGTTCTTCTCTGGGGATTATTTGTTATATATATATATATATATATTCTCAAATCATTCTTAAAACAAAATCACAATATTTTACACTTTTTCATGAAAAAATTTGATTCAATCAATTATTTTCGTATAATGTAAATATTTATTTGAATCAAATAATTTTTTTATCAAATTATTTTTTATTTGAATTAAATATAATATAACTTTATTTGAAATATAATTTATTTTGTATTATTATTATTATTATTATTATTATTAAAAACTCACCTCTCTTATCTGGTTCTTGCACCAGCCGACTCTCCGTTACGGCGTCATTTTTCAATCTAGAGGAAAGAAAAAATTATTTAATAAAGTTTCTTTTTTTTAATATAAAAAGAAGATAAATATAATATTTTTCCTGAGTAGGAATTTTTTCAAAAAAAAAATTTCTTTAAAAAAAAATCGAAATGTATAGATTCTAAACTGGGCCAAAAACAAAAATGCAAACTTGATTGCGAATGTGATTACGAGTAAAAACAACTTGAAACCCTATATTTATTTTTTTTTTTTAAGGGTCTTAGTTCCGTGAGCAAGACAAAGGATAAAAAAAAAAAAAGGGAGGAATTCTCTCTACGCAATCATCATTATCGTGCCGTCATTGTAAAGCAGTACCCCACAAAATTGTTCTTGTGAGTACCTTTTCATGTGTGTATATGTGACTATTTCTTGTAATTTCAAGAGACAAACAGTGACGCGATTATAAAAATCGAAATCAACTTTAATTGATGACTTTTCAAATCATCAATTACCCTTTTTTGACTGAAGAAATGATTAATTAAATTAATATTAATTATTAAATTAACAAGAATTTAATTAATTGAAAATAGAAATTAAATTAATAAAAACTTAATTAGGAAATAAATTAATATCTTAATTAATACGAAATAGAAAGTGAAATTAATAGAAACTTAATTAATAAAAATTAATTGCAATTTAAATGGAAAATCCAAATTATAACAAAAAAAAAAATTAATAAATCATAAAAACTAATTTCTTTTTTTTTAAATAATTGCCAAAAGTTTTGATTAATAAAAACTATTAATAGAATATACTAATTAAAAAGCATATTGACAGGTAAAAAAAAAATGTTTTCTATATCTTTTTATTAGCAATTATTTCATTGTTAAAAATTATAATTAAAAAATAATTACAAAAACCATATCTTCACAAATAACTCTGGTTTATATTTAAAAACACACCTATATATATAAATATTTGAGAGAGAAAAAAAAACATCTAATTCAGAGAAAAAGTTAATTATCTCCAAACTGATCGACATGACAGCATATCGTTATAATACCGGGGAAAGTATTTTAAAATTTTACAAACAAATGCGTTTGAAAAACAAAAAGAATATTTCTATTCAATGAATGGTAATTAATCCATTGTGTGTATATATCTATATGTAAAACACAAACAATTTGTTCTTTTTTTTTAACCACAAATAAAATTTTCCAAAATTTTTAAATTTAAATTATATTTACATAAAAAAAAAGAGGACTATTTTTGGAAATTAATAAAATTTTCTTTTCCCTAAAGAAAATAAACCGAGACGCGAACTATTCAGAAATTTCTCGCTGGATGGAAATCATTCAGATGTGGCTAATTTTTTTTTTTTTTTTTTGACGTCAGGTGACAAAAAAAAGAAGGAAATTAGTGTGATAAGAGGGTGGGGTTATTTTTTAAAAAGATGGAGGAGAAAGAGATTTTTTTTTTTTTTTATCAATGTGAGAGATGAGAGCACGCGAGAAGACGAGCTTTATTTTTCTCGCGAAGGCGAGGTCCCAACGTATATAAGAGTTCTTCGCGATGTAATTAGCATGTCTTTACAGAACGGACGAAACAATGGCACGTGTAATTAGTATGCATCTCGCTGTGGCACACGGTACCCTATCCCTCCCCCCCCCTTCTGCCACCCTCTTTTAGATTTCAACCCTGAACGTTCTCTTTTCTTCAATATATATATATATATATATGTCCCGTATCTCTAACTCCCTTTTTCCTTCTTCTCTTTCATTCCTCTTCATACATTACCCCTATCCAGCATCCCGCAAACGCAACTATATCTCGGTACACTATATACTTACCATTCACGCACCCACCGAAGCCTGTTACGCGTCTCGGCCATGAGAGATTTACTCTCAATTGTCTATGTCTTTTGTGTGCAATTTGTTTTCCGAAATTTTGAACAACATTAATTTCATTTATAGCATTAATTTATTTAATTTCAAGAAAAAAGAAAATTGTAATCAACATTTTTATTTAAACATGCCGTTCTTCAAACTACTATTTTTTTCATTAATTATTCAATTTGAATTTAAGCGCCGAAAGTTGTAGATGGCGCGCATTGCCAGACGTAGCAGACGACGCTGGGTCGAAATTTTGTCAGAGAGAAGCGTGACTTAGAGAAGTGAAACTTATTAAAAGTTCATTTTAGAATATTATAAAAACAAACAAAAGAAAAACTAAACGTTCATAATTTGATAATACCCTCTTATTTTTGCAGAATATTTTCTGCATAAAATGATTACACTGGGTTACAAAAAAATGGTCAAGTCGTGTTTATTTAAAATTTTCTGTGTTTATTGAAAGTTTAGGTGTCACTGAACAAGAATATACCCAAAAAAAATTTTTCATTCTGTCAGTTCCGTAAAAAACGAGATTAAAGTGTCAAAAAATCGCTTTTTTAGCACATTTTGAAGCGTTGTAAAACGAAAACGCAACAAGATAAAAACCTTCACGAGGGCTTGAATGAAAGCTTAAACCTTTAACTTTGAGTCCCAAAACTGAAAAGTGAATGATAATTGCGCAGAAATTTTATATAACATGAAATGAATATCTTAAATAGTCAAAATAGCTGGGATAGAGAGCACTTGTTAAAAATCGATTTTCATTACCGAATTTATTTGGAACTTGTTACTTGGAAGTTTTCAACGTTTCTATTGACGTTTCGAAAGTTGGATTTAAAAAATTCAAAATGGTGAATTAAAAATGGCGTTCAAATATTTCAAAAAACCCCGAGGAAAAAACTGCGAAAAAATTCACTCCATTTTTGAAATTTTTGAACGCCATTTTTAATCCGCCATTTTGAATTTTTTAAATCCAACTTTCGAAACGTCAATAGAAACGTTAAAAACTTCCAAGTAACAAGTTCCAAATAAATTCGGTTATGAAAATCGATTTTTAACAAGTGCTCTCTATCCCAGCTATTTTGACTATTTAAGATATTCATTTCATGTTATATAAAATTTCTGCGCACCCCATCAAAAATATCCCCGTGGAAATCCTCGAGGATTTCCTCGTGTCAAATTTGAACGGAATTCCTTGAGGATTTCCACGAGGATTTTTTACTCTAATTTTTTTGTCTGTATTTTAAAAATCCGCAAGGAATCCACGAGGATTTGTACAAAGAGAAAAAATTGAATTTCAAAGTTCGAAAACCTCGAGGAATTCCTTGCGGATTTTTGAAATTCAGACAAAAAATTAAAGTACAAAATCCTCGTGGAATATGTGAAGATTTTTAATAACAGATCAAAAAAAAAAATAAAGTACAAAATCCTCGTTGATTCCGTGGGAATTATTAAAAAAGAAACGAAAAAATTAAACTACAAAATCCTCGTAAATTCCGTAAGAATTATTAAAAAAGAAACGAAAAAATTAAAGTATAAAATCCTCGTGGATTCCTTACGGATTTTTGAAATACGGACAAAAAAATTAGAGTACAAAATCCGCGTGGAAATCCTCGAGGAATTCCGTCCAAATTTGACACGAGGAAATCCTCGAGGATTTCCACGGGGATATTTTTGACGGGGCAATTATCATTCACTTTTCAGTTTTGGGACTCAAAGTTGAAGGTTTAAGCTTTCATTCAAGCCCTCGTGAAGATTTTTATCCTGTTGCGTTTTCATTTTACAACGCTTCAAAAAGTGCTAAAAAGGCGATTTTTTGACACTTTAATCTCGTTTTCTACGGAACCCAAGTAGAAATGTACCACTGGCATAGTACTGACCCAACACTGCCAGTCAGTATAACGGTACTGACTGCCGTACTGGGCCAGTAGTGGACCAACCCTGGCTGGTAACGCTGTCCAGTACTGATTTTGTCCCGCTCACCAGTACTAACGTAGTACTAGAATAATACTGGCATAATACTGGCAAAGTACTCATCCGGACTTAAAATCTCACTTTTTTACAAAATGCTAAAACACGCTTTCCAATGCAAATTTCATCCTTATTAGCTTATTACTCCCATTTTTACCACGAACAGGTAATGTGAAGCCAATAATAGTTAATGTTATTTAGAATATATAAAATATTATTAACAATAAATAATTAAAATAATAATTATCATTTATATTAATTAAATTATTTTATTTTTAATCAATTATTTTACAAAAAATAATTTGTGTTGTAAATTTTTTTATTTTTTTAAATTCTTAATATTTAATTTTTTTTACTTTGCACTTATACATAATTTAATAATTATTTAATAATTGATATTACACATGAACAAATATTGTACTTATAACACTTAAAACTAAGAACGAAAAATCTCGCACGCATGGGGGATCGAACCCTAAACCCTTGGAACGCAAGTCAGATACGCATACCGCACAGCCGCGCTGGCTTGAAGTGCTGACTTGAAGTAGTTCACCTAATACAAAAGTTTTGATTTCAAAGTTTGTATTATCTATTGATCACGAAAATAAAATGAATTCATTCTTAAATTTTTTAAACTCACAAAATTTTTTCAATTTTTACAAAGATTTAATGAAATAAAACTGGATATCAATTTCAGTTAAATATTTTTAATAAATTATTTTTACCGTAAATAATATTAAAACAGACAAAAATGATTGATGAATTACATAATTAAAAATAAGTTAATAAAAGACGACTGTAAAATATGAATGGTGAAAAATTTTTTTAATTTAATATTTAATTATTAATAATATTTAAAAATTACAGTGAAAAAATTACATTTGCTTTATTTTTAAAACTATTAGAAAAAAATTCTCAACTTATTGTTATTGTATGCATGATAAATAACTTAATGCACATATTTCAATGAGTACTAAAATAACTAAAAAACATAAATATATTTTATATAGGTATATAATAATACATTACAATTACATCCAAAATTTTGAGGGAAAGTATTCGAAGGAAATTAATATACATTTTTTTAAATAAAAAATCATCGTTTTCTATCTATTGGAATAATTTAAAGACTTTTTCATTTAATGTTTTTTATCACCGACATAGTACTGATTCGGTGTGAATGACAGTGTACTGCCAGTACTGGTTTTAATATTTTTTTACCTCCGACATAGTACTGATTCGGTGTATTAGTCAGTACACTGCCAGTACTGAAAGTCAATACCGACAGCCAGTATTGGATCAGTACCATGCCGGTGTTTAATTACGGCGAGCTACGGATATTTCTACTTGGGAACTGACCGAATGGAAAAATTTTTTTTTAGTATATTCTTGTTCAGTGACACCTAAACTTTCAATAAACACAAAAAATTTTAAATAAACACGACTTGACCATTTTTTGTAACCCAGTGTTACTTATGTACTTATAAAACTAATTATTTTGCGCTATCGAACATCATTTCAATAAATAACTATTTATTATAAATATCCTTTTTAAATACTAAAGAAATCACAATTTTTTTTTTTACTCTCAACGAAATTTTATTAAAATTATTCAGTAAATAAAATAAACTTATTAATCGCTAAGGATATTATGTCATTAATATTTTATACCAAACGAATTTTTTGAGGTTAAAGAAACTCTTGTTTTTTCAAAATAATACTAAATTCTTTATACGCAGACAATTAAAATTATAAAAAATCGAATTTCTAAATTAAATTAAATTAAAATATTTATCTCAAGAATTTTCCACTTGAATATAAAATAGAAATAGCTTTAAAATAATGTGTTAAGCATTTTTACATATGTAAATCGAAAATGAGGAACGAGGGTTGAAATTGCACAATAATAAACTTCCGCGTGAAAGCGGATCTGATTTAGGTCAATGCCATGGATCAATGACAAACATTTTCGAATATATATATATATATATGGAACGAATATTGAAATTACCGAGCGCAACGAACTTTCTGCATAATGAGTCAAAACCGTGAATATGTTTATATATATATATAATAAAAACATATTTGTGTTATACACATGTATAAAAATCATTGGTGATTGAAATTCCACACTTTTCGAAAGTTCATTTGGCGCATGTGTGTTAATGTGAATATTTTCATTTGATTGCTTTAATTAAACTCGTTACCAGGCGTTGACCTTCGAAGTTCACCGACACACGGCTGCGTTGCATAATACGACCATACGCTCGCCAATTATCGACATTATTAATTGCAACAAATTTCATATTTTTGGTCCCCATTGCCACCCCCCCCCCTCAGGCTAAAGCTGACGCCACCGTATAGCGATATTCAAAATTCCAGTTATTAACTCTGAATTTCTATTATTAAAAAAAGAAAAATTGAAAATTGATATTTCAAATCTAGTTCGTTACATATTTAATTGTCCTAATATCATTTTTTTTATTACTCCACTATTTTTTTTTTTTTAAATTAATTTTAATATTTATTTTTGAAAAAAATTTAAAATTTTACTAAAAATTACTATTTTTTTAAATTGATCTTGTTTCTTCTTTTTGGCTTAAAAAAGAAAGAATCCTGAGACATTACTTCTTTCAAAAAAAAAAAAAAAAGCTTTTTTCTCCAGTGTTAAACTTATATAGAGTATCGCGAAAGTACCACTCGTTCTCGATTTTAAGAGCCTAACCCTTTTTAGCCTTAATGTCTTGGTCTCGACTTCTTATTCCAAAAAAAAAAAAAAAATTCCAACTCAAGTTTCAATAAAAAATGTAGTTTTATCAAAAAATGAAAATTCTTTACATTAAGATGAATTTAAATATAAAAATTAAACATTCAGAGAAAGTGTAAAAAATGTAATTATAACTTTCTTTTTCTAAAATTTAATGAATCGTGCAAAGTTTTATGTGAAATGAAAAGACAACAATAACTGCTTTTCAGTATGCAAATAAGGAACATTTGTTTCGCAATCTTAGCCACTTGACTCATAAAATTCGAATAAAGAGTTTCCGACCACACGAGGGGTGAAAGGACAATATAAAAATACCTTCAATTTTTTTTTTTTTTTTTTTTTAATGACAAAATTAATTGTGTAAAAAAATTAATCTGATTAAAAGTGCGGGAGAAAACGAAACGTTAAAAAAAGAGAAAAAATATAATAAACAAAGGAAGAGTAATGAAAAAAATTTTTTTTTTTTTTTTTGGCAAAGTGGCACTTGGAAAGGTACTCTTAATCACATTAGGATAGTAATTAGTAACATTAAGAAACTCGCATTATCCTTAATATGTGACATTTGGCAGAAATTTTCTCCCGAGAATTAGGGTTGACGAAGTTTGTGAAACTTGGTCGCAAAAGCAGACGGTTAAGACGTCACTATATTCCTCTGAAACTTGGCAAATTTTGACAACAAATGCCATTTACGATTTCCTCTATTATCTACTTGTCAGATTACAACAACATTCACAAATAATCCTTATTGTAGCGCGCCAAAATTTTCTTATCAAACACTTGAAAAGAAAAAAAAAAATGTAGGCACCAAATTTTAATTAAAAAAAAAAACTTTCATTTCCCTAATACATGAATGAAACAGACATTAAAATAATTGACATTATTCTAAAATATGCAAAAAAAAAACAAACTATATATTTAAACAAGAAGCAAAATCATAACAAATTATAAAGTTTTGATAAATTTAGAATTGAAGATCTGAATTCCCATAATCCCAAAGTGGAAAGTTGGAAAATTTTCTGTCATGCGGGACTTTAAACTTCAAGTTTTCTAATTTCTAAAGGGAGATTCAATCTTATCCTCATGGCTAATTGGTTTAGGAAAATTAATTAAGATGCAAAGAGAAAGAGGAGTGGTAAATTAAAGAGAAGAAGAAGAAGAAGGGGGATTTGCAGTGAATACAAAAAGGAAAAAGGGGGAACACGCCAGAGTTAAGATCACTCGTAATGGAGACGCTGAGTTTAATTCCGGCCGATCAACCACTCAAGGCCCTCTAAGCCATCAGTTCCCTCCGTCGCCTTCCGCCTTGCCAGTTCAATCCAATGACCGAAAGGAAGTCACGATTTTACATTCAATTGTTTTTCCGCTTCCCTTCTTTATTTTTATTTTTTTTACCCCGAATTTTTCCATCCCTTCTTTGTATTCAAAAAAAAGAAATCGAAATCGAAAAAAATATCTAAAAAACAAATTCATTTTTAGAACGAAAAATTGTGATAATTGATAATAAAAATTTCTCTTTTCATTATTATTTTAACATTTTGATCGAAATTTAAAAAAAAAAAAAAAAAAAAGTTATAATCAAATTTATTTTCGATTAATGAAATCTTTCGATTTTTTGTCGATTAAAAAGAAATTTATTAATTATTATTTTTAGATCATTTTTCGAGTGAAATATGAACTGAATTATAAATTGATAAAGAATTGTAAAAATTATCAGAGAAAAAGATAGGGGACGAATAAAAAAAAAAAAGGGATAAGGTAACTTTTGTGACAAATATTTTTTTTTTTTTTTTGATAAACGACACCTTTTTTCAAGTAAAATGTGTAAATTTTGCACGTTAATATTTTGTATTGAACACTGACCACTTGGCGTTTATGTAGCAGATGTTGATAAGGGAACGACGGTGACTGAGACGTTGTTAGAGACACTGACAGCTGCCTCGCATTATCCGCTATTTGATTAAGGGTCATAGACCCTTTATTTTAAATCTGACCCGATTCTTCGCGAAATGAAATTTTGCCCCAAATTTTCTATTTAAAAAGCAAAAATTATAGAATTTTATTCTAAATACAATAAGAAAATCAATTAAATAATAAAAAATAAAAATAAAATTACTTAAATAAATAAAATAATAAATAATAATTAGAATAATAAATTAAATAAAAAATTTGAATTTTAAATTAAACAGTTAAAACTATCAAAAAGTACAATTTATAAAAACTAAATTTAATAAAAAGTTAACATTAAATGATTATTAAACAATTAAAATAGAAATAAGGAAAATTACATTGTTTAATTAGTTTTATAATTCAAGTTTTTTTCACTCATGACACTCTTAATTTTAATTTTTTTTTGGTCAAATGTCAAAAGTAATGGTAAAAATTACTTATTGGAAAAAGTGTCTGACTTAAATTGAACATTTCTACTGAAAATATATGTAATCGAGATTAATTTCATTAATTAACATTTTCTAAGTAGTTTTTTTTTTAAATCACTTTATTAAATTTACTTTTGAGTACTATCTTCCGTGAACTAGAAAAGTGTCTGACTATATAAAAACTGTTACTACTGACACGTCTCATTATTTTCGTTATATTCAAAAGGTGTATCACTTTTTTTTCTCACACAATTGATTAAATTTTCTTTCTTTTAAACATTTTTTTTATTCTTTTGTATTTTTATTAACTATCTTTTTCTTTCATTTCCACTTCTTTGTAATTCAAATCTTTGTTTTTTTTTTGTTGTCTTTTGAAAATACTTAAAAGTAAAGATTCTAAAGTTCTCAAGTGAAAAAAAGAAATTTCAATTTTACAAAAAAAAAAACAGTTTTTAAACAAGTTATTTAGCGATAAAAATTTTAGAAATTAAAAAAAAAACAAATTTTCAAAAAAGAAATTTAAGATAACATAAGATTATTTAATTTGAAATTATTATAAGTTAATTAATGTCACTCTAATAAAATTTATCAGATAAAATGGTGTGTCAGTCTGCGAAGCAAATTGGCAGGAGAGAATCTAGATAATAGTCTGACGCGTGAGAGTGAGGAGAAAAAAAACTGCCAATTGAAGAACAGTTGACAAGAAAAAAAAAAATGATAAATTACGAAACGAATTAGACGATTGATTCTGGAAAACTATAATGAACTTCGCAAAAATTGTCGGCAAGTTATTGGAAAAATTATTTTAATACCAGACAAACGGAATCAAGTCGCGACAGGAAGAAGAATATTAATGAACTGGCAAATCGTAAATTTTTTTTTTTTTTCGTCTCATTTTATCTCGCAGTCCGACGGAAGATGTCACAGTGGCTCTTTTTAATTCTATCATTTTTTTTTTCTCAATTCTATTTTCAAATAATTATAATTATTTTTATCACATTTTCTTTTTTTTCAATAAATTACAATTTTGATTCACGAAATTTTATACTAAGAATTCATTATAAGGAAAGTGAGGAATATAAAGAAAAGGAAAATTGTAAATAATATTTTTAAAGAAGTTGAAGATTATAGCTAACAAATTGTTAATAATTGTAATTGTTACAAGAATTCTTAAAAAAAAAAAATTATTATTATTGTCAGTCCCATTGATAAGTTAAATTAAAAATTGGCTCTTTTAATTGCTAAATTTTTTGTATAAATTTCACACTTGTAAAGTTTCGTAACTAAAAAATTTTACAATTCAGTTTTATTTGAAAAAATTTTAATTTAAAATGTTTTATAATTTAAAAATTTATATAACGAATAATTTTTGATAAATAATAAACTCGAAATAAGTTTTTCGTATTACGTTTTGTTAGTATATTAGGTAGTATATTAGTTAGTATATTAGTTAGTATATTAGTTAGGAAATTAGTATATTAGCTAGTATATTAGTACATTAATTATATTAGTATATTTAGTATATTAGTTATATTAGTATATTAGTTTTATTAGTATTTTAGTTTTTTAATATATTAGTTTTATTAGTATTTTAGTTTTTTAGTATTTTAGTTTTTTAGTATATTAGTTTTTTAGTATATTAATTTTTTAGTATATTAGTTTTATTAGTATTTTAGTTTTTTAGTATATTAGTTTTATTAGTATATTATATTTTTAGTATATTAGGTTTATTAGTATAGTAGTTAATATATTTTATTATTGAAATTATAAACATGTTATACGAATTGGCTTAAAATTAATGGGTTTACAATAAATATTATATACGCAAATTTACTTATAAATTAATAGATCGAAATAATCAAAATTGGAGTAACAAATGTATTTTTTAATTTACACATAAATTTACAAAATTATACAAAAACGGCATAATTTTTTAATAACAAAATTACAACTAAAATAATTTAAAACAAAGTTTTTTTCTCTAAACTTGTTATAAAACAATATATTTTATATATATATATATATATATATATATACAAAAGTACAAATTAAACGCAACTTATAAATTAAAATAATAACAAATAAATTACATAATGATTATTATAAATTAGATAAATTATAAATCTAAATAAAATAATATAATTTTCGTAAACTAATTAAATTAAATAATTCTAAATTATTATAAACTAAATAATATCTAAATTATTATAAATTAAATAAAATATCTAAATTAATTATAAATTAAATAAATATTATAAACTAAATTATAAAACTAAATACACGATATAATTGTCCATACAAAAAAAGGGCAGAAGAAAATTTTTTTCCAGCACAAAAACAATTATTCCCAAAAAAAAAAAAAATTATCCTTCTTTTTGTTTGGTAATCGAAAATTACCTTTTTTGCTCACTGTGCCTTTTATCCGTGTGTATATATATCAGACAGAAAAAAAACACGTGGGGAACACTTATAAAACAAAATCATAAGTGATGGACAGTCATAAGTATTTAAAAAAAAAAAAAAAAAAAATACAAAAATCCACTGATTCAGTAAATTGAGAAAAAAAAATTTTCAATCTAAAAGCACTGTGAAAATATCCATTTTTGTCAAAATCTCACTCTTAATTATATTCACTCGCGTTTTTTTTTTTTTTTACATATAACTTCCACAATGAAAAAAAATATTTTGCAAAAAAAAATTTTTAAAAAATCCAACACTGTCTTTTGTTAAAAAACAAAAAAAGAACACAAAAACAATTGTATTGTTCTTTTGGTTTATCTCGCGAAGTGTCTTTTTCTTTCGACGGTCGGTCAGCGTATAATCGCGCCTTTGCCTCGCTTAGGTCCTTGAAGGTGCACACGTAATTGTATGTGTATTCGTGTATCTTGAATGTCGTGTGTCATGTGTATGTATGTCTGTATGTATGTATGTGTGTGCGGGGGGAGGCTGTGTGTAGATGGCGTGAGTGTGTGTAGCGGTTATTTTTTTTTTTTTTTGGGGGGTGTTATATTACAAGGTGTGGTACGCGTCTTTAAGTGACTTTCGGCCTAGCTGGTCAGCCCAGCAGCTCCGTATGATGAGGCCGCCGCTTTGCTACTGACAGACCTAAAGACCACCCTAACCCTGCAGTCAGGGACGCCCCCACCCCCGTGCCACCCCCGGACCAGGGCCAAGCAACCCTTAGAGCCGCGGGATGCCACCTCCACGTCGGCGGCGCAAACGCACTCTGCCTCCGAGGGTAGTCTTATCCCCTCCAGCCTCACGGAGGAGTCATCCCCCACCCTCAAAGCCACCCACCCACCCCTTCTCGACGACCTGCCCGCCAATTGCCCCCTCCATCAAACAAACCCCCCCTTTAAGTCTCTCCATCGTCTTAAGATAAAAACACCCACCCCCCCATTTTTATGATAACTCAGCCACCCCCTTTTACATCCCTTTTACCCCCCTTTAGGGGGGGGACAAAAAGGGTGGTTAAATTATCAAGGGGGGGGAGTCCTTGTACTTTCAATTCTTCAACCTTCAATTTTTTGTTACTTTTTTTTTTCCTCACCCCCTTTTTTTTAGAGAGAGAGAGAGAGACTATTTTTTCCTCACCCCTTTTTTAGAGAGAGAGTTTTTTTTCTCGATACAGTTTCCCCCACTCTCTCTTTCTCTCTCTCTCTCTCTCTCTCTCTCTAGCGAACATCACCCCTGACCATGCACTTTTTTTCTCCCCCTGGTGCGAATAACCCCAAACCTTGTGTTTATTTTGGCATTTTTCTCTCTTCGATTTCTGACTGATTCGAATACACTCTCTCTCCCTACCACCACCACCACCTCATGTACCCATTCATTGCCATACTCCGTTGACCTCCAATATAACCGATCAAGACGTTCTCTCTGTGACAGTTGAGTACATCACGTATTGATAACAAGATTTATTTTACAAATCAAATTTTTCACAACTTATTTTTTTTTTTTGGGGGGTGGTAATAATAATTTAACACGCAAAAAAGATTTCTTTAATTCAAAGAAATTTTTTTTTAATGAAAGAAATTTTTTTAAATAAAATAAATCTTTTTTTGCGTCAAAAAAAAAAAAAAATACAATTTCTTTTGACAAATTTTGTCTTTGACATAAAAGAAAATTTATTTGTTTTAAATAAATTTTGATTGAAAAAAAAAATTAACAAAACAAGTCAAAGAAATTGGTTTCTTTATATTAAAGAAAATCTTTTCTCTCGAGTGAGGATATTGAAAAATTTTTTTATTAAGGAATTTTTTTTTCAGATACAGTTAAGTGATTTTTTTTTCGAAGGCGCAGGTTAAAAATTTTTTGAGTAAAGTATAGAAAAAGTTTGATACGAAGGAAAATGAAATGAGGATAAAAATTAATTAACGTAAACAAAACTGGACGATAATAAAGTGATAAGATAAATTTTGAAAGTGACTACCTACGTCTTGTTTCATGGATAAAATGAAAATAAATAGCAAATTTTTTGAGGAAAATATTTTTAAGCAAAAAAAAAGTATTTTCAAGTCGTGGAAAATGTGGTTAAAAAAAAGTGATTTATCAGAAAATTACAAAAAAAAATATCAGAATGTTATAAGAATATCAGAAACTTACAAGAAAGTTACAAATAATATTAGAAAGTTACAAGAAACTTACAAAAATATCAGAAACTCAGAAAAATTTTCAGAAAGTTACAATGAAAGTTACAAAAAATATCAGAAAATTACAAGAAACCAATAAAAATTTCAGAAACTCAGAAAATTTTTTAGAAAGTTACAAAGAAAGTTACAAAAAATATCAGAAACTTACAAGAGAATTACAAAAATATCAGAAAATTACAAGAATATCAGAAACTTACAAGAAAGTTACAAAAAATATCAGAAAATTACAAGAAAACTATAAAAATATCAGAAACTCAGAAAAATTTGCAGAAATTTACAAGAAACTTACAAAAATAGCAGAAAATTACAAGAATATCAGAAACTTACAAGAAACTTACAAAAATATCAGAAAGTTACAAGAATACCAGAAACTCAGAAAAATTTTCAAAAAGTTACAAAAATATCAGAAAATTACAATAATATCAGAAACTTAGAAAAATATAAAAAACTAAAAACAAAATATCAGAAAGTCACAGAAATATCAGAAATTTAAAAGAATATCAGAAACTTAGAAACATTTTGAGAAATTTACAAAAATATCAGAAAGTTAGAAAAAAATTATCAAAAAAAATTACAAAAATATCAGAAATTTAGAAAATATCAAAAAAATTACAATATATCAGAAGATTACAAAATATAAGAAAATTACAAGAATATCAGAAACTTGAAAAAATTTTTGCGGAAAGTTACAAAAATATATCAGAAAGTAACAAAAAAAAAATTTTTAGAGAAATAACAAAATTACTATTCGAAACAAGACAAGAATATTTACACAATGACAAAAACAGAAAACAGTAAAATTATCAAAATAAACCAGAGGCAACAAAAAAATTATCGACAACTAAAAATATATAACAAATTCAATATTTAAAATAAAAAATTAATTTCAATTTTCCATGAGTGAAAATAATTTTGATATTTTTATAATAAATTTCACAAAATAAAATATTTTTCAAAATTCTAAAATTTTATTACTTTAATTTAAAATTGAAATATATATTTGTGTTTACTTTCAATTTTTCCAAAATTGAAAAAAAAATTTTAATTTAAAATCTAAATTTTAAAATTATAAATGCAAAATTTAAAATTAATAGTATTAAATTTAAAAAAATTTAAAATTTCTCAATTTTTATTATTTGTTTATGAAACTTTGAATAATTGACATTGTTTTTTTGGAAGTTCTTTTAAAAAATGATAAATATTAATTAAACAATAATTAATATATGTTATCTACTTTCTAATTTCAAGCGGAAGAAAATAATCGAGTCATGCAAATAGCTTAATCAACATAAAAATAAAAAAAAAGGATGTGGATAATTATTAGACATCGGAAATGTATTGTAATTTTGATTATAACTTCTGTTTATTTATTTCTATATATTCATTGAATTCTCAATTCCGGAAATTTCGATCCGTTCAAATACTTGGCGAATCGTTTCTCAAATGGAAGATAAAAGAAAAAAAAAATTAAAAAATTAAAAATATTAAAAAAACCATTTTAAAAATACTAATTATAAAAAAATTATAAAACAAGTACTAAACATACAAATTGACAAAAAAAAAATGAAAATAAATAAATTAAAAAAAATTATTTACATTACAAAATTCATAGATGAAAAAAAGTGAAAAAATATAATTAAAATGTTTTACGGAAAAAAATCTTCCCCTCGAACAACAATAAGTTTCACTAGAACAGCGATATATTTCACTAAAACATTGAAAGTTTTCGCTATTCTAGAGAAAAATATCGCTGTTCCAGATGAAAATTTTTTTCCATGTTTAAAATAATTTAAAATACTTTAAAATAATTTAAAATAATTTTAAAATACTTTAAAATAATTTAAAATAATTCAAATATGGTAAAAAAAATTTTCAAATAAAGCAAAAATTTATTGAAATTTAAAAAAAAAATCGTAACCTTGAATTAAGTATTTAATTTTGAAAAACAAAAAAAAAAAAAAAAAATACCGATTCAAAAGTTTCATGACCAATTGAGACCAAAAGTGAAATGAGTTTCCGGGGGGGGGGAGGGGGGAAATGCGAAATAAAACTAGGTCGATCACGGTATGGTAATAGAGAGAAGGGGGGGGGGTAAAGTATCAAAACTAATTTTCGCTCATTTATTTTCAGTTGGCGCTTTTCGAAGCACATTCATTTCCACCCTCCCCCCCACCAATGAAAAACCATCACACCCCCCCCACTATGAATCGACACTCATTTATACTTTTGCGACCAACCTATGTATATCCCCCGCCAAAACGATTGTTTATGACACGATTCGTTTGATTATTAGCTGTTTATACGTGACCATCGATCGAACACTGTCGACTGTGCGGCATTGCAGGAACGACCAAAAACCGTTTAAAAAAAAGAAAACCAGTTCTCGACATTGTTCCATAAAGTATATATAATTCCTCCCCCCCCCCTCCACTCCCATCTGTGCGTGTGACCGGTTCGACCAGATTTAACCCTTTCCAAAAAAAAAAAAAAAAAAAAAAGATGCCACCAAATATAAAAACCAGACTCTTAGGTTTGGGAATTAATAGTCGTTCGTTGTTCCTCGAAAAAAGACGTGATTCGCGAAATTATTTTCGAAAAAAAAAAACAATGTGTAAACAAAAAATAATAAAATCGGAAAATTTGGTAGGAAATTTTTTTGAAAATTTTAAATAAAAAAAAAATTATTTTGAAAAAATCAAATTTAAATATATAAAATTGTGAAAAAATAAATTTTTCAAAATTAAATAAAATTTTGTATTCGTTAAAATTAATGGAAAATTAATTATCTGTGTTTAAAAATTTGTATTAACTTCACTTGGCAAATTAAATTAAACGAGTAGAAATTAAATTATTTAATATCTTTCACCAATAAGTGAGAAAATCTCCTTTTATTTAAAATTCAATGATGAAAATTAAATTATTTCCACAATTATTATGAATTATTAATTTATAAAAACCATTTTTTTTTTGAATTTATTCTGAATTAATAGAAAAGTAAATTTATTGCTTCAAATATATATAAGGCCTATTAATTTTCACTTTTCGTTACTTTATTCTCTACTTCGTAGAATTAAAATTATTTAAATCAATTATTAAAAAAAAAATGTTAATTTTAAATATTTTATAAAAAATTTTTTTTAACACTTGTATTTGTTGAAGGAAATGGTATTCAAAATTTGGTTTTATTAGAGCCGTGTTTTTTTTTTTTTTTTTTGGTCCAAACGATTATTCAATGAAATGCACCGGACGTATATCTTGAGTCCCGGATTATTGTTCTCCGGAAGTGTTGAGGTGCCCTGTCACTCTTCAATTTGATACTTTAGTGTCAGTAATAATGTCGTTTCTTTGTGATTAAATTTGATAACTTTTTTTTTTTATCTTATAAAAAACTGATATTCAGTTATTGATCGTGTTTCTTCCGTCGGACACAGAACTTTATGTCTGACTAACGTCAGTCTTGTACTACTTTGAAATTTTTAATTTTTCAATCGTTTATTTTAGTTAGTGTATAATAATTAGATAAACATTGTTTACATTTTGTTTTTATTTTTCAATGAATCTCCAATGATTTGGAACAATTTAATGAAATTTAGTAATTTTTTTTTTTTATTCAAGAATCGATGTTTATTTAAAAAAAAATCTTTGCCTCTTTTTTCCAATAGTGAAAAAGAATTCCGTACAATTAATTATTTCTGATAAAATTTTCTTTTATTCTTAAACTGATTCGTTATTGAAGCGGTCAATTTATTATCAATTTTTCTTTGTAATTTAATATTTTTAAAATAATTTATTTAAATTTCTTTCATTTATCCTTTTTTTTAAAAAAATTTCAGTTTCTTTATAATTTAAGACGTTAAATAAATGATTTATATTTTAATTATTATAATCACTCTCACAGTATTTATATATTTCAATACTGAGAATTGAATTTTTTAAATTATTTATTTGTAAATGTGAAAACAGTTTTTTTCCCTACTTTTTAGTGAATATTTAAAATTCCATTTAAACCGTTATTTCAAAAAAAATTAATTTAAAATTTAAAAACAAAATTTTACAAAACTTTTTTTTCAAAAAAGAAAAGAAATTAATGAAAATTCATTTTTTTAAAATTTAATCATTAGTAAGAAATTAATACACGACAAGTGAAATTTGATATCTCGGATTGAAACGCGATGCATCGAATAGCATTAATTTCTAATCGCGGTTAAGTGTCTTTCGTTAGTGGAATTAACGATATACAAGTTTCCTGAATGTAACAATCACTAAATTCATCGACAATAGTAGTTACACTTTTTTTATGTAATTTATTATCAAAAATCAATTATTCACAATATTTAAAGAATTCAATTTTATTCGTATAATTAAACATTAAATTTCAATAAAATTATACGCGTCGTGAATAATGAATAAAAAATTTCTATAAACCGTCAATTAAATTTCTAAATTAAATATTTAAAATAAAAATTTTTTTTTTTTTAAGTTTATTAGTTATTAAATTTTATTTATTAAAATTATTATCTATTTATTTTATTAACTAAAATTATTATTTATAAATTAATGTTTTTGTTAAATATTTTGTTAAAATATTTAAATCACTTTTTAAACACTTTTGCGCCGTAATTGAACTGATTTTTTTTTTTTTTTGCACACAAGTCACTTAATTCCCTATTATCACCTTTGCTCCTTTTCTAAATGAAGCACTTGTTGGAGATCTTCCCCTTTCACAGTATATCCAAATCACAGAAAAATTTATTTTTGAATTGAGAATAAAAAAAATAGTAATTTTTTTAAAATTTTCACATTGGAAATTAATTTGCAATAACAAAATTATTTCAATAAAAAAAAGTTTCTTTTATCTTTGATAATTTTTGACAAATTCGGAAAGATAAATTCTTTCTAAATTCACTCATCAGATATTTAAATTGATAAATTATTTGGTTTTTGCAAAAAGGAATTTTTTTTAATTGAAAAATAAAAAAAAGGGGTTAAATGATCTAAATTTTTCTCACAGCAAAACAATATAAGTTTCTAACAATTGTAAAATATTGAAAATGTCTAAAAATTATCCCAGTAAAAAAAAAAAGGAAAAAAAAATGGATGCGAGCTTTTGGCCTTTTCCTAGACTTTTTTTTTTGCCGCACTCACCTCTCTCCCTCTTAAATTTTTTCTCTCTCTCTCTCTCACTCTCTCTCTCTCTCTCTTTCGTGAAAAATCGACGTAGGTTGAAAGAACGTTCACTAATTGTTTTTTTTTTTTTTTTTTTTTCGTAAACCGAAATTTCGTTTTGAGTTTCACTTGATATTTTTTTTTTTTTTCAAAAACAAAAAAAGTCCTTATATACGCGAAAGTGTCGCGCGAACTTGCGGGCTTGCGGACGCAACTGGCGGAGGCGGCCGGTCGCGTAGGCGGAGAAGATCGCGGATGCTGTAAGCCAGACCACGCGCCAGCCGCCAGCGAGTGGGCTCCTTTTTGCCCGTACAGTGGCGCCTCTGCCGTTAACCGTCGCAAGCTCGCAAAGACGAACGCACAACCAAGCGAGATGAAAGCTTCACAACGAAACGGTACGAACGTATATGATGCGTACGTGTGGAGAAAGGAAAGCAAGAGCCGAGGAGCTTGCGACGAAAATAGTGAATGGTGGGGGGTGTATAGAGCGATCGAGAAAGAGAATATATTCTCCACTGGACACTAGAGAAGGAAGAGGTCGAACTGAGCTTGCGACGAAGGATCCAAAAGAGAAAGAGAGAGAGAGAGAGAGTCTCCTTTCATATACACACGTTCAAGTTTCTCTAAATACATGTATGTGTGTTTCTAAACAAGGACGTCCTCAAGGCTCTTTGGGTGGTGGGCCGTGTAAAACGTGTCCGTGAGCTTCCGAGGAGAAGCTCAGGAGAAGGAGCCGAATTAGAGTGGGGGATCTCAGACAATGAATTTAAAAATCTATTTTTTTTTTTTTTTTTTTTTCTTGCATTACTTTCTCTTTCCCTCGATTTTGTTTTTACTTTCTTTTTTATTTCTCGATTAATCGTTGAAAAATTTACAGAAAAAAAAAAAAAAAAAATTTGTGAACTCAAAAAGAATAACGTATACCAAACTTGCAAAACAAAAATATACCTCGTAAGTGGCGTCAATTTGGCTCATTTTAAAGTGCAAAGAAAATTGTGCCTCGTAGGTGGCGCCACATTTACAACTGCAAATCACGCTTATTTCTCTTATTCCTTTTTTTTTTTTTTTATTAGGAAAATGAAACTAGATTTTTATTTTGGTGTTTTTTTTTCCTAATAATAGACAAAAGAAGGAATAAATAAAATATCTATAAAAATAAAAATTCAAAAATTGAAAATAAATAAAATAAGAAAGTAAAATAATTTTCCTTAAAAACGTGGTCAAAAAAAAAAAAAAAACAAAAACAAAAAATTAAGACTTTAAAAATTCGTCTTTTTCTCATGGAGAAGCAAATAAATAAGAGGGAGAGATTTTGCTGCGGTCATGCGCGAAAAACATAAAGAGAGACGCCAATCCTTCGCAGTGGAGTAAGAAAAGGATGAAAAGGAGGGGATGTGCGCATTGGTGTTGTCCGAGTGCGATGGACGATACTGAATTGGTGGTTGTAAGGGGTCACAGGGTTGTATTGGTGTCCTAAAGAAAAATCACCCCAACACTAATATGCAAACGGGAGGAGGAGGAGATCTATGTATATGTGTACTAAGGGTTTCACCAGGATAATGGTGTGTGTGCCAAAAGGGTTACTGGACGGTGGCGAGCTCTTGCTTAGGCGGTTCACTTTGGTACTAAACTAAGAGAAACTCACCTCCTCTCACCCTCGCCCACCCTACGAACCCCTTCTCTCCTTATCCCAATTGCAAACCCCATCTTCCTATTTACCAACCTCTTTTTCAGTAGCCTTTAAAATCTTATTATTCGTCTTCATTTTTTCCCCATAGAGAGGGGGAAAAAAGAGACTTTTTTCCCTATACATAGGGGAAAACAATTTTTTTTATTTTTCCCTATAAATATAGTGGGAACTAGATTTTATTATTTCTTCTAAACAAGATTTTTTTTATTTACCTTAAACAAAGATTTTTTATTTTCCCTATACATAGGGGAAAAATATTTTTTTTCCCCTAAACGTAGGGGAAAACATTTGTTTTATTTTCCACTAAATATAGGGGAAAACGATTATTTACTTTTCCCTAAACGTAGGGAAAAACATTTGTTTTATTTTCCCCTATACATAGGGGAGAAATATTTATTTATTTTTTCCTAAACGTAGGGGAAAATATTTGTTTTATTTCCCCCTAAATGTAGGGGAAAACGATTATTAATTTTCCCCTAAACGTAGGGAAAAACATTTGTTTTATTTTCCCCTATACATAGGGGGGAAATATTTATTTATTTCCCCTTAAACGTAGGGAAAAACATTTGTTTTATTTTCCACTAAATATAGGGGGAAACGATTATTTACTTTTCCCTAAACGTAGGGAAAAACATTTGTTTTATTTTCCCCTATACATAGGGGAAAAATATTTATTTTTCCCTAAACGTAGGGGAAAACGATTATTTATTTTCCCCTATACATAGGGGAGAAATATTTATTTATTTCCCCTTAAACGTAGGGAAAAACATTTGCTTTATTTTCCCCTAAACGTAGGGGAAAACGATTATTTATTTTTCTCTAAACGTAGGGAAAAACATTTGTTTTATTTTCCCCTATACATAGGGGAGAAATATTTATTTTTCCCTAAACGTAGGGGAAAACGATTATTTATTTTCCCCTATACATAGGGGAGAAATATTTATTTATTTTCTCCTAAACGTAGGGGAAACCATTTGTTTTTTAAACATTTGTTTTATTTTCCCCTATACCAAGGGCAAAATTTTGTTTTTTTCTGCTTCATTTTACTTTAATTAATTATTTTAATTTAAATACTCTTTCAATTAGTGTAGTTAATTAATAATTAATTACTTATCAATTTTGTATAATTAATTTTAAATTGAACAAAAAAAACTATAATAAAGTAAGAAAAGAGCTTTAGAGGAGAAATAAAATTTCTTTTTTTTTTGGGGTGGGGGAGGGTGGAATTGAAAAATGAGATTTTCGAAAAGTTGTTGTCGAGGGGTTGCAACCCCTCGAATTGGCCTTGAAACATTCGATGACGTCAGATTGGTCAATAGAGCCGTATGACTTGCGAATTCTCAACACCCCCTCCCCCATCCCAACCCACTCGATATGTGTAGTGCTCCTCGCCTTTTTGCCCTTACAACTCCCCTACCATTATTTCTGAAACCCCGAAGGCCGCTTATCACCCCAACCTACCCTTCGCATCATGGTTATATAGGAGAAGCGCGCGCGAAAGCTCTCGATCAGCCGTTGGTATTTTTATTCTCCCCCGTACTTTTTAAGGTCACTTGTTGCTTTTTAACCTCGCAACCCGCAGAAAAAAAAAAATAAAAAAAAAATTTTGCCTCACGATTCCAAATGTTTCTCGCGTTGCAATTGGCATTCTTTGAATTTTCTATTTTGAAAATTTGCATTTTGGCCAGCCGCCTTTCTCTCTTGTTTGGTATTTTCCACGTCTGTTGGATTAACCAAAGTTATTAAACCACAGTCGAGACTCATTTGAAAACAATAATTTACTGGAATCGCGAAAAAATTTTGCTTTCGCTAAAGCTAAATGAAAAAATTTTACGTCAAATATTTGTCACCGATGCTTTTATACGGAAATACGCATTTTTTCTCTGCAGTGAAAATAGAAAATTTAAATATATATTTTTAAATTCTAGAAAAAAAAAATTAAATTATTCCTTCAGTTACTAATATTAAATAAATATTTTATTTATTATTTTAAAAAAACAAATAATTTTTTTTTTTATTTGCATTTAATAAATTATTATATTTGAACCAAACGACATAGAACGTGGCGCCATCTACTAGGCACAAATTATCTTTGATTCAAAAAAAAAAAAATTTCTTCGTTTTAAACAAATTTTTTATTTAATTCAAATAAATGTTTCTTTGACTCTATCCCACTTGGAAAGATTCCATGGAATGTGCCCCCTGGAGGTTCTATCAGAATTCCGCCGGAATTTCCAACGTAATTCCGTCGGAATTCCATCGGAGTTCCAAAGAATTTCCGATGGGATTCCGACGGAATTAGGACTCTAAAAATTTTGGAAAAAAAATTAATCGGAATCCCATCGGAAATTCTTTGGAACTCCGGTGGAATTCCGACGGAATTACGTTGGAAGTTCCAAAGAATTTCCGATGGGATTCCGATTAATTTTTTTTCCAAAATTTTTAGAGTCCTAATTCGGTCGGAATTCTTTTAAAATTCCGTCGGAATCCCATCGGAAATTCTTTGGAACTCCGATGGAATTCCGACGGAATTACGTTGGAAGTTATGGCGGAATTCTGATATAACCTCCAGGGGGCACTTTCCGTGGAATCTTTCCAAGTGGGATAGAGTCAAAGAAACATTTATTTGAATTAAATAAAAAATTTGTTTAAAACGAAGAAATTTTTTTTTTTTTTTTTTGAATCAAAAATAATTTGTTTCTTTGATTTAATGTGCAAATTTCTTTCATTCAAAGAAAATTTCTTTAAATCAAAGCAATTTTACTTTGAAACTAAGAAACTTTTTTTATATCATTAAAATTTTATTTTCAATGAAAGAAAACTTTTTTTCTTGGAAATTAGTTTTGAGAAAAAAAAAATGACTTCGAACAGGTATAAATTTTTGAAAGTATTTTTTCTTTTTCTTGACACACACACATCCCTCCCCCTCAATTATGTTGCGCGTGATACTTCGATCAGTGGTTAGTATTTTTATTCGCAGATTTTAAGGTCACTTGTTGCTTGTTTAGTTATGTCAGCATAGACATACATATACACGGCAAGATATTGTGTATATATATATATACATGTAAGCCAATGCTTATGTGAGGAATACGTATACACTTTTATTTGCCCATATCCAACACTGAAATACACACAGTGACACGACCATCGGACCGATAGGTGGACGCCCTGTCGATTCTCCCCCCCCTCTCCCTCTCCTCCCTTCCAACTCTCTTTTTTTGCCACCGCTCTACTACCACGTGAACCCAAGCGAACCACTATTTCCCCCCAGCCCTCCCCCCTCTTTTTTTTACCCTTTTTTTCCAGCGCGTCCAGGTTTTGGCGTTGCGGTTTTTTTTGCGCAGCTTTCGCTTCTCGACGTCGTCGTCGTTTTTTTTTTTTTTTCGTTGAATTTCTCTCGCATTTGTTTGCCCCCGAGAGTGAGGTTTCTTTTTACCGCCACGTGCTTTCACTCTCTTCTTTCTTGTCTCGCACCACCACTATGTGTGTGAAAAAAAATTTGTTTAATATTTTTCTATATACTTATTTCTCTCTCTCTCTCTCTCTCTCTCTTTCTGATTAGTTGTATATAATTTCGGATTTTTGGGAAATTTCTGAAAGAAATGAAAATATGAAAAAAAAGATTTAGTTTGAAACAGCAAAAGATTTAACTGAAAGAAATAAAACTTTTGCTACTATAGCGTAATATTTCGATGTTTCAGATAAATTTTTTTTTCTCAGTATCCTGTAATTTTCTTTTAATAGTCAATAATAGAGACTTGTTCTTTTCTTTTTTTGAAACTTGATTTATTTAGCAGAAGAAAAATAGAGATGGATAAAATTTATTAATTAGAATTAAATATTCTGTGATGCTTATTGACACGAATTCATTTCATTAAGTATATAACCTACTTACAAACTTAGTTTCTTTAAATATGTCCAATAAACATATTTCACGGGGGCAAAAATAGAATCTCATTTCTCTAAACGTTAAAGAATTAGTAAAAAAAAAAAATTTTTACCTTCTTTATAAAATTGTAACTCATTTTTTGCCTTTGGACTAGTAAATTTTAAGTAAGCAAGTGATAATAGTAAGTAATAAGTAAGTAAGATTTGATTTTTTATGTTTAAGTAGTTAAAGTATATTTTAGTCAAACACAATTTAAGAAATGAGTTAAAATTTTAGGTCTCTGGAAATTAGTAGTAAAAGTAAATTATAGTCAGACACAAAGAAATATTTGGATTTTTATGTGTAAGTAGTCAAAGTAAATTTTAGTCAGACACAAAGTAAGTAAGTAAGTAACTAAACATATAAGTAAGTAAGTTAGAGTAACTAAAATTTCAATTTTTAGGTGTAAGTAGTTAAAATACATTTTAGTCAGACACAATTTATAAAATAAGTTAAAATCTTAGGTATCTTGGAATTACTAGTAAGGAGTTAGCCGTAAGTAGGCAGACCCAAAGTAAATAAGTAAGTAAATAAGTAGGTAAATAAGTAAATAAGTAAGTAAGTAAATAAGTAAGTAAATAATTAAGTAAATAAGTAAGTAAATAAGTAAGTAAGTAAGTAAATATTTAAGTAAATAAGTAGGTAAATAAGTAAGTAAATAAGTAAGTAAATAAGTAAGTAAGTAAGTATGTAAATAAGTAAGTAAATAAGTAAATAAGTAAGTAAGTAAATGAGTAAGTAAATAAGTAAGTAAATAAGTAAGTAAATAAGTAAGTAATTAAGTAAATCATTAAGCAAGTAAGTAAATAAGTAAACAAGTAAGATTCAATATCTATATAAGTAGTTAAACTAAATTTTAGTCATCCATAAAAAAATGAATTAACATTGTAATTTCGTTAATCATTATCAAAAAAAAAAAAAAAAATCTCTATGAGAAGCAACAATCAAACCCAAAGAGTATTATTTTCTGAAAATTTGGAAATAAATTTGTTTTTGTGTCGCAATATATAAATGATCTCGATGATGATGATTATGTAAAATTTTGTAGGCTTAGATACCATTAGGTACAGATCACATCAGATCGTTGGAATTAGGTTACACGCTTATCGGGTGCCCCGCTCTCCCCCTCACCCCTTGTGTTCCTTGACTACATACATTCTCGCTGATGGGATAGGAAGGCAGAAAGGACTGCTCTGGGGAGTCGATGCCATCGGATGGGTCGATCTATGGATGCTGGACGCTCGCAAATCAACCACCCCACTGCAACTATATATATATATATATATATGTATATGTATAGACACATCTGTGTAAACATCAACGTGTAAGAATTTCAATGTATGCGTTTCCTATACCGCTTTAGCCAGACTCAATCGCTCTCAACATACTTCCACTTTGCAATACTAGTCTGCCTGCAATGATAACACTTGCAAGATGTAAAAATTTTATTCTAAAATCTACTGCTACAACAAATAAAAATTCAAATCATTTTTTGTGTCTGGCTTTAATTTACTTTTACTACTTACTACTTACTTACTACTTACTACTTACTACTTACTACTTTCTACTTACTACTTACTACTTACTACTTACTACGTACTACGTACTACTTACTACTTACTACTTACTACGTACTACGTACTACTTACTTACTTCCTACTACTTACTTACTACGTACTACTTACTTACTACCTACTACTTACTTACTTACTACTTACTACTTACTACTTACTACTTACTACTTACTACTTACTACTTACTACTTACTACTTACTACTTACTACTTACTACTTACTACGTACTACGTACTACTTACTACGTACTACGTACTACTTACTTACTTACTTCCTACTACTTACTTACTACGTACTACTTACTTACTACCTACTACTTACTTACTTACTACTTACTACTTACTACTTACTACTTACTACTTACTACTTACTACTTACTACTTACTACTTACTACTTACTACTTACTACTTACTACTAATTCCAAGATACCTAAAGTTTTAACTTCTTAAATTATGTATGACTAAAATGTACTTTAACTATTTACACATAAAAACTGAAATCTTACTTACTTATTTACTTACTTTGTGTCTGACTATAATTTACTTTTACTACTTACTTTGTACTATTAATTCAAAGATACAAAAATTTTTAACTCATTTCCAAAATTGCGTCTAACTAAAATTTACTTCGACTAATAATTCTAAAATTACTAAAACTCCATACTCATTTTTTACATCATATCTAGTGTAAATAATTTTATAAATTTTACAAAAAGAAAGTAATTATTTTTTTTGAAATAGTACATTAAACTTGTCTTGTGAAAAAAAAAGTTATGAATTTTCAATATTGCTTAAATCAGTTCTATTTTCTTTGGTTTATATATTCATGTGAAGATATAGACGAGATATATAATATGAATTCAGAAATGAAAATGGTAGATTTAAATAACAGCTCGAGAAAATGAGCCATCAGAAACAATATAACAGTTAAATGCTTTCATTCAACCTTTTTGAAAAGAGAGAGAGAGAGAAAAGCAAAAACGATTTGACTGAAATCCGATTTCGAAGGACAAGCATTTTGCGAGGAAGGCAAAACTAGAATCAAGAGATGGAGAAATAGGAAGTAAAAAAGGATGCAGTTAATTTCAAATAGTCACGTATAGAAGCAAGAAAGCAAATATCATTTCTATGTATATCTAACATATTTTAGTTTACTGTATATATAGTGAATGTCAGAATTAAATACAATTTGACGAAACAAACAAAATTTCTACGAATATATTATATTTGCTATAGTTCATAATTTCTATATTGTTGAATTTAGAATTAGTAATAGAAATTGTCATCAGCAGCGTTTCTCGATTCTCAGTTTTCTGAAAAACTCTTCTTTTTTTATCTCATTTTATTTACAAAAATAAATTTTCTATTTTCATTTCAAACAAATTTTTCAATTAAAAAAAAAAACAACAAAATCCTTAGCAACCGTTGCCATGGAAAAAAAAGCTTAGCAACCGTTGCCAAGGGAAAAAAATCCGTATCAACCGTTGCTAAGGAAAAAGAATCCCTAGCAACCATTGCTACGTAAAACAAAATCCTTAGCAACCGTTGATAAGGGAAAAAAATCCTTAGCAACCTGATAAGGAAACCTTAACAACTGTTGCTAAGGAAAAAAATTCTTAGTAACCGTTGCTACGGAAAACAACATCCTTAGCAATCGATCGCTAAGGAGAAAAATCTTTAGCAAAAAAAAAAACCTTGAAATCAAATAAATTTTCTTTAAATTAAAGAAAACATTTGACTGACCTGCACTGTATCAAAAAAAAAAAAAATACTTCTTTATGATTCAAAGAAACATATATTTCTGAATGTATACTTGGAAAATTGATGTACCATCTTAAGTTAGCTTATATATATAATCGAAGCATTGAACTTTGAAGATCTCAGTTTTGGGGTTCATCGTTATTGTCTGATTGTCCTAAACGATAAAGTTTATTGCGGAAATTCTAATTAGAATAACCCTTCCTCATGGAATCTATGGACATCTCTTTAACAAAATCACAAAATAACATTTTCATTTATTATCGCTATTAATGATCAAAAAAAAAGTAATATTATAACAATATGTAATATATAATATATATATAATACACAATATAAATAATCTAAAAATAAAAATTGAGTTCTTTTTTTTCCGTGTATATTGCTTTAGGAGATATAAATTATTTAAAGTAATTAATTGAAAATACACATGAAAATCGATTGTATGTGCAAACTTAACATAAAGCTCTTTACTTCATGGACGCGTTCACAGAGAGAAATGTGTGTTGTATATATATATATATGAATAGTCAAGTATACGCGCGGGGTCCATGCCACGGAACCATTCGGAGAATGTGCTCGGTCGGAACGAGGCGGACAGGATTCGGACGCTATTACCGCAGTCATTGTCCAGCGGAAATCATTAAACTAAAATCTAACTACGAGAGCTAATATAGCAAGCCTGCTGCCTGTATTCGGAAAGCTTTCATGCCAACCGCAATTGCTTCGATTTATGATTCCACGATTGTGAACACAGCCGTAAAAGGACAATTGTCTAACATGAACTTTAGAGAAGAATTTTTTTTTTCACATTTTCTTCAAAATATTTACTGTTTTTATTTGCAGAAATACTAGTATTTATACAGTATATTAGGTATTAGTATTATTAGTATTAATATTTGTATCTGTATTAGTATTTGTATCAGTATTAGTATCACTATTAGTATTAGTAGTGTTAGTATCAGTATCAGCATCTTTATTAGTATCAGAATTGATATCTGTATTAATAGTATTAGCATTAGTATTTCTATTAGTATTATTAGTATTATTAGTATTATTAGTATAAGTATCAGTATCAGTATTAGTGGTATCAGTATTAGTATCAGTATCAGTATTAGTAGTATCAGTATTAGTACCACTATTAGTATTAATATCAGTATTGATAGTATTAGTATCACTATTAGTAGTATTAGTATCAGTATTAGTATTAGTATCAGTATTAGTATTAGTATTAGTATTAGTATCAGTATTAGTATCAGTATTAGTAGTGTCAATATTAGTACTACTACTAGTATTAATGTCCGTATTGATAGTATTAGTATCACTATTAGTAGTATTAGTATTAGTATCAGTATCAGTACTAGTAGTATCAGTTATTAGTACCACTATTAGTATTAATATCAGTATTGATAGTATTAGTATCACTATTAGTAGTATTAGTATTAGTATCAGTATTAGTAGTGTCAATATTAGTACTACTACTAGTATTAATGTCCGTATTGATAGTATTAGTATCACTATTAGTAGTATTAGTATTAGTATCAGTATCAGTACTAGTAGTATCAGTTATTAGTACCACTATTAGTATTAATATCAGTATTGATAGTATTAGTATCACTATTAGTAGTATTAGTATTAGTATCAGTATTGGTATCAGTATTAGTACCACTATTAGTAGTATTAGTATTAGTAGCACTATTAGTATTAGTATTATTAGTACAACTATTAGTGTTAGTAGTATCAGTACTAGTATTTGTATTAATATCACTATTAGTATTAGTAGTATTTGTATTAACAATAGTATTAGTATTAGTACTTATACTAATAAAAATACTACTAATACTAGTTAGAATTAATATTCCCAAACTGATAGTTACATTACTGCAATATTAACTTGATAATTATTGTATCAATTAACATAAATAAAAATCAAAATTAGTTTCACATTAGAATTTTATTAGATGTTTAAAACTATAATTTTCATACAATTATGATTCAGTTGTTGTCTCCGGTGGTTTGGGAACTAACCAAGCAGGAAGACAACGTTTTATAATCCTTCCGCATCTAAGATGCCGGCAGCATCTGAGATCACCACCTTTATCGCACTAAAAAAAAAAAAAAATCATAAATTTTGTTTATTCATTTTTTAATCCCAAAAAGAAATTCTTCAATTTTTTTTTTTTTTTTTTTTTTTTAATGGCTTTTATAATTTTAACATATACTTTTCATTAATTTTTATATTTTATACTAAATGAAAGTTTTTAATTAAAGATATTAATTTTTTATATCTTATCTTTAAAATAAAATTAAATGTTTATTAATTAAAATAGGGTACTTACTCTTCTCAAAGGACGAATACATTTTCCGGATTCCTCATCTAATTCAATATCAGAATAAACATCAAATAGAATATCTTTTGATATTAATGATTTTGGATAACTAAGAAATGCATTAACTTCTTGATTTAAAATTTCCTCCACATCATTTGATTCTGCCACGACAACATTGGCGATCAAAATTGTCAAGCAAAGTGCAAATAAATATTTAGCCATTTTTTTACCTAATCAAAAAAAAAATTGTATAATTGAAAAAAAAATTTTTTTAATTACAAAAAGAAAATTAATATAAAAATAATAAGAACAATAATAATAATAATAGTAGTAGTAATAATAATAAGAATAATAATAACAGTAGTAGTAGTAATAATAATAATAATAATTATTATTATTATTATTATTATAAATAGTTAATAAATTTTTAAATTAAAGAAATACATTTAAAAAAAAGTAGAAGGTAATATTAAATAATTTAAACAAAAGAAGAGATAATAGAAAATTATTCGTTTACCTTTATGAATCAATAGATTCGATAAACTGAACTCTATTTCGAAAAGATAAGGTATTTATACTGATTTTTAAAGATAAAAAGATAAATGATATGCGGGCTTTAAAACAAATACTTATATATATATATATATATGTATGTGTTCATATAATTGCCCTTTGGTGTTAGCAAGCTTTAGTATTTGAAGAATCTAATTAAATTTACAAAGAACTATGAGATCAGCTAAATCTTATATTTCAATCTTTCCAATAACTTATCTATTGATTTTGATCAAAAAAAAATTACATATTTATAATTCTTTCACAACGAGCAAAGGTTAAGAACTTTTTTTTTATTATTTCGATATATCTTATAGATCTTTGTTACACTTTAATATTTTTTTTTTTTTGTTTTTAGTTTCATATATTATAATTTTTACAATTAGTTAAATATTAATTTCATAATTAATTCAATATTTACATTTATTGTAATTATTTTAATTAATAAGACATTATTTTTTAATTATAAATTAAATTAAATTGTAAATTAAAAAATTAACTAATTTTCTCGTTTGAAAAATTATAAAAAAATTATTAGAAAAAAAAGATTCTTTTTAGAAAATTTAGTAAAAAAAAAAAAAAATTGTTTGAAAATTAATTATATGGTGTTTTTAAAGGTCCCTACGTTAAAGTGTCCCTTTAAAAAGTCTCTGCCAACGTCTTCGTTACGGTGTTAACGCTAACGTACTTTAAAATACGGTTTATCATTACCCCCTACAGGTGTTATTCTATGCCCCGTGCGGAGCGTCTTTCACGCTCTATGAACTTTCTTAACGATCAGAGGCACATGCGACGTATACAATTTACGCACTGACCGTTTCTTTCTTTCTTTTTTTTTTGCTTTATCTCAGAAAGATAGTCTAACTTCCTTTACAAGGAAAATACGTTACATTTTTTTCGTAAATAAATTTTTAATTATAACATTTTTTTTTGTTTTAATTTTTTTTTTTATCATTGTATATATTTTATAGGGGATTATATATACTCAAAGTTGGACACCGTTTTGGAATTTGTTTATAATCTTTTTTTTAAAAAATAAATTTAGTCAATTGAGTGCAATAAACTTATCATTTCCGATTTCTTGTTTTCTTTATTCATTTTTTATGTTTAATCACATCGCTCACAAAACTTTTTTCGTTTCTACAAATGCATCGACGTCATAGCAGACGCTACTTTTGATCCTCCAAAAATGTAATGGAACAAAAAAGTTAGGTTTCACTAAGAGAAGCTTCGCCACGTTCGTGTATAGATGGCGCTAGTTCTTATTTTAAGAAAAGCGAAGTGTCCAACCCCTGAGTATGTTCCCCTCTATTTATATTATTTATTTTGTAATTTTTTAAATCTTCGTTAATTAATTTCTGTTATAATTTTTTTTAAACAATTTGGGGGGGGGGGGTTTCTCTAAAAATTAAATGATAAAAAAAATTTTCTCCACTTGGAAATTAAAAAAAAAAGAATATAATATAAATTCGTATTTGAAAACAGTAACATGTGTTCAAAATTTTGTTAATATTTAGAGCCATATTTTTGAAGATGATCCACTGGACTTTGAGTATATATCTAGCATTTATGACGAATCATCCGGAACTAACGGTTATCTATGGTAGAATTTTATAAACGGCAGTCTATTAACGAACTGAAAAAAAAACGAGGGCCTGTATCCTTCGAAAATTGGATTGTATGATCCACGTGCCAAAACACCCACAAACCATCTGGCGAAGGTACAATACTTTCCTCTTGGAAAATCTATTCTTCTCGTAAGGTTTTTTTTTTCCCCAATAGTAACGGAAATTTTCAACAAGTTTTTACTGTTATTTTTTCAAGTGGTTGTTTTATTTTATTTTTCTTAGTGGGAGAGACTAAAAATCCGCTACTATAGCTAAAAGAAACTAACTGATCATAACTATTATTATGATTATTATTTTTATTATTATTGTTATTGTTATTAGTTGACTAATAATTAAATTAACTGATTAGCTAAATAACAAAGTAATTAACAAACTGATTGACTGATTTGGATCATCAATTGAGTCTTAGGTTAAACTTGAGAGGAATGAAATTCTTGTGAGAATGGTAGGAGAACAAGATCTCAATCAAGATACTCGACTAGCCACGAAATAGCAGTATCTTAGTACCATGTTATCGAAAGGGGGCAATCTTCATCCTCAATAACCTTTTGATTCTCGGACATTCCTGGTTTAACGAATTTCTCCTATCTAGACAACTCACATGGAAACTTTATTACACCCTCAGAACTTCAATTAAATTTCACAACAATCATCACGTTTCTTCATTTCAAATTATCATTAAAATTTCTTACAATCGTGAAGATTTTGATAAATATACATTGATAACGACAAAAATAAATCCCCCCCCCCCAAAAAAAACAGAAGTTAAAATCAGTTTAAAAAAAAATTTAATTAATTGTAACTTACTAAGATGAATTAAGTTAATAAATAAAATATAATAAAAAAAAAAAGAGCGCCTGATTTATTGTGACGGTGTTCCTGTTGTCGGTGGTAATTTTATCTCCATCAACCGTTTTTCCAGGAAATCGAAACCAAATGGGAGGTATTAATATCTCATTGTCTGCTCGCGTGTCGCCGACACTTTTCCCGCTTGCGTCGGGACTTTTCATCGATTTATATCCCTCTTCTTTTTTTTTTCATTTTTTTTTCTCCTCCTTTTTTTTTTTTGCCCACGGATTAAAGTGAGTACCCACAGTGACCACATCGCGCTTAAACATACTCCACGTACCAAATGCGGTATTGCGCTTCTACCACTTAGAAAAAAAAAAAAAAAATGAAAAAAAAAAAAACTATATGCCCCGAAATATTGCAGGTTATTCATATAACACACAAATTAAAATGAAAATTTTTCGATATTTTTTTTTCGATTCCCCTTGAATAACATCCTGTTGACTGAATTTAGTTTTAATTGATCCAATATAATACGCTAACAAATTCGCAGCTATCGAACAAACACAATATATTTTTAGATTTTTACCCAACGTTTATATATATGTATATGAGAAAAAATTATATATTTTAATAACCCACACTTAATTTATGTTTAAATAATAATTAATTTTATTTTTAGTGTTGACACTAAAAAATATTTTTGATATTTAAAAAAAAACAAAGGAAGATCATTTCTATTTTATTCAATGGGACTCTTATATTGAATTTTTTTTGAATTCTTAATTAAATTATTTTATTCTTCAATTAAAATCGAGAGGATATTATTTTTACTTCAAGATATATATCAAGAATGACGTTTTCTTTCAAGGTGTCACTTTTGTTAATTAAATTATTAATAGAGTATTTAATTACGATATATATATATAAGAATTGGCTAATTTTTTTTTTTCATGAAATTTGAAACATTTCATCCTTTTTTTTTTTTAAATAAATTTTTCCTTTATTAATAGAATTAAAATTTTATTAAATTAAAATTATAAAAATTTATATTTAAAATAAAATTTTGTCAAATTAAATTTTAATCAAATTTAATAATATTTAGTTAATTAATAAATTAATTTCATAAAATGAACGGGAAATATTCTTAAATATTTTTTAAGAAAAAAATTTAAGAATTAAATTTTGTTTTATCCTTATAAAAAAAAAATTATGTATTAATAATATCAAAGCCACAATTTTCTGTTGTCCTTAATTAAAATTTTAATTATTTTTGAATAAATCATAATGTTAGAAATTAGATATAAGCGCCGCCTTTATTTGTAGTTCTATTAGAGCGCCAGTAGGCGGCACTATTTTGATTATACACATGCGACGCTGTGATCTTACTTTTACTACTTCTGTGATCTTCTCCAAGTCACTAAATCGGCACCTCGTGTTCTCACTTATAATATAATTCGTTCATTAATATAAAATATAAATATAAATTAATATGATAATATCGTAATCTGAAGTATCAACACTACCTGAACCTCATTAGTTTCATTTAAATTAAAACGAATGGTTAACCTCAAAATGAGATAACCTCAAAAATATTTTTAAATTTACAAAATAAAATGACTGAAATGTAAATACAATATTTAATTGCTTCATTTTGATGTTAGAAAATAATTATTGACAAATTATATAACTTGATAAGGGTAGCGGTAGTTGCCGAAACGTCGTTATAAAAAAAAAAAAAACGTAAAATAAATCATATTAAAAGGAAATATTTGGCCTAATAACTTACAAAATTTAAAAAAAAGTATATATATATATGATAATTTTTGATGGTGTGAAGAGTTAATGGGGTCGGTATACCAGTAGGTCATGTGGGAGAGTTACCAATGGGGTGAACCCCCACCCCCCTTTTTCCCCCCTCTCGTGTATTCCACCCTCTGATAATAGCATTATGACGCCTGATTGTGGAAATAAACACACGATCGTATGGAACGACATACGCATAAACGGACTACGCGTTCGCATGTGGCGTGAACTGCCTCGCGGTTCATTAAGCCGGTTAAACGCATCCCGGCAATAATTAATGACTAGTCAATTGATCATTTCTTTTCAATTCGCGATCATAATTTTATGCGAATCTCTCAAATTTTATATATATATATATATTAATATATAAATTAACAACACAATATTTTGATAAATGCCAATAATTAAATAATATTTTTTGATAACATTAATAAATAAACGAACAATATTCATTATTATGAAATTATTTTTATTAATATTTAAATAAAGTTTTATTACTCTTTATATTAATGAGCGGTTTATTAATAAATAGGTGTCAAAATAAATATTACTTTTTTTTTTAATTATTCCCTTAAAAATTTGTTTCATTATTGTCGGTAATGTAGATTTCACATTTAGCCGAAGACATAACCTCAATTTTATTCTTTTCTAGATTGATATTTTTCTTATTATTATATAATTTATTAATAAGAGATTAATTACCGTTTTATATTGTTTGAAAAAAAAAAATTATTTCTCTAAAGAAAATTTTTACTATAACTTATAATTAATTTTTCCTAATTCCTCAAATCGAATCTTGACAAAGTTGATCTCGGTTTTCACAATCCGCCAGTACCATAACCTCAAATAAGGTTAACTTTTACACCTTTCCTCAGAGGAAAATCATGAATAAAATTTTTTTCCAAATTTTAATTCAGCTTCAATATTAAGCTTTTTGACAAAAAAAAAAAAAAAAAAATCAACCTTATGTTCTTTTAATTTAGTTATTCGAAGATGGGAACTATTCAAGAGCAACAGGCTGGAATGCGTCCAGTTGGTCCACCTCAGAATCTTCGCTATTTGATCGGTTTCGATAGTTACCAATACGTGCGTAATACAAACCAGTATAGAGAAGGGGAAGGGGTATCGAATGTGTGTTTATATGACGATATATATATATAGAGTAACAGGGTCAGTGTGCCAAACACGCTAAAGGGGGTGTCCACCCTTTCTCTCGATATCGCTCTGATAATACTATTACATATACGTCACTTCTCTATATCGTGTCAATTGTCTCATCAAAGAAAGTCATTCGAACACGTTTGAATATTGCCGGATGAAATTTAAAAAAAAAAATAAATAAATACTTATTAGGAGCCATATTTAAATTACGTAACGCTTTTTTTTGGGGAAATATGAATCCCCTCCTTTCCATGTAACATATTTTTTTTTGCTGTGTGTAACAAATAGCTTGACACCCCCCACCCCCCAATGAAGCGTTACGTAATTTAATTACGGTCCCTTACAAGTATTCCCGTGTAGAAAATTTATCAGGGCCCAGATTGGTGCCGAATCATGCTGCCCTACTAGGGAATGAAACATCGCGCCTGATGTGGCCCTGATTAGGAAATCCACATTTTCTGCTCGCCCTGATTTGGTCCTGATTAGGTGTGGCGTTTCATTCCCTACTAGGGCCCTGATAGGGCAATTTCTACACGGATTACCGTTTATTACAGTGATATTACAAGGTATTACGCATAATTACACAAATACTACTCAGTTCCGTGTAGAAATTTCCCTACTAGGGCCCTAGTGAGAAATGAAACGCCACATCTGATCAGGATCAAAACAGGGCGAGTAGAAAATGTGGATTTCCCAATCAGGCGCGGCGTTTCATTTCCTAATAGGTCAGCCTGATCTGGTCCCTGGCAAATTTTCTTCACCAGGGTATTACTGAAACACAGTGCTTGATATTAGTATATGTGATGCGCATTGAAGAAAGGGACCTTAGAAGCAAAAATTTTAAGTTTTAAAATTTTAAAATGAAAATACACAAACTCTTAATAGAAATTATTATTGATATTTATGTCTTTATTATATACTTTTAAAATATTTAATAAAAATTGATTTTAATTTTACATAAATAAAAAGAAACTTTTAAAGGTAAAACTATATCGTAAACATAACCTATATAATTCGTTTGCTTTTAAGATCCCTTTTTTTAGAGTGCGTCACAATATTTAAATAAACAAAATCATATATAACTAAAGAAGAGAACATAACCGATATTCTATGGACGTTCTACGGTGATATTATTTTGTCAGAGGAAATTAAGATATTCCTAAGATGATGGAAATCCTAATTTTTGCGGACAAAATGATATTCCTATACTCAGAAAAAAATTCGTTTGAAGCAATCAAATTTTGCGGTTAAATCAACAAAATAAATGCATTTATATATACAGTTAACAAAACATTTTGTTGCATAAATCAAACGTTTATTTATAGCTTAATCAAATTTTTTCTTTGTTCCAAAAATTTATTAAAATAAATCAAACATCAGTTATTTAGATTAAATAAATATTTATTTGAATTAAATAAATTTTGTTTGAACTAATCAAAAAATTGGTTAAATATAAAAAAAATGGTACATTTGGTTCAAACATATCTTTTTTTCTAAGTGTAGAACGTCAGTATTAGGACATTCTGAATATCCAAATGCCGTTAGGGATTTGATATACAATTAAAAATATTTATTTGATAAGTAATCGATTATTATTTGAATAAAATAAATTTCTTTTTTCACTTTTACTCTATGCACTTGTTTCTTGGAACAATTAAAAAATTTGTCATATTTTGTCATAGGAGCTTGTTTTTTTTTTTTTTTCTCTCTCTTATCAAGAATCATTTTGTGCGTGACCAAAAGGGTGCGGCTTGAATGCTCCGAAAATCGTCCTTAGCGTGCGTTAAGACGAGGTCATCAAGCCGTGACGCAAGGGTAACTGCTTCATTTTGCTAAGTAAGGTCGTTGTAATCAAACCGATTACTTTCAAATTCCCCCTGGGCGTGGTAATTAATGAAAATTTGAATAAACAAGAATTTGCAAAAAAAAACATATTTTCGTGAAAAAATCATTCAACTAATGAACCCTGATTATGAAAATGTCTTCAAAAAATGGAAGGGGGTGTTCAAAGGGGTTATATTCGATGTGGTGGCAAGGAGGAAGGGGGAGTGAAGGGAGTTAGTGGATTGAAGAGGGAGAGAGGTGGGTGGTCATGGAAGACAATTTACGGGATTAGCCCCGTAATAAGAGACCAGTGTTTTTGGCTCAGCTTGGCATGGGACGGTGTTGTCCGGCCGCCGGATCACCGGTATGGGATGGAATGAGGATAAAATGGGGAGTGGGTGTCCAGTGACGGTGGGTCGTCATGGTAACCGACTGCAACCACCTCGCCACCCTGTGCATCCCCATGGTTGCAGTTTGAGTTTGCGAACGAAGCTGCATCCTTGCAGGGCAAAAACCCCCCTTTCACCCTTAAGAGGGGAGAAACCAGAAAGTCACCCCTTTCGAATCCATATAGTCATATATATATATATATAATGATCACATTTCACTTGGTCGCAAAATCGGAAATATTACACTTTTCTTTTTAAATCTTTCTTTAATATCACAAAATTAACTAACAATTATATTTAATTGGATATGGCTTTAAATTATTGTATTTACGAATGATGAATTTTATTTTATAATATATATATATATATATATATATATATATATATATATATATATATATACGAAAATAATAAATTGGTGTAATACATATATATATATATATATAGGAAACTGAAACACACAATGGTTTAACGCGCATTATTATCAGTATTACAATCTGTAATAGCCCTTTAACACGTATCTCGGAATACATTACATCGATTGATGATTAAGGAGTAAACTATTAAAATCATGATTTTGTCGAGAATTAAACAAAATTTAATTGCACATTCACGCTTATACAAAATATGTATATTTACCCTCAAAATCAAAATATATACAAATTATTATGAGAGTTTGTTCAATTGTCGGTTTTCCTAATTAGATTCATTGATAATATATATTGTTTGTCATTAATATTATACTTATAAAGAGAAAATAATTAATTTCTCCAATATACACTTTTTTTTCACAAATCAGTTAAAAATTATTCTAATTCTGAATTGGTATTTACTAATTTGAATTAGTGATTCGATTTTTTTTTTTTTTTTTTTTTTTGCTTCTGAATTAGTAAAATTTAACTAATTCATAGTAAAAAAAAAGAAATTAGTAAAAAAAAATAGTAGAATTAGTGGAAAAAATGAAACGCCTGACAGATCTCTTTACGGCGTGTCTGACCGTTTAATGATCGCATAGTAGAAGGGGCACCAAATGGGGGCATCGCAGTAGAAAAAGCGTCACCGATAAAATCAGCAAAAATAGTCACGATTTTCTTTCCTAAGCTTAAAATTCATTTAGTTCCATTGATAATCATCTGTCACGTGACTTTTTTTTTTCTTTCGTGTGAAAAAAATTTATTTTCTTCATCCATTAGATAGGGGAAAAAAATAAATAGATATTTTATAATCAAAAAGAGAAAAATAATTATTTAAAAACAGAAAGAATGCTTTATTAATAACAAAAAATTTTTTAAGACTCGATATTTTGATTTCAATTAATAAATTTTTTTTATTATATTGTTGTTTATTACAATATACGATAACGACAATTTTATATATTAGAATTCTTTTCTATATACAACAACGAATATTGTGTTATTTTACTTATTCATCGATTCATCAATTTTCTGATCTGCTTCTGAGATTATAGTCACGTATAGGCGCTTCCAACATTATAAACGTAGACGTGCTAGCGTGCTTGAAAATTATAATACACCTTACTTTGTCGACTGTCTGTCGAGTGAATATTTTATTAAACTCATAAAACGTAAAGCCACACATTTTGTTTACGAAGGTGGACACATTTTTTTTTCGACTCTCTTTATCTTTTACACTTATCAATACCATACAAAAAAAAAGAATACTGCGCATCTTTAAGCAAAACAATAATTCTAGATTTCAAACATTATTTTATTTATTTTTCTCAATTTTCCTTTATAAATTAATTTTTTTTATTTATTTTTCGTTTTATTTTAATTATATAATTATTATCCTAAACAAAAATTTGGATTCATTTTATTTTGCAGTTGAAAATGACATGGAAGGTGGCGCCACTTGACACATTTTTTTGCAGTTAAATATGAGCTAATGGTAAAGGGTTGCCATGGTAACAGTTGTTATGGAAACGGTTGCTAAGGAAAATTGTTGCTATAGTAACAGTTGCTATGGTAATGGTTGTCATGGAAACGGTTGCTATAGTAACTGTTGTCATGGAAACGGTTGCTATGAAAATGGTTGCTATAAAAATGGTTGCTATAGTAACTGTTGTCATAGAAACGGTTGCTATGGAAGTGGTTGTCAAGGAAACGGTTGTCATGGAAACGGTTGCTATAGTAATGGTTGCTATGGAAACGGTTGCTATAGTAACTGTTGTCATGGAAACGGTTGCTATGGAAATGGTTGTCATGGAAATGGTTGCTATGGAAACGGTTGCTATAGTAACTGTTGTCATGGAAACGGTTGCTATATGGTAACTGTTACCATGATAACCGTACGAGTGTACGATGGACGGACGGACGGACGGACGGACGCCAAAGCGAAACTATTTAATCATTATTAAAAACGTGTTTCAAGAAGAAAACAAAAGAAATGCATTATCTTAAATATTAATTATTGTCAAGAAGATTATATAACATAATTGATTTTAATTGTATGCATTAATAGTAAAATAGACAGTGAAAAGGGAAATTTTATTTTAACAGTTTCCAATGAAAGAATTTTATATTATTTTCATCAAAGTTGATCTTCAGAAGTACCCTATTACTCAAAGCTTGGAGTAAATCTTAGGGGCAACACGCGTTAAACTTAACAGTCGGTTAAGTTCAACAGTGGGGTGGATGAGCAATACACAGAGAGAGAGAGGTTTTGGTCTCCCAAATTGCAGTCAGAAGCATATAGAGACTGATACTGTAAGCCACCCTTGTTCAAGTGGGAACGAGGTCGTCTAACTATATATATATATATATATCCCCGTAGTCCTGTCTTATCTCGATTTGCATAAATTCATAGTTTGTGGCTTAGAGGTCTTCGGGCCTAAAGTTATATAGAAGCGTTCAGACAACTTTCTTGACCAATGGAATTTACTTTTCAAAATTCATTTGAATTCAAAAAATGTTGTCAATAATAATCATAAAAAGAATTATTTACATATTTTTAAATACCAAAAAATATCAACAACAACAACAACAATATAAGAGAAAGGAATTTTTTTTTTTCGACATCGACAGCCAAAAAAAAAAAAATGACCTCATAAAGTGAAGCTTTTCAGAGTAATGCTGTGTCTATCGTGCTCGTCACTCGAGATTCTTGTTTTGCCTTGTATCCCTCTTGTTTTTCCCCAAGAGAAGTGAACTAGTCAACAATTTTTTTTTTTTTTTTTTTTTTTTTTCAAGCAGATATCCTGGCATCCTGACGTGGCACTACACGGAGTTTGACTGCTCCGTGTCGCAAAGCTCAGCACATTTGCTGTTTGCCCTGAAGCTTTTCACCGATAATATTTTCATTTTGTGCCGACTGTTTACGATCTCTTTGGGCACCATATATTGCTCCTTTGTCGCGCGCGCGTCTCCAACCTCCCACATCTTTACCTTCACATCCCATTGCCAGGAGACACACTCTTTCGCGCTGCCACACTCTCTTTCTATATATATATATATATATATGTATTGAACGAGCTTAAAAGCTCTGAAGAACCCTGAGGCACGCCCGTGCCCTGAGAACTTGAAAGGAACTTGGCGAAAAAGAGATACTTCACTATACAACAAGAGCTTTCCTCGGCTTACCGCTTGTCTCCAACACTACATCTCTCTACAGCATCCAACTCGAGTGCATCTTTATAATCTCTCGCGTTGATTGTTTCAAAATTCGAAAATATCCTTTCAATTACTACTGTTAATTATTATTGTTAATTTTTTTTTTTTATTTAAATTAGGATAAATCTGCGAGAGGAGCACGTAAACTTGACGTAATGTTACATTTTAATATTGAGGTAACATACTATCGTAACATTGAGGAAATATTACACTGTAATATTCAGGTAATATTACATACTGCACTGAGATACTTTTTTGGGTTTCGTGGCAACCGTTTCCATGACAACCATTATCATAGCAACTGTTTCCATAGCAACCGTTTCCATGACAACCGCGTTAGCATAGCAACTATTTCCATGGCAACCGTTTCCATGACAACCGCGTTAGCATAGCAACTATTTCCATGGCAACCATTTCCATGGCAACTGCTTCCATAGCAACCATTACTATAGTTACTGGAAACATATAGTAACCGGTAATACAGTAACCATATAGTAACCGGTACCATAGTAACCGAAACCATATAGTAACCGGAACCATATAGTAATCGGTACTACAGTTGTTGGTACTACAGTTACTGGTACCATAGAGTAACCATTACCATAGTAACCGGAACGATATAGTAACCGGTACCATAGTAACCGGAACCATATAGTAACCTGTACCATAGTAACCGAAACCATAGTAACCAGGACCATATAGTAACAGGTACCACAGTTACCGGAAACATATACTGCCGCCCCAACAAGAATAACCGTATCTGCATTTAGGATGAGTCACCTACTTACCACTGCCACTGCCACCAATAAGTGACTTAACCAAAATGTAGTTACTGCTACTCTTGTTGGGACGGCAGTATAGTAACCGGTACTACAGTTACCGGAACCATATTGTAACCGGTACCATAGTAACCGTAACCATATAGTAACCCGTACCATAGTAACCGGAACCATATAGTAACCGGTACCATAGTAACCGGAACCATATAGTAACCGGTACTACAGTTACCGAAACCATATAGTAACAGGAACCATGACAACCGTTAACATAGCAACCATTTCCACAGCAACCATTTCCATAGCAACCGTTTCCATAGCAACCATTACTATAGTAACTGTTACGATAGCAACCACTCGCATAGCAACCCTTTACCATAGGAATTGTTACCATAGCAACCATTTTGTTGTGCGTTTAGTTTGAAGTTCGATTTCAACTTCGTTGACAATATTACCTCAATAAAATAATAATAATAATAAATAATATAAATGCCGCGTAATAAAAAATTGCTCAAAGAACGATTTCTTAATTGTCAATTCACTCCAGTAGGATTAGAATTGGTCGATATTAGTATGTATATATATATATATTTGATCGGAAAATAAACGCAAGAGTTATCGTGTGTCCGGCGTTATCATGAACTAGTTAAAAGGCGAGCCGATCGATAACAAGATTTCATGCTCGTGGACTAAAAGAGCCAATCCCGCGAGGTTCGTCGCGCGATGCACGATTCAGATATAAATATACAAGATGCATATATATATATATATATATATATATATATATATATATATATATATATATATATATATATATATATATATAAACATAACAGGTGTGTGAGTGGTTTAAATTGCGTTCACTTATCTATCAATAAACACGCTTAAACTTTATATATATATACCATATGTCGTGTTTTGTACACCGAAAATTAAACTTTTTTTCTCCTAATATGATCGGTTTGCTTTTAAGATAAATAAAACTAATAATTCGCAATTGAACTTTTAGAAAAACAATTTTTAAAATAATAATTAATTTTCTTCTTTTTCTCTTTTTTTTATTCCTTTTCTTTCGTTTTTCAATAATTCTTATGACTTTTTATTTCTCCAAGTGGACGGTAAAATGATTAGAGATCATTAGAAGTCTTGTGGACAAAAAAAAAAAGCGCAAAGTCTTTTGAGACAAAGTCCAAAAGCTCATTCATTACACGATTTCTCTTCTAGTTTTTCGCTCTCATTAGCAACGGCTTAAAGTTAAGCGTCTCGACTCTCTTTCTCTGTTCTCTAGATTTTATAACTTTCTTTTTTATATATATATATAATTAAATATATATCTTGTCAAAGACCCTCTTTGATAGTTATACTGGAAAACAAGTCAAAGTTTAGTTTTCCATTTTTGTTTTTCTCTCTAAATTGCCGCATTCTCGAGAACTTTTTTAATTCCTTAAAAAAAAAATTACTAAACTTTTTGTTTTCTATTTTATTTATAAAAAAAAAGAAATTTATATTTTCAATTACCATTAAAATAATTAATTGATATTAATAATTTTTGAATAAAATTAGATTTTTAATTAATTTTTTTTTAAATTAAAATTTATACTAATTTTTGTCTAATTAAAAATTTTTATTTATAAACAAAAAAAAATGTTAATACAAAATATATTTATTTTTTTTTTTTCATTTACTATTTATAATCTCAGTAAAGTTCTTAATTAAAAATTAATTTAAAAATAGTTTAAAAAAGATGGTGTCCTGTTTTTTTTAATTTGGCCTTCCCTTCTAACAAATCATCCCTTGTTATAACAACTTGGCACCTTCCGGCAAAACGATTACATGTCATTTTCACATTGCTGCAGCATTCATCAGAAGATATGCACTGAAAAAATAATTTACCTTTTTAATATATTTGGATTTAATATATTATAAATATAAATATATATATATATATATATATATATAAATACTTACACCCAGAGAAATGATTTATTTGAACCAAATAAAATATATTTGAGTTAAATAAATGTATATTTGTCTCTTATTTATTTGGCGTAAATAAAAGTTTTATTTGTCAGAAATAAATTTTTCTTTGGCTCAAATAAAAATTAAATTTATAATAAATTTTTTATTTCAATGAAATAAAATATATTTGCAACAAATAAATGAGTTAGTAGGCTCGGAGACAAATATACCATTTCTCTGAGTGTATTAATACAAATATAATAATAATAATAATAATAATAATAATAATAATAATAGTAAAATAATAATACTAATAATAATGTAAATAAATAAATATAGTAAATTAAGTAACAAGATTAGTTATCATTTCAAATATTTCAATTATTTATATTATTATCATTGACTTATATAATTTAATAAAAATATAAGATTAACGTATTTCCATATATATATATATATATATATATATATATATATGAAACAAAGGTCGTGATCTTAAAATATCAATCGCATTTATGAATATAACCTTTTGACATGCAACACGTGTCATTTGATGCCATTCAGTCAATGAATCGTTATTTGTAATTTATTAAGTTGTTGACAGTGTGGTTTCAAGTATTTGCCGCGATGTTAATTTATTTCCGAGATTAATTATATGTTGAAAAGCCTCATCATTATCCGCGGTAGTATATAATTCGAAATTACCATTTTACGGTGAACCGTTTTTCCACCGATGAAATTAAAATTAAACAATTTAATTAAACACAAAAAAAAAGAAAAAAAAAAACGAAACAAAATATCATAATATTGCAAATTATTGGGAAAATGTGCAAACACGTGACATTGTAAACATATTATTCACACTTATTTTTATTTAATGTGGAATTTTTAAATTTAAACATTTAAAGGGCATTTTAAGAGATGTGTCAATATATATATATATATTTTAATTTAATTTAATTTAATTTTTTAATTTATTATTTATAAATGTTAATTTATTAAAAAAAAATTTTAATTCCGAATATTAAAAGTTAAAAAAGAAATAATGTTACGAATTAATGACAAATTAATAAATGATTTTAGATAACTTACGTCATCGCCATGCCGCTTGCAAACAGGTGAATCGACAGGGGAACCTGGTCGTGTTGCAGTACGACTTGAAATAATTGTCACCGTCAAGCAAAAAACAATACTCAAGAGAAGAAGTTTCATTTTGATAGTTTATAATTTCCTAAAAATTTATCTAGAATAAAAATCATGTTTTTATCACTCAATAAATATATGATAAAATACAAATTTTTTTTATCTCAATATTTATGAATAATGAAAAAATTATTAGATATTTATTTATTTATTAACATTTATAAAAAAAAATTGAAAAATTAATTAATAAGTAAATTAATAATTATAAATATTTTCTTTGTTTATCTCCATAAAGGAAAACGATAGTTAGATGCAAATTAAAATAAATTATAAATTAATTTATCATTCATGTGGATTTAACTCTTTTTTTTGAAAATAAACTAATTTCTTTCATTAAATAATAAAAATTAATGTATTTTAATTTATTCTTTCCATCGGGTTTTGTCCAATTAATGATAATTAAATACTAATTAAATTTAATTACTATTTAATTATTTATTATATAATAAATTAATATAATTAATTAATATAATTATTATATAATTATTATATAATTAATTAATATAATTATAATATAAATAATTGTATAATTAAATAATAATGAATGTTAATTAATATTTAATTATTTAGAAAAAAAATCTATAGTACTTGTAGGAAAATCATTTTTTGAATTTAGCTAAAAAATTGTTCAAGTTGAAATTTTCCGGTATCTATAAAATTGATTTTCGATAAATATTTCAATAAAAAAAAAAAAATCACTTTAAAATGATTGAAAAACTTTAAAGTAATGCAAAACCTTTTTTTATACTACATTACAACGCAGTTAATTGAAGGATTGACCTTCGAATGAATCACGTTCTTTATTAAAACTTGCTGTGTCAAGGAAGAAGTGAATATTAGGCCTTAGGTATATTATTTTCTAAAATTTGTTTTTTTTTTTTATTTAATTTTCCCTTTCGTATCTAAAATTTATTAAAATATTTATTTACAATTATAAAATTGTATTTATTAAATATTTACCAATTGCATAGTAACTTATTAAATTTATTCATTCAATTACTTAATATTAATTTAATTAATAATTAATAATTAATGATTAATAATTAATAATTAATATTAATTTTTTGTTCTTAGTTTTTAGTTTCACCACTCTGAATAAAGAAAATTTCTATTTGCAATTGAATTTAACATTCACGAAATAATTATAAATAATAAAAATTTAACTTTAAAACGCGTGAAAATTAATTAAAAAAAAAAAAAAATTATAAAAATGATGAATGAATTATTAATTACTCACTATTCACGTGAATCTTTAACTAAATTTATTCGTCGTCGTTGGTAAATCGTACGAGACTGACTTTTCATTTAATAACATTCTCGTTTATATGTCTACTTGTCTTATAAATGTATACGTAATTTATGCATGACGCAAAGTCAGTCACTCTCAGACAAACACACACACACACACACAGAAAATCACTGCGATTGAACTTGAAGTTTTCTAATATATTGCTCTATTAAAAAAGGACATTTAAAAAAAAAAAATGAATCAGTGAAATTCAACAAAAGAATTGGAATTTTTTTTTCGCAATAAAAAAATATGAGATTTGTGAAAAAAAACTTTATATTGTTCTGGAATTTGGGACAAACACGTTTTCAATATTATTAAACTGTAATTATATCAGGGTAATTGAACTGGTAATCAGTTTATTGATTATTATTGGTTAAATATTAAAAAAACCAATAAAATATAATCTAAATAGAGGTTGATTTTATCAGACTATATATGACAGATTAAAAATGATCGAACTGTTTTAGTCTCGTATCATCGGTGATATATATATATTAATAATAAGCGTTACTATTAACAGTATACTATTTTCATTTTATATCGACAAAACTGTAAGAGAAAAAAAATATCATTAATGTTTTAATTAAGAGCAATATTTAAATTTTATTTATTTATTGTTATACTTTTTTTTTAGAAAAGATGTTAATTAGTCTCTTTTAAAAAAGACAATATTTTATGTAACTTGTACATAAAATTTAATTCATTTTATTAATTAATATTAATTAATTAATATTAATTAATAAATATTATTTTATCAATATTAATTTATTAATTTCAATTATTTTAACTATTACAGAAACCGTTTTTTCTGATTACTTAAATACAATTACAATGAAAAAATTACTGTCAATTTTTATACTAATTGCTATTGTGACTGCATATGTTGTGAGTGTCGACAATAAAAACTGTATTCCTAGAGGTGAAAAAGTAAGTTTTTTATATTTTTACACTATCAAATATATTCTTTTTTAAAAAAAAAAATTAAATGGTATTATAACCAAAAGCTTATTTTTTGAATTTAAAAAATACAAAATCTTCTCAAAATTCTGAGCGAGTTGAGCTTAAAATTTATCATCAAAAATGCAAAAGAAAATTTAAATTTTAAAAAATTGTAAAAAATTTTTTTTCAATTCACAGAACTACAAAAACAGTATATATATATATATATGAAAAATGTTATATTGTTACAGTGTTACCGACCTAACGAATGTTGCGAAGGACTGTTTTGTTTATTTTACGCTAGAAGATGTGTGCTCGGAAGAAATATTCTTGAGAACAGAAGATTCATTCGTACATAGAATTATACTTTTATAAACTCAAGTTTTCATATAAATAAATAAATGAAATTGTAATTTAAAACGGTTGCTAAGGAAAAAAACGGTCATGGTAACGGTTACTGTATGGTACCGGTAACAATTGTACCGGTTACTATATGGTTCCGGTTACTATGGTGCCGGTTACTATATGGTTCCGGTTACTATGGTGCCGGTTACTATATGGTTCCGGTTACTATGGTGCCGGTTACTATATGGTACCGGTAACTATTGTACCGGTTACTATAAGGTTCCGGTTACTATGGTGCCCGTTACTATATGGTTCCAGTTACTATGGTGCCGGTTACTATATGGTACCGGTAACTATTGTACCGGTTACTATATGGTTCCGGTTACTATGGTGCCGGTTACTATATGGTTCCGGTTACTATGGTGCCGGTTACTATATGGTACCGGTTACTATATGGTTCCGGTTACTATGGTGCCCGTTACTATATGGTTCCAGTTACTATGGTGCCGGTTACTATATGGTACCGGTAACTATTGTACCGGTTACTATATGGTTCCGGTTACTATGGTGCCGGTTACTATATGGTTCCGGTTACTATGGTGCCGGTTACTATATGGTACCGGTTACTATATGGTTCCGGTTACTATGGTGCCCGTTACTATATGGTTCCAGTTACTATGGTGCCGGTTACTATATGGTTCCGGTTACTATGGTGCCGGTTACTATATGGTACCGGTAACTATTGTACCGGTTACTATAAGGTTCCGGTTACTATGGTGCCCGTTACTATATGGTTCCAGTTACTATGGTACCGGTTACTATGGTACCGGTTACTATATGGTTTCGGTTGCTATGGTACCGGTTGCTATGGTAACTGTTGCTATTGTAACTGTTGTCATGGTAACGCTTATCTTGGAAACGGTTGCTCTGGTTTTTTTTTATTATTCAAATATAATACAAAATTGTAATCTCCGAATCTGAAATAAATAAATCATTTTTTGAACCATGTTTATTATTTTTAATATATAATAAATTATAATTATCTAATTATCATTTAAATGTAAATGTTTTTTATTTCTCCGATTTGAAATTCCATTTATACAAGAACCATAAATTTTGTATTACTATATAAGATAAAAAAAAATTTCTATATATTTTTTATAATATATATATATATATATATCAAAAAGAAAATTTCCAATGATTTAAACAAAAATTTTACCAAATTTATTGCAAATGGAAAGCAAAATGGAAATTGTAAATATATGATATTAGAATGAAATGAAAATTATATTTTTGTAGAAAATTCTAAATTATATTCACAATAAAATATATCTTATCGCAAATGACATACTCCATTTGTAGAAGAATCATTATTTATTCGAGTCACATATATATATATAGATAATCAGGAAGGCCAAATGAATTATTTTTTAAGATTGTAGTTTTTCTCTCACTTGTTCATAACAATTCCAAGAAATGATTTAATTTAACTTTTATTAACTTTCTCGGTAAATTAATCAGCATCACACGCGGATATGAAATTTTTTTTTCTAATGTTAATTAATTAATTTGTTTTCACGAAATTTTACTACAAGTGGTTTTCTATTTTGTTCTAAAATGTTAATTGTAACTTATATTATTTAATATTATTACCGGGGGGTTTCTTTTTTTTTATTATTAAAAAAAAAAAAAATTTCTACTGAACAATAAAAATATAAAAAATTTATTTTTTCTTGAATTAACAATAATGTTTTAGATGATTTTTTGTATTGCATAAAAACAGAACGAATTGATACAATTTACACAATATGTAGTTAATTTTATTTGATAGTTTTAAAGATTCTATATAATAAAATGATATATATGTAAAAGGTAATTAAATCCTAAAAAAAATCTTAAAATTATTTAAGTACACATATGTCACATCTGGTAAAACTGTTTTAAAGTTAAATTATTTATCATTTATTATAAAAAAAAAATGATTGGTGCTAATTAATTTTATTAATTTTTAGGAAATGGTTCAAGAGGTCTCGTGTCTTGTCCTGGAATAATTAATCCACCTTTATGAATGCACTTTGCTGAATAAGTCATACATTGTAAATGTCTGCAACATTCAGATGATTCTTTGCACTGTAATTAAAAAAAAAAATTCAATTAATTTACAAGTTACAACAATTTCAATATTTTTAATTTTTTAAAAGAAATTCATTATTTAATAAAATTATTTACTATTATTTAAATTTAAATTATAAATATTTATTTAATTATAATTATAATTATTATTTATTTAATTATAATTATAATTATTTATTATTATTTAATTATAATTATAATTATTAAAAGTATTTAAAATATTAAAAAATATACAAAAATAACTATAAATTACCAAAACAGTTATTCTCGCGATTTGAGATTTAAATGAAAAATAAAACTTACATATCCATAGAGAGGACTGCACAACGGTTGTGTATTATCTTGTCCCGTTACGATCATGACGAATAATGTAAAGCAGAGGAATAATAAAATCTTTGCCATTTTTTGTTACAAAATTTTTTAATCGAATCGATTTCTGTAAAAAAAATATATATACAATAATTAATGGTTAATTAATTATTATAAAATAATTATTTTTATACACTAATTAGTAGTTTTCTATTAAGAATATTATAAACGGTTACTAATTCATTTTATTAACGAATTCCACGCAGTTAGTTATTTTTTGACTAATTTAGAGAGTAAAATTAATTTCGTTTGCAATAAAGAAGAAAATATTTAAAAAATTGTAAATATTTATATGAAATTTAAAATTATAATAAAATAATATTTATATTATATTCAATATTATTATTATTATTATTATTATTATTATTATTATTATTATTGTTATTATTTAATAATAACAAACAGAAAATTTTCAAGATTCGATTAAAGTTCAAAGTTGAAAATAAAAATTATTTAACAAACCTGAACTTGAAGTAATCTTTAACTATATAAAGAAACTGAGATTCCATGCGAATTTACCGGCGTATTTATACTAACTGGTGTTAAAAGTCAGGATTTATTTATGCTGGCACCTTCTTCTTTTATGTGCCTCCAGAAAGTAGGGGACGGGTTCATTCAAAGTCAATTTTGCGCGTCATTTTTTTTTTTTTTTTTTTTTTTCACCATTCTTTTATTACGTCTGTATTGTTTATTTCCAATTGACGAGATATATGCGGGATTTCATATATTACGATACATTAGTCAGCATTCAAAATTTAGTTAAATTAATTTAATTTCTATTTATTTAATTTAATTTTTTTTTCCCATTCCATTTTCATAAATTCATTATATTATTGTAAATTAATTTACATTGGTTATTTAAATTTATTAATTGATTAACCAAATTGGAGAAATTTCTCAATAATTTTCTCGAAAGTGATTTTTAATGAGAAAAATTTAATAACTAATTATTCTATATTTGCATACGTATATTTTTTTCCTTTAATTTCCACTTCATCATTTCCTGTTTTTCCTTTTGGATAAAAAATTCGGAAGTAAAAAAAAAAAAAAAAAAAAAAAAAATAAGAAATGAAATAAAATCTGAGTAAATTAGAATTTATTTAGAATACAAATTACATATGGTGGTACCACAATAAGAATAAAATTTTTATAATTTTTTTTTTTTTTCAATTAATTTGTTTTGCAATCAATATTCAAGGTGCTTCATCAACTGGTGGTGGAACTGGCTTAACTTTGGTGCAACGACGAGCCCAAATATTACAATGAAACATTGGACAACAATCATCATCTGACATGCACTGTTGAAGAAAAGAAATTCAATTAAAAATTTATTTATATTAAATATATATATATATAAATATATAACTATATTGAATCTCTTGAAAAAATTATAAACATGATATAATATTAATCATTTTTTGATAATCAATTTGCATTTGAATAACAAAGAAATAAAAATAGCATGATAAATTGTTTTTATCATGATTGCCAAATCAATAAATATATATTTCGATTATTAAGTTTATTCAAGGATTTAGTATAGTGAATTTAAATTACATTCCACATGAATTTATTATGCAATAAAAATAAATATTTTATAATAAATGAATATTATTATAAAAATTATAATAAACTCATTGTATTTTTCATTAGTGGGCCATGGTAACGGTTGTTATGGTAACTGTTGTCATGGTACCGTTGCTATGGTACCGGTTACTATATGGTACTAGTTACTATATGGCTACGGTTACTATATGGTTCCGGTTACTTTGGTACCGGTTACTATATGGTTCCGGTTACTATGGTACTGGTTACTATATGGTACCGGTAACTGTAGTGCTGGTTACTATATGGTTCCGGTTACTATGGTTCCGGTTACTATGGTTCCGGATACTATGGTACCAGTTACTATAGTACCAGTTACTATAGTACCGGTTACTATATGGTTCCGGTTACTATGGTACCGGTAACTATATGGTAACGGTTACTATATAGTACCGATAACTGTAGTGCCGGTTACTATATGGTTCCGGTTACTATGGTTCCGGATACTATGGTACCAGTTACTATAGTACCGGTTACTATATGGTTCCGGTTACTATGGTTCCGGTTACTATGGTACCGGTTACTATATGGTTCCGGTTACTATATAGTTCCGGTTACTATATGGTACCGGTAACTGTAGTGCCGGTTACTATGGTACCGGTTACTATATGGTTCCCGTTACTATGGTACCGTTTACTATATGGTAACGGTTACTATATGGTACCGGTAACTGTAGTGCCGGTTACTATATGGTTCCGGTTACTATGGTACCGGTTACTATATGGTACCGGTAACTGTGGTACCGGTTACTATATAGTTCCGGTTACTATATGGTACCGGTAACTGTGGTACCGGTTACTATATAGTTCCGGTTACTATGGTACCGGTTACTATAGTACCGGTTACTATGGTTCCGGTTACTATATGGTACCGGTTACTGTATTCAGGTTTCTTTTGTGATAGTAAAAATTTAAAATTAGTGACTCACTTTTTTTTGAATTAGTCAAATTTGATAGTAAAAATTTATTATTTAATTTTTAATTAATTAAAAAGCAAATAGTGAGTCACTTATTCAAATGAGTTAAAATTTTTACAACTATAAATTCTTTGAACGCAAATAATAAATAAATAAATTTGTTTCAAAGTACGTTTATAAGATTTAAATTATTTTATCTTCGAGTTATATTTGATGTAACTTTTTTTCTTTTTGCATAAATAATTGTGTGACTTACTGGAAAACCCGGTGGATTGCATGCAATTGCAACGCTCACTGCAAGGAAAGCGATGCAAAGAACCAATAACAATTTCGACATTTTGAACCTTAAAAATTAAAATCTTAAATTTTTAGAATTAATTTATTTATTGAATTAAAACTGTATTAATAAATAATTTAATATAAATATTTTTAAATAAATATTAAAAATTAATAAATTAAATAAAATTACTTGCTTTTGAGAAAGGATAACTTTGAGATGAACTTTTCGTTGTTGCAATAATTCTGATTTCTGATAAACTAAGATCGACCCTTATATACTTAATTTTGCACATTAATAGTTGTATTTTACCTTGGTAACCTAATCGAAATAATCTTTTCCATTTGTTTGTAATAGATCTTTATCTAAAATTTTTTATTTATTGAATTCACCACACGCGGAGGTAAACATTTCCATTGAGATGAGGTTATTTTGAAAAAAAAAAAAAATTAATTAATTTCCTGGAACAATGAGCAATTTTTCATTTACGGGAGAAAAAAAATTTTATAATTGTTATACATATTGACTCGTAATAATCAAAATATTTTATTCTCATTCAAGGGGGTTTTTCCATTTTTGTTATAAACGTTAATTACTAATTTGTTTCCTCAAAATTTTTTCCATAATGAAAATTTATATTTATAAAATATAAATTTTTATATTTTTTATATTTAGGAAATATTGAAATTTTATTTTTATTAATTTTAATTTTTTTTTTTTTCGAAAAATTGCACGTTATTAAATGGTAATTATTTTTCTCGATTGTTTCTAATTTATATTAATTTATCTTTATCTGGATAAATTTTCAAGTGGAGGTTAAGCTTTATCTTAAAAGGTGACAAACACGTTATTTTATACTGGTCGCAATGTAACATATGTGAACGTTACAAATCTAGAATTTTCTACGAAATGTTGATTCTTTATTAAGAGAAAATATATATTATTGCAAAATGTTCAATAATTTTCCGTTTATTTATCAAAAATTTAAAAATCATAAGAATAAATAATAAAAGAATTATTTCATAAATAGAAAATTAATTAAAACAAAATCGATATAAATAATAAACAAAAAGTGGACAACCTTTAAAAGTATTTAAAAATTTAAATTTAATTAGTTATTAATTAAATTAATAATATAATGTAATTATTTATTTAAATTAATTAATTATTAATTAAATTTATTGAAATTTAATTAAATAATTAATTAAATAATTAAATTATTGAAATACAATTTTTTTATTTATTTAATTAATTCACCTTTTTTTATTTATACTCAAATGTATTATTTTCAGTCGACAAATATTTAATTTTTGAACAATAATGCATGTGTATAAACTTAATGTAAATCATATATCATCTGTGAGCTGATAAAAATTAAAATAGGATCTTGAGGATCAAGAATAAATCGAGTCAGGTGATTTTTGATAAATTAATTTCAATAACAATTGTTAGCAAAATTGGTATAATAAATTAATAAAAAAAAAATTGTAAAAATGTTTAACAATATTTAAAAAATTGTCCCACTATTTTAGATATTAATTTTCTAATAATTTAATTTTTGTACATTTATATTGTTAATAAATTAATAATTTATTAATTAATAATTTATTGTTAATAAATTTATTCTTAATAAATTTAATTAATTTTTATTAATTAATTAATAATGAATTAAAATAATTAATTAATAATTGAATAATTAATTTGTTATTTAATTATATTGTTAATAGCAATTAAAAAATAAAATAAAACTAATGTTATTCAAATGAACTTGAAAAAAAAATTTAGAAATTAATAATATGGTAACAATTTATAGGAGATTATATTTATGGTGTGATAAAAAATTAAATTATTCTAATAAGCCATTATTAGGACATGTTTTGTTAACCAGAGAAATAATTTGTTATCGCTCGTGAACAATATTTCGAACACCTAACCATTGTGTAATGCATATATACTCTGTCAAAATATGCGAATATGGCTCGATGGACAAAAACCGCTCGACGAATTGATTCAATTGATATTTCCCGAGGGTCATGGAGAACCTCTTTAGGGCCCAATGAGAGACAGGATACAGGATCATCGTCCTAATATTTTTTTTATTACTCCAGAGTCCAACGACCTCAATATTTGCTGATGAATTAAACTTTATTCATTTTCACATTCCTTAATAATATTAAATTATTATTAATTTAATTTTTATTTAATATTTAATCAAACATTTAATTATTATTTATTAAACATTATATTATTAATTTAATTTAATTATTATTTAATTAAACATTATAAATTATTTCGATTTTTCATGATAGTAAAAAATATTTTATTATTTTTCAAATATTCCATGGAAAGTTTAAGAAAAATCTCATTGCACAAGGGTGAAAATAAAATAATAAAACTAAGTAAGAAATGAAATATAATGTACAAATATATTTCAAATGTAATATACACTGTAGAATAATAATTATTATATATTAATAATAATAATAATAATAATAATAATAAGATTTTATTTTTAAAACCGTTTAAAAAAATTATTCTTCCAGCCTCAAGAGAAAGATGTTCCACTTGATAAAAAAAAATATATTGATAAAAATTTAATCTTTTTGCATCCAAAATTAATTAAAGCGGATCTTATTGAATATAAAAGCGATGAATTTTTCTTTCACATCATAACAGTCTTGTTACTTGAAACATCAAGTTCTTCTAAAAACAAATTATCGTAAGAAATTTATAATATTATAAAAATATAAATTAATAGAATTAATAAATTAATTAATTAATAGAATTAATTAATTTATTAATAAACTTTAATAATGAAAATTTTGAAGTTAATTCAATACTCAATAAAAGAAAAATAAATTCTCGTAACATAGAAAATATTTATCATAAATAATAAATAAATAAATGAATAATAGCTAAAAATTTATTAATAATAAATTTAAAAATAAAAAAAAAACAAATTAAGAAAAATAAAATAACTTAATTAATTTTAATAAAATTATTTAATTATCCTTTATAGATTCAAATTCATTGAAATATCAAGATGAAATACTCCATTGTTTTTCTTTTGTTCATTGGACTCTGTGTCGTTGCTACTTTTGCCAACGAAGAATCGGCTGAAGATGCTGGTACAGAATGCGGAGAGAATGGAGCACCTGTAGGTTCAAGAAAACAAATTTATGTTTAATAAATAATATTTTTCATTTTATTTAAAAAAAAAAAAAAAAAAATTTACCAAGAGATAAATTCAAATTTTATAAAAGTAAAAAAAATATTGATTTATTTCAAATAAAAATAAATACATTTAATAATAATTTAATGGAGAGACTTAAGTTTTTATTTTTATTTATTAATTTTCAGTGCACCAAAGACGGCGATTGTTGTCGTGGAAATCGTTGTAATGACAAAACCCAGAGATGCGAGAGACGATGCCGCAGGGAAGGAGACCGCGTAAGTTAATTAGAATATAATTTCAAAAATTTATTTTTGTAAATTCAGCAAACGCTGCCTTCAAAAATTTTTTATTTATTTAATTAATTTAAAAAAAAAAAAAAAAAATAGGAGAGAAGCTGGTGCAGAGCGCCTCCATCGCAGGGTTACGTGGCCAATATTAATATTACCGTTGCTAAGGAAAAAAAACCTTAGCAATGGTTGCTATGGTACCAATTACTATGGTACCGTTGCTATGGTACCGTTGCTATGATACCGGTTACTATATGGTTCCGGTAACTGTGGTACCGGTTACAACATGGTTCCGGTTATTATGGTACCGGTTACTATATGGTTCCGGTTACTATGGTACCGGTTACTATATTGTACCGGTTACTATGGTACCGGTTACTACATGGTTCCGGTTACTATGGTACCGGTTACTATATGGTACCGGTAACTGTGGTACCAGTTACTACATGGTTCCGGTTACTATGGTACCGGTTACTATATGGTACCCGTAACTGTGGTACCAGTTACTACATGGTTCCGGTTACTATGGTACCGGTTACTATATGGTTCCGATTACTATGGTACCGGTTACTATATGGTACCGATTACTATGGTACTGCTTGCCAAAGCGAAACTATAAGGCTTTCGGGCCAGGGTCACGAACCCCTAAAAAAACAATAATGTTTAAAGAATAATTATGTATTTTTTATTTTTAAAAAAATTACTTTTTTTATTTTAAAAAAATAAATAACACTTTTATTTAATTTGTACAGTGTGAGAGAAATACCGAATGTTGCGAAGGAATGAAGTGCCGTAGAAACAAATGTGCCCGTCAAGATTGCGGTAGAGGAGGTGACAAGGTATGTAAATTTAGTAATATTTCTTGTAATTTTTGTGGTATTTATTTATTATAAATTATTTCTTACAAAAAAAACGCTGATATTAAAATTTCATTGAAACTTTTATTTATAAAAAGAAACAATAATTAATTTTTTTTTTAGTGTGAGAACAACTTGAACTGTTGTCAGGGTTTAGTGTGCAGAAACAAACGATGTTCAGAAAGAATGGAAGCTTAAGAAAAAAGAAACAGACATGACTGAAAAACATTTGGACAACGAATTAAATAAATTCTACTTATTTGTTTTTTTATGCAAATTAAAATCATTTTTTGTAAATACAATAAAATTAATAAATAAATTATCTACATGAAAATTAATATTTCTTTTTTATTTCTCGCGTATTAAAGAAGATTCAATTTTCTGATAAATATAATTTTTTCCTCATCACACTTTAATTAAAATTATTTAATTATTATTTCTTAATTAATTATTATTAATTAATTAATAAACTTTAATATTTCGAAGTGCAATAATTTTTTTTTTGTAAATAATTATTTTAATAACAAATTTTTATTTTTTATTTTTATTTGATATTTATTTATTCGAATCAGTAGGAAAATAATTTAATAGAATAATTTTATTATATCAAAATAAATTGCTTTTCTTTTTTTTTTTTGGCAAATTTTACTGGATACATTGAAATAAATAAATATTGATAAAAATACACAGTTAGATTTTTTAAAAAGTTTTCCTTAAAGGGGATTATTTTTGGTGTATAAATAACGATAATTTGTTCATAAACAATTCAGTTTTGTTCTAAGGAGAAGTAGTGTGACATTGGTTAATTCTGAAAAGGTAAAAATTTTCAAATTAATAAAAAAAAAAATAAATAAATAAAGGGAAAAAAAATTTAATTAATTCTTAATTATTTAGATGAAATTTTGTACACTTTTACTTTTATGCGTTGGAATTTTCGTTGTCAGTGGTCAACCCTGTAAACCTGAGGGTAGCTTTGTAAGTGATTTATAAAATTTTTTATTCAATATTTATTTTTTATGTCAAAAAAAAAAAATAATAATAATCAATAATTTAAATTTTAATATTACCAATATGCTTTAAAGTGTTTTAACAATCGAGAATGCTGCTTTAATCTCCAATGTAGTATTTGGGACAATAGATGCTTAAGACCAGGTGCTTGCCGAAATATTGGACAATATGTAAATGAGTATATTGTTTTTAAAATTTCATTATTATTTTAATTATATAATTATTTAATATTTTCATAAATTTTTTCATTAAACTCTGAAAAATCAAAATTGTTTTATTTTTTTATTATATAATGTAAATATATATAGAAAATTTCACGAAAAAAAAAATATTATTTTCAAAATCGAATAAAAATATATTTTTTGATATTAGTGTATAAACGATTCAAACTGCTGTCCTTCACTTTTCTGTCATCCAACTCAGCGCAGATGTGACAGAGTAGATCTCTGTCAAAGAGTTGGACAACTTGTAAGTTATTAAAAAATAAGTTAAAAAGAACAAAAATAAATTATTTTTTATTAAAAAAAAAAAAAAAAAAAGTAACGAGAATTAAATTTTTTTAAGTGCCTGAGAGATGGATTTGAAAGATGTTGTCCACGTTTGACATGCAGAAACAGCATATGTTCCTACTAAATTTATTTTCAACTTAAAGAAAGCATCCGAACTGGAGATATAAAAAAAAACTAATTTTAAGAAATATTTTTATTTAAATTTTAGAATTTAATTAATAATATATGAAAATTAATTATATCCACTAATGAGAAGAAAAGTTCAAATTGAATAAGAAACTTAAAAAAAAATTGTAATACAAAAATTATTGATATTATTTACAATAAAAATTTTAAATCAGATTTTTACGATTTTTGTAAAAAAAAAAAATATTCTATTTTTCGATAAACATATTGTAAAATGCAAAAATTTTCTAAAACAAAAGTATTTGAATTAAAATTTTTATTTTTAGACGCGGAAATTTACTGCAACTACCTGTAATATTTATACATGCCAATAAATAAAGCAACATTGATAAAAAAAAGGTAATCGTTAAATTTCTAAAAATTTCCTTGTAAAATGGATTATTTTAAGAGTGTAAATTAAAATGTATATACAAACAATTTTGTTAAACACTTAAAAAAAAAAATTTATTAATCAATTTTTATTCTTAAATTTTAATAATAAAAGTTTAATAAATTTTAAATAATAATAGATTTAATAATATTTAAAATAATGAATAGTAAAAAATAATTTTTCAAAATAGTGAATCAAACAAGTTTTTTAAACCATATTTATATCCATATTCTGTTATTCTATATGTTTGTTATCTTGATAATTTAAGAATAATTAAACAGTTAAAAAAAATAATTTTTTAATTTATATTCCATTTAACTGTTTAAATATTTTCGTTTTGTTTTAAATTTCCCTTTAATTTAATTCTATATAACACATAAAGCTAATTTTATTTTTTAATAAATAATTATATTGAAAAAAGAATTATTTCATTTATTTTTTGAAAGAACGATAATATTTTTTAATTAACATTCACCACACCTGAGATACATTAAGTAAAAATAAAAAGATAAAATTAACTGGTAAATTAAAAAAAAAAAAATATTTTTGTTCGATAAATACATCACTTATTGGCAATATAAAATCAGCGAAACTTTTTTTGTTAATCATCAATTCACTTTTGGACGAAAAAAAAACCTATTGAGAATAAGGTAAAATTTATAACAAAAATATGAAATTATTTATTATATAAAAATTGCAAAAGAATTAATTAATTAATTTCAATTAATTTTATTAGATGAAATCTTTCACGATTTTACTTTTGAGCGTTGGATTTTTTGTCTTAGCCGTGAGTAGTCAAGAATGCTCCAACGAAGGACAGCGAGTAAGTAAAGAAAACTAAATAAAATTGAATAAATAATTATGTCAAAAAATAATTGATTAATTATTAATTAACAATTATGTCAACAAAAAAAATTGTAATTTATAATAATTAAAATATTTTTAATTCCAAGTGTCGAAGCGATCGACAATGTTGCCGAGATTTACGATGCAGTGAAAGGGAAAGAAGATGCGAAAGAAGAGGCGATGGAGAGGAATGTCGTCAAGAGGGACAAAGAGTACGTAAATAGTATTTAATTAACAAATTAAATTGCAAATTATTTTTATTATAATTAAAATTTAATTTAATTATAATTATAATGTAAAAAAATATTATAAAAAAAATGAAAAATAATTATTATTTTCAAGTGTCGAAATGATCGCCAATGTTGCCGAGATTTACGATGCAATGAAAGGGAAAGAAGATGCGAAAGAAGAAACGATGGAGAGGACTGTAATCGAGAGGGACAGAGAGTACGTAAATAATATTCAATTGCAATTTTTTTTTTTGATTTTCATTGCAATATTTAATTATAAAAAAAGAAAAAAAAATAATTATTACTATTATTATTTTCAAGTGTCGAAACGATCGACAATGTTGTCGAAATCTACGATGCAATGAAAGAGAAAGAAGATGTGAAAGAAGACGAAATGATGGAGAAGACTGTCAACGAGAGGGTCAAAGAGTAAGTAAAACAAATAAGTACACAAAAAAAAATTATTATGGTACCAGTTGCTGTGATACCGGTTACTATATGGTACCGGATAAAATATGGTTACTTTTACTATGGTACCGGTTACTATGGTTCCGGTTACTATATGGTTTCGGTTACTATGGTACCGGTTACTGTATGGTTCCGGTTACTATATGGTATCGATAACTGTGGTACAGGTTACAATATGGTACCGGTTGCTATGGTACCAGTTACTGTATGGTACAGGTTACTGTATGGTACCGGTTACTATATGGTACCAGTTGCTATGGTGCCGGTTAATTTAAATATAAATTTTATAAAAAAAATTTTGTTTTTTACAGTGCAGAAATCGTAATTGTTGTCGAGGTTTGAGATGTAGTAATGAACGTTGTATTCGCCAGGCAGGTTGCGGTTGGTTGGGAGAAAGGGTACATATAATTTATTATTTTTTTCATTTTCAATCAGTTGTAATTTGATATTGTTTTGTAAGTATCAATTTTTTTTCATATTGTAGAAACAAAAAAAGTACTTCAAAAAAATATCCTTAGAATAAACATAAATTAATATAATTTTATTAATCAAAAAAAATAATTTAGAAAATTTTTTGCATTCTCTTTTAGTGTGAAGACGACACACAATGCTGCAATCTCTTAAGATGTGATCGTCGTCAAAGACGTTGTGCTTGAAGAGATGAAGATTACTTTTGGAAAAAATAATTTTTAACTAGTTACCTTTATAAATGAATTCAAAATAGTTTTTTTTTCTGTAATTCTTCTGTAATTGTAATGATTTATTATTATAAACTTGTAAAGGAATTTTGAAAATTTGTATAAAAAAAGTTAAATAAATTATATCTCATAAACAATATTTACTAAACAAATTTTTAATTCATTTTATTCTTAACTTTTTCCATAATATATATACCTTTAATTAAATAATAAAAATACTGATAACAATATGGTATTGAATCAAGGTTTAAATAAAAAAAAATTTTTTTGTTGCAGATTTAGAATTATATGAGTATATTAAATTATAAACGCTTATAGATTTATATTTTATAAAATGATTTATTTTTTCTTTAAATCTTTAAATAAATTAAATTAGTATTAATAGTATTAATAGTTTATACTTGTATGTTTCCCATGGTAACAGTTACCATAGAAACCGTTTCCATGACAACCAGTACCATAGCAACCGTATTATAGCAACTGGTACCATAGCAACTGGTACCATAGTAACCGGTACCATATAGTAACCGGTACCATAGTAACCGGTGCCATAGCAACTGGTACCATATAGTAACCGGTACCATAACAACTGTACCATAGCAACTGGTACCATAGTAACCGGTACCATATAGTAACGGGTACCATAGTAACCGGTGCCATAGCAACTGGTACCATATAGTAACCGGTACCATAACAACTGTACCATAGCAACTGGTACCATATAGTGACCGGTAACATATAGTATCCGGTACCATAACAACTGTACCATAGCAACTGGTACCATATAGTAACTGGTACCATATAGTAACCAGTACCATAGTAACCGGTACCATAGTAACTGGTACCATATAGTAACTGATACCATATAGTAACCGGTACCATAACAGCTGTACCATAGCAACTGGTACTATAGTAACCGGTACCATAGCAACCGGAACCATAGAAATTGGTACCATAGAAATTGGTACCATAGAAATTGGTACCATAGCAACCAGTACGATTGAAACTGGAACCATAGCAACCGCGAATTGAACTTTATTTGAAGGTCAAGTCATGGACATTCATAGTCTTTTGAAGGTCAAGTCAAGGACATTTAAAGGTGAAGTCAAGATCATTGGAAGGTCAATTGAAGGTTATTTGAAGGTAATTTCAAGGTTATTCCAAGACATTTGAAGGTCAAGTCAAGGACAATTCAAGATCTGATTAAGTAGCACAAAAATTGACTTCCTTCCCTCTAAATTTCTTTTGAAAATGAATTAATGGCAAAAATTTATTTTAATACTTAAAATTCTGACGAAAAAAATATTAATAGTAACATTAAATGAATATCCCACAATTCGTGTTTGAGTGTAGTCTATTAAAATTATTTAATAATAATAATTAATAATAATTTACAAAATCTTCATTAACAATTTTAAATTGCAAAAAATTTTTAATCTATTTTTATTATTTGTTTTTAAAAAGCCTTAAAAATAGAATGAATTTATACAACAACAAAGAACAACAACAAAAAAAAACAAAAGTAAATTTTTAATTAAAAGAAAAACAAAGACTGAAAACACAAGAAGAAATAAATAAAATTATTGATTTTCATTTAGCAACTAAAATACATTGTAAATTCGAAAAAGGAAAAAAGAATTTAAAAAAAACATTTCATTTTTAAGCATATGACACTCATTTTTGTTTAAATAAAATAATACAATGATAAAAAAAAAATTTTTTTTTTGAGTATATAAATTGTAAGAAAATTTTTGTTTAACAGCAATTTCAGGTTTAATTTTGAAGACTATATAATCGATTTCAGTAATATTAAAAGGTAAAATTTGTCAATTATTTTAATAAAAAAAATTTTAAGAAATAAAAAAATCCTTAATTGAATTTTAAATAAAATAAAATTTGTTTAATTAGATGAAATTTTGCACCCCTGTAATATTGTGCGCTGGACTTTTTGTCTTTGCCATCAATGGTCAAGAATGTGTAAACGATGGTAATCAAGTAAGTTGTAATTAATTAACTAATTAAAAATTAGAAATAGTAATCCAGTTATTTTTACTGTACAAATAAAATAGAACTACGCCAATTATTAAAATAAAAATTAAAAAAAAAAAAAAAAATTTTGCTATTTCTAATTTTTATTTACAAAACACTGTTATTAAAAAGAAATTTAATTTCTAATTTCAAGTGTGGCGACGATCGCGTTTGCTGTGAGGGTCTCCAATGCAATGATAGATTAAAATTATGTGAACGAAGTGATTGCATGCGAGAGGGACAATCGGTAAAAATAATTTAATAATTAATTAAATTTAGAATAATTAAAATAAAAAATAATGCAACCAGAGAAATGTTTTTATTTAAAACAAATATATTATATTTGGAGTTAAATAAACGTATCAGAGCTTAATAAATTTTTTAATTTCGCGTAAGTAAAAATTTTATTTGTCATATAAATAAAATTTTTATTCAGATCAAATAAAAAAATTTTTTAAATCAAATAAAATTTTTATTTTAATTAAATAAAATTTATTTTGCATCAAATAAATGTTTATTTGAAACAAATAAAAATTTATTTGGCTTTGAGAAAAATATATCTTTTCTCCACCACCATTAAAACATAATCAATGACATTATTAATAAGATAAAAATTTCTAATGAAACAAACATTGAAATTTTTTTTTAAAATGTTGACTATTGTATTGAAAAAAAAAAAATTGTAAAATTAATTTTCAAAATTTTAGTGCAATAGACGTAGTTGCTGTCGTGATCTCAGATGCAATGATGATAGAATATGTGAGAGACCATTACTCAGGAAACGAAGACAAGAGTGTCGAAGAGAGAATCAAGAAGTATGTGCATAAATAATTAACCATTATTAGAATTTAGTAGGAATAAGGAAAATTAATAATACTGGAATAGAGAAAAAAAAAATTTTAAATGGTTAAATTTCTGATGACATTAATTATTTTTCTATTCGTAGTGTCGAGATGATGGACAATGTTGTCGAGATCTCAGATGCAGTGTAAGAAATAGAAGATGTGAAAGACGAAGAGACGAATGTCGAAGGGAGGGTCAAGAGGTATAAACTTCAAAAATTAACCATTACACTTACAAGAGAAAAATGTTTTATTTGAATCAAATATAAATATATTTGAGTTAAATAAACGTATATATTTTTTCATAGAGCCATGCTATTTATTTGGCGCAAATAAATATTTTATTTGTTATAAATAAAATTTATATTCAATCTAAATAAAAATTTTTATTTGTTTCAAATAAAAATGTATTTACAACAAATAAATGTTAATTTGGCTCTGAGACAAATATATCATTTCTCTGTGTGTATTAGTAATTAGTAATTAGTAATTAGTAATTAGTTATAATTAGTATTAGTAATTATATTAATATTGGGCAATTAAAAATACTCGAATAAGAAAAAACGTTTTAAACTTTAAAAAAATTAAATTTTTGACCAATTTAATTTTTTCTAATTTGTAGTGTCGGGATGATGGACAATGTTGTCGAGATCTCAGATGCAGTCTAAGAAATAGAAGATGTGAAAGACGAAGAGATGAATGTCGAAGAGAGGGTCAAGAAGTATGTTCATAAAAATTAACCATTATTAGAATTAGTAATTACATTAGTATAATTAGTATTAGTAACGATTAGTAATTATATTAGTATTTGTAACAATTAGTAGTTATATTAGTATAATTAGTATTAGTAACGATTAGTAATTATATTAGTATTCAGTAATTACTAAATAAACGAAAAAAAAATATTTTAAAATAGTGAAATTTTCTAATTAATTTAATTCTTTCTAATTCGTAGTGTCGGGATGATGGACAATGTTGTCAGGATCTCAGATGCAGTGAAAGAAATAGAAGATGTGAAAGACGAAGAGATGAGTGTCGAAGAGAGGGTCAAGAGGTATGTTCATAAAAATTAATTATTAGTAGTAATTGGTATTAATATTAATATTATGAAAATAATAATATTTTGAAATAAATAAAATAAAATATAAAAGTGAAACTGATGAATTTAATTTTTTTCTAATTCGTAGTGTCGGAATGATGGACAATGTTGTCAAGATCTAAGATGCAATGAAAGAAATAGAAGATGTGAAAGACGAAGAGATGAATGTCGAAGAGAAGGTCAAGAAGTATGTGCATAAAAATTAATCATTATTAATAATTAATAATTAAAATTAATAATTAGTAATTAGTATTAGTAACTGGTATTAGTAATTGGTATTAGTAATTAGTATTAGTGATTAGTATTAGTATTAGTATTAGTATTAGTATTAGTATTAGTATTAGTATTAGTATTAGTATTAGTAATTAGTATTAGTAATTAGTATTAGTAATTAGTATTAGTAATTAGTATTAGTAATTAGTATTAGTAATTAGTATTAGTAATTAGTATTAGTAATTAGTATTAGTAATTACTATTAGTAATTAGTATTAGTAATTACTATTAGTAATTAGTATTAGTAATTAGTATTAGTAATTAGTATTAGTCATTATATTAGTAATAATATTAATATTAATAATTACATTAGTATTAAGTAATTAATAATACTCGGAAAAAAAACGTTTTAAAAAAAATTAAATTACTGATGGATGTAATTTTCTCTAATTCGCAGTGTCGTAATGATGGACAATGTTGTCAGAATCTGAGATGTAATGAACGAAACAGAAGATGTGAAAGACGCAACAGTGAGGATTGTCAACAAGAAGGACAAAATGTAAGTGGAGTAAAAAAAATGAATCCTAAATTAAAACACTTTTACCACATTACATTTACAATAACAAATAAAAAAAAATAAATAAAACCATTTTTTTTACAGTGCAGAATTAGAAATTGTTGTAGAGGTTTGATGTGTAATAATGACCGTTGTGTTCGACGTGATAATTGTGGTTGGTTGGGAGAGAGGGTATGTGATTTAGAAATTTTTTTTTTATTTTAATAATAAACAAAAAATTACTATTTTACAAATTGAAAATAAATTATGATAAAATTTTTTTGCTATTTCAGTGTCAAGAGAATAGTCAATGTTGCAGTCTTTTAAGATGCGATCGTAATCAAAGGCGTTGTGTTTAAAGAAATAAAAAATCATTTCTCAGCTTAATTAAATTTTTCCTTGGATTCAACAGCTTACTTAATCGTCGACGAATATTTGATTATGAAAAATATTTTATCATTGATTGATTGTTATTTGTAACAGAATTTGAATAATAGTAAAAAAAAAAAAGTAAAATAAATTATGACTTTCTTGAAAAATTTTAACAAGGACATTTTGTCTTGTTTCTTCTATTCTTTCCCTAAATCTTTAAATAAATTAAATAAGTATTAATAGTTTATATTATTAATTAACATTATAGTTTCGCTTTGGCGAACCGGTACCACAGCAATTGGTACCATAGAAACCGGTACCATAGCAATTAGTACTATAGAATCCGGTATTAAAGCAACTGGTACCATAACAATCGGTACCATAGTAAGCGGTACTATAGCAAAGGTACCATAGTAACCGGTACCAAAGCAACTGGTTCTATAACAATTGGTACCAAAGAAACCGATACCATAGCAATTGGTACCATAGAAATGAGTACCATAGTAAGCGGTACCATAGCAATTGATACCATAACAATTGGTACCATAGTAAACGGTACCATAGAAACCGTTACCATAGCAACCGGTATCATAGCAATTGGTACCATAGAAACCGATACCATAGCAATTGGTACTATAGTATCCGGTACCAAATCAACTGGTACCATAACAATTGGTACCAAAGCAACCGGTACCATAGTAATTGGTACCATAGTAATTGGTACCATAGTAAGCGGTACCATAGTAAGCGGTACCATAACAATTGGTACCATAGTAAGCGGTACCATAACAATTGGTACCATAACAATTGGTACCAAAGCAACCGGTACCATAGCAATTGGTACCAAAGCAACCGGTACCAAAGCAACCGGTACCATAGCAATTGGTACCATAGTAAACGGTACCATGTCAATTGGTACCATAGCAACTGGTACCATGACCGTTTTTTTTGTTAGCTACAGTTGCTAATGATTAAGGATATAAAAAAACAGAAAAATTTGTAAAAAATTATTTTCAAAAAAAATTTAATTGTTTTATTTAATTAAAAACGCCAAAAAAAATATATAGCCACTTTCTATTCTGCTTTTTAAAATTTACTCCGCCTTCCAAACTGATCACATAGATTTTGGTGTGATTGATTGATAAGTAGTTAAATTCTTAATCTCTTGTGACTTTTTTTAAAGAATGGAAAAAAAATTAAAATTGATTAAATTTTATATAGTATTTCTAATTTTTTTTTTTTTTTTATTAAATTATTGTAAAAAAAATTAAATAATTATTTCGTTTATTTTCTAAAAAATGGTTTGTTATATTTTTATTTATGTTTTAATAGTATTTTAGTAAAATGGTAACATATTCTATTAAATTTAAATTGTATGATACTTTTGTAATTATTCCGAAGCACAGAATGTCCTTGATTTGGGATATATTTTATTTTTGATGCAAATTTTTTATTGATTTTCATTTTCATTTCATTTTATTATTTTTCATTGAATAAATAAAATGAAGAATAAAAAATACAAAATGGAAAATTCCATGTTTTTTAGGAAATTCATACAAAAAGGAAAATTTGTTGTTTATTTTCAAAAGAATATTATTTACGAAAAATATGTTATTACTTTTTTATTTGAAATGTTTACACAAAATTCAGTTTCCAACTTGCAACAATAAGCTAATGTACTCTTTCGATAAGGATGTAAAATATTGATAATAATAATTAATCTAAGGTAATGACCGCTAGTACTTAAATCGAGGAAAGCGGATCTCCACATGTATAAATGGATGCAAATTTTTTTTGCCCAAACAATTCAATTTGAATCCTTCTAGGTGAGAAGTGGTCTTAATTGAAATTCAAAGTAAGAGAACAATTATTGCCAAATGTATTTTTTTTTTTAGTTTCCTTTTTTTCAGTAGGATAAGTACTTTTAATTTCAACTTTTTTTTTTTTTAGTTAACAAATAATTTTTTCATTTTAGGGTAAAAAAATTCATTTATCTTTCAATTTAAGTTTTTCTTTTTCCTTTCAATTGAATTTTAAATTTAATTTTCATAATAATTTAATAATAATTTAATAATTTTCTTTTAGTTTTAAAATGAAACGTAACGCTTTCTTATTTTTATTTGTGAGCGCTTTATTCGTCCTCTCATTTGCCCAAGATTTAGAAGATAGTGGAACCACTGAAGTACCAAAATGCAGCGTGGAAGGACAAAATGTAAAAAAAAAAATTTCATTTTTATTTTAAAAACAGAAATAAAAATTAAAAATTTCTACAAATAAAAAAAGGAAAAATAAAATAGAAAATTTTGAATTGAAAAAAAAAATACTTTTCATTTTTTAGTGTGATGCAACAAATCGTTGTTGTAGAAATTTAAGATGTTCTCAAACAACTAAGAAGTGTGAAAAAAGACCAATATGTAGGAACGAAGCACAAGACGTAAGTTGACATTGATTTTTAATTAATTCAAATTTATTTATTTTTTTTTTTAATATAAATAATCAAAAAAAATTTTAAATTTTTATTTCTACTTTTAGTGTGACGCAACAAATCGTTGTTGTAGAAATTTAAGATGTTCTCAAACAACTAAAAAGTGTGTAAAAAGACCAATATGTAGGAATGAAGCACAAGACGTAAGTTGACATTGATTTTTAATTAATTCAAATTTATTTTTTTTTTTAATATAAATAGTCAAAAATTTTTTTTAAATTTTTATTTCTACTTTTAGTGTGACGCAACAAATCGTTGTTGTAGAAATTTAAGATGTTCTCAAACAACTAAAAAGTGTGTAAAAAGACCAGCATGTAGAAATGAAGGACAAGACGTAAGTTAATATTGATCAATGCTAATTTAAATTTATTAAATTTAAAATAAATAAATAAAATTTTTCAATTTTTTTTTTTCTACTTTTAGTGTGATACAACAAATCGTTGTTGTAGAAATTTAAGGTGTTCTCAAACAACTAAAAAGTGTGTTAAAAGACCAACGTGTAGAAATGTAGGACAAAACGTAAGTTAACATTGATTTTTAATAGATTATAAATAAAATAAAATAATTTTAAAAAATCTTTTAATTTTTCACTATTAAATTTGTTTAAAAAAGAAAAATATTTTATTTAATTTTTAGTGCGATGCAAACAATAAATGCTGCACAAACTTGAGATGCTCAACAAGTACTAAAAAATGCGAAAGACGTCGAAATCAATGTCGTAGAATTGGACAATCCGTAAGTTTACAAATTATATAGTTTAAATTAATATTAATAAAAAAAAATTAATAAAAATTAAATTTAAATTAATATTAATGAAAAAAATGAATTTTAAATTAATATTAATAAAAAAAATTAATTTCAAATTTAATATTATTAAAAAAAAATTAATTTTCAATTAAATTAAATATTAAATCCGTAAGTTTAAAAATTAAATTCTAAACAGTGCAACAATAATAATAAATGCTGCCGTGGTATGAGATGTTCCGAAAGGACCAAAAAGTGCGAAAGAAGGCAAGGTTGTTGCCGAAAACAAGGACAATCAGTAATAAAATTTTACTAAATTATTTTTTTTTGTTTCGCTCAAAAAAAAAAAATAAATTAAAAAAAAAAAATTTTTCTATTACAGTGCTTAGGAATGAGATGCTGTAGGGGACTGAAATGCAATTGGTGGGCCGGCAGATGCGAACGTGAAGATTGTGGACGTTGGGGCGATGAGGTAAGCACAATAATAATAATAATAATTATTTTTTTTATTTTTAAAAATTTTTTTAAATTATTTTTAATATTTTTATTATTTTTATTTTTTTATAATTATTTGATTATTATTTTAAAATCCAAAAGATTTTATATTATACTGTAATTAATTATTTCTTATTTAGAAAAAAAAAATTAAGAAATAAAAAAAAAAAATTCATTCAAATAATTAAATTTTAGCAATAATTTCGAGTTACATTCTCAATATATGAAAAAAATTTATTGCAAAAATAAAAAAAAATTAATTATCGCGTAATAATAAAATTAATTATTGAGTGTAAAAATAAAAAAAAAAAAATCTTGTTTTTTTGTTTTCAGTGCCGAAACAATCGAGATTGTTGCATTGGCTTGGCGTGCAACAGAAGAACAAATTGTTGTATGAGAAGACGAGATATGGAAACTGATTCAGGAGAAGAAGAAGCTTAATTAAATATCTAGAAGAAAAAAAAATCTCCCACTCGTTAAAAAAATAATATATGACACGAATGAAATAAAGGATTTTGTATTACAATATTATATTATATGTAACCACTTTAATGTTCAATAAAGAGTCTATATTGCATGAAATAATATTATTTATTTATTTTATAAATATATATATATATATATATAAAACATCCTCGACATATTTTAGAAAATTATTTTCAAAAAAATAAAAATATTCAGAATTATAAAAAATACAATTTGCTTATTTAACGGAATATATTTATAAATTTAATATATATGAATTTATATTTAAAAAAATATTATTAAATGATATTAATTTATATTGTTAAGTTATAAATATTATTAATTTAATTAAATTATATAAAACTTATAGGATTATAATTAAAAATTCAAAATATTTATTAGAAAACTTGTACTATTTAAAAAAAAAAAAAAACAACTTTGTAAAGCCTTTTTTAGTAGACGAAGGTCACTTTTTTCAAGTATAAAAAAAGAAATTTTTTTCAGGAAAACTTTATGAATAAATAATAAATAATATTATTCGAGAAAGAAAAACAAAAAATATTTGAAAAAGAAACTAAATAAAATTATTACAAAAGTTTTTGAATTTATATTTAAGTAGATTAAAAAAAAAATTCTTCTTTATAAATAAAAGACAGTTTTTTTTTATCCAAGTGTAATTTTTATGTTAACAAAATATAATTTTGATAAAATAATACTCACATTAAAAAAGAAAGAAATATTCCATTTGGAGAATCTTAATTTTAAATATTAAATTAAATCCTTAAAATCTCTTTATTTTTAATTAATTTCATTCATTTTTTTTTATTTTTAAATGTTGTTATAACAAGTTTTTCTAAAAAAAAAATTTTTTTCTACCTCCCAAAGCAATATATTAAAATAACAATATTATAATTATATTAACAATATATTTTTTTAATTTATTTATTAAAATCTATTTATTTTTTTATTTATACAATAATGAAAAAACGAATTAATAAATAATTTTATTACTTATATTATCGTATGCTAATTACTTTTTAAAAAGAAAAAATTTTATTATATAAAAATTTATTAAAAATTTAAAAATGCAAAAAATATAGATAAAATATTTTTCGTTACTTAATACACTTTTCACTTAATATTTGAAATTTTCAAACTTGTGCAAACGAAAATATTTACTTAAAGAAAATAAAAAAAAAAAATTACACACTCCTTTTTTCATGAAATTAAATTTATTCTCAGAATTGCTTAATAAAAAATATTATTGACATTAATCATCGAGATAATTAGATTAAAATCTTTGATGTAATTAATTATTAATTAATCTTCGATTCTTTTGTTCGCAATTTTTGAGGAATGTGAACTTTTTCTGGTATATAAAGAGATTTATATTTGTTGGAATTAATAAATTTTGATTCAACTTCTAAAGCATCTTTTTAAGTGTTTAAACAAATAAAAGTAAGTAAAAAAAAAAATTTTTAATTAAAAAAATTTTTTATTAAAAAAAATTCCATTTTTGTTTAAGAAATGAAAAATTTCACATTGTTATTGCTGTGCATTGGATTTTTCATTGTCGTTACTTATGCGAATGAAGAAGAACAAGAATCAATTCAAGAACTTGATTCAGAATCAGTAGAGGATTTATTGTCATGGAGATGTAAAAAAGAAGGCCAGGAAGTAAGTAAATTGAACATTAATTAAAAAAATAATTTAAAAAATAAAAAATAATAAAATAAAAAATAAAAAAATAAAATAAAAAAATAGAAACCAAAGAAATATTAAAATAAATTAAAATAAAATTAATTTAAATATTTAATTATTTAATTATTTAATTACATGTGAAAATAAATGTATTTTAGTATCAAAAATTAATTTTCTAAATTATTAAATTTTCAATTTTCCATAGTGCAATAAACGCAGATGTTGCCGAAGATTAAAGTGTGATAACAAGACTAAAAAATGTGTAAAGGAACCATGTAAAACTGAGAATCAAGCTGTGAGTATTTTTTCTTAATAAAAATTTTATAAGTCATCGATTTTATAAACCATTTTTTATTTTTAAATGATTTATTTTAGTGTCGAAGAAACAATGAATGTTGCAAAGATTTAAAATGCTGCAGAAAACAGAGGAAATGTTTAAAAAAGAAAGAACTGATTCCAGAAGATTTAATTCCAAATATCGATATTCATGAGGACTTTGACGAAGAAGAAGAAGATTAATTTTTTTTCAAAAAATAAATAAATAAAACGATGCACTGGAATATATTAAAATAAAAAAATTAATTGCCTAATAATTATATTAAAAACCGTTTATAATTATTTATTCAATAAATAAAAAATAAAATATTAATATAACAATGTACTTTTTCTAAACCTACTGTGGTTAAAGAATAAATAAATTAATCTTATCAAGAAAAAAATTATTTCGACGCCTCCCGTTTATTAGATTGCATTTCAAAAAAATAAAATCTATCTTAAATTAAATTTTAATTCGCATTTAAAAAATAAAGAAAAAATTCATTTTTAATATTGTTTTATACTTTTTACTAAAATTAATAATTATTAATAAAATAAAAAATAAGAAAATAATACAAAATTTATAAATATTTTATTATTTCTGTATTATAATTTTATTTATTTTTCTAATTTATTAATAAATATTTTTAAAAAATCTGGACTCATTTTTGTTGCATTTCAAAATGAGCCAAACGACATAGAACTTGGCGCCACCTACGAGGCACATTTTTGTTTGCACTTCAAAATGAGCCAAACAACATAGTGTGGCGCCACCTACGAGGCACATTTTTGTTGCAATGTATCTACATTACTTATTTTGAGCTGAAATTTTTTTTCTTTTTAATTAATCTTTGAAAAGAAAAAAAATAATATCAAAAACGAATTTATTTATTTATTTTTCATACTTAAAATACAAAATGCTGCTTGAATTAACAAAAACAATTTTGTGAAGGAAAAAAATAATTGTATAACAAACATTTTTTTTTATCAATTTCAAGATAACTTTAGATTATATATTCTTTATTTAATAATGTTTTTTTTTTATTTTCTTAACTGTCACATTATTTAATAAATAATTTACGTAAAAAAATATAAAACTGCATTTTTATCAATGAGAGATCCATGTTAAAATTTTGATTTTAAAAAAAAATGTAATTGACGCCTTTATAGAATATTATGAAAAATGTATTAAAATTTTTTTTAGATTTTAGAATTTTTAAGAAAAAAAAAATTTTTAAATTTATGTTTAAGACTTTTTTGCAGTGCATGAATTTCTCATAAAAATTCATCAATTAGAATTTTTATTTTAAAGTATATTTTATTAGAAATAATTATTTTTTAGATGAATTTTTAATTTTAAAATAAAAAATTTGACAGATTTTCTTTTTACACGAATTTTTACATAACAATATTTTTAGCAATCGAATTTTTGTTTGGCAGAATTTTTTATTTTACAGTCATTTTTTTTGTTTACATGACTTATTTTATTCAAAAGAATTTCAATTTAACAGAAATAATTTTATTTTAATTTAACAAACGAATTTTTAAATGACAGAAAGTCCAATTTATCGAATTTTAATTTGTCCGGATTTCAACTTGTCCGAACTTCAAATTATCCGAATTTTAATTTATCCGAACTTCAAATTGTCCGAATTTTAATTTGTCCGAACTTTAATGTATCCGAATTTTTAATTGACAGAATTTTCATTTTTCCGAAATTACAAATAACAATGTTCTTTCATCACAATTTATTTATATTTTAACTCGATTTGGTTATAACAAAACCCTTTTTTTTAAAAAAAAAAAAGATCATTTAAACAAATGATTTGTTCCTTGATACCTCAATAAATTAATTGACGAATGCAAAGCTGATTCTGTTTCGTCATTGAAGATTAAAAAAAATTTTTTCTTAAGATCTAAGATTAGTTATGCACATGAAGATAAAAGTAATTACAATTGCAAAGAAAAAAAAAGAAGAAAATTTTGCACAATAATTGATGGTTTTGATAGAGTCATCATAATCAGAATATTAATCGCAATCAATCAATGAGAAATATCTTTATATCAAAAATGCGAAACGGATTTTAGGTGGTATAAATGGACCAAAATTTCAAATTGTAATCACAACAGTTTCTTCTTCTGGAGAAACATCAGGACCTCTAAAAAACGAACGGTAAGATTATTTCAATTAAAATAAATAATAATAATAAATTTCTTATTTTTTTTTGTGCTAATAAATTATTTCGATGAAGTTTTTAATTTTCTTATTGGTAATTAATTAAAAAATTGTCTAATTATAGAAAAAATTATTTAATTGTAAATTAAAATTTTTCCTTTCTCCAGGTTAGAAAAGGAAAAAAAAAAATGAAAGTTTGTACGATTTTGTTATTGTGTGTTGGCTTTCTTGTGGTGACAACTTTTGCTGAGGAATCAGTAGAGGGATCAGTACAGGAATCAGTACAGGAATCATCGGAGGAATTAGCATCGCCGGAAGTTGATTCAAGTGAAACTGAACTCGACACGGAATTCGAATCAGAAGAAGATGATTCAGATTTTGATCTCGAATTAGATGAACTCGCTGGAAGATGCCGTAGACGTGGACAAAGAGTGAGTTTTCAATTTAGATAATTAGAAATATGAAAAAAAAAGTTATAAAAAATCAAAAATTTGGAAAAAAAAATAATTAAATTTTCTCTTATAGTGCAATCGGGAAAATCGATGCTGCCGTCAATTGCAATGCAATCGTCGTTCAAGGCAGTGCGAAAGACGAGGTGGTGGTGGTGGTGGTGATGATGGTAGACGTTGCCGAAGACAAGGACAACGCGTAAGTCAAGAAAATTAAAATTACAGAATTTTTTTTCTTTGAAGCAAAAAAAAAAAAATTCTATTACAAATTTCTTTTTCCATTTTCAGTGCAATCGTCAAAACAGATGCTGCCGTGGATTGTCCTGCAATCGTAATAATCAAAGATGCGAACGTCGTCAACAACGTTGCCGCCGAAATGGTGAAAGTGTACGTAAACTTTTAATTTAAAAAAAAAATTAAAATTAATTAATTAAAAAAATTAATTAATTAAATAATTTTTCAGTGCCGAAATAACCGATCGTGCTGCAGAGGATCATTGTGCTCCAGGAGAGACAGAAAATGCCGTCGTAGGAACGAACTCGTCCCAGAAGAATTTATGGACGATGTTGTCAGTGTTGAAGAACAAATGGAGGAAACCGAAAACTAATCTGGAACACTTTCTATACTGGCTGCCAAAATAAAATTTACGATTTCTAACATGTATTTTTTAGAAACAAAAATTAAAAAAAAAAAAATTAGCAAACTGTAATCTATCAAAGAATCAATAAACACCAATTGCATTAAAATTAATTAGCAAATACTCTATTTACCTGACTCTTTAAAATTATAATTTTTTAATTTGATAATCAAGTCATGTAATCGATTATATTTGAATCAAATAAATGTTTTTTCCCAATGATATTATTAAGAAACGAAAAATTGAATACATAAAATCTGAAAATAGATTGAATGCTATATATATATATATATGTATATTGGCTGCTGTTTGTTATACTTGTTACTCTCAATGCCCTCGTTTTACGATAAAGCCCCCCCCCCCCCAATGGTCAACTGAAACCCCGAGAGCATTAAATCACGTCGTAGCCGCAGATCCAATTATCAAATTGTCCAGCATCGTCTGGCACTTGAGCCTATAGTCGTTCTGAAGAAGTTACACGAGACACCAGGGCAGCCAAATAGTATGCACCAAGTACCGAGAGGGACAACTTAAGGGTATGGCAATAGATTTTAGCGACAAAACCGCGTAAGACAAGCACGACACATCGGGGCTCCAAGATTTATTACTTTGAATTCGACCTCTTGGAAATCTACTTCAATCTAATTATAAGTTTATTGAGATACACTGATTAAAAAAAAAAAAAGAAATCAAAGTCAAAAACTTTTTTTGTATTAAATTAATTGTAGCTCTTCATTATTTTTTATAAAATAATAATTGTCCATGTGTTCAATAAGAAGCTTAATTGTTTGTTAATTATTTTAAAAAATCATAATTTATAATTCAAGACTCGTTATTTTAGAAAAATTCAAGAAATTCACATTTTTTTATGAAAAATGAAAATATAAAAAATTACCGACACAGAAATCTACCTTACCGACTGATGGTAAAGATATTTTTTGGAAAATAACAATATAAAAAAATTACCGACATAGAAATCTACCTTACCGATGGATGGTAAAGACATTTCTTTGGAAAATGACAATATAAAAAAATAACCGACATAGAAATCTACCATACCGACTGATGGCAAAGACATTTTTTTTGGAAAATGACAATATAAAAAAATTACCGACATAGAAATCTACCTTACCGACGGATGGTAAAACAGATTTTTGAAAAATGAACCTGTAAAAATTACCGACACAGGAATCTACCTTACCGACTGATGGTAAATATTTTTTTGAAAATTTATTAACTTTTTCCAAAGCTGTTTTACTATCAGTCGGTAAGGTAGATTTCGGTGTCAGTAATTTTTTTTTATTTTTCAAAAAAACTGCTTTACCATCTGTCAGTTAGGTAGTTTACTATGACATATTTTTTATATTTTTATTTTTTCAAAAATTTCTTTACCATTAGTCGGTAAGGTAGCTTTCTGCGTCGGTAATTTTTTATATTTTCATTTTTATAAAATCTGTTTTGCCATCGGTCGGTAAGGCAGATTTCTGTGTCGGTAATTTTTTATATTTTCATTTTTAAAAAATCTGTTTTGTCATCGGTCGGTAAGGCAGATTTCTGTGTCGGTAATTTTTTATATTTTCAAAAAATCTTTTTTACCATCTGTCGGTAAGGTAGATTTCTATGTCGGTAATTTTTTATATTAGCAGTTTCCAAAACATTTCCCTTTTCAAAAATTTCTTTACCATCAGTCGGTACGGTAGATTTCTGCGTCGGTAATTTTATATATTTTCAATTTTCAAAAAAAAATCTGTTTTTTATCAGTCGGTAAGGTGGTAAATTTGAGTCAGACACGAAGTAAGTAAGTAAATAACTAAACTACTGATAATAAAGACATTTATGTTAATTAAATTATGTTACCCTACAGACAAAGAAGTCGCGTGACTCGGAAGTAATGTTTAACCACAGGAAACAAGAACCAGAAACTATGGTCTGTACTGTTAAGTTACTGAATTAAAAAAACATTTGTTCCTTCTTAACACGCGATCAAAACCCTAATCGTCTTAATTATTAATCTTTTTTTCTTCCGCATTTAATAAGTAGATATCTTTGTAAAAAATCAATTTAAAAATATTTATTAGTTTTTTATATATATATATATATATATATATATATATATATATATAAATAAGGGAACTTTTTATTTATCTTTTTTAAGAGGGAAATATATATAGCCGACATATAACTCGCGGTGTATGAAGATTGCCTTCAAGTTTGATGGTGGTTTCCGGATGGCCTCTCAAGTTGAATCAAATCTGCGTCAAAGAAAGCGAGGCGACGAATCGTAAAAATAAAAAGCGAGTGGCAGCAAAGTCCCTCGTAAAGAGCTTGTTCTCAATTTCGAATTCGCGTATATTCATGTCGAACATTGTTTCGGCTATAAAAATAAAAAAAAAAAACTTAGTAAATTTGCCCCGACGACAAACATTTCCGCGAGACATCGAATCAAAAATGAAACTTTTACGAAACTGTTTCAGAAACAAACACCATTAAACATTACGCAAAAACTTTAATGTGACAAACTTGCTGTAACTACTCTTTTTTATATATTTAAGTCGAATTACAAATTCAAATGTTATTTTTACGAAAAAAAAAAAATAAATCATAAAGGGAAATAATTTTAAAAAAAATTGTTTAAATAAAAAATTATATTATTTTTTTCCCCTCTCTCAAAAAAAAAAGGAACAAAGTCAATTAAAAATGGAAGTAAATTATAAACAAAATTTGAAAGCATTTTTTCTAAATGTAATTAACGTCTTTCTCAAATGACTTTTAATTGGGAAAATAAATTTTTCAGAAAAAAAAAAATGAAAAGATTTTCTATTTGTATAAGGGAGGAATATTTTCTGAAATGGATCTAGGTAGATTTTTAATGAAAGAAGATAACAGAGTGTAATGACAAGTGAAAAACTTATTTAAAAAGAAGCAGAAAGGATCGCTTGCGACTTATAATTATCGCAATTAAACTAAGTGTGTGCGATGCTTTAACTGCCTTCGCAGCTCGAGCGTGAAGTTGTTCCGAGGGTAAAAGAGTGTGGGTCTCGTTGCGGTTTCCCTTTGGAAACAAAAGTTTTTTTTTTTTTTTATTTTTTTATTTTGCTTGCCACTACTTGCGTTTTAGTCGTGACCTTACTTTCTAAAAAAGTTGGAATTACGCAAAGAGTGTGAGACTAATTTTTTTTTTTTTTTTTTTTTTTTTTTTTATATAAATTCTTTCAGTTTACTCGACGCGACTTGTCACAACGCTCGTTATGAAAACAAAAAAATATAGTCACATGTCGAGAGAGGTGGAAAATTTTCAGATTGAAGAAACGCATTGATAAAGATAGGGAAATTTGATCAAAGAAAAATTAATATCATAAAAAATAAAAATTACAAAATATGAAAGAAAAATAAATAAACAAAAAAAAAGGCACAGGAAAAACAAAGTGTTACACTGAAAAAAGGGTTTGGTATTGACAATCAAAAATTTTTTTGTTGAATCAACAAAATTTTGGTTGTCCCAATTAAAATTTAATTAGGACAAGAAAAATCCTTTTTTTCTAACTTTGGTTGTGTCAAAAAAATTTTGGTTGAAACAATTAAAATTTTGTTAATCCAAGAAAAAAATTTTTGTTCCTTAATACCAACCAAATGTTTGGTTGTCAATACCAAATGCTTTCTTCAGTGTAATTGGTTTTAGTGGTAGCGTCATAGCTTTGCGATCGTCAAGGTTAAGCAACGTAAATTCCGGATAGTAACTATAGGTGAAATATCAAAAAAAAATTGAACAAAAATTAAAATCCCAAAAAAGTGGGAAAAATTTCAAGAAAAAATAAGAACAAAAAAAAAGTTCCACCTTGCATTATTTTAACATAAAATGCGTGTTTTTTTTTGTCTCTTTTTTTCTTTATGTGCGCCAACTATTTTAAAGCCCCCTTTCAAAGTTTTACAGTTTTCTTTTTACTGTAAATTGGCGAGCTCGATACCTAACTCGAAATACAGAAAAAAAAGCCTTTCTCAACGAGCGATGAAATTGAGTGGAAAAAACATGAAATGCACACATTGCGATAAAAACACTTAAGTCGATAAAAAAAAAATCGATTTCAAATGCAGATAAGATTATTTATTGTGAAATATATATATACATATATAATTCATAATAAGGAATCAATTTCTTCAGGTAAAATAATAAATATATATTTTTTTGTCGATAAATTGAGTATCTTATCTTTTTTGGGGAAAAAAAATAATGCAAAAAAAAAAAAATTTTGAAAAAAAATAATTGCATATATTTAATAAAATTTTCAAAACTATTTTGCTACTAATAACACAGAAAAAAAAATCAGATCTCAAAAATTAGTAACGTACGCACGTACTTTTTGAAGTACAACAAAAATGTGCCTCGTAGGTGGCGCCACTCTATCTCGAATGACTCATTTTTGAGTGCATCAAAAATGTGCCTCGTAGGTGGCGCCACTCTATCTCGTTTGACTCATTTTGTACTGCAACAAAAATGACTCCAGCTTTCTTTTTTTTAAGAAAAAAAAAAGCGCGAATTCTTATTTGAATATACTTTTTTTTTCAACGGATAAAGTAGGTCGTATCCATTATGGGGAAAAGTCTACTGGAAGTTTAAATGGCAAAAGAAGTAAAATAGACGTTAGATGTTGAGGTATTATGGCTCTCTGTAAATCCTTTGCAGGCTTCGAAAAGCTCCCCAGTAATAATGTTTACCAGCGATAAAAGAAAGGATCGAGTGTTGCAATGAAACAGGAGCCAGAAACGACAAAGTAAAGTCCGAGATGTGCAATATTCCTTTTTCTGCAATCTCCACTTTACTGTCTTGTATATATATATATAGGTAAAATTTAATACACACATTTCCAGGGAATGTTTCAGGAAAAGAAATTGCTAGATTATTGTCCTTACTTCTCAGATCATATTTTTCAAAAATTCTTTTATTAAAAACAATAAACGAAACGTTAATTTTTTTTTTCATATTTTTTATTTTATGGAGGAAAAATAATGGAGCGTTTATCATTTTCTAGTAATTTCCTGAGGCTGTTTTTCATGTGAACTTTTGAACTCACCCCACTGGTCATCTCTCCATTTATAAGTGCGACTAAGTAGTCGCACCAGGATGTGCGAGAAGGGTTAACATTATAAATGGTCACTTGCAAATATTCTCTCGTTTTGTGCTCAGATGTGCCCTTAATGTATGTATTTCTCAACGGATCGTAGTTTTTTTTAAATTTTTTCAAAAGTAACATTTTTTTCTAAATTTCTCACAAATATTTAAATACATTTATCATTTTTTTTTAAATTTTAATTAAAATTTAATAATTAATACTTAAACAATTAATAATTAAATAATTAATAATTATTATCAATGAATAATTAAGATTTTTAATATCTCTTTAAAATTTAATTTATATAATTAACATCTTCATTTTAAATTAATATTAAATTACTTCTCTAATATCATTAAAAAAGAATTTCTTAAAAAAAATATAACGTAAAAGTAAATTATTTATTTGTGTGGTTTTTTTTTTTTTAAGTAAAAGCAAGAAACATTGTCAAAGAGCGAATTTAAACAAAAAGGGGAGAGCGTTAGGACAAAAATTATTCGGAATCCCTCAAGAATATTGGACAAAATATTCCCGGTTCATTAAGTAGGCTTCGAACGACATCTCTTGAATAATGTGAGAACTTTAGTAGTCGTGCGCAAGCGTAATGTTTGCTAAAGAACCACTCAATGAAAATTTTGTCGATAAGAAGGACTTCTGTTATAGACCTTATGCATTAAAAACTTACGCTTTACGCGCCAGAAAATAATGCAAACAAAAAAAAATTCACTTATTAAAATTTTTTTTTTTAATTTAATAAAAAAAAAAAGGTAAAAATACTTTTTTTTAAGATACACAATTTTAAAGTATAGAAAATATTTCGATATTTGCATTTTTTTGCCTACACGCTTTCCTGGTTGCATTATGCAGGCGCAAATTTAAAATTCAACTTTGATTATTATGATAATGATAATTATTCATGATTGTAGATTTTTCAATTTTTTAATTTATTATTGTTAATTATGTTTTCTAGCCTCTTTATACATGTGGGTGTATTATACTTCTTTTAAATAAATTTTTTTTTATATTAACACAATTTTTTTGTCAATTCAAACAAATGTCATGGCACCTGTTGCTATGGTTCCGGTTACTATGGTACCGGTTATTCTATGGTAGTGGTTACTATGGTAGCGGTTACAATATGATACCGGTTACTATGCTACCGGTTTCAATATGATACCGGTTACTATGGTAACAGTTATTCTATGATCCTGGTTACTATGGTACCGGTTACTATATGGTACCGATTTCTATATGGTAACGGTTACAATATGGTACCGGTTACTATGCTACCGGTTTTTCTATGATACCGGTTACTATAGTAACGGTTCTTCTATGATACTGGTTACTATGGTACCGGTTACTATGCTACCGGTTTTTCTATGATACCGGTTACTATACTAACGGTTCTTCTATGATACTGGTTACTATATGGTAACGATTACTATATGGTAGCGCTTACTATGGTAACGGTTACAATATGGTACGGGTTATTCTATGATACCGGTTACTATAGTAACGGTTCTTCTATGATACTGGTTACTATGGTACCGGTTACTATATGGTAACGATTACTATGGTACCGGTTACTATATGGTACCGGTTACTATATGGTACCGGTTACTGTGGTAACGGTTACAATATGGTGCGGGTTATTCTGTGGTACTTGTTACTATGGTACCGGTTACTATGGTACCGGTTACTATGGTACCGGTTACTATATGGTACCGGTTACTATGGTAACGGTTACAATATGGTGCGGGTTATTCTATGGTACTGGTTACTATGGTACCGGTTACTATATGGTATTGGTTACTATGGTAACGGGTACAATATGGTACCGGTTATTCTATGGTACTGGTTACTAAGATACCGGTGACTATAAGGTACCGGTTACTATATGGTACCGGTTTCTATATGATACCGCTTATTATGGTATCGGTTACTATGGTACCGCTTACTATGGTACCGTTTACTAGGGTACCGTTTACTATGGTACCGTTTACTATGGTATCGTTTACTATGGTACCGGTTACTATGATACCGTTGCTATGGTATCAACTGCTACGGTACCGGTTTCCATAGTACCGGATTCTATGGTAACAAAAGTCATATGGTACTGGTTATGGTACTGGTTGCTAGGTAATGGTTTATATGGTACCAGTTTTTATAGCACCGGTTGCTATGGTACCGGTTTATATGATACCAGTTGCTGTAATACCGTTTGCTATGATACCGGTTTCCATGGTACCTTTTTTATGGTACCAATTGTCATAGAAAAATTGCTATGGTACCGGTTTTTTGGTACCAGTTCTTATAAAAACAGTTGCTATGGTACCAGTTATTAAGGTTCCGGTTGCTATGGAAGTGGTTGCTATAGAAACAGTTGCTATGGTTTGAAAAAAATTTTCCTTGATACAGTAGTATTTGAAATTTTTTTTTTCAAGTTGCATTAACAGAGAAATATTAAAAAAAGGAGAATTTGGATAATGCAAAAAAGCTCTAACCAGAATAAAACTGCTGTTAAAGTTGCAATATTTATATAGATGAAGAAAGAGCGTAGGATCGCATGAAATATTCAGTTGGTTGGAAGCTGGTTGGCATGACTAGAATTGTGTACGTAGAGGAGAATGTGCAATTTTACAAAGAAGAGAGAGAATTTTGGATAAAATAGGGGGACAGGGGGGTGGTAAATTTATATATACATATATATATATATATATATATATATATTGAAGTAGCCATGTAAAGTGTGAAGAGCGAGTGACCATTGGCCGACGGTCTCGATAGTAGCAACGAACGTTGGTTCTGTGTGTGCACTCGTTTGTTCAATCGATCGAGCTGAAAATTTCCAACCCTTAATTAAGATTGCAAGGGCACTTGAATTTTCAATTAAAAAAGAACCTGCGCTCGTCAGAGTCGTTCAATCCTTTCTATCTCCCTCCCTCCCTCTCTCTCTCTCTCTCTCTTTCACGGCTCTCGTTTCTATGCGTCCTGTTGACAACATTAAATGCAATATCGCTACGGATTTATACTCTTTTTGATTGTAATCTGTCCACTTAGTGTTCTTTTAAAAGCTATATAGTTTTTTATATGACAAAATGTGAAGACTTAAGAGTGGGCACTTTTGAGCTAAATTTTATTTGTCGCTGGTATAATATATTTCTAAAGGCTATATATATATATATATATATATATATATATATACGCTATAGAAAAAAGAAGAAAACGCGCAAAGAATGCCAATTTCGTGGATAATTTTCGCATATTTTTCATATTCATTGAATTCGCACGAGATTTCATGCCATAGTTAATTTCAATTTCTATTTTCTCCAACATTGAGCATTTGGATTTTTATCGATAATGAAAATATGATTTGACCGCAACATTCATTTTGTGAGGAAAAAAAAAAAAATAAATAAACATCAAGATTTCCATATGATTAATCTTTTTTTCAATCAAAATTTTATTCAACACAAAACGCAAAGAATCTTTACTGTTGTACTCATACAATATATTTGTTACAAGAATACAAATTTGATACCGGTTTTTTGGTACCATGTTTTTTTTTAATGAAATCTACAAAAAAAAAAATTCATTTTTAAGAAAATTTGTCCCTTGGAATAATTATTTTTATCAATTAAGTTCTCGTGGTCTATAAACAAAGCCCTGGTTAACATATACACGCCCTATATGATACCAATTTTTGGCACACGTAGAAATTTATCCAGTCCCCGATGCGCATTGATGACACACCCACGTAAACAAATACATGCATTTGGTTAATACTCCACTGCACGACGATGGAACATGAGCTGATTGGGGTGCAACCTATGCAGTTTAATTTATGTCGGAACAGCAGCCAGTTGCATCGTCAAGTATACCAAAATTTCGTGTTTATCATCTTGTAAAAAATTCGAAAAAGTTGAGTGCATTTCGAATAGACAAAGAGAGGGAGAGAGAGATTGTACACAATTGGTCAGTATATATATATATATATATTGTATACCATTGTGATTGTGTATGTATTCGTCAAATTGCATATGTGTTCATGTGGGAAATGTGCGCGAATGAAAACATGATCTGAGAATGTATGTGAATGTTTGTACCTGTATATTACACATCTACAGGTTAACGGTCCGCCATGTTGGTGATGCGAGGTAGATTTTACCGCTTCTATATAGTATATATCGAACAAAACCGAAAATGATTCTGCGTCGTTCTCAGGTCGATGACCATTTGGAGTATGGTCTTGCTTTTTCAGCTATATACAAAATGTTTTTTTTGGAAAAATTTTCAAGCGCCTTCTTTTTTCCAAAAGGGTGAAAGTTAATTCAAAAGAATTTATCAGAATGACTTTTTTTTTTTTGAATACTCCTTTTTATCGTCTCTTGTCTAGAGTATTTTCCCATATAAGGTCTCTATATATATGTGCGGTAACGTGTGGACATAGGTACATGCGCTACGTGCATGTTTAAGTAAATATCTCCCGCAGTATTTGCACCAGCAAGCCTGAAACCGAGATAGCCGATGATTAATGATCCTTCTTCTCGGTTTATTAACGATGTGCCCATCCAGACGAGTATTGTCTACGTATTTTCATGCCCAACTTTGTCAAAAAAAAAAAAAATGTCAACGATTTTTTTTCCAAATTCTAAACATTTGAAGCGCTATGTGAAAAATATTTAGTCAGATTAACCAAAATTTTGTTGGTATTTATAAGCAAACCAAAACTACTTTTTTTTTAAGTCGACCAAAAAATTTGATTCGGTATTTCCTGTTGGCATAACAAAAATGTTTAGTTAGTTCAAACAAATTTTTTTTTGAGCGAATTAAATTATTTGATTGGGCTAATTAAATGTTAATAATTCTACGACTTTGTTTCAGCTAACCAAAATTTCGTTACAAAAACTAAAATTGCCTATAATCAAACGATTTTGTTGCAGGTAAAAAATCTTTTTTTGATAGGGAAAATTCTTTTTCAAAAAATCTAAATCCACTGTATAGTGTAGAAAAATTATTTTTCTCAAAATAATCTATATACAGAAAATACATTTATGGAAGTTTTGTATGGAATTCCTCTGGAATTTAATAGGATAATTTTCATGGAATTTAGAGATATATATATATGGTACTTTCTGCGGAATCTTTCTACGTTGTTAATTATTATATAAATCAATTATGAAAATCCCATTAAATACCAATTTTCATTTTGGAAACTATGAAGTAAATATCTTCGTTCCTAACGAGTTTCTCGTCACATTATCGATTCATATATATATATACCGCGCCACAAGGCATAAATAAACGGTAACTCAATCCGATAATAGTCATATACGCACAGTCAATTAAGATGAGCGTTATAAGAACCAATTAAACCCCAAATGGTAGTTTATGTTACTTATTTACGAGGTAAAATTATGCCTTTTCGAAGTCTCTTGTTGCTCGCTATTTAGAGCCTTTTAGATAAATAAAATCTCTTTTCAAATACTAATTCAAAACCTTCTTTTTTCTTATTCAGAGTAAGTAATTCTGTAATTAGAAGAAAAAAAAATTAACACAATCGGTATTTAGAGTCATAAACTACGATAATAAAATGAAAAAAAAAAAATAATAATTGTTTCGTATAACTTAATTGAAAAGTAGATTGAAATTTAATACGAAATGGAAAATCAGATTTCTCGTTTAACTGACATTTTTATTTTCTACGAACGATTCTTAGTCGAGCTATAGATCGTAAAAAAATAGTGTTTCATAGCCGGCGAAGAATATTGGAAAGGCGTTTTCGTTCGCGCCATTTTCAATCGGGAATTTTAATCTGCACACTGACCGTAGACCAGTTTAAATACAAGCGAAATATATATATATATATATATATATATATATATATATATATATATATATATATATATATATCTGTGTATAGGAAGCCTCTCTTTGGACAGGCGGACAAGAGAGAAAGAGAGAAAGAGAGAGAGAGAGAGAGAGAGACCTCGGTGCAACATCAATTCCCTCAGAAAAATAAATCGTACGCGAAACAAACACATTCGACTGAAAAATTATTGTTCGCACACACTCGAATGAGATCGATGCTGAAATAGAACAATTGTTTGCCAGCTGCAGAAAAAGACCTATTGCCTGATGAATGAACCCGTCCTTTACAAGTTTACAAGATACTTTACCTTGACTTCTCATATGTCACTGAATTCATTTTTCACATTATATAATAATAAGAAATGCCAATAATAAATTTTATTTTATTTATGACAAATAAAATTTTTATTTAATTTTATTCTATTCATGACAAATATATTTCAATTAAATAAAAAAAAGTTATTAGGCTCTGCTACAAATGTTTATTTAACTAAAATATATTACATTTGTTTTAAATATGTAAATGAATAAAAAATTAACAAAATGTTTTAAAAAAATCAAAAATAAAAATATAAAAAATTACAGACCTAGAAATCTACTTTACCGACTGATGGTAAAACAGGGTTTTTTTTAAAGAAAATGATAATATAACAAATTACCGACCCAGAAATCTACCTTACCAACTGATGGTAGAGAAATACTTTGAAAAATGAAAATATAAAAAATTATCGACACAGAAATCTACCTTACTGACTAATGGTAACGAATTTTTTGAAAATTTTATCCACTTTTTCAAAACTGTTTTACCATCAATCGGTAATTTTTTTATATACACAAATCTATTTTACCATTAGTCGGAAAGGGAGATTTCTAGGTCGGTAATTTTTTATATCAGCATTTTCCCCCCAAAAATCCTGTTTTACCATCAATCGACAAGGTAGATTTCTATGTCGGTAATTTTTTATATTAGCATTTTTTAATAAAAGATTTCTCTACCATCAGTCGCTAAGGTAGAACTCTTTTCTCTAGGTGATAGTTTACATTAATTTAACCAAAATTAAATATCTAGTTAATTTAAACAATGAAAATTTAAAACAGATAATTGGACAATTAATTAAAATAACAAACAGAATTAAAAATTTTTATTAATCAAAAACAATATTACAACAAATTTCACTAAACTATTTATTTACTTAAAGTAAAATTGAGTTTTAATTTTTAGAATATATATATATATATATATATATATATATATATATATATATATATATATATATATATATATATATATATATATATTGTTTATTTTATCAAATGAAAAATTCTGGTAAAAAAATTGAATGTATCAATTATTTATAAACCGCATCTGTTTTATACGAGCAAACAAATAAAAGCTCGTTTCAACTGAATTCACTTTTTTTTCTAACCCATTTTTTAAACGTATTGGAATTTTTTTTTTTCTAAGACACCAAAAATATCCCAATCTACTAATAAATCAGATTTCTCAATAAAAAATCCATTTTTCACAGATAAGAACATGCCTTCCTTTTTTTTTTGTTTTCGTATTATTATTAGTCAATGGTATTTTAATAAATATAAGTGGAGAATTTTCATTTTTTATTGAATTGCTTTTTGAATCCATTATAATGATTAATTCTCTCTGGTTAGTGACATCGAATGATGACATTATGGGAGGAGAAAAAAAGCATTTAATGAAATCAATAGCAATTAAATTGAAGGGAAATTGTAGACAAATTTTTTTTTGTAATTTCTACATTTTTTATTTGATTTCAATTCTTTTTTTTGTTTTTTTTTTTTTGAAATCGATTTTATATTTGTTCCACATTAGATTATTTTTATAGAAATTCTTTAATTTTTAATTTCAATCTTTTTTATATATAAAAAAAAAATTAGAAAATAAAATGTTTATTAAGAAACACACTAATTATGACCCACTGCAAAGGGTGGCTTGTCTCTTGTGTGAAGAAAGAATTTTCCCTTGAATTTAAAATTTTTCTTTATCCCACCCATGAGTGCAATTTCGCCATTACATTTTTCTTCTTGATACGAATCATAGTCATCGCATTTTTTTCCATAAAATCCATCTTTACTTAATATTGATTCAGCATAAAGTTGAATTGCACGCTTGTGAGAACAAATTCCAAATACATCGATAAGACAGCCAATTTGTGAAATACCACCATTTGGATAAAAATCAGCGTCACCAATATCTGTTTTATAACCTAGATAACCTGCGTTTGTGTGAATAATTTCCACATTATCAGCGTCATTTGATGATATTCTCGAACCTTCAGACGCTGTTCCAAAAAGAGGCCATGCAGGATCAAGGCCTAGCAAAAAAAAAAAAAAAAAAAAAAAAAAGAAAGAAATTAAAATAATTTACAGTTGGCAATTTATATTATTTATTATATTTATTTTTTATTATTATTATTTTTTTAATTTATTTATTTAAAAATATGAGAGAAGCAGGCGCATGGCATCTTCATCGCAGAGTTTCGTGGCCGATATTAATATTACCGTTGCTAAGGAAAAACAATCCTCAGCAACGGTTGTCACGGAAACGGTTGCTATGGAAACTGTTGCTATAGAAACATTTGTCATGGAAACGGTTGCTATGGAGACGGTTGTCATGGAGACGGTTGCTATGGAAACGGTTTTCATGGAAACGGTTGCTATGGAGACGATTGCTATGGAAACGGTTGTCATGGAAACGGTTGCTATGGAAGCAGTTGCCATGGAAACGGTTGCTATGGAAACGTTTGTCATGGAAACGGTTGCTATGGAAACTGTTGCTATAGAAACATTTGTCATGGAAACGGTTGCTATGGAGACGGTTGTCATAGAGACGGTTGCTATGGAAACAGTTGTCATGGAAACGGTTGCTATGGAAACTGTTGATATGGAAACGGTTGCTATGGAAACTGTTGATATGGAAACGGTTGTCATGGAAACGGTTGATATGGAAACGGTTGCTATGGAAACGTTTGTCATGGAAACGGTTGCTATGGAAACTGTTGCTATAGAAACTGTTGCTATAGAAACGGTTACTATGGAAACAGTTGTCATGGAAACGGTTGCTATGGAAACTGTTGCTATAGAAACTGTTGCTATAGAAACATTTGTCATGGAAACGGTTGCTATGGAAACGGTTGTCATGGAAACGGTTGCTATGGAAACTGTTGCTATGGAAACGGTTGCTATAGTAACTGTTACCATGGTAACCTACGGACGAACGCCAAAGCTAAAGTATAAGAATTTCGGGCCTGAGCCACAAAACCCTAAAAATAAAGTTTTATTAATAATTAAATTTTCGATTATTACCAACAATGTAATTAATAATATTTAAAGAATGATATCCTGCTAGGCCCATAACATGCGCTCCAAGAGAATGGCCAACAAGTGTTGTCGTTGATGTATCCAATCCTTGTGTTTGTAGAAAGTCAATCATAGCAGCTACATACATACCAATTTTTTTTACTTGATACGATGCATAAATATATTCGCCCTTTGAGATTCTGCTCCAGTCAATAACAATAACGTTATAATTTCCCTGTTCCAGAAACGCTGAAAAAAAAATTTATTTATTTACTTATTATTATTTATTTTAATTATTATATATATATATATATATATATATATATATATATATATATATATATATATATATATATATTTTTAATTTCTTTTGTATATTTATCTTTGATATTATTTGGCCTTATTCTTGAGAAAAAAATTAATATTTTCATTTTTTTTTACCATCTTTAATAAGAGTGCATGCTGGACTTTTATAGCTATTGGTCCATCCATGAGTGATAAATCTTGTTGGTCGTTTTGAATTAAAATTACTCTGCGTTAATGTAACATTATCATTGAGATAGAGCCATTGAAAATTTTCAATATTTTCTCTTGTATAGAGTAGAAAAAAAACATAATTCTCGAGATTCAAATTTAAATTAACATCACCAGACATAAGGAGACTTTTATTTAAAGTAGCTTCAATTAAATTGTCATAATCATCAAAAAACCATAATCCTTTATTTTGAAATATTTTTGTGTCCTCATTCTCAAATCGATAGATATCATCATCAATGAATGTTGATGATTTCACAACATGACATTTTCCTATACAGTTTTAATTTTACAATTAAAAAAAAACAAATTTCTTTTTTTAATTAAAAATAATTATTAAAATTTTCAAATTATTGTTTTTTTTGGGATGAAAAAATTTAAGAACTTTGAACAGATAAAAAAAAAAACTCACCAATTGTCACAATAATAGTGAAACAAGAAAAAACACTAATGATTGTCATATTGTCATCGAAAGTCAACTGATCGAAGTGAGTGATTTGTTCTTTTAAATACAAAAAAACGATAGTCGAAATAAAAAGATAATTGTCTTACTATACACTCTCTTCTGTCATCTTTTTATTAAGTTTTAATGCTTTTTTGACGTGAGTGCCAACAACAATGCGCATCATTCAATAATAATGTTTCCAATGGAAGTAACAAATTTTTATTTCCGTTAATTAATTCTTCAAAGATTTTTATCACTGACCGAGTTGATAAATTTTTTTCCTTTCACATTCCTTCCCTCTTATCTTTTATTTAGTAAAAAATTTAATTTTCCTTTATATATTAAAAAATAAAATTTTACTTAATTCAATTAATCGATATACTTGACTATTATCAAATAAATATAATTACTTTAATCAAATAAATATTTACTTGAACCAAATAATTTTTTACAATCAAATAATTGAATTAAATAAATTATATTTGAATTATTTTCTTTATTTGAAACAAATAAAATTTAATTGCCACAAAAATTATTTGGTTCATATTTATTTGAAAATAATCAATTATAATCGATTACTTGAATCAAATAGATTTTTTTTTTCAGTGAAAATATTTATTTTTATTTTATTATTATTCCATTATTATTTTATAATTTTTCTATTATTTTATTATTAATTATTATTTCTATTTAAAAAAAAATAATAATATTAAAATTCCTGGATTTAAAACAAAAAAAAATTTCTTTCATTTCCAAAAACAATTCTAAGAAATCAATTTTATTTTTCATTAATTTGGATTGTGTGTCAACGCGATAAACGAGTCTCTAAATCGCCGATTGATTGATTGATAGCAAATATATTTCCTACTTTTTGAAATGCTTTTGATAAATAATAATCAATCAGTATCGGATGTTATTACAAATTTTTTTTTATTAACAAAATCTTGAGAAATCAATTAAATATTTTTTTTTTTTTAGTGAATTGGACATTATTTTCTTCGAACTTGAAAAATATATTTCAAAAATAAAATGAATTTTTTAATAAATAAATTAAAAATTAAATTTCAAATCAAATTTTTGCCCAAAAGAAAAATTTCTATATTTAATTAACTTCATACTCAATATTTACCATGAGTTTTTATATGAGTGAAGTTAACGAGAATATATAAATTTTTTTTCTGTAGCAAAAAATTTTTTCAAAATGGAAAAAAAATGTAAAAATTGCATTTTTTTCAGTGTGGAATTTTTTTTTTTTTTTCTTTCTTTTTTTTTGAGCTTCTTTGATATAAATAATCGTCTAGGTTATCACGAAATTGCGCGTAGGCGTCTGTAAGACTATGCTGAGGGTGCGGGCGCTTGCGTGAAACTCGAAAATGAGGGTCTCGTCAAAGGGGCGGGAGGGTGGCTAAAGTTGAGGGTGAGTTTGAGGGGGGGGGGGTGGGGTTGTTGGAAGCGAGGGCGCCTGCAGTGACTAGCCTCCATCGATTTACCGTGCGACGCCATTTTGCCACCCTACACTCAGGGTTGAACACCCCCTGCCCCATCTCGTTGAGGCAGTCGACGTTTTTGAAAAATGACTCCCAAAGTCATCAACCAACCCGGGGCTCTCTCAATAAAAGTGCCAATTTTTCGTTGTTTATTTCAATTTTCTCACTCAAAAAAAAAAAAAAATAAATAAAAGTAGAAACTATTTTTTAAATTAACACTTTTCTTTTATTAATTAATATATCTTAGTTTTCAAAAATTCTATTTCTATTTTTGTTTAAAAAATGTTTTTTTTTTTTTTTTTTTTTTAAATTTAATTTTTGCCATTGAACACTTTTTCAAAGTGTTGAAATCACGCGAGTCGCGTGATTTGCACATAATGTGTAAATACCATCGGCGGCTTTAAGCAAAACGCTCGCGCGGCTCGAATTCACACACAATCGGGAAAACAGATAGATAATGGAAACGAGTTGCGAGAGAGAAAGATTTCAATCGCCTATATACCAATCCACGAATGGACAATGCCGAGTATTCGAGAACTCTGGAGCGGTCGATCGGCTCTCGATTATCCCAAAAAGATTTTTTGTTACCCCCCCCCACCCCCTCCTCTCACCCCCTTACCTTTCAACTCACCGACCTGTCGAGAGAAGATTAAATGCGTGTCTATACCTTTCAGGAAGTAACATTTTCAAAAACCTTTTTTTATTTTTGTTAATTACTCTTAGATTATTAGTTTGTTAATTAAATTTTTTTTTTAAATTATTGACAATTAGTAAATTACTAATTAATAATTATTAAATAATTATTAAATTAATAATTAATAACTAATAAATTAGTGAATTACTAATTAGTAATTAATAACTAATAAATTAGTGAATTACTAATTAGTAATTTACTAATTTATTTCATTTTAGTAATTTACTGAAGAAGAAGGGACTGAAGAAGAAAAAAATTATAGGTTATGTTTTGAAATTTTCAAGTGAAAATACACGATAAGTTTCACTGGAATAGAGAAATGTTTCATTAAAATAGCAAAATTTTTTTTTTTTTTTTTTTCTAATCTAGAGAAAAATATTGCTGTTCCAGATAAAGATTTTTTTCCTTGTGTAGTAACAAAAAATGCCAATATTATTAAAAGTTTTTGATAAATTCCAATATTTAAAGATTAATTGATATTGATAAAAGAAAACAGAATGAAGCAACATATCAAGATTTAAAATTATATTCTGATAAACTATAGAAACGTGATTAGAAATTATACAATTACATTAAATATCGATAATTAATTTACTTCTAATATATACCAAAAAAAAAAAAATAATTTTTTACAAAAATATTGATAATTATTGATAAAAATTATTTTTTAAAAATATTGCTGAATTTTTTTTTTAATATAAGGAAATTTTTTATTTGTTATGTAACATTAATTTTTTCGTTATGTTTTTCTATGAGTTACAACACTGCTATCGACTATCTGACCATCAAAATGTTAAATATATATATATATATATATATATATGTTATCGGGAAATTTGTGTGAAATTTACAGAAGAATGATATGTTCAGACTATATCGAAATTGAAATAACTTTTGTTAACATTTTAACAATAATGTTTATTAAGAGTCAAGAACATTTGAGTTATTTAAATATAATTATTATTTACATCGATACTATTTAATTAATCGTTTCCCGAAACAATATTTATACAAAAGAATTAATTATTGACATGAAAAACAGAATAAATTACACAATATTAAAAAAAAAAAAAAAAATATTTGATTTAAATAATCGATTACTCTATTATCAAATAAATATTTATATGATAAAAATAATTATTTATTTGATATTAGTAAAGTAACCGATTATTTGAATGATGATAAAGAAATTTTTGGAAAAAAATTAAAATTACCGACACAGAAATCTACCTTACCAACTGATGGTAACAGCGCCACTAATTTAACTAGTGATGATATTGACGGTCGGTAATTCAGAAATCTACATCAAAATTTTATTATTTATGTACCTTTGAAGTTTTCGATTTTTGACACCGTAGGAATATAATTTCCCAAGAGTGGGAATAATTCTCCTTCGTGGTTCTTATAGCATCAATATTGTGTTGTAAAAAAAAAATGGAACTTTCACCTGATGCTAATTGAAATATCATGGCAATGCGACGAATGCGTATATCATCAACAAAGAGAAAGAGAATGAAAGAGAGAGAGAGAGAAAGAGAGACTAGATGAGTGGAGTAAATTGAAGGGGTTAAGGGAGGACAATATTATATAGGTGTGGAGATCGGGCATTCATCCAGGCCAAGATGGATCCTTCACAGCTAGATTTAAAAAAGCAGAAACCCTTCTCGAACCCCGACTCCTACCCTTCGAACCAACTAGCTTCCTGCGACAAGCGCGGGGGTGGCTTTGGCGATCTCTATATAACTGATGGTGCTTCTGAGTGTCACGACCAGGCTGTCCACTTCTTTGTGCCTGTATTTGTGTGTGCCCCTCTATAGAGTACTCTCTCTCTCTCTCTCCCTCTCGTTCTCTCTGTACTTGTGAGTATATGGCGATATAGTGACGTACTTGCAATGCGAGCAGACACTGGCAACCATCTATACCCCCTGGATATCGTTTCCTATGCTATATATATATTTATATATATATGTATATACGCCAAAATGTAGGCGGAGGACAGTCCGTTTCCTGCACGTGTTTGTAACGATATGTCACACTATGGCAATTCTGCGGCATCCAACATTCGCTCCGATGAATAAACTAATAAAGCACAAACTCGTCAATTCTTGACTGTAAAAAAGTGAAAATTTTACTGATCCACAATAATCCATACACTTGTTGGAAATTATCAAACATTCATTTTAGAATCAAATCTTTGATGATTAGAGTCAAAATTCCATTGGTATATTATGAAGCTAATATCGCGTCTCCATCGCAGGATTTTGTGGCCATTATTAATATTACCGTTATGTTAAGGAAAAAAATGGTAACGGTTATCCTGGTAATGAAAATAAATTATTTTCTATTAGAATTTCATTAAAATGAATTTGGTGAAATTATTCATGAGAATTAAAATCACTTTTACCATATATTTAAAAAATTTTCATTCAAAACTATACTCATAAAAATAAAACAAATTCTAATTAATAAATCAAATACTTATATTATCGATCATTTCATTAATTTATTTTGCAAAAAAAAAAACTTTTACTACATAATTTAATTTTAATCCGATCATCCTTGTTTCAACTTCATTTTGAAATATCCAACTTATAATAATGTTCCCAAAAACCATATATTATATATGGTACGGTAAGTTGTACAAACTCCTAACTTGTTTAATTACCAACTTTGACCAATTTCCCTTCAAGCCTTCAAAATTCAACCCCAAAAAAAATAACGTTCTATTTCCGGAAATTGGTTTTCAAACTTTTCGTCTGTTTTTGGGTCACGTTTATGATTTTCTTTCATCCATAACTTGTATTTTGTTGAACACAAAAAAAAATTGTCACAGCAAACAAAACATTTATTGCTTTTAGTTTTTTCTTTATTTTCTTGTTAATTGGTTGATTAAAATAACAATTTTTTTTTTTTTTTGGGGGGGGGGTTGAAAAGATGATTTTGAAATGAGGTTTTTCCTCATCAGCTATATAAGATGTGATGAATTTTAACGATAAATGACATGACTCGTATTTTCGAGCGTCTTTTTTGCGAGAGAAAAAGAGAGAGTGAGAGACAGAAAGCCCACAAGGGTATTTTCCCCGGGAGCTCTATTAGCGCCTCGAATAATGATGAGTTTAAACATGGCGCCGCGTCGTCATCCGGTCATACTACCTCGACGAAAGCAAGCTCGCGGATTAACCGGACTGTTGACGAGGTGATTAAACGTTGATTAAACGCAGACTAAATTGCAGTCAAAAATATCGATCTTCCACCCACTCTCTTTATATATATATATCGCATGTTCCTTGTATGAAAATCATGTAAAAATCCCTTAAATGATTTTTCATATACAAGCAATATTAACCCCTTATTCTAATTCCTTATCAGTTCAACTCATTAAATTTCTATATTATTATATTTTTTTCTCAACCCCAAAAAAAATTTTTTTTCCGCCACTGTTTCCTTATTACTTTATATATATATATATATATATATATATATATATATATATATATGTGATTTATAATAAAATTAGAGAATCACTTTGATATTGTTGCAAAGTCGTAATTATGGAATTTGTTAAATTATGAGAATCACTAACAAAGCATAACTACATAAAAGAATTGCTTTTTTTTAATGATCAAAGTTCTCTAGGGAACAACTCGCAACGTTGAAACTGTTTTTATCTAAAATTTTCACTTATTCTCTTTTTTCTAAATCATTTATTATTTATTATTATTTAATATTATTTATTATTATTTATTATTCCTTTAATAATTTATTAATTCCTTTAATGTCATGAGTGTAACATTTTTTCTTCTCCACACAAAAAAAACCTGCACTCATTTTTGTTGCAGTTCAAAATGAGCTAAACGACAGAACGCAGCATCACATATAACGCATATTTTTGTTACCATGACAACCATTACCATAGTAACCGGGACATTAAGTAACCGGTACCATAGTAACGGGTTCCATAGAGTAACCGTTTCCATACCAACGGATATCATAGAGTAACCGGTACCATAGAGTAACCGGTACCATAGAATAACCGGTACCATAGTAACCGGTACTATTCTAACCAGTACCATAGTAACTGGTACCATAGTAACCGGTAACATAGTAAACGGTACCATAGTAACCAGTACCACAGTAAACGGTACCAAAGACTAACCGGTACTATAGAGTACCGGTACCATAGGAACCGGTACCATAGAGTAACAGTTTCCATACCAACGGGTACCATAGAGTAATCGGTATCATAGAGTAACCGGTACCATTGTAACCAGTACCATAGTAACCGGTACCACAGTAACCGGTACCATAGTAACTAGTACCATAGTAACCGGTACCATAGAGTAACCGTTTCCATACTAACGGGTACCATAGAGTAATCGGTACCTTATAGTAACCGGTACCATATAGTAACCGGTACCATAGTAACCGGTACCATAGTAACCAGTACCATAGTAACCAGTACCATAGAGTAACTGTTTCCATACCAACGGGTACCATAGAGAAATCGGTATCATAGAGTAACCAGTACCATAGTAACTGGTACCATAGAGTAACCGGAACCACAATTACCGGTACCATATAGTAACCGGTACCTTAGAGTAACAGGTACCATAGGAGACAGTACCATAGTAACCGGTACCATAAAGTAACCGTTTCCATACCAACGGGTACCATAGAGGAACCGGTACCATAAAGTAACCGTTTCCATACCAACGGGTACCATAGAGGAACCGGTACCATAGAGTAATCGGTACCATATAGTAACCGGTACCATAGTAACTGGTACCATAGTAACCGGTACCATAGAGTAACCGTTTCCATACCAACGGGTACCATAGAGTAATCGGTATCATAGAGTAACCAGTACCATAGTAACTGATACCATAGAGTAACCGGAACTACAATTACCGGTATCATATAGTAACCGGTACCATAGAGTAACAGGTACCATAGTAACCGGTACCATATAGTAATCGGGACCATAGCAATCGGTATCCTTCAAATTATTTTCTTTAATTAATTTTACTAATTCAATAGGTAAAACGTAAGTTAAAATTATTTTTTTTCACTAATTTAATTTATTAGGAAAATAATATTTACTTATAAAAATATAAATAGAGAAATAATTACGAGATATTAAATTGAATTCTTAACCCTCAAAAAAAGACAGAAAAAAAATTTATGTGTATTTTTATTTAATCGTTTGGTCTGTCGAGGAGAAAAAATATTTACTGTCCATTTCGACGCGAAATATTTCATTAAATCGACTTATAAAGAGACTATACACAGTAAAATGTTTTTTTTTCTCGCTTTCTCTCGCGTCTGGATAAAAGTAGAAAAGAGAAAGAGAGAAATAAAGGTCGCAAAGAAGTGAGAAGGGGGTTTGAAGTGAGCCGATAAAAAAAGCGACCACAAGAACGAGTCAATTAAGAGCGATCGTTGAGGCGAGTTTTCACTAACATATACAGGCAAACATATTGAGAGAGAAGTGAGATATATATATATGTCAAAGAGAGACAGAGAGAGAGAGAGGACGAGAGATGACGACGATGGTAAAACGTTAATACACGCGTACACTGGAGTCTAGTAAAGGAGAGATGCCAAGTCCAATCCACCTGACAATAATCGGATTGATTAAAAGTCGCCACCAATGTTCCCTCTCTACTTTCCTGTCTCCCTTGATATCGAATCGTTCATGTATGTACACGTGTCATCGTAGGTGGAGAAATTTCCAATCGGCTCTCACTAAGTCGAAGGGTAATCGGTTATGAAGTAAATTAATTTTATTTTTTATCTCCTATATCTCGCAGCGACAATCTCTTTCAATTTTTTTTTTCCCCACTCTTTTCAATATTTCCCTCGTTTACGAACGCCATGATACAAGAAAGAATAAAAAACCAAATTTAATAATTCTCATATTACTTTTTTTTTTGTTTTTTCAAGAAAATTCATATTTATCAGTGGATCACACTTCCTGGTTTTGTATCTAACATTTAAAAAAAAAAAAATTATTAAGATCCCTTTTCTCGTATATCATCACATAATTATATTTAATAAATTTTGACAAGTTTTAAGATAATTTTTCCAAGGTGGTCCACTGATGACTAGAAAAAAAGACATTTTTTAAAAAACAGATTTTTTTTTCTACGGTACGAAGAACAAAACGTGATCCACTTATGACTATATATTCGATTTGAATTTTTCTGATGGGAAGCAAAGAAAGTTGTTTTAAGTAGATCGTTTCTAGGGAAGTCCGCAAATGAAACCGGGAGTCCAGAATGAGCGTTATACTTTGTTTAATTGTGTAAAGAAATTAACGTATAGTGGGAGACTCTACTTTGCATTCAGACCTTTTGTGAGCGAAAGAGAAAGAGAGAGAGAGAGAGAAAGAGAGAGAGAAAGAGAGTCATCCCGAAGGTCAAAATTACCACCGACCAACCGTTGAAGCTTAGACCTTCGTTTTTACCCCCGTCAATCCTGAGTTTCCCTTTAGTCCCTTACATATACCCCGAGCGTCTGTGGACCTCTATAAATTCCCTCAGGATTTTTCTTTCCTCCACTTGCCTTAATTAAAGCCGTCCCTTACGACCCTTACGACTGTGTTCCCATAGAGTATAGAACAACCCTTCGGGGCGTTTCCCATTCCTTTCTAGAAATTCACTTCTATACCTTCAACTTTCGCATGGACGACTCTCTCCTCTCAACGTCTGACCGACCTCAGAAAACAATTCCAAACGTTAAGATAATTATTTCGTATTATTACTATATTTTGAAATGAAAATTCATTTCAGAAATTGCAATTGTATTCTTGTGATTAAAAAAGATTTTCTTTTTTTTTTTTGTTAATTTAACAAAGAAAAGTTTGTTTATCATTTAATTTTAGAGAAACAATTTTTATAATGAAAGAAAATTAATTTAAAAATAACATCTAATTTATTATTGTTGTCCCAGTTTCCGTCCAGCTAAAACTCAGTTGCATAACCCGCGTGGAAATGGAATTATGGCTAAAATCATAAAAATCATGGGCGAAATTGATTGTCAAGATAATGTAGATTTCTGTGTCGGTAATTTTTTTATATCGTCATTTTTCTGTTTTATCATCAGTCGGTAATGTAGATTTCTGTGTCGGTAATTGTTTATATCGTCATTTTTCTGTTTTATCATCAGTCGGTAATGTAGATTTCTGTGTCAGTAATTGTTCATATCGTCATTTTCCTGTTTTACCATCAGCAATGGTCTATAAGTATGAATAATTTTAATTTTTACCATGATAAACAGACATGAGCAATGCTTTTTGAGATTTTTACCAAGGTTTAAAACAGTGGGATTATATAGTTGTTCATAACTTGGCAATTGATGGTTCGATTGTTATAATTAAATGAAAAATTAGTAAAAAGAAAGCAATAACATTTGAATTAGAAATAAAAATTTGTTGCAATCAATTAAGGGAAATTTCAAATTAAAGACATTGAAACATTCAGTGTGGCGTGTTTAATTTTTTTTAAATTCAATTCTGCGATTGATTGCATCAACTCCATGTCTATCTCTCCTCTCTCTCTCTCTCTCTCTCTCTCTCTCTCTCTCTCTCTCTCTCTCTCTCTCTCTCTCTCTCTCTCTCTCTCTCTCTCTCTCTCTCTCTCTCTCTCTCTCTCTCTCTGCCAATGGAAAGCATTCCATTAAGTCAATGCATTTCAGTAAATGTTTCAGTGATCTGTGGCGTTAAATGGTTCCAATTCACATTTACTAATAGGATATTATTCGCAGTGCTGTGCAATTTTCATCTCATTTTTTTATCCCTCACACTTTTTTATTCTTTCCTTTTCTATGTATATGACTTAGTTATTATTTATTAGCTTTATGTAAAATTTCTAGTCATTCTAAGATAAAAAATGACAAAAAGTTCGGAAATAATTAACAAATTTTTTTTTATTGTAAAAAAAAAATCATTGTCTAGATTTTGGAAAAATTCAAAAATAAATTCAAGTTTTAAAACCACATTCCCCATTGGGATGGTTGCGGTGTATATGTTTCTCCGAGTTTTGAAAAGTTTTCCCGCGTAAAAAAAGCCGTATACTTTTCACACTTTTCTTTGGGAGCTGCGCGCGCTTCATGATAAGAAGGGTCGAACAGACGTTGCAGGGTTGGTGGATTGTCCTTGTTAGCTATGATTCCTAGGTTTTTGTCCCCCCTCCCACCACCACTCATCCCTCTAGAAAGGCTACTTTTCGCCAAAGGCAAAATAGATGTAGGAGAAGTCGACGCGGCGGGGGGGGGGGGAAGGGATTATTCGAGGGGGTAAGGAAAAAGGAGGAAAAGGTATAAGCACACAAGAGTGACGAGGAACGCACACGTGTGAGAGAGCTTTTGAAGGGGTGGACGCACCCGGTGGTACTTCGACCTACCTCACCCCTTTCTCCTCAAACCCCCCACCACCCTCGGTTGGCTAAAAGAGTGGGGATGGAAATGTTAGCATCCTCGGAAGCTTTTGCAAGCTGAGTCGAACTTGTCGCATTCGTGGTGGGGTTTTGTTGAGGGGGGTGGTGAGGAGTTGAGGGTAGATGGTCGCTCGGTCGATGCGCTCGGCCGCTACCGAGCTTGGCAGGGGCTGTTTTTGCGGGTGTGGCTTAACGCTCAACCCCCCCCCCCTTCAACACCCCGCAGTGCCCTGGCTGACTTGCCCCAGGAACACACACACACACACACACATATATATACGCAATTCATCTCTCTCTCTCTCTCTCATTCTCTTTCTCGCATTTAACTATGAGTCTCCCTCGCTTTTCTCTCTTCTCTTCGCCTTTCCACCCACTTCGCTTGCAGCCCACCACCCGACCCTGCTCTCTCGTCGCTTTCGTCTAGCCTGATACGCTTCTCTCGTTTTACTATCTAGTGTTTATAAATCCACTAATATAAATTATTTTCTAGTCAAAGAAGATTTTCTTTTTTTTTGAAAAGAAAATTTTTATTTTTAATTACCCCCTTTCAATCATTATCATATATGCTGAAATAAAAAAAAATTATATTCTAATAAGAATATATATCGAACTAATTAAGAATATTTTTCCATGTATTTTATTCTTAATGTTAGAATATAATATATTCTTAAAATAAGAAATAATTCTTAAATTAAGAATTTTTTCTTTTGTCTATATCTTAATTTAAGAATTGTTTATTTTAAAAATATTATATTCTAACTTTAAGAATAAAATGCATGGGAAAATGCAAATATTCTTAAATGAATATACATTTTTCAGTGATTTAGTCATCTTTTGAAAAATTAGTGGAAGAATTTAGTCATTTTACCTAATTAAAGATAAATATTTAATCATTTTAAAATTATAACTAAACATAACCTACAATTTTTTTTTCCCTATATATAAGGTCCCTTTTCTCGTGAAGCGTGCTAATAAAATATTCTTTAAATTGAAAATTTTTATGGAATAATAGCATCATAATTCAAAACTATATTTTAACTAATAGAAACAATTTTTGTTTTTTTAAGGGAGTTAAAGTAAAATTTCATTTTTTGACTTTATTTGTTTCAAATACAAAAATTATTGGTTTTAATACACTTTTATTGTATAAAACTAAAAATTATTTAATACAAATAAATATTTACTTGAAGCAAATAATTTTTATTTGCATTAAATTGTATATTTGAACCAATAATTTCTGCATTTGCAATAAATAACATTTAATTTTTAAAACAATCTTGTTAGAATGAAAAAAATGTATTGCAGTGAAGTGAATATTTTTTCAACTGTTTTTTTTTTTCAAAATATAAAAATGCTTCGCACTAAAAAATATATATATATATAAAAACTATATGACAAGTGAGCTTTTCCATAGTTTGTATTTGACATTGAAAAAAAGCAATCGGTGGTAAGAATGTGAAGGACATTGGCCGACACGTTTTTTATCGGTCTGCGAATATAAAACAGCTGTTTCCCTACGCCTTCTATATGTTATATATATATATATATATATTTATACGTTGATGCGCAAACGCAAATTCAAACTTACTTTTTTTTACCCCCCCCCCCCCCACCGAGAGTGCGCGAATACACTCATATATATGTATATATACATGTTTCTCTTTTCCGTCTGTCCTCGATCCTATATTCCCTTTTCCGACTAAAAGGAATTTGAGAATGTAAAAAAATTCTAAACTCTAGCTTTCAAACACGCGCGTCAATTTCATCAAACTTTTTTACTAATAAAACCATCAGATTACAATATATAATCTTTTTTTTTTTTTTAATAAAAATTAAAACTCAAAAATCAAATAATAATTATTCACACGAAAAAAAGTTTTATGAAACATTCAAATTTTGGTTGAATCAACCAAAATAATGTATTACTTCATCGAAAGAAAATATATATTTGTCACAGTGGTGCCAAATAAATATTTATTTGAGTAAAATAATCATTTCATTTGCACTGAATAAAATTTTAATCTACTATAAAATAAATAATAAATAATATATAATAATAATAATAATAATAATAATAATAATCTCAATAATTATCTTATTTCAATATTAATTTTTTAAGTGCCTTCTTTTATTGCTATATTTTCTGCTCCAGTAAATATTGTCATTATTCATCGTATATATATATATATATATATATGCAAATGGGTTCATTACTCATTCTATGTAAACAGATATTGACATAAGAATAACAGTTTTTTTTGCGATGGTAGCGAGGAATGATTAACGAAGTGACTAATTAGAAAAAAAAGAACGACAGCACTCAAAAGTGTAAACATAATTAGAAGGTGGTTTTATGGAGATGAAGAAAAAGGGTGGTCGATTGTGTTTGTAAGGACACACGATCTGCCTTGAGTCAAAAAAAAAAAAGGGGAAGGTGAGTTTGACGATGACCGAGTGATCATCACTAATGGTGACGATAAAAACTATATATGTTTATATACCCCGCATTTTCAAAAGAGTCCGCAGACATCGCCTAGAAGACTTTGAGCTTGCGGCCCTTCAGAAACCCGATAACGTCACAAACTCGTTAAAAGTTCGAACACCAGAGAATATATATAGTTTCAAAAAGGCTTGGCATAACGGGCGCAACATGGTTCCTCTGACGTATATATATATATATATATATACGAAACACATTAAAGCTTCAATTTATATGCCTCGAAATTGGTTAATTATAACTTTTTAACACGATTTCACGTCACGATTATACAATATATTTGAAAAAAAATTAAACAAATTGTTTTTTTAAGCATTTTTGATAAAATTTTAAGTTTTTTTTTGGAAATATGCTCGTATAAAAAGAATTTGTCACAAAAATTTTTGTGCAGGAAATAAAATATGAAATATAAATTTAATGGCATGAAAACACTTTCCCCATTGCACTTTCACTTCCATCCTTCGATTTCAACTTCCACCTTTAATTACATCCTTCAACTTCAACTTCCACCTTTACTTCAACCCTTCGACATCAATTTCCACCTTTACTTCCATCCTTCAACATCAACTTCCACCTTTACTTCCATCCTTCAACTTCAACTTCCACCTTTACTTCCATCCTTCAACTTCAACTTCCACCTTTACTTCCACTCTCCGACTTCAACTTCCACCTTTACTTCCACCCTTCGACATCAACTTCCACTTTTACTTCCACTCTTCGACATCAACTTCCACCTTCTGACTTCAACTTCTACCATTACTTACACCCTTCTGACTTTAACTTCTACCTTTACTTACACCCTTCGACTTCAACTTCCACCTTTACTTCCACCCTTCAACTTTAACTTTCACCTTTACTTCCATCCATCAACTTCAACATCCAACTTTTGATTCACCCTTCGATTTCAACTTCCACTTCAGCCCTTCACCGTCAACTTTCACCTTTACTTCCACCTTTCGACTTTCACTTTCAATTCCGAAGGGTGGAAGTGAAAGTGAAGGTGAATGGTGGAAGTTGATGTTGACGGGTTGAAGTGACAGTGGAATGTGGAAGTTGAAGTCGAGAAGTGGAAGTAAAGGTGGATGTTGAAGTTGAAGGATGAAAGTAAAGGTGAAAGTTAAAGTTGAAGGGTGAAAGTAAAGGTGGAAGTTGAAGTCGAAGGGTGGAAGTAAAGGTGGAAGTTGAAGTCGAAGGGTGTAAGTAAAGGTAGAAGTTGAAGTCAGAAGGGTGTAAGTAATGGTAGAAGTTGAAGTCAGAAGGTGGAAGTTGATGTCGAAGGGTGGAAGTAAAGGTGGAAGTTGAAGTCGAAAGGTGGAAGTAAAGGTGGAAGTTGATGTCGAAGGGTGAAAGTAAAGGTGGAAGTTGAAGTCGAAAGGTGGAAGCAAAGGTGGAAGTTGAAGTCGGAGAGTGGAAGTAAAGGTGGAAGTTGATGTTTAAGGATGGAAGTAAAGGTGGAAGTTGATGTCGAAGGGTGAAAGTAAAGGTGGAAGTTGAAGTCGAAAGGTGGAAGCAAAGGTGGAAGTTGAAGTCGGAGAGTGGAAGTATAGGTGGAAGTTGATGTCAAAGGGTTGAAGAGAAAGTAGAATGTGGAATAAGGAAAGTGGAAATTGAAATGAAATTACATGATGAACCCCCTGTTCGTACAAATTTTTTTTTATAAATCTGATCACATAGGTGAGTATTCAGTTATGCGAGTGGACCACTGCCTGGTCTGTTACGTAAAATAAGTCATCACAAACCGCAAAAAATTACAAATTTTAAATTATCGCCCTAAAAAAAAACAACAAATATAATAATAAATATAAATAAATTCTTGAAAGAATTTCTGTAACAAAATCGTTTTGGCTTGGAAATAAAATGGCATACCAATAAAATATGAAAAATAAATTTAATGGCATTAAAAAAAAAAAGAGGTTGAAAGATATATAATAATTGAGGAGAACATGGTAATATTTATGTTATGTCAGAGATTGAATGAAAATATTATTAGGGAATTGTCAACGTTCCGCAAGAGCAATTGCTGAACGACAATCGTCAAAGGTATAGAACACAAATGGTCGAACAATTGTTGGCCTATTAGCAAACTATTACAATATCGATAGAAGAGACGATGGGTCGATAGATATATATGGGCCGTCAGCTGTTGCTCTGATCGGATATCTCTGATAGGCTAGTGTGTGCAGCTATAGTTATAGGGACGATCCTAAATTACGTTTGGCGCCTGCAAACGCGTGTCTCTCTAAATTGTAAACAATCTCGTTCGCACATAACTTATGATCCCATGATCAAATCAATCAAATTCCAAATTTTTACATGTTTCCTAGCAAATAATTTCCAAAAATTTAATTTCAAATAAAAATTGTCCTACATCACAATGACGATAGATTTAATTTTATACGCGAAATTTAAAAATATCTTTTCAATTTCACAGTAAAAGGAAAGTTTTTTCATTCTTGTCAGTATGACAGTAAAATGTGTGTGACATAGTTGTACTCGTTTTTTCAGCGTCACACGAATGGCTGTAAAATATAGAAAAAAGAAAAAAAAAATACACGACCGCGTACAGATAAATGTAACCCCGACCTAGGCAAATCCGCAAGCGAAAAAGGGTTAGAGGAAAAGAGAGAGGAGAGTCGCCATTCAAAATCGATTTCGCAACACATCGCGAGCGCATTTACTTCGATGAACGGGGACGCTCTGACACGCCGCACACATACACACATCGTTGGAAATATGAATGAAAAACTGCTATATGCGCGATTCTTCGGGAAATACGGGTGGGTGAAAAAAAAGTACAAAAGGAAGGGATCGATTGAACCACGTGACTGGCACATGTTCGACTCATCCTGATTGGCTCACGGTTTATAAACAACTTTCCATTTTGCTTTTTTTCTTATATCACTTTTATGCACATTGACATTGTTCTCAAACCTTTATGAAACAAGTTATTAAACTGGAAAATAAAAAAAATAGAAAGTCAAAGTAAAAAAATTTCCACAATTGGAAGTTGATTTTCAACTCCATAAAAGGTGTTAACATTAACTCTTTACCTATTAACTCTCTAGGCATAAAATTAACTTCCTACACTGTAAATAATGAAGTTGGATTTTAACTCCGATTTTATAAGTCGCACGTTTTTTGGAATTGAAACAAAAGGAGTTAATTTTATACCTAGGGAGTTATTACTAGAGTTAATCTGTTCATTCACTTTTGGAGTTGATTTTTAACACCAAAAATTATTCTTATCAAAGTCCCGTAAAAAATTTGAGGATTTGATGGTAATCGGAGTTGGGAGTAAAATTTTAGGAGTTAGAAATCAACTCCAAAAGTGAGTTAACATTAGATTAACTCCTTTGGCATTAACTCCATAGGTATTAACTCCTTAGGCCTAAAATTAACTCCCTTAGCATCAACTTCTTTTGCTTTAACTCCAAAAGGACTCTATAAAAGTCCCACACTTTTTAAATTGAAGCAGAGGATACTAATGGAGTTAAATTTATGCATAGGAAGTTAATAGTAGAGTTAATCTAATGTTGTCTGAATTTTGGAGTTGATTTTTAACTCCAAAACTTACTCTTAACAAAGTTCCGTAAAAAATTTAAGGAGTTGATGGCAATCGGAGTTGGGAGTAAAATTCTAGGAGTTAGAAATCAACTCCAAAAGTGAGTTAACATTAGATTAACGTCTTTGGCATTAACTCCTTAGGCATGAAAGTAACTCCTTTAGCATCAACTTCTTTTGCTTTAATTCCAAAAGGACTCTATAAAATTTCTACACTTTTGGAATTATAAAGCAAAAGGAGTTGATGCTAATGGAGTTAATTTTATGCCTAGGGAGTTAATGCCAAAGAAGTTAATCGTTTACCCACTTTTGGAGTTGATTTTTAACTTCTAAACTTACCCCCAACAAAGATCCTTAAAAATTTTGGAGAGTTGATGGCAATCGGAGTTGGGAGTAAAATTCTAGGAGTTAGATTAACTCTTTTAGCATTAACTCCTGAGGTATTTAACTCCTTAGGCACAAAATTAACTCTCTTAGCATCAACTCCTTTGGCTTTAACTCCAACGACAAAAAAAAAAAAAATTTCCACACTTTTGGAATTGAAACATAAGTAGTTGATGCTAACGTAGTTTAATTTTATTTCTTCAGTTGATTTTTAATTCGGAACATTTTACTCCCAACACCAGTTGCCATAAACTGCCGAAATTATTTAGATTACAAAAAATTTACATGCATTTTGTGCCAAAAAGTTTCCTAAATTTTCAACTTGAATAATCAAAATCAAGTGTACATATATATATATCTCATGAATGATTTGATTACAAATTGAACAACAATAAATGTTACGTGAATCAATGACTGAAAGGAAAACAAATCTTTTGTCCCTCATAAAGCTTGTGACAAATCTGATTGTTACTTTGTTTTGTTGATTAAATGAACTATAGCTAATAATAATGTTGATATGATGATTTTCATCACTCAAAGTTGCGCTAATGGATGATTAGCTTAATCCGTGTATGTGTGTGTGTGTGTGTGTGCGATGCGGGTTGAAGGAGAAATTTCAGCAAAAGCTATATATTAGTTATAATTAATTTTCCGGGCGAGGGCACAACAATTTCGACATATATATATACATATAGACAAGTCAAAAGTAGAGGGTACATAGTTGCACGACGAACCTTTTGTAAACCGGGGGTTTACTATTGGAAGGAGGAGGGAGGGGTGGTTTTTGGCTGGTGGGCCACAAAGGCGGGTGGATAGCTTGCAGGGGTGGACCTAAGCGAGGATAAAGGAGAAGGAGAAAGCAAACGGACGAGAGGAGAAACGAAGGACGATCAATAAGGAGCAAAGCTGAGTGGGGGTCTTATGCCAGGACCTCAAGCCAACCCCTTGCCGTCGACTGCTTAGGGCGAGGGGACCACGAAAGAAAGAACTCAGAAAATATCCTGAAACCAAACCAACTTTGGTGTGCGATTGTGTGTGTATATGTGTGCCCTCGAAAGAGAGAGAGAGAGAGAGAAATTCCTCGATTCCCCGGGCTTTTGTGTGGGACGTTCCGCTTACGACTCATATGGGAAAGGGTAGCTCAAAAAAACCCCCTCGAGAAAAGCTAATGACGTTCCAAAAAATCTGTTTTTAAAAAGATATTTAAAAAAATTAACCCTATCAATTATCAAAATATAATTTATTTTTTTTTAATTCCTTTTTGATTATTTTCCCTTAAAATATGGAACGAATTTTCCTCTTGATTTACTCGATTAGAATATTTAAAAAAAAGAGATAAGAGAGATGTATGCAGATAGAAATTTTAATCCTCGCCTAATATTCAAACCTCTTACTCCTAATTAGTGGGTGTGAATCCGGCAAATCACGAGGGAGGATTTACCAGTGAACGTGACTGGTTCAAATGGAGGTAATTAGCAAGGGTGCGCAAGTGGAGTGGCTTCAAGATTCAAGAACTCATCCGTATCCGCAGAATTTCAAAAGATGGAAAATACGATGAGAGGGAATTTTAAGAGAAAAATAAAAAAAAAAAGAAGAAGAAGAATGGTAATGAAAACTAGAAAAGAAGTTTCGAGAGAATATATATATATATATATATATATGAGGAGGTGTCAGTGAGTTAAATGCTGAAATGTTGTCGGATGAAGCGACGGAAGCATCTAATCCAATGGACCGGCATTGTTGTCAGACATATTGGGGTTTGTTCTTGAGGTGTCGGGGGTTTGGGAGTTAGTGGGTGGTTAGCTTTATTGATCTGTAAGACTGCCGACCTATCGCTCTCTCTCTCTCTCTCTCTCTCTCTCTCTTTTTCTCTCATCTCTCTTTCCCTCACTATCCTTCTTCATCTTTCCGCCCACCCTTGTTCTGTCCTTCTATTTTCGTCTTCCTTTCTCTAGATTTAGAGATTTCTTTTCTTCTCATTTTTTACCATCCTCATTTTTATCTCATTTTCTGATAATTTTCTTTACAATCTTTTCCTTTTTTTCCCTTCTTTTTCATTTCTTTCCTTTTTTTTCCTTTCTTTTTCTTTTCCTTTCTTTCTTCACCATTTCTTTTCTTCCTTTTTTCCAGCCTTTCTTAATCCTCTTAATTTTTTAACCTTTCTCTCAATTTTTTTTCCCTCCGATATCTCTTTCTCTAGTCGTCATTGATCCATTTTCTTCTCCTTCCCCCAATCTCTTACTCCTCAGCTCAGCCATCCGCACACCCTTCTCTCCTCTTGCTCCACCTTCAGTATTTTGCATCCTCATACTCACTCACACGCTTTATATATATATATATATATGTATCCCTCCTTCCTGTGGGTTCCAACTACTCTCTGGCCACCCTTAACGCTGGCTTAGCAAGGGACAAAACCCTGACCATCTCTCCTATATATCCAGAACCAGCTAACCAACACACAAGTCGCTTAAATCCACGTTCAACCGAGTCTCATTGTGTTTGTGTAACACGGGCGACCACCAGCGACAATGACTTTCGTCATAACTTCCGCCGTTCTTCACACTTCATTGACAACAATTTATGAATTTCATTTTCTTTTAATAAACATTTTCTTTTTTACTCCATAACAGTTTCGTAACCATTCTAAAAATATAAAATTATTTTCTCTTTGAAAAAAAAAAAAATATTCTATTGAATAACTAAAACCCAATACTAAAACAAAAGGGTTTAGTTGGTACACAAAAAATTAAAAGGCATTAAAATAAGCTGCAACGCTTATTATTTTAATCCAATTTTGCTTATTTTAATCCATTTTGATATTAAAATAAGCAAAATTTGATTAAAATAATAAGCGTTGCAGCTTATTTTAAATTTTAATGCCTTTTAATTTTCTGTGATATTTAAAACATTTCGATTTTGAAGGCAAACAAAATTTTGGTTGTCTTAATAATAGTTAACGCAACCAAAATTGGAAATTTTTTTTTTTGTTTTAACTATGATTATAGGACAACCAGAATTTTCATGAAATAGCAGACAAATTTTAGTTACTTAAATACAAACCAAACCCTTTGTTTGTGTATATTCACAATTTTGAAATTTAAGCAAACGATGCTAATGGAGTTAAATTTATGCCTAGGAAATTAATATTAGAGTTAATCTAATGTTGACTCAATTTTGGAGTTGATTTTTAACTCCAAAATTTACTCTTTAACAAAGTCTCGTAAAAAATTTAAGGAGATGATGGCAATCGGATTTGGGAGAAAAATTCCAGAAGTTAAAAATCAACTCCTAAATTGAGTTAACATTAGATTAACTCCCTTGGTATTAATTCCCTAGGCATATTATTAACTCCTTTAGTATTAACTCTTTTTGCTTCAACTACGGAAGGGTACACTGTCAAAAAAGGGAGTTACACTGTAAAAAAATTACGGAGTTAACGGTACTGGGAGTTAAAATTTTCGAGTTAAAAATCAATTCAAAAAGGGAGTTAATAATTAAATTAACTCCTTAGAACCAACTCCCTAGGCATTAAATTAACTCGTAAAGCATTAACTCCCTTCGCTTCAAAACAGGTGGGACTTTTATAGCAACGCCTAGAGAGTTGAGATTCAACTCCTTTTTTTACAGAGTGTATAGATTTTAACTCCCAACAGTATTCTTTAAAAATCCCCCACTTTTGGAATTTAAGCGAAGGGAGTTGATGCTAATGGAGTTAATTTTATGCCTAGGGAGTTAATGCTAAAAGAATTAATCTGTTTTATCAATTTTGGAGTTGATTTTTAACACCAAAAATTACTCTTAACAAAGTCCCGTAAAAAATTTGAGGAGGTTGATGGCAATCGGAATTGGGAGTAAAATTTTAGGAGTTAGAAATCAACTCCTAAAGTGACTTAACATTAGATTAACTCCTTTGGCATTGACTCCTTAGGTATTAACTCCATAAGCCTAAAATAAACTCCCCTGGCATCAATTTTTTTTGCTTTAACTCCAAAGGACTCTATAAAAGTCCCACACATTTGAAATTAAAGCAGAGGATGCTAATGGAGTTAAATTTATGCATAGGAAGTTAATAGTAGAATTAATCTAATGTTGTCTGAATTTTGGAGTTGATTTTTAACTCCAAAACTTACTCTTAACAAAGTTCCGTAAAAAATTTGAGGAGTTGATGGCAATCGAAGTTGGGAGTAAAATTTTAGGAGTTAGAAATCAACTCCTAAAGTGACTTAACATTAGATTAACTCCTTTGGCATTGACTCCTTAGGTATTAACTCCATAAGCCTAAAATAAACTCCCCTAGCATCAATTTTTTTTGCTTTAACTCAAAAAGAACTTTATAAAAGTTCCACACTTTTGGAATTAAAGAAAAAGGAGTTTATGCTAATGGAGTTAATTTTATGCCTATAGGGAGTTAATGGCAAAAAAGTTAATCCAATGTTTACTCACTATTGGAGTTGATTTTTAACTCCAAAATTTACTCCCAACAAGTCCCTTAAAAATTTTGAAGAGTTGATGACATTGATAAAATCAATTTCTTTAGCATCCAAAAGAGGTAATATATGAAACTTTTATTGTTTGGAAGTTAAAATCACACTCTCGCTTTTTCTACAGTAATGTTTCTAAATTATTTAAGAAACAGAAAAGAAAAAAAAGAGCTTTAGTTTTCACATATATAAATAAAAAAAAAAGCCACAAAGCACACATGAAAAGTGTTGATATCATGGTGGCATTACATGCAGTCAGCATGAAACATGCCGACGAGTTTCCGGCTGGCTTCCGGCAGTGTCAATCTACAGCTCTGCGTAACTCGCATCAGGTTTTGCGTTATTTCAAGCGAAAAGGTTAACCCAGCCATTGAGCCCTAAAAACCGACTCGAATTTACACAATTCTGCGAAATCTATATATATATATATATGTATATACAAATGCAATTGTCTATATATATATATATATATAGCAATGTTCTATACGCAGTACGCCAAGTGGGTAACGGCGGCCATTTCCGCCGCAGCGAGAGTTCTAAGCGCACTAAATAATGGCCGCTAGAAATCCATGGGGGTGCTTCTCTCCGAAAATGTCCGAGAGTCATATACCGGAATTTTGCATTAGTGTGTGAAATTTCCTTGCTCGTACGTGTGCCAATCTAGAAACACACACATATATATATATATATATATATATACGTAACAAAATGTAATATGTGTGCATGAATAAGTTTGTTTACGTCTCTCTGTTGGTATATTCAGATTGCAAATGTGTGAAAATGTTTGTAAAGAGAAAGAGGGTTTATGTATATATGCGTGTGTGGGTGAATATTAATTTAGGCACGTGGTCCTTTCGACCCGCGAGCTAAGAAAAATGCCTCGACGTTAGGGAGTTGCTTCATGTTGGAGTTTAATCTCGAAACCGGGAGTCCGTGTGCGTTAATGTGTCTGCCAACACTAACACGAGACTATATGAGCCCGCGCGCACATACGACGTACTTCCGTCCTCTCTCTCTCTCTCTCTCTCTCTCTCTCTCTCTCTCTCCATATAGAAGAGGGTTTATTTGAAATTGTGAAAGTGTTAGTAACGCTGGGGCGAATTCACAACGCTCAGATAGAGAGTGGGTGTTTTTAAGGGGGAGTCGATTCGAGTCACTGAGAGGTGGGAGAGGTTTGTTGAAGGGCTGAGAAACGAAGGAAGGAAAGGGGGATGTAAGAAAAATGCGGAAGAGAGACAGTAGAGAATGAGGGAGAGCGAAATATATAGAGAAGGGAAACTGGCGACGGACAAAATGCTCCGAAAATTCACATATATATATACTATATATACAACCTTTCCTACCAAACTCTATTCATTTTGCAAACTATCGTCTACTCGAATTATTCTTCTTTGCGTTAATTATTTTTCTAATTTTGAAATTAGTGATTATTTATTATTCATTGATTTTTTATTAAATAAAATTATCAGAATAGTAAAAATGTAATATATTAACTCCTGACACTAAAAAAAAAGCAGTTAAATTTTCGCACCTTTTCAGAGTTGAAACAAAAAGTTATTAATAACTAAAAGGAGTTAATTTTAATACTTTTTGGTTTTTTAATTCTAAAAATATTACTCCCCTAGTTTACAGTATTTGACAAATAATTTTTTTCCATAGGAATCAATTCCTTCTATTTTAACTCTTAAAGGGTGTGACTTTTATAGCGAATCGTGGAGTAAAATAGAAAACATTATTTTTTACTAATTTCAAAGTAAATTCCTAAACTGTGCGAAATTTCTACGCATTTTTTGCTATGAAAATAAAATTACTCCTTAAGTAGTAAAACTTTACTCCGGAAATAATAAAAGAATACACTATTCTTGGAGTAAAGTTTTACTATATTTCTGGTGTAATTTTTTCTATTTTCAGAACAAAAGTTGACGGAGTAACAATAACATAATAATAACATATATAAGAATAGCAAAAACAATATTGTTTTCTTCAAAGTTGAAAAAAATAATTGTTTTCCTTCTCGTGGAAAGCAAAAGAAAAAAAAAATAGTTAAATTTGTTTAGAATTCGTTGGTACAATCAATAATCTAGAATTATTGAAATTTGTCATGAATATAATTTCTCATTTGGAAATTTAATTATAAAATTCGAATTTAATGGAAATTTTCAGCTTAATCCTAAAATTACTGTTTGCACTGTACTTACAAGGCATGAACGATAGATGCAATTACAGTATCTCTAATTAACACGAACTATGAATAGGGATATCCATTCATTTTTCACAAAAGGGGCTTTTTGTTTCGAAGGCATTTGATGAACTTTTTTGTCATATATATATATATATATAAATATTTTAGCAAGTCTTTTTTTTTTAAATTTCTATACAAACTATGTTTGCGATGACGGAATTTAAAACAAAAAAATTCTTTTTTATATTTTGCACTTTTTTTTGTATATTCCTTCTGAATTTATTTTTCTCTTCTTTTCCAGATCTGCTTATTTCTTATTTTCCTATATTCATTGTTTGTTTGTTTTCCTAATTGTTCTTCGTTTAATTTTTCTATTATCATTATTATTACTATTATTATTAATATAATAAATATAGTCTTGCATTTTTGTGTTTATATTTTCTGTAATATTTTTTTATTTCATTTTTCTATTCTTCTTCTTATTAAGATAAATTTTTTTATCTTATTTAATGTTCTTTTCACAGACAAAAAAAAAACCAGTTCTCGAAATGAGTAACGTACGTTACCTTTTTTGAAGTGCAACAAAAATGTGCCTCGTAGGTGGCGCCATTTTTGCTCATATCGAACTTTAACGAAAATGTGACTCGTAGATAGCGCCACTTTTGTTTATTTTTCACTGTAGCGAAAATGTGCCTCGTAGGTGGCGCCACTTTCGCTCATTTCGAACTTTAACGGAAATGTGCCTCGTAGCTGCCGCCAATTTCGCTCATTTCGAACTTTAACGGAAATGTGCCTCGTAGATAGCGCCACTTTTGTTTATATTTAACTGTAGAGAAAATGTGCCTCGTAGGTGGCGCCACTTTCGCTCATTTCGAACTTTAACGGAAATGTGCCTCGTAGGTGGGGCGCCACTTTTGTTTATTTTGAACTGTAGCGAAAATGTGCCTCGTAGGTGGCGCCACTCTATGTCGTTTGACTCATTTTGAAGTGCCTCGTAGCTGGCGCCACTTTCGCTCATTTCGAACTTTAACGGAAATATACCTCGTAGATAGCGCCACTTTTGTTTATTTTTCACTGTATAGCGAAAATGTGCCTCGTAGGTGGCGCCACTCTATGTCATTTCTAGCTCATTTTGAAGTGTATCAAAAATGTGCCTCGTAGGTGACGCCACATTCGCTTATTTTTAACTACAACAAAAATGAGTTTAGCTTTTTTTTTTTGTTTTTTTCAAATTGTTATTCAATTGTTCTTTTGGTGCCTTCTTTTTGTTCTTAGTTCAATTTTTGATTGTAGTTTATTAATTGTTCGTTGGTTTTTTTTTTTTTTAAACTTTTATTTTTAAACAAAGAAACGACCATATAGAAATAATTTTCTAAGCCGAATGTACCGGTTCGTTGGACTTAGATTTAGGGGCTGCTAGTTTCATGGCAGTTCGCGGGGGGTGGTTCGGGCAGAGTTCAAGGGAGGTGAGATGAAAGTCGTTGCTCCAGGTTTTGGTATGGAGTATATATAGTATATATATGAGAGAGAAAGGGATAAATGGTGTGGGGTTGGTCCACATTTACATAGCGGACCCCTGACGTGGACTAGATGACTAAGCGGGAGGAGGGGGGTGGGTATTAAGAGAAGAGAAAGGGTAGGTGGTGGCAATTCTGGCAACATGGCCGCGACCAACTCTCTCTCTCTCTCTTTCTCTCGTGATGGAAATACGAAGGGTGGTCAAAGGGGAGTGAAAAGGCGGCAGGGGGGCAGAAAGGGGGGTGAGCTTTTCGTATGAGTTTCCTATGCTTCCTCATCTCACACTCTCTGTGGACCTCTCCATCGCCCCAAAAACATCCCAATGATCCTCCCACCCCCATCCTTTCTCAGTTACCTTCCAAACCTCTCTCTCTCTCTCTCTCTCTCTCTCTCTCTCTCTCTCTCTCTCTCTCTCTCTCTCTCTCTCTCTCTCTCTCTCTCTCTCTCTCTCTCTCTCTCTCTCTCTCTCTCTCTCTCTCTCTCTCTCTCTCTCTCTCTCTCTCTCTCTCTCTCTCTCTCTCTCTCTCTCTCTCTCTCTCTCTCTCTCTCTCTCTCTCTCTCTCTCTTTCTCTCTCGAACGCCTTCCTCTTTTGCTTAGACGTATGTAGATTCACCGAGCTGGATTTTCTGTTATTGGATTATTAAGGACCGCTATTGGATTAAACGCGATTTCAGTGTGTGACTCATTTCGAACTCTGTTGCGGTCTCCGGTTCTGATTGGTCGCGACATCAAAGTTCCGGCGCATACTGCACCTAAAAGTCATTCTCAGCTTCATATATATATATATATATATGTATATGTATATGGCAAAACTAGTGCCTACGTTTTGACTATTTGTCCTAACATATACATATTATGCATTTATGAAAGAGAATCGAGATGGAAATTGTGTTCAAAGTTTCTCCCTCGTATATGGAGAATTTCCAAATGGATTTCTTCAACCTGCAAATATAATTACTTTATTCAAATCTCATTATAATTTTCGCCGTATATGCATCGTTGCTCATTTTACTTTTGTGACAAACAACCAATCGATTATTCTCCAAGTTTTTTCTTATATTTGTCCTATAATTAGTCGTTGAGAAAACCCGTAAAAGTAGTATCCAATTTTCGAACAATTATTATACTAATGTTTCATTATTTGTTAATTTTAAATAAAATTTGTTAATTAAATTTTTGAATTAAATTAAAAAAAAAAAAAAATTCTTGCTGAAAGAAATATTTTTTTGTAAAATCAATGAAAATGATAACGTGTCTATTTATTGTTCTTAAATCAATTTTTTTTCAAAACTAGTGGAAAAAAGCGTGTGTTTACTATATGTATATATATATATATTTTTTTTTTTTAACGAAGCGACATTGATGAAAGCAATTTTTTTCTCCGGGAGAAAAACTCGAGGCGCAACAAGTAATTCATAAAAGCTCGGCAGCAGCGAATAAAAGTCAACCTGAGAAATGGGGTGAAGATAAAAGGGACACGCTAATAAAAACTCTGACCTTAGCACTTTTCTTTTTTGTTTTTTTTTTTTAATTTATCAAAATAACCAAACTTGAATAAATGTATTTTTTTTCACGCATAACATTTTGTTTCAAAAACAAAAATTTTAATTCTTCATTTTTGGTCCGAAAGAATATATATATATATATATATTTCATTGAATTTTTTTACAATAATAAAAGTTGATTTCGATTTTCTTTTCGATAAATTGATATACTTTTTGAGGATAATTTTTAAATATATTTTTAATTTTTTGGAAACTAAAATTGTAAAACCACTCTGAACCCACGGGAAAAGCGGTTGAAACAAATGAGCGGCCAGCGCTAGTCTTAAATTAGCGTCGGCCAAAGGGGGTGGTTTTCATTTCCACCCTTAAATTAGGACTAAGCCTCATGTGCCTCCCAAGTTTCACGGGTTTGATCGGATGAGTTACTGGCCGTTAAAAGTTGCGCCGACGCGGATTAATGTCCGTTCCTTGTTTCCGTCAAGAGTTATATATGTATCCTTTGAGAAAGACCAACAAAAAAAAAAAAAACGAAAAAAAGACGCAAGGGTCGAATCTAGAGGAAATTCTTGAAGAAAAAAGACTAACACTAAAACAAATTTCGACTTTTAAATTAAAGTCCTTTTTTTTGAGAAAAAAAATTAAATTTTCAAAATAAAAACACTTAATCGAAGAGGAAAACTACTTTCTGTCTTTATTGCTTATTTCTTTTATCATTCAAAAATGTGACGCGCTTTGAATTAGAATACAGAAAAAAAATGTTTATCTGGAACAGCGATACGTTTCTTTAGAATAGCAAAAACTTTCGCTGTGTTAGTGAAATATTTCGTTGCTCCAGGAATGCGAATCTGTAACTTAACTTGAATTTCACTTCACATTCACTTTGTATTCGCTTCACTTCACTTTCACTACACTTTCACCACACTTTCACTACACTTTCACTACACTTTTACTTCACTTTCACTCTTAATGTTTTAAACTAAGTTCACATCACTTTTACTTGATTTTCACATCACTTTCACTTCACTTTTAATTTATTCACTTCAAAGTAATGGAGTGAAAGTGATGAGAAAATCAAGTGAAAGTGAAGTGAACATAGTGTAAAACATTGAAAGTGAAGTAAAAGTGATGTGAAAATCGAGTGAAAATGAAGTGAAAGTGAAGTGAAGGTGATGTGAAAATAGAGTGAAAGTGAAGCCGAATATCAATTGAATGTGAAGTGAATGTGAAGTGAAAATCGACAGAAAATGAAGTGAAAGTGATGCGAATGTCAAGTCGATTTTCGCCTCACTTTTACTTTACATTTGCTTCACTTTCATTTGATTTTCACTTCAATTTCACTCCATTTTAACTACACTTTCACTTCACTTTTAATGTTTTAAACTATGTTCACTTCACTTTCACTTGATTGTCACATCACTTTCACTCCACTTTTACTTCATTCACTTCTAACTGATGGAGTGAAAGTAAAGTAGAGTGAAAGTGATGTGAAAATGGAGTGAAAGTGAAGCCGAATATGAAGTGAATGTGTAGTGAAAGTGAAGTAAAAATCGACAGAAAATAATCTGAAAGTGAAGCGAATATCAAGTCGATTTTCGCTTTATTTTCACGTCTCATTCACTTTCACTCGATTTTCACATCACGCTCACTTCACTTTTAATGTTTTAAACTATGTTCACTTTACTTTCACTTGATTCTCACATGATTTTCACTCCATCACTTTGAAGTGAATAAAGTAAAAGTGGAGTGAAAGTGATGTGAGAATCAAGTGAAAGTGAAGTGAACATAGTTTAAAACATTAAAATTGAAGTGAAAATGGAGTGAAAGTGAAGTGAAAGTGATGTGTAAATCGAGTAAAAGTAAAGCCGAATATCAAGTGAATGTGAAGTGAAAATGAAGTGATAATCGACTGAAAATGAAGTGAAAGTGAAGCGAATATCAAGTGAATGTGAAGTGAAATTTTTTTTTCAATTTCGATAAAAACCAACAGGTATTTTTAATATGTAATTATCGACTTTAAAAAAATAAGTGAGATGAAAGAAAGATTATCTAAAATATCGAAATATTATTCTATTTCCTCTTTTAAGATCCAATGGAACATTTTGGAAAGTTAATCATGTATACGTGAAGTAATTATGCATTTTAATAAAGCATGAAGACTGCTCTACTAATCATACATGATGCATTATAATGATTACATATTTATGAAAGCTACGCCCTCGGGTTACTGCGTTATTGATCAAAATAATAAAACAATGCATTACTTGTTACACGTTTCACTCATTAATAAAGAAAGCCAATGCCTCGTTTCTAATTAATTTAATTAGCTTAAAATTATATTTTATTTAAAATTTTTAAACAAATTTTAGTTTAAATTCTTTTTTCTTTCTTTTATCCTTTTTTTTTTGTTCATGAATTTATTGTTTAACTACATTTTTTTTGTTTACCTATATTGTTTGATATTTGTATTGTTATAGTGAAAAATCTCGAAAAAATTTTTTTTTAAAAAGTGTCAAATACAACTTACGTATTCAATGTATCCTTGAAGGTATATTGTTCTCACTTCACAAACATATCACATTTTATTAAAAAAAAAAAAAAAAAAAAAATTTCTAGAGAAAATAATTCGCTCCTCGCGAGTAGAGCATCATTGACACAACTGGCTAGACTCGGTGATAGAAACGAAAAATGGATCTAAATATCAAAAGAGTCTGAGGTAAAATGCAAAACCTGAATAGTGGCTGGGGGTCCATTTGTCCAGGTGGGGTCTGCACCGGTTAGTTAATATAAAACTGGACCACGATCTCGTAAACGGATAAAAGAAGAAAAAAAAAACATGAAAAACTGTTACTCTCGAGGGGAATGAGAGATATTTAAATCTTTTCGAGACGCGCAGCATCCCTTGCGATGGACCTCCTGCGAAACCAGAAGAAACTGGTTTTTCTGGAAGATCACATCGTAACCGCTCTTTATCTACATATATATATATAACCGGATTCAAAAACTCGATTAAACATTTATTTTGAATTCAAATGTTTTTCAGTGAACAAAAAAAATTTATCTGATTCAAATAATCAATTTACTTTACTATCAAATAAATATTTATTAAATAATTTTTTTATTTCATTTTTTATTACATTTTACAAAAATTATTGTTTCAAATACAATTATTTACTTTCAAAAATTATTTGCTTCAAGTAAATATTTATTTACTTTTATAAATTTCAATCAAATAAATTTTTTTTCTTCACTGTACTAACAAAAAGTATTTGTTTATTTTTTATGCTTTTAAAATTATTTCATCATAAAATAAGTCTTAAATTTAAAAAAAACATCTTACGAAAAAGAACTGAGCTCAAAATAAGTAACATACTCTGATCATTTTGAAGTGTAACAAAAATATGCCTCGTAGGTGGCGCCACTGTAAGTCATTTTTAAATGCAAACAAAATGGTGCCTCGTAGATAGCGCCACTTTCTATGTCGTTTGGCTCATTTGGAAGTGCAATAAAATTGTGCCTCGTAGGTGGCGCAACCCTCACAGCACCAGATATCCTAGGATATTTTCAAAAACATCCCTTGGATATCCTAGGCATACCCCAGGGATATTCTAAGAATACTTTAAGGATATCCAAAGTAGCAGCGGTTAGGATATCTTAGGGATATCCCAGGGATATCCTAATCGTTTCCCCGGATATTATTAGGATATTCTCAGGACGTCCTAAGGATATCCCAAGGATATCCCTGGAATAATTAGGGATGTCCTTAGGACGTCCTAAGGTTATGCACAGTATGTCTATATTATCTTAAGGATTATAATATCCTTGAGTCGTTCTAAAAATGTCCCTAAGGTATCCATAAAACGACCCTAACATACAAATTAATTAAATAAAAATGAAAAAAACATATTTTTTGGATGTATTTCTAATGTATTTCCAAGATATCTAAAATATGATTTACCTTGTCTATACAAGAATTCTTTTTTCTACCTTTTCCTTCAAAAAAATATCTTTTGAAACCAACTAAAGCGCTAACTATTTGTATCAAAAAATCGCTATATCTCAAATAGTCAAAATTTGAATCATAATGATATCCTAGGGTGATCTTAGCGATATATTTCTAAAATATTTTAACGATATACCAAGTTTATCCCAAGAATATCCCCACGATATCACTAGGATATCGCTGGAATATACCAGGGATATCCCTAGAATATCCTCAGGATATCCATAAAATATCCTCAGGATATCCCAAAAATATCCTACGTAACGGCGGTTTGGATGTTCTGAGGATATCCTATGGACGTTTTCAGGATATCCTACATTAGTTTAGGATATCCTGAGGACGTTTTCAGGATATCCTGAGGATATCCTTTTGTTTTGAGAGAACGTTCGCTCATTTTTAACTGCATCAAAAAGGAGTCCAGGTTGTTTCTTTCAAAAAACAAATTCCAATTAGAATATAAATAAAATAAAAAAAGAAAATTTCGAAAAAAATTAATAGCTGCAAAATAAACTACTAAATATCAAAATGGGAATCGTTTATTCTCGCAAATAACCGACTTTGATGATACATATATATATATATATATATATATATATATATATATATATATATATATATATATATATATATTACATTGCGTTGGGAAACGATGCAATTTGAAATCGAGACTTGAAATGTTTATACATATAAGGACGGCTAAAATAGGTTTCCTGTTCTAGTGTCTATAGTAAAATAGTAAAAACAAAACGATCGTGCAGAAAGCAACGTTATTGGCGAGCAGACGAAGCAACCTTGCCGCAAATGGTTAATAAAGCTACGAAGAGAGCGAGGATCGGCCATAAGACACACATGGGGGGTGGTTAAGGTTGGCGTTAATGATGCCCGCATGCCGGTTCGTTCCCGAGAGGCAGGGTGGAAAGAGGGAGGGGGGTTGGTTTGAGGGTGGAAAATAAATGGTGGCTTTCTCCCATCGCCGAACTCATTCCATTGGTCTCGTTTTCCACCCTCAACCATTCTCCCCTTCATGTACATGTACGCACCCCTTTTTTGCAAAAAGTTCCTTCATATGGGGGTTTTTAAGGCTTATTTTCTTTTTCGACATTTTCTATTAATTAAATTCGCTTGCTTTTTTTCATTTGCAAAATTCTTATCTTTCTTTCTTATCAAAATTGTCTCATTTTAAACTACAACAAAAATGAGTCCAATTTTTTTTTTTTGGAAAATTTAAAACCAAATGTTATTGAAACAAAATTTTTGTTGGTAAAACAAAAGAAACCAATTCTATTTGTTATTTAACAATAACCGATAGTGTATCCCCTTTTTTTCTTGTTTACAATTCAAAAATTTGCCCGAATGTTTTCTTCGAATTTTTCGTATCCCTCGGAGTGTTTTTTTTTTTATTGGTCGCATTTGAGAACCCCTCGCCCTTACATCCGGCTTATCCTTTATCAACCCCCCCTTTGGACCCCATACAACCCTCGCTCTCTCACTCTATCTTCAATTGCAACATATATATTGCTTATTTTCAGAAATCCAGACCCTAATTTGTAACCAGAAACAATGTTTGGTGTAAATTGGTTTGTTCAGATCCATGTACAAATTGGCATCCTGATACAATAATTATTGTTTCGTGAGTGACATTAAATTATAGTTGGGTATTCATTAACCATTAGAATTGTGATTATTGGTATATATTTTCACCGTCAATAGTCGTTAATTTATTTTTAAAAATTTAATCCTTTCTTCTCGGATTTTTTTTTTATCTCGACAAAAATAGAAATTTCCTTTTCTTTAAAATATTCTCTTCTCTACTGTCTGTTCCAGTTGCTATTTCTTTTATTCTTCGCATCTACCCTTTTGAACACCGCGCGGACGTTTAAAAACGTCTCGCTTTTCGCGTTCGCGGAACAAAGTAATTTAACATGAATTAACATAAATCACTCGAGTTCCGCACATGATTATTCACTCACTCGTATATATATATATATATATATATATATATATATATATATATATATATATATATATATATATTCACTTGGTGTCCGCGCTAGTCGACCTACACCGTCGTTCACATCACCCTTCCCCCTCTCCTTCCCCTTTTTAACCCGAGACTACAACCCTCCGGCCGATTACACTGGACCGACAGAAATTTTCAATTTTCGAACCTCCAACCTGGAAGTAATTTCCGGGGATATTTTTTCTTTTGCTATTTTTCATTTCTGAAAGTGACTTTTTTCCATTGACTTTACTTTTATTATTCGATGAGATTCACTAAAAGCAGCGAATTTTATTTTTTTTCAAAAATTTTCTACTCAAATTTTACATTACTGAAAAAAAGGAGAAAAAGTATCTTTTTTTGTTTTAAAAGAAAAATAATTTTTTTCTTTAGAAATTTTAAATGTTTTATGAAATATATGGAAAATTTATTTTATTAAGAAGCTTCTTATTTTTTTTTTTTTTTGAGGCAAAATGAAGATAGTAAGTTATTACTATTGCGCGGCAATATTCTGGCAATATTTCTTGGCAATATTGAGTTATTATTGAGCAGCAATATTTTGGCAATATTTAGGCAATATTAGGGCAAAATTTTAGCAATATTAAGTTACTATTGCGCGACATTATTCTATCAATATTAGGGCAATATTTCTTGGCAAAATTAAGTTACTTTTGCGCGGCAATATTTAGGCAATATTAAGGCCAAATTTTAGCAATATTAAGTTACTAAAGCGCGGCAATATTCTGGCAATATTTGGGCAATATTAGGGCAAAATTCTAGCAATATTGAGTTACTATGGCACGGCAATATTCTGGCAATATCAGGGCAAAATTTTAGCAATATTAAGTTACTATTGAGCGGCAATATTTTTTGGCACTATTAAGGAACTAATGCGCGGCAATATTTAGGCAATATTAGGGCAAAATTCTAGCAATATTGAGGTACTATTGCGCGGCAATATTCTGATAATATTTAGGCAATATTAGGGCAAAAGTCTAGCAATATTGAGTTACTATGGCACGGCAATATTCTGGCAATATTAGGGCAAAATTTTAGCAATATTAAGTTACTATTGAGCGGCAATATTTTTTGGCACTATTAAGTTACTAATGCGCGGCAATATTCTGGCAATCTTTAGGCAATATTAGGGCAAAATTCTAGCAATATTGAGTTACTTTTGCGCGGCAATATTTAGGCAATATTAAGGCCAAATTTTAGCAATATTAAGTTACTAAAGCGCGGCAATATTCTGGCAATATTTGGGCAATATTAGGGCAAAATTCTAGCAATATTGAGTTACTATGGCACGGCAATATTCTGGCAATATCAGGGCAAAATTTTAGCAATATTAAGTTACTATTGAGCGGCAATATTTTTTGGCACTATTAAGGAACTAATGCGCGGCAATATTTAGGCAATATTAGGGCAAAATTCTAGCAATATTGAGTTACTATTGCGCGGCAATATTCTGATAATATTTAGGCAATATTAGGGCAAAAGTCTAGCAATATTGAGTTACTATGGCACGGCAATATTCTGGCAATATTAGGGCAAAATTTTAGCAATATTAAGTTACTATTGAGCGGCAATATTTTTTGGCACTATTAAGTTACTAATGCGCGGCAATATTTAGGCTATATTAGGGCAAAATTCTAGCAATATTGAGTTACTATTGCGCGGCAATATTCTGATAATATTTAGGCAATATTAGGGCAAAAGTCTAGCAATATTGAGTTACTATGGCACGGCAATATTCTGGCAGTATTAGGGCAAAATTTTAGCAATATTAAGTTACTATTGAGCGGCAATATTTTTTGGCACTATTAATTACTAATGCGCGGCAATATTCTGGCAATATTTAGGCAATATTAGGGCAAAATTCTAGCAATGTTGAGTTACTATTGCGCGGCAATATTAGGGCAAAAGTCTAGCAATATTGAGTTACTATGGCACGGCAATATTCTGGCAATATTAGGGCAAAATTGAGTTACTATTGCGCGTCAATATTTCAGCAATATTTATAGGCAATATTAGGTCAAAATTCTGTCAATATTAGGGCAATATCAACTTAATATTGCCAAGAAATATTGAGTTAACATTTCTCTGGTTTCTTTTGGTTTTTTTAATATAAAAATCAATTTTTATTGATTGTGCTAGATATAATGAAGTAATTTAGTTTGCATTAAATGTTCATATTACAGAAACCAAAAGAAACTTTTAATCAATGAAAAAAATGTCGTAAACATAACCTATAATTTTTTGCTTCTAAGGTCCCTTTCACCGCTTGTCAGGACATAAAAATTTCTCATTGGACATAACAGGGAAAAACAATTGACAGTTATGAACCCTCGTGGGGTCTTGGTTGTCGAATCTCTCGCATGTGGAGATCAATTTGTGCAATTATGCAATTGCAGGACAGGTAATATGAGAGAAAAGCAGGCTATGGATGGATTATGGTTTTGGGGGGTGAGGGGGTGGTTAAAATCGGAGGGAATGGGAAATGCTTAAAGCTCGTTGTAATATCGTGATGCTCAGTATATATATATATGTGTATATATATATATATATATATATATAATATATATATATATATATATATAGTATACAACGAATAAGGACTTGGAATTGTATACCGGCACTCGTTAAACAATGTTTCTACGTGTGTGCAATTCAAGCGACGTGTCTATATGCTCTTGGCACAGAGGGAAATATCTGTAGCGTTTCGGTCTTGTTGTAACGTTCACAGTACAACGTGTAACGCGCACCGCATGATGAACGATGAATAATAAACGACATCGATGAACAACAAAACGTTGGGAAGTGTAGTACGAATAATAATTAGCCACCCTTCGATATCGTGCGATTGACAAAACACCAATTTCGTTTATATCTTATAATTTTTTTTTTTTTTTCATTTTTGAGAAAAAATAAAATTTCTTCGAAAAATATTGATTGACGAAAAAAATAGTATAACAGCGAAAGGTTTTACTAGAATAGTATATAATTGTTTTAGTTAAATCTTTCACTATTCTAGTGAAACCTTTTGAAGTTTTTTTTTCCCCCTGTAGAGTTGAATTAGTCATGAAAACACAAGTTGATGATGCATAAAAAAGATTACAGAGTATATTTTGAAACGAGCATAATAGAACGACTAATAAACTGAAAACGACATGAGAGCGGTGGCGGAAGGAAGAGAGCATAATGATTGAATAGAAAACGACGAATAGTGAGAGAGAGATAGAGAGAGAGAGAGGAAGAGAGATGGGAGGAAGAAGTGGAAAAGAGATGGGAGAGGAAAGAGAAGAGCTAGTGGACCAATCGCATGTTGTACCTCGCAACCAGGAAACTACTATGCCGCACCATTGCGACCATTTGAGTTTCCTACTACCTCCCTGCCCCCATCACCCCTCACCATTTTCCACCTTCAACGCCCGCAGGAGTATTCTCTCTCTCTCTCTTTCTCTCTCATCCCTTTTCGTTCTATATCTCTCTTTTGCACTTCCTCTATTTTCGCGTCCCTCTCGTTCTCGCGCCTCACACCAATCGCCATTTCTCTACCACCCACAACCAACCTGGCGAACTGAACCCGCCGGGCCGATTTTGCATTTAAATTTGGTAAATTTGCCGGAGTTGGCAAATGAGCTGTGGGTATGGTGTCTAATACTAGCAACGCTGTGCCAGGACCACCGATACAGTACTCTGCATCTAATGCCTCTGGAGATAGGGTTTGTCGAACATACTTCTCTCTATGGTACAGTCCATTTCAAAAATATCATAAGATGCATATTTTATCTCTTCTTATTAAATATGATTTTATTTATTTTATTTAGAGTACTATATTTTCAAATCGTTCACCGAATTTTAATTTTTAAAAATTCTCATTCAATCGAATTTTATCTGATTTAAATTTTTAAATGACAAAAAATCCATATAATCACATTCCGAAATAACAAATGGCCGAACAAACAATCGTCATTAATTCGGCGAAATTTTTAAAATGACAAAAAATTCCTAATTCATCGAATTTTAATTTATCTAAACTTTTATTTATCCGAAATAACAAATGGCCAAACTAACAATCGTCATAAATTCGGCGGAATTTTTAAAATTCACCAATTTGTTTGTTCGGTCATTTTAATTTCAGGACAAATGATTTAATAGAAAAAACATCTTTAAGTAGAAATATCGTGCCATAGTCAGACATATTTTATACTCCTAAATTATAATTTAATTTAAAAATAAATATGTAAAATTAAAAAAAAAAATTTAATTTATTTAAATTCTAAATGCTTCTGCTTTAAAAAATAAAAAAAAAAATTTTCCTTATTACTTTCACTATAACTTGTTCTCCAAAAAAAAATTTGTATAGTGATCTTGGGAGAAAAAAAAAGAGAGAGAGCGAGAGAGAAAAAAAAATGACATAAAACCGCAGTGAGACCGCGATCGAACATGCGGTTTTACTCGGACCTGTACATATACTCACACTCTGGAAATAATGCATAGGAAATGCAAACGTGTAGCGGACAACTTCGGACATCACCCTCTAATTTTAGCCAGCAGAGGGCAGCACCCTGTCACTCTTGTACATGTTCGTTCATGTTCCATTCGCGTTCTATTTTCACGGGTTTCACCCAACATCTGCCCCCCCCCCTCTATTACCCCTCACCCCTCACTCCATCCCCCCTCATCCCTCACAACTCTCATCCTCTTTTCGTGTTCGAAAGGTGTCAAAAGGACAATTTCACGTTTCGAATTATTTTCATGTACTGCACTATTTATTAATTTAGTCCCCTCACCCTAAAAAAAAAAATTAGACAAATTTTCATTTTCAACTATACAGTGAAACTCACGTATATTGGACTCGCATTATTTTGATTCCCGCTTAAATCAAATTTTTTTTTCGGTCCCTTGAATTTTTCTATATAAATTTCCGTTAACATACCAGCTTACATCGGACCAATTTTTAGACCCCTTGAGTTAAATTTTTCTCCTATATATCGGATTACATAAAAAAAATACACGTATATTGTAATTTAATAAGAAAATAATTTTTTTGGAAAACGAAGTTATAAAAATTACCGACACCAAAATCTACCTTACCGACTGATGGTAAAACAGGTTTTATTTTGGAAAATGCTCATATAAAAATTACCGACACAGGAATCTACCTTACCGATTGATAGGAAGGCAGATTTTTTGGAAAATGAAAATATAAAAATTACCGACACAGAAATCTACCTCACCGACTGATGGTAAAACAGGTTTTATTTTGGAAAATGCTAATATAAAAATTACCGACACAGGAATCTACTTTACCTACTGATGGTAAAGCAGATTTTTTGAAAATAAAAATATAAAAATTATAGACACAAGAATCTACCTTACGGATTGATGGCAAGGCATATTTTTTTGGAAAATGAAGATATAATAATTACCGACAGAAATTTACCTTAGCGACTGATGGTAAAACAGGTTTTATTTTAAAAAATGCTAATACAAAAAATTACCGACACAGGAATCTACCTTACCGATTGATGACAAGGCAGATTTTTTTTTGTAAAATGAAGATATAAAAATTACCGACACCGAATTCTACCTCACCGACTGATGGTGAAACAGGTTTTATTTTGGAAAATGCTAATATAAAAATTACCGACACAGAAATCTACCTTACCGACTGATGGTAAAATTTTTTTTTTTTGAAATTTTATCAACATTTTCAAAACTGTTTTGTCATCAGTCGGTTATTACCATCAGTAGGTAAGGTAGATTTCTGTGTTGGTAATTTTTTACATTTTGATTTTCCAGAAAATTTCTTTACCATCAGTCGGTAGACAGATTTCTGTGTCGGTAATTTTTTATATTTTCATTTTCCTAAAAATTTATTTACCATCGTGGGTATTTACGTGGGTTCACTGTATTTATGAAGTAATTAATTTCCAAGAAAAAATTCTGCCTTTAAAAATTTCTTTCGAAAGAAAAATGAAAAATTGTCGCGTTTATAAAAGAAAATAACTTTTTTTTTCTATACGTGAATATATTTTAATGTTCGATGTATTTTTTAAAATATCGAAAAATTCAAAGAAAAATACAATGAATTTAAAAAAAAAATAAAGTAACGAGCATATAATAGAGTTGGAGCGCGTGTATTATTTTCCGAATTTAATACAATATTTTATTGATTTATTTCTCATAGCTCTTTTTTTGTGAGTGTATATATATATATAGAATGAGGAAAAGAGATTCTGCACGAACGAATCGTGTAGGCACGTAACGTAACACGATGTAACGTAATACGAAGAAATAATAGGCGGATGGTGAATGTATGCAAGGGGGAGTACTGTCGGCGGGGGGGGACAGGGTGAATAGGGGTGCCCTGTTCATTATGCAGCAGCGCCACTGTACCCCCGAACCGTTGGTTCTATACTATATGTGTTCTCGCAGAGAAACCAACGCAAAGTACAATCGGGAGTCCCGGTTAATGAGTCGGCCGAACAAAGCGAGAAACGCCCATTAAATAATGCACACTGCAACGCCACGTTGAAACGCCGCCTAAAAAAGACGATTTTCCAAAAATTCTTGCTTTACTCTCTCTTTTTTTCTCTCTCTCTCTCTCTCTCTCTCTTCTTTCATCGGTCAAACATCATTCGCTTGTCTCCCACATTTGTTATATTTTTTAGACGCCGAATTTTAATTTGTCCAAAATTACAAATGTCCGAACAAACAAATCGACAGAAATATTTAGGCGCAATTTTCAATAATTGACGAATTAGAAATTATCAAGAAAATTGTAATAGGTATGAATTTTCAAAAATTGTCCCAAACTCTTTCTGTCGATTGTATATATATATATATATATATATATATATATATATATATATATATATATATATATATATATATATATATGTGTTCGAACATTTGTAATATCGGAATAATAAATATTCAGTGTCTTAAAAATTGTCCTAATTAAAAATTTGGATAAATTGAAATTCGGACAAATTAAAATTCTGTGAACTGAACTTTCTGTCATTTAAAAATTCGAATCACATAAAATTCGATTGAATGAGAATTGTGTTAAATTAAAATTTTCTTAAATAAAAATTCATGTAAATTAAATGACTATAAAATAAAAATTCTGCCAAACAAGAATTCGATAATATTTTGTTAAGTAAAAATTCGTATAAAAAATGAAATTCTATCAAATACTAATTCGTATAAAAACTGAAAATCTATCAAATACTAATTCGAAATCTGAAAATTCGTCTAAAAAAATAATTATATATTTCTAATAAAATTCTTTAATATAAAAATTCCAATGAATGATTTTTATATGGGATAATCATATTATATTTGCCTCGCATTTAAAAAATAATAAAAAAAAATTAGGGAAAATTATAAATAATTTGTTGTGGATAAATATGGAGAATATATTTGTATTATTAGATGAAATAATTTGGACGCTGGCGATTTTCTGAGTTGAGTTGACTCACCCTGAATTTATCTAAACTTTCATCTAAACTCCCCTATAGTCATCTAATAACCCCACCACTATTTTCTACGAAAGGGCTAGGAAATATGTTAGAAGGGGAACTTTTGGTGGGGGTTTCTCGTGCACACCCTTTCGTATAAACCAACGAGAGCATCCTAGCCATATAAGGAGGGGAGAAATTATACTCTAATATATATACTATATATATATATGTTATTTGAGACTAAAGGCGTGGGGAGAAGAGATGTCTTGATCTCCCAACTAATATCATATACAAATAAGAGATCAGTATTTTTAATTCTACAAAAATTCATTATTTTTTTCATAATGGATTTAAATTTTCTATTTTCATTATTGTAAAAAATTTTAAATTCCGATGAGATTCATATTAAAATCACACCCTGTTAGATTTAACTCAAATCTAATTTTAACTCAATTTTTGAGTTATTTTAATTCCAAAATTTTTACTCTCAGTTACCATTAACTTATGAAATTTTTTTACAGTCACAGAAAAAAAATTGGTATACATACTAATTTTCGTTGCAGTTCAAAATAAGCCAAATGACATAGAACGTGGCGCCACCTACGAGGCATATTTTTGTTTGCATTAAAAAAAGATTTTTTCTGCGGTGTAATAAAAATTTAAGAAAAAAGAAATCTCTAAATATCTTATTCACTTTAATTTTCTATTGTCTTCATGCAGCGAGAAAGAATGAATTAAATATAAGAAACTTTATTCGAGTCCTTGAAAACTCGAATTACAGAGACATTTAAATTTAACCCCAGCAGAGGATTGTTGGACTTGTTCTTGTTGTAGTGTTTCCTTTCAAAAAAAAAAAAAAAAAAACCTGTTTCTCATGACACCCCGCGTGAGCCGGTCATCCCTTACGAGAGAAAATTTGCATTTCCGTGTATCTCGGTGCCATCCGGTATCACGCGGGATAAAAACTCATTCTCTCCCTTGGCGTTCTGGCATGATCCAGGAAGGGTGGCTGAGGTGGGAAGGGGGGGGGATCTACAGGAACGAGGGTCACGGGAAGCTTCAGGGGGGTCTTCGCGTCACTGAAAACGATGGAATTTTTTTTTTTTTTTAATGCAAAATGGTTAAAATGTAAATGAAGTCGAAGCGCGGGCTTAAGAATGTAGAATCATTAAAGGGGGCGGCGGGTTTAGCCCAAAATCTTCACTTTCTTTTTTAAGTAATTTGGTATAATTTATAATTTTCCTATTTTATTATTTTTTAATTGTAAATGTATAGAAAAAAATTTCAAAACTTTTAAATTTAAATTATCAATAACGAGTTTAAATTTTTTAAAAATTATTTAAATTTATTCCACTTCTTTTTTTTATTATATTTAAAAATTTTATTTATGAACCTAAAAACCATCAAGTAGAAATTAAAAAAAATTTCTTTTTAATAAATTATTTCTACATTTAACATTCACGTATATACATATATATGCGTGCCGGTATTCTATAAAATATTTTTAAAAATCACAAACCCTTGACGAATCAGACATATTAAAAATCCCTTCATTTGCAAAAAATACTACAAATTTATTCAATCTCAACGACCGTTTTTTTAAATTGCACACTCGTATATAGGAGTTTTTAAATTTAATTGTTGGACGTTCGAAATAATTTCCCATTATAAAATAATTTCCACGGCCGTTGTCTGAAGCAAAAATAAAAAAAAAAAAATCTCACACGGCAAAGAGGAATTAAAATAAAACATTTTCAGAGTTTTTTCGAATTTATAAATTTCACTAATTTTTCACCAATTAAAATTAGAAAGAAGGATTAATTTTAATAATTTTAGATCCTAAATAATGACATGAAAAAAATTACACCAATGTTAATTTCAATAGGCTGGATTTAACTATATTCCCTACCACTTAAATAAATCTTATTTATTCACAGTAAAAAAAAAAGTAGAATTTTTACCCCAAAATCGGTATAAAAATTAACTGCAACAAATTTTATCCTAGGTTGAGGGCGCCACCGACTATGTAAATTAGCATTAGTTAAAATTACCCGCAACAAAATTTATCCAGCGTTTTTTCTGTGTTGTCCAAAGTTCATTTATACATCCAGAAAAAAGATTTCTTTGATTTAAAGAAATCAATTTCTTTGACTTTGTTTTTTTTCAATTTCAAATAAAATTTTCTTTGAAATAAAAAAAGCTTCTTAGTTTCAAAGAAAATTTCTTTGAATGAAAGAAATTTGTGCATTAAATCAAAGAAATTTACCCAGAGAAATGGTATATATATTTGTCTCACAGCTTAATAAATATATTTATTTGATTCAAAAAAATTTTTATTTGATTGAAATAAATTTATATTTGATAAATCTTTGAAACAATATTTTTTTTTTTTTTTTTTTTTAATCAAAGATAATTTGTTTGAAATAAATAAATTTTCTTTGTATCAAAAAAAAAAAATTTGTCAAAGAAATTGATTTCTTTGAATCAAAGAAATTTTCTTTTTCTGGCTGTGTATAAGAAAAAGTGCTTTTTAAAAATTATACTTTTGTTATCAAAATAGAAACAAAGATATATTTTTTTTCACCAAAAAATAGATTAAGAAATAAATATTTATTTTTCGATCTATTTAAAATAAGTGTTAAAATAGAAAAAAAGTGAACGTCCGCAAAGGTGAGGGAGAGAGAGAGAGAGAGGAGTATGACCAAAGCCCGACATCGGGAGCGAGAGGGGGGGGCGAAGAATTGCCAAGCGGATGGACAAGGAAAAGGGGGTGCGGGGGATAGAAATGCAAAAAGGCGCCAGGGTCTTCGCTCAATACCGAAACTGTGGCGCAAGCGCCTTCATTTTGTTTTTCCTATTTCGCCTCCATCTCCCCCCGTCCATCCAACGACGCATTCCTTTTTGCAAGATGGCTACTCGGTATACGGCGTCGGTAACTGGTCACGAAAATGTGCCGCATTCTTCCCTATCGACTGTTTCCTATTCTCTATATACCAACGCGAAAATTCCCGCTATGTGGCGCTTGTTTAAAAAAAGGACTTTTATATTTCAAAAAAAAAAAAAAAAAAAATTTTAATTAAAAAACTATTTTTTTATCTTAAAAAAAAATTTAAATTAAAAAACTATTTTTTTATCTTAAAAAAAAATTTTACTCAGAAAAAAATTAAAAAATAATTTTTAATAAAAAATGTTTAATTAATTTACTGACTAATTTATTTATAAATATGAAAAAACTTTTTTTGTGTTCTTATAAACACAATAATAATAGAAATAATAATAATAACAATAACAGTATTTGTAATAATAATAATAACAATAATAATAATCAATTTTTGATGAATAATATCACATTAAGTCCTTTGTCTGACTATCGAGGGACTTTTCTACTTGAAATATTACTATAATTTCATTTCTTCTTCTGTTTTCTTCATAATAATTTATTTAATAAACAAAGAGGTTTTAAATAAAAATACAGTATTTTTGGACAGTGAAAATAAATAATTAGCAAAGCATTATATAAGGTCCGGAACTAATTTATTCGATATTTCTGTTTCTCTTGTATATCTATATATTTTTTTTATTTCGAAACAAGTGAAAATTGTCTAAGTAAATCAAGTCAAATTACAAAAAAAAAAAAAAAAATTTCCACGCAGAATATAGGAATAAAAGTAACGGGTGGAAATTGAATTACACCCATAACAAGTGGTAAATTTTACATGGAGTTATAACTATCTCTTGTATAACGAGATTGAAATACGATAGGCAACAATTTTTTGTCATTCATTCTTTACACGTTTAGGTTTACTAAAATTTTGGTTTAGTTTCAAAAAACAAAGCACACTTTGATTAACTATTTTCGACTTTTTTATTTATAAATATTTATTTATTGTAAATTAGAATAAAATATTTAATAATAATAATAAAACAAAAATTATAAAATATAATTTGAGAAAATACTAAAGAATCAAGAAGTTTACATTAAGCGGATGTGGAGATTCAAACGAAGAAAAGTACGCAACAAGGTATAATTCGGAATATTTCTTTTCTTTTATAAATAAAATTTATCTCGTAAATTTTTAATTTCAAATAATTTTGGTCCATTGTAGGTCGGATGCTGTTGGTCCATTCAAAAAGTATAAATTTTTTTAGATCACTATCTTGGAATAACTCTCCTACTATTACCGGGAGTTTATTTCACAAATTAACAAATTTTAAAAATTTTCCTCCACTTTGGTCCATTGCAGGTCGGATGCTGGATGCTGTTGGTCCATTCAAAAAGTGCTCAATACATTTTTTGTACAGTGCACTATCTTAAGATAACTCTCCTGCTATTCCCGGGAGTTTATTTAGAAAATTTCGATTTTTTTTGTCCATTTTGGTCCATTGTAGGTCGGATGCTGGATGCTGTTGATCCATTCGAAAAGTGCTCCATAAATTTTTTGTAAATCATTTTCTTGGGATATTTCTCCTGCTATACCCGGGAGTTTATTTAGAAAATTTCGATTCTTTTTGTCCATTTTGCTCCATTGTATGTCGGATGCTGGATGCTGTTGGTCCATTCAAAAAGTGTCTCATATATTTTTTGTACATCACTATCTTGTGATATCTCCTGTGGTACACCGGAGAGTTTATCTCGAAAATTTTGAATTTTTTTTCTTCTACTTTGGTCCATTGTAGCTCGGATGCTGTTAATCCTATAAAAAAGTGATATCGTTACATTTTTTCTAGAGCACAATTTTTGAATACTTCCTGTGCTATTCCCGAGGGTTTATTTAAATAATATTTGGTCCACTTTGGTCCATTGCATGTCGGATGCTGGATGCTGTTGGTCCATTCAAAAAGTGCCAAATACATTTTTTGTAAAGCGCACTTTCTTGGGAAAACTCCCCATGCTATTCCCAGGATATATTTTTGAATATTAACAATTTTGAAATTTTTGGTCCATTGTAGGTTGGATGCTGGATACTGTTGGTCGAATTCAAAAAGTGACCCATACATTTTTTCTAGAGCACTATTTTGGGATACCTCCTGTTCTATTCCACAGGGTTTATTTCGATAAAATTTGATCCATTGTAGATCGGATGCTGGATGTTGTTGGTCCATTTAAAAAGTCTGCTATACATTTTTTAAAGCACTATTTTGGGATACCTTCTGTTTTATTTCCCAAGGGTTTATTTCGATAAAATTTGGTCCATTGCATGTCGGATACTGGATGCTGCTGGTCCAGTCAAAAAGTGCTGCATACATTTTTTTGTAAAGCACACTATCTTGAGATAACTCTCCTTCCATTCTCAGGAGTTTATTTCGAATATTAACGCAATTTCGAAATTTTTGCTCCATTGTGGGTCGGATGCTAGATGCTGTTGGTCCATTCAAAAAGTGCCCTATAAATTTTTTCTAGAGCACTATTTTGGGATACCTCCTGTGCTATTGCCGAGGGTTTATTTCGATAAAATTTGGTCCATTGTAGATCGGATGCTGGATGCTGCTGGTCCAGTCAAAAAGTGCTGCATACATTTTTTTGTAAAGCACTATTTTGGGATACCTTCTGTTCTATTCCCAAGGGTTTATTTCGATAAAATTTGGTCCATTGCATGTCGGATACTGGATGCTGCTGGTCCAGTCAAAAAGTGCTGCATACATTTTTTTGTAAAGCACACTATCTTGAGATAACTCTCCTTCCATTCTCAGGAGTTTATTTCGAATATTAACGCAATTTCGAAATTTTTGCTCCATTGTGGGTCGGATGCTGGATGCTGTTGGTCCATTCAAAAAGTGCCCTATAAATTTTTTTCTAGAGCACTATTTTGGGATACCTCCTGTTCTATTCCACAGGGTTTATTTCGATAAAATTTGGTCCATTGTAGATCGGATGCTGGATGTTGTTGGTCCATTTAAAAATGATCTCACACATTTTTTATAGCACTTTTTTGGGATACATATAGTGTTCTATTCCCGAGGGTTTATTTCGAAAAATTTTGGACTATTTTGATTCATTGTATAGGTCGGATGCTGTTGGTCCATTCAAAAGTGCTATCAGTCTCTTTACATAAAAATGATGATGATGATGATAATGATAATAATAATAATGATAATCATAGTACTGATGATAATAATAATAATAATAATAATAATAATAATAATAATAATAGAATCCGAGAATATTTCCAAGAGAGGAAGAAGAGATTGTTCGTGTAATAGAAACAGAAATCAGCTCGGAGGGTAAGGGCATCAAGCATAATTTGCACGTTTATATCGCTTTGAAAAAGATCGTAATACACACAACGTCCATGTCGGAAAATGGCGCTCGCGGTCGTTTTACCTCTAGTGGTTTTCCTGAAAACGGACATTTCCTCCCTCGAAGCCATACCACCTTTTCTCTCATCTCATTTAAACTCCCACATATATTTCTTCCGGTCTATCCAACAATGATTTTTTTTTTTTACTTTTTCTATTCTTCTTTCCTTTTTCTTTTTTTTTTTCATCTGTCTCACTTTTATGTTGAGCCGCGCGCGTCTAACGACAAACCGCACCTCGCGGATATTAAGAACATTTTCCGTTGTTATATAGAGGAGGGAGAAGTGATTTAAAATACGTGATTCGCGACCAGAGCTTTTTAAAGTAGAAAAGAGAGAGAGAGAAAGAGAGAGACTAATATATTTTTATACTCTCCTCTGCACACGTCGAGATTAGGTTTAACTGCCTTAATTTTAAAAAACTGACTCCCTACGAAATTGCGACCGTTTTGCGCACTCATTCCGAGGGGGAAAAAAAATACTCTTTCATTTTTTTTCGTTACACACTGATAAACGTTTTTTAAAAACCGTATTTATTCAATGGCTTAAAGTCACATTTTTTGATTAATGATAGTTTAGCAAATTATTTTATTTTGCCAGTAAGTCATTAATTTTTTTTAGTTTAATAATATTTTTATTTAGAATATGCAAATATAATTTTCATGAAAATAATTTTATTTCTTATTATATTTATCAAAAAACATTTCATTGTCTGACTATAAATGATTTTTCTACTTACAATTTTGCCAATTTTTTTTAATTTAGATTAAATTATTAACATATTCATTATGATATTTTTCGAGATCATTTTTGGTCTATAATAATACACTGAAAAAAAATTCTATTTGATTCAAATAATCGGTTATTTGACTATTATATCAAATAAATATTTACTTGAACCAAATAGTTTTTATTTGAACCAAATAAATTATATTTTAACCAATAATTTCTGTATTTGAAACAAATAACATGACTAAAATAAAAATTATTTGATTTAAGTAAATATTTATTTGATAATATAGTCAAATAACCGATTATTTGAATAAAATAAATATTTTTTCTAGTAGTTAAAAAAAAAATTAAAATTAAAATTAAATAAAATTATTGAAAATAAATAAAAATTTAAAAGAAGTAAAGGAACAATGTAATTATTTATAAATTTTTTTTTTTTTTTTGGAAAAATTAGAAACAATTGACCGAAGTAAACGAAAAAAAAAATAAAAAAAAAAAAAAAAAAAACACCCGAATTGAAATTTCCGCTCGGGATTTTATATATGAAATGAAACCTTATTGCCAGAACATCTGTTGCATCAATAACAACTATTTTATCTCTCTATGTCTGGAAAATAAAAATTGATCCAAGTGTAAATACAAGCTAACATGGTAAAAAACGTTTTTTCAAATATATACAAATGTCACATTCGGTCAATTTATCAAAAAAAAAAAAAAAAAAATTTTAACAATTATTAAAACTGCTTTTAATAATTATTTTTGTATTAAAAATTTATCATCTTTTAAAAAATCTTTTACAAAAGGGAAATTTTTGACCCCAAAAGAATTTCTCTCGTTGAGATATATATATATATATATAGAGAGAAATCCACGCTAGGTTTCAGAGACTATAAAATATTGCCGCGAATTATCATAGCATCTGAAATTAAAGGGTTGAAATTTCGGGACGTTGGTGTGCCCAGTGGAAAATAATTTTGGCGGATTCCCTCTTTGGCGTCTCTCTTTCTCTCTCAGCCTCACTTTGTACTCTCACGAGAAACGAAGAGACGCAAAGGGAGGATCGCGTTGAGCTTATACCATAAGGGTGGTTGCCAGAACGAATTGGGCGAGATATAGTTGCAAAGGATAAAGTGAAAGAGCGAGAGAAAATGAGAGAGACAGAAAAGAGAGAACGCGATGGAAATCGAAAGAGAATAAGAGCGAGATAAACCGAGTGACAGAGAGAGAGAGAGAGAGCGAGAGAGAGAGAGAGAATTGTAGCTCTCGGAAGAGTTGCGCGTACTATGGACCGAAACGCCTCTCTTCCGACAGTCCGTGCGCATTTTCCTCTCCTCTCTTTTCCCAGCATCTCACTCCACCTGGATTTTCCCCCTTTTTTTTTTGTAGATTTTTCTTTTGCAGCGTCTGCGCAGCCACGCCCATGTCTACAATGGCGGCCGATGGAAATTCGTCGCGGGGGCGGCACCCTTTCCCGGTATCTTTTTCCCCACTGTCCTTTTTCCATCTCGCTCCTTCATCCTTATAGTCCCAGGAGTGTACTTTAAGAGGGTCCTTGTACCAAACTGAGACATGTCGATGCTCCAGCATCAGTTTCGTGTGGCATCAACTATGATTCCATTCTCTCTCTCTCTCTCTCTTTGTATTTTTCTATATAAATGTAAACCCAACCACTTGACTCAAATGATCCCCTTAGAGAGAGGTGTCTCGACGTGTACCACTCTTTTCTAAACGCGAAGCTTAATTCGCCAAGTATTCACTACCGAGCGAAGAGCTCAAATTAAATTTTCCTGGTATAAGAACCAAGGGGACAGTATTCTCTTTTCCTCTCTCGGCTAAATAATGAAAAACAGACGGGAATGTAACGTCGAGAGCTAAGCTATTGGCCTCTCTATCTCCCTCTCTCTCTCTGTCTCTCGATGTTTCTCTCATGAAGGCTGTGTGTGCATTTTCAAGGGACGAGGATTTTCATTTATTTAGCTCTTAAGTTTAGACAGCACTGTTAGAAGTTTTATATTGCAGTTTTACTACGCATTTTTTTTTTCAAAGGAATTTACATACCTGTGTATTATACCTGGGCAAACGATGCTCAAATTTGAATCCACAAGGGTTTCCAAAATGCATTCTGATTTGAGAAAGAGAAAATCTGAAAAAAAAGAAATTAATTTATATTAGTCAATATATTTGGAAAACTAAATTTTTTTTATAAAAACGAAAAATGATAACAATCCACTATATGTTTAATTTTCATCTTAAAATATCAATAATTTACTTATTATATGCGCTGCCTCTTAATCTGTGAAATTGCACTGAATCATTTCAGTAAGATTGCCACTGAAATTCAGTGACATTTCATTTGACAATCAGTAGAATTATTACTGATTTAAACAGTCAAATCTGTATTATCGTTAATCGGTAAAACAGTCAAATCTACATTACCATTAATCTGTAAAACAGTTAAATCTGCATTATTATTGATCGGTAAAACATTAAAATCTGCATTACCAGTATTCGGTAATACAGTCAAATATGTTCTATCATTAATCGGTAAAACAGTCAAATCTGCATTACCAATAATCGGTAAAACAGTTAAATCTGCATTACCATTAATCGGTAAAACAGTCAAATCTGCATTATCATTGATCGGTAAAACAGTAAAACCTGCATTACCAGTAATCGGTAAAACTGTAAAATCTGCATTACCACTAATCGGTAAAACAGTAAAAACTGTTCTATCATTAATCGGTAAAACTGTAAAATCTGCATTACCACTAATCGGTAAAACAGGAAAAACTGTTATATCATTAATCGGTAAAACAGTAAAATCTGCATTACCAGTAATCGGTAAAACAGTCAAATCTGTTCTATCATTAATCGGTAAAACAGTCTAATCTGCATTACCAGTAATCGATAAAACAGTCAAATCTGTTCTATCATTAATCGGTAAAACAGTTAAATCTGCATTATCATTGATCGGTAAAACAGTCAAATCTGCATTATCATTAATCGGTAAAACAGTAAAATCTGCATTACCAGTAATCGGTAAAACAGTTAAATCTGCATTACCACTAATCGGTAAAACAGTCAAAAATGTTCCATCATTAATCGGTAAAACAGATTTGACAGCTTAAATAAGTAAAGAATTCTACTAATTTTCAGTGAAATGTTTCTAAATTTCAGTGAAAAATTTTACTGAAGTGATTATTAATTTGCTAAATTACAACTATTTTATTAGTGAAATCTCACTGATTTAATTTTAGAGAGTTTGTTCCTAAAGTAATATATTTTTATTTCTCTAAAATCTATCAATTAAGTATATTGTCTGACTATACTGTGACTGTTCTACTTATGTGAATGCGAGTTATAGTTTTTTCATCTGTATCTAGTATCAAAATTTTACTAATTCGATGGTAAATTTTTTTTTATTTTTAATTAGTTAAATTTTATTTTTTTCTTTTTGAATTAGTAAAATTTAATTAATTCAAAAGCAAAAAGTAAATAAATAGCGATTCGTAGAACTTGAAAAAATTGTTAGTTTATTGTTTTATTAATAGAATTGATAGATTATTATTCCTATAATTTACATTTTTATTTATAAACATTATTATTTTTATCTATTAACAAAAGCTCGATATACAATTAAAAAGCAATTTATCTATTTAATTAATTGCAAACCCACGGAATATGACACGTCTAATTATAACATCAGTTTGACAAACATGTGTTAAACAGATGGACCATCATATGATTTGATGACGTAAATGCTTGCGATATCAAAGATTACACTTTAATTATGTTTATCAGCGATCAGTGAAACTAACACGATTTATCAAGAGCAATGTTTCACTTTTGGTTCACATCTATCACTTTTGCCATCGTTATTCTGTGTTCAACAAATTGAATATATACTTAACTATTATAAACGTTTATCCTTTTCAAAAAAAAAATTTCTCGCCCTATTTCTAAATATTCTTCTCTTCAAATAGTAAAACATTTTTAACTAATTTAAATTAATGACTCCACTTATTGCTTTCGAATTAGTAAAATTAACTAATTAATATTTAAAAAAATTATTTACTAATTTAAATTTAGTGAGTTTACAAAATATTTGATATAAATATAATTTTTTTTATCAATAAATATTAAAATTTCAACTAATTCAAATTTATAGTAAAATTTTCTATGTCGTATGGATCATGAGGAAAATTGTACGTTCCTGAGTAGAGGTGGGTGGTTAGTTTTTTTTTTTTTTTTTTTTTTTTTTTTTTTTTTCATTTTGTTTTCATCGTTTTCCGAGAAAAACGAAGAGATCGAGAGTTGGTGGAAGGGAGGGGAATATTACGAGGGCTGCGCAGACCGAGCTCAGCAGAGAGAGAGAGAGAGAGAGAGAGGTTTCCATGCGGAATGAAGCGCAGAAAAAAAAGCTTGTGGAGGAAAAACATGGCGATCGAGAGGGAAGGAAGCCGGACAACGCAAGTCAATCATGCGTCTCTTAATAGAAAAGTGGGGTCGATTTATGGGTTATAGGCAAACTCAACTCCTACCATATTCCACCTCATCGACCCCTTTCGAGTGATCAGCCAGCAGATATCACTTTTTTCGTTTCCACCAGCGCCTTTATTGTTGGGTGATGAGATGACACTCTCGGCCCTGACCTCCTCCTTTAAATGGTGAACGCAAATATTTGCCAAAAAAAAAAAAAAAAAAAATCCAATTCAAAAATTTTTCTTTTATTTAATCACTTTTCTTTAATCACACAAAATATTTATTTGATCCAAATAAAAGTTTGATTTATTTTTTAATCAATTTTTCAAATGAAGAAAGAATTTGATTTTCTATTTTACACTCGTATACGGTTGCCAACACAACCGTTTTCACAGTAGTTGTTTTCATATCAACCGTTACTATGGCAATCCGTTACCACGGGAAACTATTTTTTATTATATAAAAACTAATTTTTGACCTGAATTTTAAACCTGGAAACCCAAAAGAAAAAAGCGCTTTGCACCTGCTTCTCTTACTAAAAATTAGTAGAATTGCTATATACTGATTGAAACAATCAAATCTGTTTTACCGATTAATGATAATTCAGATTTCACTAATGAAATTGGTATTTAGCATATTTGAATCAATTCAGAGTATAAGATTTCCACTAATATTCAGTTACTTGTCACTGAAAATTAGAAGAATTCTTTACCGATTAAAAACGGAAAATTCTGTTTTACCGATCAATGATAATGCAGATTTAATTAAATCAGTAAAGAATTCTCCTAATTTTCAGTGACAAATAACAATGAATATCAGTGGAAATCTACTGAATTGATTCAAATATGCTATAAATACCAATTTCGTCATTAAAATCTCACTAGATACAAATTTAGTAGAGTTTATATTTAGTCTTTTTTTCCATTGTATTTATTTATTTATTTATTTATTTATTTAACATATGTTTCTAGGACTAATGAGTCCTCTAAGAAACAGAATACATTGTTTTCTACTAAAGTTGTACCAAAAAACTGTATATAAAAAAATTAACAATTTATATTTATAATTATATAATAGTGAAATTTACTACTTTATAGTCTTTGTTTTATTTATTCTAGTCTTATTAATGAAAAGAAAAAAGGAAAATGATGATATAATATTATTGTTTGAAATACATTCCGTTTTTCCATGCGGTAAAGACTAATTTTCATTGCTTTTTGTTGAAATTTTATTCTAAGCTTGGGTTTTATTTTTTTTTTTTTTTGTGTGTGAAAAAAAGTATACAAAAATACATCAGATTGGAAATGATAGCTAGACATTTTCCCTTGTGAAATTGGTATATAACCCAGACATTATATAAACATATATAACGCATATATGTATATATATATGAACCGTCAAAAGAGATTTGAGTATGTCCATAATTAAAAATATAGCAACAAACGAAGTGAATAATTAAGTTAACCGAGTCCAGTTCTCTTTGGACTTTTGAAGCCGTTTCAGTTCACCGCAGCAGAAACAACGACTCAAAGACTCAATTGGAAAACAATTCTCGATCTCTTTGACTCGATGATATGCGCAGTAACCGACATTGGCAAATGATATACATATATACTGTTATTATATATATATATATATTTTTTTTTTTGAATGCGTCGATTGTGGCTCGCGTGTGCTTCCGTGTGAGAAGGAAAAGAACGTATGTTTCGTTTCGATTGAGTGGTCCATTCGATGAAATGCGTTTGAGTCCAGACTCGAAATTTCGAGTTCTCTCTCCGGGTAAAACGCTCCGAGGGGTGGCACAGCTGCGTCGAAAACGCTGGGTTAAAATTAGGATTCGCGCGTGTGTGTCTATTTTTTTTTTTTTTTTTTTTTTCTTCTTTTTAATTTTTTCCTTCTCCCAGCCACACACAGGAAGGTCGTCGTGTTCGTTGCCAGAGAGAATGAGATGAGCGAGGGAAAAGAAGGAGACGCAACGCAGTGAGGCTGTGCGGATAGAGAGGAGAGAGAGAGAGAGAGAGAGTTGCCGGAGGATTAAAGAGGGGAAAAGGAGGAGGGTTTTCGCTGGGAAAACCGAGGGTCGATAGGTGGACAGCGACCACCAAAAAGCTCACGCTCGACCCGCGGGGGAAGTGAAACGAAAGGGGAACAACTACTACGACGACGACGACGACGACGATGACCAGGAGGAGGAAAATAGAGGGTGGACGGATCTATATACTGTTTAAATATCCACCGGAGAATGTTAAACAGTTTGGTCCATAGTAATGAAAAAATGTTCACCGATCGAATGTCCTATCATCCCTAACTGCATTGACCTGAACGTGACTTTCGCTCACAATTTTTCCAGTCAACGACTTTTTTCTATATACTATTTTTCAAGTCACTTTACAGCTTTCAAAACCCCTCAAAAAAAAAAAAAAAAAAATTCATTTAAAGTGAGATTATATTTTTCCTATACAAAATATTTTTTTTTTAAATTTATCATTATTATAAAATAATTCTCAATATTAGAGGACAATTGCCAAAATGAAATCGAAAGTGATCAAACACCTGAATGGTATAATTGATTCCATTGAAAAAGTTTACTCAATAACAGCCGCTTGTATTTTCAACGGATAATCGACGCTGTTATATATCGAATTAAAGTCGTGTTAATGATAATTATATTGTCATTTTGTTGTACAATTAAAACCAGAGGGGGAAAAATAAATGTATGGAATAAAACCGATTTGTTAATCAATTTATCTCCAGCAAGATTTTCGAGATTTATTACACACGAGAAATGCTTGTTAACTGTAATCAATATCAGTGTATATATATATTGAAATTGTAAATTAGAAATACCAAATTGGGAAAAATATTTTTTTTTTAAATTTCCATTTTATATATTTAATACCAATTTTCAAAAATACTTTTCAATATTTTAGTCCGATTACTTTGTCACAGAAACTAAGAAAGAAACTTTTATATAACTGAGTGGAAAGATAACATAATCTCAAACTAAAAAGTAGTTTTTAACAGAACTAAAACTATTTATATTGTTTAACAATAAATTTTTGGGCAAAATAATATTGCCGTAGAAAATTCGCAATGCTGTCTCAATATTGCCGTGGAAAATTGGAAATATTGTCATGTAATATTAGAGCAATATTGCAGCGGAAAATTCACAATATTGCCTGAATATTGCCGTGGAAAATTCAAAATATTATCATATAATATTGTAGCGATATTGCCGTGAAAAATTCGAAATATTGCCTGAATATTGCCGTGGAAAATTCAAAATATTATCATATAATATTGTAGCGATATTGCCGTGAAAAATTCGAAATATTGACTGAATATTGCCGTGGAAAAAATCGAAATATTTTCAAGTAATATTGCCGCGGAAAATTCACAATATTGCCTGAATATTGCCGTGGAAAAATCGCAATATTTTCAAGTAATATTCCCGCTGAAAATTCACAACATTGTCTGAATATCACCGTGGAAAATTCAAAATATTATGATATAATATTGTAGCGATATTGCCGTGGAAAATTCGAAATATTGTCTGAATATTGCAGTGGAAAAATCGCAGTATTGTCAAGTAATACTGCCGCGAAAAATTCACAATATTGCCTGAATATTGCCGTGGAAAATTCGCAATACTGTCATATAATATTGTAGCGATATTGCCGTGGAAAATTCAAAATATTGTCAAATAATATTGAGGCAATATTGCCGCGGAAAATTCACAATATAGCCTGAATATTGCCGTGGAAAATTCGCAGTAATGTCAAGTAATATTGAAGCAATATTGCCGTGAAAAAATCGCAATATTGCCGTGAAAAATTTGCAATATTGTCATATAATATTGTAACGATATTGCCGTGGAAAATTTGAAATATTGCTTGAATATTGCTGCGGAAAAATTGCAATATTTCCATGTAAGATTGGAGCAATTTTGTGGCAATATTTTTTGCCATTTGAGGTACATGAAAACTCCTTTTCCATTGAGTTCGTATAATGTTTTTAGGCAAAAGAAATCTCGTTTTCTAAAACATGTAGTTGTATATACTTTGACGTCTGAGATTTTGGAAGCCGCAAAATACAAAAGCTTAAACAATTTCCGCTTACAAAAGCGTACAGCCATTCTAGTCTCGACGCATAGCGCTCAGTAGCGCCATTGTTTTTCCCCTTACCCTACTGCCACCACCACCCCCCTCTGGCATCGTCGACCATTGGAAAGGGTAGGTTAGGTGCGGCTAGGGATGGAGGCCACACGCCGCGTTAATATCTCACGAACGTAATATCGTTTTAACGGCACTGCCATTTTCAACGGTTTGCAAGAAAACAATGAAGAGACGAGAGAGAACTGAAAAATAGATGAAAAACACGCTAAGACTATTTTCCTTCGTCATCAAATATAAGAGAAAAGCACTTTTAATTCAATTGCTCGGAATATATATATATATATATTCGTATTTCTTATTTCACAAATATTATTCTTCTGTATTTATAAATGACAAAAAAAAGTAAAACCTTATTTAGAACAATATTATTTTTTGCGAAAAATTTATTTTCTATATTAATATCCAATTTTTTTTCAAACGTTCAAAAAAAAAAAAAAAAAAAATTGTCAATTGGTAGCATTTAGACATATATTAAATATTATAATTATTTAAACATATTTGTAGACTGAAATTATATATATAAAATGAAAGGGAATTGCAACATTGATTTTAATGCGATGCATTTTTATTACTGACGGTTGAAAGTAATGTTAATTAATATTGAGAGAAAGTTATCACAATGGATTATTACTATCCAAACGCAATTGTTGAAATTAAAATATATTTATATTCGAAAGTGAAAAAAATAGCCTTTTTTTACGTTATAAATAATTTTTAAAATAATCCAAACGTTTATTTAGATTAAACAAATTTTGTTTCACATAACCAAAAAATTGTTTTTCTTTTCTTATTTTGTTTCAATGACATGATATAAATAATGTATCTTGTCAAAAACATGACAATGTTGCGAATTTTGTACGGCAATATTGTCGTGGAAAGTTCGCAATATTTTCATGTTATATTAGAGCAATATTGCCGCGGAAAATTCGCAATGTTACTTAAATATTGCCGTGGAAAATTCTAAATATTGCCATATAATATTGTAGCAATATTGCCGTGGAGAATTCGTAATATTTTTCTATAATATTGAAGAAATATTGCCTTAATATTGCCGTGGAAAATTCGCAAGTTTACTGTCAATATTGCCGCGGAAATTTCGCAATAACGTCATGAAATATTGGATCAATATTGCCGTGAAAAAATCGAAATATTGCCGTGGAAATTTTGTAATATTTTCACGTTATATAAGAGCAATATTGCCGTAGGAAATTCGCAATATTGCCTAGAAAAATCGCAACATTGTCATAATATATTAGAGCAATATTGCCATGGAAAATTCGCAATATTTTCATGTAATATTAGAGAAATATTACCGTGGAAAAATCGGAATATTTTCATGTTACATTAGAGCAATATTGCCGCGGAAAATTTACAATATTACCAAAATATTGCCGCAGAAAATTAGCAATATCGTCATTAAATATTGGAACAATATTGCCGTGGAAAAATCGCAATATTGTCATGTTATATTGGAGCAATATTGCCTCATTATTGCCGTGGAAAATTCTCACTAACTAAACGGTAACAGAGTAACTATTATAAATTGGCCACAACATTTATTTACTAACAAAATGGTAATCACAACCAATCGTTTATCAGTGAGAGAAGCAAAAAACAAGATTTTCCGATTTTAAATTGGAATAATATATTCTTCTTCATTGAAATCGAAATAATAATAATATATCTTATGTCAAAAACATTTATAGCGAGCGATAAGGTATAAAAGTAAGCTTAATTTTTGGATCGATTTCCGGGTTATACTAAGCAGAGCGCATGCATATAACGATCCTGCATCTTCCGGAAGAGGGTTGCAGAGAGAACTGTGTGCACCGGGGGTCTAGAAGTGAAATATCAAAGAGAGAGAGAGAGAAAGAGAGAAGGGGGGAGGTTGGAACGGTACCTCGCGGGCAACGGTTATCAAAATTGCGCGTGCCATTATAATTTTAAAGCCGGCTTTCCTGGCTCCTCGTAGCACCGGCGCCTGGTCGTTGGCCAGTCCGGAGGGTGGAGGTCGGAGAAGGTTGGATATAGAGGAGGTGGAGGAAGAGAAAGTGGAGAGGGGTCTCGTTGGTTGGCACACACACACACACACACACATACAATGAAAATCCTCTGCTGTTATATAGGGGGCGAGCAGGAGGAAAAGGGGGGGGGGGTGCCCGGTGCCCGAGAAGGGCCGGGTGGAAAAAGGGTGGGTCATTTATTTCCTCCCCGCGCGGCATAATTTATCGCGAGGATTTTCGCGAAAGCATGCAGAGAGCGACGCGATAGAGAAGAAGAGCAAGAGAGAAAGATAAATGTACAAAAGAGAGAGAGAAAGAGAGAAAAAGGATAAAGAGAGAAATTCAAGAGAGAAAGAGAGAGAAAGAGAGTTGCTTCGTACGGAGGGAGAATTTTCTCTGTGAGCCAAGGGGCTAATACATCTGCCCGACGCAACCTATGAATTTTCGCTTCGAAATGGAAAATTAACCTCGCAGTACCGGAAACGGAACTCTTTTCCTTTCTCTAAGGGATTTCCAAATGCCTCCTCGATATATTAAGCTTTTTTTCGTCAAGGGGGAAGAGAGAGAGAGAAAACTTTTAGTTGATTTCAAATCACCCTGCGACGAGGGTGATTTTAATTATACAGTTTAAATTTAAGAGCAATTCAGATAAGTTGTCTTTCCTTTCTTTTGTTTTCTCAGATGAAGAAAATATTTGAAAGGCACCTTAGAAGCAAACAAATTATAGGTTATGTTTAGCAAGTTGCTAAGGATTTTTTTTCCATGACAACGGTTGCTAAGGTTTTTCTTCCCTTAGCAACGGTTGCTAAGGATTTTATTTCCTTAGCGACGGTTGATATTAGTTGATAGTAGTTGAAGAATTGAACTAAATTTTTTTCATTGTATTACTAAACTAAAAAATAAAATCGATTATAGTTAAAACAAAAAATATTCTTTTTCATTTTATCAGAAAAAGACGAAAATTAATTAAAATTTTTTTGGGGACAAGAGAGGGATCGTCCCTCTTGAAACTTGAATGCTAAAAGCCTGAATAGGACATTTACATGATTTTACGGAAGGACCCTTTCTAATCCTCAAAAGATGAAGTTAAATATGCATCAAGCCATCGTTATATGTGAATAAAGTAAGGATGATTAAAAGAAATTGTAAATTTTGAAAAAAAAAGGAAAAACAATTTTTTCTTTTAATTTTATTATCTTGTGTGCAATTAGATAATTGTTCTAGAAAATTTTTTCCATACACAAAATAATAATAAAAAAAGAAAAAAAAACAGTAAAAGAGTTATGAAAAAAGAGAAAATTTGAAATTCATTGGTGTATATATGGGTAACATATATGCTAACATATATGAAACTGTACGTCAAAAGAGAATGAACCAGTCGATAGCGATGCGCTCCTGACCGCGTTACATCGAAGCGATTGATTTCCGCAGGCGTTGCCAAGGTCAATCAAAGTCTTCAAAAGAAAGTCTAGACACTCAGGAGAGAGAAAGGGAGATTTTTTTTCTTGTATCAATTTCTCAGTAATTATTTTAGTAGCACTCACAATTCATTTTAATTCACATTATTGACTTATTATATCCACATAAAAGTTTAATTTTTAATTTATACACTGAAAAAAAAAAATTTATTTGTTTCAAATAATCGGTTATTTTGATTATTATCAAATAAATAATTACATGAACAAAATAATTTTTATTTGAATTAAATAAATTTTATTTTAATCAATAATTTATGTATTTCAAATACGATTTAATATTGACTCAAATAAAATTTATTTAATTCAAGTAAATATTTATTTGATAATAATCGATTATTTGAATCAAATAATTTTTTTCAGTAGTGTGTAAAATCATAGTTTAACTAGTATTTAAAAAAAATTTTTTTCAATTAATTAAATATCAAATGAGAAATAATTTCTTTCTTAAAAACACGACTTTTTTTATGAGATTTGCGATTTCTCTTTATTACTTTCATTTGAAAGCGTTGAATTTATTCAAAAAGCTTTCAAACCATTTTTTGTCAAGCATATACACTTCCATTTCACCGTGAATTCTATATAAAAAGTTATTTTTCATTTTCGAAAACGTGGATATTATTTTTTTTTTTTCTTTATAATTTTTGTTGTAAATAGTCGTCAAATTAAAAAAAAAAACCTTCCCTCGGGGCAACAATATCAAAAACCGTGGATAAAAACCACAATATTTAAAAATATCAAAAAAAAAAATCACAATTATTATAGCATATTTAAAAATTTTCTAGCATATATGCTTCCAAAACTGTCTGACTATTCTCCGCTTTTTCTACTTGAATTATTTTTCTTGAATAAGAAAAAAAAACCTGGTTGCGACAAATTATTACACTGAAAAAAATAGTTGACTATTATCAAATAAATATTTACTTGAAACAAATAATTTTTAATTCAAATAATTTTTATTTCAAATAATTTGTTAAAGATTATTTGAATCAAATAAATTTTTCATTCTTAACTTCTATTTAAGTAAAAAAAAAAGTCTTGATTTTAAACAAAGAATAAATTTGATATTACGTGACACTCCACGAGAGAAGGGACCTTCCGTCAAAACAAATTTTAGGTTATGTTTAGTGAAAGTTTTACCCTGATAAAAAGTTTTCTTTTAATTAAGTAAAATCAAAGTTAGTATTTTTTTCAAATGTAATAAACGCTTAAAGATAAATATTTTAGTATTTTCACTCAAAAAATCACAAAACATAACCTAAAAATTTTTTCATCCTAAGGTCCCTCTTCTCTCGTAAAGAGTCATTTTTCTATATAAGAAAAAAATTACTTTCTTTTACATTTGAACAAAAATTAAGTTTTAATTAAACTTATAAGGATTTAGAAATTTTGATATTGAATAAAAAAATAAATTATCAAAATTAGATTAAGACTACAAAAATTATGTCAAATAAGATTGTTTTTTTTTTTAATGCCCGAAAAAAATAAATTGAAGAATTTTTCTATATAGAACATATGAACGAGGAGAGGAAAGATAAGAGTCGTGGCATTATCGATTTGAAATTCTGAAAAGTTTAAGGGATGTTATTCCAAAATTGCTACCCCACAGTCTCGACGCCATCGTCCGCGTAAAAGTTGCGTACTGCGCACATTACATTCCGTCCCGTCATCCCCTCGGGGCTATGTGTGTCCCTTTCCACTCTTTTTCGATCCTGCGCGCTTGCGGGGGTTGTAAAATTGGTGAAGAGGGGGGAGTGAGGGGGTGAAAGAGACACCCTTTTGCGACCTCAGAGGGGAAAAATACGCCGGTGCTCGAGAGAGAACGAAAGAGAGAAAGAGAGAGAGAGAATTCGAGGGTACGGATATAAAGCAGCGCGTTTGGGAATGAGAGGCGAGGTGGATGTAAAAAGTACCACGAGATCTGATTGGCGCGTTTTCATTGGGTGGGGTAATTTCTCATCCCTTGTGAAATAGCAGCCAGCCACCGTCGCGAAAACCTACCCTCTACGTTTTCTCCACTAAAAATATTCTTCACCAGACCAGGGGTTTCCTGATTAAACACAGTACACACACACACACATGCCTTGGTTTTTATAGCAAAAACCGAAAATTCTAACTCGTTCTTAGACTCGCCGCTTGACTTTTCTTTCCCTTCCAAAATAATAAAAAAATGACAAATGTAAAATGTGTTTCTTGTGGCGCTTAATCTCCATCGAGACAATTTCATTTCGAAATAAATTGCTTTTTTATATGTTTTAGCAAAATTGAGAAAAACATTATTGCAATTTTCTTTATTACACTGAAAAAAATTTATTTAATTCAAATAATGTCAATATTGCCATGGAAAATTCGCAGTATTGTCAAGTAATATTAAAGCAATATTGCCGTGGAAAATTCGCAATATTGCCTTAAAATTGCCGTGGAAAAATCGCAATATTGCCGTGAAAAATTTGCAATGTTGTCATATAATATTGTAGCGATATTGCTGTGGAAAATTTGAAATATTGCCGCGGAAAAATCGCAATATTGTCATGTAAGATTGGAGCAATTTTGTGGCAATATTTTTTGCCATTTGAGGTACATGAAAACTCCTTTTCCATTAAGTTCGTATAATGTTATACTAGAGCAATATTGCCGTGGAAAGTTCACAATATTTTCATGTTATATTAGAGCAATATTGCCGTGAGAAATTGGCAATATTGCCTTAATATTGCCGTGCAAAAATCGCAACATTATCATTTTATATTAGAACAATATTGCCGTGGAAAATTGACAATATTGAAGTGGAATAATCGTAACATTGACATGTTATATTAAAAACAATATTGCCGTGGAAAATTCGCGATATTGTCTGGAAAAATTGCAATATTTTCATGTTATATTAGAGCAATATTGTCGTGAAAAATTCACAATATTGCCTGATTATTGTCGTGAAAAATTCGCAATATTTTCATATTATATTATAGCAATATTGTCGTGAAAAATTCAAAATATTGCCTAAATATTGCCGTGGAAAATTCTCAATATTGCCGTGGAACGATTGCAATGTTTTCATGTTATATTAGAAAAATATTGCTGTGGGAAATTCGCAATATTGCCTTAATATTGCCGTGGAAAATTCGCGATATTGCCTGGAAAAATCGCAATATTTTAATGTTATATTAGAGAAATATTGCCGTGGAAAAATCGCAACTTTGTCATGTAATATTAGTTCAAATACAATTTATTTAATTTAAATAAAAATAATTTGATTCCTGTAAATATTTATTTAATAATAGTCAAGTAATCTATTATTTGAGTCAAAAAAAAAAATTTTTTTTTCCAATGTGATTGCTATAGTAAATAAATATAAGAAAAAATTTCTTTTTTTTTAAGACAATTTTTTTTTAAATGAAGCATTTAAAAATTATCTGCATTTATTATATGCTCAACCAATATTTCGTCATTGTAAATATAGTCTATTTATTTTTGCTTTATTGTAACCAATATTGCTGACAAATGAATAATATATATGAAAATTAAATACATTTGTTCTCTATATATTGTAAATAAAGCAATTCGAAATTTCCAATTGTAAATATTCTAGATTGTAGGCACAAACTGAAAGATTAATAATTTATGGAAACTAAAAGTCCCTTACAGGTTTATTATGGCAATGGCACTTATACCATTGTCAATGAAAACTATGTGTGTATTTCAAATGTGAAATTCATTGTTTCCGTTTTGAAACGATATGAGAATTCTAAATAACTTTCGTAATGACTCAAAATTAGTTGTAAATTGATATTTATATAAAAATTAAAATAAATATATAGTTAAATAATGGTTTAACAAAACAATATCGAGTATTGAAAATAAAATTACTGGATTTATTCTGCATTTGCCAATTTTTTTTTTTTTTTTAAATATAAAAACAATTATAGACAACATACTATTAATATTTTTTTTATGTTATATTTATATGCGTCACACATGAAAGGTTATCGTTCGATGTGGTAACATTAAAGTTGATGTATCTAGAACGAGAGGACGATCCCGTCATAAAAAAAAGAGTAGAATTAGTCGCTATTGGAATAATCGATCTGTCAACAGCGGAACCAGTTTTATGAAACGGATCTCTGTAATCAAATTTTAGCCCCCGAATAACCTCACTGTTAATTACCTTTAACTTCCTAATTGATTAACCACTGATAACAAATTCAATTTTATTACAAATATACCTATATATGTATATCCATCGTCAAGGAAAATAAATTACTTTTTTTTTAAAATTCGATTAAAAGAAAAACTGTTTTTTAAAAAAAGTTTTTTCGAATTGCAGTTTTATTTTTTCGACAATTCAAGATAATATGAGAATAAGATTTCTTTGATTTAAAGAAACCAATATTTCTTTGACTTGTTTTCTTTCATTCAAAATAACATTTATTTCTTTTTGAAACAAAAAAAAAACTTCTTAGTTTCAAAGAAATTTGTGCAACAAATCAAAAGAATTTCTAACATTGATATATAGGAACAAAGAAACATTTATTTGAATTAAATAAAAAATTTCATTTCATTTCATATAATTTTTATTTATTTGATAATAAAATAACCGATTATTTGAATAAAATAAAATTTTTTTTTCTCTGTACCATTCATATACATTGAAAAAAAAATTTATCATTTAAATAATTGGTTACTTTATTATCAAATAAATATTTACTTGAATCAAATAATTTTTATTTGAATTAAATCAACTTTATTTTAACCCTTAACATCTGCATTTGAGACAAATACCATTTAATTGACTTTATTTGATTCAAATAAACATTTATTTGATAATAGTAAAGTAACCGATTATTTGTGTCAAATAAATTTTTTTTCAGGCAAAATTAATTGAAATAAAATCTTGAAAAGAAAAAAATTGAAACTTAAAGTTCGCGACAAGACAAAAAAAAAAAGTATCGTTTATAACTAAATATCAGACATGTACACTTTATTAAAAAGAATAACTTCCTTTTGTGTAAATATCCAGCTCAGTGAACTAGAATCAGGAACATAAAGTCAATCTTTATCGAGTATTCTTGTCAGGATTGAGAGAGAGAAAAAAAAGAGAGAGAGAGTGAGACTAACTGAGCCGTCAAAAAGATTGACTTACAAACAATGAAATACGAAACCGATGGAAACATACTTTAAAAGCACTCTATATATTGGAAGTTGATCGATTCTTGGGAAAAGGTTTTTATTTTCTCGCTGGCTCTCTCGGTCGTGAAGAAATAGGGGGTAACATTTAAAAAAAAAAAAACAAATAGAACTTGAAACAATTGGATTCTTTTGCCATCTAATGGAAATTCCTCGTTTAGTACAAAACGAGCGAGGACGGACGGACGGATGGACGGAATCGTAAAAAAATGGTCATTTTCAGCAAAGCGCGTTTGCATAATGTGTTACGTGGACGATCAGCATTCATAGAATAATTTCGTTCTAGAGAGTCACCATATATATATATATATACCTATCTCTGCCTGTCACGGTTGACAGCCTTCTGCCCGACCCATTTTAATTACCTCAGCCTCTGAATTATCCAATCTCAGGGCAAGACTTGTCCGAGTCGTCATTGTTTCAAAACTGTTAAGTTCACAATTTTCAATTTCTGTAGATTTCCCCCTAAAATTACTGCAGGTTATCGGAATTTTTCAAAAAAAAAAAAAAATTTATTTGATTCAAATAATCGATTATTTAAATCAAATAAATTTTTTTTCACATGTTACAAATTGTAGAAAAATAAAAATTTATAAAATTCAATTATATTTTACCTAGTTTTTAACATTTGATTATTGTAAAAATTAAAATGGTAATTTAAAATAGAGAAAAAAAAACATGTCATCAGTAGAAAATATTAATAATAAATATGTTATTTTATCGATAATGAATCTATTTAGAAAACAGTATGGAGAAAAACGAGCTACATAAAAAGATGGATTATAACAAAAGAATATAGTATACCAGGGACAAATGAATAATAAAAAAAAAAAAAAATTCTTGAAAAATAATACGATATTTTAATTATGGGTAATTCAGCTTCATCATACCAACTGTCAGTGAGAGGCATATATATATACAAAAACCATTCTGATAAAAACAGTTTTGTGGTCTTTTCATTATTTTTCTAAAATATATCCGTGTGGCACACGTAATTATATTTTTATTATATTCATTATTTCTGAAATTATAATATGTGACGCTCCATGAGAAAAGGGACCTTAGGGTTAAAAAAAATTTGAGGTTATATTTGTAATTTTTGAATTAAAAATAATGAAAACCAACTCTTAATGATGTTTATACTATTAGATTCATTATATTCAAAATATTCAATAAATAAATTTTTGTTTCACAATATTAACATTTAGCTAAAACTAAATGTCTAAACATAACCTAAAATTTTTTTTTTGCCTTTAACGTCCCTTTTCCTCATCTAGCATCACATATTATTTATTTAATAAATAGTCAAGTAATCGCAATTATTTGAATAAAATAAATTTATATAAAGAAGTAATAAAAAAAAGAAATAATAATAATAACACTAACTGTTAATTAGTCTATCGATTTTTACGCAATATAAGAAACTTCAGAAAAATTCCGCTTAAGCCGCCACTTGCTGCACAAGTAGTCGCGTCAAAATGGCGGAATATCCTTTCTTTCTGTTCGGAACCCATAGACAAGGTTTACCGGAGCGCCATATACAGAAAGCATAACGAGAACTAAATAAAATAAAATTTTCAACAATCTGAAATATATTAATCAAACTGAGATCAATTTTTTAAGGAAAATAAAAGAATTATGAAAAACAAAAATAGAAAATTATAGTATTTAAAAATGTCTCATGTATATATAGCGTTGAATAGTGTTGGAAATTTGGCGGGAAAAACTAAAGCAAACACAACGCCAGGGGACACGTAGTGCAATACATCACGTTCTCTCGTATACGAGAGTAGAAGGAACATAAAAAGAGAAAAAAAAAATCGAGCCACCAGGGGATGTATCGCCCCTCTCTGACCCCCCCCCACTTTTTTTTCTACCTCCATTCCCTCGCCATCTCCCACCTCTGCAATTTTTTTTTTTTCCCCAATAGTGGTGGGGAAAATCGACCCCTACCTTTTAAACGAATAAAGAACCTGAAGCGAGACGCCAGGGTAATTTTTAAAATGCCACTTGTGAGAAAATAAAAATTAGTGAAAGAGGGAGCCAGCATCGGCAACAAGATTCGTCGAAGGGGAACGAGAGGATATTTTCACGGGAGGTAGAAAGAGAGAGGGGGTAGGCAAAAGAGACAGATAGATATAAAACTGATAGTGGGGGGGGGGAATTGAGCTCATTTTTCAAAAAAAAAAAGAATTCGCTGCCGGATAGAGTTTTTTCGCCTGTGTCGAGGGAGATAGAAAAATCTATTGGTACAATCCCTCTCTCTGGAGGGTGGATCAGAGAAATTTACAGGCCATTTCAGAAGATATAGGCGCGCAATGTCATCGATACTGCACATACGCACACATTCGTTCATGGGAAAATTCAGTTTCGACTTGGACTCCTGCTTAGAGATTGACTGCCTTTCGCTCCATTTGCGGCCTCATAAACAGACACACGCGCGAGCATTTTATAAAAAACAAAACAAATCTTTCGAGAAAAAAAAAAAAAGAAAAAAAATTTAATCGTTCTTCCTGGGCGATTTACATAATTTATCACCTTTATTTATATCTCTACAAGTACTGAAGCTAAATTATTTTCTACATACATACTATGAGAAAATATACTTTTTATTTCAAAAAAAAAAAAATTAATTTCAAAATCTATATAGGAGAAAACAAAGAAAAAACACATGGACTTATTTTTTGTTGTATAGTTTCAAAGTGAGCCAAACGACATATGCGCCGCACCTACGAGGCACATTTTTGTTATACACTCGAAAAATGGGCCAAATGACATAGAGTGGCGCCACCTACGAGGCACATTTTTGTTATACACTCGAAAAATGGGCCAAATGACATATAGTGGCGCCACCTACGCGGCACATTTTTGTTACACTATCAAATGACTGAAAGTGGCACCATCCCGTATTAAAATTGCCCTATTAGGGCCCTAATAGGGAATGAAACGCCACACCTGATCAGGGCCACATCAGGCGCGGCGTTTCATTACCTAATAAGGTAGCCTCATCCGGCCCCGGTCTGGGCCCTGGCAAAATTTCCACACAGGCACCTACGAGACACACATTTTTGTTACCCACAAAAAAAATAGTTTTTCCCATTCACAGAAAAAAAACTGCATTAATTTTTGCTGTTAAAATTGAGCCATTGTTAAGTGGCGCCAGTGGCAAAATTGCCGAATGTTCCCTAATTCTCAAAATTTTTCTCTTCTGAGAATTTGGATTTATTATTTTTTTAAAACGTATATACTACTTGATGGAAAGAAAACACTTGGTTCTTAATTGATTAATTTTCAATTCTCTCGCGGGGAATTCAATTCCAACAATATATATATATATATACGAGAGGCCCATCTCGCAATTCGTATATACCAGCTGGCACTTAACCGTACAAATTGCGTTCCTAAATCTCGTTAAAGTCGCGTTTCTGCTCGAGTGCTGCTTTTCTCTCAATTCCGTCACAATGTATGGAAACATATTGTCCTGACGCGACTCTGCAAATCTCAATCCAAATAAGAATAGAAATCATTTAATGGGATTTATTTCCAGAAAAGCGTCTAAAGTTATATATTTCATCATGAAAATAATCGCTCTCATTACTCAAATTTATATTCAAAATTTAATATAGAAGAAATTATTATTATTTCTAAATACGACTTTTAGAAAAAAAAAAAAAAAGTGTCATTCTCTTTAAACTAATAGTAATAAAAAAAGGGCAGAGAGGGATTTACGTATATTTGTTAGAGAGATGGTAAAATGAAACATCGGCGTAAAAATGATTTTACTCCCCCACCCCACCCCCCAAAAAAAAGTCTTTCTTTCAGTTCGATATATATCCTGAATCCGTGACTTTTCGAATGGCGAGCTTCAAGAATTATAAACTATGCGGTCCGTTTCAATGGGTGGTTTATGTAAATCCGACTCGCGGAATTCATCTTAAGCCGGTCTCTGTGGATAAATTTTAAAAAGTACGGTTAATACTCTAATTAACGTAATTTGGTTTCTATGCGCATCGTCGTCGCCACCTCGATTTACCTCATCTTCTTTCCTCCCTCCCCCCCCCCCCCGACACATGCAGCATCCACTCGGTCGGAACAACGCAACTCGACGGTCATCTAAACTTTTCCCATAATTAGTTATAAATTTCATTCGCGTTCAACGTATAACAATATTCCAGAGAAGAAAAAGAGAATGGAGGAGAGAGAGCGAGAGAGAGGGGGGGATCCTCAAGGGAGAGAGAAGGAAAAAGGGGAAAAAGAGAGTTTAAAGGAAGAGTGAGAGAGAGGAGTAGGGAAATAAGGGAGAGAGAAGAAAAAGAAAACGAGGGGTAGAAAATGATGGAGAATGGAAAAAGTCTCGTGAAAAACAAAGATGGAAGCTGGAAAAAAAAGAAAAGCCTTCTCTCTCGCACTTCTGAGAGTGGAGGGGTTGAAACGGTGCGTTTTTGTCCGCGAAGGGTGTGTGGAGGGAGAATTACGAACGAATGGGGTATAAAGAGAGCAGGACAGAGAAAATTCGAGCTCGGAGCAACCACCGCCGAACCCCAGATCTCTGGTGGGGGTGGCGGCCATTTTGTGAGCCGCGAAAAACACCCGCCCCGAGACAGCGTGAAGGGATGAGAAGGGAGGGTAAAGTGCCGGCAGGAGCAGCCCTCCGCCGAAATCCCCTTTTCCAAACATCAAACTCTCTTTCTCTCCTCTCTCTCTCTCTCTTTCTCTTTTTCCAACCCTTCTATTTTGACCCACCGTCACCTCTAGACTCCCCTAAAACCACCCCCTTGTCGTGAAACGCTTCCTCCTTCAGCGTGTATTAAGCGTAAAATGTAGATGAACATTAGGCTATATACAGTCCGTCCCATTTTCTATATACATATAATGATTTTTCACCCAATAGTCAAAGGCAATTTCACAAATTTCTAGAGAAATACATTTCAAAAAAAGATGAAAAAATTTTCATTCGATTCCAAATTTATATTATTTAGGTCAAGAGATAAGAAATATTAAAGGATTGCCAGAAAAATATTTTTCGCAAACAGACGGAAATATTGATTCGCAAGAAAATCATATTTGTTTCACTAATTTTCTTAGGTCATGAAAATTTACTTTTAAACTGGAAAAAATTTTTTTTGGATTAAGAAAAATATTTAATCCAAATAAATTGGTTTTTTAAAATAAAAAATACTATTTTTTTGCGATGCAACAGAAAAAACCAAAATTGGTAACCTATTTATTTTGAAGTGCGAAAAAAGGGACCTCATAGGTGACGCCACACGTTCTACGTTGTTTGGCTTATTTTGAACTAATGTTACAAATATATATTCTATTTCATAATCATTCCAATAAAAGATATATGCAATACGAAAAAGTTTCCAAATATTTATCCCTGATTTTTTAATCTTATAAATATTCTAAGCGAAATCTGAATGAAAATTTTTGAAACTCCTATTGATGAAAAATAATTTCACGCAAAAGAGTTTTACAATTCTCTCTCTCTCTCTCTCTTGCTCTCTCTCTCTCTCTCTGGCTCTTTGTTCTCCGCTGCCATTGGATCCGTTATTCCACCTTCATTTCTACGGTTTCCTATTAAACGAAACATTACTGTTTCCAAATGGGAACACAAAACCCATGGATAAAGAGAGAAGTGGCGCGTAGTGAAATCTTTATTAGAAAAAAGTATGCATTTTTTTTTTTTTAAACATTTGGTAAAAGAAATTTCGCGAATAATGTAAATAAGACAATTGTTTTCAAAAAAAAAAGAGCGGTCCAATTTTTTAATTAGGATCGTAATTATCAGTAATTTATAACAAGCTATTATGTCTCGTTTGGCCAAAGCAAAATATACTTTTGAGAATATAGAAAATTTTATTGCGAAATTTTTTTTTTTCATCGCGATCAATGCTGTATGCATTTAGAGAGAGAGCAGAGCTCTGAGAGAGAGAGAAAGAAGTTTTATCAACTCATTTTGTGTATATTTATTATTCGTAATATTCCATTATTATATCTTGACATTATGAAGCCAGTCGATTCTAATAAATACTTCAATTTGTCTATCTTATATTAGATATTTCATAGCAGTAGTGTTTCATCAACTGAAACAAACATGATTAAATTAAATTATATATATGTTCGCGTTTCAATATATATCGTAAGAAATCATTTAATAAATTAATTTCCTATTACTGAAAATAAAATTAGAACTTTCATTATTATCCCAAAAAATTTTCAAACGTTTCCCAGACAGGACGTAGGCTTGCAGCAACCTTGCGGCAAGCTTGTTGCCAGCTTCTAATGTCCCACCTAACCCAAGCTTGCATGGTAAGCTTGACGAAAGATTGCAGTGTAAGGTTGCCAAGCAAGCTTGCTGCAACTTTCTGTGCTGATTGGCAAGGTTATTTGGCAATCTTGCTGCAACCTTACGGTAAGCTTCAAATGTCCCACCTAACCCAAGCTTGCATGGTAAGCTTGACGTAAGATTGCAGGGTAAGGTTACTGCAAGATTGCACAGTAAGATTATCACAAGATTGCATCGTAAGATTACCGAAAAATTGCAGTGTAAGGTTACTGCAAGATTGCACAGTAAGATTATTACAAGATTGCATCGTAAGCTTACCGAAAGATTGCAGTGTAAGGTTACTGCAAGATTACACAGTAAGATTATCACAAGATTGCATCGTAAGCTTACCGAAAGATTGCAGTGTAAGGTTATTGCAAAATTGCACAGTAAGATTATCACAAGATTGCATGGTAAGCTTACCGAAAGATTGCAGTGTAAGGTTACTGCAAGATTGCATTATAAGATTATCGACAGTTAGCATTTTTTGACCTCACAGGAACTGATGGTGCTCAAAATGTATGTACAAAAATAAATTTCCTCCCGCAAAAAAATTTTTTGTTATATGCCGCAAGCTTGCGCCATGCTTGCCATAAGATTGCCGAGCAAGCTTGCCGCAACCTTCTGTGCTGATTGTCAAGGTTATTTGGCAATCTTGCACCAACCTTGCGACAAGCTCACTGTGCAAGCTTACTGAGCAATCTTGCGACAATATTATTGTGCAATCTTGCAGTAATCTTACACTGCAATCTTTCGGTAAGCTTACCACGCAAGCTTAGGTCAGGTGGGACATTTGAAGCTTGCGGCAAGTTTACGTGCTATCTGGGTTTATATTAGAGTTAATTTTTATTTTTTTTTTTCTATTTTTCAGGCTGAAAAGTTATTAAAAATAAACGAATTATAATGCAGTTAAAACTATCACTAAACATAACCTAAAATTTATTGCCTCTAAATTTTTTGGAGCCAATATTTAGAATTTAAAAAAAAAGTAGTACTTTCAGTCAAATTTCGACTGAATTTACAAAAAAAAAAAATTTTTTGTATTAAAAAGAAAATTTCTTAAAATTCGTAATTACAGTTTGCTCCTCGTTTTTCAATGTACTCAAACGGGCAATATTCGTGTTTTGCCGAGCGTTTCTCATTCGACCAAACCGTTGGAAGGCTGCGTAAATAAACATAGGAAAATAACGTGCCTTTCGAACTCGAACTTCAATCGCGAATATGTCAACCATGTCGGATCTTCAATGTCGCTCGTCAAAGGCGTAATTAGTCTCTTCAGTACAGTAGGTATACATATCAGAGACGAATCCCTGCGAAGGATTATCAAACGTGGCTCTTTGGATTATCAGACAAAATTCACGGGAATGTTTAAATACAATTGAACCGCGCATATATATATATATGATCCTCTCAATAAATATCACACAGCATTAATACAAAAAAGAGGTTTTTATTAAAAAAAACCGCAGAATTTATTTTTGAAGAAAAAATTTTTTTTTTACAAAAATGAGTTCAGGTTTTTTTCTATGTATAAATAATTAAAAATAAATTTTTTAAAAATCTGTTTATACTAATACTTATTTATAAAAAAAAGTTAAATATTTTTATATTTTGTATTTTTACAAAAAATATATTTTCAACAAAATCCTTTTCTTTTATTTTCCAAAAAAAAAAAAAAAATATTAATAGGTATTTTATTTAAAAAATAAAAAGTATGACCTTACTTTCTATGTGCAAAAAAATAACGAAAGCACTTTTGAACCTTTTCCCTAATCAATTATTTTTTATAAAAAAAAAAAAAAAAAAAGTTATTTTATTTTCACTACTTTAGTTCTCAATTTTCATTTAGTGTGCTTTCATTTTCTCAATAAAACGAAACAAACGATTCATGGAATTTGCAATTTAAAATAGATATTTGATATTTATTTAAATTTCCTCTTGCATAAATTCCTGTATTTTTACAAAATTTTTTGTATTTTCCTTTTCTTTTATTTTTTTTTTAGATATTTCCTGTAAAATTCTTTGTTTTCGCATATTCTTTTAAGAATTAAATATTTTTCTATTATTACAGTTTTCTTCACAATAAATGAAAATTCAGATTTAAAAAAAAAAAAGGAAAAATAAATTGTCCATTAAAAATCTTATTTCTTTTTTTAGAATACAGAACCGAATCTTATGAAAGCAGAAATGCTGCTTGAAACTATATTGATCTCGGTGCCAGAATTGGCTTATACCCTCTAACAAATCCTCCGACTTGGCTAAAACACCCTAAACGTCCAAGCAACGAGCGAAAAATTGAACTTGTCCCTTGACGAGTTTTCGTTGAATTTCTTCCTCTGTGAGAGGGAAACCTCAAAAGAGGGTTGGAGTTTTTTTTTTTTAATAGTCTCGTAAATCAACCGAAAATTCACAAGTTTAAATTAATAACACAATTTTGTTATTTGGAATTAAATTACAAAATCGTAAATTTTTTTGTTTGTCAATATAAAAAAAAAAAGAGATCTCAAATACATTTTAGTTGAACATTCTTTGTAAAGAGAGGAGGAGGGATGGGTTTTCAACTGGTTTTCGTGGTGATTTGAAAGGTTTCGAGGGGAAAGAGGGGGCATACATCGAAGAACAATCGAATACGCGACACTCTCTGGGGCCAAAACGGATTCTTCCCACACACACACACACTGCCCCCCCCCTCCCATTGCTCTTTAAAAAACGAAAACGAAGCGTGGCCGACGAGCGCATTACGTCCAATTACAAGAAGCTTTCATCGGTTTAAATTCAAGTCCGGAGTTTTGATCACGACCCAGAAGAGCGTCGCTGACCAATTAGAACGAGGCTTTTCTCATGCCTCGATCCTTTTTTTTTTGTTCTTTCTTGCTTCTTTTTTTTTTCTTCCCTATCTTCCCAATTTTTTTTTTTTTGGTTCGTATCGTACCCTTCCGAATCTCGACCAGCTGTAATGATTATCCACCAAATTCCGCTGTAGGGCGATTTCCGAATTAGCAAAACATTTTTTCACAGAATGGATTCAATATGTAAAAATACTAAACTTTTATTATAACTTTTGATAAAATCGACTAATGATTGTGTAAACAATTTGTAATATTAATTTTACGTTAAGTAGTTAATGGATAAAAATAAACTAAAATTTATTATTATATAGTTATATATATATATATAATATATATATTATATAATTATATAATTTATAGTATTATATATAGTTAACATTTCGAGAGTTTAAAATTTATAGTTTATACAGTCGAATGGGAAAAAAAAGAATGCGGCGCAATTACAAGTCGATTGTGAGTAAAATCATGTTTGACGTTGGACCTTGTTATTCTTACGTTACTGTTCGTGACTGCACATCGTCGAACAGACTCAGCGTAGTGATAAACAATGAATACATGAATATGAATATTTCCATGAGAATCCACAGGCGCTCATTCTCATATCATGTGGGTACCAGCGGAGCGATAGGAATTGGATCGATCGATCGAAATAAACCACCTCACGTCGCGAATCGCAACATTCTCAAATGAAACGGATTTATCTCTTGATGTCTATATATATATATATAGTTCATTTCTTTCGTTTCAAGATTGATCGTTAAGGCTCTCTTTGTAATTCATAATAAGGAATTTAATATTAATGCGACGATAAGCACCGCGAGTAATGAATGCTTATAATTTTAAAAAAAGTAAGGTTAAAGTATATTTTGACTATATATAATTTAACTATATTTCACTATACTATGTTATCTTTTTACTATAATTACACTATGCTTCGCTATAATTTGCTATACTTTAATTATACTCTCTGCTATACTTGGTTATATTATTACTATACTTTGCTATAGTTTGCTATACTTTAACTACACTTTGCTATGTTTTTACTATAATTACACTATACTTTCCTATACGTTTATTATACTTTGCTATATTTTTACTATAATTACACAGAACTCTGATATATTATTATTATAATTACACTATACTTTACTATACTTTGACTATATTTCAGTATAATTTGCTATACTTTAATTATACTCTCTGCTATACTACGTTGCATTATTACTATAATTACACTATAATTACATACTTTCACTGTATTTCATTATATTTTGCTATCTTTTTACTATAATTACACTATACTTAACTATACTTTGACTATATTTCAATATACTTTGCTATACTTTTATTTTTATTATACTCTGCTATACTTCGTTATATTATTTCTATAATTACTTTGCTATAATGTGCTATACTTTAACTATACTTTGCTATGTTTTTACTATAAGTACACTAAACTTTGCTATACTTTTACTATATTTCAGTATACTTTGCTATACTTTTACTATACTCTGCTTTACCATGTTATATTATTACTACAATTACATAATACTTTACTATACATTGACTAATATTTCAGTATACTTTGCTATATTTTTACTTCAATCACACTATACTTTGCTATACTTTGCCGTGTTTTTTCTGTAATTTCACTAAACTTTGGTATTCCTTCACTATGCTTTGCTATATTTTAACTATATACTTTGCATTACTTTAACTATATTCTCACTTTACTTTGTTATACTTTGACTATATTTTTGTATATTCAGAAAAAAAGCATTGTGTAATGTAATTATAGTAAAAAGCAAAAGTATAGTAATATAATATAATAATAAGTGTAGTTTAATTATAGTAAAATTATAGTGAAATATAGTGAAAGTATATCAATGTATAGCAAAGTGTATTTAAATATAGTTAGAGTATAGCAAAGTATACTAAAATTATACCAAAGTATAGCAAAGTATACTACAATTATACCAAAGTATAACAAAGTATACTAAAGTTATACCAAAGTATAGCAAAGTATACTTAAATTATACCAAAGTATAGCAAAGTATACTAAAATTATACCAAAGTATAACAAAGTATACTAAACCTATACCAAAGTATACTAAACTTATACCAAAGTATACTAAAGTTATATCAAAGTATAGCAATTGCTATCCTAAATATTGCTAATTATAGCAAATTATACCAAAATATAGTGAAAGTATACTAAAGTATACTAAAATTTTACCAAAGTATAGCAAAATTATAGCAAACTAAACCGAAATATAGTGAAAATGTAGCAAATTTTAATACAGCGAAACAAAAATTGTTAACAATTTCTCTGAAATGAAGGAAGATGAAGAAATAAATGAGAAAAAATATATATATACATAAAAGAAGAAGCCCCAACAAGAAAGTTTGCAGCGAGCGTGTGAAAAATAAACGAGAAAACAAAAAAGAGTGAGTGGATAAAACAAGACGATATTTCCCTATGTAATTTGTTCTTTTCTTTTTGTCGGATTTGAGACTCTTCCACAGAAACGTATTCCACGAGGAGTAAGGGTGAGGGGGGGTAACTAATCCCAGACGGTTGTCTAGAGAGTCTGGCCATAAACCATCAGAGAGAGAGAGAGAGAGAGAGAGAGAGACAGAGAGAGAGACGTCCTTTCTCTGTGGGTTATATAAGGTGGGTTTCACCCCCTCAGAGTCAAAATGGTTGCATGTGACGGGGGGGGGGGGGACAACTTCCGTGCTAGCACGTTAGCTACTTGGTAATGGCGAAGTTTACTTTGGCCATTTGTATCGAGGAGGAAGAGAGAGCCAACCAGGGACGACGTTTGTAGTCCGCTGTGGTCAAAAGAGGTTCTACCCCACACCCATACTTTATATTACTCCTTCTCCCTACCGTAATAATTCACGTTATAAAGCTAAACTACCTCGACCGCGCGGCGAAACTTTCGTTGCGCACTACGTCGATAAATTAGCTTACATTTTTATAATGCGACGACGACTACACGGGGTAAAACTAAAATAGGAGGAGAGAGAGAAAGAGAGAGGATGTGTGGGTGTATTGCCGCAGGACGATCACCCTCCAACCCCAAAAGGTGGAGTTTTCCCTCATATATGCATATAGTGGACCCACCTTTCACTGCGCGCCTTCCGCGCTTCTACTCCTCGGGTCAAATTAATTCCGGTATTAAAATTTGGCTTGCAAATATTCTCAGCTCCCGCCATGCCACATACGTGCGTATACGCGAACTTGTGCTTATTCCAACATGAGCAAACATCCACGCGTATATAAGCGAATTTGCACGCACTTGCCTATGTGCATATAGTCGTAATTTACATCTGTTGTGCTGCGGATTCATTTCCCAGGCACACACACATACACAGCACTGATGTTGAGAGAGAGAGAGAGTTTTCAAGCTTCAAAGTTCCCTTGAGTCGAGTAAACCTTTTTGAGAACGTCGGGCGGCCCTTGCGGGTCCTTTTAACCCAACGACGATGTCCTTTTTGCTTCTCCTTTTTTTTTTTCCTCCAGGACTAATATGTAACGGCTTGTGACTTTTCTGTGTAAATACTGCAAACTGCAGTTTTCTTGATGCATTTTATCTCTTTTGACATTATTTTTATGACCTGTTTTTGGATCATTTTTTTTCATGGCAAAAGAAATAATGAATCTATCATTTATCATAAAAATGAAACGACAAATTCGATGGATTTTAGTTAGATTAAATCAGGGGTGCTATTATGTAACTAGACTTTGGTATACTTTCACTATATTTCACTATACTTTGGTATAATTTTATTATACTTTCACTATACTTTGCTATACTTTCACAATACTTTGCATAGCAAAGTAAAGTGAAAGTATAGCAAAGTATTGTGAAAGTATAGCAAAGTATAGTGAAAGTATAGCAAAGTATAGCAAAGTATAGTGAAAATATAGCAAAGTATTGTGAAAGTATAGCAAAGTATAGTGAAAGTATAGCAAACTATAGCAAAATCTAGTGAAAGTATAGCAAACTATAGCAAAGTATAGCCAATTATAGCAAAGTATAGTGAAAGTATAGCAAACTATAGCAAAGTATAGCAAACTATAGCAAAGTATAGCAAATTATAGCAAAGTATAGCAATGTATAGTGAAAGTATAGCAAACTATAGCAAAGTATAGTAAAGTATAGTGTAATTTTAGTAATAATATATCAGAGTTCTGTGTAATTATAGTAAAAATATAGCAAAGTATAGTAAACGTATAGCAAAGTATAGTGTATTATAGTAAAAACATAGCAAGGTATATTAAAAGTATAGCAAATTATAGCAAAGTATAGTGTAATTATAGTAAAAAGATAACAAAGTATAGTGAAATATAGTGAATGTATTGGAAAGTACAGTAAACGTATAGTAAAGTATAGTGTAATTAAAGTAAAAGCATAGCAAAATATAGCAAAGTATAGCAAAGAATAGCAAAGTATTGTGAAAGTATAGCAAAGTATAGCAAAGTATAGCAAAGTATAGTGAAAGTATAGCAAACTATAGCAAAGTATAGTAAAGTATAGCAAACTATAGCAAAGTATAGCAAATTATAGCAAAGTATAGCAAAGTATAGTGAAAGTATAGCAAACTATAGCAAAGTATAGCAAATTATAGCAAAGTATAGCAATGTATAGTGAAAGTATAGCAAACTATAGCAAAGTATAGTAAAGTATAGTGTAATTTTAGTAATAATATATCAGAGTTCTGTGTAATTATAGTAAAAATATAGCAAAGTATAGTAAACGTATAGCAAAGTATAGTGTATTATAGTAAAAACATAGCAAGGTATATTAAAAGTATAGCAAATTATAGCAAAGTATAGTGTAATTATAGTAAAAAGATAACAAAGTATAGTGAAATATAGTGAATCTATTGGAAAGTACAGTAAACGTATAGTAAAGTATAGTGTAATTATAGTAAAAGCATAGCAAAATATAGCAAAGTATAGCAAAGAATAGCAAAGTATTGTGAAAGTATAGCAAAGTATAGCAAAGTATAGCAAAGTATAGTGAAAGTATAGCAAACTATAGCAAAGTATAGTAAAGTATAGCAAACTATAGCAAAGTATAGCAAATTATAGCAAAGTATAGCAAAGTATAGTGAAAGTATAGCAAACTATAGCAAAGTATAGCAAATTATAGCAAAGTATAGCAATGTATAGTGAAAGTATAGCAAACTATAGCAAAGTATAGTAAAGTATAGTGTAATTTTAGTAATAATATATCAGAGTTCTGTGTAATTATAGTAAAAATATAGCAAAGTATAGTAAACGTATAGCAAAGTATAGTGTATTATAGTAAAAACATAGCAAGGTATATTAAAAGTATAGCAAATTATAGCAAAGTATAGTGTAATTATAGTAAAAAGATAACAAAGTATAGTGAAATATAGTGAATCTATTGGAAAGTACAGTAAACGTATAGTAAAGTATAGTGTAATTATAGTAAAAGCATAGCAAAATATAGCAAAGTATAGCAAAGAATAGCAAAGTATTGTGAAAGTATAGCAAAGTATAGCGTAATTATAGTGAAATACACGCTCGCTGCACACTTTCTTGTTGGGGCTTCTTCTTTTATATATATATATATTTTTTTTTTCTCATTTATTCCTTCCTCTTCCTACGAACGGTTCATTTCAGAGAAATTATAATCAATTTTCGTTTCGCTCTGTGTATATTGAAAATTCAAAAGGCTTGAAATTAAACAGCATACTTGAAAGCAGCAGATTGCTATTAGACAAAGTTTTATTACAAAATTGATAAAATATTCATGAGAGTAAATTGAAAAAAGGACTTTCTCAACTCTCCTTTAGTTTAAAATGCGCTGTACTAATTTATTAGAAAACCAATAGTTTCACAGGAGTTATCGAAATATTTGCTATACGCAGTGTAATATAAAAGTTACCAAGGTGCGTCGATGCAAAAATTACATTATTCAATCAAAACATAATTGCATCACAATTTTAGCGAAACTCATCAAAAATTTATTAAAATTATTTTTATTTATTTTTTTTATTCCCATTATTAATTTAACTACTCCTAATTTTTTTTTTTCATCAACTAATTAAACAATTTGATTAACCACGATAATTAAAACACGATAAGCCCGAGAAAATCTCGAGAGACATTTTACCTACTTTCGCGCGCAGCCAATCTTAAATTCAATACACTTTTCTATAATTAAGTTTACCATCGAATCAAGTAAAATCCACTATTAATTAAAATACCTCTTCTAAAGATATTGTATCTTCATTTTTAAAAAAATTGTTTTAATGGCCTTTAAATCACTGCAAATTTTTTGTTTTGCAAAACAAAAGACGAATAATTAAAATTTCAAGAGGCATATATATATATATATAAAACATCAACCAACGGCAATAAGTATTTCACACACAATGTTTCGGTGGAAATTCACAGTTCTCGCGACAAGTGAAAATGCACATTTCGAAACGTTGCTGCATTAATTAACATAATTAAGGATGAATATTAAAATCCCGAAACATTAATTAAAACTACTACGATAATTAGAATTATCAAAATTTACATAAGGTTTTGCCTCAAAACATATATATATATATATCACATGCGACCATATTCGCCAAATAAAACATACAAAAAAAAAGTTATCAATTTAATTAATTACTTTATTCGCGGTATTTCATAATTTTCGAATTGAGTTTTTCGATATATAACTTTATTAAGGTGAAAAATTAGAAGTCGACAGTGGCACCATCTGAATGTTTTGTAAGGAACGCTATGCTCAAAAAATTCAGGACTAAAATTCAACAATTTTCAACAAAAAAAAAACAATATATTGCACTGAAAAAAAATTTATTTAATTCAAATAATCGACTATTATCAAATAAATATTTACTTGAACCAAATAATTTTTGAATGAATTAAATATTTATTTCAAATACAGAAAATGATTTAAATACAGTTTATTTAGTTCAATTATTTGATTTTAAAATGATTTCAAAAATTATTTAGTTGAAGTAAATATTTATTTGACAATCGTCAATTATTTGAATCAAGTTATTTTTTTTCAGTTTATTATAAGAAAATATTTGCAAATATATATTTGAAATTGAAGAAAATCTCGTATTGCATTCGTCCTGGAGAAAACGAATATTTATGTCTCGAGAGAAATGAGAGAAAAAGTACTTTTCACCCCAGCCAACAACCACCCCCCAATTCCATCCTGTCACCCGATAAACTTTGTCGATTACACTTTTCCGTCAAGCATAGAGCGAGTCCACTGTATATACATGTCCCAATGTCTGTATATACAAAAGTTCTTACTGTGTAAGTTAATGAATCTCACACATATATATATACATATGGGAAAGAGAGACAACCAGAGTGAGTATGGAATGATGGAGGGGGGGGGTGTAAAGGGTCATGGAAAAAGGGGGGTTCGTTGGAAACTCACTTGGGCAAACGTGTGCTTTTTCGAGAGGAATTTAAAAATTTCTTGAAACTCTCCCACTCCATTTATCAAAACGAGCAAAAGTTAAAATTACAAAATGATGAACGTTTGCCAACAAACTAATAATAACTTATATATTTTAGTTGGAAAATAATTATGAAAAGTTATATAATTTGATCGGAAAATTATTAAATTATATCCAGCGAGTTTATAATTTTCAGTACTTTATTATTTTTTTTTATTCTAAAATAAATAACTTCTTTTTAATGAACACGTTCGTTTCAATTTAATATAATCGATATTCAATTTTTCTTAATCAACGCCAACAATAGACGACAAAAGTATAATTCATTGAATATTTATTACACACTATAAAATAACTTTATTTGACTCAAATAATCCGTTACTTGACTATTATCAAATAAATAATATTTATTTGTATCAAATAATTATTATTTAAATCAACTAAATGGCATTTGTTTCAAATACAAAAATTATTGGTTCAAATACAGTTTATTTAATTCTATCATTTAGATTTCAAAAATTACTTGTTTCAAGTAAATATTTATTTGCAAGTAGCCGAATTATTTGAATCAAATAATTTTTTTTCCAGTGTATAAAGAAGAACAAGAAGAAAATACGAAAATAAAAAGTTGAAAAAACTAAAAAATATACAAATAATTAAAAAATAATTTATAACTCACTTTTCTAAAAAAAAAACCTAATCTAAAGGCATGAAATTCTTTTCCTCAAATAATTTTTCATTGAACGTAGCGTGTGCCGCCATTTTATAATCGATGCTGCGCCCACGCACTTGCAAAATTTCCCGCCATTTTCTTAGGCGCGCGAATATTTTAAAGCATCGCACTGATACTGTGTTTTTTTTTTTTTTTTTTGTTTCTTTATAAACATGAGAATTATTTTTAAGATTTTCTCACGACACGTCTCGTCTGAATGACAACTGTTCGAAAACTGAGAGCAAAACTTATACGAGCAGAGATGCATTGCTAAGTAACAATCTCCGGTTCTACCCGTTTCATCCGATTTGCATAGAGCTCGAGCTCGAGTAGAACAGATTGATACAGAAAGCAGGCCTCAGCATCTATTGTCGGACCCCCAGCAAAGCTGCAAACTCACGGACCCCACCTCGCTAGCTGAGGATTATGCAGGAATTCTGCAGAAATCTTTAACGACCATATAAACAAGAAACAAAATAAAAAAAACTATTAATCGTTATTATTATTATTATTATTATTATTTTTTTGTAAATAATAAATGTAGATAAAAATTATTTCCTATTACAGCCAACTTAATTGGAGTTGAAAAAAAAATTATAACAAAATCCACTTGGAAAGATTCCCCGGAAAGTGCCCCCTGGAGGTTCTATCAGAATTCCGCCGGAACTTCCAACGTAATTTCGTCGGAATTCCATCGGAGTTCCAACCCAGACAGCACATAACATTGCGGCAATATTGCTGGTCAAGTTTCGCAATATTGCCTTGTAACATTACAGCAATGTTGCCACAACATTGAAATGTCCCACCTTGCTCAATATTGCACAGTAAGCTTGCCACAAGGTTATGGCAAGGTTGCACCACAAGCTTGCAGCAATGTTGCACGGTAACATTGCCGCAAGATTGCTCGGCAAGTTTGCATCGTAAGCTTGCTGTAAGATTGATGTAAGGTCGAATAGTAAGCTAGCTGCAAACTTGATGCTACAGAAAATTCTCGCCGTAGGCCATAAAAATAATTTTTTCTTCCATTAAAAAATAGCCAGATTTAAATGTTTTAATTCCATTTTTTATCTTGTGCTGCAAGCTTGTGGTGCAACCTTGACATAAAAGCTTATGGCAAGCTTACTGTGCAATATTGAGCAAGGTGGGACATTTTAATGTTGTGGCAACATTGCTGTAATGTTACATGGCAATATTGCGAAACTTGCCCAGCAATATTGCCGCAATGTTATGTGCTGTCTGGGAAAGAATTTCCGATGGGATTCTGACGGAACTCCGACGGAATTAGGACTCTAAAAATTAAAAAAAAAAATTAATCGGAATTCCGTCGGAGTTCCGTCAGAATTCCATCGGAAATTCTTTGGAACTCCGATGGAATTTCGACGTAATTACGTTGGAAGTTCCGGCGGAATTCTGATAGAACCTCCAGTGGGCACTTTCCGGGGAATCTTTCCAAGTGGGAAGTCTGTTTTCACTGTTCGGATAAATTTAATCTTAAAGACAGATTCTGCGCAGACGCAGAATATATCTACTTCCTTTAACCTCTCGGAAGATTAAATTTATCCACACGGTGAAAACAAGCTTTATTTTTCAAGAAAATACGAAAAACCGCTTAGTGTCCACAATTGATACTTCTAATTCTTTCAATTAAAAACAAGCAAAAGAAAAAAAAACCTTTTTAGGAATGATTCTTTTTTTCCAATCGAAAATTTTTAATTCCTCAGATGCGAATAATTATTTTTTATTCTTTCCGTTCTAAATGTGCCATATATCTTAAATAATAATGTATATTATTAAATATATAATCTAGTTTCAGAAAATTATATAAAGTTGAAATAATATTATCTAATTTGGTCATGCGCATTAATAACTACATTAATTATCAGCAACAACATTTATGTTTCCCCCTAGAATAAACTCTTCCTTTATGCACTTTATCGTGGGGAAATTCTAAGTTTACTTTTAGAACAACTCTGCTATGAATTTCCTGTACGGAGTGCCATGTCACAATAAGTCGACAATTCTGCAAAGTACAACTTTTAACAACCTGCCATGAACATCGTGTGCACATGTGGCTGATCATCTTTTTGAGTCTGGTATCTGTTCCCCTTCGCGACAGTAGAATTGAATAAAGGCATTGTGTCCAATTCCTTCTCCAGAAACTATATATACTATATATATATATATATATAACGTTCTTCTTAACCAATGTATAAATATAAAAATTCTGCTCCTCTTACAAATCGCGCTACCATATTACTTGTCCAAGATATGAGCAGAAACTGATATATATACAGTTATATGAAATGAATATTCTTTTCAATTCGTTGAGGATTCTTTCATGTTTTAAATTTTTCTCCTATTTTCAGAAATCGTGTGCGCCTTTTTTTTCGAGCACTCGCTTTTGTTCCCTGAATTGTTAAAGGAGGACAGAAAGAATAAGAGGAAGTCAGTTCATTTTAATATTCTATTCATATATCCTTTCTCCTCTCATTGTGTTCTTTATTTCACCATCTTTTATTCACCTTTCTTTTGAATAAAAATCTCAAAATGAATATTGAAATTGTCTAGAAATTCAATTATTTCAGGAATCATTTTTTCAATTTTTAAAAAAATCCGTTCTTAAAAATATTTTCTCTCAAAAATGTAATAGTAACATTATTTTTCGAATAATTTTTTTTCAATTCAAATTACTTTTTATTCTGTAAATTTACATAAATTACAGAAGAGTGGTAAACCTTTTTTTTTTTTTTTTAGCTTTTTCAGTTAATGAATAAAGCTATAGTCTTGTCTATACAATCCTTTCGTGGGAAACACTCCAGCTTTGAATATAAAGCTATACTATGATTTTCATTTTTATTTAATGAAAAAGATTCGCTGTTTCGATTTTCTCTTTGAAAATATTTTGTCTGAACATAATAAGCTAGCTGACCCCCAAAAGAGAAAACCAGTTTCTGCAGAGCCCGCATATAATTTTTCATCCCTTCTCTTATATGGTTCAACAAAAATTAGAATGTCGTCCTCGTAGGGGAAGGGGGGAGGGGATAGTTGGAACGGACAAGGGAGTTCGACAGGTTGATTCAGGGGGGTAGTCTAAATGACTCAAGGTCTCGACCTCACCTTTAACCTTGCACAAGTAAACCACACGATTTTGACATGCTTCACCCCAAAGGTCCTGATCCTTCGTCGACCTATGGCTTTCAGTAAATTCCATAAACATTTCATAGTCCAAATACTATTTTATACAATTTAAATTTTTCTCGGGTTAATTTTAATTTTTGTAAAAAAAATTTAATAACAACTAAAATTTGAAGTAAAATTTTTGGTGTTAAAAATCAACTCCAAAAGTGAGTTAATATTACTATAACTCCTTTATAATTAACTCCATAGGTGTAAAATTAATTCCTTTAGCATCAACTCCATTTGCTTCAATTTCAAAAGAGTGGGACATTTATGGAATCCTGTTGGGAGTTAAAATTTAACGATTCTATAAAAAATTTACAGAGTTAATGCCAACCGGAGTTTGGAGTAAAATTTTTGATGTTAAAAATCAACTCCAAAACTGAGTAAATACTGGATTAACTCCTTTAGCACTAACTCCTTTAGGTGTAAAATTAACTCCCTTGGGATCAATTCCAAAAAGATGCGATTCGTTGGGAGTTAAAATCTAACGGTGTATTCTATAAAATATTTACAGAATTAGAGTAAAATTTTCGGTGTTAAAAATCAACTCCAAAACTGAGTAAATACTAGATTAACTCCTTTAGCATTAACTCTCTTAGGTGTAAAACTGACTCCATTAGGATCGATTCCAAAAAGATGCGATTCGTTGGGAGTTAAAATCTAACGGTGTATTCTATAAAATATTTACAGAATTAGAGTAAAATTTTCGGTGTTAAAAATCAACTCCAAAACTGAGTAAATACTAGATTAACTCCTTTAGCATTACCTCCCTTAGGTGTAAAATTAACTCCCTTAGGATCATTCCAAAAAGATGCGATTTGTTGGGAGTTAAAATCTAACGGTATATTCTATAAAATATTTACAGAGTTAATGCCAACCGGAGTTTGGAGTAAAATTTTCGGTGTTAAAAATCAACTCCAATACTGAGTAAATACTGGATTAACTGCTTTAGCATTAACTCTCTTAGGTGTAAAATTGACTCCATTAGGATCAATTAAAAAAAGATGCGACTTGTTGGGAGTTAAATTTTCGGTGATAAAAATCAACTCCAATACTGAGTAAATACTAGATTAACTCCTTTAGCATTAACTCCATTAGGAGTAAAATGAACTCCCTTAGGATCAATTCCAAAAATGGAGCGACCAAATAATTTTCAAGTCAATTAAATGGTATTTGCAGAAATTATTGGTTCAAATAAAAATGATTTGGTTCAAGTAAATATATATTTCCATCAAGTAAACGATTATTTGAATCAAATAAATTTTTTTTTTCAATGTATATACCAATAATCTAACTCTGATTGTTAGGACATTGGTTTTTTGTAAATAAATATAAATTTTATTTCCATTTTTTTAACATTATAATTAAATGTAGATGCTAATTGATTGTTAAAACAAATTGTGTTAAATTTAAGAATATTTTAACCTTTATATCATCAATAAAATCATATACAATATATTAATTGACATATATAGATTTTATTAACCGCCAATTATTTTTAATACCTACAATGATAACATTGTTGATTAAGCGCAATATATAACTAGAGAGTGAAATATTAACAATTCCGAAATTTTTATAATTTTTAAGGTTTGGTAAGACGAACTACCATTATTCCATATGTTGTCATTGCAATAAGAATCTGTAAGATTAAAAAATGATTGTCAAATGAAACTTTAAAAAATGATTAATTACTACACTAAAAAAAATTTATTTAATTCAAGTAATCGATTACTTGACTATCATTAAATAAATATTTACTAAAAACGTTTTAAAATTTTCCAAAATCTGTTAATCTTTAAATTTAGAAAAAATGAAACTGTCAATTTCTGCTGAAAAAATTTTACTTACATAGTAAAGGATATTGAAATTTATTTCAAAGAAGCCCATTGCATTAAATGATAGCTGATTGTTTAATAAATAAGCCGTCATTTCTAATTGTTCCTATAAAATTTATCACATTATCTAAAATTTTAAAATGAAAGTTTGTCAAGAAATTCTAATTACCATTTTCATTGTATTATTCATTAAAAGTGGAGATCCATGTGTAATATACTCTTGAAATTGATTAGCCTAAAATTAATTAATTTCAATTAATTAATTTAATTTTGTCAAATTCTCTAATTCTTAAATACAAATTCCCATAATATTCATATATATGAACGAAATTCAAATGAAACAAAAATTTTATACGATAAAAATTAATTGACTTCAGAATTCGAGCAAAATAATTATGAATATTATGTGAATTTTTTTTAAAATATTTGTTTTATAATATACCTGAAATGATATTTGGTGAAAAATTGTACAAAATAATGACAATACAGCAATGAATATCATTAATATAATAGATTCAGTTATAATAGGATATGCATTGTAAGGATACAAATGCATATCAAAAAGTAAACCACTAACAAAATATGATGTAACAAAAATAACAATAAACCATGTGAAACTGTAGAAATTATTAAATTCTTCACTAATTTGACAGAGAAGTGTATGATAAAATTTCATTGTATAAATTGTCAAAGTATTCTCATTATTCTGAAATTTACTTGACCAAAGAATTTGTTTTCCTAATTCATTGTTTAAAATTTGAAAACGCTGCCAAATAAGTGTGGCTTGATATGAAAAATGCAATGCCGAATAGTAGACGTAAATATATAAAATTATGTCTCCAATTGTTTTTATTGTTTGCTTTATTAAAATAGGTTCATTTAAATGTAATAAACTTCCATTAGCATAAATGAAGAAACCAACAATTAATATTATTGTCAAAATTTTAATTGTCCAAAACGATTGCTTTCCTTGACAGTCATATTTTTTAATAGTTTCATCAAAATAATAAATCTTTTTATAAAACTGAAACAAAAGAAACTATTTTAAATGAAGTTGGCAGCATTCTATAAATAAAAATACGAGAGAAGCTAAGGAAAAACGGTTGTCATGGAAACAGTTGCTATGGTAACGGTTGTCATGGAAACGGTTGCTATAGTAACGGTTGCTATGGAAACAGTTGCTATGGAATTGGTTTCTATGGTAACGGTTGTCATGGAAAAGGTTGCTATGGAAACAGTTGCTATGGAATCGGTTGCTATGGTAACAGTTGTCATGGAAACGGTTGCTATGGAATTGGTTGCTATGGTAACGGTTGCTATGAAAACAGTTGCTATGGAATCGGTTGCTATGGAAACAGTTACTATAGAATCGGTTGCTATCGTAACAGTTGTCATGGAAACGGTTGCTATGGAAACAGTTGCTATGGAATTGGTTGCTATGGTAACGGTTGTCATGGAAACCGTTGCTATGAAAACAGTTGCTATGGAATCGGTTGCTATGGTAACGGTTGTCATGGAAACGGTTGCTATGGAAACAGTTGTCATGGAAACCGTTGCTATGGTAACGGTTGTCATGGAAATGGTTGCTATGGTAACGGTTGTCATGGAAACGGTTGCTATGGAAACAGTTACTATGGAATCGGTTGCTATGGTAACAGTTGTCATGGAAACGGTTGCTATAGTAACGGTTTCTATGGAAACAGTTGCTATGGAATCGGTTGCTATGGTAACGGTTGTCATGGAAACGGTTGCTATGGAATCGGTTGCTATGGTAACAGTTGTCATCGAAACCGTTGTTATGGTAACTTTTTAATAACTAAAAATCAAATATTAATTACATCAATTATTATTAATTGCAAATATACGAACCAAATGAAGAAGATCTGTTTTAAAATTAGCAATAATGTGACATTTTATAATACTTAAAAGTAGAATTAAATCAAAGGCAATTTGACGATAATCTTGCCAAGTAACACATGTAATATTGAATATATAAATTTCAAAAGAAATAAATGAAATCATTGCAAAAATTAATGAAAAACCATATAGACGATTTCTTCTTAATAATTCACGTTTACTTGATAAATACCAAGGTGTAAGTCCTAAAAATTTTGATATCACAGAATATGAATATTTCTCCATAGTTATAAACAAATTGCGCATTTTACTAAAGCGTTCAAGAATGAAATGGTAATGAAAATTTTTTTTTTTTTTTTAGATTATATACTGATTACTGAGTAATTATTATTAAACATACGTTCATGTCGGTAAATGATTCAATTTGATTAAAATGCACTTTCTAATAATGCGGGCTTTTAAATAATCAATACAATTTACTTGATGGTTGAAAAAGATTCTACATTATTTTATATAACGATTAAATTTATATATGTATATTTTTGATAAACAGATTTTGGAAATTTTTTTTATTCATTCTATTTTATTCTTGTTTTATTCTATTCTATTTTATTCTATTCTTTTTGATTTTAACCCAATCCTTTATTTATTGTCCGTCTTTTTCTGCAAAATGACAATTTATTTTCTAAATCTTATTTGACATAAATCGCAATTGACATAAATCTCATTTGACATAAATCTCAATTAACATGAATCTCATTTTACATTAACCGCAATTGACATAATTTTCATTTCACATATAAATCTCATTTGACATAAATCGCAATTCACATAATGAAATTTTTATGACAAATGATTTAATGTGAAATGAAATTTATGTTAATTACTATTTATGTCAAATGAGATTTCTGCCAAATGAAATTTATGTCAATTGGAATTTATGTCAAATGATTTTTATGTGAAATAAGATTTTTGCCAAATGGAATTTATGTCAATATTGCGGTATTTGTCGAATGAGATTTATGTCAAATAAGATTTATGTCAAATGAGATTTATGTCAAATGAGATTTATGTCAAATAAGATTTATGTCAAATGAGATTTCTGCCAAATGAAATTTATGTCAATTGGGATTTATGTGAAATAAGATTTATGCCAAATGGAATTTATGTAAATTGCGGCCTTTTTGAATTGCTGTATTTGTTAAATGAGATTTATGTCAAATAAGATTTATGTCAAATGAGATTTATGTGACAGAAGATTCATGCTAAATGAAATTTGTGTCAAATGATTTTTATGTGAAATGAGATTTCTGCCAAATGGAATTTATGTCAATTACGGTTTTTGTCAAATGAGATTTATGTCAATAGAGATTTTTATCCAATGAAATTTATGTCAAATGAAATTTATGCCAAATGAGATTTCTGCCAAATGGAATTTATGTCAATTACGGTTTTTGTCAAAAGAGATTTATGTCAATAGAGATTTTTATCAAATGAAATTTATGTCAAATGAAATTTATGCCAAATGAGATTTATATGACAGAAGATTTCTGTCAAATGAGATTTCTGCCAAATGGAATTTATGTCAATTACGGTTTTTGTCAAAAGAGATTTATGTCAATAGAGATTTTTATCAAATGAAATTTATGTCAAATGAAATTTATGCCAAATGAGATTTATATGACAGAAGATTTCTGTCAAATGAGATTTCTGCCAAATGGAATTTATGTCAATTGCGATTTTTGTCAAATGAGACTTATGTCAAAAAAGATTCGAGGAATATTGATACGAGATTAAAAACAATATACTCAATAATAAAAAAAAATAATATGAAATTTTGGGGGAGGGGGAAATAAAGAAAATTGCAAATGAATCTGCAGATGAGCAGTTGCAGTTCATTACAATGATGATTGTTATTAACGACGTCTGTAATTTAGTTTCCATGTTGTGTCTGACGTGTACCAATGATGTCAAGATAAATCCAATCCACAAGCGACGATATAGTTTGCAAAGGCGTGCTCTCGCAGTATAGGCCTATTAGGTAATCGTGTATCGGTCCTGTGTAACCATGTATGTAGATGTCTGCCAATACAAACACATGGATATTTTGAGGGAGTGAGTGAGCGAGAGAGAGAGAGAGAGAATCGCGTATCACAATGTGGGAGTGTGTTACCGTGGCACGGCGTATAGCACATGAAACGCATGTCGATACGGCCACATAATGGGAACATAACCACTGTGTAGATACCGGAGTATTTAGGTGTCATGGTGTCACAGGTTAATTGCACATGATTGGTTATTGTCCGTCTGCTCATATCCAACAAACAGTTCCCGTACTTTCGTTTTCAATTTAGAGCAGTACCATCGCATTCAATTTATTTTTTCTTTTTGATAATTGCCTATCTATAATTATGTGTATATATACTATTTCTGACCAATGGGAAACTTATCCGATGAATTAATTAGTACCTATTCTCATTAATAATGTAAATGTGTGCATTTCTCCTCCTTTCGCAAAATCGCGTCTCTCATTTACCATGTCTGTGTGTTTGTGTGTGTGTGTGTGCAAATGTCTGTTGCGTAATTCGTTGTGGAGATATCGTCAAGAGTATATAAATTAGTTCGTTAAGAGAAACGTCACAAAGATATTATTATGTATATATCAATGTCGATTTAAATGAAAAGGAAATCAATATTCGATTTAGAATGAGTTGCCATAAATTGACAAAGTCATTTTACAATATTATTGGCCAATATTCATGTATAGTATCTTACTTTATGCGTCTGCTGACAATTATTACTGATCCAAGAGAATCTCAAACATAAATGTCAATATTAATGAAAATATTTTCTAAAACATATAATTATATATATTTATTATATATTATACGCATTTCAGAAAGGTTAAATTGGGAAAAATTAGAGCGTGTCTCGACTATTGTGAAAAATTCATTTCTATTTTTCTATAAATACAAAAATCAGTCACAAAGTGTCGGATATACTTTTCATATGGCAATAGGAGAATATCGAATAAATAATGCAATATTCGCGAAACAATTTCTAAAAGGTTGTTCGAGACAGAAAGTAAAAAAAAAAAGGAAGCAATAAATAAAAGTATCGCGAGACGACAAAAAAGGTAATTTACTTTACTTTTTAAAAAATAAAATGATAAAGAGGCAAAATTTTATTTGTGCTAAATGGCATTTCTTTTTTTTTTTTTTTTTTTTTTTTGAAACCGAAATCTGAAACAAAATATTAGGGTCGTTGGAACGATATATTATATTGATGTGGTTGTATAATGAATATAACTGGAATCCGTACTGAATCCTCTTTTGGTGGCGAGTTATGTTCGATAATCGATGATAATGCGATGATGCGCGTGAGAGGTTTGACCTTGACATTGTACCAATTAACGCGCGTCGACCCCCAATCCATCCGTGGGACATTGCTACTGTACCGACTATATACACATGAGCAACCAAAACAGTACATATACTGGGAGATCCAATCTGGAATGTGGCTCCAACGTGTTCAACATACTACCCCCGATACTGATATTAGTGTCTCAAAGATTCGACCTCGATTGAATAGTTCAAGTTCATTGACATTATTGCCTTTGGTTCGATTTTCAAAAAAAAAAAAAAAAAAAAAAAAATGACAAACACTATCTTTTGTTATTGGAAAAAAAAGTTATATTTTATCTCCAATTGTTAAATAAAGCTGCAAGCAATTAAATTCTTTTTGAAATTATTTTTCTTTTTTTATGTCAATAGGAAAATGATTCTTTTATCGAAATGATATTCAAAATTATTAACAAAATAATTAAATTAGTAAATTAGTTCACAAATCTGTATTGCTGTAGTAACAAATTTCTTTAGTAATACTAACAATATATTCTTTGGTATAACAATAGAAATCTGTAGTGAGAAACAATAAAATTTTATTTGTAAAAATTAAAATTTTGTTTGAAACAACTAAAATTTTGTTGTAGTAACAAATATATTTTTAGTGCAAACAATACAGATTTGCAAACCAAACAAAATTTATTTCCAGGTTGAAGTATAACAATTCATTTATAATTATAATCTGAAACTTTAAATCTGCAACTAAGAAATTTAGTTTGGTTACTACAACAAATCTACTGTATTGTTGCACTAAGAATATATTTATTACTACAACAAATTTTTAACTGTTACAGAAATACAAATTTGAAACAATAAAATTTTGTTTATAATAAGTAAAAATTTGTTGCAGTTACAAATATAGTTAGTGCAACAATACCAATTTGTTGTAGCGACCAAACAAAATTTATTAGTTCCAGATTTTAAGTTAAATGAATTGTTGTACTTAAATCTGGAACTAAATTTTGTTTTATCGTTACAACAAACATGTATTATTGCACTAACAATAAATTTGTTACTACCATAAATTTTTAGTAGTTACAATAAAAATTTATTATTGTAAGAAACAATTAAATTTTGTTTGTAATAACTAAAAATTTGTTGTAGTAATATATTGTTAGTGCAAACAATACAGATTTATTGTAGCATCCATTTAGTTCTTAAAAGTACAACAATTCATTTTTTTCTTCATATATTTAATAATTTCTATCAATGTTTTTTTATTCCACTTGGATAGATTCCCCGGAAAGTGTCCCATGGAGGTTCTATCAGAATTCCGCCGGAACTTCCAACGTAATTCCGTCGGAATTCCATCGGAGTTCCAAAGAATTTCCGACGGGATTCCGACAGAATTCCGATTAATTTTTTTTTTTAATTTTTAGAGTCCTAATTCCGTCAGAATTCCGTAGGAACTCCGTCGGAATCCCATCGGATATTCTTTGGAACTCGAATGGAATTCCGACGGAATTACGTTGAAAGTTCCGGCGGAATTCTGATAGAATCTCCAGAGGGCACTTTCCGTGGAATCTTTTCAAGTGGGTAATAAATCATTAAAGGATTTTTGAAATACTATTTGTTCAAAAAGATAAGACGACACTCGGTACTAATGCGACCATGAACGTGAATATTCTCGGTAACGCTATTAATGTCAATGACCGATATTATGCAAAGCTATACACTATATGTATATAGTATGACGCAATCTATTTCAGGATACATGTCCTTGTGAAATTGACAGAACAGTAACAATCTAGTTTTATCGACTGTAAACAAACCAAGACAGTAGTATTTCGACTAATCCGTCAAACGTTATAATTTAACTATAATCCACACAATTATTAATATTTCACATAATTTTTTCAAGAACTACAAAAAAGTTAGAGATAAAATGATTGAGAAACAAAAAATTATTTAAAAATTTTTTAATATGTCGATTGAAAATTCATTGAAGAAATCACAAATGAATAAAGAGACCGCGTCTCTCGTTTATGTCAGAAAAAAAAACATGTCTTGAACTTTTTCCTTCCGGAAAATTGAACGCTATACGAGAATGTAATACAGTTTGCTCATTCAGGTCGACCAGCTTCCCTATATAGGTGTCAATCCAATCAATGGTTTATTAACCGCCGTGTGAACGAGAGGGAAGAGACGAGGGACATAGGAGCTGATGTGCTCATGGAAGGGTAGATGAGAGAGAATTGGCAGGAAAAGAGAGGTCTATCGAGACAGAATGAAAAAGAAAATCAGAGAGAAAAAGAGAAAGAGAGAGGCCATTTTATTGGACAAAGAGGGACCTAAGCACGTGGTCTCGCGGTGCACATGCATCGTTTGAGTACGAGACAACAGAAAACCGATAGAGAAAGAGGAAGAAAGTGTGAAGGACCGATTCATTGGAAGAGAAAGAGTGACTGGAAAAAATCCTCTCTCTCTCTCTCTCTCACACACACACATGGCTCTGCCACATTGTTTCAGTGTCCTATGCGAGGGAGCGAGCTATCGGTTATTGGAAATCTGTATTTTTGTAGGCCATAGCTCTCTTCCAATGGGTCACCTCCTGATCGTCTCCATGGCGTAGAGGTCATGGCATAGGAACGCGCGCGTTGCAATTCCAATCGCTCGTTAGATGAATCTACTATCACTTTCATTCATTACATTCCCTCTAACAATGTCAATCAACCCTTCTGTAAACACCTCTCGCTCTCACCTTATTTGACAATTCATTTCTTATTTACTAAACCACTAATCAATTTCCCAAATTCATTACTGTAATTTATCAGCGAATCTATATAATCTATGAATTTCTCCAATTTTTATTTAACAGAATCTTTATTTTCCAAAACATTCATTTAGAAATACTGTATACTCTAAATCTGAATCAGTTAAATTTTCACTGATTTACAAATCAGTGGACAATTTTTCTTTAATTCATCAGTGGAATTTCACTGAAAATCAGTAAAAAACCACATGATTGTCATGTGAAATTCAACTGATGAATTAAAGAAAACTCGTCAACTGATTTGAAATCAGTGAAAATTTCACTGATTCAGATTTAGAGTGTAAATATTTGAAAAATCAAGACACTATACAGTAAGAAATGAAATACTATTTTTTGAACTAACAAATTTTTTTTACTCCCTAATATATATTATCAGTGCAACAAATCTGTATTGTTGTACTAACAATATAATTGTATAAAAAAAAAATTTAGTTAGAACAAAATTTTATTGTTTCTCACAAAAGATTTGCATTGTAACAACTAAAAATTTGTTGTAGTATAACAAATATTTTCTTAGTGCATAACAATACAGATTTGTTGTTGCAACCAAACAAAATTTAGTTCCATGTTTAAGTACAACGATTCATTTAAATATAACTTGGAATTTTCAAACTGCAACTAACAAATTTTGTTTGATCGCTACAACAAATCTGTATTTTTGCACTAACTATATTTGTTACTGCAACAAATTTTTACTTATTGCAAACAAAATTTTATTGTTTCAAATTTGTATTGTTGTAACAGTTAAAAATTTGTTATAGTAATAAATATATTCTTAGTGCAACAATACAGTAGATTTGTTGTAGTAACCAAACTAAATTTCTTAGTTGCAGATTTAAAGTTTCAGATTATAATTATAAATGAATTGTTATACTTCAACCTGGAAGTAAATTTTGTTTGGTTGCAAATCTGTATTGTTTGCACTAACAATATATTACTACAACAAATTTTTAGTTATTACAAACTACTAAAAATTTATGGTAGTAACAAATATATTATTAGTGCAACAATACAGGTTTGTTGTAACGATAAAACAAAATTTACTTCCAGATTTAAGTGCAACAATTCATTTAACTTAAAATCTGAAACTAATAAATTTTGTTTGGTCGCTGCAACAAATCTGTATTGTTGCACTAACTATATTTGTAACTGCAACAAATTTTTACTTATTACAAACAAAATTTTATTGTTTCAAATTTGTATTTCTGTAACAGTTAAAAATTTATTGTAGTAATAAATATATTCTTAGTGCAACTATAAATGAATTGTTATACTTAAACCTGGAAGTAAATTTTGTTTGGTTGCAAATCTGTATTGTTGCACTAAAAATATATTTGTTGCTACAACAAAATTTTAGTTGTTGCAAACAAAATTTTAGTTTTCATAAATAAAATTTTTTTGTTTCTCACAACAGATTTCTATTGTTATACCAACGAATATATTGTTAGTATTACTAAAGAAATTTGTTACTACAACAATACAGATTTGTTCCGGTGCCAGTAAAATTTAGTTTCTAAGTAAAAAAAAATTCATTTTTCTTCGTGTATTAAATAAAAATTTACATTCCAAAGTTACTTTTAGTAATAAAAGTAAAATATTTAAAAAATATGACTCACTTTTTTTTACAGTAAGTGCACGTACGAAGGTCACGTTAGTCAAAGAGGTCCAATTTCATATAGTGTTAATCGTATTCTCTTCCTATACCTTCACCTCTAAACGAAAATTCAGTTCCTGTATACCTCCTGCGACAAGACACCTATAAAAGTGTCAACTTTGAACCGACCATCACATATTATATTTATAAAAAGTATAAAAAAAAAAGTCTTTCAACTATATTCACCCACAAAAATATCTATTCTTTGCGTAATCCTCACTATAGAAAAATTTAACAAAAGTTTTTCACACAAATTTTATAATTAAAAATAAAAAAAAAAAAAAACTTGACACGTTTATATTTTATAATATACACTTCTACTGTGGTAAAAACTCCAGTGACTGACGGTTTTCATTAGACTTTCTTTCAACTAAAATAAAATTCACAATTATTTATTAAAAATTTATGACAACTTTAATTAACAATATGTGGAACTAAAATATTTAGTAACAATACTGAAAAGTAAAATCAACTTTTCCTGTGTTTTTGCACCATTGCAATAATAATAATTGAACAAAGTAAATTAAGATTGATTTAAAATAATGTATTGCATCAGAACCGAAAAACATATTAATTTATTACTTAATAAAATAAAAATTAGAAAAAGTTTTACATATTTTATAATCTAAAATGTTAATTTTATTATATTTTTAGTATTTATTTATTTAAGATAGTGGGTACAACGATCGACATTACCTTTATTATTGTACATTGAAAAATTTTATTTAATTGAAATAATTGCTTATCAAATAAATATTTATTTTTATTAAATAATTGTTATTTGATTAAAACGGTATTTTGTTTTAAATAAAGAAAATATTGCCATTTATTTAATTGAAAGAAAAATAATTTAGAATAAAAATTATTCGGTTCAAGTAAATATTTATTTGATAATAATAGTCAAGTAACCAATTATTTAAATCAAATAAATTTTATTTCAGTGTAACACAAATTTATTTACCAATTATTAATGATTCTTTAAATAGCTTTCAAAGATTCATTATAATTAATATTTATTAAAATAAAAAATTATATAGAGCTCATAAAAAATAAATAGATCATACAATTTTTTAACGATTTTTTCAACAGTATAAAATACTATTAAGAAGAAAAAAAAAGTCTCATACAAAAAAAATATTGCTTTTCTTTTACCGATAATTCACTATTCATTTGAGGAGAGAGGAAAAAAAAGGGAAAGATATACCTTCCTCTATTAGGAAGCAAAATGTATAACCTTCAAAGAAAAAAGTTTTGTCAATATATCGATTACTATTATAATATCAAAAAGTTTCAATGAGACTTGTGTATTTTTACGCTCATTAAATAGTGGATTTATAGCAGGTACTTATGTTTATCGATCGAATATAAATGTGTTTTATAAATACGCAAAATTGACATGCAGAAATTTATCCAATAATATGTAAAACGTTTTTTTTTTTTTTTTAACAAGCAAACATCTGTAAAATTAAGCGTACAAATTAATTAAATAACGTCTCTCAAAAAAAGAGATTCGATTTCCTACTGTCTAAAAGATTTTAATTAATTCAAACAAGAAAGTCGTTTATTGAATTATTATTATCTGATTCAAATGTCTCTTATATATACGGAACTTCATTTACCGGAATTCGATAAACATTTTGACACAACTTCTTTAAAAAAAAAAAATTATATATCAAAAAATTTAAATAAATTTTTTTAATACTATGAAAAAATTTTAATTTATAATTTTTTTATCATCTGAACACTAAAAAAAAAAAACAAAATATTTGATTCAAATAGTCGATTACTTGAATATTATCAATAAATATTTAGCAAATAATTTTTAAAACCAAATAATTGAATTAAATAAATTGTATTTGAACCAATAATTTCTGTATTTAAAACAAATACCATCTTAAATAAATAATTATTTGATACAAATAAATATTTATTTGTATCAAATAAATATTTATTTATAAAATATTTATTTGATAATAGTAAAGTAACTGATTACTTGAATCAAATAAAATTTTTTTTTTATTTACTTTAAAGTAATTAAAAGTCCCCCCCCACCTATGAAAAATTTAATTCATAAGAGAAATATATTTTTTCTTTCCCTCATGGGGTTCACCTATATGGAAATAATCTTAAAGAGAATGCCTCACAGAAAAGGAGATATATATATATATTTATGCAAACTCTGCGCGCAAAAACGAACTCGTTTTGCTCACGGGATTCCCATTGGTTGGTCCCGTTGAGATAGTCTTGGGTCCCACGGATACGACCTTTGCCATAAGAAGACCCCAGTTAACCTGACCCTTCGCTCACGGCAACGCGATCTTTTTTTCACTCTAATAATTAGTCTCGAGTGTCAAATATAAATAAATATATAAACAAAAAATTGAAAATAGACCATAAAAAAAATTAAAACATTCCACTAAAGAAAAAAATTTATTTGATTCAAATACTCGATTACTTTGATTATTATTAAATAAATATTTAATTGAACCAAATAATTTTTTATTTGAATTAAACTGTATTTAAATCATTTTCTGTATTTTTGAAACAAATATTTAATTGTTATTTATTTCAAACACAGTTACAAACACAATTATTGGTTTAAATAAAATTTTTTTTAATTCAAATAAAAATTATTTGTTTCAAGTAAATATTTATTTTACAAGTTAAATAAATATTTTTTAGTCAAATAACTGATTATTTTAATCAAATAAATTTATTTTCAGTGTATCTAATCAAGAAAATAAATATTAAATATTATTTATAAATAAAAAAAAAACAACTTTATAATTCAAATCTTTTTTCTCGTGAAAAAAAAAATAAATTACCAATAACGAAAAAGGGTAATTGTGTCAGTGATGAGCAACAAGTGATTTTTCGTGCGTTTCGTGAAATAACCGATAAATAAATGAAGATCATATTTTTCGAGTTTTAAACGTTCTTTTCTTTTTATTGTATTTTTTTTTGTCTGTGCACTCAACGTAAAGTTAGTTATGACTTAAATGCAGAATATTCGCGTCATCAATTTTTCCGTTCGCGTCAAGTGATTTTACGTTCATAATAAAACTATATACACGCCCTTGTTTAAAAAAAAAAAAAAAAACGATCTTATCTGCTGTGTACTAGAAAAAAATAAATCAAATTTCGATCTCGATTGCTTGTCAAATGGAAAAAAAGAATGGTAAAAAAAAGGAAAACCGCACAAACAAAAAAAAAAAAATACTGTCAATATAATCAACGGATGAAAGTGTGTCCATGGGAAAAAATTGCCCGAGATGGATAAAATTCACCTACATTTTAAAAGTGACACACAAAAAAAAATATAATAATTGTGGTATGATCGTCCCTCTCTCTCTCTCTCTCACACACACACTCTTTATCCTCTTTATAAATCGTTCTCCGCTTGTTTTTTAATCCCTATTTTTATTCGACGAGTGTATCAACGTCCACGCGTAAAAAACAATGTGACATTGAGTGTCCTTTTCCAATACCATCACCCCCTCAATTTCTCCTCTCTCTCTCTCTCACTCATTCTCTTTTTTTTTTTTTTTTTTTTTTTTTTTTTTTTCATCGAAAGCAGCATTTCACTTTCACTTTCGACCAAAACTGAATAAAGCTTAATTCTGTTCAACATGACTATTATGGGTTCACACTTGCAACAGCTGTTGTAAATAAATGTCACGTTTACATAATTCATTTTCGTTTACGCATTTCATTATTAATCGTTTCGCAAACAATGAAAATAAATATAACATGTTGCATCGATGAAATTAAATCCGAGTTTATTTCATGCGCATTTAACATCAATCGACCTAATTTTCATATTTCTTTCCAAAGATTTTAAGTTTTCAACATTTTTTTTTCTATTAGTAAAAAACAAAAATTACAAAAAAAAAGAATTTCTAAACTTTAAAAATAGTTTTATCACTGAAAAAAAATATATTTTAATTCTATTCTTCTAAATTTAAGAATATATGTCTCCTATTTAAGAATATTTCCCTTGCATTTTATTCTTAAAGTTAGAATATAATAAGAAATAAAAAACTTTTTTTTAAATTAAGAATTTTTTTTATCATTTGTCCGTATAGAATATTTCTTAATTTAAAAAGTGTTTCTTATTTTAAGAATTAATTCTAATTGTAAGAAAAAAAAGAATGGAAAATATTTTTAAATAGACGCCAAAAAGATATTCTTTATACATTAAGAAAAAGTTTATTTGATTCAAATACTTATACTTGACTATTATCAAATAAATATTTACTAGAACCAAATAATTTTTATTTGAATTAAATAAATTGTATTTAAATTATTTCCTCTATTTAAAACAAATATTTAATTGACTTAAAAATTATTTTAATAAAAATAAATTGTATTTAAATTATTTCCTCTATTTAAAACAAATATTTAATTGACTTAAAAATTATTTGGATTATGTAATATATTTATTTGATTCAAGTAAATATTTATATGATAATTAAAGAAACCGATTATTTGAATCAAATAAATTTTTCTTTTTTTAGTGTAGAATATACAATTTTTTCAATGATGAAAAAGAGTAATTTGTTATTTCATTGATAATCGTAAAGATAACAAGTGAAACAAATAAATAATTAATGGGACAATTTATTTAAAAAAAAATTTGTTACTGATTTAACAAAGGAAAATATAGATCTCGCTTGATATAAAGAAAATTACCAGGTTATTGTAAAGCAAAACTAATTTATTCTGAATGCAAACAGATTCTGAGTTTATTTTATATATAAAGCAATCTTGTTTGTAATAACAGAAAAAAAGTATATGAGATGGTAATAATAAAATGCAAGTATTTTTTAAAGGCCACATTTTTTAACCAGAGAGAGAGAGAGAGAGAACAATTTTAATATTACTCATCGCTTAATAGGATTTTCGTTTTCATTGCCTTTATATTTCAATTACCATATTTTTCATTCAAATCACTTGAACTTTTCTTTAATTAATTAAGAATTTTTAATAAGTTTTTCATATTGCTTTATTCAGTAATTTGTAATTTTCTTCTATTATTTATTCAAAACGGAAAAAAAAAATTTACCTGAAACAGCGATATTTTTCTCTAGAACATCGATATGTTTCACTAAAATAAAGAAAGTTTTCGTTATTTTAGAGAAACATATCGCTGTTTCAGATAAAGATTTTTTTTCCTAAACAAATTTTTATATTGCCTTTAAACCTTTTTTTATCATAATATTTTTGAATTCCAAACATCAGTTTTAAAACAAAATCTAAACAATTTTTTTCCAAATTATATGTTTGGGAAAAATTCAAGAAAATATTTTTTTAAGCGACGACATTACCGTCTCGCGTCGGTTGAAATCACCGAAAAAAAAATTTTAGAATCACCTTTCACCCACGACGTCGCGAAATTCCCTTTTTATACGGATTCACGCTGCTTAACAAAAACAGGAGATGGATATTGAAAAAAAAAAAAAAAAAAAAAAAATTTACACGAATTTTCAAGCTAAGGGACCAGTGGCGCACGCACACAAACGCGAAATCCTATATACCTAGAAAATCCATTAAATTTTTTATGGTGAAAAAGCGCTTGATTTTGCCAATCTGAACGCGATACACGTATATCCGGGAAAATTTTCAACAACAGGAAGGGATGTTTTGAATTTTATAACTATTCGTTTATCGAAAGATTGCAATCCTTTTTTTTTTCTATTAGTATATATACCATCTAAAACTAACTAAAGGATAAAATTAAAATTTGTTCATGATCCTCTGAGTGAACTGGAAAAAAAAATTTATTTGATTCAAATAATTGGCTACTTTATTATCAAAATAAATATTTACTTGAACCAAATAATTTTTATTTAAGTCAATTAAACATTTGTTTCAAATACAAAAATATACAAATACAATTTATTTAATTGAATTATTTGGTTTTAAAAATTATTCGGTTCAAGTAAATATTTATTTGATAATACTCAAGTAAGTATTTAAATCAAATAATTTTTTTTTTTCAGTGTGCGAATAAAATTTTAATTTTATTTTTCAAAAATTAATATTTATAACTGAAAGGTTTTTTAAACTATATATGTACTAATAAATTCATTGTAGAATATTTTACACCTATATATATTTAAAAAAAATATTTCTAAAGAAAATTAATTTCCTTCTTGTTTTCTCTTAAATTTTTGTTATTTTACAGAAAAAAAATTTTTAGAAAAAATTATAGCAATTTTAATTTCCACAACTATTCGAAATTGAAATGAAACGTTTATTATTCAAACGAAAATTCTGATAAGTTTGTTTCGCAACTATTTAGTGAAGCAGTGGTTGAAAATTCCTCTTGTTTAATAAATAACACGGTATAATTTAATTTAAAATATATAAATCCCACTATTTATACTAATTGTTAGAAATAATAAATTTTTGTAATTTTTTAAAATTACACCACTAAAAAAAAACATTTCGGAGGAAAAATTGTCTACATTAAAAAGAAATGAATTAACAAATAATTAATTTTAATTTATGTTTCAAATAAATCAATTGAAAAAGAATTGAAAATTAAATAAAATTAATAGAATTAAGAAAAAAAAATCTAAATAAATAATTTTTTATATTTTTAAGTTTTTTCAATTAAATATTATTTGTCAAATGAAAATTAATTGATATTTTACATTTTGTTTAATTGTTGTAAGTTGAAAAAATAGATTTTAAAGCATTATAATGGCTTTTTTTTCGTTGACACGCCCACTCGTGAAAAAAGCTTTCCGTCGGACGTCGCGACGACGCGTAGCAATGGCCGACGAGAAATTACGCATCCACGTTTATTCTCTAAATTTCTCAACAACTCTTTTACATTTTCTTCATTAAACATTGAATTTTTTTTATAATTTTCCATGCTATTTTATGTTTAAATAAGTATAATTATTTTATAATATTAATAAAATTCAATAATTAACTAATTTTAAATTAAAAAAATATAAAAAGAACATTTTTTTTATTTATAAACATATATGTGAAATTGAAAAAAATTCCGCTTATTAAAAAAGAAAATCATAAAAATTAATTGTACACTAAAAAAATTTATTTGATTCAAATACTCGATTACTTGACTATCAAATAAATATTTATTTGTATCAAATAATTTTTATATGAATTAAATAAACTGTATTTCAATCATTTTCCGTATTTTTGAAACAAATATTTAATTGAATCAAATAAAAATTATTTATTTTAAGTAAATATTTATTTTACAAAAGTTTAATATTTTTTAGTCAAGGAACCGATTATTTGAATTAAATAAATTTTTTTTCAGTATATCTAATCATTCCAGCTATATACAAATTTTTGGAATAGTTAAATATTTATCCACTATAACTTACAGAAAAAAATTTATTTCATTCAAATAGTTGGTTACTTGACTATTATCAAATATAAATATATTTACTTGAACGAAATAATTTTTATTTGAGTCAATTAAACATTTGTTTCAAATACAGAAAAGAATTCAAATACAGTTTATTTAATTCAAATAAAAATTATTTGATTCAAGTAAATATTTATTTGATAATAGTCAAGTAATCGAGTATTTGAATCAAATAAATTTTTTTTCAGTGTAACAAATTGCTATTTTTCTAATTTTTATATCAAGTGATAAACGAAACAATTTATAAAGGAAAAATAAAATGCTGCAATTTACTGCAATATAAAAAAAAAGAAAATATTAATATAATTTATAGATAAACAGAAAAAAGTGAAAATCTGTCGATAATATATATATATATTTATCGTTTATGACTTCTATAAGGTTTCCAATATATTAGCTATATATATATATATATATATATATTGAAGTATATGTAATAAAGTTCACCGCCATATAGAGTTCTCCGTCACTTTGACAAATTTTTGCTTATTAACTACCGACTTCGGGGACGGGCATTGAATTTCATTTATTTTTTATATCGCGCCGGCTGTCAATAGCTTCCTCTTCCAATTTTTCTACCGTTTGATTAATCGGCGTGACGCCGCCCGTGAAAATAGACCGCGTTTCAAAATTGGAAATTTATATTTTTACTTGAGCCACAGAGTTGCGTCAAGCAAAAAACCCGATTTTCACTAAATTTGTTTTTATCCAAATTGTCATATAATTTTATTATACCAAAAAGAAGAAAGACTTTTAGTTTATCAAAATAAAATTTATAATCTGTTACTTTATTATCAAATAAATATATATTACATAATCCAAATAATTTTTAAGTCAAATAATTTGTTTCAAATACAGAAAATGATTGAAAATTCAATTATTTGGTTTCAAAAATTATTTGATTCAAGTAAATATTTATTTGATCGTTTTATTTGAATTAAATAAATTTTTTTTCAACTATTACTTTTTTTCTTCTACTTGAAGATCATATCTTCTTTTCAATTTGATAAAAAATATATATCATTTGTCGCGCGCGAACAATTTGTAGGATTCTCATTATATATATATATATATTTTTTTTTTTCTATCTCTCGTAATGCGAAACCAAATTCGAAAAGCAAATTCAAAGCATAACGTTTGTCATGCACATGCGCAAATGAATTAATTACTTAAAATTGTTATCACGTTGTTTAAACCAGCTTTCGTGTGCTCTAGCGCGAGCAGAGTTTTTAATTACCTAAAACAAAGCACGAGTTTCAGATCCCTCAACCATAAACGTCGTATACGAAACCTGCCGTCTCCCCATCTTTTTGCAATAATTAATTAAAATTGAGTAAAAAATAAAAAGCTATATGCCTAAAGTGTCAGGCGCCTTGAATATAAAAATTCACTGAATCTTATCTCTATTTTTTCGCAACAATCTTCTTTAATCGTTTTATCATACATATATATATAATTAATAACGCACCTTGTCCTACAAAGTAATTTTAGGAGAGCCACTAGGGACAGTTTTTGACAATTTTGAAAAAATCTTTTAAAATAGCCTGAGTTTAATTCGTTATTAAATTATATTATCTAGTTATAAAAAGGCACGCTAAAAAAAATTACTAAAAAAATTCTATTACTTGACTCAAATAAATATATTTCCTTGAACAAAATAATTTTTATTTAAGTCAATTAAATTTTATTTGTTTCAAATACAAAAAAAAAATATTTACAATTTATTTAATTCAAATAAAAATTATTTAGAATAAAAATACTCACTCTCTAAATTTGAATCAGAGTGTGAGATTTCACTGATGATGATGCATTTCCCAATTAAATTAATTCAGTAAGATTTCACTGAAAATCAGTAGAATTATTACTTATATTTAAACAGTAAATTCTGTTTTACCGATTAATGATAATAAAGATTTGACTGTTTAAATAGTCAAATCTGCATTATCATAATTAATCGGTAAAACAGATTTATCTGTTTCAATCAGTAAAGAATTCTACTAATTTTCAGTGAAATATCACTTAATTTCTATGAATTTTTTACTTAAGTGATTCATTTTCTAAATTCCAACTATTTCATCACTGAAATTTCACTCAAATTTAGAGATTAAGTATTTTGTAAAATAGAAAATTTTTTAAATTATTTACAAAAAGATCAAGTGGGAAAATTCATACTTTTGACACGGAAAAACAATTTTTTTACCCTGTGTAGGAAAACTATATTGCAACAGGTTCGCATATCAAAACTAATCATTTTTCCCATTCGACTCCCATCTTTATGATTAACCGTATTGGAGATATCTCTTGTCACAACCGTCCCTATAGTCTCCTCCACTGACTACCACATTTTAAATAATTTTTATTATCTAGAATATTAAATATTAAAATAAATATTAAATAAATTAAATTTAATAAATATTAAATAAATTAAAATTAATAAATATTAAATAAATTAAAATTAATAAATATTAAATAAATTTAATTTAATAAATATTAAATAAATTTTTTATTTATTTTCTTGTAAACGATATGAATTCAATTTAATTTTAATAAACGAAATGTAACTAAAAAGGGAATAATATTTGATTCAACATGATAAAAGAGAACAAAAAATGTATCTAATTTAAAGAAGTATTTTATTTCAATAAACTAATTTTATCGACGAATGGTAAGCTGCTCAATACGAGTAGTTTATATATAATAGGAAGTAGAAAACTATTATAGCCCAGCTTGCAGGTTAATAATTGATCCATTATTGCCCTAGAGGGTAATAATGTTTTCTTCCCAGAAAAAAGATTATATATTTCAAAGAATGTTTCTTTAAATCAAAGAAATTTTTTGCATTATATTATAGAATGAAAGAAAAATTTCTTTCATTTAAAGAAATTATTTCTTTACTTTCCTTGTTTTGTTGCCTCAAAGAAATATATATATATATATTTCTTTCATGCAACAATTTCTTTTAATGAAAAATATAAGTGACGCGATCTAAAGAAAGGGACCTTAGAAGCAAATAAATTACAGGTTATGTTTCCTTGTTTTACTTGAACTAAAAGTTCATTTTTTTTACTTTGAAATTTCAAAACATAACCTACAATTTTTTGCTTCGAAAAATCGCATTCTTCAGATCGTACCTAAGTTCTCCTATATTTTTCCTTAGTTTAAAAGTATCATTTAAAGAAAAAATTTCTTTGATTCAAACATATTTCATTTTTGATTCAAAAAGTGATGTTTAAAAAAACGATTTCTTTATTTCAAAGAAATCTTTTTTTTTTTGGTGTGATTATACTAGTCGAACTTCAAATAATTTTTACCAAGAATTATCGGATAGGATTCTTTTATGAAAATTGTAGAATTTCAGATATTTCATTCAAAAATGAAAAACAGTATATGAGGTCGACAAAACTAGATGTCTCCAACAAATTACCTCGTCAACAGAAGAGAGCGTAGTGTCCGGCATTTAATAATTTTTTTTTTACATATATACCTAATTCACATTATCTATATGAAAATCATACTCTCTTGGCGAATAAATTCTGCCAATTCTATCTCAAGAGAGAAAAAGCGCATGTGCAATAATAAAACAAACACGAGTGTATGGAAAGAGGCAAAACAATCTAAATTACGAGTCGTATACCTTAACCCCCCCCCCCCCCCCTCACTCAATTTCCTTTACCGAAAGCCCGAAACCATTGTTAATTATAGTTGCTTGACATTCTCATTTCTTGTGAACGGAACAGCGGTTTCGAAAAAGACCCCCCAAAAGGTTCGTTATAAAATGGCCGCGCGCGGAAAAGAGGTAATCTGACCCTTGATCCTGAGGCGCATGTCCTTCACACACATATATATATATATTCAGGCTGGTTCCTTCGGATAGCGACATTTTTTCAGGCGCCCAGCGAATGTCGTCAACGAATTAATTAAAATTATACATCTGAAAAAATCGTCGACAAAGGCAAGAGAAAAGAGAATATAACGTTATGGGGAGAGAGGACACGTAGAGAGGGATGAGATGCTCGGTGCGTTATGCGCCGCGATATCTCGCATTGTTTTTGCCGGACGTAACCGACGATACGGGCCGTAGGTATAATATTTCAAAGTATCTGCCCTCTGCCTACAACCAAGCCTGCCTACTTTACAATGGTTATATACATATAGCAGCCATCTTCCGAGGGGCTGCCCAGCGGCCTATCAGAGACGCCGTTATACCGTCAGGCGAAATGTGAGAGATCATTTAGCATTTTAAGCATTCGTCGTCGTTTGGCCAAGCTCCTCTCTCTCTCTCTCTCTCACTCTCTATCTCTCTCAACATCGAAAAGGCTAAAGCGTTTTTGTAAACAAAGGAAAAGAACATTCTGCTATTCACAAAAGCGCCCAGAATCCTGATCAGGATTATGGCGTACGAGTAATGCTTATTATACCAAGTCCTGCCTCAGAGAGCTCCTCTCTCTTTCTCTCTCTTTACTCTTTTACCCCTTGCACTGTGAACCAAAAATTGCCCGACTACCAGCCCTCATCTTCTCAAGGATTAGAGGCCGCACCCTTTTTGTATTTTGCATTTTTCTGAATTAGTTCAAAACCCGCAGTCATCTCGTACTACAATCCTCTATAACTAGATCCTCTGAAAGAGATGGAATCTTCTGGCTTTGTGACTTTTTTTTTTTCATGAAAAAAATATGCGGACTTGTTTGTTCTAAGAGACAATGCTTTTTTTTTTTTCTTCAAAAGCGACAAGTTTTTTCAAGATAATTTTTTTTTTTAATTTTCATATCTTCACTGCAGATATGATATAAAGAAATATATACGCGTTGGTGAGAAATGTAAATTTTTATGTGATAACAAAAAAAAAAAAGGGTAAAAACATTATAGAAAAATTAAATTTAAATAAAGATAAAAAAAGAAAATTCTTTACGAATAATAAAATAGTGCGCGCACTAAAAACAAAATTCAAATAATCTGTTACTTGCGACTATTATCAAATAAATATTTACTTGGCCCATATAAATAATTATTTAATTTAATTAAATGGCATTTGTTTCAAATATAGAAATTATTGGTTCAAATAAAGTTTATTTAATTATAAAAATTATTTGGTTCAAGTAAATATTTATTTGATATATAAATTTTCCTTTTTTAAAAAAAAAAACATTTGAGAGCAGACTTACCAATTGTTATTAACCAAATTGTTGCAGAACCACAAACCGAGTATAAACCGAAATCTGAAATCAAAAAAAAAAAAATGCACACTTTTAAGTCTCACTTAAAAATAAATAATTAATTTCTAAAAGAGAAAAATATATATTTAAAAAATTGTTTATTTAATGTTCAGAAATTATTTCTAAATGATTTAATCTTTCCTACCAAAAAAATAGAAAGTTAAAAAAAAATTTTTATTAAATCATTACTAACATTAAGACACCATATACATGTAAGATCAGAGTCTACAATAGAAGCATCAAAAAAAATTTGAACAAACTTAATAAAAATGACTGGTATCATTGTCTTCAGAATAATTTTCCAAAAAATTGATAAATTTTCCTTCATAATACGTCAATAATGAAAAAAGAAACGACAAAATGGCGTGTCTTCGTCTACAGCGTCCGTCCGACGGCGCGCACGATTCACTCCATTTCTGATGCGTAAAATTCGCACTCTTTTTCAGCAAAAAATTTCTAAATTACAAATGTAAAAAAAATTTTAAATTAGAAAAAATTAATTCAAATGTTACAATTTACATTCTTCATTCATAAAAGTAGAGAAAATATTTTTAATTAGCGATTTATAATGAAAAACAAAGTGCCGTGCATTGGTCTAATTTTGAGTAAGACTTTATAAATACAAAAAAAATCTGTCTAAATAAATTATTTTTCTCTAATTTAAATAAAATTTGAGTACTAATATTTATTGATTATTTATTAGTAATTTTAATAAAATAATTTGCAATTATTAACATATTGGAATCATATTAATTAATTAATTTACGAGTAATTTAAAATTTTTTTTTGCATCGTCCTGTAAAATAAAATAAAACATCACAAAATCATAGAACAATGACTATTGTAAAAATAGGTCAAAAAAATTATGGAAAAATCATTCTATATATAAAAATTCTTGGAATAGTTAAATATTTATCTAAAAGCCGCTAACTTTGTATACACTACAAAAAAAATTTATTTGATTCAAATAATCGGTTACTTGACTATTATCAAATAACTATATTTACTTGAACTAAATAATTTTTATTTAAGATGGTATATTTGTTTCAAATACAGAAATTATATTGGTTCAAATAGAGAAATTATTGGTTCAGATACAGTTTATTTAATTCAAATAAAAATTATTTGGTTCAAGTAAATATTTATTTAATAATAGTCAAGTAACTTATTAATGAAATAAAATTTTTTTTTCAGTGTATTTAATCCAGTATGTGTATTTCCACTAAATCAAATGTGAATTGATGTCTGAAATAAGAAACAATAAAAACTTTAAAACAGAGATTCAAAATATAAAAATCACATTGTAAATTAAAAAACTGACTTCCAACGCATAACCTACAAATTAAATGAAAAATATTCGAACTATAAAAATTGAAAATTTCACAATTCAATTAATAAAATTTCACAAAAAAATCAAGTGTTTTGGAGACAAGAATATGATGACCATGTGTGTATTCTTCTAATTTACTCAGCATTCGGAAAAAGCTCTTACATACATATAAATTATAGAGGGTTGCAAACAAAAATTCATTTTGAATTCGTCGCAATATATATATATATATACATATACAGCGAAGAGTTGTTATTTTCGATAACATTTTTGCAAGGCGTAATACCAGGGGAAAGTAATTAGAGTAAATTCAGAGGCTTTCGAGGACCCTTCCAGCAGCACAAAATGGCGGCGCGTGTGTGGAACCGCCCTTGCGAAAAAAATTAGGTCTCCTTCCGTTACCTCGTAAAATTTACATAAAAAGCCCCGAGCTCGTTCGACCAAAAATCGGAAGCCCTTTCTTCTTTTTCCTTCCTGCTTTTTTTTAATTACAATTTTTTTTTTTTTAACAAAAAAAAGAACCAACTCCCTCGAAACCTGTTTAGAATTAATTACTTTCGAGGTAATTACCGAAGAGTTTTGCATGTTAGAAGGCTAATAAAATTGTCTCCAAGTTGTAAATTGTAGTGCGAATTTCCGCTTATTGCGAAACGAACATTGTTTATATACCAGAGCGAAAAAGAAACGAAAAAAATTGTCTTATTACCATCTAAAACCGATAATAATAATCGGAGTGCCCGAATCAATGTGGCATTGTTCAATTTTAAAAAGCCTCCATACTTAAGTGAATGTAATCCTTCCCGTCAATCCAACGAGGCATTGAGCCAATAACCTAAACAATTTTCAATTACGTCAAGAGATAAAGAGAGAACCCTGGAAAGGGAGTGAAAGGAGTAGAAAAAAAGAAAAAAAAAAAAAACGAAAATTGAGAGAACCACACACAACATTCTCGTTAAATTCACCTCCACCGACAACCAAACAGACGCTCCCATTCCTATATACACATTCTGACCAATCCTCGAGTCGCATTCGGGTACCCTTTCTACCAGTCAAAGAAGCAACCCCTTTACGTACCCTCGTAGTCGAAATATCCTTCTCGCCCTTCATTCGACCTTCCCAACGACGCAGCCAGAGAGATGGAGAATCGATAAACTAAACTCCCAACGGAGGAGTGAGAGAGGATCTGAGACAGACACCAATTCAGAGGGTCGGCCTAAAATCAATTTTCACTTTCATTGTATAGATCCTCAAACTGTCTAAAAGGTCCGCTCTCTTTATTTTTTTTTTTGCCTCACACCTATACTTGTTTAACGATATTTTTTGTTCAACCCTCGTAAATATTCCCTTCAACCAAGGCATATTAGCAACCAGTACAGTTCTTGGCAAGGAGCCGCTGCCACTGACAGGACATTCATATTAGCAAAACCAACCGCCATATACATATATGTGTGTGTGTGTGTGTATGCTCTTCCTCATTCTCCACTTCCTTTCCATATGGGTCCTAAAACTCCCAAACAGTTGACGCTAGTTTCCAACAACGACAGTTAATTGCAAAAATGCTTTCTTGTAAAGAAAAATATATTTCTTTAAAGCAGATGAGAAAATAACCGATTCCAAGACAATAGGCGAAGCCATTTTCTGTATGGTAATGTCAGCAATATAATATAGGAGAACTAACGAATTATTTCTAATCATCATGATAAATCTATTAAGAATCTCAGAAGTTATTTTTAGAGTTTTGTGGACCAGGCCCGAAGGCATTATAGTTTCGCTTTGGCGTCTAACCGTCAATCGTACAATCGTACAGTTGCCTTGGTAAAAGTTACCATAGCAAACCGTTTCTATGACAACCGCTACCATATAGCAACTGTTTCCATGACAATCGCTACCATAGCAACTGCTACCACAGTTACCGGTACCATAGTAACTGGTACCATAGTAAACGGTTCCATATAGTAACCGATATCATAGTAAACGGTACCATAGTAACAGGAACCATATAGTAACTGGTACCATAGTAATCGGTACCATAGAAATTGGTACCATAGTAATCGGTACCATAGAAATTGATACCATAGCAACCGGCACCATAGTAGCCGCTACCATAGTAATCGGTACCATGGTAAACGGTACCATATAGTAACCCGTACCACAGTTACCGGTACCATATAGTAACCGGTACCATAGTAACAGGAACCATATAGTAACCGGTACCATAGTAATCGGTACCATAGAAATTGGTACCATAGCAACCGGTACCATAGTAATCGGTACCATAGAAATTGGTACCATAGCAACCGGTACCATAGTAGCCGCTACCATAGTAATCGGTACCATAGTTACCGGTACCATATAGTAACCGGTACAATAGTAACAGGAACCATATAGTAACCGGTACCATAGTAATCGGTACCATAGTAAACGGTACTATAGTAGCCGGTACTATAGTAGCCGGTACCATAGTAGCCGGTACTATAGTAACCGGTACCATAGTAACCAGTACCATAGTAACCGGTACCATAGTAAACGGTACCATATAGTAACAGGTACCATAGTAACAGGAACCATATAGTAACCGGTACCATTGTAACCAGTACCATAGAAACCGGTACCATAGAAATTGGTACCATAGCAACCGGTACCATAGCATCCGTTTCGATGACAACAGTTACCATGACCATTTTTTTCTTAGCAACGGTAATATTAATATTGGGAGTTAACGGCACTAGGAGTTAAATTTTTCTAGTTAAATATTAACTCAAAAAGGGAGTTAATAATTAAATTAACTCCTTAAAACTAACTCCCTAGGCATAAAATGAATTCTTTAATCATTAACTCCCTTCGCTGCAACTCCAAAAGGATGGGACTTTTATAGCATCCCCTAGGGAGTTGAAATTTAACTCCTTTTTTTCACAGTGTGTCATATTTTTTTATTTATTAAAATCCTGGGTTAATTTTTAATGCGTATAAAAGGAGAGAAAAAACACAAAATTATTAATTATTATTTAAAAACAATTATATTCATAAGCATCTTTTTAGTTGTATAATTAAGACAAGACTAGTAATTTTTTTTTTTAAATAATCAATAATTAAAATTAAGAATAAGGAAAAATTTTATCAAAAAAAAAAAAAATAGAGTTGACTAATTAGAAAATAATTTCTAAAAATTCTCATGGAGTATACACAAACGAGCCTCAAGAGAACAATGATAATCTGAAGAGATAATTTAAAAAAATTCGCTTAATTAAATTTGAACGAGTCTCTTTTCACTAAAGCAATTTATGGTCCTGACAGACAATATATACAGATTCGTGATATTCTTCTTGAATATGTCGCATGAAAGGATCGTTATTAAGTGCAGGAGTTATATATTGGTGAAAGAGAATAAGTGAGAGAGGGAGAGAGAGGACTATATTTCTGATGAACCTAATTCAATCGAGAAAGCTGTTATTCCCATCACTGCGAAACATGTGCCACTTTTGGGGTAAGCTATCAATATTTTAGGCAACATGAAGGAGACAGGACAGTCGATCAGGCTTGAATTAAATGGGAGGGATTCTAGTTTGTGCCTTGGGCTATTGATGATACCAGGGTCCTCTGAAGATGGAGTTTGCAATTTACAAAGGGGAAACAAGTGTCCTGGAATCAATAAGTACATTATATATATATATATATACTATAAAACTGATTTTTTCTTCATTTTTTTTTTATTATCGTTAAAATCTGAATAAAATAAAAGAATTCAAGAAAGAAAATTTTTTCTCAGAAAAAACATGGACTCATTTTTGTTGCAGTTCAAAATGAGCCAAACAACATTAAAAGTGGCGCCACCTACGAGGCGTCAATAATTTGACTTTATAATATAATATTGTTCTTAGCGCAATTGTTACTAAATATTAAATTAATTATTTAATTAAATTAATTAAGAACGAGTGATGCGTTCACGGCTATTACTTTCAAAGAGCGAATAGCAGTGAATTATAGAACAGGATTTCACCATAATTTCTGAAATATTTCTCAAGTGCACACTTTTCCAGCGTAAGATCTACCGACCACGATGGCGAGGTCGCAGCGGTAAAAAAAACGACAGCGTGGCAGGACATTAAGGGTAACAAATGAGACTGTGAGGTCCTCCCGCAGGACTCTCTTCCGACTGAGGTACCGCGAATGAAAATAAGTGTACCCAACTCTTCTCCTTCTTCCTTTTTTTTTGGCTCCATTCCCCCTGACTCTCATTTTTTTTTATTCTTTGTCAAAAGCCTCCACCTACCACACGACATTAACTTCATCGAGGATTTACATACCAACCTCTCTAGTGTGCAACACAAGGATTTTGCCACAATGAATTTTCATATATCTAATGCAGTCATAATTCTGAAATAATATGTGAGATAAATTTTTTAAGTTTGTTTTATTGATTTCCAAGAAAGAATCTTTTAAAAAATGATTTGATACAATATAAAAACGAAAGGAAGGATGTATGAAAATAGTGCGGCGAACGCAATGACGCGTATATCCACACGTTTTTGCACTTTTATGTGCAGAAGGTGGCACTCGACTTTGATGCATACATATATATATATAGGAACACCCAGGAAAACGAATGAAACTCGTAGAGAGCGCTTTATCCAATCTGGTGGCAGCATCGAGCGTCCATTCATTTCGTATATATATATATATATATATATATTGCGCTTTGTCCAAAGGAAAAACAGGGCCAGTATTTTTGCCATTACCACATTCCTTAATCCAGAAAACTGCTAAACATTTTCCACCGACTGCGTATAACTTTTGTTGGCGCCTCGAGGCTCTGCTACTTTATTTCTTTTTCGTCATACTCCCACAACGATTTTCAACTAAAAATTTTCTGTTCCTTTATATTTAATGTAGATAAATTGTTGGTATTTCCTTTCAAATTGCTTATATATGATTTTTATGAAAATTAAATTCAATCCATATGGAAAACGGAAAAAAAATTTATTGTGGAAACGACAACTTCAATTATTAGACAAATTCGTAGCCTGCTAATGTAACGTTTACTATGGTAACACAGAAAATTAAAAGGCATTAAAATAAGCTGCAACGCTTATTATTTTAATCCAATTTTGATTATTTTAATCCTTTTTTGGTATTAAAATAAGCAAAATTGGATTAAAATAATAAGCGTTGCAGCTTATTTTAATACCTTATAAGTGACCTTATTTTAATACCCTAGCAACCATACGAGTGTACAACGGACGGACAGACGGACAGCTTGGGCCAAAAAACCTTAAAAACTGTGCTGTAAACAAAGAAAATAGTGTTTCCCAAAAACAGATTTTGGGCAAATCACAAAACAATCTGCTTTTATTCACAAAAAATTTTGTTTTGTTCACAAGTAAGATTTGTGTATTTTCCAAAATCAACTGTTTTGTATGAGAGTCTTTTTGAATATTTTCCTCAAAAATATAGTTAATAGTACAATTTTCATTCAATATTTTTTTTTTTTTTTTATTTACTCAAATCAATTTAAATTAGGAGTTTTTTTTTTGTCTCCGTGATGAGAAATTTAATATGGTGTTATTTCACTTGAGTGAAAATAAGGTAAAGCCGACAGTGAGCAAAGTTTACTTTCCTTAGTTTTTATGATACAAAAATTTTCACGGATTGCTAAATAAACAATAACACTATATTGCGGTACCATATTAGTCCAAATAGAGTGAGTTTCGTCCAATGTTATGATTGGAATAGGTTCCGACTTCTTCTCTCATTTTCTGCCAACAAAGATATACAACAGATCGGGTTTTAATATACACAGCGACACAGAGAGAGAGAGAGAGAGAAAACTGGAAACGAAGTTGGACGAAGCAACAAAAGCGAATGAATCGTTGTGTATTCAATTGGATCCGGTCGATAAATCGGAGGCGCTTAATCCATCCGCAAAAATAAACTATCGTCGATTATTCGATGCTTTCTTCTCTATATCCTTTTTGCGGCTCTTATGCTTTTTCAGTTCGACGGCTGCCAAACCTCCGATTAATACACGGCAATTTTTTTTTCCGCTTCTTTACAGCCTCTTCGTATTTATCTTATTCACATATATAGACGTTTTACATCGGAAAAAGCCAAAAAAAATTTAAATGAAAACTATTTTTCTTTTTTTGGAAAATTTGTTAAAATCAAAATGAAGAGGGAAAAAAAATTAATTTTTTTTTTTCATACAGAAAGTACGCTACTACTTGATGTGCAACAAAAATGTGACTCGTAGGTGGCGCCACTCTATGTGGCTTATTTTGAACTGCGCAAGAAAAAACAGTGTCTGTGGCAAAAATTTGGTCCAAAATATGAAAAAATTAAATAAAACGAAATAAATGATTCATTTCACGATGGCATGTATGGCATCTCTAAGAGCATTTAGCTCTGGCGCGTCGAGAGGTGGATGTTGGTGTCTCTGGGATGCCACAAGGGGTTCGAGGCGGAGGAACGGAAACTGGTTCCCGGGGTGCTTTGCAATTTTTTTTTCTTTTTTTTTAATTTTTTTTTTCCTCGAGTTTAGCAAGGGAAATGACCTACGATATATTTCTAAGGGGTTTTTGCTGGCTGGTAAGCGGGTGGAGACACCGTTATCCACCCACTATAAACCACCCAACTCCTCCACCCGTTCGCCTCTGCTCCAGGGGTTAGCCGGACAATTTGCATTTCTCAACCATTAATCTAACCTTCCAGTTCTTTTTATATGCCCGAGAAAAATTCAACTACCAACCCCTACAGAGCACACACACCTTTTCTCATGCTCCGTTTCCTCCGAGTTTTCAAAAATTTCTCTCTCACTCTCTTTCTCTTCTCTCTCTCTCTCTCTCTCAGTCAGACGAACTGAATACTTAAAATTGGTGTAACGTCTCTATCGCAGAAGCCACTCAGAACGTCCACGTCGAGAGCTTCTCATTCTGACCATTAAGTCATTTTAAAAAATTCAGAGGAACAATTCTCTATTCCAGATCATGATTTAATTTATTTGCCGCACATCGTGGGGGTTTATTTTAAGTAAAGTCACTTTTCTGAAGATTCTCCACATAAAGTGTTTCTGACAGAAATTCAATTTCATTTAAATATAAAAATCCTCGGAAATATTTTTTTATAGAAAAAAGAAGCAATAAAAGGTTTTTTTTAAAAAAATTAATATGTACGCAAAGAATTTATACGTTTAAATCAAATGTTTAAAATAAACGTATAAATAAATAAAAAACAAACAAAAAAAAAACCCGTAAAAAATAGAATTAAATCAAAAAACCACACCCATCAGAAAAATGTTTTACTTGGACCAAATAAAATATATTTGAGTTAAATAAATGTATATTTATCTTACAGCCTACTAGTCTATTTATTTGGCGTAAATAAAATTTTTTATTTAAATTCAAATAAAAATTTATTTAAATCAAATAAATATTTATTTAAATCAATTAAATATTTATTAGTCTATGAGACAAATATATCATTTCTCTGGATGCAAATTGTCCGTATTTAATTCTTGATTCTAGAAAATTTTATGTATTTATTAAATTAAAAAAATTAGTGAATTAAATAGGGACAGGTATATCATTTTCTTGAATCAATAATAATTTTTTTCAGTTTATGTATTAGTTTTACAATTTTAGTTTATGCCTTTTATTATCATCAGGTTAAAGAATGCTTTATTAGTTTGTGCATAAAAAAAGTTTTTTCCTAAAAAAAAAAAAAATGTAATCCCAAAATAGAATTTTTTTTTTTTAACTACAATAGAACCCACTGAAAAATGATTGAATAATTAATCGCAACGAATGTATAAAAGAACGTGATATAAATACGCGCATAATGTGTATTAAAAAATTGCATTTTCTACGGTGAAAAGCACGAAATGGAGGATAGGGTTGGAATAGCGAATGAGAAGAATATATATATATATATATATATATATATATATATATAAACTGTATGGGTAGGGAGGGGGGGGAGGGCGTTCGGATATCATTTTTCAACAGTTTTACTCCGCAAGCACGTCCCAGGTATAAATGAGCTCGCTATCTCCAGACAGCCTCTCCTCTCTTGACACACGTTTCAAAATTCTCGATTTTCCCAAATTACTGATTATTATTCTTTTTCTTTACAGAAAGACTAGTAAATTGTTCCCGAGAATATGTTATCAAAAAATTAATTCTTATATCTTTCTTTCATCAAAACTATTTTTTATATTTGACATTTTTAAAAATGTTTTATTACAAAAAAAAACAATATATTAAAATAAAAAAAATATCAAAAAAATATTTTAACGAAATTAAACAAATAAAGTTTAATTTGAAAAAACATTGAAACATGTATATTTTTGTAATTTTAAGGGATGAAGAAAATCGTAAAAAAAAGCGAGTGTTTTGAAAAACGCCGATGATTTGTTATCTTAGCCTAGAGCCATTGCTTTTCCCCCTTTCGATTAAGCTTCGCCCTTTCCCCCCCCCCCCCTCCTCTCACTGCTACTACCTGACCTCCCCCTATTTGAAAAACCCTCGAGGTTTAATTGCGCACACACAGTGCAGATCTTTATACGCAATAATGCTTTATCCTCGGCTATCTCTTACGGATCCCGTCGGTTTTGGCCGCATAAAACGCGAATACTCTGAACCGTTTCAAACCGCTACCAAACCCCCCCCCTCCCACCCCTCCCAACGAACCGCACCTTCAACTGCTCTATACTATATATAGTGATGCCTGCACCTCTCTCTACCTCTTTTCGCATCCACATTTATAGACGTCGTTCGGTTAAAAGCTAGCCGTGCAGTGAATATATTTCGTTAAATAGAAGCCCGAGAAATAGCATGCGAAAGAAAAGAAGAGTTAAAAGTGGAAATGGTAAATTTTTTTTTTTTTTCATCTATAACCTCCAGGCATGAGAACCATATGATAGCGATCATTCTCAATTGTTGAATTTCATTTTTTTACACAAAGGTTTCATAGTCTTTCTCGAGAGAAAAAATAATCTAGAGTAAATAAATAAAATTATATATTTTGCACAGCAAACATTACAAAAAAAAAAAAATTTTAATTCCAATACTCCATTACTTGACTATTATTAAATAAATATTAACTTGAACCAAATAATATTTTTATTTGAATTAAATAAACTGTATTTAAATCATTTCTGTATTTGAAACAAATACCATTGAAATAATAAAATATTTATTTGATAAATAAAGCGATTATTTAAATAAAATAAATTTATTTTTTCCACTAATAGATATTCAAAAAAAAATATCATTTTTTAAATATTGATTTATAAATAATTGAATAAAAATAGAAAAATAATACAAGATAATATATTACAAATGAAAAAAATGAAAAACAAATTTCTAGTTTGATAAAAAAAAATATCTAAATAGTCCTCGACAATAATCGTTATTCATTTAAAGAGAAGGTGGAGATACAAAAAAAAAAAAAGAAAAAAAAATCGTTAAACGCTATATGAAGTCGCGAATTCGTAATCGTTATCAAGTTTCAGAACGATAGCGTCCTGCCTAAGAGTGGAAACGACAGAGACATGGAGAAACATGGAAAATGATATAAGCTTCAGGTTGAGACGTGGTATAAAATGACCTGTAATTTGTTAAAGGATTGACATCTCGGAAATTGGTTATTAAACGAATTCATGTTACTCTTTATTCCTGACATTCTTCTCATGTTCTCTTTTATTTTTTCCTATCTCAAACTCACGTGGATCTTTGTCCATTACTTTACAGACTAGTAAAATTTTTAAAAATTAATAAATTTAATCACTAGTTTAATAAATAAGCAAATAAATTATTAACTTATTATTATTATTATTTACTTAATTTAAAGTATAAAATATTTTGCTTTCTGTTTGACTAACATAACTACTAAAAACTACGAAAAAATTAAAATGGAAGCATAAACATAATATGTGACACTCCAAGAGAAAAGGGACCTTAAAGGGAACAAATTTTAGGTTATGTTTAACGATAATTTTAGCTTCATTAATCCGTTTATTTTTAATAACGTAAAATCAATATCAGCTTCTATTATAAATGTATAATAAAGATCAGTGGTTTGATCCTCTTTGTGTATTTTCAATTTAAAAATTACAAACATAACCTAAAATTTTGTTTGCTTCTAAGGTACCCTTTTCTTGTGAAACGTCATTAGTAAATTATTGAAAATAATAGATTTTCTGGAATTTCATTACTGAATTCAAATGAAGAATAATAAACCCCCATCCCCTTCCCGTTTATCAAAAATAGAGAAAAATTTTAAAGTAGATAATAATATATACCATTTACATGGCGTAAGAGTGGCTAAATAATACAAGTTTAACTCTACGTGTACAATAATTTTGAATCAAATAGCTGGTAACATAATTGATTTCATCGTTAAGAGGATTTGAAGTAGATTATCTGTGCCCGCGACATAATTGTAGACAAATTGGCCAATACATCAATGAATCGCTATCCTAATAATAGTACTCTTCACTATTCAATGTCATGAGCTTGTAAACAAGTAATTTACAATACCACTGCCTCTACATGCTATTATGTTATACATATTAATCACACCAACTTTGTTATTAGTAAACAAAAATAAATTTCACATCAATTATTCAGCCTAATTATCTAAGTCCTTAAAATCTGTCTTATTTTTCCAAAATAAGTTCAATTAAAAAAAGAAAATAATCCTTTATTTTATTATTATCAAATAAATATTTACTTGAACCAAATAATTTTTAAAAACCAAATAATTAAATTTTATTTGAACCAATAATTTCTGTATTTAAAACAAATACCATCTCAAATAATAATTATTTAATAAAAATAAATCTTTATTTGACAACAGTCAAGTATACGATTTTGTTTGAATCAAATAAATTTTTTTTTCATTGCACCCAAAGAAATATTTCATTTGAATCAAATAAAAATTTATTTAACTCTGAGAGACAAATATATAATTTCTCTAGGTCTATTTGACAAGAAAAAAAAATGAGAAAAAAGAAGAAGCAAAAATGTAAAATATAGGACTGTCTATGTAACGCGCAAGGGAAACCTATTAAACAAGAAGAAAGATAAAGGGCAATCGTTCTGGACCCTTCGAGAAGCGATATTTTCGCAGAAACTCCCCCTTACACACATTGCTACGCGGGTAACTCGAGCAATGTTCGCCAAAATGGCGAGACAGCCAATCCCCGGGTCTGACAGTTCTTCCCCTTTTTACCAACACACACATATATATGTATAGCCAGGGCTAATTTATTCATTCGGTCCTTTTTACACCACACGTAGAACGTACTTTCGGAACACCCTTTGTAAAAAGCACTGGCAAATGCTTACGGCGCGTAGCAACGTGCTCTCTCTCTCTCTCTCTCTCTCTCTCGTATATACGTTGCTTGGTTTCCCGCGCCTCGCCCTCTTTTTCTCCTTTCCCAACCCTTTCCTCATCAAAATCAGCCTTTCACTCCCACAACCACCCTTTTTGCCCACTTCCCTCCTTACCCTGCAGAGCTTTTTATAAGGAGGCTAATTTTTCAACGCCAAGCCGGAGTCCCACCCTCCCCTCACAGACTGACGCCGACTACTCATTAACCCCGTCCAGGTAACGCAGACGCAAGTAAATTTCCCCTGTATATGTGAACCTGTTGGTGTGCATGCACGATTTGCCTTGTCATACCTAAATCACCTAGATATGTGCCATTGGAGTACAAAAAAATCGACTACACACAAAGGCATACAATAGTCATTTTCATTATTCGTGTATTCTTCCGCTAGTTGTTAATTTGCACTGGTGCATTTTTTTTCAGGTGAAAAAAAAACAAAACAGAAAAGAAACGAAACCGTAAAATGAGGGATGGAAAATGTTATGCTAAATAATTTTCAAATATATGTAGAAATTTTGCCATGGCTCAAACTGGAGCCAAATTTGGCGTCTATTATAAGATTGGCCCTACTCAATCTTGGCCATTTCGAATCTTCTCAGAACTGGCCCATGTCGGGTTTCATGACAATTTTAGGGACGCCAGTTTTGGCCCCTGTTTGGACCATGGCAAAATATCTACACATGTGTATATTTGAAAATTATTTAGCATATCATTTTCTCTCCCTGGCCCTGACTTGGTTGAAACAAACCAGGCCCTGCTTGGGCCCCGGTTCTGATAGGACTTTCTTCTGTCGTTCTTGAAAGGTCCCTATTCAAAATTCCTGCACGGAAAGTTTATGACATAAATATTTTATCATCTCAACAAAATTTTAAATATGCCATTTTTGAATTTGAAAACTAATTTTGGAAAAATTTTAACGTTAAATGATTTTTCATAATAAATATATTTTAAATTCAGTTGATATTTAAACTGATGTTAAACGATTTCAGAAAAAATTAAGCTTTTACTCCTGTCAAAGATATAGTGTTATAAATAACTTATTGCCAAAGGCAGAGCTTGCTTTGCAAATAACGAGTTATATTTGACAAATTTTCTCCAGTTTTTATTTGTGTTAGGATATGTGCTCTTTTTCAAAAAGAGCCAGAAGCATTGGATGTCCAAATTCTATTTACAAGTGACTAATATATTTATTCAAAATTAAATTTTCGACCTTAAAAAAGAAATTTACAATATAAAAGTAAAAATGTGATGTCTGACTATAAACAAACCTTTTCTACTTAAAATAATCTACTTATTATAAAACAACATATTGAGGAAATATATGATTGAAGAGTTAAAATCCAAGTCTGACTATAAACATACTTATACTACTTAAAATTCACTAGTTTTAAACGATTAATAATAATAATAATAATAATAATATTTTATTTTTATAAACCGACATTGAGGAAGAATATGACTGAAATTCTTTAAAACCACGTCTGACTATAAACGTACATACACTACTTAAAATTCATTAATTTTAAACGATCATCAATAATTAATTTATAATAATATTAATTTATAATAACTAATACTAACAAATTAATAATAATACTAATAATAATAATAATAATAATAATACTAATAATAATAATAATAACAATAATAATAATAATAATAATAATATTGAGGAAAAATATGATTGAAAAATTTTAAAATCCACGTCTGACTATAAACATACCTGCACTACTTAAAATCCACTATATTTTAAAACGATTAATAATAATTAATAATAATACTATTTTATTTTTATAAATTACCAATGAAGAAGAATATAATTGAAAGGTCTCAAAATCCATGTCTGACTATAAACATACCTACACTACTTAAAAACAACTAGTATTAAAGGATTAATAATAATTAATTAATAATAATACTAATACTAGGTAAATAATAATAATAATAATAATAATATTCAGGAAGAATATAATTGAAAAGTCTTAAAATCCACGTCTGACTATAAATATACCTATACTACTTAAAATTCACTAGTTTTAAACGATTAATAATAATATTATTTTATTTTTATAAACCCTAAAAAAGATAACAATAAAAAAATTATATTCTAAATTTAAGAATATTTTCTTGGCGCTTATTTAAGAATATTTCCCATGCATTTTATTCTTAAAGTTAGAATATAATATTCTTAAAATAAGAAACATTTCTTAAATTAAGAATTTTTTTTTCTTTTGCCTGGAGAATATTTCTTAATTTAAGAAATGATTCTTATTTTAAGTATATTATATTCTAACTTTAAGATTAAAAAAGCATGGCAAATATTCTTACAAAAAGCGCCAAGAAGATATTCTTAAATTTAGAATACAATGTTTTCAGTGTATAACTATTTACAAACCTATACTACTTAAATTACTTATTAATTAAAAAAATAATTAAAATATAAGATTAATTAATAAATTATCTTAATTTCATTACTACCAAATATTAAATATAATATTAAATATAAATATAATTATTCATATAATATATAAATCCTACAATGGAAAAACATACGTAAATGACATAAATACATGTCACTTACGTATGTTTATAGGACAATCGAGGTGAGAGCATTTCTTAAAGTGACATTGTTTCTGATTTGACGTCATCAGCTCTCGATCGGCGTCAAATCACATGGCGCCGCAATATTTTTCTTCTGTGGAAAAAAAAAAAAAAAAAAAAGTCCACCCAACCGGAAATCGATCGTGTCTCATCGTCGAGACAGGAGTTGCTTATCGGTCAAAGTCTGAGGCTTGTTCTTTTCTCCCCCTCTCCCTCATTCCTACTAGGAAATATTTTTTTTCCTTCCCTTCTTGTTTCCTTCAGTTCCCTCTCTTTTCATTTCCCCTCTTACGGCTCTCTTCATCCCTTTCACAACCCCTTCTTTCCCGCATACAGAGAAATAATTATTCCTCTCTTTCTCTCCCTCTTCCTCAAGTTGAGCCTATCTTTCTTCAACATTTTCGCGCCGGGAACAAGTTCTGGCACCCCTCGCAAGAGGGAGTCACCGTCTGAAAAAAAATTTCTCGGAATAATGGCGCCGCTACCAAGTGAGACTCGAGCATTGAACAGAGAATAACGTCAACTCTCTCTTTCTCTCTCTTTCTTTCTCATGGAAACGGGCAAAGGGTGTCCCACACAAATACTCATCTAAAACACACGATGGAGAAATACAAGGTTGGTAAACGTGGGACTGGGCGGGATTTTGCACAAAGTTTTCAACGAATAAGGCGTCATGACGCAGATGCGTTGCCACGCCCACGCCACCTTTCTCCAACACGCCGGAATTTTCCCTCTTTCTCGCGTAATCAATGAGAAACGTAATAGATAGGTACGGCCAGTCGGCGACGCCGCACCCATGCCTTTGCGTCGTCTCTAAATGCCAAAAGAGAGGGACAGAGAGAGACAGAGAGAGAGAGAGACTCACACACATACACATTTACAGGAAACCGGTCGTACACTCACCCTTGCCCAGCAACCCGATCGCGTCTTTGGTTGGCACCCTCTTTTTCTCAACTATCGACCTTGATATATAGAATTTCGAGGACAGGGAACTGAGCTTACCAAAGGGCTCAACTGGTTATGTATAACCTTTAAGTTGATTTAAGACTGACCCCCAATAGACACTTATAATCCCACAGTTCTCACAGCATCATTCTCCTGCAGCCACATGGAATACACGAACGGATTGTCGAGAAACCTGTCCCTCGCAGAAATCAATTTATTTCCCACTTGAAAATTAGAATTACAAAAACCACCTTGCAAATTCAAAATGAGCTAAACGAGACAATGTGGCGCCACCTGCCTGAGGTTTTTTCTAAACTTCACTCTCTAAATTTCAATTGCAATTGAAAAAAAAAATTTATTTGATTCAATAAAAACCCGGTTAGAAATTTTGTCATGGCCCAAAAACCTGGGCCAAATCTGACGTCCATAAAATTGGCATGAAACGCCTTACCCAATTGAAGCCACATTTTGACGCTTCCCAGGTCTGGCCCATATTTTTGGATGAAGCGTTTCAAGCAATTTTTGTGCCAAATATGGCAATTTCTACACGGAAAAATTAATTTTTATTCAAATACTCGATTACTTGACTGTTATCAAATAAATATTTACTTAAACCAAATAATTTTTATTATTATCACCACCGTGCAGAAATTTTGCCAGGGTCCAGATCGGGGCCAAACCATACTTCCCTATTAGGAAATGAAACGCCACGCCTGACGTGGTCCTGATTAGGAAATCCACATTTTCTGGTCGCCCTGATTTGGCCCTAATCAGCGTTTCATTCTCTACTAGGGCCCTGGTAGCGCAATTTCTACACATGCGTATGATAAGGGCACAAAGTTGTCAATTTCTAAACAAGTGTAGAGTATAATTTTTTTTTCCACCCGCTAAACAAGCACAGTATATCCCGTTTATCGTCCATGTTTAAACGAGAAATAATTTTTTTTTCATGTATTGCACAAACAGATGGATTTTTTTTTTATTCATCTCCAACGACATATTTGGTTGAAGAAGGAAAAATGAGTGAGGGATATAGACAAGGGTATGCGAGAGGGGGGGGGAGGTGAGTGCGGGTGAGAGAAGGGTGAATTTCGACTCCTATAATAATATCGCACTCGTTATACTGCAGTGCTCTAGCTTCCGGCAAAACTCCTCGTCCAAACACTGCCGTTGCAGCAGCGACGTGGCAAATGGATTTGATATATCCGTTATTAACGTTATAAACCCCACCCTTAATTCCAAGCTTCTGAAACCCAATATTCATCTATAAACCCACCTGAGAGAAAGTTCCGTGATAAAAAAAAAAAATAATAATATGATTTTTATCAAACAATTTTTTAGTTATGCGAAACAATTTTAAAAAATCTTAATTTCAAATTATGTATCATGAAAAAAAAAATTTAGAAAAATTCATTTAGTTAAATTTTATTTTGCACAATCTCTCCTCTCTAAATCTGAATTAGTTAAAAGTGAGCTACTAATTTAAATTAATTAGAATTTTCACTAATTTTTAGTCACTTTTTACTAAAACATTAGTAAAAAAAAATATTTTAAACTGCTAAATCAAATAGTAATGTTTTATACTAAAAATTAGTAAAAGTTCTTACTAATGTGAATTAGTAGCTCACTTTTCACTAATTCATATTTAGAGAGTAACTTCCTTTTTTAAACATTTCTATTAATAAACTTTTTCCCTAAATAACTACCCAATGGGAAACTGCCACGAGTAACCATTGGCGTATTAATGGCCCAATGATGGGAGCCAATGAAAAAACCATTGGCACCCAATAATGGACCATTATTGGTAAAGTCATGGGCTGTCCACGCCGATGCCAATGATTGGCAACCATCATTGGCAAATTATTGGCAACCAATAATTAGCCAATATTAAAAATTTTAATAATAATTTAAAAAATCAATAATTTAAAAAAAATTTATATTTTTATTATTTTTTAATAGTTATTATTATTATTATTTTATTTTTAATAATTAAATTAAAATAAAAAAATGGTCATCAAAGTATTAGTGAAACTATTTCTTCCAAAAAAGAGTTTGTCTCAAATCCAATTAATAGAAGAGACATCGGGCAGAAAAAAATTTCGACGAGAAAAAAATTTTAGTTCACTGCTTATATACCAATCAAGTGGCATCTCAACTGCGAGAAACAGTGATGTTCGCCCTCCCTTTGCGGCGTTGAGTGAACTAAAGTCCAGAGCTGAGCCATCAGCGCAGCGCGGGAACATTTAAAAAATTTGATTTTATTAGATATTTTATTTTATAATAATTAACGAATTATTAAGTATGACATTATGTTATTAATAATTATTAATGACATTAATTATTTATTAAGTTAATTATTTGTCATATTTAAAATAAAATAAAATATCTAATAAAATCAAATTTTTCAAATGTTCCCGCGCTGCGCTGATGGCTCAGCTCTGGACTTTAGTTCACTCAACGCCGCAAAGGGAGGGCGAACATCACTGTTTCTCGCAGTTGAGATGCCACTTGATTGGTATATAAGCAGTGATCTAAAATTTTTTTCTCGTCGAAATTTTTTTCTGCCCGATGTCTCTCCTATTAATTGGATTTGAGACAAACTCTTTTTTGGAAGAAATAGTTTCACTAATACTTTGATGACCATTTTTTTATTTTAATTTAATTATTAAAAATAAAATAATAATAATAATAACTATTAAAAAATAATAAAAATATAAATTTTTTTTTAAATTATTGATTTTTTAAATTATTATTAAAATTTTTAATATTGGCTAATTATTGGTTGCCAATAATTTGCCAATGATGGTTGCCAATCATTGGCATCGGCGTGGACAGCCCATGACTTTACCAATAATGGTCCATTATTGGGTGCCATTATTGGAATTATATTGGCATCCCTGGCTCCCATTATTGGGCCATTAATACGCCAATGGTATTTTTCCCATTGGGTATAATTAAAAATCTAAAAAAATAATTGTTTTTCAAAAGAATGACATAAAACAGAAAAAAAGCTGCATGTGACAAAAAAAAATGTGCACGAAACGATGTATTGAAAATAAATGTTCTTCATTCGGTATGCATTGTATGCAAAATAAGCGTCTGACATAATACAGCAAACTGACGCTCTCCTAAAATTTACACTGAAAGTAAAAAAAAAAAAAAAAAAAAAAAAAAAAAAAAAAAAAAAAAAAAAAAAACTAAATTTTTACAACGCTGCAAAACCTTGATATGGATAGTGCGATTCAGTGTCATGCGTACGCAAATATCTAGCACCGTTTTCCAGCGATTGATTAACGATGGATTCAAACGTAAATCGAATTAGATCAAAGAAATCCGAAAAATATGTGTAACCATTTTTTAACGTTATCCTCTGACTTACTCAGTATTAATAAAACAAATTTCTATATATTTTTCAACTTTCGACATATTCAAGTTGAAACTTCTTTTTCAAACATTATTTTCCTTAAACGCATTTTTTAAATAAATTATTAACAAAGAAATTCATGGACAGAAAATAAACATATCTAATTTTTCGAATAGACAAAAGTTGAATGCCTAATCAAGGAATATCAATTTTAAATTTTTAAATCCTCAGATATTGGAAACATTTGGAAATTATTGTTTTCATCGAAATTTCTGTTAAATTACGAGTGTCGATAAATTTTAAATTTATTAAGAGAGAGATTTTATATGCAAAAACTTAACTATTTCATTTAAACTTTTTTTTCGTTTGAATGTCGAGTGACTATAGATCGACAAATTCTCGTCAAAGTCAAGCATCTCGTTAAAATAACAATTAAAACAATTGATTTTAATATTTTCACTTCTTTTACGAAAGCAGACGAAAAAACAAATAAAATCTATCTCCTCGACGTGCATCACTAACACAAAAAAATGTGACATATTTTCAAAAAAAAAAAAAAAAAAAAAATTTCAATAGTAAAAATTGCTTTTTACTATCATTCTCTAATAAAACCAAACAAATATCTTTTTAACGTTTGAAAAAAACGAAAATATATTTTTCAAATATATAAAAAGCTCAAAAACTTTACTACTTAAGTAAAAACCCTACCAAAAATTGTCAGAGTTCACTACTGTCACGGTACTGGTACCAATATTGCGCCAATAGTTAATTTTTGATAGGGTAAAAAGATTTCACTAGTATAGCGAAAGATTTAACTGAAACAAGTAGAGTAAAAACAAACAAAAAAAAAATTACACATAGAAGTCTATAGAAAAAGTAGATATCGTCTGACTATGAGTTGGTTCGACTACTGAAAATATGCCTTCTCTTTATGTCTGACTAAAAACAACCATTGACTACTTCCAACTTTAATAAATTTACATTTTTCTCATTTTTTCAACTATATGAAACCTGTCATCAATTTTATTAACTTTTTTTTCACAAAATGGTTAAAATAAAAAAAGAAAATATATTTGAACAAGTCCTAAAGTCTATCAAGTCCTAAAATAATTGTATCTAATGTGGATTACTCTACACAAACAAAACTTATAAAAATACAAAAAAAAACATTACACCTATATATAACTATATATCTATACTGAAAAAAGAAATTTATTTAATTCAAATAATCGAATACTTGAATATTATAAAATAAATATTTAATTTTTATTAATTAATTATTATTTGAGATGATATTTGTTCCAAATACACAAGTTATTAGTGCAAGTACAGTTTATTAAATTCAAATAAAAATTATTTGGTTCAAGTTAATATTTATTTGATAATAGTCAAATAATTATTTGATTAAAAAAAAATTTGCTGCCAAAATAAAAAAAAAAAAAAACAGGAAATGCCTCATTTTTAAAGTCCTTGTCCGTAATAGTCTTAAAGTCCATATCTGACTATAAACACACCTATACTACTTGAAATGCAACACTGAACCGATTAGAATCGTATACATATATACACTATATATCGTGCTAATTCAATTAATTAATGAAACCAACTAAGCTCTCCGAAATGAATATTCAGCGATAATTTAGCAAGAGCAGCGACGTTCAATATCTTTCATCAGCAAAAAATGTCCATTAAAAATTTCACGTAGTAAATTTTTCTGTGTTAACTTTAGAAATAGCCACTGCATTTATTACCGGATATTAAATCATATTTTATGCAATAAATAGTATAATTTTCTCATATATAGTGTTTTTGTACGATGTAGACAAAATTTTATTAAATGCTTATAAAATTAATCAATTACCAATAAATAATCTCCGTAAGGGCCAATTTATACAATTAAAAAATAATAATCATTTAAATCAGTTCGAATAATGATTTAATTTTTTCATGGAAAAATGCAGACAAATAAAATTTTAATACATATGCCATATTTCTCGAACAAACATTAAACATAGTTAAAAAATTTCTGTTTGGAAAATTTATTCTAAGAAAAAAATATTTGGAAATTATTTTTTAATATATTTCAATGTCTTCTAAATTTATCATAGATCAAAAATTCACAACTGGCACAATACTGGCGCGGTACTAGTATACAGCGCGAGTAGTGATTTCTGCCAATTTTTTATAGGGAGTTTCTTTAAAAATAATAAATTAAAAAATAAGAATATATTCACTACTTTCCGATACACGGAAAAAAAGATTTACCTGAAACAGTAAAACGTTTCACTGCACTGAAAAAAAAATTTATTTGATTCAAATAATAATTATATTATTATATTATATTATTATTATTATATTATTATATTATTATATTATAATAATAATAATTAAATTTATTTGGTTCAAGTAAATATTTCTTTGATAATAGTCAAAGTAATCGATTATTTGAATCAAAAAATTTTTTTTCAGTTTATAGTAGCAAGAGTTTTACTTGTTTCAGTTAAATCTTTCGCTATTCTAGTGAAACCTTTCGTTGTTTCAGGTAAATCTTTTTTTCGTGTATTATAAATTTATTCTCAATTTCAGAATATTTTCTTAATTTTTTTTTTTTTTTTAATAAATTCAGTTAAATTTTCCATTGAAAATTCGATGTTGAAAGGTTTTGCGGTTAAATGAGATCCTTTTTTTTGGGGGGGAAGGTATAAGGGGCAAAGATCACGCGCATATCCATTGGGATATACCATTGAGAGACAGTGGTGTTCACCCCTGTATGTCTCGTCGCCTCAAAAAGAGGGATGGTATCAACGAAACGGTGCTCGGGGACAAGAGAGGTGGCAGTTTTACGTCCTAACATTTTACGTTTTATCCACGGACCGTTTCGTCCTAAGGGATGATTTTCCTGCAAGTTTTATGGAGCATAGAATGAAATGGTTCACTATATCCATTCTAGAATAAAGATGAGGTTATCGGACTCACGTCGACTAAAATTTGAATTATATCACTATACCAAGAACCAACCTGCACAAATTTTCAAAAAAGACTTTGCCTTATTTATATATTAAACTTTTCTATTATTATGAGAGATTACAAAAAAACTTTTCCTTTTCATTTTTGTTATCATTTATTCTCATGTTAAACTTTTTACTGAGTCAAACTATATAAACAGAAAATAAATGACAATAGAAAAAAAAAACAAGTTCTTCTCAACAAAAGAACAATAAATTTAGATTCTTTACTCGTCCTAGAAAAAAGCAGTTTTTCTCCAACCAAAAGGTAGAAAAAAAAATTAAAAGAAAATTAGGATGAAGATAAAAAATTTTCCAAATAGTGCAGATTAAACTTTAAAAAAAAATTGATTTACTTCTATTTTTTTAGAATAATTTCCTTCTTCCGCTATATATTGTTGGAAAAGTGAAAGTTTTAATGTATTTTTCTATGACTTCGTTTTCAACAGGGAATTTTTTTATATATATTATCAGGAGAAACTTGCATAAACCGCGAGTACAGTTGCTTAGCAGAAAAAGAGTATTGAATAAGGATAAAAGGCGATAAGCCGATATTTTCCACGGTCATTTCACATTCCAAAAGCGGGGCGCGAGTTATAAGCCGGATAAAACGAACGCTCCATTTCCTCCAGTCGATGCACTTCCTTCCTCTATTTTCAAATCTTTTACACCCCCTCTTACCCCCTTTCAACTATCTCTGTTGATCACTTTTTTTTTGATGAATCACTAATCAAGTCGATAGTCACTGTGTAAAAAAAAAAATTTTTTTTTTCTAATTGTCTAATAATTTCCAATAAAAAATAATAACAATCCTAATAATAATCTCAAATAATAATAACTTAATCCTGCACTGAAAAAAAAAATTTATTTGATTCAAATAATCTGTTACTTGACTATTATCAAATAAATATTTACTTGCGCAAAATAATTTTTATTTAAATATTCAATCAAATACGAACAGGTTTTCTTGATTCAAATAATATTTTTTTCACTTAAGATAGAAAATAACAACATAATTTACCAATCGCATACAACGAAATGTTTCGATACTATTTTATATACTTTTTTTCTTTCCAAAGAATGACTCTCGGTTGAGAAATTAATTGAAACTATTAAACGATTAAATTCTAATAAATTGAAATACGCAATAAATCAGTTTTTCATGATCAAATTATTTTGCAGTATCTAACAAATCTAACCCCCACCCCTTTGTTATCGAGCGAAACGTATAAATACAAGAAGGAACTGATTTTACCGACCCCTTAGAATCACACGAGAACGACCTTAAATTCGATGAAATGTCGAAAGGGTCGCTGAAGTCTAAAAAAAATTCAGATCGACTAAAAAAATAGTCTTTAAAAAAAATTTCTTTTTAAATTTTCTGCCAAACGAAAATTTGGTAGCTAAAAATTTTGTTATGTAAAAATTCGTATAAAAAGAAATTCTTTTAAAAATGTTAATTCGAAAATTCGTCAAAAAAATAATTATTTCTAATAGAAAAAAAAAAAAATTAAAATAAAAATTCCAATTAATGATTTTTAGGGGAAATTCACAAGTAACCGATTATTTGGATCAAATAAATTTTTTTTCAGTGTTTAGTCATATAGGACGTATACGCGAGTTCCTGACCAAATAATATTGAAAATTATTTAGGGACCATATTAATTTTCATTCTCTCATCTCTAAATCTGAATTAGTAGTTTTTTACTAATAAAAGAGTGCGTATTCGTTTATCAATTGCATTAGTAACAGTTATGACTAATTTTTAGTAAAAAAACTACTATTTGCTAGTAGAAAACTACTAATTTATGGAGTAAATCGGCTTACTAAATTGAAATAGTAAAAAAGTACGACTTACTAATTATTTAGTAGTTTCCTACTAGCAATTAGTAGTTATTTACTAAAAATCAGTCAAAACTGTTATTAATTCAATTGGTAAATGAATACGCACTCTTTTATTAGTAAAAAAAACTACTAATTCAGATTTAGAGAGTCTAAATCTGAATTAGCGAAAAGTGAGCTACTAACTGAAATTAGCAAGAATTTCCACTAATTTTTAGTCACTTCTTACTAAAACATTAGTAAAAAATTCTTACTAATGTGAATTAGTAGAGATGCCCTAATTTTGAAATACATTACAGTAATTCGAAAATGAAGTTAGTTTGAAAAAAAAATTTTATAATTTTGTTTATAAGATTTTTAAATACTAAAAAATCTTTTATAGTATCTAAAAATCTACCTTTTTTTCCAAAATAAATCTTTCGAGAAATCCAAAATTTTTTTTATATATTCTATATTCAGTCTTTTTTTTCTTAATTTAAAATACCTGTAAACAATGTGCGCATGTTAATTCCGTCATTGTAACGCCCGTACAACGTGTGCCGGTCAACATTTTTTGTCTCTTGACATTTTTTTTTTTTTTTTTTTTAATTCCTTTTTTCATGTCACACGCATGCACTTGTAGAGGCATGAAAATGTGACCGCACGCGCATCAAGTATATATACATATACAAAAGAAGGATGAAACATCCCCGTACATGTAACATATATATATATATACACAGAAAGTATCATATAACGAACGACCCTGGTTCGATATATGTATATAAACATTGACGAGTGTGTCGGCACCCGCAGAAAAGGGGCGGAAAAAAAGAGCGAGAAAGAGAATCAAAAGGAACCAAACGTGTTAGTAAGAGAAACAACCCAGAGGAATGCAAATATTGAATCATTGGCTCCATAGAGAATAGCAACAGTGAGAAAGAAAGAGAGAGAGAGGGGAGAAAAAAGAGAAGATAAATTCCCCTTATGAATGACAGAGACAACAATTAAACAGAGAGAGAGAGAGAGAGAGAGAGAGAGAGAGAGAGAGAGAGAGAGAGAGAGAATGTGGGACAGGTTTGAAAAAGAGGAACAAGAGAGAAGAATATCGAATAGAGTGAGATGGAGTAGAAGCAGTACGAGAGAGAGAGAGAGAGAAATTCTGTGTTCTGAAACAAACGTTCGATCAGAGTGCCGATTGTTGCCAATCATACGTTGCCGCGGCATGCCCCTCTGTCCGCGGCTTCAGTTCTGTGTTTTTCCGCGGTGAAGCAACGACGTATCGTAAAACCTCTCTTCTTGTCTAAATCCGCAAGGCTTCTTGAAACAACCCTTTTTACGAAGAAAAAAAAAAAAAAAAAAAAAAAAATCAAAACTGATTCATGATCCATCTATGTGAGGGTTGATGATACATCGACTAGTATTTAGTGTGCGTGTGTTCAGGTCGGTGCGTGTGTTTTTGTGGAAAATGTCGACGCTGCCGGTGGCATTCAATGATTGATGACGACGGCGCGCTAGACGCAGAGTGCGCGTGAGGCTCTAACACGCGAGCCCGCAGGGCCTGTGTCGTTGCGCTTGTTCTATCCCAAATGTATGTGTGGGTGAGTCCATTCGTTCTGATACGAGAGAAGGCAAACACGTATTATCAGCCTGTGTGAATGTCTGTATATGTGTGTGTGTGAGTCGCAGTCGAGCGATGATTTCGGAAAACACGCTAGCTAGCCTCGACCAATCCCAACACTCTGGTTCGCCGACCCGGCAACCGGCGATATACACGATGATGAAATGAGACCAAGGGATACTGATAGGGATGGGGGTATTTTAGACTAGATCCAGTCATAATTAATGTTTCCTGCCTTCGCAGATGAATTCCATTTCGGCAGGTCTACGGCGATTCTGATCATCATATTATGTTTATTTTTTTCAAATTTTCAGATGTTTCAAAAATAAAAATAATTTTAAATTTCTCTACTGTTTCAGATTACTATTAATGAAAGCATTCTTTTTTTTATCCTCTAGCACCAACAATCATCAGCGTCATCATCTATACTGTCGATGAGTTGCTAATTTCAAAGAAGAGTAAGATTACTAGATCTATGATCCAAAATTGATTCGCGATGGGTCATTAAAATTTTCATGCATAATCAGTGAAGAAAGAACAGGCAATAGATGATCCACAACCAAATATAATAGATATTAAATAACATTAAATAATTGATCGAAAATCAAATTATGAAAATTATGAATTATAAACTGAGAAAAATATGCTATTGAATCAACAGAATTTATGCCAAAGGTATAAAAAATTATTGATTCAAGAGCATATGCTATGGAATTTGTAAAATATTATACAGATTCTATAGCATATTCTTTTGAATCAATATAGTTTTTATATACCTTTGGCAAAAATTCTGTTGATGAATTTAATTGATCATATATAGATTTTAGTTTACAGATTATGAATACCATTTTAAAGAGCAATGGCATAAATTAAAAATAGAATTTTTATTTCTTTTGCCTCAATTTCAATTATGTCATATTGGATGTACCGGATATCAACTTGAGTATTCGGTGAATGGTTGATGACTGTGAAACACATGGGTACCAGACGACTTATACTATAAAGCGACATCTGCATCAAGCTTTGACTTTGAAGCCCCTCATTATCCTAATGTACGTCCTGATTTCACCATCAGCCTTCCATATATATATATATTATATACTATAATTATTTCCTCTAATCCTTTACTTCCCCCTCACAACTAACTTTTTTTATCATTCATATTTAACCTCAGCCTGAGAAACAATATCGTTCAAAAAATTAATTGTACACCTATTTGTCTAAACTTAATAAAAAAATTTATCTTTCTTATTGTCCAAATCATTTTGTTGTTTATTCAATATTGTTCAATAATTTAACCCTTTTGTCTCACTAAACCAAATTAAAAATTTCTTTCATTAATTTTCTTTACTTTCAATCGACTTCATTTCAAATAATGTATTTTCATTCATTCTTTATTTATTATTGTGGAAAAAGGAACAATGATCAAAAAGCAATAGTAGATTTAAAGTTTTCTTAAAGTTGAAAGTAAAAAAAAAAAAAAAAAACAAAAAAAACAAAAATGGAGGGAGAGTTTATGACTGGAAACGAGAAACTCTGGGAAATGTCGAATCTTTACGATGACAGTGGGGTCGTAGGTGATAGTGCGGAGGGACATAGGAGCTGGGCGCGCACGCGCTTTTTCGAAAAATCAATAAAACGAAAAGCTTACCTAATGCTATGTTACCACCAAAGTAGGGGGTTAGACTCCGCCTTTCACCTACTAGCTGAAGGGGTAGTTGATCGTCGGCTAGATAACAACGTGACTCTACCAGATAATCATCTAGATAAACACCATCTCCTACCGTCTAAATCTCAGGGTGATGCATTCATTCCTGCAGCTAACGTAAAATAAATACCAACTTTTTTTCAACAGAAAAAAAAAAAAAAAAAAAAATAGAAAAACAATTTAAAAAAAAAACCTTTTTTTCTAAACAGAAAAAATTCAAGTTATTGAAATTTTTAACTTGAAAAAAAAAATTTAGAATTTTTCCAAAAAGATTTTTTATGTCCAATTCGATTTTGAAATTTTTCTTCTTCAATTTGTAAAATTTTCTCTAGATTATTTAATTTTATAAAGTAAACCCTAATTTCCACTTGTTTTCCCAGCATCCAACTTGTAAGACACAGGACTTAGGATCTGGATGAAAATGGAGAAATGCAAATGTGGCACACCGTGATCAGATTTGCGGTTTGCTCGAAGGTGAATTTGGTCTGTGTTTAATGTTGACAAGTCCCGTTTCCTTTAGCGTTGGCGATGTCGTTTTAACAAGCTTTAGAGAACCGATTAGAGTACATTTTCCTTTCGTCGATATATATAGAAAGAGAGAGATATCCGAATAAGGTTTACGTATGAAAATTACAGTAAAATCGATTTTCTCAAATTGTATTTTCAAAATACAAAACAGAAATATATAATTATTGACCCACGAAATATTTACTTTTTTTCCAATTTCCCATCTTTAAAAGTTATTGTTTATTTCCACAATAATAAAAGAAAAAATTATTTTCCATCTACTGATGTTGACATAGGTTCGACGTTGTTTTCGCGGCAATGTCATTCGCTTTTATTACCTCCTCGGGAGCATATAAACGTAACCATTTTCGAAACTTATACCGATCCAGGACACTTTGATAAAAAAGAACTACAAAAAATGACCTCTATAGAAAGAGAAAGAGACTTCGCATTATATTTCTAAATACCATTTTCTTAATTTCAAAAAAAATTATTTATTCTCCTTTTCTAATACTTAATTTCAAAATTAACTATTCAATTCCAAAAATCTGTTTCTTATATATAGTTTTTGTTTCAATCACAAAAGTTGGGAAAAAAAATGAGAAAAACAGTTTTCATAAAAGTGTTTTTTTTTTTAAATTAAATTCTAAAACAATTAAGAGGAATTAAAGAGAAAAAAAAATAGAAGAAGGTGTTAAATGTCTAAGATATGAAAACCAATGTAAACAGCGAAGGTCACGAAAGGGAAAGCAGTGGTAAAAGCTGGTTCAAAAATGCAATATAAAGGATGGTGAATTTTTCTCAGGTGAATAAGGGGTAGTTTTTAGGATTTTGCAAGGACTGTACGCCAGTAACCCCTTCAAGTATAACCACCCCTCCCAATGGTAGTCATGACGACGCGGACGTGGTATTCCACCCCGGCCACCCTTCTCACACGACTCCCTCCCCCCCCCAACCCCCAATCCTACCTCTAAAAACAAGAGAGTAGTTGCAGGATCACGTGGTACCAGGTTTGAAAGGGGGTTAGGTGGGAGGTCGTAGAGAAGTGAGGATACAGCCAGAATAGAATAGAAGGGGTAGTTCCTAATTGCACCGGGTGGGTGGGACACTAGAGGGGCTCCAGAATTGATGCTGGAATTTTGAGGTTAGGTTAACTCGCTCTTTTCGTAACACACATGCTCACTATCTCTCTCTCTCTCTCTTTCTCTCATACATACACCTTATTCACCCTGGTAATTCTCTCCCTCGATGTATCCCGGAGAACCGGAAGAGGGGAGGGGGATTTGTACCCTAGACTAAAAAATGCTGCGGTAAACCCGCCAGCCAGGGGTCATTTTCGAAATCCTGCCGAGCAATAATGAGAACAACCTGACAGAGATTCCTTTACACCATTTTCAAACCTCAGTGACATTGGGCTGACGGCTGAGGAATCATATTTCGTTTTACCAACTTTTCAAAAATATAACCATTTTCACCAAAAGAAAAAAAAAAAAAAAAAACTTTAAGAAAAAAAATTATATCTATTTTTTTAATTTTTATAATTTTTTTTCAAAAATTTAATTTTTTTTTTTTTTTTTTTTTTTTTTTGGTAACATTTTGGACACCGCCCTGAAAGTTGAAGACAAACTAGTAGTCCCTCTTGGGCAGTCGGGATATAACGAAGAGGACACAAGCCACACGTTTGTATAAATGGCGAAGCGGAGAGGGTTATAGTTGCCGGACACTACCCCCGATCAATGAAGGCGAGGCGCGCGCAGCATCACGAATTTTTTGAAAATCCAGCCGCCAACGGGACGTCCTCTCAATTCTCCTAGAGAAACACCTAATATGTTTTGAGGATTAAATCGAAAATTGTGAAAATGCACCGCAAAAAAAAAAAATAATAAATAAAAAAAAAATACGTAAAAAATTTTTAAAAATCCAAATTTAAAAAAAATTGTCCACTTAATGTAAATTTAATATTTAGAAAAAAATTTTGAGGACATTTTTCTCCAAGGAGAATACATTTCTAATGTATATTCACATTTTTTGAGGTTTTCCAAACAATTTTCAAAAAATTGTAACTTTAATTATATAAGGACCAACAATTCTATACATAGATTATTATAAAAAAAAAAAAAAAAAAAAAAAAAAAAAAATGTTCTATTAACGAAAAAGTTTTTAAGAATTCATTTTTAACAGAATTACTGGCGCCATCTGCACATATTTTTTCATACAATCTTTTCTCATTTTAGGGGATGAAAGTGCAAGACGGTTGGGTCACCCTGTGGAAGATGGCGCCAATAGTAAAATACTAAATATCCGCAGAGTTTCATGATGAAAAGGGGTGAATCGATTTTTTTTTTCACTAAAAAATTTAAAATAGAAAAAAATGAAATTTTTTTTTTAAATATTTCGAAAAAACAAAAAAAACTATAAATAATTCATACGAATAATTATTGAAATAGAAAAAAATTTCTTTTTAATTTTACAAATTCAATTATTATGATTTTGTTTGTTTATCAAATTTATTTTTATAAATTCTTCCCAGTTTTTTTCCAAACATTTTACCCGAATTTTTACTAATTTCAAATTTACAGAATAACTACTCTAAATAGTGAATAAAGTAAAATTTATACATATTATATATTAATAATTATTATTATGCACTGAAAAAAATTTATTTGATTCAAATAATCGGTTACTTGAGTATTATCAAATAAATATTTATTTGTATTAAATAATTTTTTTTTTTGTAGTCTAATAATAAAAATAATAATAATGAGTATTATTATTATAATTTTATTATTATTATTATTCTAAAGAAGAAAGTTTATTAAGATGAAAAAAAATTTTAAATACTTTACTCTAAAAAAATAGCTTTTTGTAGTTGCAACTTTTTTAATTTTGAAACCCGTTTAAATGTGTGAAAGACAATAAAAAAAAAAGTTTAAGTATGTGACAACATTAAAAAAAAGAAGTTTTTAAGGAAAAATAATAAAATTTACTTCTTCGATCGAAATTGTGCATAGTCTAACGCTCATTTCCTGTTTAGAGTTTCTGGTCGCGTTCTTGTCCGGATTTCGAGGACGCGCGCCATGCGATAATAAATTATTCGAGATAGATGATGTTGCAACGCCACAACGGTCTGGGCTTGCTCTGCCGGGGCTCGGCACTGTTCTGCAAACCGGGTATTTATGCCGAGTCTGGCCGCCATGGTTCATACAACCAGGATAGCAACCCCCTGAGTTATGTCGACCACGTTGGTCTTGATAGATTTTACAATTTACGATCCCAGAGCGCGCGTATCACCGAAATATCAACTCGATTTGCTACCCTCTTTACACTTGAGCAGATCCATCGAATCTCAGGTGTTTCTCTCACTCGCTCAATCCAATCAAAAACATGTACCATTTTTCTTCTCTAATTCTTTCCTAAACTTTTCTCTATATATACTTTCTTTCAAAGAATATGATTATTAAAAAAATTCTCTCAATGATGTTTTTTCTAAATTATCCAATAAGAACTTAAAAGAAAATAATAATCTTAAGTATAGTATTCAAAAGGACCAAGGACAACAGAAAACGAATTTCTCTGACAGAAATCAATTATTACACCTTAAATTAACTAATAATGTAAATAATTAGAAAATCAATGAAACTTAATTTTAATAAGAAAACTTGAATTTCAAACAAACAAAAATAAACTCGAATTTGATAAACTTCTCCCCTGAGTCTGTTAAAGGAAAAGTCACTGGATACAGACAGCGATGAAATACTAATGCAATTAAATGACGCCGACAAGCCCACGCCGGTTATTGGCACTCCTCGCCCAACCAATTCTATTATCCGTCCAACTCATCCCTTCTCACTGCGAAACAAAGCAAGTATCTCGAAATCGTCCTCCGACGTTGTAAAGTCCTTGAAACTCTCTTCTCTGAACCCATTCGAGTATATTGGATCCAATTTCATTATTATTAAAAAAAAAATTCTTTTTTCCAAAAAGAAATTATATATCAACAAATAACATTGTCCCTTTGCGCTTCATGTAAACAATTTTTTCTCAGATGCTAATCTTAAACTAATCCTTTTTCTCTTTATCAAACAATTGTGAATTCAACTCGCATGATTAAACCCCAAATTTCATTCGAAATAAATCTCATATGACATAAAATCAATTTGATGTAAAATTAATTTGACATAAATCTTATGTGAAATAAATTTTATTTGACATAATTCTCAATTGACATAAAATTCATAAGGCATAAATTTCATTTAACATAAATCTCATTTGACGTAAATTTCATTTGACATAAATTTCATTTGACGTAAATCTCATTTTACATAAAATTCTTTTGAAATAAATCTCATTTATGTAAAATGAGATTTATGTTAAATGAGATTTATGTCAAATGTAATTTATGTCAAATGAAATTTACGTCAAATGAGATTTACGTCAAATGAGATTTATGTCAAATGAGATTTATAAAAAAGGATTTTATGTCAAATTAGATTTATATCAAAAGAATTTTATGTCAAATGAAATTTATGTCAAATGAGATTTATGTAAAATGAGATTTATGTTAAATGAGATTTATGTCAAATGTAATTTATGTCAAATGAAATTTACGTCAAATGAGATTTATGTCAAATGAGATTTATGAAAAAAGAATTTTATGTCAGATTAGATTTATATCAAAAGAATTTTATGTCAAATGAGATTTATGTCAAATGAGATTTATGTCAAATGAGATTTATGTAAAATGAGATTTATGTTAAATGAGATTTATGTCAAATGTAATTTATGTCAAATGAGATTTATGACAAAAGAATTTTATGTAAAATGAGATTTATGTCAAATGAGATTTATGTCAAATGAAATTTATGTCAAATGAAATTTATGTCAAATGAAATTTATGTCAAATGAGATTTATGTCAAATGAGGTTTATATAAAATGAGATTTATTTCAAAAGAATTTTATGTAAAATGAGATTTATGTCAAATGAGATTTATGTCAAATGAGGTTTATATAAAATGAGATTTATTTCAAAAGAATTTTATGTAAAATGAGATTTATGTCAAATGAATTTTATGTCATATGAGATTTATGTCAAATGAAATTTTGAGTTTGATAATTCAAGACGTAAATTGAAGGTTTTTTTTTGAAAATTCTCTGATTGGGATAAGATGAAATTGCAGATGAAAAATAGTATCTACACGGAAATGGGTTTATTCTCCCTCTCTCTTTCTCTGTTACCAAAATGTTGGATACCAACACTTTGCAAGGGATGTTTTGACGAACTAGATATGGTGTCTGTGTGTGTGTGGGAGAAAATGGATGATGACTGACCAAGGGGCTGAAGAGATGGAACCGAATTTGTCAGACTAACAAGGTGTTAGCTTCTCGCCGCGATCCACCGCGACATCTGTAATGCTCAAAGTTAATTTTCAGTCACTCCGAAGACAACTTTCCCGGAGATGTCAAATAACCCTTCCTTGACATTTCCAAACCTCCTCGTTACTGTGACTGTAAAAGGTCAACAGAAAAAATGAAAAAGACTCTATTTTCAGTTTGTAGCAACAAACTGTTTTTTTTTTCCAAAATAAATTCCAGTTTATATTGTTAGCGCGATTTATTTTAGAATGTGTCAGCGCATTAACCATCCAAATAATATTATTCGATCATTTTTGAAGAATCGACATCTTTTATATTTTAATCAAAATAGTTGTTTAGGGAAAAAATATTTTCTTTTAAGGGGTCATCCATAAACTACGTTACCTATTTTAGGGGGAAGGGGGTTAAAAAGTCTATAAAAATTGCATTTAACGCAATGGTAATGAGGGTGGAGGGGGTCTAAAGAGAATGAAAAATTGGTAACGTATGGACGGCCCCTTATCAAGATTTTTCAAATTTTGTTTATAAATGCCAAATGGAAATTGATATCATTTGGCAACTTTTTTCCGTTTGTTTCGCAGTTATAATTATTTAAAACTTTTTAATAAAAATTAAAATATTCTATACTCACAGTTAAGGCCTTTTTTCATTTCTACAGTTTTCTACCCTTTCTTTTTCTTCATTGTAGTTCTAGATTCTTTACTATTGCTTTGGCCACGGCAAAATTTTCGTCCCCCAGAGAAAAGCCTTTAAAAAAAAAAAAATAAAAAAATAATAATTAAAATATGTAGAAATGAATAATAACAATGGAAATGAACAATAATAATGGAAATAATGATAATAAACATAATAATAATAATAATAATAATAATAATAATTTTAAAAAAACTGAATAATTCATCAATCCCTCGAGAAGAGACGCATATATCTGAGAAATGGATAGAGTCAAAAGTTAACGAAGTCGATAGAGTTTATCCCCTAACTCGTCGTCAATCTCACTAAAGGTAGTGTTGCTGAGGGATATAAGAGGGTTTTTGGGAGGTAGAATGAGGAGAAGGTCTGGACACCGGGTGGAGTCGACGGCGCTGCTGGCGTCGACCAGAATATTATGGACTTATCAAGCCATCCTAATAGTCTCATCACGATGCAAGCCTGCAGATCTCATCATCCTCAGCGTCCCTGATCCACGTAGCTACCTAGAAACGACCGAGCAATGGCGTTTCCTAGCATAGATAGCATTATGAGTATGATTACGTGCTATTAGAAGAGTGAGAAGCACGATTGCGATGCAAAACCCATTCAGTTTTACACTCATCATTTTCCTAAGGAATTATCCTTTTTCCTCTCGCACTTCTTCTTATCTACTATACCAAAAACTAGATAAAAGCAAATAACTCGAATTTATATATATATTTAAATTCTAGTTTTATTTTCATTTTTCTCAAACAATTTTCACTAATTATTTTTCTCACTGTGAATATATGAGAAACCTCCGGTAAACAACATGAAAGAATATTAAGAAGAGAAAAGAAAGAAAATTCCATTTAACTTTAGTCGACGACATATGCAGCAAAGGAAAATCGAAATCCATTCGCATACCATGTTATCACGCTTTGCATAACGTGCATGTGCGAGACGGAGAATTACATAGTTTTGAGGTATGTATTGTTGTTTAGTATGGTTTAGAATTTCCATAGATAACGGAGAATTATAACGCTCCTCCATAGCACGAGACAGAGAATCAGTTCCATACTAATATCGAGAAGCAAGGTGGCTAGTATTCTTATTTTATCTCAATTTTCTCATATAAACAAAACAAATTCGATAATTAGATATATAATAATAATACCGTGTCATAAAATTCATAAATATAATAATTTCATTTTAGAATTAAAATCAATTTGGTAAATAACTTTTTAACTTTGAATTGAATCAATTCTGAATAAACAAGCATTCAGAGTCTGTTGAAAAGGTCAACGTCGTCTTTCATCCCTGTAACCCTCGGCCACTACTAATAACTCGCTTTTTCTTTTCCAACAAAGTACGAACTAATCTACAACACGCAATGCATTGCTGAAATAATATTGACCCACGTTTGAAATATCCTCCTGCGACCTTTGATACAAGAAATGAATATACATGAGGAAAACTTGTAGAAACAATTTACCAATGTCATTTTTTATGGATTAACAAGAATTTGGAGATAAAACTGAAAAATATTTAAAGAAAGTTATTAAGTAGCATTCATGATGCTTGGACCAGACTTGATCGTCCTGGCGGTGAGACCAGGTTAGGTTTAAGCAACTCTGTGAAAGTTGCGGGTAGAGTCGGGTTGGCCCGGGGGCGGACGAAACGCGGCAACTATTATAAACTGTAGCACCTCGAACTACCGCCTCCAACCACCCTATACCTCCACCTCCTCTTTTCTCTTGCTATCCTTCCTCAGACTACATTCAACACCACTACCCTCCCCCCCCCCCCCAAATAACCCAGGGGCCTGCCGAACTAACCTCGTACTCTGCAGAACTCTGCCAAGCTCGACTCGACTCTCTTCTCCGTGAACCCTCTAATCAATCAACCCCCAGGCACGTACACCAGTTGGTCTCAGAATACTCAACTTTTAGGGTATATAAGTCAATTTTAGTCAATTCGAAAGATGAGTTTCTCTCCAAGAGTATCAAAGGAAATTGGAATATTCAAAAAAAAGTATTCCTCTCTCATGGTGGGCTTGAACAAACTGTAACTGAAAGATTTCATTATTCAGAAAATAATAATATCTTAAAAGAGCCAAGATAGGCCAGTACTTTTAGATTAAAATTAGTTCAAGCGCTCTATTTCAATTAAAAATATTTTTCAAATAATTATTTCCAATAAATAAAAATATATTTTCTCTATATGCTCATAAGGAGCATCTGTAAAATCCTCTTCAACGCGATCGTCTTTGTAGATGAACTCAACTCATTTGGAAAATAATTAGCAACCTTCTTCTAAAAATACGTAAAAGATATACATATTTGCGCGCTTGTTGCCACAGAACGCAAAGTCCAACACGCTTGACTTCCCCTGGGGGGTCTGGGCGACCATTTTGAACCTTAAATGGTTTCTACAAAGGGGTAACTCGCCTTCGCAGGATCGCACCCCGCATATAACCTCATGGAAAACGGTTGAACAGGTCCCGACCTCATTTTCTGCCTTAGGCTTTATATTTCCTTCCCATCAGTCAAGTGTAAACTTGAAAATAACATTAGTACTTGAGATCAATTACTTGAGATAAAAAATCGAAAATTTTATGTATGTATATTCAAAAATTTAAATATAATAATAATAATAATAATAATAATAACTCTCGAAAAAGGAATTATCTTCCTTGCCATTGTTCGTACAATGAATGTTTTATATGACAAAACCAAGAGAACAATGCAGTTAATAGGTAATTATCCTTGTTCGATTTTGCCCAGAGGCCAATCCTGTTCATTTCCGCGATATCTTGAAGCTACTGAAGTATAGAGATGAAATGCCTTTTCCCTTTGAATATATATATATATATATATATATATATATATATATATATATATATATATATATATATATATATATATATATATATATATATATATATATATCTATATACATATTGGGTTTGTAGTTGGTACATGTGTAGTTGTAAATTCTCCAACATCGATTCTCAAGCCTCATCCGAATCTCGAAAGCATGTGAATTAGTGAGCTAGGAAATGGAGTAATTATGAGGAAATGGCGGGCGTTGCCTGGTGGTAGGAAGCAAGGAATCAGACAAGTGACTATACGTATTGCCAAAAATATTCAAAGCTTAAAACTTGATATCAACTTTTCTATTACATATCAAAAAAAAAAAATGACATTAAAAATTTAATGTATCGAAATTATTTCGACTAATTTTTTTATTTCAATCTTTTACTCTCCTACTTAATCAAAAGATTTGAAAAATTTATCTTATTATTATCTTCCTTACAGAAACCTAGTCATTTCCTGCAGTTGTTAATTCGTTACCACTAAATCGTGCACTACTGACACTTGTACTATATATATCAAATCGAGAATGAGCACAGAATGAACCAATACCTCAGTTAACAGGTCCAGAGATGCACAATGCAATTAATATAATTACTTACGATTAAACACAGTCACAAAGAGAGAAATAGACAAGGATGAGGTAAAGTAACGATTACAGTAGTCGACTGTCTCTAAGTTGAGTTTCAATTTTACTAAAAGTACCAACTATAACAATTTCTGTTATGTAAACTAAATAAAAATGTCCTTATAATTATTGCAATTATTTCGACAATTTTAATAATTTAAAGAATACATTTATATTGTTCACTGCCGAAATTTATATTATTCAATGAGTATCCCAAAAACTTTTCAGCCCCATTAACCCGACACATTCACAAATTTCAGGAAACTTTCTAAAATATTCAACACGCTGAAAGATGCTCTTCCCTCATGGAGTGAAACCACACTTTCAGGCACTTGTGTAAACTCGTGGGTTTTAGGATGCATATACTATATATATATATATATATATATATATATATATATATATATATATATATATATATATATATATATATATATATCCATGAAAATTTTCCTTCTGGTCTGACATATCAAGACATTTTATCTTTAAAATTTTCCTAAAATTCTTCTGTTAAAATATCTAAATTATTCTAAATCTATTTTAGTTTGTTTTCTGATTAAAAAATTAAAATTTTCTTAAAAATATAAACGCCATTATCTTATAGAAAATTTATCTTTACTCCTCTACTAGTATTATACATATATAGTACTTTACATATCTCTCCTTATCTTTACATTTTCTCTTAACATACATGGTTCTGGGCATGCAACTTTGACTAAATTAGCTTTGCATTATTCAGTTAATTAACTGCTCTTCCCAGTGCGTCGAGATTATTTCTCTCGAAATTACATAGTTTGTCTACAAAGTAAGTATTGTATGCTGCCAAAAAAAAAAACATGTCACTAACCAGATATCTTACTCTACCTATATCCACACCCAGAGAAATGCAACGCTAAAAAGTAAATAAATGAATTTAAAAGAAAAATTTATAGATTTCAATGAAATATATATTATCGTAAGCTCTAAAACAAAAATTGAATATCAACTTATCGATAAAATTCAATTTCAAAGAAAACTAGTGCTGTGAATGAGTCGCTGCTTGAAATGTGGAATGAGAAACTACTCTCGATATTGGAAACCGGGTGGTTATCACCATCTTCTTCAAGAGAACAATACACAATTAGAGAATCGTGTAGAGAACTGTTCTCGAGCGACGCTTTCGAAACTTTGAGAGATTCAGAGAAAGAGAAAATGAGGGAGAGAGAAAGAGAGAAGTTGAGGCAAGGTAAGAGAAGGATATAATGGAAAAGGGAGACAAGAGAGAATAGTTGAATTGAATATTATTCCTTGAGGATGAAGCTGTAGCAGCGATGTCTAGGCGTAACCGGCCAATATAGTGGAGTCATCTTTATACTCCACATGTCTAGAGGAGTGCTATATATAACCATATAGTGCACACGTTGATGAGAAGAGAGAACTTGCACTGAGAGAAACGTTTAATTGAGACTCACTCGACCGTTTCTCGTATCAATTTAACTTCCTTCTAAATATATAACGCAGCAAATAGCACAAGTCATGTTTGTTAACTATTAACTTTACTTTCTTACAAATATATCAACAGGAAAAGTAACTTTCAAAAACAAAGAAAAAAGTTACATATTCCAAAATTAAAATCTTCTTTTCCATATAGAACACAAATTATACCTAAAATTCTATCAACTTAATTACCTCCTAGTGAAAAATTTATATTTTTATCTCGAATAACAATATAGTTGTAACTAAATGAAATGTTATATATTTGCAAAACGAAATTATAAGTGGAAAATTTATGAAATTCGAGAGAACCACCTCGATCTTGTTTAGACGAATATAGAGAGTTAGTATAGTCTTCTCTCTAGGGTTAACAACCATGCTGCAAGTAGTGCGATCACGTTATATGCCAACTTGTAGGTGTAGGTAAAGGCACACCCTTGCCACCAGCCCCCCTTTCACCCCTTTTACCCTCCTTATTGCAAGTTCCACGGTTCGTGCATTAAACTATGGAGTTGCCCAGGCATCGACCCATCCCAACCACCCACCTTTGCATATATATATTTTATATATATATATATACATATATATACATATATATATATATATATAGTATGTACATTTCTAATCAAGCGATATTGTAACTGCGGTCTAACCTCCAAACACCACTGGGGTACTACCACCTCCTTTACCAAGCAGCAAAACCCCCCCATTTCATTCCATGCCGTTCCGTCTCGATTTTCCTCCTAGCAAACCATAGCCGATCAAATATTCCCGCGCCAGCACTAAATTGCAACCTTGTATAACAGACCCCTGTCTCCAGTTTGGAGCACTCGATATCTCGATAGGATCGTTTCGCGAATCGACCAAAGCCATTTCGAAAGCAAATGCTGCCTCGAGCGTCTCTCTCAGATAAGCTAGTTCAATTGAACATTTCGAAAAGGGAGCTTATGTTCTTCAGTGCTCCCTATCAATAGGATTTAATAGAGATATATACACAGATATATGGATATCCTAGTCAAAAAATTAAACTAAACACTAAAATTTCCACATTTTTTTTTTTTTCTTATTAAAGATTACTACACATATAGAAAAACACGTTAATTAAAATTAAGAATTTGGCGTCTATGTTTATATATATATGGGCTAAATTTTAAAAAAGAAGATTTTTCAAAGTGAATAATTTAAACTAAACGAATTATACCATATTGGAAACAAGCCAGAAACGACAAGCAAAGAAACAGAGAAAGATAAATCAGTCAAATTAAAATAAAAGAACGGAACCAAAATAATTATAAAAAAATTTCGATTTATTAAATAAAACCCAAATTAAAAATTTTTTAATTGAGCTGCCGGATCAAAGAAGGGCACATAACTAATGTAATTCAAATGGGTTATGTGCCCTTCTTTGATCCGACAGCTCAATTATTTTGAATAAATTTTCAAAAACTGATAAATCCATTTTTGAAAATCTTTTTTTAAACATTACTTTTAAGAATAATATGTTGTATTATATACATAAAAAATATGTTTACAAAAAAATGTTTAAAAATGGATGTATCAGATTTTAAAAAATTGCTATATATATATATATATATATATATGTAAACTAAGCGTCGGCGTGGAGAATATCGACGTCTTCAAGTCACCACCCATCCTCTAAAAGCGTAGCCAACATGATTCTGTTCTCTCTTCACTCCCTCTTTGAGGGGTGTATTGCTCCCAATCTCCTTCACTCCCCCCTCGCAATCCCCAACCCACGCAAACATGGCTGCCAGAGCAGCGCCTTACTACAGCGGAGGAGATGCTCGCGCCTACCCTAAAACGGTTCAACCCTTAAGCTCAACCGCCCTCACGACAATGCGCGATTTCGCGAGCGATGGATCCATATAATTCCCAAAGAGCCCGAGAAACAGAAAGGACGATGGTGGAAAGCAGAAAAGACGAGGGTTGCCGGAAGTTATTCAGCCATCTCGGTGTGCTTATTCAACCCTATTAAATTCAGGGTGTGACGGAATCACCGCTTGTATTTAATTATTATCGTTTCAAAGCGAACTTCATTAACGCATTAAACCTCCCTTTTTCATATTAAATTAGGTTTCAAAATATTACATATTCATATATATATTAATGTTTACATTTCTTTCTGATCATTTTCAATCGAAACGGCAAAGTTCAATGAATATGAAAGTTACGAATATTTTTCTAATAAAAACCATAATTCTAAATTATTCAATCAAAAACGACTGCCTATAACTACACAGAAAATTAAAAGGCATTAAAATAAGCTGCAACGCTTATTATTTTAATCCAATTTTGCTTATTTAAATACCAAAATGGATTAAAAGAAGCAAAATTGGATTAAAACACTGTCCGACAAAATTCAACTTTTTTTTTGACCCACAAAAAAATCCAACATTTTTGGAAACTAGGACCCCAAAAAAAAATACCCGTGTCTGGCCGTTTTGCTAGATGAAGTCGTTTGTGGTTTTTAGGGGGTGAAAACAGCCCCTAAATAAAAAGTGACAAGATATCTTTTAAAAATTATTAATATTTTATAAAACTTGGTATCTGGGGGTTTTCGGGCTCGCTGATTATTAATCTGATGTCAGATTTTCAAAATTTAAAATAGCGGTTTCAATATGCCGGTCAAAATTTTAAAAAGTTATTAAATTTTTTTTAAACCTTGGTAACTAGGGGTTTTTTGGGTCGCTGATGACGAATCTGATGTTAAATTTTCAAAATTCAAAATGGCGCATAAAAAAAAAATTAATAACTTTTTAAAAATTTGATCGCTATATTGGATCCGCCATTTTGAATTTTGAAAATCTGACATCAGATTAATAATCAGTGACCCCGAAAACCCTCAGATACCGAGGTTTTAAAAAATATTAATAATTTTTAAAAGATATCTTGTCACTTTTTATTTAGGGGCTGTTTTCACCCCCTAAAAACCACAAACGACTTCATCTAGCAAAACGGCCAGACACGGGTATTTTTTTTTTGGGTCCTAGTTTCCGAAAATGTTAAATTTTTTTGTGGATCAAAAATTGTGTCGGAAGGTGAAATAATAAGCGTTGCAGCTTATTTTAATGCCTTTTAATTTTCTGTGTAATAATGGACTAATTTTAATAAAACATTTATTGTTTGTAACAGGAATCAAAATGAAATTTAATTTTAGCCGTCTTTAAATTGTGACAGTTGGAAATTTAAATAACTTGTTCAAATTTTACCAAGAAATATAAAAGATTTAAATACTCGAGAAATTAATCGTCTTTTATCGTATAGCAATAAATATACAGAGAAATGAATAAATTTTTATAGAAACTGGTTATTTTTTTTTAAATGGATTACGAGTATGATAAATATAATAAGCTTCTATTCCCTAATGCAGATTCTTAAAAAAAAAAAAAACCAGTCTTCGAGAATGCTGTGCATATATGGACCACGAACAGTTGTTTCTCACGCTACTGACCACTGGCTATCTCGCGAGATGATGGAAGAAAATCATCCCCTCAGCGAGGAACACAAGGGCTAAAACTGGTACAGCTAGTCAGTCACAGCTCTTTAATTTCACGGAGACAAAATTTCAGCACTTGTTTATTGCAAACAGTCCACAAAAGATGTATAATTTCAAACAAAAAAAAATTATTTATTTAAAAACATTAAAATATTCTAGTACTGTATGTAAATATTTTTCACAGTTTTCATCATTCACATAGTCAATTTCATCATTTCCACATCTTATAATTATTATAATTATTATTAATAATAATAATAAATAATTAATAATATTAATAATTAATAATATGAAGATTAATTATTATTAATAATAATAATATTTATAATAATAATAATAATTATTATTATTATTAATTATTATTATATAAATTACCTTATAAATAATAGTTAATTAATAATTAATAAGAAAACTTAAAAATTTAATAAAAATATAAAACACTGTGTAACAGGCTTAATAATTTTCAGTTAGTTGTAAATAATAAAAATAATAATTTAAGGATTGACAAAGATTTCGTCTAACGTTTTGCAACCTGCAGAAAGTGAGGGGGAAGAGATAAAACTTGTAGCGCTGGATTTTTGTCTCGCTGGACCATTCAAGTGTTCTCACGCTCCCTTGTATCATCTCCGTTCTCTCACTCTCAAGAGAATCTCAAAGTAGGGTAAAAAAAGAGGGTAACGTCAGAATTATGGGGAGTATTCTAAGATGAAAAATTCATTCTAATCATACTAACTCCTGAGAACCAAAGACTGGTTTTTTAAAAATATTGCTACAACTCAAAATCGAAATATTTTGTGTCAGTACTTAGGATGCTGCGGTCCGGAAAGCATTCCTTACATTTTACGTTGAAATAAAAATAGTTTATAAGTCACTTAGAAATTTTTCAGAAAATATTCTATATATATATATATATATATATATACTTATTTCAAAATTTTTGTCAAGTGTTTATTTATTATTCTCGCATAAATATTAAAGTAAGTAAATTTTTAATTATAAAAGGACCACATTTTCTTTCCGAAACTGGAAGTAATTTAAAAATCAAATTAAATGAAAACTAATAATTACTTATTAACATATACGCACAGTAAATAGTTATTTGACAAATTTGTTAAACTATCATATTTACAAATTTAATTAACTAGATGCATCAACCGCCAATTAATTATACCTTAGAGACATCTCAAAGATCAATACACATAACTGTCCATACATAATAATTTATTGATAAAATAAATAAGGATGCTAAAATGACTAATTTCAAATTCTCATAACATCAATATCTCTTGACAAAAATTTTTATCAGCAAACATATATATATATATATATATATATAGAAAAATAATGATAGCATACTGACGATGAGTGGAAAATATATATTAAACAGAAGGTAATTAAAAGCAAGACACGAAAGTAAATTGACACTGTAAATAGTAATTAGAATCGTTTCCTTTGCCAGTGAAAATGGAAGTCACCGCACCGCCGAAATATAATATAGAGCTTGAAAGGTATAGTGTAACATCATATTGCGTTCGACGTTCGTCGTGGTTCAGTTTGAGGTTAGAATTATTGATCTAATATTCGAGGAAGCTAAGCCGGGTGTATCTTATACTTCAAACCACCCAGTTTCACCCGACGTCCTCTCTCTCTCTCTCTATCTCTCACCCTCCACCAAAGCTACACCCTGTCGAGCTCAAAGCCGAAAGCATATATATACGGCGAAAGGAGCTCGATAATTAATAGCATCCCGAGCGAAACACCCCCAACACACTGTCCGCCTGTCACGTTCTATTCCAACTTTACTTTCCTTCATGAACGAAAAAACTTTTATAAATTATGATCCTCAAAAAAGGAGAGGGGGTGAAATTTTGATTTACGGATACTAATGATAAGTGCATATATGCATTTCCTTAATTCTCCTCTTAAAAAAGAAAGTTTTTCTAATATATAACATTGCGATGCATGAATTTCATTTGTTCGAATTATTATTTGATAGAATTTCCATATAAAAGATTTTTCAAACTAAACAATTTTGTACTTAACCAAAAAATTGTTTAACAGAATTTCTAATTAATAGAATTTTTATTTATCTAAAATTTCAAAATGACCCAACAAACAATCGACAAAAAGATTTAGGCGCGATTTTTAAAATCAACTCTAATCAAAAATTATCCACAAAAAATCGAACCTAAATCTTTTTGTCGATTATTTGTTCGGTGATTTTGAAATTTCGGACAAATAAAAATTCTATTAATTAGAAATTCTGTTATAAATAATTTTTCGATTAATTATTATTATTATTATTGTGAAAAAAGTATAATGATTCACGAAAACTTTAATTTTCGAAGACAATGCAATTGCAAGGGTCGTTGAGTCGGCTATATAGTGAATGCAATTCTCTGGCCTAAATTGCCGGTATTTATCCTCACGACAAAGTTCTCGACCGTTTGCAATGATCGCGATGTTTTCCGAGCCGAGAACAACGAACAGAGAGCTTGACAGAAGTTGTAAACTTTATGGTAAACCGTGCGACGTAAACGTAGTCAGCGAAAGGGAATCGTCAACATTTAATCCAATCGTCTTCCGCTCTAAATAAAATTTCTTCTAATATATGAAAATTAAAAAATTTCTTTTCCATTAAAAAATATCCATTCTAAACAAATGTGCTCTTCTCAATACTTGAAATATTTAATGTAAATATACACGACTGTTTGTTAATGCTTAATTTCAGTATATATTGCAGGGTCTAATCTATATAAACTGAAGGTGTCTAAGGAACACGGACAGTGAAAATGAAGTAATACACAGGCGTGGAAAATCTCTATTATAGTATTCGTGTACGAGAATAGCTGACTCTATAGAGACCCACACTTGTTCTCTCACTCCATATCCTTTTCCTCGGCATTAGTATAGTGAGGCTAAGGCCTTAGGGGTCTCCTGGCAACCAAGCCTATCAAACTATCTTATGGTCTAACCCTTGCCGGTCCTTGGACCATCCCCCGTCACTTGGAGCCCTTAACGACCGACCCCACGGGAGACACCGGGAAATTGAGAAAATTATCCTATCCCGCGTTATAGAGACGATGAGTACACGCAACTATCACACTTTAGCTGCTGGCACACCACTCTAAATGAAGCCCAACATCAATGTTTGTGTGTGTGTGTGTGTGTGTGTGTGTGTATGTGTCACTCACACACTCTACAAAAGGATAGCTGCCATCTTAGTTGGGAATTAAGAAGAGGGTGGAAATACGAACCCTCGCTAATACTCTCCAAATATATACGCGCCATTTTTAACATTTCCTATACTGTTAGTCTATTTTTCTTTGTCTATAGTTAGAATTTTTATTTTCAATAATTTTATTAGATGTATAATTATAGTTTTTAAAAGCATTTTTATTTTTTAAATTCTCGCATTTAACAGAATTTCTTTTTAAACGAATTTTTACTTTACAGAATTTTTATTTCACCTCCCCTACTCTCTAAATTTGAATCAGTGAATTTCATTGCTAACCAGTTAAAGGTATACCAAACCAGTGAAATTTGACTGATTGGTTCAGTAAAATTTCACTGATTTGGTAGTCAATTTTTAATAGGATATTTATCCAACTTTTTATTTAATAGCACAGAAAATTAAAAGGCATTAAAATAAGCTGCAACGCTTATTATTTTAATCCAATTTTGCTTATTTTAATATCAAAATGGATTAAAATAAGCAAAATTGGATTAAAATAATAAGCGTTGCAGCTTATTTTAATGCCTTTTAATTTTCTGTGAGAAATCCAATAAAACCAAATTTTAATTTTGCATAATTTTCATTTAATTGAATTTTATGTGAGTCAAATTTCCAATTTATTAAAACATCATTTATCCGAATTGTTATTTGTAAATTTCCGAAAAAAAACTCCGAATTTTCATTTGTCCGAAATTGCAAATGGCCGAACAAACAATAGTCAGTAAAATTAGCGCGTTTATTAAAATTGATCAATCACGATTTTCTTGATAATTTCTGATTGGTAAATTTTATCAAAATCGCACCTAAATGGCCAATTATTTGTTCGGTCAATTAAAATTTCGTATAAATGAAAATTCGGAGTTTTAATATTTACTGGAAATTGGAAATTATGACGTTTAAAAATTAGAATCACTTAAAATTAAATTAAATTCTCCTAAAAACTAATTATTAATAAAATTCTTTGAAAATGAAAATTCTAACTAAATTATTTTTATAGAATAATCATATGCGCATGATTATTCTAATATATTTTTTATTAGGATTTTAACACGGAGAAGAAAATAACGTTAAATTTACAAGATTAATTAAACCAATTATTATTATTTGTTGATCTAATAAGAACAATTGGTAAAATTTATTAGAAAATTTTATTCATCATTTATATCTACTATATAACATTGTAAATTTAACATTTTTCTTCTCCGTCTAAGTTATGAAGGAGCTTAAAGTTGTTTGTTATTGCAAAAAACCTGTGATATTTAAAATAAATAATTTTATTTTTGTTTTAAAAAAATCTTCATCCATAACAGAAATAAATTTCACTGAAATAGTTTCGCTATTCTAGAGAAACTTTTATCTGTATAAAAATTTTATTCCGACACTATATTTTTGGTAGTAAAAATTTGTATTAACTAAAACTAATATTAATTCAGTTTTTTATACATAAAATAATAGAGTTTCATTTATTTAATTATAGAATATTTAACGAAAAATGTGAGAAAATGAAAATTGTTATAAAACAATTATCTGAATTGTGAAAAAAAAGAGTTTAATATCGAGAGATAAGCAAATACTTAGAACATGATGTTAGGAATAGGATACCAAAGGCAGAGAGATACTTGCACCACGAATGGCTGGCCGGGTATCCTGTATAGAACAGTTTTACCGATAAGAGACGTCGTGTTTAACAGCCCCCAGCTAGTCTGTGTGTATATGTTATCCGGTATGAATCCTGAAACTCAACTACTCCTAGACGAGATTCGTAGTCTCCGACAAAGAGAAAAGGGAAGTGGATTTGGTGGTTGAGACACGAGAGTACTACTTCGATTAAACTGATTGGATGAAAGATAAATAAATAAATAAATAAATAAAATATTTTATTAAATTAACTGTAAATATAATACAATCTTTTTCTTTTCTAAAAAAAAACCTAATGCTTCTGTATCTTGATTTTGGAACATGTTAAATTTTCCACTCAAATAATCTTACTACTTTGATGAAAGACAAAATATTTCAACAGTATTATGAATGATAACAAACAGGATAAGGAATTGTCAACCCTATCAAAATATCTCCATTTCTATAATATTATCAGATTTGAAAGCATCTGTAACATTCGAAAAATGTAGAAAAATGTTTACAATACAGACTTTTAAACTTAAAAAAGAAGTATCTTAAAAATTTGTAGATTTTAAAACGTTTAAAACATCATCTGTAACCATCTTACATCTTCAAAATTAATTGATATTAGAAATAACTACTTTTTGCAGTGAATCAATGAAATTTTGCTAATTCGAATTAAGAAAATATATAAAAATATTAAAAAGCTTTTACCTAAGGCAAATAATTCAGAAAAAAAACTCGACTATTCCTACTCGCAGTTGGTGAGGAAAACATTTGCCGAAAAGAAAATAAGAAAAAAAAAAACGAAGAAAAAGAAGTTTACTCGAGTGTAAGTGAGAAGGTTTGAAAAGAGAAACACTTGGCACGACAAGAAACAACCCCTTAGTCCCGGATCAATAGAAGAAGGGGATCTCATAGTGGGGGTAAGAGATACGGAAGGGGGGTTTGAAAAATCTTAGGATTCCCCGTATATAGGAGAGGGCTCAAAGCCCAGTTTTGCCACCCCAAAAAGGTAGGGGAAACCTTAGACAAGAGGCGTGGTTTCAGTTCCGTATTTTCATCCCCTTACACCTCACTCTCACACACACTCTCTTTCTTCCTTCTCCTTCCTCTCTTAGTACATCTCACCCCCTTTCCTACCCCTTCATTCCTCCCAAGCCTTTTACCACGAGAATAAACCCTTTGAGAAGATCTCCGTCCACGAGAATTATAACTAGCAAACTTTACTGAACACTGGGATGCACTCGCGAACTTTTCATTCTTCCCTCTCTCTATCTTTTTTTTTTTTTTTTTAACCCTAGCCACTTCCGTCTAGCTCAGAACAAGAGACGCTAACTTCCGTTGGACCTTTGTCTACACTTAACAACCTGACCTCTCTAGCCATCAAAAAGGCGAAACTTATGAGAAAAGAGATTTGAAACTTTTTCTCTCTAACGTTCAGGAAAGAACGAAGCTTTTTTATCGACAACGTGAAACAAGCAAGTTTCGTGGCTTGGATGACGAAGCAAGCGTTGCGAAGCTCTCTTTTTTACAGCGCGCATGCGGTTACCACATCATGAAACAACTGCGAGTGGGAGTACAATCGAATATCTGTATAGATAAACGGAGAAAGTGAAATTACAATTCGTAATTGGTAATCGAATATCAATCAGGGTCAAGATTTCACTCTATAGCCTTATTAGAGAACGAAAAAAAGAAAACCGAGAGTAACGAGGTGTATTTTTAACTCTATTTCTAAATAGAAAATAAAAAAAAATATTAAACTTTACATTCTACGATATTTAAAATAATATGAATACTATTATTTTTTTTTTCCTATTATAAAAATGTAGCGTTATGCGTAACGCTTTTTAGTAAAACTAATAAAATCAATTAGTCGAATATAATATCAACATAAAATATCATATAAAACATCATCATTATACTACTGTTTTATTAATAAAAAATAATTTAATGATTAAAAAAACAATAATCAGCGCTTTAAAGTCTCGTAATAGTAAAAAATTAATTATAAAAAAAAATCTCAAACGAACTTATCTACGCAAGTAGTATAAGTCATTTTAGGTCAGCCATTGGTATTTTCGCTAAAGGAGAGTTACGGTTATTCAGAAAATAATAATTTTCAGTAAACGATTAAAAAAAAAAAAAAACACTTTTTTATCAATACATATAAAAATGCGTGAAAGTTTATAATTCCAAGAAATTTGTTTTTGTTCCCATAACTTGCAATTTGTTTCTAGGATAAACAGACGTAAATGCAAACGAGGGAGACGCATTCATATACATTTCAGTTACATTACTGTGGACATCATCGGATGTGTTGACGGGAAATACAAGCATAATTCAACCGAGACTACCTGCTGACCGCTATTTCACGAAAGTCACCCACTCACCCTCCCCTTTCCGCGTTTCTCACCCCCTCGAAACCCTTCAAATACCAAGTTTCCGTCTCTGTCTCTCTCTCTCACTCCCTGTGTGTCATTGCTTTTCGCTCTCTCCCACATTCACCCTCTCGAACGTTGCACTGACTGATGACGTCATTTCCTACCAAGCATTATACATCTTGCAGCGTATTTCCGTCAGCCGATTAAGATTGTCTCGTCGGCAGTAAAATACAAAACCTTTCAGACAGAAACCCGTTGAAATGAAATACCAAACAAAAAAATGTATAAAGATTTGCAATTAAAAAAATTAACATTATAAAGATTCGCGGTAGGAATAATTTTCCACTCTCTAAATCTAAATTAGTAAAAATGTTTACTAATTTGAATTAGTGACTCACTTTTTGCTTCTGAATTAGTTAAATTTTACTAATTATTAGTAACTTTTACTAACAATTAGTAAAATTTAACTAATTCAGAAGCAAAAAGTGTGTCACTAATTCAAATTAGTAAACATTTTTAGTAATTCAGATTTAGAAAGCAGAAAGTATTGTATTTTTTAACCAATCATTAGTGAAAATTTGAATTAATTTAAACTATAGTGACTCACTTTTTGCTATTAAATTAGTTAAATTTTACTAATTTAATATTAAAAAAAAATTTTGTTACTACTAAATACTTAAGTTTTACTAAAAAGCAAAAAATGAGTTACTAATTCTCAAATTAGTTAAAATTTTTACTAATTTAAATTTAGAATGCAAATCTATATACAAATCTAAAAACTCGATTCATAAAAATTATTTAAAAAAAAAAATAAATAAATAAATCAAATAAAATGAAGAAAGATTAAATAATATAATTTACATGAGAAAACATTAGGAACTAATTGGTATGTATAATTAACGATACAAGACAAAAACCTGAATGGAATCCCATCTCGTAAATTACAACTCAACCCTCACATCCTATAAATGAACAAAAAGCCAACTCCTGGTAAAGCGATTTAACTTGTGTTACACGGAAATCCATGATTGTTTTCATGTTTCCTATTTAGATGTTCCTTTGGATTAATTTTCTATAGTATTGATAATCATTTTTACCGAAAGAATCAAGTCAAAAATATATTTCCTTATTTTCCAATAATTTAAATCTCTATTTATACCATTGTAAATATCAAATCTCAGTTTTGTGAATTTCTAACTAATTTTAACAACTAATTCTAACCATTTTACAGCGCATAGTTAAAAAAAAGTCTTAAATCGTTATTCCCAGACAAAAAATGGGGAATTAGAACTTATTTTTAATTATAAAAATATAATATTCAAAATTAAACAAAAAAAATGACTCCAACTTGCTATTTCTCGGTATCTCTAGTAATTGTTGAAAATGTTTTAATAAATCATTGATTTAATTGGAAGTTCTTAGTCGGCAAACACTTTAATCTGTAAACAATATAAACCGTTCTTATATCTAATCCTGAAACAATGCTTTGCTCGAATGGCGTCAGCATAGAGAAGGCGATTTCGAGTTGCTGGAGAGGGAAACCAGGAAGAAGAGAAGGGTTGGGGGTGGTTTAGAAGAGAAACCCCTTTTGTATACCCCTCCTGAGAAACCTTTAGCGACTCCGTTGAGCGGATGGTGGCGGAAGGTGTATGTATGGTTTGGGTTCGAGACTGAGAGAGTGAGGAGGGGGGGGGGGGGGTGAAGGGGGAATGAATAGGGGTTGTGGGAGGGCGGTCACTTGGCGATTAAGAACACGTACTAACCCTGCCTGGTTTTCCACCCCTGCAAGCTTGGGATCAATACAACTTAGTTCCCCGAACCACTACCCTCCACCCTTTTCACCCCTCTTTCAGACTCTGCCACCCCGCAGTGTTCTTATGTCCCGGGGCAGTCCGCCAAAGCCATGCTTCTTACCGCCCTCGTAGCGAAAGCTTATACTATATCTGAGTTCACCAACCGAGAGATACGGAGGTCTGATAAAATTCTAACGGGTTGTCCTGTATATTCACCGATTTCATTTTTTTTTTTTAATATTTTTCATCCACTTCCTCTTGTTTTATTTAAGATATTGATATCTCAATTTTATTTAATGTCGATTCGTTTCGAAAAAAACTGATTTTGTAGTAAAAAAAAACACGCATTCGATTAGTAATTTCTAAATTATATTATTAATAATGGATGTCTTATTTTGAAACACTTTTGTCCTCAGTTTAAGACATCTTATTCTCTGAATCTAAAAAATGACTACACTGAAAAAAATGTTTGGTATTAACAACCAAACATTTGGTTGGTATTTAAACAAATTTTTTTGTTGAATCAACAAAATTTTGGTTGTCCCAATCAAACTTTAGTTAGGACAACAAAAATCCTTTTTTTCTAATTTTGGTTGTGTCAAAAAAATTTTGATTGAGACAATTAAAATTTTGTTGATTCAACAAAAAAATTTCTGTTGCTTAAATACCAACCAAACGTTTGGTTGTCTTTACCAAACCCTTTTTTCAGTGTAATTATCATTGATTAGTACAACTGCTAATTTGTATATTTTACTAATTTTACTCATTTTTAATAAAAATCTAATTCATAATTATTTTGTAATTTTCATCTAAAAATTAATTTTTACAGTGAAAATCTAGATTGACAATACTATGTTTGTTTAAAAAAAAGAAATTTTTAATGAAATTATTTTATTATTATAAAATAATTACTTTCTTGTCACCCAGTATGCTTTGAGTTTTAGACTACACAGAAGTGTTATAGGTAAGCCTTCTTACGATCGATAGAGGTTAGTCGCGCCCAGCACCGCGAATGAAGCACCAACTATACCTCTTTCTCTATATGGATAGCGATGATAGTGATTCCTAAGGAGGCGATCGAGTCAAAGATCATCTTTACACACACAGAAAAAAGATATCTTTGATAAATTTTTCTTTCATATAAAGAAAATTTATTTGTTTCAAACAAATTATTTTTAATTCAAAAAAAATATCTTCTTTTCAAAGAAATAATTTATTATCCAAAAAAATGTTTCTTTCACCCTATATAAATGTTAGAATTTTTTTTTATTTAATGTACAAATTTCTTTCATTCCAAGAAATTTTCTTTAAAACTAAAAAGATTTTTCAAAGAAAATTTTCCTCCTTTCTTTATTTTTATATTATTTTAAAGTGTAAAATTATTATTATTATTATTATTATTATTATTATTATTATTATATGGACTGAGACAAATATACGTTTATTTAATTTATAAATATATTATATTCAAGTTTGATAATAAAACATTTTTTTGGGTGATGAAAAAGAATCTTGAACCAATATAAAGGTATTAGAATCGGTGAGGAGAAAAAAAGAGACTTTTTCTAAAAGAATGTCTCACAAAACGAAAGTGCCATTCAATTTGACTGCAAAACGTTTGAAGCCCAGTGACTTTTACGAAAATGATTGAGAGCTTTCAGCAGCAGAAGCGGCAAATAGAATTTCCATGTAAATAACAAGTATCCAACTAGAATCTCTCAAAGGTTTTGATTAAAAATAACGTGACGTTGAACCCAATCCAATTTTCTAATTCAATTGGCTAATTTCTTGACGAAGAAACTCATGACTCGAATAGAGTGTCTGCAATCGAAAGTCCTTGTTCCTAATCAAGCGATTAAATATACTAAAGCGATCGCTGGGAACAGGAACGTTCCACCCGGTATGGCACTCAGGTGGAAAATACCTTCGGTCGACGGAAACTATCTCCCTTTCTACCCTTCGACAACACGGATGCTTGGTGGATGTATACAGCGGCGTTACAGGAAGTCACTCTGTACCTTCGTTCAACGATGAGGTATATATATATATATGCAGAGATATACATTGAACCCTCAAGTGTTTTGCGTGTATGCGTACATTAAAACGTGTTAGCACTTCTATGACTAAAATGTGTGTCTGTGTGTATATGTCTCGCAGCAAATGTGCACAAAACGGACAGCCAGACCGACGGATGGACAGAGAGGGTGGTCAGAACAGAGAAATGAGAATAGTGTCGGTCTACGAGCTGAGTGGAGTTGGTGAGCAAATTGCTCAAAGTAATTAATCGCTTTTGCCGGGTTGGCTTGCCACGCTAGCGGCTGAACCTCATCCAAGGGGGTAGGTGCCCCAAGACTACATTTTGCTTCGATTTTGGTCATTATCAAAATGACCATTACCTAATGGTATTGCCAATTTCAATGCCTCGCAAAAATCTAATTTCTAATATTCAATAATTCAGAAAAAATTAGATATTTCTAATTTTCATATCTAAAAATTAGAAATTATAAAATCGGAAAGAATGACAAATATCTTTTTCATTTTGAATTTTAAAAACATGACAAGATGATTTTGAACGCGGGAAAGACGAGATGGAATTTGGTTATATGCCAAAGTATTAGAGAATATTGTGCGTTGTGCCCTCCAATGCAGCCTCATAATCATGTTTTTATGCTAATACGATTCTACGCTCCATAATAAAGGATTACTGAACGGGTGATTATTAAAGTACAATGCCGTTATAAGCCGACGCTTCGGCGCTATATAAGCACTCGTTGTAAACGTCTACAATTTTAAATTTAATAAACAGCAAATTTTTAATATTTATCGATAATAATTAATAGTAAACATGTTAAATGTTCAGGTCAAAATTTTTTAAATTATATCCCAATATCTGATAAAAGTAAAAATATACATATAAATATACACTTAAAAATTTTTTTTTTAAACAATTGTAAATAATAAAAAAGGATTAAATAAAAAATAATTAAATTTAAAAAAAAAAATTTCCTTTTCTGAATTCTACATCTTAGCTCCCCTCTTCTAGTTATATTATATGAACCGCGGCCATCTTGTTCCTCGCCTTTCCTTTCATCCCTTGATTTCCCCTGCTCACGTTAGACCATCCCTTACCTCGTCTTACCCTCCCTAGAAAACGTGGTCAAACATTGCCAGTTCACCCTACTCTAAAGACTTGTCCCCACCCCTCTGCCAACTAAGGAATTGTTCCTTATCCTACATGTATGTACAATGGTTGAAGGAAACCCTGCCTACATTGTTTACAGTTTTTTTTTTTTTTTAAATTATTTTTAATATTGTAAAATTGAATAACAAGCAATCAAAAAATATTTTTCATAAAATAAAACATGTTCAACTTTATAATCACTGTTAATTTACTTTAATCCCATTAAATTTATTTTTAAAAAAATTGAACTGAAAAAAAATTTATTTGATCCAAATAATTGGTTACTTCACTATTATCAAATAAATATTTACTTGGAACTAAATAATTTTTATTTGAACCAATAATTTCTGTATTTAAAGCAAATACCATTTACTTGACTCAAATAAAAATTAATTGGTTCAATTAAATATTTATTTGATAATAGTCGCAAGTAACCGATTATTTGAATCAAATAAATTATTTTCAGTGTAGGAAAAATAAATTTTTCTGTTGCTTAAATAGGTACGAAATAAAATAATCTAATTAACCTCATTTAAAAAAGCAACGAATTAATTTTATCTCATAGTGTAGTAATCGCTTAAGCTCTGAGAAAATCGTTGTTACTCATCCTAAGTAATGAGTTTAATCACTTAAAAGATTTGATCGACCTGACTTCGACCGAAAAACAAACAAAAAAGAGGTAAAAAAAAGGGGGGGGGGAGAAAGTGAGGGAGATAGAGAAGGCCAAATGAAGGGAAGAGCATTCCGACAAACGCGACGATAACACAAGCTTGGAAGGACTCTGTTATATACATATATAGACTAAACGGTTAGAGTCCAATCCGGTTGGAGAGCGGAATGTCCTCATTTCCATCCTAGTCCTTTCGCTTCCAAAGATACGTGGAATTTTGCAATAAAGATAAGAACCTTTGAGCACCAAAAGCATTCTCATTTCTCACCCTTTCCAGCTCCTATTCTCTCCACATATTCGCTGCAATTGAAATCGCAATCATCGCGTTCGATTCGATTTACGCTATCGACTTAAGTTACGCCTTCATTTCAACTGAAATTGCATTCCCACTATTCTCCAATATAGATAATTTCAAGATTCTGATGATAGAATATACTTTAATAATGAGAATTAACATTTTATGTTTTATTCATTATATAAATAATATTTTTAGTAAATAAAATATTTTCTTCACGAGAAAGCAATCAAGTGCATAGAAAATGATATTCAATTTTTATATTAGATATAAATATAAAAAAATTTCTATCAGTATTATCGAACAAAATTATTTCTAACAAAGAAAAAAAAAGAAATTGCTTAAAGATGCTAACTGATGTTTACTATCGGATCTCTCAAAATTAATAATATAACCACAGCTAAATTTTTTGCTATGACAACGAACAAGTTTATTGGAATCAACTTAAATTTTCAAATTTTTTTGTTCTCACAGCAAATTTGTTCGCTGTCTCTATATATTAGCTAACATAATTTAATGTGACAGCAAATAGTTCGCTGCCACAGCAAACTTTTTCTATGCGTGTATTTCTTCAGAAATATACTATAATAAAAAATTATTCTGTTGAATCGTTTACGGAAAAAAATATTTACCTAGAGTAGCGAAAAGTTTGACTATAACAAAAAAATAGTATTGAATCAAGAAAACCTTACTTGTCTGCGTATGTGATTAAATATTTTCTTGATCCAAGAAAATTTTACCTAAATTTTCTCGAATTAAAATTAGTGGATCAAATACGGACAAGTAAATGATTATCTCGAATCAATTTTTATTTTATTGTAGAAAATGTTTTAATTGATTCAATTAAATCTTTCATTTTCTCTGTTCCAAATGAAATTAATTTTTCCATAAAGAAATTCTAGAGAATTATACTAGGAAAATTTTCTACAATTTTTTCCAACTGGATTGAGAAACTCATGAAGCAAAAAAAAAGACAAATTTTCAACACATATATCTTATATTCTGTTAAGCATGAGCTTCTTGTATATGAAGCGTGATAAGTCCTTGCTAACAAGATAGAAAGCACGTTAGTAAAAATAAAACTATATGTGAAGAGTGAGAGAGAGAGAGAGAGAGAGAGAGAGAGAGACAGAGAGAGAGAGAGAGAGAGAGAGAGAGAGAGAGAACCGAAGCGATATCCCTTGGATGTAAAGTTAGATTCACTGCAGTAACCATGGTGAATGTGTTTGAGCGCACCGAGATAGAGATTAGACGGTGGCGGTTTACGTCAGAGGGAGTGTGTATAAGGATGTGTAAGGATGCGTTACTGCAGGTGAAGGAGAAGTAGGTAGTTCCAGCTCCAACAACGATCAATACCCACCATGCTGGCACGTACAAGTCTGTATAACTATACCCACAACGTTATTCGGAAGAGGAGTACACGGTAAAAGGGGGGTAGTTGCTAGAAATAGGGGTAGAAACATCCCCAAGGAACCGATAGTAGTCCATAGTGCTGCCAACTCATCCCAACCGCCTCCGGCAAATGGATGCTTCCAATTGCATCTCTAGATTTCCTCTCTGACTTGGACTTACAATTTACTTTGCGCAATGTTTGAATTTCCTGCCATTCTCTCTTTTCAAAATAAACACCACATTCAAAAGTCACTTTACACATTTCATAAATACAACCAAAAGTAAATATAAAACAGCATCAGTATTCGCATAATCATTTAATTATTATATCATTAATGTTTAAAATTTTAGATATATTATATTTTGCCTATTTTTGTTTTTAGATGCGATTTCAATCAAATTGGCCCAATGAAAAATAAGAAAGAAATTCGCGTGTCAAGAGTTCCATACCTAGAAAGCACGTCATATCCTGGTTTCAGGTTTATTACCAACAACCGCGAATGAATGGAAGGTGGATGATAAAGCATGTTAAAAGAGGGTTGGAGGTGTGCTGCTGGAGAAAGAAGAGGATTGGAAGGGTTTTCATTCATAAAGGTGTTTTATTGTTTTAGGCACAACGCAACCGGCGAAGAGGAGACCGGATAATAGCATCAGAGGAACCGGAAAGCATAACCACTCGCAAAAGTGGAACCTACTACTTCCACCATTTTCTGCGATGATGACCCTTTACAAATTATCAAAATAACCTTCGAGACAATACATACAAAATGAATAACAAATTTATTCTAATATACAAAAAAAGATTTCTTTAGTTATTTTATTAATTACTTAAGAATAAGATTTTATAGAGGAAAAAAAAAATAATCATAACCCACGTCGTATTTTGGTTAAAACAAGACAATGTTTCTTAAAATTTACGCCACGCCCATATACATTCAACCTCTTAACTTCCGGCACCACCTATATTATATACGATGTAAAGACCCCCCCTCCCCATTCGAGACTGAACCAACCCTCCTCGACCTCTAGAATTCCCAACTTTCAGGGTTGTAGAAAGTTTTACCCTAACATGGACAATACTTTTTCATGCCAAGTTTGTCTAAAACCAGACGCATCAGAAGCGAAACCTGTCTTAAATGAAAGGGGAATGTTTAAGTATATCTAAAACTGAATATGTTAAAAATAACCAATTTTGTTCCAATTTCGAATATTTTTCTATTACAAGTTGAATTATTTTTCCTATATTTAAACAAGATGATAAAAAATTCAGTACTCCTTACTGATTAAGGCATATCTCTTTTCTCTAACAGTCCCTAAATATTATTATTCGTTTAGTTTTTTCTCTTATTCCATTTTTGTATATATCATTATTATGTTTATTTATTTAAATTTTATTAATATTGTTCTTTAGAGGACTTAATTTTTCTTGAATAAATAAAACGCTAATTCACTCACCAATTGTAGTTGTTGTTTTAAACCTCCAAATTCTGAGAGTAATCGCCAAATATACAGAAAAAGTTCACGACGACGAGCATCTTTTCAAATTGTAGACAATTTTTCCTGAAAATAAAAAACATTTTTAATAAATCGATATGATTTTAATATATCAATATTAATTAATTACTAATATTAATAGTTATTAGTTTAATAATTAATTAATTACTAATATTACACTGAGAGAAATGATTGGTTGCGATTACTATCACAGAAAATTAAAAGGCATTAAAATAAGCTGCAACGCTTATTAATTTAATCCAATTTTGCTTATTTTAATACCAAAATGGATTGTTTTATTATTTTAATCCAATTTTACCTATTTTAATCCATTTTGGTATTAAAATAAGCAAAATTGGATTAAATTAAAAAGTGTGGCAACTTATTTTAATACCTTATAATTTTCTGTGATTTTGTTAGTAAGAGTATTTATATTAGTTACGTGTTACCATTTAATTAGTCAGCCTAACCATTTTGTTAGTAAGGTAACTAATAAAATAGTTATTCCAACAAACTAATTAGTTGAACCAACTAATAAAATAATTATGCCAACCAAAAAAAATACAACTACTAAAATTAGCAGCAGTATAGTTTAATAAAAAAATGGTAAACCCAACCCATCTTTTTTCTCAGTGGAATAGTTATTAGTTTCACAGAAAATTAAAAGGCATTAAAATAATCTGCAACGCTTCTTATTTTTATCCAATTTTGCTTATTTTAATCCATTTTGGTATTAAAATAAGCAAAATTGGATTAAAATAAGAAGCGTTGCAGCTTATTTTAATGCCTTTTAATTTTCTGTGTTATCCCAAAACAATTAGAGATTTTTTTTTTATTCTAATCTTCTGAACTAAATTAAATGAAAAATTTCTTTTGTCATATAATTATTATTGAAACTATATATGTAGTTACAGTATACATGAGAAAAGTTTTGTATAATTGTAAACATATTTTGAACGTATGTAGAAAGTAACTATATTCAAATGAAAGAACGTCTAGAAAGAGAAGTTTTTCTTTAGTTAAAAAAGTCAAGAAAGTAAAAAGTAAAGCTAAAAGCCCTGGGCTTTCCAATTAGCATTCTTGCTCGTGTGGAAGCAAACACTGGGTTTAGTTTAGAACAAGAGAAGAGAGCAACATAAACCGCGCGATAAAACGCTATACACAGACTCTCTTCTATATATTCCCTCATCTCCTCAGAGCTTCTTCTCTTTTTCCTCTTTCTTTATGTTCTGTATGTTTTCTTTTTTAATTTTATTTTATATTCATTTTGTTTTCCCACCACGAGCGGTATACCAGCGGAAAAGAGATGGTGTTAAAGTAAGAGCAGTATAGAAGCGCAGCCAAGAGAAGATGAGTTCATATATAATATTCTTTGCACACCAACTACCATTGCAGGTTCTCAAATTAGTTTCCCGTCAAAAAATTACAAAATAAAAAAATATTTCTGTTCTACCTGACAAAAAAGAACATGGATTTGAAAATTTAAATAGCAATACATAAAAACAAATGAACCACTTTCTATTTAAAAATGAACTCAGATTTTTTTCTAACTGAATTAAAATCGAAATATAAGTTAAAAAAAGGTGCTTCTAATTGTTATACCTCTCTGCTACTGGTACACGTAAAATCAATAGTGGAGAAATAAGAAAAAGCGAGATACTACTAACAGGTGTTTTGGCATAGGTTTATCATAACCACACTGAGAGAAACGATTGGTTGCGCGATTACCATTTTGTTAGTAACACAGAAAATTAAAAGGCATTAAAATAAGCTGCAACGCTTATTATTTTCATCCAATTTTGCTTATTTTAATCCATTTTGGTATTAAAATAAGCAAAATTGTATTAAAATAATAAGCGTTGCAGCTTATTTTAATGCCTTTTAATTTTCTGTGAAGAGTATTTTTGCTAATTTATATTAGTTACTGTTACCATTTAATTAGTCAGCCTAACCATTTTGTTAGTAAGGTAAGTAATTACATAGTTATTTCAACAAACTAATTAGTTGAACCAACTAATAAAATACTTATGCCAACCAAAAAAATACAACTACTAAAATTAGCAGCAGTGTAGTTTAATAACTAAAAATGGTAACCCCAACCAATCTTTTCTCTTAGTGCAGGGCAAACGAATCTTAAAAATATGTAAACTACTTTCTACCCATACGGTGATAATTGAAAGTGAAATCTATAATTTCAGTAACTAAAAACTATGAGAAACACTGGTCATACCAGAAGCAAGGTGAGAACAGTATATAGAGAAACGCACGTATCTCCTTGCAGAACAAGTATGGTCCAATTTACTTGGTTAAATTTTCCAGAGAAAAATAGTCAAAAGATATGCTATCTCTCTTTGTTTTTCACACTTTCTACCCGCACTCTATGGGTTTAAAGTTGAGGGGGGGAGGGGGCCGAGAGCCACACGACCCGACGGCAATCACCCCAACTCCTTTTCTGAGTCTCTGCGCTCTCGCTAATTATTTAATTATTTATTTACCAAGTTTATGCTCGCGGCCAGTTTAATTTTTTATTGTCTCCTATTAGCGCACATCTCATCCAAATATGTTCCAGCCGGCTGGTTTATTGTCGACTAATTGTTTACGAAATTGCCTGACCTCTAACTTTTCTTTTATTGCCAGGAAAAAGGAAAAAATTTTTAAAAAAAACGACAAACGCCAACTCCGTATGTGTTATATTATGAAACGAGCATTTAGAGGGTTTATGGATTAAGAGATTATATATACACAGAAAAATAAACTCGAGAATATTTAACCCACTTTTAAGAAATATTTCTTTCTCATTTTTTATTGTTAAGAAGTTATAAAGGTTTTTTTATAAACCTATTTTTCAAATCAAATATAATTTCATTTTCAAAATAAATAATTCCTTTTTAACAAGAGGACCAATTTTAACGAATTACGAAGAACTTTAATGTAAATGAATCTGCAAATCAATCCGAGTATAAATTTTTTTTAAATTAAGGAAATAATATTCTCAAGAAAGATTTATTTTTCTCCGATTCTATGCTTGCAAACAATATCAAACATCGTCGTCGCAGCAGCTGGACCATTGCATTAGACATCTGCTGGACCGGTTGATCATCTCATGTAATTCCAGTTTTATGAACGGTTTCACGACCGGTCATTTTCATTGTTCACAACTGGTCCATCATTGTCCAGCAGCTCTGACTTCACGAGGATGCTGCAAATCAAGCTAGAGTATACAGAGAAACTGACCAGTTTGGTCAGCGTCCGTCGCCAACTAATATACCATTCTGTATGCAAAATATAAACTGAAAGTATATACGAGGACTGGTTTCCGACACTTGTCAGGGCTGTTCTTTTTCATCTCACACAATATTTTTTATATGTCTCAAAACTCTCTAAGAATCAGTAGTGAATTGTCTGTGGTGCAACTAGCTTTTATTTTCACAAACTATAATCGAAATGAAGTTGAGTGATCGAAAAGAAACGTGAGAAACGAAAATCAGAAGAAAGACTTATTTACATCGAATCCATTCAAATAATTTTATCCAATAAGTGCATCACAAAACTTAAAAATGTTGATAACGACTATTAAAAAAATAAAATAATTAAAACCAATAATATTATAAAACAATAAATTTTCTAACATGTACAAAAATAATAAATAAAAGTACAGTTAATACCTCTTATAATTTATAAATTAATTATTCCTTAATTTTAATTAGTTTATTATCATATATATTACAAATTTTTTAATAATTGTTTTTTTATCATAAATTGTAAAATATTTTTAAAATCAATTTAAAAAAAAAAAATTATCTCCTTTTTAATTATTTTATCAAGCAGATTTCTACATGACCGATTAATACGAAATTTTGCCTAGTGTTATAACCATTCAATTTTCGCTAAAACTTACGAGGAAAGAGCGTAGGTGGCTCTGAAGAACCCAAGAGAAGTTAAAATCAATAATTTAAATAAATCTCCTCAAAATGGCATCCTACGCCATCTCTGAGATAAGTGTTGTGTGTTTGTAACAAGTCTAAATTTTCGATAATTAGATTTTCAATATAAGACAATAGCAATTTATTTTGCTATGGAACAAAAATTTAAAGGAACTTTATCATATAGTAAGTAAAAATTTTATGAAATTTGTTTTCAAATTTATCTGCAAGTTAAATTATTAGTTTCTAATAAAAAAGAAAAATTAAATAAAATTTTTAAAAAATGACTAAAAACTTTTAAAACACTGAGAAAAAAAATTTATTTTCAACTGATTCAAACCATCGGTTACTTGACTATTATTAAATAAATATTTAATTGAACCAATAATTTCTGTATTTAAAACAAATACCATTTAATTGAGTCAAATAATTATTATTTGATACGAATAAATTTTTTCAGAAACTCTTCAAAATTTAAATTAAATTAAAAATCTATCTCTAAATATGAATTAGTGAAAAGTGAGCTACTAATTTAAATTAGTAAGAATTTTCACTAATTTTTAGTCACTTTTTACTAAAAATTTAGTAAAAAAAATTTTAAACTACTAAATCAAATATTAATATTTTACTGGAAATTAGTAAAAAAAAAATTCTTATTAATGTGAAGTAGTAGCTCACTTTTCACTAATTCAAATTTAGAGAGTTCAATATTTAATATTATGAAATGTTATTAATTAATTAATTATGAATTAATTACTAAATTAATTAGCTGTCCTAATATGTACTCCCTGAATTTGAAATAGTGAAAAACGAACTACTAATTTACATTAGTACGAATTTTTACTAATTTTTAGTAAAGTATTAATATATGATTTAGTACTTTAAAATTTTGTTGACTAAAGTTTTAGTAAAAAGTGACTAAAAATTAGTAAAAATTCTTGTTAATTTAAATTAGTAGCTCACTTTTTACTAATTCATATTTAAAGAATACTCTAAATAAATTTAAAAAAATTCTCTTAAATCCGTTTTTAAATGGCCTCTTAAAAATTATATGAACCAGAAATAATTATAATAAAATTTTGTTATTAAAAACTTAAGATTTTATAAAATGAAATAATTTAATTTCCAAAAACTTTCAACACAATACATTCCAAATATAATCGGTTACTTGACTATTATCAAATAAATATTTATTTGCATTAAATAATATTTATTGGAGGCAGTTAAATGTTATTTGTTTTAAATACAGAAAATTATTGTTTCATATACGGTTTATTTACTCTCTAAATCTGAATTAGTAAAAATGTTTACTAATTTAAATTAGTGACTCACTTTTTGCTTTAGAATTAGTTAAATTTTACTAATTGTTAGTAAAAGTTACTAATAATTACTAAAATTTTACTAATTCAGAAGCAAAATGTAAGTAACTAATTTAAATTAGTAAACATTTTTACCAATTCAAATTTAGAGAGTAATTCAAATAAAAATTATTTGATTCAAGTAAATATTTATTTGATAAATAAATATTTGACTTGATAGTCAACTAACCGCAATTATTTCAATCAAAAAAATTTTTAGTTTTTACCTAAATATTTGCAGAAGGACTTCATAAAACTTAGAATATTTAAAATATTTATAATGAGATATGGAAGAAAAATTAAAGAATTTCGTCGCTTTTTAAATAATGAAGAGCTTTTGACTTTAGTGTGCTCAAGACATTTAAATTAATTTGGATAATGTCGGTCAATTTTAAGGTGACAGCTGCCGTTGAAGGAATTCATTAATAGGCTTAGAAGTTGGGCATCTTTCGCTCAGCAAAAAGGGAATCCCTTTAAGGGTAGTTTGCAAGAGCAGATCTAACCTTTTGTTCGAGATAATAAGCTACCATTGTTATATAGGATAGGTGGATCCTCACGATGACCTTATTGTCAACGTCCACCCACAGCGTTGCTTGGGATTTTAGAGATAAGAGTCTGTTCTTCAACATCATAACCACCGTCATACAGGCACCGCTATATCAACTTTTTTTTTCATTCTCAATTCTAAAAGTCCAAATAAGCAATTGTCAAAGATTTATGCTTTTTTAATTCAACCAGTTTGTAATTAAAATTTTTAAACCAACAAAACTAAGAAATCATAATACTAACAAAACCTAATATTATCCAGATTTTTAATAAGAAAACAAACTTTGAAATATTTAATGAAAAAAGTTTATACTAATTGTTTTAATTCTATATTACGTGCCTATATATATAATTTGGAATATGAGACTAAGTTTCGCATATCGTAAGTGTATCGTCTCAGGATGTGGCAGGACTATTGGAGCTGCTCGGGAAGCGGTACTACCCCCCTAGGAGCAAAGTTATATCGGCTCCTGGTGTGGGGTTGTTCCTGAGGGAGCAGCGAAGTTCGGTGATTACCTTGGATTCTCCTAGGAGTGGAGAGTTTCATACTTCGACTATACTGGCTTCAGGAACCTAACAGTCTAGCAAAGTAACTAAGGTTATTCGATGTTGAAGGAGGAGGGTAGATGGGGGGAGGGGGGGTTGAAAGAAGGGAAGGAGAACACGCTGGACACTAAGCGACTGCCAACTTATGAGTCTGGGCCGAATGATTGCCCTCAAGGGACGGAAGATCCGTGATCGAGAGGTCTTCCGATTTCACTTGTATATACTTTAAAAGAAAATAACATCTTTTCTAAATTTTCTCTAATGGCAAAAAAAAAATTTTAAATATTATTTTCTTCGATAGAAAGAAATTCTTCGATACAAAAATTTTGTTAATTAAAAGAAATAATTTATAAAACTTAATTATAAATATAAAAAATTTAAAAGGAAATTGTAACGAAAATATACTCTTCCAAAATAATTATTTTCAAAGAGATTGCGAAGGAGAATGTGGGAAATTATTAATAAAATTATCCTCAAATAATTGGTACGTAAGACGAAACATTTATGAAGGTTCAAGAGACCGTTTGACCAAAGGGAGTAAAAGGAGAGAAAGCCCTTTGGAATTGCATTTGGTCGGCCATATTTTTTACATTGGGGAGAATAATTTTGCTTTCATCATAGAAGAGCCATGGTGCGAGAGAGGCTGGAGAGATGTGGGGTCTTTCGAAAGGGGGGTCCACCCAATCAACCCCCAGCATCGCCGTCTTACCCTCACTGGAAAGTTATCTTTCTTGTCCCTTCCCTCGAAATACAGTTAGGGTTGTCGAAACTCCAAACTATTGACCCATGAACGCACGCGCGCCAATCTTTACCATCAATTTATCGTCAAAATTTATGTCTTAACACTTTTCTAAAGTCATAAATTTCATAAATATGACACCTATCGAACGAAGCAAACAATTAATAAAAAATATTATACAAGAGAATAATTAAATTAATCATTTAATTTTTAAATAAAAATATTCAATGACACTCATTGTAAGGATTACTTTCCAAAAGTTATAATTCACATATATACATACACACACATACACATATAGCTAAAAGTACCTTAATCTCGAGCACAATAAAGTTGAGAGAAGCGATTACCGTCAGGAAAATGGAAATTCGATCTATTTCCCAGAGAAGGAAACCTTGATAATGCGAGTCGGAATTTGAAGGAGGTTTTAGACATAAAAAACTTTTCTCGAATCGATTTACATTAAATGAGAATTCAATTTAATTTTGTTAAAACGCAATGCAGGGCAAAAGTATTGACAACCATTTCTGACAAAAAAAAATTGTAACAATTACAAATAATGCTGAAATAATAGAAACAGTATTATAATTAGACAAACAATTGAACATGAAGAAAAATTTACAACAAAATATAATTTACATTGAATCAATGATTTAAAGGAAAGAATAATAATAGCATCTCATCGAGGGTCGATAGTTTTTCACTTTTCTCTTCCGCCAATCAAACAAAAAGTCTCAAGTGATTTAGATAAAAGCAAAAATTTATACGTTTAAAGTTAAAATTTTCTTGTTTAAAAAAAATTGATTAAAAGGATATTCACTCATCCATAAAAATATATTATTGAGCCAACCAATGTTAATAAATCTTCACTATGGTAAAAAGAAAGTACTAAAATAGTACCGATTTTAGGTATATCAAAATAGAACCAAATAAAACTTTAGTATATATACTTAAAGTCGGTATTAAATTAATACCTTTCGTTTTAAAAGAGATATAAAAAAAATTTCGGAAATCTAATTTAATGACAACTTTTTTTTTATCATAATTGTCTATACACCCTAAAAAAAGTAATTTTCAATCTAGAGGATTCCTCTAAAATAAATGCATATTTTCCTCTTAATTTTGGCATCAAAATTATTATTCTTCATTTAAGAGGATTTTCCTCTTAAATTAAATGTCGACATCCAAACCTCGTAAAATTGTTTTTAATGTCAAAGCCATCAATAAAATATTTATAATTTCAATCAAATAATAAAATCTTTGCAGAAAATACATTTTTAAATTAAAATTAAGTAAAATTATAATAGTTCATTTCAATATAATAATAAAAATTGTTTTTTAATATAACATTAACAATGTCATGTTTTTGGTTAATTATCAACATTTTATATTGATAATTAAAATACAAAAAATAAGTTTTCATTAATCAGTTGTAATGATCAACGAGATTTTCAGCGCAAAAATAATTTTAAAACATGATGATATGTTTAAAAGTTAACATTTTTTATAGGACAGAAAAAAATTTCATATATGAAATTATTTAACGTTTTAAAACTGTTTTAAAAAAGTAAATAAAAAGATTTAAAAAATTCGAAAGATTCAAAAATGGGGTTATAGTATTTCTATTTACCTGAGTAGTAAAATTTCACAAGAAATATCCAAATTTTTTTAAATCTAAAAATAGCGTTAAAAATATTCATTTAATTTGAATTTAACTATATTTTCTGTATTTTTAATAAAGTAAATCCATTTTTTTGTCCTTTTTGTTGACATTTTACCAGAAATATTAAAACTGAAAGGTTAAAAAACAACTTCACAACTATCATACCCAGGGAAAGGGATCAAACGATTACATTATTTTTTTCCGTTTCCTTTTTTTAAATCTTCTAAATTTAAAACGGAAAATCTTAATTAAAGAGGAAAATACAAAAGGAATCCTTTTGTCATTCTTCCATTAAAATGAAGAATAAAAATATTCTACATTTCAATTGAATAATCTTGTTTTAAGAGGAAATATTTAGAGGATATTAGAAGAGGAATTTTCCTCTAAGTATAAGATTACTTTTTTTTGGGTGTACTATATAATATACATGTTGGTGTTTACCAACACATTGGCACGCATAGATGTCTCCTATATCTAATTTCCTTGATATTCGGATCGAAGGGTCCTTCCGGCCGAGCGACCTAAGGTTCCCAGGAATGCCTTGGAATCTCGAGTTTGCGGCCAAAAAGCCTTGGAAACAGGCTGGACGATAGAGTTGTATTAATTTCATATCCCTATCCTGACGTACTGAAAGGGCCGTTTCTCAATCATCTATTTATTGCCGGCGACTAATCTCGCGATGAGTCTCATCGAAATCGAGATATCGTCTAGATCCGAGGGAGTTACTTATTAATTTCGATTAGAGAACATGCTTTACGGATATAATTTCATCTATAACACTTGAAACCAAATCACTTTATTTGTACATTAAATATTTCGATTAGTATAGATAATTTTTTCTATTTCTATACTTTAAAATTTTATTAATATATAAAAATATATTTTTTAAAATTAAAACTTTTAATAAGAAAAGTTAGCAAAAAAAAAATTCTAATGGATATTTGTATTATTATTGTCGCCTTGTGAGTTTCGAGAGAACTGTATATATACGCGCAATCATCTTCCTGAATAATGCAGTGAAAATGTTTATGAGAGATGAGATTCTGGGTACTATAACTTCTGGTTTATGACTGCGGTTCATTTAATAAGTGGCTAAGAGCCAAACGAGCCAAACTCTAATTCAAGTGATTAATTTGTTTATATTTATTTAAATACTTATTATAATAGAAACATAAAAATTCTTGTATTTGATATGAAACAAAAATAAGTGATTAAGAGAAACAATGCTTCATATATTTTTCTATGAAGAATAAAAAAAAATCTTTCACTCTCGTTTTTACAGAATATATAAAATTGTGAAATATACAATTTTTGATAAGATATTGATTAAACTTGAGAAATGCATTGGTAACAAGAAACGCGAAGCTTCCTGAACACGTCTAAGGAATTTGCGGTCTAAGTTGCTTGGTTCTCGGAAATCGAGGATCTTCTTCTCCCTGTGCCAATCTATTCCCCTCACATATATATACATATATATAAGCACTACCATGGAACCCCATGAGTTTCCTTGGTCCTGATCATATCCGTGGCCCCAGTCAACCCCAAGGCTAGTTTCTCCGAAGAGCCCAAACCCTTTAAGCTCAACTATCCACACAGAAGTTGGAATAGGAAGGTATGGAGCTTTCGCGATCAGGCAGAAAACACACTCCCCACTATTCAACTTCAGAAACCAATTCGTGCCTCCCATGAATCTTGTCACGCATTCATTATAAGCAAACAGAAATGGAAAGTGCGTCAATGTTTAAAGTTCCTGTCAATAAGCTAATAAGCCAAAAATTTACTAAGCTGAGATTTTTTTTAACCCTAAACTACTAAATCATATAAATATTCTACGATAAAGCAACTAATGAAAATTATTCCAAGATTATATAATTAAAGGCAAAAAAAAAAGACATCTTTATTAAGCAGTAAACGATTATTAAAACATTGTTTCTATTTATGAAGCAAGTTCTAAAAAATTAAGTAGATTTTGAAATTAATTAACGTTAATTCCAAGAAAAGCCGGTATATGATTTGAACGGTGACGAAAATCCCTAGAGAAATTGAGGAAGAGGGATAAGTCATGCGGTGAAGTTACTACAATTCCTACGATCAAGAACCCCTAGAAACCAGCGCAAAGATAAGACGTAATTAAAGTCAGTAAACATATATATATATATATATATATATAGCTTTAAGGGAATTATTTCTTGATGAAACAAAAATGTCAACGAGAAAGAATTACTTGAACTAAATTATACAAATTCTAAAAATTATTTGTTTTCTATAAGAAAAGAATTATTCTTTTTCTCAATGTTAATATATATATATATATATATATATATATATATATATATATATATATATATATATATATATATATCTGAGGGGAATACTTAATCCGACTAATCTTACTCTGGGTCACTTACATTGCGCAATTTAGGATACGAGTCAGTATAGAAAACAATGTCCTGATGGTATTACAAATCCTACAATCAATGTAATCATTGAATTAAACGCAACAGAGCCGTTTAGTAAACCTTTGGTTTTGCATTTAATTAAATCAAAAATCTGATATATACAAAAAAAGACAAAGCCTCAAATTTATAAAATATTGCAAGTGAGAAAAAGAAAAAAGAATACGAAAAATGCGTTTATTAGAAATAAATTAAAATAAGTTCTCTAATAATCTGGTTCTTATATAAATAAAACCCAAGGGGGGAATTGACGGTTGAGAATTTTGGTTAAATTAGTATTATTCACTAAGTTAGACTGACCATAAAGTAAGGTTAATCATTTTATATAATAATGATAAGAGACCTATCATGTTTTCATTATCAGAAACTAAGTAAAGGCCAGGCTGTTTTTGTCTTCAGTTAAAGCTGCAGACGACATGGCAAATTACAGTATTAGACAAGGAGCCTCAAAGTCTACTATAGCAGAAAACAGAATTTTGAGAATTAAATTGTTTTTGTCCTATATCCCATCCATAATTAGAATATTATTTTTTTTAAAATTATTTCCTAAATATTTCATTTAAATTGATAAATAACAGTTAAGACATTTAAAACCGATAAATAATTTATTTTCTGTCTGATATCAATTTTAATTACCATTATACATTTCTTACGCATTGCAATTATCAGTTTGAACATAATATCAATTGATTTATGGCAATAAAATTTAAGAAAAAATATCATTCAAAAATGGAGAAAATTTTGTATAGATTTTTTTTAAAGATTTTTATCTCATTTTAAAATTTTTAAGCAAAATTTATTTTACACATTTTGGTAATATTGTTTGCGAAATGGTTAAAAGTTTATCTAATCATATTTTTCCAGTACGTAATTTTCACAAATATCTTTCTATTTTTATAATACGATAGTATATGCAATTTGCATAAGAAAAACTATACGGTAAACTGAATTTAGTTTTACTAAAGTAGTTGAATTAATAATAGTATAAATGCTAACATCCCTGCGAGTCATTAAGTAAAAAATTAATGATATTTATATTAATTTTTCTTTATTTTATATTTTAAATAAATATTTTTTTTCATTATAGTCAAGTAACTGATTATTTAAATCAAATAAAATTGATTATTGATAAATTTTTTGAAACGATTTACCACACTGGAAAAAAATAATATTGAATCAAGAAAAACTAATTTTCTTGTCCGTATTTGATTAAATATTTTCTTAATCCAAGAAAATTTGACTAATTTGAAATAAATTTTCTTAAATTAAGAAAATTAGTGGATCAAATAAGGCGATAAGTAAATAATTTACTTGAATTGATGATACTTTTCAGTGTATAATATAATGCAAAGCTGTGAAGCAGTAAGTCTAAAGACAGGGGCGTTTCTAAAACTAAATTCGATTTTTTAAATACTGACATCTTTAATATTTCAATAAAAAATTATTTTCATGAACTAACACTATATCTATTATTTTGAAAGAAAATTTTGTAATTATAATAAATATTACATAAAATTGATATTCAAAAGTAAATGGAAATTAATTATGTACACATGAATTTAATCCAATAATAAAAGTAACTAAAAAATTCCATGTATATATTATAATAATATGCAAATTATTATAGTTGTACCAAAGAAAACAAATATGAGTAGAAAAATTGAAATTCGTGAAAAATTAATTGAATCAGAAAATTAAAATGGAAAAATTAAAATACGGCACTGGTTTCTCACACAAATAATAAGTATTTCGTCTTGGAGATACAGTTCACAGTTCAGTTTGGATTCCCTTACTCGTCAAACGACATATAATACCAAATTTTTCTAACAAAGAATCACGTTTTATCCCCCTTCTATTCTAAAGTAAAAGTACGACCTTGTGCTGTGTATTATAAATTTTTTTTTTCTAATTCTCAAATATCTATTTTCCATTAAATTTATAATAACTGTTCATAATTTTTATTCTGTATCTATTAGAGTGTTAATCAGGAGCATGGCTACTGATGTACGTGGAGTTTTGCTTTCCGGTACTCAATTAGCAAAGTAAGTGAAAGAAAGAATTTTTTTTTTATAAGTAATCAACTCGCTTTGATTAATAAATTAATTAACAACTAACAGAGACATATTAGCCGGCAATCAACATGTATACATTGAATCAACAAGTGCTTCATGAAATTATAACAATAAAAAAGGAAAATAGAAAGAAATATTCTAACATAAAAACAATTGTTTTTCATTTTTATAAATTCTTTTTTTTTAAATTAATTCAATATAGAAAGAATAAAAATCTTATTAAATGATTTTACACACAAAAATTTGTTCACGTGGGTATCAATAAGCAGATGCTGCGTAATGAATAGAGCAGGGACTTATTTTAGTGGGGTTTTCGGAGCCCTTTAAAAACTGTCTCTAATCTTTTGCTATTCAATTTTCATAATATTATTATTTAGTCAATTAAAAAAAATTGAAACTAATTTAAATATGTTTGACAGTATAATAAAATAATTTCTTTTTTGAATTAAACATAATATTTTGTTTGATTCAAAAATATATCTTTCGTTATAATTATTATTTTAATTTGAAAACTATTTTTTTTTTTAAGGGAAATTCGAGAATCGTTAAAAAAAGATGTAGCGGAATTAAAAACAAAGTTACCAAATTTTGAACCCGGTCTTGCTATAGTGCAAGTGGGTGGACGGGAGGATTCGAATGTTTATATTCGAATGAAGATCAATGCAGCTAATGAAATTGGAATAAAAGCCACTCATATGAAACTTCCAAACACAACGACGGAAACCGAATTACTCAATAAACTCAATTATCTAAATAATGATCCCAACACTCATGGAATTATTGTTCAAATGCCATTAGATAGTATAAATACCATCAATTCACATCTAATTACTGATACAGTTTCACCAAATAAAGATGTCGATGGGTAAGAATTTTTACACTCGCGCACACGCATTTATAACATCCAAAGAAAAGATATATTTGTCTCAGAGGCAAATAAATTTTTATTTGTTTCAAATAATTATTTATTTATTGTACAAAAATTTTATTTACGTCAAAAATAAAAAAAAAGTTATTAGACTCTGAGACAAATATTTATTTAACTCAAATATATTATTATTTGTTAGAAATAAAACATTTAGTTGTAAATACACCCCCGCAAAAATTTATCATTATGCAATTAAAAATAAATGCAAAATATTGTAATCGCTAACTTCTGATAAAATGATATTTATAAATTGATATAAGCCAGATCGACCTTTGACATTGACGACCGAAAGTTATATAGAGATTCTAATTTTTATCGAGAAAAATATTACATAAGCAAAAAAATATTGCTTCATTTTTAAATTAAAAAAGAAATACCAAGAAAATGGTTAATTTGCATTTTCAATTTTTTAGTTTTTATTAATTCGAATTTTATGTAGAAGAACTATCATAATTATTATTATTATTATAAAAATTCTAAAGCAGCCAGATTGAAATTACAATAACATGAATAAAATTTTATTTAGACAGTGTGGTTTAACAATATATTATCTCTTCACAGATTGAATACAATAAACGAGGGTAGAGTCGCAATTGGTGATATGACAGGATTTTTACCTTGTACACCAAATGGATGTATTGAACTCATTAAGAAGTTTGTAATTTTTTTTCATTTACTATTAATAATAATTATAATAGTAAATTAAAAATAAACTACGCTTTTTTTGAAATTTACAGAAGTGGAGTTACCATTGCAGGAGCGCAAGCTGTTGTTTTAGGAAGAAGTAAAATTGTAGGAACTCCAGTTGCCGAATTATTAAAATGGCAAAATGCAACAGTCACAGTTTGCCATTCAAGAACAAAAGATCTACCAAAAGTTGTAAGTTTGAAATTTTTTTCTATGAGAAAAAGTAATTTATTTCTAATAATAAATTTCTAAATTATCGAATATTTAAATTTATTAGGTATCACAAGCTGATATATTGGTAGTTGGAATCGGACAACCAGAAATGGTCAAAGGATCTTGGATTAAACCAGGCGCAGTAGTTATAGACTGTGGAATTAATCCAATTCCGGGTGAGATATAAAAAAAAAAAATTATCAGTTCTTTCATGAGAGATTCTTATTACAAAACAGAAGATTGTAAAAGAATTCTAGACTTTCAGTTGCTTATTTTCTTTCTTTGAGTGAAGGCAAAAATAATTTTTTATAATATTTCGAATGTTTATTATTTAATAAATTAGTGATAAAAAAAAAAATTATTCGACTCAAGATTAAATAGCGTTTAGAAAATTGAATTATAAAAAATTGTATTAATTCAGATTCGACGAAAAAATCAGGAAGTCGTCTCGTGGGTGACGTGGCCTTTGCCGAGGCTGTTAATGTAGCATCATACATTACTCCAGTTCCCGGTGGAGTTGGACCAATGACAGTGGCAATGCTAATGAAAAATACTGTAATTTCTGCTCAACGATCGGCAAAGCAATTACTTTCTAACGAATGGAATTTAAGAATTTTAAAATTAAAATTGGAAAAACCGGTACCCAGCGACATTACAATATCAAGAAGTCATGAACCAAAAGCTGTCGCACAATTGGCGGAGGAAATTGGAATAATGTCAAATGAATTAAGCTTGTATGGCAACAAGAAAGCTAAAGTGAGCCTTAAAGTTTTACAAAGATTGGAAAATCAAAAAAATGGAAAATATATCGTTGTGGCTGGAATCACACCGACACCATTTGGAGAGGGAAAAAGTACAACGGCTATTGGATTGGTTCAAGCATTATCAGCTCATAGGGGGAAAAATTCTTTTGTTACATTAAGACAACCAAGTCAAGGACCAACTTTTGGTGTTAAAGGTGGAGCAGCCGGTGGTGGATATTCTCAGGTTCTATTTTATTCCCTATCATTCAATTAAATTATAATAAAGAAAATTTTTGAAACTTTTTTCATCGGAGAAATTAATTTAATTTTATCAAAATATAATTCATTAATTCAGGTTATTCCCATGGAAGAATTCAATCTTCATTTAACTGGCGATATTCATGCGGTGAGTGCTGCCAATAATCTCTTAGCAGCTCAGGTGGATGCTCGATATTTTCATGAATCAACACAAACTGACAAAGCCTTGTACACAAGATTAGTGCCAACTGTTAAAGGGGTTCGTCAATTTTCTAAAATTCAATTGAGACGTTTAGAAAAATTGGGCATTAACAAAACTGATCCAAATACTTTAACTGAAGAGGAGCAAAGTAAATTTGTCAGACTTGACATTGATCCCGCAAACATCACATGGACAAGAGGTGACTATTTTTATTCACCATTAAATAATTTCTCATTAATTTATATGCATAACTAAAATGTAATATTTTAAATTTATATGTGAATTTATTTACCGATTTTAGTGGTTGATTTAAATGACCGGATGCTGAGAAAAATTACAATAGGCCAAGGACCTGCAGAGCAAGGTAAAACTAGAGAAACAGCATTCCGCATTTCTGTTGGTTCGGAAATTATGGCCATACTTGCTCTTGCTACATCTCCCGAAGATTTAAAACAGAGACTTGGAAAAATTGTCATTGGATTTAGCAAAAGTGGTACTCCTTTGACTGCAGAAGATTTTGTAAGTTCATTTAATATCTTCTTTGTTTTCTGAAAGAAGAAATATTTTAACAAATTATTAATAATTTAATTATTTAATTAATATAATCGTATAAAAATAAATATTATTAACATTTTATTTAACAGAATTTCTATTTTGCCGAATGTTTATCTAAATTTCTACAGATCAAAATTTAGCAAAATCTCCTATTTACAATTTATGTACTGTAGATAAAGTAGGTGATCGAATTGCACATGAAACTGGTACACTAATCATTTTATTAATCTCCTTACCAACTGTAAGTAGCAAAGAATAAATTTTCTACGCATACCAATTGAGGAAACTGACATTCGATAAAATGGAAATTCTGATAAATATGATAATCTGTTGGGGTCTGGTAGAAATAGTGTTGAATAAAAATTCGTTACAGGAAATTTTGTTAAAAATTTAAAAACCTACAAAAATCCTATTGAGAATGCATTCGATCAATATTGCCTTAACATTCACGGAAAAGTTTTTAACTAAAACATATATATTCAATGACTTTAGAAAATGTTCAACATTCGTCTCTTTTTATTAACATATAGAGTAAATTGAATATTAATTATTCAAGTGATTTAGAAAATTTTTTTAGGGTATGACCGGAGCGATGGCAATTTTATTAAAAGACGCCATTGAACCAACTTTGATGCAAAATATCGAAGGAACGCCTGTTCTGGTACACGCTGGTCCATTTGCAAACATCGCTCATGGATGCTCGTCCATCATTGCTGATGCTATTGCCTTAAAACTTGTTGGTCCCGAGGGATTCGTGGTAACTGAAGCTGGTTTTGGTTCCGATATTGGCATGGAGAAATTCTTTAATATCAAATGTCGTACCTCGGGTCATATACCAAATGCTGTTGTCTTAGTGGCAACTGTTCGAGCTCTCAAAATGCATGGTGGCGGACCTGTAGTTACTCCAGGAGCTACACTCAAAAAAGAGTATGTCGAAGAAAATCTTGATCTCTTACGTAAAGGCATTCCAAATCTTCAAAAGCATATCAGTAATGGATGCAAATATGGTGTACCAGTTGTTGTCGCTATCAATGCACACGCGTAAGTCTTCATTTCATTAATATTAACAAAGTATTTGCAATTTTTTCTAATTTTAAAAATTGATATTTATAGAACGGACACTGAAGCAGAATTGGAATTGGTAAAGAAAGCTGCTCTTGAAAGTGGAGCTGCAGATGCCGTAGTTTGTAACCATTGGGCTGAAGGTGGTTTAGGAGCTGCAAATCTTGCTGATGCTATTATTGCAGTAACAAGTAAATCAAATGACTTTAAATTTCTCTACGATATTAATGCAAATATTGTTGAAAAAATAAATACAATTGCAAAGGAAATGTATGGAGCAGGAGAAGTCATATTAACTGATAAGGTAATTATTTTTAAAATTCTTATAGGAAATCATAAATAAAATTCCATCCCTGTGTCAAGTTTTTAACTTATACTTTCAATAAAATAAATTTTTTTTTTTGAATTTTCCAGGTAAAGGAGAAAATTACCGAATACGAAAAATTAGGATACAATAATCTACCTCTTTGCATGGCAAAAACTTCTAATTCTTTAACTGGAGATCCTAACATAAAAGGAGCGCCAACTGGTTTTAAAATTGAAATCTCTGACATTTTTGTTTCTGTTGGCGCAGGTTTTATTGTGCCAATGGTTGGTGAAGTAAGTTAAAAAATTTTTTCAAAGATTTTTTTAACTATATATAAATCATTTTTATCACTATTTAAATAATTTATCAATTTTAGATAATGATGATGCCTGGATTATCAACGAGACCAAGTATTTACGATATGGACTGGAATTGTGAAACTGACGAAATAGAGGGTTTATTCTAAAATAAAAAGTTTTTAACTTTTTGAAAACAAAAACTAATACAATAAAAGTAACCTCAGGAAAAGTTAATTTTTTTTTTTTAAACAGATTGTTGCATTTTGTATTTTTTATTACTGTTATAAAGAATATTATTTCTCTACATAATAATCTATTGTTTTATTAATCATTTAATAACAAATTATTTTAACCTAAATTTTTAAAGTCGTCAATCGTTAAATAAATTTCAGAAATTCAATTTAGAAAATTATGTTAACTAACTTTAACAATTGATCTAAATCTCGCTGATCTACTACGTGGATTACTCTCAACCTCATCAGGTTCTGGTACTAAAACATGTGGATGCAACATATGCCAATTTGATTTAGAATATTCGTTAAGTTCACTTTCTGAGAAACATGTGTTATAATTACTAAATTTTAATGGTAATTCATTTATCTGAGAACCCATTAAATTACCGGAAATATGTCGCTTAACAATTAAATCTTCGAGCGAATGAAATGAAATAGTTATTAAACGACCACCAATTTTTAAATAAGCCTGAGCAATAAATAGTCCATAATTAATTTCATTTAATTCATTATTAACGAAAATTCTAAAAGCTTGAAACGTTTTCGTTGCAGAATGCTGTGGTCGACCAATCATATCAGTGTCATTTCCTTCATTTAAAACTGATTCAACGAGCTCTGCCAATTCACATGTTGTTTCAAGTCTCTTCAATGTAAATCGTGATTCAACAAGAACACGAGCAATTTTTTTCGCCTGCTTCTCCTCGCCATAAATTTTAATAATTCGCGCCAAATCTTCTTCACTCGCCTTTGCAATGACATCAGCAACAGTTGGTTGATTTGGAAATCGATTACCATCCATTCTCATATCCAGTGGACCATTTCGCGAAATAGAAAATCCCCTCATTTTAGTATCAAATTGCATTGATGAACAACCAAAATCAAAGAGAAATCCATCGATTGTATTGCCAACAACATTTTTTTCTTTCAATAATTCAGGCAATTCGGAAAATTTGCCTAAAAGTGGAATCACCTGTCCTGGATATTCAAGTGCTAAATCTTGTGCAAATTCATAAGCCAAAGGATCACGATCTAGTGCGTATATTTTAACATTTGGTACAGTTTCGAGAATTTTTCTTGAATGTCCACCAGAACCGAATGTCATATCGACAATTGTTTCCCCATGTGACAAATTCATGTATTTGAGCACCTCATTCACCATAACTGGTGAATGAACTGGCTTTTTTGGTTTTGCATATTGTAATTGTGAACAACATCTCTTAATCTCATGATAATTAAATTTAAAATTAAAAAATTTATTTTTAAACTTACTTAACGCTTTACTAGTCATTTTTTTTTTTTTGTTTACGATCCACTGACTCTTCTCTTGATCTTTTGCAAAAAGCTAAGATCTTCTTCTTGAAATTCTGACAATAATTCTGGCGTAAGCGCTATATTACATTGATCGTGCGTGAGTCCACTTGCTGTTGATTCAAATTTACGTTTATAGCGATTTCCGTATTCGTTTAAACTCAATCGTTTCAAGCTGGCGTAATAGCGATTACATTGATCTTGATTCACCTGAGGGACATCGCCTTTTGAGAATGCAATCTGTATCTGATCGCGAATGTGTTGACTTAGATCCCTAAAAAAAAAATGAAACTTGTTAAAATATTGAAAAATTATTTCAAAATATCCTTTATTAAAGTTTGGATGATAAAATTTTTTGACATAAATATCAAATTTAAATTAATTATAAACTGTTAATCATATGTTAAATAATCATGAAAATTAATTCATTTATTGAAACTTAGGTAAATTTTTAACATTAAAAAGATGAATTTATTTATGATAATTTCTAACGCACTTTGAGGTTAGGAAACTCAAAGTGTAAATGTCACTTTCTTTTATTGTTTAAAAAAAGAAAAACTTATTGATTTAGGTAAATATAAAATAAAACGTAAAAAGCAAACTTTGAGGAAAAATAATTCGAATGAAATAATAAATATGACTCAAATATTTTTGTTTTCAAAAATTAATGTTATAAAATTAAAAAACATTGTTCAATGTTAATAGTAAGTAAAAATTGTACCTTCCAGCTTTTGAAATATCCAGTGGCCAATTTTCTAATAACTTTAGGAAATTCCTATAATTACCACTCATGATAAACTATATTTATTTTATTAAAAACACATGGATGTACATGCGGCTTTTAATATGGTGAAGGCCTAAGCAGAATTGATTCTTGAACGGGAACGCAATCGTAAACGGAAACGTAAGAATGTATAAGAGAAGGATAGCAAATATCGTTATTCTTCTCTCACTCATTCTTACGTTTCCGTTCACGATTGCGTTCCCGTTCAAGAATATATTCTGCTTAAGCCTTTAGTCGGAAAATGTCGTCTGCTTGTCTGCTACTGCGCAAATACATCTACGCACAGGTAAACATCCTCTGAAATTGAATCGATAAATTCAAAAATTATTTTCTCTTAAAATTTATTTTTAATAATCCAATAAAATTGTACTCACACAAAATCTTAATAACTCTCACTGTAAAAAAAATAAAACAGTTTGCGATTTAAACGATCGCACTGCTGATTAATAAAATTTACAACAAAACAAATATCCAAAAAATTTGCAAATAGCAGATTAATAAAAAAAAAATATGTAGTTTAAATTCAATTTAAAAAATTCTAAGTATTCTCAATATACTCAAATAATTAACATTTTGTTTAATTTAAATATTAATTTATACTAAAAGTATAAAATAATAAATTAACAAAAATTACAATGTCAACTAATTTGAGTAGAGATAGGGGCATATAATTTAATTTGTTTAAACATTAATAAAATTTTCATATATAATAAATATAGTATAATAAATAATATATAATACTTAAAACATAATATTTATAAATATAGATTAAAAATATAATAAATTAAACAATCCTGAAAAAATAAATGATTAATACAAGGGGTCATTCATAAACTACGTCACGCTATTTTATTAAAATTTTAAAATTTGAATTCCCCTTCCCCTGAGGAAGGGGGAATAATAATGTATATAATTTAGTGCCATTTTTTCTACAGGTCGTCACAAATTGTTTGACCCCCCACCCCCCTTAAAGTGTGACGTAATTTCTGAACCATCCCTAATTAAAAAGAAAAATTTCTGCTCACCACGATGATTCAACTGAAAATAATGATAAATTAAAAAAGACATTCACAAAACACTTAGAAAACATACACAAAACACTTAAACATTTACAAGACATTAACATATAAAAGACAACATAGTGACAGAAAAAATGAAAAATAGAAATAAAGCAAATTTTCACTGGTACTCCAGTTACTTGCTTATTTTACTTACATTTTTCACCCGATTTCCCTACCTATTGCTATATTTAAAACGAACACAAATGCCTATTTTTCCCGAATTTTCTACCTATATTTATATTCTAAACGAAACTATACCGCCCAGGTGCAATTACCTACACTAGGGTTAACGTCCCGGGACGCAACCGTCACCTGAGCGATCTTTTCTGAAAAGAAAATAATTAATTAGTTAATTATTAAAAAATTATCAAAAACTTTTAATTTTCAATTCCACATGCATTAAATTTTAAGAATTAAATAAAAAATTTACTTTGTAAAATTAAAAAATTGTTTAACAACATTAATTAATTAAATTATTTAAAGTTAATAAAATTTTTTAAATTTAATTTAAATTACTTTTTTAAATGGAAAATTACTTTGACTCAATAAACAAAATTACAAAACATTAAAAATATTAAACATATACAGTAAATAACATATACATATATAAACAATGAAAAGAAACATTGACAAAAATATTAATTTAGGTAGTATTAAGGTAGTAATCAATAAAACATGTAATACTTTAGGATGTGGGGAGTGTTAGAAATTTTGAGGGGCTAAATTTCCAAAAATATCACACGCTTTTTTTAGATTACCCCTAAAAAATACTACAAAATAATAAATTTTGTCAATGGTGTCACCATGTTGTCAGATTTCCTTCCCTGTTTATTTTTAAATTTAAATATTTCATTTGGATCAATTTGATATAGCTACGTTTTTTGAAAAAGGCAAGAAAATTAAAAAATTTATAAATTAATATCGAAAAAAAATCATTTTCAATTCAATTTATAAATTATTATCTAAAAAAATTTATTTTCAATTTATGAATTTATTTTAATTAAATTTATAAAAAAAATACCTATTTTAAACAGGGAAGGGGTTAATTAAAAATCGACTCACCAATCGGCGAAACATCCCTCGTCGGGACAATAACGTCATTGCCACTCTCGAGCGCTTCAGGGCCAGCTCCCGAGGATCCCTCTTTCTTGGACGCACTTCTGCGTGAGGCCGGGAGCTCAAAAAAAAATATTATAAAAAAATAAGAAAAAAGAAAAAAAAATTTTATAAAAAAAAAATGTTGCAGGGGCCACTTTTCTTCTTCCACATCCTTCCTAGTCTCTTCAGATATTTGGAAAATTGAAAAGGAGCTGAAAAAAGAAAAAAAGAAAAAAATTATTAGATTAAATTATACAATTATTTTCTCAAAACATTATGAAATGCTGAGTTATTATTTTTTAATTAATTAGTTCCAAATTAATGTTAAATTAATTAATTGAAAAAAACCCACCTATATGAGGGGATTTCTGCGTAGTTAAGAGATACGATGACAGCATATCCTTTTTATAAAAGGACTTCCTTCTTTTGGACCTGAAAAAATATAATAATTCATGATGTTATATTTGTAAAATAATATATTGAAAATGCTCAATATTATCAATTATTGTAAAAAAAACTTACCTATAAGGGAAAATTTCTGCGTTGTGTAAAAAATACGATGTCAGCATATCCTCTCTTTCAATGGACAAATTTTTCTGCTACTGGACCAACTGCCTGAAAAAAAATTCATTATACATAATACATGTGTAAAATCAAATTTTAAAAATCCTGAATATTAACAATTATTTTATTATTCTAATAATTATTATTATTATACTTTTAAATATACTGGGACTTATTTATAAATTTTCAAGTGTATTTTTAACACTAATTATTATTATTTCCAAATATTTAAACAAATTATATCTTAAAATAAACATAAATTAAGGAAAAAAAATTTATCAACTTACATTGAACTGCGACTCAGCAATGCAAGATCTCCTCCAGGAGCAGCTCCGCAACAAACACCCATCCTTCATGATTGGACACCTTTAAATTAAAAAAAAAAAAATAATGTTACATAAAACCTTAAAATAATATTTTCTGCATTAAATTAATTTCATTATTTCTTAAATTGATTTTATAAAAATTAAATATTATCTTAATGTCAGTTTTTTTTGGTTAATTTTAATTAATTTTCAAACTTTGTGTTATTAATTGAGAATAACTTTAATGTAATAAAGTAATGTATTTTAATAAGTAAAAATAATAATTTTCTATATCAAAAGAGACTCACTTATTCGAAGATTTAGTAGAAGTTGTCATTTGTCATCTCATCTATGGATAAGAATTTCATCCAATTCTTCTCCAAGTCTAAATTCTGTAAAGACAAATAATAAACAAAAATTGTCTTAATAAAAATACAGAAAACTTTATTTTAAAAAATAGTTATTAAATAATTTTATCTTAAAAAGAAATTTTAATTGTTACACTCTCTAAATCTGAATTAGTAGTTTTTCTACTAATGAAAGAGTGCGGATTCGTTTACCAATTGAATTAGTAAAAGTTTTGACTCTTTTTTTGTAGAAAACTACTAATTGCTAGTAGAAAACTACTAATTCATGGAGTAAATCGGCTTACTAATTTGAAATAGTAAAAAATACGATTTACTCCATAAATTAGTAGTTTTCTACTAGCAATTAGTAGTTTTCTACTAAAAAAGAGTCAAAAATGTTACTAATTCAATTAATAAATGAATTCGCACTCTTTTATTAGTAGAAAACTACTAATTCAGATTTAGAGAGCACATGTAAACTGTAAAAAAATATTTTGCCTGTTTCACAAAGTTTCGAATTGTAAATTTAAATAAATCTGCAATAGTATATATTTAAATGTGAATTTAAACAATTTATTGTAAACTTAATATTTTAAAAGTAACAGTTATACAACTTTTTTGTAAATTTACCACTTTTAAAGATGTAATATTACAGATTTCTGTAAATTTACAATTCGAAACTGTAAATCAGGCAAAATATTTTTTTACAGTATAAAATTGATAAGAATGTTAAAAAATTGTATAATACAAAAATTTGCTATTAAAATACAAAATAAAATTTTTAGAGAAAAGAATATTTAAAATACTGTAAAATCTTAAATTTTTATAAACAAATATATTCACCTGAGTTGAGAAGAATTGATGCCGAAAGAATTAGAATTAGTGGCCTTTTTCCGGAGACGACTATCTTTTAGCTCTGTAAATAAATAAATAAAAATTAAATAAACATAATGCGAATTCTAATAAATAAATTTTGTTTTTAAATTTTATCTCCAAAATACGGCGGACAAACATCCGAACACATGTAGGATAGAAATATGAAATTGGTTCTGCAGTAATTTTTAGGTTAAATACTAAAGCGTCATCAAAATTGACAAAATATTAAAAATTCTTATATTTACCAAGAAAAAATAGTTGAAATCTAGAAAATTTATATCACACTGAACATAATTATTGAAATATACGTTTAATTTCTATTAAAATTGAAAGATGTTTTTTGATATTCACAAAATTTTCTGTAACTTTCAACCGCTCTTTTAACAATGTCTACTATAGTGAACAGTAGTACCAACCTCAGCGAAAAAAAATACCAACCAATTTTACATTACTACCAACGTAATGAAAAATTTTTTTAACTACTTTTTTTGAATTGTAATAACCTGCCAAAAACCTTGTTTATTATTTTCAATTTTATCATGGCTGCAATGTGAAGTCACACATGCAACAAGTCACAAGTTTTAATGCCAAAATTTTTGGTTTATTTTTGTCAAAAAAATTTTACCTAAATTTCTTATTTTCCTTCCCCGCTGCCACGAAACTTTTATGTTTTTCTTATTATTTGTATAAAACAATACTTAATTATCAATAAAATATATAATTAGCGTTGCAATTAAAAAAATACTGTTAGATTCAATTTTGTCGAACACAAAAAGAATTTCCTACACTCTAACGACGCCATTCGCAATGAGCAGTAATGCCAACCCAAGATAACAAAAAATAAACTTTTTCAATTTTACCAACATGAAAATGCTTTTGACAAAAGTCTATTTTTTTTATTCATTTTTTTGCAATTCTTATATTTATTATGGATTAACAAAATAAAAATGTTATATTATTACGATTTTACTTATACATTACCTTTTTTTTGTTTAACATTTCGATGCTAAACTTTTTAAGTTAGATTCCCGTGTCAAAAAAATTTTATAGAAATATCCTAATTTTTTTTTTCCTGCCACGAAACTTTTATTATTTATCGATAATTTACCAAAATCTAAACTTAATTACTGTAGAATATATTCAATTAACGTTATGATTTAACTAATATGAAAAGATTAAATTTTCTCTAACGAAATATGGTTCTTCTCTCTCTGACGACGCCATTTGCAATGAGCTCCAGAGGCCAATGCCAACCCAAACCATGATAAAAAAAAAACTGAACTTATTCAATTCTACCAACATGAAATTAATTCCCTTTTAATAAAAGCCTAATTTTTTTTATTTATTCATTCATTTCTTCGGAAATTTTAATTATTTATTATTAATAAAATAAAAATGTTATATTATTACGATTTTACTTATACATTACCTTTTGTTTGTTTAACATTTCGATGCTAAACTTTTTAGGTTAGATTCCCGTGTCAAAAAAATTTTATAGAAATATCCTAATTTTTTTTTTCCTGCCACGAAACTTTGATTATTTATCGATAATTTACCAAAATCTAAACTTAATTACTGTAGAATATATACAATTAACGTTATGATTTAACTAATATGAAAAGATTAAATTTTCTCCAACGAAATATGGTTCTTCTCTATCTGACGACGCCATTTGCAATGAGCTCCAGAGGCCAATGCCAACCCAAACCATGATAAAAAAAAACTGAACTTATTCAATTCTACCAACATGAAATTATTTCGCTTTTAATAAAAGACATTATTATTTATTTATTCTTTTTTTTCGCGATTTTGCTATTTATTATTAATCAAATAAAAAATTTTATATTATTACGATTTTACTGATACATTACCTTTTGTTTGTTTAACATTTCGATGCTAAACTTTTTAGGTTAGATTTTCGTGTCAAAAAAATTTTATCGAAATATACTAATTTTTTTTTCCTGCCACGAAACTTTTATTATTTATCGATAATTTACTAAAATCTGAACTTAATTACTGTTAAATATATACAATTAACGTTATGATTTACCTAATATTAAAAGATTAAATTTTCTCTAACGAAATATGGTTCTTCTCTCTCTGACGACGCCATTTGCAATGAGCTCCAGTGGCGAATGCCAACCCAAACCATAATAAAAAAAAAAAACTGAACTTTTTCAGTTCTACCAACATGAAAATAATTCCCTCCTTTTTCTTTAATCTATATTATAGAGAAATTTCTTATATTTACGTCAAATATCAGCAAATTTCTTTCTATTTATTTATTAAAATGATTAAATTTTCTTTCTGGAATTTAATAATCTTTAATGTTTAAATCTAAAAGTAAATTCAAACCTTTTTGGAATAAATCCGACCAATCAGGATTGAAATAATTCGATATATCGATGAAAAACATGATTGTAAACGTAACCATAGTTAAAAAATTTTCATCGTCGAGTTTAATAATCTTTAATGTTTGTAATCAATGCCTCGAATTAGTTTTTAATCGACAAACTTCATCATCAACTTTGTGCTGTCAACAGAAAATTAAAATGCATAATTTATATGCACAGCGTTTACTTTTTCGGTAACAATTCATTTTCATAAAATATAATTGTGCAATTATGTTACCTGGAAAGTTGGACATGTCTCGCGATGAATGCAGAAAGTATTTACGAAGCTTAGGTGAGGTTATGTCTCTATGTGATTATTGCTTTATTTTTAAGAGTGAAATTGTTTTTAGAATAATATTTCAATATTTTTTATAATGAAAAAAACCATTTAGTAATTAATTTTTTTTTTTCATTAATCTATTCAGAAAATTCAAATTATATTTGTTAATAAATACTTGTTTTATTTTTATTTCACATCGAATTTATAAAACATTTTTTCAAGTTTCTTTTGTGTCTTTTTTTAATTGTGAAAATAATTAACCTTCTTCTAGTTAAGTTTTTTTTATAGGCGTTTTATTTATGTTAAAAAAGATTATTGTTTAGAACAATTTTTTCTTAGAATTATCTTTTATTGGGTGAATATTAGCTTTGTTTGTATCGTTTTTTAAGCTATGGTTTATAGACATATTGAAGTCTATTTCTTTTTTTTTTCATTTTTAAGTATCGTAATTTAAAATAGTTATTGATTATAAATTTTAATATCTGTAGAACTAGATGCCTACGCGAGCATGGTTTCCGTTTTAAGAGCTCAAGGTCCTTTTACTCATGAAAAACGAAAATTATTAGAAGAATTGGCAGGAGTTCTTCATATTTCTAATGAAAGGCATCGCGCTGAAATTCGACGAGCTGTTAACGACGATAGGTTAACTAATGTAGCGGAACAGTAAGTGGATTTTAGAAATTTTTTAAATAATATTTTTAATATAATAACATTAATTCTGAAAAGAAATATTTTTTTTTTCATTGTTATAATTGAAACAGATTAACTGGTCCAAATACTGGAACAGATTGGGCAACAGAAGGTCGTCGAATAGTTCCTTTGATACCTCGTTTAAAAGCTCGGAATGCATTTACAACTCTTGCAAATACTTTATCGCTTGTCACGGCCATGGCAAATAAGAAGCAACCACTTCCTGAAAAAATAATTAAAGATTCGAATGGTCAGTAAAAAAAAAAAAATTTAAGAATAAGAAACTTGAATACTTTGATATAATTCTAATTTTTTTATTTTGTGGTTTGTTTTTTAATTAACATTTTTTTTTTCAGTGACAATGGAAACGGATGTTGATTCTCCGCAGACATTTTTATCGGAAGAGGAAACTTCTGCTTCTTCGTCAATAGAACCTGAATTTCATGATAAAAAGCGAAAAAGATCAATAACTGAGGTAAGTAGTGTTATCGCAAAAATTATTTAATTAAATTGAAAAAATTTTCATGTACAATATTTTTTTTTCAGTCATCAGATACAGAGGGAAGTACATGTTCCAAGGAGAAAATTGCAAATAAATCTGAATCTTTAATAGTTCCTAATTTAAATCTAGATAATACGAAATTTTCTCTGTTAACAAATCCTTCTTGTAGCAAGGTAAATATTTCATTTTTTTTTAAATGTATATATTTTTCTTTTTTTTATATTTTGAATTGTATTTAATTTAATAAGCATAAAATATTAGAATAAAAAATATACAATTTTTGTTTAGAATATAGAATCACCGACTAGTTTACCATCGTCGGACGCACATAGGCATAATATCAGTAATAAAAATTCACCTAATGAAATTAATGTAGATAATTCAACAACTGTAGTTACGTCTCAAAATATTACGGTTGTTTCTGTAGGAGTCAGTAGTAATTTAGCCACTAATTCAACAGGTATGTTACCTTTGTTTTTTATTGAGAATTTTTTCTAAAAAAAAAAAAAAATGGAAAGTAAAAAGAAAATTATATTTTCAGTATCGAAGGAAACGAATACTGTTCCAACTGCTCAAACTGTTCAATATACTAGTGCCGCTGTTTCTTCTTGTATTGGATCAAAAAATAAAGTTAATTTATTACCATCGCAAGTGAAAACTGCTGTTGTTGGTCCAAGACGAATTTCCGTTACAATGCCGCCTAATATTGTTCAGCCCACAACAAGTAAAGTTGAACAAGTCAAGTTACAAAATGTACAAATAAACAGTGACAAAGGTAAACGAAAAAAATAATTTAGTTAATAAATAAAATAAATAAAAAAATTTCAATTTTTTTAGATATAAAATTAATTCCAGTGACGAATAATTTATCTAAAATAGAAATGGAAAAAATTGATGACGCAAGTACAAGTAAAACGGTATTAAAAACAATTACGCATATAGTGCCAAGCAATGTAAATACAAGTACCGGTGATCAGCAAACAATACTTGGTAATTAGAGAAATTTTCATAATTATTGAAAACAATACATTGTTCCAATAGGCTCAATTTATAACACCTATTTAAAAAAAAAAAAATTACAGATATCAATGCCCGGTTAACAAATGTAACTTCGGGAAATGCTAATTCCAGTGGTCCTGGTCCACCATGTGTTACAGCATCTCCAACAACTCTTACATGTAAAACAATGACACCCGTCAAGCCAAATAGTCATCCAACTGCTAAAATGGTTAATTTTCTAATTTTCTGATTCTTATTATTTATTATTTAAAACAAAATTTGTTTTTCGATTATTTTTTAAAACAATTTAAAAATATAAATTTTACATTCATTCTCAGATATTGAATTCGAAAGCTATAAGCATAGATCCAAAATCAAAAACGAATTTCGGGGGAAAAAGAAGTTTAATTGTTCTTCAAAAAGGAATGAAAAAAATTATGTTGTCTCATGGTGGAAAGGTGAGTAAATATTTTTTTCTTCAATTATTTAAATCACAAAAAATAAAAAATTTAGAAAAACAAGTTCCATTAAATTTGAAATTAATTTTTATTATAATAGTAATAATTTCAAAATGCACATGACATTGGAAACAAAATTGATCTAATAGAATTTTAATCGATTAAAAAGAAAATAAAACTAGAAGGATTGTATTTTAGGAAGCAAGAGGCAAAGTGATAAGTTCAGTAGCCTTGGTTCCTCGCATACCATCCAGTAATGGCGAACAAAGCGATACGGATTGCGCAAAATTAATCAACAAAGTAAAAAAACGAAAAGAAAATTAATTTTTTTATAACAAATTCAAAATTTTAGTATAATTTAAAATTCAAATGATTCAATTTAAAATTAATTACAAACTAACAAAATTAATTGAGAATTTTAAGAAATATTTTTTTCAATTAAATTTAATTTTTTGTAATTTCTTTAATTATTGTTAAGGTGAATATGTTGCAGCCTGGTAGTAAAATGGTCGTTTTGGATATTCGACAAGATGTTCTTGATAAAAATAGGATTTTTCCACAACGTTTAGAAACGCCAAATGTGATTGAAGTTGAAGCTAAAACAGCAACTTTAATACCAGCTAATAATCTTATATTAAACGATCAAGGCAATAATAGAACGACTATAGTGGAGAATGATTCTCAATTAAATAATAGTTCATTGATTAAACTTGTCAATAATGATAATGAAGAGAGGTGAGTATTTTCCATTTCTTATTTAAAATAATACAAAAAAAAGAGAAAATATTTTTAAAATTTAATTTTCTTTCAAGTCACAAAATGTCTCCCAATAATGTTTTCGAAGATACGGATTTTGCGGCAATTATCGAAAAAGCAAGTGACAAAGAACCACTTTTCATTTATAATGATAAAGAAACCGTTATCGATGGAACATTAGATCCTCAAACTGGAATTTATGAAATTCATTCGTCAGGTAATAGTTAATTATTTTAAGTTCTTTTTTCACTTTTGTTATGTTTTTTTTTGTAAATAATTTCTTTTTTTTCAATTTTATTAAAATATGTGTTTTGTTCTTTATCATCGTTGTATAATTATACGTTCGTTGTAAATAAACTTTTTTTTTTCTATCTTTAGTTTCTGTTAATTGTTTTCTTATTATTATTATTTTTTTTTTAATCAAAAATTTAATTATTGAATTAATAATTTTAATCCTTAATTCTTTTCCCCTAATTAAAAAGAATTTATTTTTATAATAAGAGGGCATTTTAAAGCCTGATATTGTTTCAGATGACGCTATCAAAAATGTTCAATGTGAGGAAACACTGTCAAGTGAAGAACTTGGTCAATTTAGTACAACTCTAGAAACAGAAATTATTAATTCCGAAAGTTCACAATGTACAGAAGGTGACAATACAAGTAGTATATCAGAAGAAGTTAACGATACAATATTAGTCGTGGAAAAATTAGATAAACTGATCAATTCTTAATTTTATAAAATATGATTTTAGTTTCTTTTAGAAAAATTTCCCAATAAATTTTAGATAGAAATGTCTCACTAATTGGAAGTAAAAAAAAGAAAAATTAATATTAATTAATTTTAAAACAAAATTAATTATTTTTATACACGATCAGTTTATTAAAAAAAAAAAAATAGTTTTAAACATTTTTTGAGATGACTATATATTTAATATTTGTAAGTTTTTTTCGCAAATATTTTTTATATGTTTTTGGAAACAATTTATCATTTTAATGACATTTTTTTACAATTTGCCTGATATTATGAAAAAATAGTAACGTGCCAAAATATTCATTTTGGTTTCTTTATTGAGACACCGGAGTCAAATAAAATTTAACGTTTTTAATGCATAATAATTGAAATTTTTTTTTGTTGCAATGGGTTAATTGATATACTTAATAGTTGTTATTTATTCAATAAAAAAAAGAGACTGAATAAGCTTTTTTTCTATAAAAAAAAAATCTCGAGTTACATTTTTCAGATAACTCAAAGGGATTTGTATAAATACTCTGTAAAACACTGAACATAAAAAGAAAACTTAGTACAAGTTCTGTAAAAAAAAAAAAATTTTAATCGAAATATTTCCTGTAAATAAAATCATTTTAAAAAAAATTCAAATTTAGAGAAAAAGTTTATCAACAAAAAATTGTAAAGTCCCTTTTTTATAAATTAAAAATAATTTTCCCAATTTTTTGTTTTTTCGTTCTAAAACAGAGTTTATTGAATACAATCTTAATTTCCTAATGAAAAAAAAAACTATCAAAAAATTTATGAAAAATATTTTGATAAAATCAAAATCGACTAATATTTAAAATTAATGTATAGCATCTGTGTTATGTTAGAAAAATCTTTGTCCCACTTTTTTTTTCTTTTTTTTTTTGGAATTGTACATTCTTTAAACATCCATATGTTGTATATAAATTTTAATTATACATTGTGAAAATGTAACAAATTTTGGATTTATTAATTTAGTGTGAAAATAAAAATTGTTGCTTTGTATAAATAATTTTTTTTATCAATATTATTCTTAATTAAGATTCTGATTTATTGGTTTGAAGAGTGAAAAAAAAAAAAATGGTTGATAATTACAATTAATAAGGTCTTGGAGGTGGTCCACCGCGCATCATTCCAGGTGGTGGTCCTCTCATTGGAGGACCCATTGGAGGTCCACCTCGACCCATTGGAGGCATTCCTGGTGGCATACCTGTTAAAAAATTGAAATAATTTTTAAAATGATTTCAAAAAAATTAATTAATTTTTGTTTTAGAATAAAAAAATTTTTTTTCTTTAAGCAATAAACTTACCCATCATGCCGGGTGGAGGTCCCATCATTCCAGGTGGTGGTCCACCGACTGGCATTCGTGGAGGAGCACCAGGATGCATTTGTGGTGGTGCTGACACTTGTCCTCTACCACCGGGTGTCATTATTTGTTGTGAAGGACCGCCAACACCACGTACCGGTCCCTGTAATCCAGCTGGTATACCAGCGACATTTGCTGGCATTCCACGACCAGCGGCTCTTCCCATTCCTGGTCCAGGTGCAGCGCCTGGAATTGGTACTCTTGGTAAACCTTCTTCGGGAGGAGGTGGTCCTTCAACAGTTAACGAGACAATATTCTCCCCACGTAATAAAACAAAACCAAGAACACGCTTCTCCTCTCTTTCCGGTTGTTTGGTATTTTTTGGTTTGATTTTACGAAATTCCTCACAATCACCAAGAATTAAATTCATATGCTTGTCAAAAGCTTTGAATGTTCCAATGAAAGTACGAGAATCTTGTAGGATAATTCGCACTCTATAGTTGATGTGCTGCAGCATCTTATTATTCTTTCCGATCGTCTAAAAATAATTTCAATTAAGGTATTTATAATAAATTTAATTTTTCCATTTTCTTTTTGCTATGCCATTTTTTTTAGATATTATAAACGTAGCATCCTAACCTTATTCTTTAAAAAAAAAATTATCGCATTACGGACAAAAATAAAATTTCTTTTACAATTATTATCCTGCAAATTTGTAAATAATATTTTACTATTAAAAATAAAGTAAATTTTGTGTATATATACATAAAATTGATAAAAACGATGTCAAAATTTATAGGTTATGTCAAAGACGCCAAAAGATCATTAATGTTTTCACTGTTTTTGTAACTATATTAGAGAAAAATAATAACTTACCATTTTTGCGGTTTCTTCTTTTTTGGTTTTTAATTTAAAAAATTAATAAATATTCTTAGATTTAAGAATATTATTCTTTTAAAAACTTTGGGCCGGTCTGATCACGCCAAAACGTTTCACTTCCGACCAGGGTTGCGTACGTAATATACTTGACGTAAATTACATGGTTTTTTACATGTATATTACGTATGTAATTTACGTGCTTAGTTTTTTACGTAATTTACTTTTTCAAAATGGCCGCTTAAACTCCGTGATCCTGAAAATAAAATTGAGTGGCACAATTGCAAATTGCGAAAAATAAAATGCGTAGAGGTGGAAGGCCGCGAAATTCTTTTTGGAAGGAATTGTCGTATGTTTTGGTGAAACTCGATGGGAAAAATGCAGCATTTTGTCCTGGGTGCAAGAGAACTATGACAAATACTCCTTTTTCATCAGTTTTCAAGCGTGAAAATTTTAAACTTTGCCAAGGAATTGCTTGGCGTTTTCGATTTTGTGGATTCATATCCATATACTTATTTTTTAAAAGTTTTAAAATAATTAATTTGTTGCTTTTCTGTGATACTAATATTTGTTTACATATTTTTTATTGATCGCCAGACCGCCGCCATATTTTTTTACATTTATTACAGGTTTTTTACGTATATTACATTTTTTACGTAATATACGTCAAAAACCTCGAGTGACGCGTCACTGTGCAACCCTGCTTCCGACCCGACATAATAGAGTTTCCGTACTCTGCATTATCAACTGATCTTAAATTATATTTTATCTGCAGATGGAAAGTTCTTCTTTATCCACATTACTAGTAAGTAGTTTTCAAATTGTCCACCAATTTCCTTTCTATTCCCGCCAAAATTGTTCTTTGTTCTTGTCTTCTTGTGTTTTCCACAGTTTTTTTTTTAGTTGCACATTTTTTTTAATTACTTCAACTAAAACATGTTGAAAACAGTAAATAATTGTGATATTTATGTAAATATACGTGTTGAGCATAGAAAAAATTCATTGCAAAAGTTTTTTTGAGAAAATATATTCTAAAATTCTAAGATTTGGAATTTTTAGGTTAGGTTTTGTTTTATTATTCATTTTTTCGGTTTTTTTTTCTTTTATATCCGGTTTTCTACCTACTTTTCATTAACTTATAATCAGAATATATTCATTTTAATTGTTTATACATATTTTTTGGAACAAAGGAAAAAAAAAAATTTGTATTTATACCCATGGCGTCATGACATCACCTTGGTCGGAATTTTTCCAATTTTTAATTGAATTTATATATTATAATTATTTTTCTTTGAATTTCAGATATTCCAAGGACACTTTTTTTCATCATCAGGAAGGAATTAATTTCAAAATTAAAAAGTAAGCGCTAAAAATTGTGAAGTAGAAGAAAATATTTAATCAATCATTATTTTAGGGAGAAAATCTTTTTTTTCAAAAAAAAAAAAAAAACGAAACTGTTTTTCGTAAATTATATTTGAGTATATCTGATAATTTTTGTTACTTTGAAGCTTGAGATATTTGTTGAGAACGCAAGGGCCACATTTTTAGGAGTCAAACGAGTTCGATGACCGAGGCCTTATACTGTACATTCGAAACGTTAGGGCCTCAATTCTTAATATTTTTTTTTTCCTTTTTTTGTTCTTAAGAGAAGCTTATTCGAGGATATATTAAGTTGAACCTTTTTTAAAGACTTACATAATTTCCTGCATTCTCATACTATAATAGTTATTATAGTTACACTAGGACTTTTTTTTTGTTGCATCATTTAATTTCTTTTTTTTTTGTTTTTGATAACTTTCATTTATTTTTTCAACTTGAATTTGTTTTTTAAATATAAAAAAAAAATCTTCAATTTCATCAGCCAAAATTGAAATGCATATATTTATTTTGGTGAATAGAATATTTAAATAAATTCATTTCGAATTAACAACGTTGTAATAGGATAATGAAAAGGATTTTTTTACAAAGGGAATATTGAATAGAATGAATGAAGAGGGGAGCAATATTTGAATTAATGTTTAGGTCTAGTTTTTGGTATGTTTATTGTTTGAAAGGTTACGTAAGGGCCAGGAAAAGGGAGTTTTGAAAAATGGAGAAAGTTTTATTATATAGAAAATTTTTGTGCACAATGATAAATACGTCCTTGGGCAATGTCCAATGCACTGTGCTTGGTATATAGTATAGAATATATAGCTGCAGTTACACGTGGTACTCGGTCAGTGGCCTTTTTTTAACTTACAGTATAACCAGCTACGCGTGCGGCTCTCTTTACATGTATATTGAGATTTCGCGTCACCCACCTCGAATCTTCACAACACTTTTTTTTTCCCCTCCCCTTACTCATTGATGAAAGCCCGAGTATTTTAATCCCTATCCCAGATAGATCAGAATACACGCGCTTCATAAAGCCTGATAAAACTTACAAGATTTTTATGTATATATGTATTAGTTATTATCATAAAATGTCGACAAAACAGAATAGAACATATATTTAAAAAATACACATCAGATGAAAATTAAAAAAAAAAAAATGTTAAAAATTTATTTGAATTTTAAATGAGTTTTTATGATTTTTCCAAACTTTTGATTTTATATTTTTTTTTTTCGCAGGAATTGGAAATAGAATTTTCAAAAAATATATTATTTTTTATCTTTTTTGATAATCTGGAAAATATGGACTGTCTATACGCATACGAAGATAGCTCTGGTGACTGATTATATTTACTTCTGTAACGACCTACATTCCAGAATTAAAATACGCTTTTGGATTCGGGATACAATTTCTCGTTTCACGATGATGAAAGGATTCATGAACATTGTTTTTAATTCAGATGGTCAAGAAACAAGAAATTTTTTAGGAAAGTAGAAATTTCATATAGTAATTGAATATTTTAAATCTATTTTTTTCTTCTAATTTGCAAAGAAATTGAAAATTTCACTCTAAATTATTCTATTGTCAATTTAAACTATATTTTTTTAATATATTATAATTCAAATTATTTTTCATGTTTTGTAAGGGATAGTTTTATTTATGATTTGATTTCTTTCAGCATTTCTAATGACTTTGGAGATTGCAAAATATTCATGCCTTTTTGGAAGGAAAGAAAAAAAAGTCCTGCGTTCGACGAGAATAGTGTGACTAACAACTAACATCAAATAAAGGGTCCAAGAAGTAGGTCAACATTTAGAGGGAAGGGAAGATCGCCCAACTAGTTCTGCATTTGATGAGAAGGGTGAGTGAAGTGTGATTATTCAAACGCACTTATCATTTATAACGACGTATATCAATACGCTTTTAAAAAGGACAAAACAATCAAGATTTTAAATACTATTAAAATAGTTTGAAATAATTTTTAAATATAAAACTAAATAATTAAAATTTAGATTTAAAAAACAATCGAAAATTCCCAAAAGAAATAAATTTCAAATTTTCTATCAAAAATATAACGAAAAATAATTATATATACATATTATTGTTTGCAAAACAGTAATTCCTGATTTTATCAAAAAAAAAATTAATCAATAGTCTGAAACAAAATAACAAATAAAAATTGTTTTCAAAACAATTTCGATTAATATTTTCGAGCAGAGGTTAACAACATATGTATTATCTTTTTCCCAGAATACTGATTTCACAACAACAAAAATTGAATGTGGGTTTTCCTGAATATTTTGTATATTTATATCAGTGTGTGAAGAAGGTAATTTATTAATATATAAAAATACAATTCGAATGAAAGGAGTAAACGATGACAGTAGAGAGAATGTGTGTGAATAACACAATCTTGTGTCCACTCTGTTATTTTCCCTTTGCCATTTCAGTTTCATCATGATTGCGACTTCTAAGGTCGTTGCGGCATAGTGTATAGCTTAAAACAAGTCGCGTTGAGATTGGTCAAGGTACGACACCGCTCTAGACAGAACCCCACTCCATGCGTCATTCTCTACCTCTTCTCTCTCCCCCCTCGTTGTTTCCTCCGACTCTAACTTCAACAGAGTTTCTATATACACGAGCTCGATTATTCTTCTTCGTGATCACATACATATTAGACAGAATTCCCCTCTCGAATAAGAAAATAAAAAAAAAATTGTATATATTATGTCCACTGAATACAAAATTAATTTTAGTTTTTATTCACTAAATTCATGATTCAATTATTGATCAATGAACTTATTGGATCGCATTTTATTTTCCTTCATTATAATTCATTGACATCTGATTTTATTCATTTGGACAAAATTCTATTTGAATTTTTATTAATTTGAATTTTCATTTGTACACATTTTTAATTGATTCAAATTTTTCATTTCGCTGAATTATTATTGATTCGAATATTAATTTGCCCGAAATTTTAATTGTAAGAATTTTTATTTGACCGAAATTCTATTTGCACGAATTTTTATTCATTCAAATTTTTTATTTAGCTGAATTATTATTGATTCGAATATTAATTTGCCCGAAATTTTAATTGTAAGAATTTTTATTTGACAGAATTTCTATTTGTACAAATTTTTATTGATTCAAATTTTTCATTTTTTTAATTTCCGAATTTTCATTTGGTTGAAATTCAATTTGCTCAGAATTTTTATTGATCCGAATTTTCATTGGATTGAAATTCAATTTGCTCAGAATTTTTATTGATCGGAATTTTTATTTGTCCGAAATTTATGTGTTTATTTGTCATCTAAATTTTAATTTGTTCAAAGTTCTATTTGTCCGAATTTGTATTGATTCGAATTTTTATTTATCTGAACAATTAATTAATTAATTAAATAGTTAATTCATTTTAAAGTGAATTTTTTTAAAAAAATAATCCCAATTTGAAAAAAATGGTTAATTTAATTAAATTGTTATAAAATTCTTGAATTGAAATTAATTCGGATAAAAAAATTTCGGATGTATTGATATATTTCTCACGATGTTTGATGGAGAATTCACTTCAAATAAGTTAGGATTAGAGTTAAAATTGTTTTCTATTTCTGTTTTTTTTTTTTAAACCCGAAAGTCCTGAGAAGATAATGCGTTTGATGAATTCTTTTTTGGGGAAAGATACAGTATTGATTGTCTCAGGCCTCTCTCTCTCTCTTTCTCTAAAGGATCGTCTCTTTGGTATTGCGCATGTATATATAGGGCTATTCCAGTAGTGTTGAATTCTCTTTGTCTTGCTCAGCTTTCAAGTTAGAATGGATCACCTGAAATATAACTCTTCTTCAGTACTCCAATTGCATCGGCAAAAATTTTACACCTGATACACAATTTTCTGCCGCGCGAGAATGTACAGGAATTTATTATTGGAAATTTTCCATTTCTCGGCCCGTTTCTGTTATTTGTTTCTCTTTTTTTTTGTAAAAAAATAATTCTATATTTAATTTTAAATTAATAATTTAATAAAAAAAATTTTTTTTAATTAATTTTTTTTCAATAAAAAATAAAAAGAGTAGTTTTAAATTAAGTTATTTAAAAAGTAATATAAAATTAAGTAAACGGTAATTTTAATTTTACTGCGATCGAAAGGCATTCATATTTTTTTTTTTTTTTTGGTACAAAATTGCCCTCTCCGTTTATCGGGCTCTCTGATAAAATTTTTCGCTGAGCCTAAAAAAAGCGATAAAATGTATCAAATGCGATGTTAATTCAATCGTTTAAAATCAAGATTTTCTTGTTTTGATTACATATATAGTCAATTATAATATAATTCCTGTTTTCGTTTCTTTTTTTTCTCAGTACTTTTACAAATATATGATATAATTTGCAGCTTGTTTACCTTAAATTTTATCAGTTTCCGGGAATATTGAGGCATTTTGAACATTTATTCTGGGTGACTGCGGGAAATTAATATTGAGAAAACAAAAGTATAAACCTCGAAAACACACGCAAGATGTCGAGAGAGATTTGGGAATTGGGTTTTTGCTGAGTCATGAAAGTATAGAAAAAAAAGAAAGAAAAATTAATTTTGATTCGAAAAATAACTGCTAATTAAAAAATGTAATAATTTTTTTATAATTTCTCTTAGTGGCCTGAATTTAAATTAGAATAAATTTTTCTCTTTTTTGTAATCGATATTTTATTGTCTAGAACTGTTTGTTTGTTTATTGATTAGAAAATTGGTAGGGAAAAAAAAAGTACTTCGTTTTACATATTTTGCCTTGAGGTTTTTCATTGTATGTATGTTGTATTGAAAGGAAAAAAAAGAGGTATATATATGTATTATATGTATCGTGACCATCGCACGCAGCGTCCAATGTTCTGTTCTGAGGCTGCAGTCGTGGTTTCTTGCCTTACACGTGCAACATACGCACTGGGTCATTGCTCTGTACTCCCTGTTATAATATTGTTACACACACACACACCACTGAACATGTTCGCTGGATCACGAAATTTCGTAGCCTTCCCCAAGCATTGCGCGCATGGTCTTTAAAAAAAAATCACCCCGTCAAATTTTGTTCCATTTTTATTTAAAAACAAATTTGCATTGTCTCGCAGAAAAAATGGTTTCTAAAAATAGATAAATTGATTCATTAAAAAGAACCGGTAATTTAATTTTTTGCTCAAATTATTACATAAATTTAAATTTTGATCTTGAAAAAAAATAATAGAAAATTTTAGAAATAATTTTTACAATTAAAATATTGAAAAACGCTTTTGGAGTTTTTTTTCTCTCAAAATAGATTTTTTTTTGTCATTGATGGAAAAATAATGTTTAATTCAAGAAAAATATTTGTTTTGATGAAGATTTATGTATTACTTTTTAATGACTTTATCAAACTTCCTGTGATATAATAATTAAACTGACGAGAACAGATAATACATATATAATATTGTTTCAATCACTGTTATTGATTTTCTTTGACATTAATAATATTTCTCTATTACAGAATAAAATAAAAAATTTAATATTTTGAAATTTTGGAGAATGTATAGTTATTTTTAAAATTTTTACCATAAATAATGTTAAATAGATTAGAACTGTAATTATTGTTTCACGTGGATGTTTCTATATTATCTTATCTTTAGTTTTTTTATTTTTGTTGTAAATATCTTAAATTTTTATGAATGTGAAAAATACACCTGTAGTTTTTAACCATAGAAAAATATTAATTTTTATCATTATTATAATACAAATGTTACTATTTTTTTTTTTCAATGAATGAATGTTAAAATATTTTTACAAATTATTTATTTTTAATCATAAAGGAGTTTAAATAAAAAAAAATAGAAATATTTCATTCATAAATGATTTAAATGGGTTGTTGTTTTTCTAATCAATTTAGATTTGAATTACAAAAAGAGAGAGAAAGAGAGACGTAGTACTTATAACATGTATATTATCTGGTCTCTACGAAAAGGTATTTCTCTACTTAAAAAAGATGATGTCATCAATGTTTACTACTTCGTGCGGAAGAAATATTCGTCTGTTTAACACGTAACTGTGTTACTGAAAGAATCGAAGGTCGTTACTACTTCGTGATTTGTACCACTTTTCTACGTCTTATATAGAAATATTTTTTTTCTCCTTCCTTTTTTTTCTATAATCATCAAATGATAGATTACTTATTTATGTTCTTTCTATATATAAAACATGTGTGTAACATATTTTTGCAAGGAAAACAATTTTTCAAAAACATTTTTTTTTATATCAAAACGGTATTTTTTTTCCTCATAAATGCGGGTTGAATGCACTACTTTGTTGTTGGAAAATTGAGATTTACAATTTTTTTTTCTGATTTCAGAATTGAGAAGGGAAATTAAAAGTTTTGCCGATGATTTAATTGACAAAAGGCGGAAGTCTTTTTTGGAAATTTACCGCATGAACCCTGAACTTTAAACAAGGAAAATTTATCATGTAAGTCATTATTTCTTAATAATTTACATTATTATTGTTTACAATTATCTTTCGTGAAATCATTTTTTTTTCTCGATATTTTTTCCAATTTTTTGTTATTTAGAAAATCTGGAGTTTAAAATCTGAAAAAATTTTTAAATTATTTTAATTGTCAATTTTTTTTGGTGTTTTTAATATTAAATTAATTGAACTAACATTTGCAGACTAATCATTTTCGATGTGATAAGACATCGTAATATTGGGTGTAGAGATATGAAAATTATCATTTTTTTTTATCAAACTAATATTTCTTATCGTCATTGTCTTAGAGCGTCAAGTGATCATCGTCGGGAACGTCAGAACTGGAAAAGCACGAGGCGGATTTTGAAGGCGCGCATACGGTGAAAGGAGAAAATGATACTTATATGTGTGAATAATGTGAGTATATATACGTATATACACGTGTGGAACTAATACAGAGAAACTTGTTGTCAGTGATAGCGAGGCTTTACTTGATATACAAGACAATCATTATAAGCCATATACATACATATATTTGTGTGTCGGTGAAATGCACGCGCAAAGTCGACTTCGTAGGTCACCACGTTCTCTCTGCAGCACTCTCTCCAAAAAAACATTCTTTTCCTCTCTGTCACGCTCTGTTTTTCTCCATCAACTCTTCCCTCACTATCGGTTTGTTTCCTTCTCTTTTTCTCTTACCTCGATATCGGCTATACCTTTTTCTCTTTCTCTCATCAACTTGCCGCACTTGGCTCTCCCTCCATTTGGTTCACTTCTACCCTCCAGAGTCTCTCAATCAGGCTCCGAATGTTGTATTCTTTAATTTTAAAAAAAAAAAAATTTTTTGATTTTTCATCAATCATCAAATCCTGTCATTGTATGCAGATTCTTTTAAATCATTCACCATATTTAAGAGAAAAAAAAACCAAAATTTATATAGGGATTATTGACCTCTTAGAATCATTCTCAAACAATAGTGATTCAAAATAATTGAATAACAGAAAAAATGTCCTTTAATTTTTACTTTTAGTAAAAAACTTTCTTTTACTTAGTTAAATTTTTTATTTAGTAATTTTTTTTAAATGTCAAATAAAAATTCTGTCCAATCAGATAAAATACTTAAATAAAAATTTGCGAGCAAAACGTACAGTAGGAAATTCGCAAAAAAAAAAATTCGCTGTTTAAAATCGAATTGAAAATCCAATCCAAAAATAGAATAAATATAAAATATATATAGAAAAGTCAAAAGAAAATTTGCTAATTTTTAAATTCTTTTTGTAAATAAAAATTCGCGGGAAAAATTTACAGTAGAAAATTAGCAAAAAAAAAAATTCGCTGTTTAAAATCGAATTGAAAATCCAATCCAAAAATAGAATAAATATAAAATATATAGAAAAGCCAAAAGAAAATTGCTAATTTTTAAATTCTTTTTGTAAATAAAAATTCGCGGGCAAAATTTACAGTAGAAAATTAGCAAAAAAATTGGGTTTTATACAATTTACTGGAAAAATAAAATAATATCAAATATAAATATTCTGCCGAAAGAAAATTCTTATAAAATTTGCAAAAAATTTATTCCCTGTTTAAAATCCAATGGAATTTGAAATTATTTTTTTTTTTTTTTTGCTAATATTTAATAATTATTAAATTTTTAATTTTGCAAAAAAAAAATCAAGCGAGGCTATACAATAATAAAGGGCAATTTGAGAGACTCTGGTGTGACATTTGTCTTTGTCGGTGGTGGATATTGTCGTGTTCTCTCTCGCCCTTGTGTGTATCATCGCACGCGCGCCGTCGATGTGAAGAAACCACGTCGGCAACCTCCACGTGCCGTTCAGGGAACATTTGGGCGCCCCAAATTGTAGGTCGTCATTGCGTTTGTAAGGTGGAGGGAGAGTTTAAGGTTTTTTGGAGAGGGGTGATCTCTTGCTCGTCGCCCCTGACTTTGCCATTCGACAACGACGAGTTTTGTTCGGTTTCATTCGACGATTCTCGTATCAACTCGTATCGAGTAGGAGGTAAACATTACACAGTATGATTGGTTGTCCCGAGGCGGGTCCTTCGGATTTCGTCGCCTTTTACTATAATATACAACAAAATATATACACGTTAAATCTCGTTGTGGATACAAGTGAATTATAACAACCGCGACCATGCTAACAAGAAATTCAATGTGACATTAGTTTACTAAAAAAAAAAAAAAAGAAGAACAAAAAAGTGTTAAAATTTCAAATGGACCACTGATTTAAAACAATTTTGTGAACTGCCTATTTATAGTGTGTAACCGGAGGAGAACTGTCAAATATTTTTTCTAAACAATTGGTGAGTTTGACAACAAATTTTTTTTTTTTTTTAATAATTGTATTTTTATGTTTCGTATTTTCAAACGGAAAATATATCCGTGGAACGTTTGAAGGCGAAATTATTTAATTTTTTCATTAATCAAAACAGAAATAATATTTTTTTACAAGAAAGAGAAAAAATTACGATAAATTCAAAAATTTACTCCAAAAAATAGTTTTTGATAAACAACTGACATTTTTTTTAATTTTACAAGTATTTATAAAGTGTAAAAAATAGTTTACTCCAAAAACAAATTTTTTAATATTCAATAGTGTAATATTTTTGTAAAATATAATTGTTTTCCATTTTATTTATTTTTTTGTAAATATTCGTTTATTTACGTCGATTTTAAAATATTTTGTTCTTCAATTTGCACTTTTAAAATTTGATAAAAAAAAATATCAATAATAGAGGCTGAATTTCAAAAATGCGAAAAAAACCGAAATTTTTTGTAAAAAACCGTTAATCATGAGCGAAAGAAAAATCGAGTGCAATATTTGATATTAGGATTTTTTTTTTTTTTTTGGAGATTAGGGCGTATTATTAGAGAGACGATGTCTTTAAGATAAGTTGCGCATCAGTTTTAGCGCAGGCCAAGTTTACCCCTCGGAATATATGAGGGGTTCCTTGATACAGAGAGAGAAACCGTTTTGTAGGTGTCCGCTCTATGGGATCAATATTTTTTTTAATTCTGATTATAAATTTAAAAAAAAAAAAAAAAAAACAATCGATATTTAATTTTTTAAAAAAATGTGTATACTATTGTAAATTTGCCTAGAGAAACCGCTAGAGGTACTCATATATTCTTGTGATGTAACTCGACGTCCTTACCGCGGGTTGAGTTGCACGAGGTCGGTGATCGCTATAAAAAAATGTGGCGAGTACACGTGGAGGCAGCCGATCATGGTTTCTCAACAAGAGCTTAATGCATTGGCTGCCATCTCATCGTCGACTGCCTCATCGCGAATAACGACGCGCGTGTAGCCTCAGTAATAACGTCGTTGCGACTTTCACGACCGTATTTGTTCTTTTATACACACACGAGTCTCATCGACACAATACTCTACGTGTGGCTAATTGTCTCTATATTCAATTAATTTTACAATTTTTTGTTTAAAAAAAAAAAAAAAATTTATTCATATCGATATAATTTCAAAAGGGTATGTTTTTTCCTCTCATTTATTTAAAAAAAAAAAAAAAAAAACAATTTTTTTTATTACCTTTGTAGAAATTAGTACTTGCAGAAATTTTTCTATTGAGGAATTTTGAAAATCAGCACTTTTGCGATTTTTTTTTTCTTTTTTTATTTCTGAGTTGAAATTGCGCTGAGTTGGAGTTTTTAAGTGATAGTTAATCTCCGACAAGTTTCTTCGTCCGAGAACTATTATGACAATTTTTTTTTTTTTACTATGCAAAATTTTAAAGAAGTTTTTGTAATAAAAATTTTTTTAAAAAATTGCTATTAACGCGACGCGTGCTCTTTAAAGAAACAGGTCGCTGACCTATTTCGTACCACATTCTGTATTGTTTACAAAAAATTCTTACAAATTTTTTGGCTAATCTTTAGAATATGGATTTTTTTTGGGGGGAATATGAATAAAATTTACGAGTGATTTTACGCACCCTTGCAAGGAAGTAGTTTTTTGGAGTATTATAACTTTTACCCTAAATTGGCAGAGGAAAAAGTTATATCTATTGAAGAGGGTCAAAAGTGGAAGTCTGCGCTCGCGCGAAGGGTGGGCGGTTTTGGGTTAAAAAAAAAACAAGATTGAGGGGGAAATAGTGTCTGCAATACGTTTGAGATTCAGGTCGGTGCGTAATCAACAAAAACGTACGACGCATTTCATAGTGCACCGGGACAAACTTTTGTTAGCCTCTATTCTTGATATTCATATTTAGAAATTATGAATTCTACCCTCGGTATAATTTTTAATTTGTCAAAATAAAAAATATAAATTTAAAAAAGATGATTTTTATTAACTTGAAAAATTATATTATTTCAGATAATATCTTCTCATCGAGAATGGTAGGCTACTATCATCAATCGGAGACAATATTAAAGCGTGAAACAACGCCAAAGCCAGTGGCAATTGTCGCTTCAAAATTGGAACCAATAAAACCAGTAAAAAGTCTTGTGTGCAGTCCTGACTTGTCAGCGTTCACATCACCTGCCGCTGAACGTTTAACAACACACAATGAAAAGCCCTATCAATGTATGTTGTGTCAAAAAATATTCGATCAAAAAAACGTTTACCAAAGTCACCTGAGAACTCATGGCAAAGAGGGCGAGGATCCATACAGGTGTAATATTTGCAGTAAAACATTTGCCGTACCAGCACGACTCACAAGGCATTATCGTACTCATACCGGTGAAAAACCCTATCAATGTGAATATTGCAATAAAGCATTTTCGGTTAAGGAAAATCTAAGTGTTCATCGACGTATTCACACCAATGAGCGTCCTTATAAATGTGACGTTTGCGAAAGAGCATTTGAGCATAGTGGCAAACTTCACAGGCACATGCGAATTCACACCGGTGAACGTCCACACAAATGTTCAGTTTGTGAAAAAACATTCATTCAAAGTGGTCAACTTGTTATTCACATGCGTACGCACACGGGTGAAAAACCATATGTATGTAAATCATGCGGCAAAGGATTTACATGCTCAAAACAACTCAAAGTTCATACACGAACTCACACTGGGGAAAAACCCTATAAATGCGAAGTATGCGGCAAATCATTTGGCTATAATCACGTTTTAAAACTTCATCAAGTCAATCATTATGGTGCAAAAGTCTATAAATGCACACTCTGCAATGAGACATTTACGAATAAAAAAAATATGGAAGCTCACATTAAAGTTCATTCCGATTCGGTTCCAACAAATCAAGAACAAGAAATTGCTCCCAATAAGGAGAATAAGACTGAGGAACAAGAACAAAGTTACAATAATACAGGAAGGGATTTCTCCTATTATGTTTATCAAAGGGATCAGTATTCACAGCCAATTGGAGGAGTGAATCCAGCATTATTAGCCGCAGCGGCAGCCGCTGCCGTTGAGGAACGATCCTTTCAGGAGCCATCAACGCAAGTTTTTCTCTATCCCGAATTATCGCCTGCCTATTCACCTTATTCATCGTACAGTGGACCGAGTAGTGATTCATTGACTGAAAATGAATCGATACTCAATTTACCCGGTAATGATGCACGTCGAAGAGTTGAAGCTGCCCTTGAAGCAGTCGAGGAACAACGTCAACGTGAATGTGGTATAAATGTTGAGAAACATCCAATTCTCACACCGCCAAGCAGTAATCCCGTGAGTCCAGCACCATCACCAGATCCACTTGATCTCGTTATACCCGTAAAAGAAACACTCATTCTCCCACCGCGTAAACGTTGTAAAATGATTCTCGAATCAATGGAACACGAACGTTCTGGTATTAATGCACAGAGACAAAATTCTGTCATTCAATTTGCTCGCGCCTCATAGTCATTCACAATTTTTAGAAAAGCCAAGGAAATAATTAATTTTTTTTCCGATTTTTTTTTTTTTTTAAATTTTAAAAAACCGGTGTTTAGCAATGCTTTATTTATTTCGTCGATCACTTTTCCCATATTCAAAAAGCTCAATAATTGAGCGAGCGATCATTAAAGACTTTAAAAACTACCAAACAATTAATATCTCTGTGATAAGAATTTTTTTTTTAAATTCGTACAAAATTTACAGAAACATATTTTTATTTTACGAAAGAAAAAAAAGTTTCGTATAGTGTTTTCTTTAAAAAAAGAAAAATTAAATTTCCAAAATGTAAATTTTTACGAAAAGTACACTAAAAAAAATAATCTTTTTTTTTTTGAAAAATAATAATTTTTGAGGTAAAATTCAAATTTCTTTCATTTCTGTAAATTTTTGCGAATTTTTTCCATGTGTGTAAAGTGAGAGGGAGCTGCGAGCCCACTGCCAGTTTTTAAAAAAAAAAAGTGTTTAGCGTAAACGTATACGCGCGGGTCACATTTTATTTAGAGCATTTTTTTTTCGCGACCTACATTTCTAATTTTTAATATGTTATTATTATCTATTTTCATTTGTAGTATTTACATTTTAAAAAAGCGAATTTTTTTTTTTTTTTTTTTTAAATGTGTATTACAAATTTTATTTCGAAACCGCAAAAAAAAGCATTTCTAAGACTTTAAAAATCTAAATAGATTCTTCACAAAAGTCGATATTATAATGAAAGAAAAAAGAAAAAAAAATACGAAGGGCTCTAATCGTTGCATTATAGCGTATATATATATATATATAACATTATTTATATTTCTCTTAAAATATTCTATAATCTAATTTTTAAGGCGTACACGGCGGTGTGACATTATTCCTGTCCCCGCAAAAAACGCATAGAACTGATTACTTATAAAGTTATCACTTCATAATGCGATTCCATTCGATTTTTCATTCATTATTTCGATTTTTTCCCTTGTCCACTTTTTTGTCACTTAAAAAATTTACTGAAAATCAAATTTTTTATCTGGATTTGATCTAAAAAAATTTGTTTTTATTTATTAGAAAATTATTTATTGAATTGATGAAATTTTGTACTTAATTGTTTGAAAATAGATATTTAATTTACACTGAATAATTTTTTTTTTTTTTTTTTTTTGGAAAAAAATAAAAGTGGACAAAGAATTTAAAAATTCATAAATCGAACACTCGTACCGGAATACGTATAATAATAAGAAGTCATTGTCTTGTCAAAGTATTTGATCGTTTATCGCTGTTATTTGGCTTTCGATATAGAATAAATAAGAAACTTAAAAAAAATTTAGGTGGTGGATTTGGATTTTACAGAGCGGGAGCTTCGTGGCGTTCCGTCATTTACGAGCGTTAAAGTCACCAAAGTTTCAAATAGATTCCTCTCCACTGCTTTCTATATAAATATATATATATATTATTATTATTATTATTCTTTTAGCCATTAATTTTTAGAATATTATCGAAAATGTTGTATGCGCCAGGAAGCAAGGTTCTGTAATTTGAAAACATTTTTAGAGAAACAAAAATCTATGAATGGAGTTTTAAATCAGTTACAAAAATTTTTCTTTTTAAAAAAACATTTTTGCTAATATTTTTTTCTTAGAGTTTATTTATTCTGAAAAATTTCAAAAATTTACAGATTATTTATGAAAAAAAAAAAAAAAATTTTATCAAATCTAATTTGATTAATATTTTGTTTTTAGTCTTCATTAAATGAAGATTTGTTTTACTTTGAATCTTTTATTAAAAAAAAAAAAAAAAAAAAATTTCTTATTTTAAAAATATTTCTTTAAAAGAATTTTTATTTCAATTTTATTTTTCATTATGGTACGATGTTCGAAATCCATTTCATATTATATTGTCATGTTATATCTAGATGAAATATTTGAAACATCTCATTCATTCATTTACATCAATGAAAAAAAAAAAAAAAAAAAAATCAAGCGCTAATATGACACAAACCGCCTGCCATTAAATTTGTATATCGTATTGTTAAAAAATAAATATTATAAAACAACCTCAGTGTGAGTGAAAAGAAAAAAAAAGAACGAGTGCATATGTAAATATTATTTATAAATTAAATATCAAGTGAAACGCATGTTACATTGTACGTCTTAAGTTTATAATCAAGTTTGAAAATTTAAAAAAAAAATGTAGACAAGTTCATGTAACAGCTAGACATTTAATATTATTATTATTATTATTATTATATTGTGAAAAAAATGAAATCCGCAATATCCAAAAAGTGGGATTCGTCGTGACTGTGTGTTGTTATTACATTGTTTTTTTGTATATAGTCTCGAAAGCATTATATATTTAAATTTAAGAGAGGTTGTCTGTTGGAATGTACAATGATTTATTTGGTAAAAAGAAGAAAAAAAAAACTGATGATTTATTATTAATTTTTCGTAAAGTGCACTATATAATTGTGACTTTCACAGTCACTTGTCCTACAAATCAATAAACATTTTCAGTTAATTAACAAATTTTGTTATTATTGTCCTTTATTCCTTTTTCTATTATTAGTAATCTAAATTTTTCGCACACAGACAAGTTTTTCAAATTTCGTTAATAATTTTTATTTAAATTACATGATATTTTTTTTTGTTTTATTGATTTTGAGAATTTTTCGTTGTTTCAGATTTCGGCATAAGGATGTATAAGAAATTCTTTGAGCTGTTATAGTAAAAAAAAAAAAAAAAAAAAAAAAATTGCTGCCATTTATCTTCTACGTCTTCGCTGGACGCAGTGGGTTTACCGAAAATCGATAAAGCTGGGTTTGGAGATTCAAGGGACGTGTTTCTTTTTCTTGTTTTTATTCTTTGAAATCAAAAATAATATCTTATTTTAATGAAAAGTGACACTTGAGAAAATTTTTAAAAAATTTAATTTCTCTATTTTGTTGTCAAAATTTGCAGAAGATATTTTTTCTCCATTTAATTGAAATTAATTTTGAATTAACATTAGAATTGAAAATAATTTTTCTAATTTTGATTTTTGATTTTTTTTTTTTTTCATGCCAGTAAACATAACTTCGCCTGAGAATTTCTTTGCCGCACTGACCAGCGACAGGTCGACGAACCTTAAGCTTAAAAAGGAATTCAAAGAGGACCAAGGTTTTAAAAGATACTTGACCCTTCATTAAAAACGAATGAAATTTTATAATTTCTCTTTCTTTAAATTTGGAAAATTGCTTCAAACAATTATTTTTTCTTAAAGAAAATGTAAGTATAGTTATTATAAATTTTTAACAGACAAAATTTATTTATCTTTGAAAATATAAACGTAATAAAAAATTTAATTTTCTAAATAATCTTTTAATGTTTAGTTTCGAAAAAAAAGAATTTTAATTTTGAAAAAAAGAGTAAAATTTTGTTTATTCACAATTATTATTGTTATTATTATTATTATTATTATTATTATTATTATTATTATTATTACAAAAGTAGATCTAATTTTGTTTGTTTCTGTTTTGGAATTCTTTTTTTGGCTACGAAACTAGGTTATACCCTATATGCCAAGATACCAAAGAAGGAGAATATTGTGGAAAATCGCAAGGGGGAAAAATGTGAAAGAAATAAAGGAGGGTTGGCGCGCCTTTCTATATATATATATATATATATATATATATATATATATATATATAAGACACGTGTAGAATCTTTTGCTACCCTTCTGAAATTTTCACCCCTAAAAAGGACATTCCCTACGATTAATGGATTCCTTTGGATGCGCATGGGGTATATTATGACGATATACACTTACACACACATTTATCTCGTATCCAGGCGTATCACGATAACATCGAAAAACATTCTTTTAAGGCCAACACGTGGAAACCGTCACAACAAGATACTGCGTAGATGAACTTACAAAAAGGGCAAGTGAGAGAGGCGATTCCAAAAAATTACTCAACGCATTTTTTCGGATTTACTTTTTCTCCCTTTCTTCAAGTAATGCTCTATTCCCCGAAGGTAACTTTCATTTTTATATATATATTATTCTCTGCTCTCTTTTTTTCAAACCCCCCCTTAAAGAATTATCCAAACTTTTCCACATAAATTTTAGGGTCAATTTTTCTCGATATAATCAGAAAGTAGTTTGTTTTTCTTTTATTTAAATATTCAATTTTGTAAGATTACTTTTTTTTCGATAATTAGTAAATGTATTTATATTTTGGAAAAAAGAAATAAATTTTCTTTTTTGTGGTGAAATCATGTTCTAAAATTAATTCTCTTGTAATTAAAAAAAAAAAAAAAAAAATGTACTTAAAATTGAAAATCTTACTGCTGCTGTCATCTTTCGACAAATTACCGAAGAGAGTAAAGCAAAAATGAATTAATGGTAATAAAATTTTTTTTAAATAGAATTTTTGATATCAAATTAAATTCACATTTGTTGAAAATAAATTCTTTTAAGTTTTCAATTAAAAAAATTATAAACAATGGAAAATATTTATAATTGAATTCCGGATGTTGCTCCCACTTCTAAATTGACAAATGAAATGCTTACAACAATTATAATTAAATTTGATTGGTAGATAAAGTTTCATTATTTAAAATAAACCAATCGCTGTCTGTTATTTCAAATTTTTCAGTTCCGAAACAAAAAAGCAGGTGGCGCTGTTTTGTTTCGCAATCGATACGTGATATCCGGTTTTGATGTGAGTGTTGAAGACGCCATTTTCGGGTAAAACGTTTCTGCAATAAGGACGTGAGTGTTTTTTTTTCCCACAATTAATATATTTAATAAATAAGAAAACAAAAATCATTTATTTCTAATGCAAATAATATTTTATGTTAATTCAGAAAAAAAATCGAAAAATAATCGTATGTGAGAAAATTTATTATTATCTAAACGAATAAACGCTCGTAATTTTTTGTTATTTGTCGTGTGCTAATGCGAGGCATTTCAGAAAGTTCACCACACACAATGGCCGAAGATTTTGATGTTGAGGCAATGCTGGAGGCGCCATATAGAAAAGGGGTAAGTTAAATTTTGATATTTTGTTTTAATTTTGTTTTTTTTTTTTGTGTTCGGTGATGAAATTCATCGTCGCAGTTTTGTAACATGGGCCTTGCGGTGTTTGTCGTTTTAAACAAAATGGCATTCATCGCGTTGTCCATCTTTATTCTATAAAAAAAAAAAAAAGTTCGTATCTTCTGTTACATACTGCCTATTGATCAATACCACCATTTTCTGTACTTATAGATCATACGTAACATGTACCCTCGCGCTCGTACGATGTTCCACAGCGAGTTCCTAGAATGCACTTAAATATGAGGTACTGCGAATGACATCATATATCATTATCAACATATTTCCATTCGTGAGAAAGTTATTATTGTTAGGAATTTTTTTTTCTTTTTTAGATAAAAAAAAATGTACGTACTTTCCATGTGAGAGTCATTTGCTAGAACATTCAACTAGGTCGATGGTTAAATATTTCTATTTTTTTTTTTTTTTTAAATATATTTGAAAATCCTTGGAAAGCAGTTTTAGGTTTATTTTTTATTTTTTAAATATATTTGAAAATCCTTGGAAAGCAGTTTTAGGTTTATTTTTATCCAGGATTATCATTGATTGAGGAAAGAAAAATGTTGGTTAATGTACTTTTAATGACTTTAATCATTGGTAATCCTGTATTTGCTTTGTTTCTTAATGTAAATTTAAAATTATGAAATAATTTGATTAATTAAATGTTTGAAATAAATTTTACAAAAAATTTCCTTGGGTTTAAAAATTAAGAATTTTTAAAGAAAATGGGTTGAAAGAATAAAAAAAAAAAAATTGCGGAATTGATTTTTTGTTTTTATAAAAGTAGAATCAACGTTTAAGGTAAAAAAAAAAGGGGGAAATTGTCCAAGGATTAGAGATAGGATTTAGGGCCATCTCGTGTTACTTTGAAAACGTTCTATTCTTTGACGAGGGCTCTCTTTTGCAGAAGAAAAAGGCTGTGTGATTTGGCCATTGGTAGAATTTAAGACCAAGGCATGCTCAACCCGAGATTGCTATGCTTTCCTAAAACCCGATAAGCGATAGAAAAAGAATTGGTAAGTTTGAGCTGTGCGTCGCATAATGCGCCTTAGCTCAATTCATCTCTCCCTTACCCGAATCGTAATTCAAAATCTAGCTGATTCGAAATTTTGAGATGTCAACCACACAATGGGAACCTCGAGTTGTCGCCGATTGATGAGAGTGCAATAATTTCTTTTTTTTGTTTAAATATGCCAGAAAAAAATTTTCATTTTGTACTCTTGAGCCTTAAAAAAAAAAAAAAAAAAAAAAATCAAATTTTTTCTCGATATATTTTTTGTTACAATTTAATTAACTTTGAATGATTTGCTTTTTGTCCCCTTGTTCGCGCGTCCCCGACACCTTGGCTGTTTGGCAATGGCATTCAACTGTTTGGCTGTTCGTAGGAGCAAGATACTACTTCCAAAGACAAGTCATCCAAGGAGAATGGAACCAGTCGCAAAACATCTGGGTGAGTAAATTTTTTCTTTATAACATTCATCAATCATCAAGTTCCAAAGGCCACAAAAAAAAAAAAAATAATAATTTTGTCTTTGGATTTATTTTTAGATGATGATTTAATTTGTTTTTCATTTCGATACAATTTGTATATAGAATTTTTTTTTTGACTCACTTTCCCGTGGAAGAATTCCTGAAATCTATCAACAAATTACGATTTTTTTTATTTTTTGCTGAGAAAAAAAAAATTCTGCATATTTGTAGACCCGATGTTAGTAGTTTCAACTTTCATACGGGGGGAAAACATATGCTAGAGGAAAAATATCATCGTTACTTATTTTACATGATTATTTTTTTCTGTAAATGTTCTGGTGATAAACATTTTACAATTATTAAAGCGAGAGCTCCAATTACAATTTAAAAACATTTTTATTCGTAATTTGTTGAGAATTTGTTTTCCTAAACAATTTTTTTTTTTAAAGATAAATCACCGGTACTCTGCCATGCTTTGTATTTTGTATTCAGCTTATTATATTTTAATAATTCATTTTTTTTTTTTGCAATTTCTCTTAAAATACAAAGTTTAAAAATTCGGTAAGTCCATTTCTTGGTAATTAAAAAGAAGAAACTGCTTTTTTAAACGATAATTATTGTGGTAAAAAAAAAACAGTACTTGAATTTTTAGTTATGGCATCTACTTGAAGTTATATTCTCTTTGTTATAGACACCATACAAATAGTGTAAATGCCGCTTATTTTGATAATTCCAAAGGTTAAACACCTCAATATGGTGAGTATATAGGCAGAATACTTGTACAAAACCTGGAATAATTTAATTTATAAAAAAATACCCAAATATTGTTCGTCGATTCATTCGAATGAGTACCGTGTAAGGAGAATTCGCTAAGTTAAAAATTTTTTTTTTAGTATTTTTTTTTTTTAACTTCTCTATAATTTCTAATTATGTATAATTAATAATAACAATTAGTTATATATAGTTGAGATCATTTTTTTAAAAACGGAAATTTATTATTGCATTTTTTTTTTAAATAGTAGCATTTGTCATAAAAAAAATAATAATAATTGGAATTCTAATTAAAGAAAACAAATTTCTATTTATTTATTTTTCAGAAAGAGTAAACATCGTTCGAGGAGTCGTTCAAGGTCTCGCGATCGTCGGGACAAAGATAGAAAAGATCGCGACAGAGACAGAGATCGTGATCGTGAAAGGGATCGAGACAGAGACAGGGACAGAGATCGGGATCGAGATCGTGAAAGAGATAGGGATCGTGATCGTGAACGTGTTCGTGATCATGACAGGGATCGAAAACGAAGAACGCGATCACGTGAAAGACGTGGTGGCGATCGAGAGAGAGATGACAAGGATCGCGATAGAAAAGAAAGGGATCGTGATCGTGATCGAGAGAGAAGAAGAAAGAGATCACTTACACCAATCACACTTCCCAGAGCTCGTCCTCCATTTGGAAGAGGTGTCAGTCCATTAGGAATGTAAGTATCTTTTTTTTTTTACTGCTGCAATCTTGTTTTTTTACAATATTCTTTTTATACAGAAGGAATGATGAATTAACACCAGAAGAACGAGACGCAAGAACTGTATTTTGCATGCAATTGAGTCAAAGGATAAGAGCACGTGATTTAGAAGAATTTTTCTCAAGTGTTGGTAAAGTTCAAGATGTGCGACTTATTACTTGTAATAAAACAAGACGTTTCAAAGGAATTTCTTATGTTGAATTCAAGGATCCTGAAAGTGTTACACTGGTGATTATGAAATCCATTTTTAATTTTATTATTTATATTAATGAGTTTGTTTTATTTTTGTTTTCTCTTTCCTAGGCATTGGGATTGTCGGGACAAAAATTATTAGGTGTTCCAATTGTTGTTCAACATACGCAGGCGGAAAAAAATCGAATGGGAAATTCAATGCCTAATTTAATGCCAAAAGGACAAACTGGTCCAATGCGATTATACGTTGGTTCATTGCATTTTAATATAACTGAAGATATGTTGCGTGGGATTTTTGAACCTTTTGGAAAAATTGACAATATTCAACTTATAATGGATCCGGAAACTGGACGAAGTAAAGGATACGGTTTTCTCACTGTGAGTATATATAGTTTAAAATAAAAAGAAAAAAATGTGGAAAGGAAATAATTTTTTTTTTCTATTTTGCAGTTTAGGAATTCGGACGATGCAAAGAAAGCTTTGGAGCAATTGAATGGTTTCGAACTTGCTGGTAGACCGATGAAAGTTGGCAACGTTACGGAGAGGACAGATTTGATGCAAGGCCCGTCTCTTCTTGATACGGATGAATTGGATCGAAGTGGCATTGATTTAGGCGCTACTGGAAGATTACAGTTAATGTTCAAATTGGCAGAAGGAACAGGTCTAGAAATTCCACAAGCTGCCGCTAATGCTTTAAATATGGCACCAACTCTGTCAACTCCACAACCTCCACCACAAGCCGCGCCACCAATTGCTACTCAGTGTTTCATGCTTTCAAATATGTTCGATCCACAAAAGTAAGTTCTTTTTTTTTTTAATTTAATTTAAAAAAGAGGCATATTTGTAGACCCGATGTTAGTAGTTTCAACTTTCATACGGGGGGAAAACATATGCCAGATTAATTGTCATTATTATTGATTTTACTCGGAAACATTGTAAATGATATTCTGATGATAAACAGTTATTTTAATTTAAAATTTATTGTATTTTTGATAAGGAAAATTGAATTTAATAACAATTCTCTTTTTCTTTTTTTTTTTTAGTGAGACAAATCCAACATGGGCGAAGGAAATTCGTGACGATGTAATTGAGGAATGTAACAAACACGGAGGAGTTTTACATGTTTATGTTGATCAGGCATCAGCTCAGGGTAATGTTTATGTTAAATGTCCATCGATTGCAACGGCAGTGGCTGCTGTTAATTCATTGCATGGTCGTTGGTTCGCTGGACGTGTTATAACTGCCGCTTATGTACCAGTTGTCAACTATCATTCACTATTCCCTGATGCAATGACTGCTCTTCAATTACTTGTTCCCAGTGCACCGAGACGAGGTAGTATATGATCATAAAAAAAAGAGAAAAACAAATAACCTCGTCTGTGATTTATCGTAGTTTGACTAATCATTGATATTCCTTTCGCTACTCTAAAAATAAAATTCTAGTGTTAATTTATTTTTTTTTTTTTTTTTTTCTTCAAAAAAAAAAAAATGGTAAATATTTTCAAAATTCATTATAGCGAAAGGATTATTTACAAATTAACGCACCATTTATAAACTTCACATAAAACGTGTATCTCACGATTTTATAGTGAAATTTATTTTTTTTTCTTTCTCTCTGAAAAAATGACGATTCTTTTGTGTTATTTTTTGAAAAATTACACTATGTGTAATATTTTTTCTTTCTTTTTTTTTCCGCTAATATCATTGAAAAGCACTGGAAATTTTTGTTGACTATAACAGTTTTTTGTTTTCCTTTTTTTTTTTTTTTTTTTTTTTTTTTTTTTTTTTTTTTTTTTAGAAGTAAGATTACAAATGGTTCGTAGTTTTGTTACATTTCTACGATGATGAATTAGAATTGAGGTCTGCAGAAAAAGAAATTATTTAATTGTTGTGCCATTTTATGATTAAAATATATTTGCGAGAATAAACTTTGAAAAAAAAAAAAAAATGAAGTCTGTAATATAAAAAAAATAAGAAAAAAAAACTCTTATTGGTGCTCAATTTTATATTTTAATTAGATTTACGAAATGTCATTTATTTCTGCAAAAAAGAAATTTAAATAATTTCGAAATGAAAAAACTTTTTTTGAAGATTAATCAAAGGAATAATAATTTCGAGAATATTTCAAAGATTTGTATATTTGAATTTTAGAAATTTTATTTTTTTTCTATATTTATTTCTTAACTTAGTGAATTTTATAAAAATAAATAAAACTTTTATGTAAATACATTGTTTTGTATTTAAATTTGTGCACGATATTGAAAGATGGTGTACTTATTTGAATTTTGATTTAAAAGAAAATTCAAAACCAAATTTAAAAATAAATCTGCAGATCTCTCGTATATGTTCTCGAAGTACTGAAGTAAACTGTATATAATTTTTGTAAATGAATAAAAATAGACGAAAAATTACTTTAGGTAATGTATCTTTTAAAAAAAACACGGATAACGTGGATGTATTCTTTTGATTCTTCTATAAATCATGTTAATGTGAATATATCGAGTTTTTCACTAAGAAAACCTTGAGCCCTTTTTGTTTCTAGTAAAGGATTTAATTTTGATTATTTAAATATTTTTTTATTGTATAATTTATGAAAATTTATTTTTATAATTTAGTTCAATTAAATTACAATTTTTTTTTAAATAATTGAAAATATTGCTGTAAATTAAATTTTTAAGGGAAAATAAAGGTAAGTTGTTAAATTTATAATTTTATTAAAATATGTAATATAAATTTACTGAATTGTGTTAAATATTTTTTAATTTTAAATCAGCGCATAAAGAAATGTGATCACTGGGAAAAACAACTGAAGGAATTGCAATGTGTAGCGCTAATTCTTCGTTACTTGGCATTGGAATAACTTGTTCTACTTCGAGACGTTCCGTTTGATAAAAAATATAATCTAAACAATCGGAAAAATCGACGGTATAATTTGTGTATTCCGGAGTGCCACATGCGCTAGCAAATTGAATATTCTGCGATAGTGAAATATTCGTCACCGCTTCCTCTGGAACTGCAAAGTAAGTATTTTTTTTTTTATTAGTAAATTAAATTATTAATTAGGCATTAAAATTACTTACAACTATTCCAGTCTTTAAAATCGTTAGGTACAAATCCCGTGGTCATTAATTGATATATACCACATTCTGGTATACTATTAAAATCGCCGCATAAAATTAAATTAACATTTAAATCTGGATTCTGAAATAATTATTTAAATTAATAATTTCAATTAATGTGAAAAAAAATTAAATTCCAGGATATTAAAATGAAAGTACCTGTTCTTTAAATTTATTGGCAATATGTTCAACATATTTTACTGCAAAGAAACCTTGCAATAATCTTATATGATCTGCATTTGGATGAAAGTATAAATGTGTATTTCCAACAATGAGAATTTCCGATGGATTTTCTTTGAATTTTAACGTTGTCACCTGTTAACAAATTAAAACTTGTGAATTAATTCAATAATTAATTATTCTATAGGCAAAAAAAAAAAATCAATTTACTTGCACTGATGTATTTCTCTCCATGAATCGAATTTTTGTTTTTTCATTTTCAATTTTCTCCCATGTGGATTTAAAATTTTCTAAATCTAAATTTTGACTTATAATAACTGAATCAAAGTCGAGTTTTTCGAATTTTTTCTTATTATAAAATGTGCAAAGTCCTTCAACAACTTCGGCACCTTTACGATTAAAAACACTGTCGTAATTTAAAATTGACAATGTTGGCTCATAATCAGAAGTGTAAATTTTTTCATCAACCTCTTGCAAGCATATTATGTCTGAATTAAATCCTTTAAAAATACAAAAATTTTGAATTAGTTTAGTAAAATTTAGGATAACAATATATTTATAAATACAAACCTATTATTTCTTTAATAATTAATTGTTTTCGATAGTCTATATGTAATGCATAAGGTGGACAATAGGGAAATAAAACTCCCCTTGAATAATCCGAATCTGCATAAGTATCAGCTAATATATTATAGGACATTACTCGAAAACTGAAAAAAAAATTCAACTTAAATATTGTTCGTTTGATTTAAATTTTGAATTTATTATACCTGTTGTTAGTTAATTTATTTTTTGCAAATTCATGTCTATCTTCAAATGGACAACGACCTGGACCAGCCTCCACTAAATTTGGTGACACTATTTCTGTACATGGTCCAATTTGTTCTTCATTTCCAGGTATACAACTCATTTTTAATTTATATCCCATATCATCTGATTTTGGTATATAAAAATATCCTTTTCCTATTTCCTTCCAAACAGGTGGTTTATTTGGTGTGCTTGATAATAAATTTTTATACCATGTAAAATTTGAATTTTGAATATTTGTGAAACTTGTTAAAAATTTCGATGGATATGTGGGAAAACCAACTAAAATACTTTGTGGCAATGAAATAACTTCAATCCATGGTACATTTTGTTTAATTGAAAATTTTGATTCACAAATTTTTAATGTCAATTGAGAAACATTTTGAAATGCTATTTCACATGGTGTATCATCATCAATTGTTATTTCATTTCGTAAAAGTGATATTTCCATTGATTTTTGAATTTCATCATCGCTATCTTCCTTGGTTTCTTGATTTTTCTTTTGTTTCTTGAATTTTTTTATCTTTTTTTTAGATATAATTTTACCAACATTAACATCAACTCTTTTTAAAAATGACGATACGGGTTCACTGGCTTTTCTTTGAAAATTAAATTGTCTATCTATTTTTAAATCTTGATCAATATATCGAAATGTAAATTCAAAGGTTTCTTGTCCTTTGCCAAAACGTAAATATGCTTCATTCATGTTATAAGTACAAGATGAATTATATTTTAAATTAATTTGTTGCACTAATCGAGTAGCTGACGTAAACAATGTTGAGGTTAGAAATTGTTTTCGTGTATACCACATTTGTAAAAATAGATCATTCAATATATAATTAATAGTCGTATAAATTACAGAAATCAGTTATTCAAATTTAATCACTAACATTCTTTTAAAAAAAACAATTTAAATTACATTATTGTTATTTGTTTATTAATTGCACACGTTTTTTTTTAACAATTCCCTTTAATCATTACTAAAAACAAAATTCTCATATAGATGAATTTTAAAAAATTTGTAGACCTAAGGCAGTGGCGCTGTCTATCGAATAATAATACAAACTAACATTATTATTGTTTGTGTCTCATCTATGTCATGTTTCATGAAGTAGCAACAATAACATTATTGTTATTAATTTTATATTAACAAAATTTTATTAAACAAATTATTATACATCCATTGTGTATAGTTATGTAATTGTGTAAATTTGTCTATTCCATTAATTGAAATTTACAAATATGTTAAATGTGTTAAAAGAATTTGTGACACAGTTTTTGTGATTGCCCTCCTGTGTTTATAACCTGTAAAAAAAAAAATGTACACAAAGTTCTATATTTTTGTGTTCATTTTATATTATCTTGTTAAAATTGAAAATGCCAATGTTTGTTATCCTAATTATTGTCAAAATAAGGTAAGATATTTCAAAAAATAATTGTAATTGTTTACAATAATTTTTCTTCTTTTACGTATGAAATTCCTTTGTTGATGTCCTGTCAAGGACGAGTATATGTTTCTTTTTTTTGATAATTGTTTATTATTTGTAAGATTTACTTTATTATTAATTTCACAAAAAAAACAACAACTAAATACTTATGTGAAGCCAAAAAACAGACAGTATGTATGAATAAGGCTTCTGAGGATTGATATTGTAATTATCAATATTGTTGTGCTTCTTTGACAGCAAATGTCAAATTCAAATTATTTATTATGTATGATACAGGTTAATAATTATTTCTAATCAATGTTTTTTTTCAGTACTTTATACGGTTTTTTAAATTTTATTCCTCAGTTTTTATTTATTATTGTTTCTTTTTTGCACAATTCTAGTTTTATTGTAAATAATTTCTAATTATCATTTCTATTTTTCTTAGACCCTGTTAAAACCAGAATTGGAAATATTGTGCCTTTTAACACCTGTAGAGAGAGGAGAAGGTACAAATATTTCTTTTATTTTCCATTTTTCGCAATTTTCCGTTTTTTTTTTTTTATTGCTATAGTAGAAATCAGCCATACATTTTGTTTCCTCATGAGTGCTGGAAAGGTTACATTTATTTTAGCTTTCTCTATAGTCTTTTTTTTGCAAAATTATTTTGCTTAAAGGCTTTTATTGAAAAAAAAATATATATATTTAAATTATTTTGTGAAATTAAATTGTTTTTTAATGCAACTAAAACAAGAATCTGGAATGCTGTGCTTTCTGGCATCTCTAGGAAAGGAGAAAGGTAGAAATTTATTTTGAAAAAGAAAAATTAAGATTTTTTTCCCCCAATTTATTTAATAATAGAAAATTTTAATATTAAATTAATATAGAGAAATTAAGAAACTAGAATACTTATTTCGATTTATTTTGAATTGATTTTATTTTTTCTTTTTTAATTTAGAATGTGTGAATCTAAAATTCGATAATTTGGGACATTTGCCACCACATGGTGTACCTTTGGTAAATTTGAAATTATCAGCCTATGTTGTTTCGGGAAATTTGAAAGATAAAGCAACTGCTTTTAATCTTTCTATATCTGACATTAATTTTCGCAGTGAGTTTAAAAATTTATACATATTTATTTTTTAATTGAAATATAAAATGTTATATTGTTTTTTGTTATTTTTTAGGGCTCGTGACAAGATATCAAAGTGCAAGTCAAGAAAAATTGTCAGCTTGTCGTCATGTTGAATTTTATGGAAATAAAACACAACAATGGCCAAAAGATTTTTTTGTTTCGTGTCCATTTTCAGATGAAACATACGAAACAACTCCATATCGTTTGGAATATTTAATTGAATCATATAATTATGAATATAGTCGAAAATTGGTATTTATCGTACCAAGACATAGATTTATTGGTAAGATATTAATTTTTTGTGGTAAAATATTTTATTTTATATTTTTAATTTCAATTTTTTTTTTTTTTTTTAATTTTCAGACGATACAGTACGTGATGTGAAAATGTTTACACCATTTGTTTATGTTGATGTTTCGGATACAGTGACGTTGACATTGTTTATACAAACTGTACCTGAGAGATTAAATGTGTCTGATTATCGTGTTTGGTTGATAAATAATAATACTGGTAAAATAATTGATTTGATTTTTCGAGAAAAACGAAATGGACATATTCAACATTCTTTTCCCGTTGATGAGGGAGTTTATTATTTTAAAGTTGCGGCTTTACATTTCGATTGCAATGAATATGGCTGTGTAAACAGTACTTCACCGTTAATTAGCATAAGTAATTTTTTTTTTGAATATTCTTTGCTATTCATTTTTTTTATATATATTTAATTGTTTTTCTTTTTTTTCTAGAACAAGTTTCTCATCGTCTTTTAATAATGATTATAAGCGTCATTTGGATACCGCCTGTTCTTTTCTATGCTATGTATCATGTCTATAAAGTCTACAAAAAGAAAGGTAAGTGGTAATTATTTTTAAACAAAAAATTATTTTCTATCTCTGTCTTTTTTTGGGGGAAAAAACAGTGATGCTAAAGAAAACGGACATAAAACCAAATTGTCTATTGGTTTATTCGCCTACACATTCCGCTCATGTAAATGTCATGATTGAATTGACAAAATATTTAAGAGGCTGCAGCATTAATGCAATGATTGATTCATTAGATATTCCTGAAACTGCAAGCAAGGTATGAATTTATTTTTAAATTTTTTATTTTAATTATATTAGAAATTTAATTTAATTTTCTTATACAGGATCCAGGTCTCTGGTGTAATGATGCATTCCACAGTGCGGATGTTGTTTTAATAGCCTCATCACCACCTCGTGATGATGTTTCAGTTCCTGTTATTTATCGTAATATGGATAAACAATCATTAAGATTGCTCAAAGAAAATTATCCTCAGGGTGATAAAAATTATTATTCTCTACAATTTCCTTATTGTGAATTGGATAGTGTTCCACAGGAAGCAAGACATTTTAAACGTTTTTTTCTACCTGACGATTTGGAAAAATTGGTGAAAACAATTCATAAAGTTGAGAGCATTGAAATATTTGGTGTCTCATCGAGAAATTTTATTGAAGCGGTGAAAATTGCTAAAATTGATGTTCTTCGCATTGATGACAAAAGTCCGAAAAATTTGGATGAGACCGGTGAGAATTTCATTTTTTACGAATATATATTTTTTTTCAAAATAATAATTAAGAAATTCTAAAAGGGAAATTTTAGTTTTTGAATTAATTTTTTAAAAAACAATTTTTTTTGCAGATAATCTTTTAATGCCTGTGAGTAAGGAAGAATTTTTCGATTTGAATCATGATAAAGAGACTGATGATAAAGATGGGGATATTACGGACGGTAGCGTGAGTCCAAAATACTTCAAAACAAATATTGAAGAGCTCAATTTACTTGGCGATAATGGCGATGGTGATCCTCTCACTTACGTGACGCCTAATGATGAATCTGAATTTCATATTGAGAAATTAGATTTGTAATCTCACTGTTTTTTTTTTAGACTGAATCTCGAAGACTTCACTTGATTTTTTTTTTAATTTTCATAATGAATGAAGAACTTATTTATTTAGGGTGAGTTTTTTTTTAGAAACATATTTTTAGTCAAAATGATTTTTTTTTTTTCATTGAAATTTTTAATGAAAAATTTTCTATATATTTTTTTATCTGTCACTATTTTTTTAATTTTGAAAATTTAATAAAACTCGAAGCATTTTGTCTTGTGAGTAAAGTAAATTATAAAAATTAACGAAAAAATTAAATTTTTTGAAATTTCTTATAATGTGATAAATGAAATGCTTTAAAAAGAGATTAAAAATTATAACTTATAATTTAATTTAATTATCATTTAAAATGTGATTAAATTAAATTTGTTCAAAAATTTAATATATATTTATTAAAAAATAAATTGTCTCTGATTAAAAATTGGAAACATATTTAAAGAGATTTTTATTGAAAATGTTTTGGACTCTGAATGGTACACAGTATTGAGTAGCCAGTAGTGTTTCTTTCACTTTTTTTTTTGCATAAGTGTGCGATTTATTATTATTTTTTTTTTTTATTACATAGTAATTACAAGCATTTAATAACGGCGAGCTAATTGGCCGTGATAGACAATCAGACATTGGTCGATAATCCGTCTTACGAATAAAAAGAAGCAAACATTTTTACTTTCCAAAAACAAAAAACCAGTTTAAAAAATTTATTCTTCAACCCGCGACAATTTCCACCAATAAGTTGATAAAATAAATTAAAAAGATTTCAAAGAATTTAGTACAAAATTTTTTTTTTTTTAATTAAATAGTTTTTGAAATCTTTTTAATTTGAAAATTTTTTACTATAATTTTTTTTTTACTTTTAACATTTTAATTTTTTTATTATTTATATTTTATCAATTGTTGAATTTTATTTTTTGTGGAATTTGTCGCGAGTAAAGAAGCATCAACTTAAAAATATAGAATAAAATGTACTTAAATAATGTGAAAGTAAAAAAGTTTAGTTTCAAATTAATCTTAAGAGAGCCGCCTTTTTGAAATTATTGTTATAATTGTTAAAGCAATGCGAGCTTTTTTTTCTATGAGGTATACGTTGAAAATATTTATCTATTTTTTTTAAATAAATAGTGATACTACTGGAATGTGATTTTTATACATAAATACAAAAAAAAAATGTTGATATATATATTATAATTAAAAACTTTGATTAGGTATGGAAAACACAGTCTTTATTTTGTTGTCATATGGATTTGAATAGAAAAAGAAAAGAAATAAAAAAAAAAATAAAAGATCTTTGCGTAATTGGCAAAGGGGCTCAATAACTGTGGCTTTTAAATAGTAATTAGAAAAGTAGGAAACTTTTATACAAAATAGATCTTAAGGAAGTAATAAAAAATATTTTCTATATAAGATTATTAATTTGGTTTTTTAAAGGAAGTTTTTTTGTGTTTGATAAAAAAAAGAAATCTTCGATTAATTGAGGAAAATTATAAATAGCAATTTAGCAGAATTTTGCTGCTTTCGATTGATTGTATAGGAAGAATTTTGAAAAAAAAACAAATGTTCGAAACTACTGTAATTAGATAATTATAAATAAATAATGTTTAAATAATTGTTGATTTTAATTTAAATTGTCAATCGACGATTTATAAAATTATATAGAAATAGAACAAATAGAATTTAACATAATTTTAACAGGTGTTAATTTGAATTTCAACAATAGATTTTCCGAATTTATAGCTTAGTGATATTTTATGAAAATGCAAAATCGCGTCGCGCACTATGATTTAGTTTCATTTTAGCTAAGACTGTAAATTCTAAGATCGACAATTATATTTTATTATATTAGTTTACTATTATTTATTTTAGATAACGATACGTTGCTTTATTTTTTACACAAAAATATTGTTATTTCGTTTTTAATGCCTTTGGTATTTTTTTTTTCCTGCGCACTTTTCTTTTATTCTTTGGTCCTATTCACTTGACTATCACGACTGATGCTTTCTTTTCTTTTTTTTCAGACTTGACTTAGATTCATCGCAAAAAATCATAACTTATTTATTTACAAAAATCTTTCGTTAGATGAACAATTTAAAATTGATTAATTTTTTTAAATTGTTCGCCTTTTAACAAAAACAATAAGTACCATTATAACATTAAGAATAACATTTTGCCAAGTACTCTTTGGCAATTTTTACGCACAAATTCTTTTTCCTTTTTTCAGTTGTGGAAAAATTCTTTCCAAAAGAATCTCGCTTTTGAAAATTTAAAAAGCGAATAACGATTTTGGAGATTTTTATATGTGTCGCGCTGTATTCAAACAGGTGATTTTTTTACAATCTCAAATGCGGTTTTTTTTTTTTTTTTTTTGCTTTTCTTTTTCAGACTAAATTTGCATTCGCTACCACTGATGATTGATGTTCAATGACATTATTGAAGAGAAGAAGATCTTGATCGACATTTTTTTTCCCCTGCATGTCAATATATGATTGTGGTCTTTCATTTGTGGGTGTTGAGAGATCATTTTCACTATTACTTGTTACACTCGAATTTCGAAATTTTATTGGACTCTCATAGTGATTGATATTCATACTCGCGGGACGATCATTAACGTATGGTGATTTTATTGGTTCCTCGGGAAACGAGGCAATGGGATTTTGCCAAAGTGTATGTAATTTATCAACCTTGTCACTTTTTGTCATAGGCTCAAAAAATGGTTTACTCAAATAATTCACTGCATTCGAGCCAATTATTTTCGATGATGTTGAACCACCATCCAAAATTCCATCGCCAGGCGATTCTTCAAAAGAAAATATTAACGGTGAGTGTAAAATAAAGATTTATATATAATTTGTTAATAAAAGTAATTGTCTTGAAACTTTAGAAAAAGAAATTAAAATATTTTTTTTTTTTTTTGGTGTAAAAATTAAATTACTACTTGTAGGACTGTCGAGAGCGTGAAGAGAAGCGAAATACGCTTGATTATGAACTGTTCTTGGATTCAGATCTAAATATTCAACTCCGTCCTCCAACATTCGTTCCCAATGGAATGTCAACTCTTTAAATGAAGGCCTCATTCCTGGTTCATCGTGCCAACAGGAAACCATCAATTTATATCTTAAAAAAGAAAATAACAGGTAATATTTTCAAAAATATTTTTTAGGTTCTGAATTTTATTTTTATTCACAAATTTTAATTAGAAAAAAAACCTTTGCTTATTTTGAAAATAAATTAATTAAAGCAAAGAGAAATATTTGTTATTATGTATTAAAAATTGTTCCATAGAAAATAATATTTAATAAAAAAAAAGAAAATTATAAATAGGTGTAGAATTTCTTACAGTTGAGGAGAACAGTTTGCGGGCCTTTCCATGCGATATCCGGCTTTGAGGAGATTATAGAGATTATGAACATCGACTCCCGGATAAGGAGAAGCTCCTAATGTGACTAATTCCCAAAGAAGAACCCCAAAACTCCAAACATCCGATTTACTCGTATAAACGTGATCAGCTAAAGATTCGGGAGCCATCCACTTAACCGGAACTGAAAATTTAAATGTTTTGAAAATTTTTTCAAAGAAAAAGAAAAGGTAATTTACTGTTTTTTTTATATATATACCTCGGCCTTTGCTTCGTTTTAAATAAGCGTCATCTTCATAGACGTCGCGTGTCAAACCAAAATCGGAAATTTTACAAACTTTTCCAGCTGCGAGTAAAACATTTCTTGCCGCAAGATCCCTATGTACCAACTGTTAAAAATTAAAAATTTCATAAATTTCAAATCTAATTTTAATTTATTTTCCATTATAATTTGATTTCTATTTGATAATAAAAAAAAAATGTTAAAAATGATTTTTTTACCTTAATATCAGCGAGATATGCCATTCCTTTGCTGATTTGCCAAGCAAAGGATAAAATATCTCGCGGTGTAATCGCATAATTTGACGGGGGATCCGTTTGTAATTCCTGAACTATGTTATTTGGAGATGACGAAAGCAAAGACGTTGAACATGGAACTCTCCCTTCCGACTCTAAATGACGACTGCGTCTTAAATAATTTCTACGAAAAAAAAAGAATTTATGTTCCCAAATTGAAAAATATTTCATTCTTATTTTTTCTTTAAAAAAAAAAATTAAATAATTAATTTTCAAATTCTTTGATTTTATTTATTAAAATTTTCTATTACAAAATCATTTTAGAATTATTTTAGTCACATGAGAATTCTTTAATCAAGAGAATAGACCATGTGTTAGTGAATAAAAAATAAAATTTAATTACTTAAAATTTGGAGCAAGTCTCCTCGGTTATTGTTCTTATGGTATGCGTGCTATTGATGTGGAATTCATTTAACTATTTCCGCATTCGCAATAACAGCCACATTCTCCAAATAAACTTGGAAGGAAATACTGTCTTTCTAAATTTGCATAGAAAGTGGTCGTTTCCCTTCAATCACTCCGTTTTTAATTTAAAATTGAAATAATTTTGAATTTTTTTGACAAACAAATAAATAAATCGATTCGTTGTGAAAGTAGAAATTTTTAAATTCAATTCTCTTTTGAGTTATTAATTATGCAAGAATTTAATTTATTATTTTCTAATTTAAATACATAAATTGTATTGGAGAGAAAGATTTAAAAAAAATAAAATGAATTGAAAAAATATTTATTTTCAAAGGCTCGATTTAAGTTGAAATTCGAAAGGAAGAAGCAAAATGATTTTCAGTTGAATGAAGTTAATGTTTAAATGGCATTTGCATTATTTTCAGGTCAGGCGAATATTATTATTGATTTTGCATCAACAAGGGGGATTTTTCTCACCTCAGTGAACCAAACTCGGCAAATTCGATTATGAGATAAACAGGTCCATCGTGAGAAGTACATGCACCCAGGAGACGAATAACATTTGGATGTTGGGCCTCTTTTAATAGTTGATATTCGGAGAGTAAATCAGCCAATTCAGAAGCACATGCATCTTCCTTGAGTGTTTTTACTGCAACTGTTGTTAAACCCGTCCATCCGCCAATTTCCAATGCTTTTGCACGTAAAACTCTGCCAAATTCACCCTCGCCCAATACTTGCTCTATCGTTAATCGAGATCTTGGAAATTCCCATTTTGGATCCGGCTAAAATTCAAAAAATTGGTATTTATAATTATTTTCACTATTTTTACTATTAAAATTAAAGAAATTCTATTTTTATCATTTAGAAATTTTCTTTAAATTTAATTATAAATAAATTATTTATAAAAATTTAATTCACAAAAAAATACAAAATAGAAATTTTTAGTATAAAAATTTTTTTAGAGTAATTAAAATTAAATCTTCAATCAAAACGAAGTAAATTAAAAGTCACCTGACAAAATGTGAAATTAAATATTAATTTAATATCTCGAATTCAATACTATAATCTAGAATGAAATTAAATGTGAAAGATTTTTATGAAGTAAAAAGAAGAAGAAGAAGAAGAATCTTAACAATTTTTCTTTTTTCATCTATGATTAATGACTTATCGTTCTTTCCATTTCAGTGAAAATGTGCTTAACTATTTATCAGTAAGAAAAACACTTTCTCGAGAATTTCCTAATGATAAACTTAATTTAAGATCACTGTTGACAAAAAAAAAACTAATTTCACAACAAAATTAAATTCAATATAAATTTAAATTAAATTTGTCACTAAAATGTAAAATAAATTTGATACACAAAAAAAAATGAAAAAGTAAAATTAAATTTGACAAGAAAAAAAAAAAGAAATTAAATAAAATGTCAAATAGTGAACTTAAATTAAATTCTTGAGAAAAAGTTTCTTGCTGACAAAAATTTATATAAATTGAATTCTTCTCAAAGAATATAAGAAATACAATATTTTCCATATTTTTGAATTGAAATTGAAGTTGACACTTGTCAGGAAAAATTTCTGACTTTTATTTAAAATTCAACAAGCATTGCTCTCGTAAAATTTTATGTATCGCATAATTTGCTTCGATCGATCTTTTGACTTTTAGAGAGAGTGCTCGTTTTGGTGGCTTATCCGTGCGTCGTAAACTAACTTCTAAGACAATTTCCGGCGACTTGAAACTAAGGGTGGTATATATAGAAGTACAACGCCTATTGCAGGGTGAATTATGCACTTGAATTCTTATCACGCCAATCTCATACAGTTGCATTGTATATATATTTGAAAATAAACGTAGAGACTCGCAGGAAATAGTTTTATCTCTTCCGCAAAACGAATGACGAATGTTTGACAATCTTGAAAAATAATTTTTCAGATTTGGGCGCAAATAAAATATATAAGATCAAAATTTTCTGTCAAGTCTCTCAATTTTTTGCCAAAAAAAAAAACAAATTAAATGGATTCATTAAAATAAGATAGTTTTTTAAAAAAGTAGAAAAAAAATATTGCTAGAGTTTAAAAGTTATTTCGAAAAATATTTTCCATAATTTTTTACAATTAATTGATAGCTATTATTGTTTAGAAATAATTATTTAAATTTATAATTAAAGTTCAGTAAACATTTGTTTGGAGCATGAAAATGATAATGGAAAGCAATATAACTGTTTGTTTTAGATAACGGAGTCAAGTTTCTGATATTACATTTGGGTGCAATAATATGCAAGAAACATTTTCCTGATAATGCATTTTCGGTGAAAGTTTCTTATGAGTGTTCAAAAGTCATCAACATTCATTTTCGAAAATTAGAATTATGAAAATGAATTATTCTATAGTTTATTTTATTTATATTTATTTTTTTTTTATAATTTATTTTATAAAATTTAATTCTTTTGTAATTTACATCTTTTTCCGAAAATTCCATAATATTTTTCCAATTTTTTTCAATTGGATAATTTTCTTTTATTAATATTGAATCAATAAAACTCACCGGAGAGCTCTTAGGAAGTAGAAAAGATCGATTTACACCTGCGAAAGAATCGAGACCAATTAAAAGTCCATCTCCTCTGTCAATATAATCGGAGGGCAAAATTCCTAAACCATTTGCTCCATTTTCTCTTCTGTGTTTACAATCACGACGAGATCCCTTTAGAATCATTCTGCAAAAAACAAAATTATTAACTTATTTTTATTATTCTATTTAATTTATTAAAATTTTAATATAAAAATATTTTTATAAATCTGAAAATAATTGAAGTTTTTAAATACTATTTTAAATGTCAACTTGAGTTTTCGATTTCAAATGAGTAATTAATGGTAATTAAATAGTGAGGACAGGCGTTACTACTAATTGAAAAGAGAAACTTTATGTACTTGAAAAAGAAAAGGTCTTTAAAAACAAATTACGTGCACTCGGTCGAGTTACGCTATATATTTTACCCCTTTTGTTTCGACCCACGTCCACGCGGAAAAAAAAAAACTTTTCTTTCTATATTGCCAAAGGTCGTTTTGCCTTCTAAAAGGAAAGGACAATCGATAAAATGTTGATTGTGATCTTTCGGGTAAATGCGTCTTGACCGGGACCTTTTATTCAAACAAATCAATTAACCCCGTCTCTCTAAAATAGAGTTTTTAATAAAAAATCAATTTTCTATTTTTATTTTAATAAATTAAATTTTTAAAATTTATTTTATTTGCCTTAATATTTAAATTTTTTTTACATCAATTTTAAAATTATTTCTTATCTGTTACAGGCATTCTTCAAAGAAAACATTTTTTTTCATCAAAAAAAAAAAAAAATCACGTGTTAATCAATGTGTACCATAAGTTAATTAATTCACGATAAGGAAAATTACTCGAAAGGAAGAAAAAAAAAAGGATCATGTTTGCCATAAAACATTGTTTACACGACCTAAATGCACAGTGTGTGTATGTGTAACAATCGAAGTCGTTAGTTGGTAAACTCACGATAAATTACCACAGCAAAGCGATTCATGTGGAAAAAAAGATATGCAAAAAAGAAACGATAAGTATTTTTTAATCTCTTTACTTATTTCAAGCCACGGTGAATTAAAATCTGTTCATCAACATGCATGATTTTCAAAACTTTCATTCATTTCCTATATATAAAAAAATAGAAATGATTTTCCTTCTTTTTTACTAAAATGATCTATTTTCATTATTTTTTGTTTTTAATTAATATTTTTAATTTAAATTTTAAACTAAATTAAAATTTTAAAAAATAGTTACCGGTATCTCCACATGACGAAAAATCCGACAATTATCAAAAGAACAAAGAAGCTGGAGCCAATGACGCCAATTAGACAAGTCGGTCCACAAGATCCATTGGATGCTGGGGAAAAAATGGTAAAATTTGTGATTTTTTTTATTAAGTAAATAAGTAAAAAGAAATATAAATAAAATAGGTAAATTTTGAATTGGAAAAATGAAGAGAATAAATCTTGTGGCAACAGATTGTGGAGCGCAGTGATCTGCAATTTGTTGTTGGGGAAATTTAATTAAAGGTTTGCAAGAGAGAGCTTGCAATATTTTATTTAAAGCTCACCTTTACGAGCGTCCGAAACTACCGGTACAAATTCACGTTCACGATCTTTTTTCCATTTAGAACCATCTTTTCCATCTTTTCTACTGGTACTTCGGTCTCGGCTCCCATTTATCTGGAAAGAGTCCAGACCACAGGTGCACTGCATCATGTCATTGCAAGTACAAATCCCTAACCCGCTTCGTATTCCTCGTCCACCCTTGTTCATTTCGCCGAAGTGCACTTCAGCTACAAAAAAAAAAAGAAAGAAAAAAATAGTTTATATTTTCCAATTCAATTCTTCCAGTTGATGAAACTTTTTATGACAGTCCACTTTCTGATCATTATTTCCTGAACTTTTACTATGATATTTTTTTTTTTACAAACAATTTACCTTTGACCCTTAATAATCATTTATAATATTCAATAATAAGTGAATTAGTCTTTGAAAAAAAAAATTCCAATAAAAAATGATTGAAATTAAATTTTTTAGTTTAACAATTTTCAATTTATGTAATTTGTAAATTTATTGATTCGTAATAAATGAATCATTTTTTTAAAAATTATTTTCTTTCCTTAAATTATCAAAAAATATTTTTCATTTTTAGAAAAAGAATTTTTGGATTTTATTTTTAAACTAAACTCACATTCAATAGTGCAATCTTGGGGACAAATTCGATGATCGAGAACCTCGAGTTCATCGCAAACATGATCTGGACAATGAGTCAAGTCTGGAGAACAAGTTTCGTATCTCTCGGTTAATCCGGATCCAGGATTATTGGCATTGTTCAATCTCCAAATACAATGGCCGTTATATCCACTATTACTGGAAAAATATTGTTATACTTTTTGTAAAATATACAAAAATTAAAAAAAAAAAAACACCAAAAATTTAGAAAAAGAAATTAAAAACTGAAATTAGATTTTAAAGATGAAAGAAGATTTCGAAATAAAGGACCAAAAGAGGCTAAAAAACACACATGAAAAAGGTGAAGAAAAGAAGTAAATAAAAAAAATTACAAATTAAGAAAAATTTGATAATTATGGAAAATTAATTATACCTAAGGAAACCACTGCCAATTCCACATCTGGCTTCACAGTCCTTTCTGGATTCTGCATTCGCACATGATCGAGAGGCCCATTGATCCAAAGCACAAGATTCATTACTTGGACCAAAAGTGTTGACCAAATGTATTGTTATTTGAGTCGAAGAAATACTATTATCAGGTGCCTTCCACTCAGCTTTTAATCTACAATAATGTTCATCATAAAAATTCAAATAATTCTTTAAATTAATAATTTAAAAAATTAATTTTTTCAATTAATTAAATTTATTATAATTTAAAAAAAAAATTAATTTATCAAAAAAAATATGGAAAATAAAGGGAAGGAAAAATATTTTCTTTTATATTATAGGTATATTTATACTCACAGAAACGGTGACGAAAGAGATGGAAGAATATCGGGATTCGAGACGAAAATTATTCCACCTTTTCGAGTGATGTTGAAAGCTTTTGATCCAGAGAGACTGAATAAAAGCTTTGGATTCGACTTAATCGAGGGTTGTGCAACACGAAAATATTGTGAGGATGTTCGTGCGATTTTTATACTTCCTGGATATGAAATCGTTTTACGAACTGGCAAGGATGTTGTCGATGTTGTCGTATGATGTTGAGGTCCGATAAAAACTATATTTATATTCACCTAAAAAATAATTCAAAAATTACAAGTTAGAAAATTTAATTTTAAATTCAAATTGAGAACATTTATTTTCAATTTTCCTAAATATTGAACATTGTAATATTTTTTAAATTAATATTGTATATTCAAATTTTCTAAATTAAAATTTTTTTCTGGAGTTTAAAATATTTTATTTTTTTTTTATTTCATTTAAATTTTCGTTGCTTTTTTAAGTGTATATATGTGTATTAAATTTCCTTTTTTGTTTGATGTTTAGTTTTTTTTTTATATTTTATTTTCAGTTTCTGGAAGAAAAAGAGTACAAAAAGAAATAATAAATAAAATACTGCGGGTTATTTTTATTCAGTTTAAATTCTGTGGCAACTAAATATCCAGCAACACTGAAGAAAAACTAAAGTGAGTAAAAGATCTATAAAGGTATGTTAGAAGACTGGTAAATCGATCTTCAAGGTTTTCTTAGAGCAAAAGCTCGTATCTTCCTTTTATATAGAAATTTATTTTCCCCTTAGTTTCATTTTTATGAGAAAAGCGATGTTTTAAATTGCTGTATTGTTCAATTTTTCAGATAATTCCACAAAAAAAAAAAAATGCTCATCATTCATTGAAAAGGATCGTTTTTTCTATATATAAAATAAAACAAAATAAAATGAAAAAAATTATAAATTTTGATTTTAAATTATAAATTAAACTAAAATTTCTTCCGACAGTTATTAGTTTTTTTTTATCATCGGCAAATTAATACTCTTTCATCTCTAAGTGATTCTTAATTACAAATCTTCTCGTTGCTTAATTACTGCCTTATTGTAGTCTCATTGGTTTATTTGCGAATTTCTCAGTTCTTGGAAATTAAGTTTTCACGATCATCGCGCGACCTAAATTCACTTTCTGAGTATTAATATCTAATTTGCATAATGCAATCTGATTTGAATCGCTAATAAAAACTGCGATAGTCTTGTTTCATAATTACATCATAATTAGGCTATTTTTACATATTTTTGTGTAAAAATAATTTAAAAATTTTTTTTTAAATATAAATCAAATCATTTTATTGTCTTCATTGTTATTAAAATTATTATTATTATTATTATTAATTATTATTTTAGAGGTAACTGTTATTTAAATATTATTCAATATTTACACAATAGTACCAAGTTTGTTATTAATATTGAAATATTTCTCTCTTTAAATGACAAAAAATAATTAAAATTTTATCCAACTTAATCTATTTCGATGGAAATAAATTCGTTATTTTAATTATAACTTTGATATTATATTTTTAATTATAAAGCTTCATTCATTTAAAAAATCTGAATTTAATTATAAATTATAATTTAATTTTTAATTATTATTTATATTTATATTTTAGTGAAAAATTTCGAGTAAATTTAATAATTTTTTTATTCAAAAATCTTAACTACCTAATTAAATAAAATAATATTATTGATTTCAGAAATAATTTTGTAGAATTTAATTTTTTTTTTTTTGCTGTGTTTAGATAAATGCAATAATTAAAAGAAAGTTAATGGTCACTTTTCTTTGAAAAAGGGGGATCAATTTGCAAAGTAATCCAACTTCCAGTTGCATAGATGCTTTTTTAGCTGTAAGGACCAGCCGCAGATATCGCTCGAGGGAAAGCCAGACATTATAGAGAGATTTATTTCCTCAGCCGGATCCAATTTAAACCACCTCGCCCACTACCAGGTACCTTTGCAACATATAGTATTCAGATTAAAAGTTTAAAGTTGGGAAGGCCTTTATTTTCTTTTCATACTTTTTTTTTCATTGTTGCTCCTTGTTACTGTCCGTGAATAAAAATAGAATAAAAAAAAAAAAAAGTAACTTGGATTTAGATTACCGTAAAACATCTAAAAAAAAAAAAGAAACTTTTAACTAAAACACAGAATTGCAGTTTTTTACTCTTCGCCTTTTTGTTTATCTAGTTTTTCTACATTCGCCAGTTTTACTTTTAAATTTGAATAATTAAAAAGTTTCTACATGTGGTAAAAATTAAGTAATTTTTTATCAATTCTTATATTTTTTTTAGTAAATAATTAACTTAATCTATTATTAAGATTATTATCGTTCCATTGTTGATAATTTAATAAAAATTTTTGCGCGAAAAAAAAAGTTGAGAAAATTTAATATAAAAGTCAAAGAGGCATAAAAGTTTGAGACAACAAATCATTCGTAGACAAATTAAATTGGAGATTTTTATCAAGAGAGAAAGAGAGAGAGAAAAAGAAGTTTCTTGTCCTCTGTGATAGGAAAAAAAAGTTCTCTGGAGGAGGCAACAATTTTTCCAATATCCACATAATATCTCCGCACGCTGTCACATGCAATGAAAACAGTTTAAGATGGTAGAGAATAAATGTGCATCCATTTGGCTAAAGTGATACAATCTCAGTGGGGGAAAAATGCCTCTGCGAAGAAAATAAGCGAAACCATAAAAGATTCAATTGCAAACGATTAAAGTCGTCGAAAATTCAATTCAATTACATCTAAATCATGAGGAAATAATTCACAAAAAAAAAAGAAACTATAAATAGAAAAATAAAATATTTGAAAATTTTTCTCAAAATTTGGATTAAAATTGGTAAAATTGCATTTAAATACGAAAAAAAAGTGATAAAAGGGGAAATATATATTTTTTTTTGAGAATTGAGTAAGAATAATCGTTTATTTAAAACGGAAATTCATCTCATCCGTTGTGGAAACTCCTAAAAACATATTTCATGATTATGGGCCAATTAAAGCCCAGGTTCAGTTAATTTCTTGGGAGTGGCATTGATTTCCCGAGCAGAATTTAATCGCAAATTTACTGCAAACTTGTCGACATGATGGACATCTGTGGGCGTCCATCAAATTCGTTTTTACACTCCAACGACCAATTTTTTTTTTGTTTTGTTTTTTTACTCTCTACCTATTCCATTGAAAGTTCCACAACGAAAATATTTAAATTTCGTGATTTATACAAAAAAAAAAAAAAGATTTATAAATCCGTCTCTATTTTTTACATAAAAAATCTCAACGATCAAATTGTTTAAATAATTGAATTTCTTACCAAATTGTTACCGTATCCGGGAAGAAGAGATTCATCTCTCACTTGAAGAACAACTCGATAGGGTGATTTTGGCAACAAAGTTGTTTTTGAATAAATTCCTGTGGGTAGAAAATTTGTTTTTAAATGAGATTTTTTTTTTTTTACAGAAAATGTTGAATAATTTATTTTAAAAAATATTTTTTATAAATTCCAAAATAGTTTTTATTTTATATAAGATTACTTAGTTTAATAAAAAAATTTAAATTCTAAATCGATTTGATTTTTTTTTTTTTTCTAGGAAAAACTAACTTGTGTAAATTACTGTCGATGAAGGGATTTCTGGACCAACTTCCACTGCGAGAGTGTCATATGTAATATTAAAGGCGTTGTAAATATCTCCCAGAATTTGGACAGAATATCGATTACTGCTTATCGCATCCGCATCCTTTACCATCAATTCATTTTTATCCAGTCTGTCGCCCTATTTAATAAATCATCAAAACAGGTAAATAATTTAAAAAACACTTTTAACCATTTATAATTAATTCAAATAGTTTCTAAAAAATTTCGAAAAACAAAATAATTTGAAAATGAAAAAATAGATTATTATAAATTTTGTAGACTATTTATTTAATACATTTATTATTTAAATAATTGTTTTATTATTTAAATATTTAAGAATTTTTTAAAATTTATTTAGATCTATTATTATTTTAGATTATTAAAATTTAGTTTTTCGTAAAAAGTAAATTAAAAAAATTTGTTTTAGAATTAGAGGATTTCTTTTTTTTTTTTACAAAAGTGTGAAATAACGAGAGGGAGCGCAAATTCTTTTTCCGATTGAAAGACAAGACATGATGTGAGGAGTTACTAGAATAGATCTTTACTTCTTTTTTTTTCTTTCTATTTCCTGAAAATTCTGGTATTTTTACTTGTGCTCGTCATTTTTGTTGTACTTGACAGTTTGTGCGAGGTAACACACAGGGAAATCAAGAAAAAGAAGGGAAATATAAAAAGCCTAGGGTTTAATCAGGATCAGGCCCTCAAGCCTCACTTCCTCTCTTTCTATATTTCCTTCTCTTTTTTTTGTGCTCATTTTTTTCGCTCTTTTAGTTTCTTTATAATTCTCGTTTCCCCCTCGTCTCTTTATTCTTAAAACAGTCTATAATACAATGCTTTAATTATAAATACAATGTCGCTTTGATTAAGAATCGTCAACTTCATTGAAAATTAAATTTAAAGGATTTTCGAATATTTTTTGATTTTTCTATATTCATGAAATTTTTAATCTATTTTCGTTTTTTTATATTTTAATTTAATTTTACTTTTAATTTTATTTATTTAATTAATTATTCAATTTTTCTTTTATTTATTAATTTTTTATTTTTTCAACTAAGTTGGAGATTTGCATTATTTTTTTTTTTTTTTACGTATTGTTGGTTTCTCTTACCAAAGTGAAATCTGTCAATTGTATTTCAAGATTGCCCTTAAGTTGGTCGACCGGAGGATTGTCATCCTGATCGAGAATGTCAATACCAATGGTTTTCTCAATAGCGTGTTGAAATCCCGTCTGTCTTTCCCAAATCACACATCGAATTTGAACATCCACGTGAGCACCTGTGCCTCTGACAGTGTCCTTCGTGTCACGATCCAAAGATTCGTTTGAGAAAATTTCATTTCCTTCCACGTGGAAAAATTGTGTACCTTTAAATATTTAAAAATAAATATAAATTATATATTTTTCAAAATTTAAAGACGGTGAAAGAAAAACGAAAAATAAAATATTTAGCTAAAAAAAAGACAGTGTATTAGAAAATAATTTAAAAAAAAGAAAAAACATCGTTAAATATTAAAATTACCATTTAACATTTCGTAGCGTGTTACATGAAAATTAGAACAAATATTTTTGTATATTTCAGGCCCAAGGATGCCAAGCATAGAAACTGGTTGATTCTCATATATTCTGTACTTGGTCTCTTGCCAAAAGCACATATCCTGTAAAAAATTAATTTCCTCATTTATTCGACATTTCTATTTGTTTCACGTATTTAAAACAAAAAAAATTCATTTATCTTTCTGACATTGAAATTTATTTGATTTTAAAAAACAATTCTTTTTCTGAATTCCTCTAATTAATATAATATTATATCTAGAAAAAGATGATAAAATTTAAGACTGTACCTCTAAAAAATCGGTACAATTTATTCGTCCATTTTCAATTGGAACTGGTTGCAATTTAATTTCCAATGATGCAACATCTCCATTTCGTTCTTTTGCTTGAACGATAAAATTGGAACTTCCTGTTTTTTAACGAAAATTTGTTTCATTATTTAAAAATTTTTAATAATTAATTTTCTTCATAAAAATAAACAAAAATTTTATTTCTTTTTTTCAGTTGCAAAAAAAAGGAATTACCTTTTTCTCCTTTGGGCAATGTGTGTAAAATGAAACTTCCATTTTTTGGATCGAGAGAGGCGATTTTTTCTCGTGGCGATACAATTTGAAATTTTAAATCTTTTGGAATTGACAAATCATTACGAAATGCCCTGATGGTAAATAATTTTATATCAGAACTCAAAGGGACACCATTTTTAGCCAAGTATGGTATTCTTAGTATAAAATCCGATTGTGGAAAATACAGCGCTGAAACAAGGTAAGAAAAAAATATTTTTACTAAATAGAAATAATTATTAATTACACTTAAAAATATTCGAATATTATATAAAATTTTGAATTTCTTGAAATTGAAATGTCAAAATTTTAATTACTTTTTTTGAAAGTGATATTTGAATTTTGATTAAAATTTCCATTGAACAATATTTCTGAAAATCGCTAGAGCGTAGAACAATGCGATAGCATAAATGCTATTCACATAAATTGGAAGCGCCTATGTTCAGAAGATTCAACATGAAATGTTGGAGGTTGGAAAATGTGTCGGAATTTCTATATAGTTCTGTGAGAGAACTCAACATCTCTCTAGTTTCAGTAAATTTAATTCATAATCCTCTACTGACTTATTTACATTAGAAAAGTTTCTTAAATTGTTCAAACAAGTTTATTGACTAAATTCCAGTTACATGATATCGAATAATATTAATAATATTAATAATTATAAATAATAATATTAATATTATTATTATTTTCAATTTATTTTCCTTTCTAAATAAAAAAAATTTTATCCAATTAATTTCAAGAATATCCAAATTCTTTTTCGATAAACGATTTAAAATAAAATAAGCTGAATGAAAAATCGAATTTAATCTGGTGTATTTCACAATGGAAAATTCAGATAACAATTTTCTAAAAACGTTGCAATGGAATAAGATTTTATGATTCTTTTTTAAGAACTTTTAAATTGAACAAAGACTCTTTAGAAAATTGAATAAAGTACAATAATTTTCAATTCAAACACATGTCAAATTTTCATAAAGAAAAAAAATATACAAAACTAAAAATTTATATAATCTGTAAATTATTTTCTTCTCTTGCAAAATATATTTTTTCTTCTTTTTTTTAGATTTATCGTCTGTTCTTTTCTCTCTCTACATTTTTTCTTTTATTACTTTTTCGAAAAAAAAAATTATTGTACCAACTTCAATTTTATTATTTTAATTTTAAAAAAGTGGTTATAAAATATTATGGAAAAAAATTTAAATTTCTCTAAATAGAATCTTTTTTATTACTCATAAAAATAAATAGTGGAAAAAATGTATTTTTTTTTTGTACTCTAATTGAGTACATTGGCCTAACATTCATCAAGGTGAGCATCAAATCGATATTTACAAGGCAGTTAATTTTAATCAAAGTTTGCGTGTCGAGTTATAAAGTCGAAAAATTTCGTATATCATGTTTTATCAGAATTTTCATTTGTTGATACACCAGCATCATAAACATTCATAATTATTAGCATAAGTCGCGGCAATTGTAAATATTGCCATTTTAATTATTACAAACATTATTTTTAATTAAAATGAAAGCTTTATTATGAAGAAAATAATTGAGAAGCAAATTACAAGAAAAAATTAGAGAGAAAAACATTTTATTTTACTTCAATTCTTTAGGGAGAATTTTATTATATAAAAGGATTATTTTTTAATTTACTTTATATAAATAATTAAAGAAATTTTCTCATACTTTTATTATTTTCATAATAAAAAAATTTGTAAGCAATTTCTCTCTCATAGAAGAAGATGCGCGCGAACTTGAATAAGTAAATTTATCTTAATTAAATCAAACTTGAGTTCTGCAATTGCATAAAATGATAATGAGAACATTAAAATAGCTCTTTAAGTGTTTAATAAATTTTACATAATATATATATATATATATATAAAGTGAATAATTAAATAATCTATTTCTTAAATGTTCGCTAATTACGAAATCCTTTTAAAGAATATTTTTCAAAAATTAGTATTATTTGTTAACTAATGTTTATAAATTTAATTATTAATTTTGTAAAATTTGAAAAAAAGAAAAGTATCGATATAGAAAAGGGAGTTTAAAAGAAATTTTAAAATAGATCTACCATATAAGTAACCACTTCATAAAAAATGTGTTCCATTTAGTTTCTAATGGCTTTGGATTGTCATTATCACCCTTCTTGAAAATTTAACGCCCTAGTAATTATCTCTAGTGCTAATTTTGGTTTTGAAAAGAAGAAATCCGTCGCAGAAGTTTAAACACGAGAAAGTGTTAATTTGACATTCAAATCCTTTCTTTTTTTTTATTAATCGAAAGAATTTTTCTTAATTAATAATATTTGCCCACTAATGAAACAAGAACCTGAAAAACGTAATTATGTATTATATTAATCTGTTTAAAATTTTAGTTACCAAAAAAACAAATGGAAACATTTTTATTGTTTTTTTTTTTAATATTAAATATAAATCCTAATAGATAGTAAAAAATTTCTAAATTATTAAACAAAATAAATAATACTTAACTTAAAGGTAAATAAAAGTTAAACAGTAGAAAATAAACAGTGTAGAGGTTATGTTTTTTACGTCAAAAGCAGAATCGTATAAAATAAAACCAGTATAATAGTATAATGATCAGGAGTACTAAATTATTAATTTCATTTCAACTGTTTTTTTTTTCTGCTTCGGAATTAAAGTTAATTATAATTATTTTGGGAAAAAAACTTGGAAAATTAAATGTAAACTTGTCAATAAACACTTTGCTCAACAATTATCAACAGTCATCAATTTGACTTTGTTAGTTTCTATGATTACTTCCGGTTTAGATGTAAAGAAATAGTTAACTTTTTATTTCAACTTTCAATATCTTTAAATTAAAATCAAAAATACTAGGAAAATTTCTAATAACTGGATTCAATATTTAATCGTACGTCTTAATAATAATTTTATAAACTTTATTATTAACAATAAATATAAGTTTTTACTAATAATTGTAAAAGAATATTTGAAATTAGCGCACAAATTCAAATTAATTGATTTAACCAATCAAAGCATTTGCAACTTTGATAATGAATTATGATTGGTTGGACAAAATTCTCAATATTCTGATTGGTTGTTCAACTCCAGCCTAGGTGGCGCTGGGAAGACGTCCTCCATTTTCCTTTCTTCCGGCGTCATTTGCACAAGTGCTTGATGTGCAGCTCCCGTATTTTGGCAATAAAAAGGTATAATTTATTCATCATATTTTTAATAAATTGTGTGATTAAGTTTGTAAATAAGACTGAGATTATTGATTTTTCGTTAAATTCAATCTATAGAATCATTTATAATTTGTTAAAATTGTTGTGCAAAATTTTTTTCTGTTGGCATGTTCTCATCATTTTTATACAATGCAATCGATTAAATTATGAAGTAATCCATATATTTATTGATGAATCGTTTATTAATTTCAACTAATTTCGTATTTTTCTATGTAAATAACCTATAAAAATGCATTATTTCGTGATTTTTGTTATAGACGCTTGGTGGGGGTATAGTACAGCCTAGATGGCGCTGGGCAGCCTTCCCTCCATTTTTCGTGCTTTCGGCGTCACTTGCACAAGTTCTTGATGTGCAGTTCCCGTATTTTGGCAAAAAAAAGGTAATTTATTCATCATATTTTTCATATATTTTGTGATTAAGTTTATAATTAGACCAAGATAATTGATTTTTCGTTAAATTCAATCTATAGAAAAATTGTCGTGAAAAATTTTTTTCATTCCTTTAGCGGTTAATTGTGTTCTCATCATTTTTACACAATGTAATCGATTAAATTATGAAGTAATCCATCTATTTTTTGATTAATCGTTTATTAATTTCGACTAATTTCGTATTTTTCTACATAAAGAACCTATAAAAATGCATTATTTCGTAATTTGTAGTTTGTAACATGGAAGCTTGATAATGGGGTGTGGTGGGGGTAGTGTACAGTCAAAAACAAAAGTTTTGTTAGTTTGTCGCTATAGAGCAAAACAAATTTTTCTTTACACTAATTAATAATTGTTAATTATTAAATAATTTTTCAATTGAAATATTAAAAATATTATTTTTAATCAAATAAGTCATGAAAAATAAATGGAATGAATATTAATATGTTTTATATTACTAAACAATTTACATACGTAACTTCTAACCTCAAAATTAAAGAAAGGTTTGATATTTACAAAATTTTTTTATTAATTGTGTGTGCAATTTTGATTTTGTTTTTTTTTCAGATGGAAAAATGGATAATAGTCGGCTAGGTTAAATGAAATAAAATAAAAGTTCAGTAATAGTTTTGCTATATTAAATAATTAAATGTAAATTCAGTGTTTTTGTGAAGATCCGAAGAAATCAAATTAAAAGGATCACAATCAGAAGTGTCTCAATATCAGAGGTTAGTTTTTTCAATATTTTATTGATTGATGATTATATATTTTGTATTTTATTTCATTTCTTTAATTAATTAAAAATTATTATTTGCATTAAAAAAAATTGCCTTACATTTTAATAGTCATTTTTATTAAATGCTTATATATATTTTTTTAATTAATTAAAATAAATAATGAAAATGTTTTTTTTTTACCATGACATTCATCATAAATTTCTGGGTAATATCCCCTGAGAATTTTATTATAAAAAATTGCATTAGTAATTTGGAAAATGGACTAGAAATATATATAAATATCGAGTTCATAAAAAAAAATAGTTCCGGTTTATTGGGAGGATTCTTTTTCTATTTATATACGCCCTAAAGGCAATATATCTTTGGCCCTTGCACGATTCAGATTCGTTACGGTTGTCTTGAATACAAGATTATTTGTCTAAATACTTGTAACAATTTGTCACTATTTGTCTTGAGCAAAAACATAACTGAAAAAATATTTTACAGGATTTAAAAATTTATTTCGTCGTTGAACAAACAAATTATAAAAATAATTCAATAGTAAAGTCAAAACTAACATTATAAAAACATGTAGGAAAACAGTTTTATTATTATTACTATTATTATAAAATTATAATATTAATAATAATAAAATTTGTATTGTTATAAATACAGAAATTTTTTTTTTAATGATTTTATTTGAAATTAAAAAATAATTAAGATTTAAAATGAAATTATGGAAAGGGATAAAATCGGAACTTGATAATTATCGCTGTTATCTGTTATAATGAGCTTAGAATTTAAAACGTCATTTTTAAAGTGAAAAAAAGTGCTTTCATTATCACCTTTGGTCCATTAAGGGTCTTTCTTTATTCTTTATTATTACTAAATTATCACTACATTCAGTTTATTATCTAGAAAAAGGTGAATTATTCCAAAAGAAAATCTTTATCGCTTCTTTAAAAAAAAAAAAATCTCTTCAACGCTTTCATGCATAAAAGATATTGGCAGAGTAGTTAATTCTTTTTTATTACTCATATTTTACATAAACTGTTCTATAAAGAAATATTTTAATTAAAATACAAAATTTAAATTTTCTATCAAAAGTTTATATAACATAATAATATTATAAATGAAATTTTTTTTTTTTATATAATTGAATTATTTTTTAATTTCAATAATATTAAAAATCCTGTGAAATATTTATTTTATTAATAAAATATATAATTAATTTTTATGAATGTTAATTAATATTCAATATAGTAATTGTAATAGAATAAATGAATTAGAAGAGAAAATAAATGAGAAATAAATTTTTGGAGAAATGTGTGCCTTAGGTGTGAAATGGTCGTCTTTATCAAAGCTCAGAGATTGAGATAAATAGATATGGGATACAAGAACGCGAGAATCTGTCGTCCAGTCAATACTTATCGTTAAAGGATCGTTGTTCCTGGAAACCCTATTTAGACATCGAGTTACAATTCCCGAAAACAGAGACCCGAATTCGATATGTGTGTGCAGCCCTATAAAAGTCCCCATAGACAGAAAACCTTACATATCACCCTATACATATATATATATGTATATATGTACTTTGAAGATCCCTCAAGAGTCATAGATATCGTCTTCAATCCCCTCAGATAGTAAAACTCTATGGGAAACTATTTTTATTACCATCGCCAACATTCTATTCACTTGAAGCATCCTAAAAAACTTCTCTTCACATTCTTTTCTTTTTCCTCTCATATATTTCTTTCTGAAACTATATAAGCAACTTTTTGCATTTTCTCGCAAATATTTTATTATACAATCGATCAGAAAAATTTCAATATTTTTTTTTATCATATCTAAAAGAATTTAAAATTATTTTAATTAATTATTTTTCTTTTAATTTTTTGAAAAAAGTGAATTTCTTACACTGAGAAAAAAAATTTAGTGTTTGCAACAAAATTGTTTGGTTCTCTCTAAATCTGAATTAGTAAAATTCTACTAATTATTAGTAAAAGTTACTAATAATTAGTAGAATTTTACTAATTGAGAAGCAAAAAGTGAGTCACTAATTCAAATTAGTAAACATTTTTACTAATTCAGATTTAGAGAGTTAGGCAATTTTGGTTCTTGTAGCCAAATTTTGGTTGGCTGAAACAAAGTCGTAGAGTTATCTCAACCAAACATTTGGTTAGTTTTAAAATAGATGTTCGATCCCAGGCGGAGATGAGATTTTTCAAAGTCCTCAAATATTGCAATTGGATAAATATAAATTCAATGTTAAATTGTTAATAAATAAATAATGAAATAAATAAAAAAGATAAAAAGAAAAGAGATAAGGTAGAATAAAATTTTTAATTTTACAAAAAAGAACTGTTTGATCAACCAAACATTTTTGTTATGCCAACAAAAAACACTCAACCAAATTTTTTGGTTAACTCAAACAAATAGTTTGGTTGCTTAAATACCAACAAAATTTTTTTGTTGGCCCAACCAAATTTTGGTTGCTCTGACTAAACATTTTTCTCAGTGTAAAAATAATAAAAAATTAATAATTAATTATTTTGTGAAAACTTTTGCAAACAGGAAATGGGGACAATTATATAAACATAAAAATTCTCGTTAATGGCTTTTAATAAAAAAAATATATATATATCACTTGAATAAATAGGAAATTGGAGCAATTTTTTTTTTCGCGCTCACATTGTGACGACACTACTGTCAGTCTCTCGGCAAATATACGATGCCAATATTTCTTGCATTTTTATAACAAAGGTCGCTGGCCAGGAAAAGAGAATAAGAGTGAGTGAGTGAGACATTAGCATACAAGAGTGAATACATATATCACAAGCTGACACACCTGCATGCACATGTCACTCGTGAATAACAAAAAAAAAGAAAAAAAATACTTCACTGTTTACTTTTCCCAGTTCTTTCTTTTTTTCTTCTTCTTCATTTATATATACATATATATATTTTTTTTACTATTTCTACTACGACCTTTTGCATTTTGCTTTTTCTTTGGATTTACGGATATATTCTTTTTTTTTTTTTTTACGAGAAGCCAAATACGAAAATAGCGATACTATATTTAGGTCTTGATAACTTGACAGACAGCGCTCGTAATTCAGCATTGATCCTAAGTGCCTTTCGAAAAAGAAGAGCTTCCTCTAGTCTTAAGATAATGTCAATTCAAAAGTAAAGAGGGGGCCAAAATTTTAATGGCAGAACTAAGTGTTTTGATAATTATCGTTCTATAATGAAAAATAATTTTTTTACGTTGACAAATAAATATAATTCATTTTTTATTAAGTACTTACAATTTTTTTTTTCTATTGAAAAGAAATGTTTCTCCAAATCATAAAAAGTATTTTAAATATTGTTGTTTTTTTTAAGAAATATTTTTTTAACGTTATTTATTTCTTCTTTTTTAAAAAAGGTTTATTTGAAAATAATGAAAATTTCATTTTAATTAATAACAGAAAACCAAAATGCAAGGGCGAAATATAAACTCGCAATTAAAATGAAATAATTCAAGAATTATGAGATTATCTTTGAAAATTTGTTGTCTAAATATAATGGGGTGAGAATTAATTAAACCGCAGTGGGCTATTGTTTCATATTGATTAAAATTATAATATAGGAAATGTAACTTTTTTTTTTTTGTTGAATTTATATTTTAATAAATACGCTTATCATGAAGCAAACAATCTTGATTAAATATCAGTTTATCGATTATACGCAACTAATTTTGTTAATTATTGACGAACAAAAAAAACAAAAAGAAAAATTCTTGAAACAGCTTTTCTTGGTAAACTTGAATCTGTTTTTTTTTCAATTATTGACTTTGAAACGGATATTGAAACACTTTTCTCATGTTTTGCGGAAATTAAATTTTCACCGAAAACAGAAATTCTATTTTTCGTATTTTAATTATAATAGAAAAATTCTTATTCGCATTTTATAATAATATTAAAATATATTTTAAAATTGGAGTAGCAAAAAATTTTTTTTATTAAGTTTTCTTTTTTACCAAAAAGGTATAAATTTTTTTTTTTTTTCTGTGCAAGTGTGAAAATATGAAAAGTCCTGCAAAGTCGTTTTTATACGAAAAAGTAAGATGAAAGTGTTAACTTTAGTGAAATATTTTTTTGAAGTACCAAAAACTATTTTTTTTGATGTATATAATAAAAATGCAGCACCTAGTCTTAAAATTTTTATCCAGAGACATGAAGACGATTACTCTAGTTTTAGCATTGCTATCAAGTCGTTAAATTTGCACGTGAAGTCTCCTCGGTTTACTCTCTCTTGAATATGAACTTTGTAGTTTCAAATAATGTCAAGTACGTGATCACGTGAATTTTCTATTGCTAAAAATTTAAATTTTCCCCTCGTATCCAAATTTGTTGTATACATATAATAAACACAATTTTTGCAGTTATTTTTTTTTTATCTTTTTTTTATTATCCAATTTTGGTGAAATATTAATAATTATAAAAATTTTTATTTGTTTTTTTGTTATTAATTATTAACTTTGTTTATTAGTTATATTTGTTTTGTTTATTTATTATTAAAATTAAAAAATTTAATTGTAATTTTTCGTTTTTATTTGTGCAATGTAATTTTAATGACACATTTCTTATATGAGTTTGTATAAAAGACTGTGGAAACTATCAGTGTTTGGAATTTACTAGCAATAAGGTGCACAAGTACCTAATCAACACTAAAGTTAACATGATCCACTTTTCGACTTTGCTTCACTTTTACTATCTTCAAACGTTTTTTTTCCCCCTTTTTTTTATGTGAAACTATCATGTCGTTAAAAAAGAAATTAGATTGTAATAAGCGAGATTAAAAATAATAAAATATAAATTAATTTCTATTATAGTAACAAAAAAAAATTATATAAAATATTGAGATAATAGAACAGAAAAAATATATTTTAATTTTCATTATAATTAACCTTTTTAGTTTGGTAAAAAAAAAACAATATGTTTTAATTTTCCACTTTTTTTTTGGAGAAAGAAATTTTTATTCAGTGTTGTATTACATACGCTAGACTGTATCAAGTTACCAGATTCTATTTTCTTATTCCATTAAAAAAAAAACACTTATTCTTCTATAGTGTTTTATACGGGGAAAAGATCAAACTTATTTTCAATTCATGGGAATTATTCAAAAAATAATGGCGCATGTTGAATGTAAACTTTTATATGAAAACCGCATACTCTGACATTTTATTTTATTGTTTTACTTCTCTTAAAGCTCTTGTTTTTATTTCTTTCTTAAGCGTGTTATATCTCGATATTTCTCTTTCTCTCTTTTGCATTATTTAAAAACAATTCAAATTGTTCTCGCATATAAAATGTGCACATTCAAAATCTATTTTATGTATAAATCATTTTTTTTTTTATTTCATTGCATTTGCTGTGTTCTGTAAAATAATTTTATACGTTTTTTCAGGATTTTTTTTTCTATAGGTTTGAGAAAAACCTATAAAAGACATAGAATTTTTTTTTTATCGAAAGTTATTGAAAAACCTGAAAGACATTTAAATTAGTGAAATATTACTGGGATGAATAATTTTGCGGGAAAAAACATTTTGATACAGTACCTAAAAAAAAATTTGTACATGGAAAAAAATCTTTATCTGGAACAGCGATATGTTTCTCTAGAATAGCGTGTATTTAAAGAAGTAAAATTTTAAACTAGCTTTTAACATTAAAAATATTGTTTATTTAAAATTTTTAAAGTTGTCTCTATCTTTTTTTTTTTGTCAAAAAATTGTTGCGAAATTGATACAAATGTTGCGCAAGTCATATTTCTTTTAATTACATATATTGTCTGCAGTACGCGTCTGACCAAAGCCAGACTTGTTTCACTGATGATATATTCTGAACACATTTTTTCGAATCTTATTTCGCAAAAACAAAACAAAAAATAGAATAAAATTAATTCAATAATTTTGTATTGAAACACCTACATTTTCTACTTAGCAGATTATATTAAATTGACAAAAAAGAAAGAGAAAGTTTTCACGTAAGGGGTACATAAAAGTTTGCGTGAGAATGAAACAACGAAAATCGATTCTGACTTTTTCAGACACACAATTTGTATAATTCAAGGAAGACACAGGGTTTTCTTAAATACATTTTATACATTTATGAAATGATTTATTGGATTAATTTTACCATCAATTAAAAGGAAAAAAAAAATTTTAACCGAAAAACGTAATTCTAATTTTAAGAATATTTCCTATGCATTTAATTCTTAAATTTAGTTTCGTTTTTTTTTTTGGTGTAGAAATAAATGAGATTTTTTTTAAATTTTGGATAATAAAAAAAAGAAAGTTTAAAATAAAAATATTAATGAAAGTAAAATATAGTATTATAGAGATAGTAATGATAGAATTATAAAGATATGACACTTTGTATAATTAGAATGTCATTGAAGTGCACACGCTACATTGTAATTATCTCCTTGATATTAAGGGGGTGGTTTCTCCCATTAAGTTGTATACGGGAGAGGAGAGAAGGTTACATTACAAAGTGATGGCGTGTTGACAGTGGAAAACCCTCTCTGTCTCTCTCTCTCTATACTTGTTCTATAACTGACGACAGGGAATGGTGTGTTTGGACAGTGTACATTTCGCGTAATGTCGCGGATGTGCTATTAAACTGACATGGTAAACAATTATTGCACATACATTCTAATCCAAACACACACACACAATTTTCTCTAATGTCATTGATTTCTCACACAATTTTAGTTTTTTAAAATGCACTTTGTTATCCAATAAATCATTTCTTTTGTATAAAAAAAAATAATTTTTACCACACGGTTTTTATGCAACTTTCTTTTTTATACTGTATCAAAATAATCTCTCTATGAGAATATTTCTTAAAAATTCGTTGAAAATTGTTTTAACAAAAGAAAAATTAAAAAGTGAATATTCTTGTTTTAAGAGGATATAATACATGGGGCTTTAATTTTCCTCTCAATGAAATTAAAATAAAAATAAATAATAATGATCGATAATTTTAAATCACTACAAAAACTGACTGTCTTAAAAGTGCAAAAAATCTCTTAAAAGAAGACGTTTTTTTTGTACTTTTAAGACGGTTAGTTTTTGCAGTGTCGTTGGTAAATTTTTTTTGTGTAGGTATTTAAAAAAAAAAGTTAGTCGCAAATTCGAAATATTCAATTATTTGTCAAATTGGAATTAATTGGGTCAAGAAAGTTACTCTGAAGAATCAGAAAATATATATATATATAAAATCGACAAGATTCAACTGTTCAAAATGAATCGCTTGAGGGTTTTGAAACATTCATGCAATCAACGTGAATGCACTTCGCTTATTTGCAATAATATAACCGCGATTCACTTTATTTGCCTTGTCTCTATTCAGAATTGTTAATTATAATATTCCTTTTAAAAATTTCTATATCAGTTCTAAAAAATAATTCTGAAATTCAATTTATTTACAAATAGAAACAATTATAAAAATGTTGAATTTATTTTTTTAAACAATTTTTCTTTTTTTAATTTTGTATTTTTAATGCAAAAAAAAGCGAATATCTGACAAAAACAGTTTTAATTGAAAGCACTTTCTTGTTATATATGAATTGTTGTTGAATTCATACTGCCGTGTTTTCTAAAAACTTAGGTAACTGCAAAAAAATCGAAAAATGAGTTTTTTATATCGTTGGAATCGTGGAAAAAAGATACACCTGTTAATGCAAATTATTTTTAAAAATTGTTAATATTATTAATAATAATTTTTGCATAAATAATTGAAAATACCGGTAACTGCAAAAATTGATGAGTGATAATTTGAGAAACTTAGGTAACTGCTATAAAAACTTGGGTGTCTTTGGGTGTTGTGACGTATTTTGTAGGTCGTGTTTTGAAGAACTTAGGTAACTGCACCAGTGCCTAAGTTTCTCAAAACACGGACCTCATTTTTCGAGCCCTCGTCGCATGGAAAACTTAGGTAACTACAGAGTGCTATCAGAGCACTGTAGTTACCTAAGTTTTCTATGCGACGAGGCCTCGAAAAAGGAGGTCCGTGTTTTGAAGGACCAAGTAACTGCAAAATCTTATACATTTCTTTAAAATTACAATGTTTTTTGTTCAATTAATAATTTATAATGACAATAAATAATGAAATAAAAAACTCCAATACTATATATATATATATATATATATATATATATATATATATATATATATATATATATATATATATATATATATATATATATATATATATAATTATACCTAAATAATAATTTATCAATTATTGAAAAATTAAGTATTAATTTTAATAAATAACATAAAAGCATTAATAAATACCTCCATGAAGTTGGCGTCGACGCTCAGCACCGAAAATTGATTTTCACAGGACCAAAAATGTCAAATTATTTTTTTTAAGATTTTCAATCCAAATAATGCCTTGAGAAATACTTTTCAAGGTATTATGTGGACCCAAAACCTTTTTAAAAATGATTTGACAATTTTGGTTCGGCGAAAAATAAATTTCGACGCTGAGCGTCGACGCCAACTTCATGGGGGTTAATAAATTAAGAAAATGAAGTTCAGTAATATGTTTATTTCATGATTAATATATAATTAATTTAGTTCAATTATTTAAAAAATTAAAATCGTTTTTAATTATTTAAATAAACGTTAATAAAGCAGCGAACTACATTACCTACAATAATTTGACTTTAATATTGTATAATTAAAATAAATTCAATCATATAGTTTAATATTTGTAAAAAATAATAATTATAATGATAACTTTCGCATCTTACTAAATAATTACACTTTATTATTTATTATTTTTTTAAATTTATTTTTATATTATTTTTATTTTATTTATGTATTTTATTTTATATTATTATTAAATATATTCTGAGTTAATACAATATTTGACTCTAATATTGTATAATTCAAATAAATTTAACCATAAAATTAAATATTTGTAAAAAACAATAATTATAGTGACAACTTTCGCAGCTTATTAAATAATTATAGTTTATTATTTAATATATTTTTACTATTTTTTGCCCAGAAAGATGAAAATTCTTATATATTCCCTGCAGTTACATAAGTTTTCTGTGCGACGAGAGGCCTAATACGGGCGCTCGTAGCACGAGGGACCAAGTAACTACCAGTTACCTAAGTTTCTCGTGCGACGACCCTCGAATCAGCATACCGGTAACTACATTTTTAATAATTTATTGAATGTTTAAACAAATACAACATTTATTTTTACATAATTAAAAAGAATAAATTTAGACGAATCGAAGGAACAAAACGGCATTTTAAAATTTTAATTAGGCTTTGCGGTACATATCAATGAAATTTAAACAGTTTTTTGCGTTTTTCTCGAAATCTTTCATTCTGCAGTTACCTAAGTTTTTAGAAAACACGGCAGCATAGAACTTTCATTGTATCTTGCACTTGACATCCTCCTATTAATTCTCTTTTGTGAAACGACCATTTCATACTGTCCCACATATTGATCTCAATTAGAATATTTTGCATAATTCGGATTTGTATTCACTAATTTATTAGCGAGAAATTAATCTTATATTAACCGCCACTAATGCCTTGTTTATTATTTTCTTTTCATGATAAATAAATTTATTTTCAAATTGTAGGAAAAATTTTTTATTTTGATTTTTTTTTTCAAAATTCAATTAAATATTGTGATAAAATTGGTTTAAAAATTCTAATGAATTAAAATGGAGAGTATGAAAACATTATTATTTTACATATATTCATTTTCATTTTTCATGAATCTAACAAGTATACGCGAATTCTCTAGAGAAATATTTTTATTGTATCTTTGTATTTGTTCAAAAGTAACAATAAGAGGAGAAAAAAGAATAGTAATAAAATGAAAGTATATTTGTAAATAAATGTAGGTGAAGAATGTATTCCCCATGGGGGGTTTTTTTTTAACCACTCCTCCATAACCTAAATATTAAATGTCACGTTTTACATAGGAGAAAACAAAATCTTTTAACGCTAATTAAATGCTCTTACATTAAAAAAAAAAATGTTTTTATTACGTAAGAGAAAAACATTACATTTTTTTATGATTAATTTTTTATAGAAGAATATTGGACATACAATCGAAACAAAAAGTTAGTCTAATTCTATATTTTGGTATTCTCTTATAAATAAGATATAATTTATTATTATATTATTATTTTTTCCCCTTTTATATAAACATGTGGATAAAAGATTACATAACAAAAGATTAAATTTAGTAAAAATTCCATACCATGAAAAATTATGAGAAAATGTCAGATTTAAAATTTTGATATAAAAGTTTTAATGTCACTGGAACAATACAAGAGATATAGGTTGAAATGAATTTTATGTAAAAAAAAAAATTAAGCATAAAATACTAAAATTATTTTTACAATGATTTTTTTTTTGTAATAACATTTTTTCTAATTGAGGGGGTGGCTTAAGCAAATTTTATACGAGGTAAAAATTATTAATTAATTAACAATTAATTATTAAACAGTCCCCCTAAACGACGTATTTAAAAAAAAACAATGAAAATTGAATTACTTTATTAATTTTCCAATAAGAAAAAAGTAATATTTTCAGGATCGTAAAATATTATTTTTATGACTCGCTTGGAGTTTTTAGTATTATATATCGCAAAATATATATATATATATAGAAAAAAAAGAATTAAGCGCGTTAAAACTATTTTATGTGGAAAGTGTTTTATGGTTCATGTTATTGACTTGAAAAATAAAATTCATTTCAACAAATAAATAATATTAAATATTTTCTAATTATATTGTGTAATATATTTTATTATAGTATTTTTTAAACTATATTGCATTGTTTTTTTTTTTTTTTTTGCAGATTCTATCCTCGATGGCTTGTGGTGTCACGAACTTCAAAGATAAGGGCAAAAGTAAAAAAGGATATCTTGCAAGACACATGATTCTCCATTTTTCATATTAATGTGAGTTTAATTTTTTCAATTTTTATCTATTATATTCTTTTAACCAACAAAAAAAAACGAATGGAATTTTTTTTCAGTTTTTCGATTTAATTATTTACAAAATTAATTTATTGATGATAAATGAAAATTTATTCTAAAAGAAGCATTTTTTTTTCTATTAATGACAAAAACAAAGGTTTTCTTTTGTTGGCTTCAAGTTTCTTATTTTGTTGGTTTCGCATGCTTCGAAGCAATAAACGTAGGTTGGATTATATACATAAATATATATATATATATATACATTAACGTAGCATGGGCAGTGAACATTGTAATATCATCGAATCGATATCGAAAGTGCGTAAATGCGTACGGTATCTACATTTACAACTATAGAGAATGTTTTTGCTTCAATGCACTTTATTTACTAACGTATATATATAGTACTGTAAATTGTTATGGAAAAATCGATTTTTCTTGAATTCATTATCGCCCTAGGGAGTTCGTGTGCACAATGCACTTCCGGTTTTGATTAAGAATCACCAGGTTTTAAGAGCCAAAACACTGCTTTTAAATCCTGATTAATGACACTTCATATAGTAAAATATAAAATTTTTTTTTAAATTATTTATTTGATAAAATTATTTCTAATTTTTGCCAATTAGTTAAATTACTATTTTATTATTGTTAAAAGTGGTACAATGATAATTAAGAAATTAGTGATTTAATAGTTATAAATTAACTGAAGAGATGATAATGAATTTCCTTATTAAAGATGGTCTTTTGTCGAAGGGAAATTCGAGCACACAAACAATAATAATAAATTAAGGAACATGTCCCTATTCCTTATATGTGGACTTGAATTTATTCCCAGGGTATTCTATTGCACCGTATATAATTGGTGCCATTAATCAGAAAGGGTTAAAAAAAGAAATCTGTAGAGATTAGTGAGCGATTCTTGTGTGGTCATTATTTATTTAGACGATCATATAGCTAAGGATTTTTTTTTCTCTTGACCTTTCGTTTGATTTTATTTCAATTTTAGAAATAGTTTCTTTAAATTGAAAAATGAAGTTTCTTTAAATAGAATAAAATTTCAATGTATTGAAGGACTTTTTATTTCTTTAATATATAATTCGGACATTTTTGTTTCTAGTACTAGTTTTCTAACCAAATAATACATACTAATTTTCAGTATTTGTTGAGAAAAACAAAAATGTCTCAAAATGAGTACCAAACTTTAGTTAAAATAGAAAAAATCCTTTTATTATTTCTAATTTTGGTTGTGTTATCAAAAATTTGATTAAGACAATCAAAATTTTGTTTAGGGAACAAAAAAAAAAATAAATACCAAATAAACGTTTTATTGTCAAAACGAAATGTAGAAAATTTTCAAATATAAGACTAAAAGAAGTTTTCTTTCCGCGACTGATATTATTAATTAATGTGACAGTTTTTTTTTTTTTTTTGTATTATTGGAAACTGCGGTAAAAGGGCATTCGATCACAGGGGGAAAAAAAGGTACTGGGTCACGTGATATTGAACGAGTTATATAGATAAGGCTACTATCGTGAATATAGACATTGATTTAAAAGCATACTTGATGTGATATACCAATCTGATTGGTCGGATAGCAAAAGGCGCGGAATGGCTTTTTAGCTTTATTTTTAAACACATTTCTTCTTCTTCTTTTGCTTCTTTTTTTTGCGACTTTTTATATATATATATGTATATATTACACAATTTTTGCTTGCCTTCTTCTTTCAATGGAGATTTTGTATCAAAATATTCTCCCTTTAATGTAAAGACAGCTCGTGGGAAGTGAATTTAGAGCAACCTACAGGCACACTCGAATAATAGAGAGATTGTACTCGATGCCATTGGCAACATCGTTATCGCCTTGTTGGAGTTCGAATCACACTTTATTCAAGGGGACAACTAACTCGTTTCCACATTGAGAGAGAGAGAAAGGTATTGATAAGAGGATTTTCAAAAGTACTAGTGTGTCGATGTCATTATCCTATGAGCAAATATTTGCTCCTGTTTCTTTGATCGATTTCTATATATTATAGAAAAATAACGATTTTTTTTCTGTTAGAATTCTTTTAATTTTTCTATTCCCTTTTTTTTATTAATCAGTTAAATATATATATATATATATGCAGCTGTCGTGGTTTGAAAACAAAACAAATTAACTGATGTAGAAATCAATATAAATATTGCAGATGTAACTCTCGTGCAATACAGTAACAGTATACGTGACCATTATAATATACAGTGAACTGTAAATGTGATAGCGTGACTGGTGCAATAAGGTGTTCAAACCCTTGTCAAAAGCCACGAGGGTAAACCATTGCTAGTGTTCCAACCTGCGGTAGGATTGGATTAACAATATGATGCACCACCCTTTCAATCAATTTGGTTTTTTTTTTTTTGGGAGAAAAAACCTTTTAGTCTAATTTTTTTTAAAATTTCAATTCATAGATTTATTTATGTATTTTATTAAGCATTTCTTAACGGAGAGCATTTTCCTAACGTATAAATAAAAAATAAAGTAACTTTTACTATTATACAAAATCAGGGTGTCTAACGGTCAGGGAAGTCAGGGAATTTTGTTGGTCAGGGAAATGTTAGGGAAAAGTCAGGGAATTTCAGAAAATTTCATTCAAAGTCAGGGAAATTTCTGTAAATTTCTACAAAAATTAAAATTTTTTGTGAATTTAAAAATTTTTAAATCTAAAAAAACTTGAATGGTTTTTATTACCATTTGTTACTACCATTAGAAATTAATTTATTGTTAAATATGTCAGTAATCATATTTTTGTCCAAAAAAAGCAGAAATAAGGTTATTTAAATGTCAGGGAGGAGTCAGGGAAAAGTCAGGGAATTTTTTTCTCAATCTTTGTTAGACACCCTAAAAATAAAACCTAAACTGGGTGTAATTTTTGCGCATTTCTGGCAACTTTTGCTCAGTAAAATAGTAAAAACTACTATTTTCGGAGCGAACTTTACTATTTTAGTAGTAATTTTTTCTATTTTTGGAGCAAAAATTGACAGAAGTTCTGGATAATTTAGTTTTACTTATAGTAAAAGTTACTTTATTATATTTTTTTAAAATAAAATTCTTAAAAAAAAAATGCTCTTTTTAAATTTTTTTTAAAGATATAAAATAAATTGATAGAGGATTAATTAAAAAAAAAACTGACACAGGATTATAATATATAAAATGTGCTTCTTTTAATTAGGTAATGATTTTAATTAACTATCTCTCTGATGATACCGCAATTTTCAACAAAGTAATCGTTTTTTTTCTATAATTAAAAAAATGAATTAAAGAATTTAAATTCCTGTTTTTTAATTAAATTAAGTTGAATGCAACAATATTAATTTAATTAAAGAAATTGTTTGCATGAATTTGCTATTTAAAAATTGTAAATATAATAATTAAATCTGAATAATTTGTGAAACAAAATAAATAATAAATTTTGTTTTATTACAAATATTGTTGACTGCAATTGAAAAGAAAATCATTATCTATTAATTGAAGAAATCTTAGTAATTAAATTTGGTAATAATTTGGTATATTGATCGTAAAAATTATTATTTGTTTCTCGACATTTAGATTAAATTCTCCTGCATTAAATATTGAAAGTAAAATTTACGACTCTTTATTATAATATTGAAACATAAATATGTGTTATAAAATTATAATTTATGAATATTAATTTTCTATTATGAATTTAATTTTTATTTTTTTGATAAATAATTAAGTGTTGATAAAAATTGGTGTTACGTTTTTAGTTTTTCCTCTTCTCGCGCATACAAAATTAATTTCTTTGTGGGTGTAAAGGAACAAGAATTTAAAATTTGCATAAAATTTTTTTATATGAACATACAACATCACCTAATTATTTTTCCCTATTTCATGGTCAATTGACACGCAATAGGGTTGTTGCAATTTTTTTTTTTTTTTTTTTTTTTTTTGAGAGAGAGAATAAGGATTTCTGGAGCGCTCGCGATAGCTTTGCATGATTACGGTCAAGTGCAGCAAATGTCATGGCTATAAGGGAGCTTTGCGTGACATTGGCTTTCGATGTGAAATTACTTCGAAAGGAATGTAAACTTTGATATATATATATATATATATATATATATATATTTGTTAAGTGACGTGTTTTGCTTACTTCTTCTTCTTCTTTTACAAACTATTATTATATCCTTATATGACGACTCGCAGGTGACGTCTCAATCGATTATTTCTTTCTTTCGACCGATATTTTTTTTTCTAATACTCTGTATATTTTATTTACTTTATTGCAAAAAAAATAATTAGATATAATTTTCGAATATTTTGAATAATATTTCTTCCAATATAATTTTTATGGCATATTATTGCAATTGAAATTTTCCATGTGATTTTCCAATTACTGTTGCAATATCCTTTCTTTAAAATTCATTAATACATCACCGCACAGACGATGAGAAATTTTATGTAAATTTTGTCGTTGACAAAGGATGTTTATAGTCTCTTTTACTCTCCGTGTCAAATGCTCGAAAAATTATCGCGCGCACTCTACAAAATTAATTAAATAACGTCAGCATTTTTGTTCCTTTGGTATTTAAAAAAAAAAAAAAAAAAATTTCTTCATATTGTAAATTACTTTTGTAATTATTATTTTCAATATTATTATAAAAAAAAAATTTTCATTTTATTTTAATTTTCATTATTTTTCTTTATTTTATTTTTATTTAATTTTATTGGGACTTGATCCAATTAGTGTATTTGTCATATAGAATGTATAAGTCAATTATATGGAATATGATTGTGAAAAATATGCTCTAAAGAAAAATATGTGATACAGCTGAACGATTTAAAAAAAAAATGAGGGGTGTTGGTTTTAATCCTTCTGGCAAATATTCTCTTGATATAAAAGTATAATATCTCGTTTATTAATGACAATCACTTTTATAAGAATTTTCTCTCTCTTGGGGATAGACTGATTTTCTTTTCTTCAAAATAAAATTGTTCAATATTCTTCATAATATAATGAGGTGTGACACTTCAATTTAATAAATTTTCTTCATTCAACATCTCTCGCAGAAAAATATACGATTTTATCTTCTTTATTGAATTCCCGTATAAATAGAATTTTTTCCTTTTATATATATAAATAATACGTGAAATTTATTTCTTATAAAAAATTTCTCTAATCAAAAAGCTTTAGAACGAATAAATTTTCATTGCAAACAAAATTTAGAATTTATTTATCATTTCTTATATAAATCTAATTTAGGTAATATTATTGATTTTCAATTAGAATTTCATTTTATTTATTTCAATGCTGAAAGAAAAAGAAAATTTATTAATTTTTCTAATGATTAAATTAATATAGGTACTCGCATTAATCATGTCGACATAAATTAGATGGATTGCAAAAGAATTTAATAAACTAAAATGGAAAAAAAAATTAATTGCACTTTGACATTTTAATTTGCAAATTGGCCTTCAATTTTTTCTTTTTAATTGAAAAATGAGAAAAAATTGTTTTGGAAATTAGGTCAATTCGAATAGATTTTTAAATAGAATTTCGTAATCTTCATAATATTATTATATGTATCTAATTTTAATAATAGAGAAAAAAAAATAATTTACCTGTGGAAATGGTGAAAAAGCAACAAATGACAAAAATGAAGAATTCCATTCTTTATCCTGTTATTTTCTCTCCAGATAATCGGCAAAAGTCACTGAACTGCATATGTAGTCATCGAATGCAAATTTCCGCCACTTGTTCCCCGCAGAAATTCACACGCTCGTTTTATCACTGCCACGCGACATCGCGTATTTTTTTTTCTCAGTTTCACACCTCACTGCACATAAATATTCAATTATAATTAGTATTTTTTTTTTCTTATAAAAAAATTAAAAAGTTGGTAAAAATTAAATTATTATGTTAGAAATTAAATTTTTTCCATTTTAATTTAATTTATAAATTAAAATTTTTTGAGAAATTATTATTTAATTATTAAATATTTTTGACAAATTCGTTATTGTCACGAAAAAAGGAAAAAAAAAAAAAATAAAAAGAATTCATTGCTCAGATCGTAAAAAATACTCTCGGTAGGAGGCGAGGCGTTTTGATAACATTATACGCAAACTCATAACTTGACATCAAGAAATATCGCAAAAAAAAAAAAAAAAAAAAATTATGCAAAAAACTTCAAAGGGGTATATTATAAACTTGCATTTTATATTAGGGGAGAATATATAAAACTATTCTATCGAATTTTTTTCCTTTCCTCCAAATTAAATCTCTCGTCATCCTTTTAGGAAAGTTTATTTATTTCTAAAAATCAATTAATTATTTTAATTAATATAATTAAAAATACAAAAATTAAATTTGTTTATAGAAAAATATTAAAAAGGTTTTTTTTTGTTATCAAAATATTTGTTTTTGTATCAAAAAAGCTGTTTTAAATTTATTTTTTATTAAAAGCTGTTTTTATTTTAAAATATTTTTTTTAAAAGCTCTTATTGCATTTAAAAAAAAATACTTTTTTTATTTTATTTTTATTATTATTTTATTTATTTATTTTTTTTTTTTTAAATGTTTTAAATACTCCTTTTTTTAAAAAATAATAAAATTATTAAAAAACAATTTTCCATGGGAAAACTTACATTGAAAATTGACAAAATTTATTCTAAAAATAAAATTTGAGTAACACTTTTGCACATTGTAAAGGAAAAAAAAAGATTTTTTTTTTTTTTAAATAAAGAAGCGTGCGCGCGCGTATTTTTTAAATATGGGGATAAGAATTGTTCACATGCATGGCGACGCTTCGGCGTTACAGCCGATACTAAAATGAGCGTCGAGACGCCCGCCGTTATCAGACAATTCACGTGTGGTTTATGCGCACGCGTTAAACTATATAACATTAGGGAAGTCCCCATAGGATTTACTATGGTTATTATGGGACGCATGGGACATAGAATACTCTATATATATATATATATATATATGTTTGTATAAGGGTGCGCCTCACACTTCTATATACCTTTGGAACGTGCCTAATCTTATTTCCAGTGGATAATTTAGCGCAAGGACTTTTACTGTCACAACATAATCTGACTGCGAAGAGAAGAGAGTCCTGCGTGAGATAGTCGCGATAAACTTTTTCCCAATAAATTAATAAACGTTTTTTTCTCATTTCTTCTTCTTCTTCTTTCAATTATTTTTACGAATGAAAATTTTTCTTCCTCTCAGAAAGAAGTTTCTTTAAATTAATAAAAAAAAAGAAATTTCCTTGCATTGAAAAATGTATACAATATTTTTAATTTAAGAATAAATAAATATTACATGGAAAAAAAGATTTACCTGAAACAGCTAAATATTTCACTAAAATAGCGAAAGATTTAACTGAAACAAGTAAAATTTTTATTACTGTAGTGAAACGTTTCGCTATTCCTGGTAAATTTTTTTTCCGTGATTGATTTAACTGAAACAATTTAAATTTTTTCTATTCTAGTGAAACCTTTTGTTGTTTCAGGTAAATCTTTTTTTCGCATTGATAATGAATTAATTACAATTAATATTATAATTAATTATTAATTAATATATTTCATTATTAATATTAAAATTATAATTAATTATTAATTAATATATTTCATTATTAATATTAAAATTATAATTAATGATTAATTTCAAATTACGGTTAAAAGTGAATAATTTTAATTCTTGCTCAGTTTGAGGTACTGTTCTTGTATTAAAAAAAAAAGAAGAATAATTGAATTTAAGGGAAGAAGAACGTTTATATAAGACGTTAATTTTTCAAGTTTTAATAGTTCGCGTGCCTCTAATGATTATGTGCTGCACTGTGTGCAATGATCCAAGATGGCAAACGTATCAAAGTTACCACCTTGATTGTCGACCACCTACCAGCACGAAATTTTGCATATATATAGGGGTGAGATTACGCTTTTATCGTAACTTTCAATAAAAAAATGAAATATTGTCCACTGGAAAACAACGTTTTTTTCTACACAATTGATTTTTGAATTGATAAGAAAAACGCGCGACAATCTTTTTTTGGGGGGGTTTTTTATTATTAATTACAGTTAAATTATTACCAATTATAGTAAATTAAATTATTTTAGTTAGTTTAGCTATTAGTTATATTTTAGTTATTTTTTGAAATGGTCTGTATTTTAAAATTGTAAAAAAAAAAAACAATTAATTTTTTTTATGAAATGTTAAATCTTAGGAATTATTTTAACATTTTGATTAATTGTCGTGACAATAGAAGATATTATTCATCACCTCAATGATATATGTGAAGATGTAATTTTCTTAGTCTGTTTTTTTTTTTTTTTTTTTTTTTTTGTGATTCCTTTGAAAGGAGTCTGCGGATGCTGTGGTACAGAATCAGAGGGGTGGCTGCTGATTCTGAGTCAGAGGCATTTCCTGCGGAATAATGGCACTTTCAGAACTGCCTGTTACACACAAAAATACCCCCAAAGCCATAACTATTGTAGACAATCCTCCCCCTCTCTCTCTCTCTTAAACAATTCGCTCTTCACGTACATATATAAATTTCAAATGACGTGACACTTTTACGCATTTCTTCTTCAACCCTTCTCTCTCTCTATATCTCTCTCTCTCTCTCTCTCTGCATATTATAATCCTTTTTGAGCATAAAGGTTTAGTATAAACTTATATATCATTTATATATATATATATATATATATATATATATATATATTATACTAGAAAAGCTCTTCTTTTCAAAAAGCGACAGTTCTTCAAAACCCCCTTCCCGCTTGAGAATTATGATTTATGTTCATTCATTATTTATATAATACAATAATACATCTCGCACTTATTTAATTCTGTCATGAAAAACAACAACAATGCATTAAATTATATATTACTTAAGGAAACTCAACTTGGAAAAATAATGTGTAAAAAAAATTTTATTTGATTCAAATAATCGTTTACATTATTAAATAAATATTTTTAAATAATTATTATTTAAGATGGTATTTATTTTACATACAGAAAATATTGGTTCAAATACAGATTTAAATAAAAATTATTTGTAAATATTTATTTGATAATCAAGTAAACGATTAGTTGAATTCAATAGATCTTTCTTTTTATAATCATTTTTGTATGATAAAAATTTGGTTTTTCAAATTTTAAAAATGTGATATATATCAAAATGATGAAATATTCTTTTTTTCTGTGGAAAATTATGAATCATTGCTTAATGTAAAAATTTGTATTCATTTCCTGATTTTTTTTTTTTTTTTTAAGGGGAGAAAATTCTAACGCCCAAGTTTAATGTCTTCATATGTACTTAGTCAATAATTTTTTACTGTTATCGTTAAAATTCACCCCTCTGAATAATGACAGTCGGGAAATACTTTTTTCTCACCCTTTGCATATTATATATTGATTACTTCCAAGAGAGATGACCTTTTGATTTATGTTAAAATCTTTTGTAATTTTCTATTTTAAAGCGATCCTTATATCAAAAATTTATATATATATATATAGGATTTATAATTTTTTTATCAGAATTCAAAATTAAATTTTGTAACATCTTTAAAAAAAAAACACAAAGCTCATTATCACTTTTCTTTAAAAATCCTAAACGGAAATCCTTTTCAACTCTTTTGAAAAAAAAATTTGAAGAGTTTATTTCTGCTTTTGAAAATGTGTATTTATAGTATGCGATAATTTGTCATCAATGAAATGTACTTTTTGACATGATCTCTAAATCTGTTAAAAATAATTCATTCAGTTCCAAATTATAAAGAATTTATTTATTAAATACACTGAAAAAAATTTATTTACTTCTAATAATCGGACTATTATCAAATAAATATTTACTTGAACAAAAAATTTGAATTAAATAAATTGTATTTGAAAACTAATTTCTTTAAACAAATACGATTTAAATAATAATTATTTTAATACAAATAAATATTTATTTGATAATAGTCCAATTATTTGAATCAAATAAATATTTTTTCATTGTTATTAAAAATAAAAATAAATAATTAATATATTGAATTAAATCGATTTTTCCACTTTTAATATTCGAAAATAATTTATCATTCCTTATTTAGAATTTCTCTTTATTGGCGGAAATTTTACCAAAAAAAAGACCGAGTAAAATATTGCATTTATTTTAATTTGCAATTCAAAGTATTTAAAATTTGAAGTAAATTTGAATTAAAAAAAAGTATACTTTTTTTTATATAAAATATATTTCTATAATGTCTTTAGAACGGTTATACTTTTTCACGGTTCTGTATAACTTTTTCTGAATGTCTGCAAAGAAGTCGATTATTTTATTCCAGACGATTGCACACTCCCTTTTCCTATACGTAGTACAAGAAACATATCGTCCACGCAATGTAAGATAAATTTGTTTTTTTTTTTCATAGAAACGCAGTTCTAAAAATGCGCACCAAAATAATTCAATGCCTAACTTATGACATGCTACGTGCATTATTATTTTTTTTTTTTCTTGAAATTAAATAATTTTTTTCTGTTAATAAAAAAAAATTGTTATTCAAAATAACAATATATATTGCTATTAATATTTATAATTTTTATTAACAAACATATTTTTTATTTTTATTAAAAAACAATTTCTTATTTTTATTAAAAAAATAATTTTATTATTTTAGAAAAAAAAAATTTTTATTATTTTTAAAAAAATAATTTTTTTATTTTTATTAACAAAAGAAAAAAAAAATGTAAATTGGAACATAACAAGCACACACGTCAATAGATGTTTATAGATACATATATCATTATATATGTTACGGCTTAAAACGTACTCTCTGACTTTTGAATATTCATTGGACATATATAACTGGTGGGTGCAAAAATGTTGCCCCTTCGGTCTGACCTATTGTTCAGATCGAAGTCAACACTTGCTATGAAAAATGATTCTAAATAATATATTTTTAAAAATAATCCTTTTGCTTTGAATTTTTATTAACTTTTCTCTTTATTTTTTTTTATTTTTTTTATTATATACAGATTGTAATAAAAATATATTTTATTAGAAAAAATTTCATTTTGAAACAATATCGTATAAATTAATATAAAATAATAATTAATAATTGATTTTAAAAGATCTCTATTAAATACTAATTTAATTAAATTTCAATGAAGATTTATTTATTTTTTTAAATTTCATTGTATAAAAAAAACATTTTGTATATATTCTATTTAAGTATCATTGATGTGTGTGTGTGTGTGCATTCTTATATGCATTTTAATGCTTCATTTAGCTCGAAATAATCGATTCTGATTTATATTTGATATTTGATTGACGTAAAAATTAAAAAGGGGGTTGGTCCACTTTTTGCAGCATCATTATTATATATAATCTTGAACCATTGACTTCTCTATACTTTTCATGGACAAGTAGATGAGAGGAGGAAAGCTCGCGTGTATATTTAAGCACCTCATCACAGATGTATGTTAATTTAACAAAAATAGATTTATGGTTCAGCATATTTTATTCCAAGGCCAATGGATAATTTATTCCTCTATATGTATATAAATAATTTATACAAAATGCGTTATTTCGGAAATGCCATTTGTTTTATATGCGGAAACAATGTTTTTTTTTTGTATATGAATTGTTTTGTTAATTTTTTTAAAAATATTTTATGCTACTAGAAAAATTGCAAATGTTGTTTTAATATAAAAAAAAAAATAATTTTTAACTAAATGGAAAGAAAAAATATTTAATGAAAATGATCAAAATATTCAATTTATTTATAAATTTATTTATATTAATTTGTCTGTTGTTGCAAAAAAATTCTGTAAGTCATAATATTTTTTTCATGCAATTAGGTAAAATTTATTTTAAAATATTTATATAATGTATATTAAGTCACCACTCCTTGGCGATGTTATAATGAAAATTAAAATTTAATGTCCATTTGGTGGGTGAGTTTGATAATTTTACCTATTAAAGGACATTTTTATTTTCGGACATAAAATTACGAAATATATTAAAATTTTTATAAATGTGCATCAGGCACGAAAAGTTAATTTCAATATTGTAAAATATGTTACAATACTTGAATTATTAATTTTTTTAATATAGTAAAATATTTTCTTTTCTTAAACTTGTTATATATAAATTTTTTTTTTGAAATGTTTTTTTATACATTTTTTTTGTTTTTCACTTTTAATTCTTGAAAAACTGTAAAAAAAATCCCTGATTCGATAAATTAGAAATTGGTTGATAAATTACCGACGACTCTTTTGATATATTATGTTTTTTAATTTCTATTATTTTCTTTTTTATTTTTATTTAAAGAAAGAATTAAAATTTTTTTTTAAACTTTTCCTTTTTTTAAATAAAAAAAAAATTTTTTTGGTTAAACTATGTATCTTTGGTAGCTAAAGGGATTCATTTATCCAACGAGTAAATCGATATTTTACTAGAAGCTTTCAGAAATGAAATATAAGAGCAGTAGACTATGGAAACTTTTTTAATTTTTCAATTATTAATAAATAATTCATTTTGTTTATAATTCAAACATTATTCTCGGTTATTTAAATTTTTTTTTTTTAATATATTTCAAAAATATTGACTTTTATGTATAAAATAAAAAAAAACTTAATTTACATTTTTTAATATGAGAAAAAATTTAAAAATTATAATAATAATTAAAAAGTAAAAAAAAAAAATTTTTTTTAAACGCAACAATTTAGAAAATAAGTTTTTATAGTAAAAAGTAAAAATAACATAATCCACTCATTTTTTTTTCATTTGAAATCGAGTCATAAACCATAAAAAAAAAGAAAGTCAAAACCGTGAGAGAACATGTTTGCAGAATCGTAAAAAAAAATCTCATCATGAACTTTTCTTTTGGTATATGGTTGTATTACCCCCGCAGTATCGGGGTCAGTTGGCAAAATGGGTCAGCGTGGCAATAACAGCTAAAGCACCATGTCCGGGTAGTAATATTTTACACAGGACGATAATATAACGAGAGTAAAGAAGCGGTGTGTAGATGTCACGTCCAGCCGATAAAACAGTAGTTCCATACCTCGACATGAAGCCAAACCCCAAATGTATTCCTTTATACTATTATATTGCCATATCGTTTTCTACTTTTATATTTCATCCCTTCTCCCCCTCCCCCTTCTCCCTTTACCCCTATTATTGCATCTATAAACCAATGGAAATAACATACAGCATTTATTTCGCTTTCTGTGTTTTTTACATTTCGTCATATTTTTCAATATTTTGATAAAAAATTTATTATATCATGTAAAAAGGAAAATTTTATATTAAAATTTTTTATTTTATTATATTGAAACAATAATTTTATATGAATTTTCTTTTATATTTTCAGATTCTTGAAACTTGTTCAAAAGAAGGGTGATGATTGGCTCTGGTGAGAAGAACAACGATCGGTGAGTCCTTTTTTTTTGTAACAGTGACAATATCTGATATTAGGTATTAATTTTTACAATAAGATTGATATTTTGAAAATACTGGAAACATTCTGGTACGTTATGCCTAGTGTCGGTCTTTTTGTCCATAGGCGTCGTGTGAAGTCTTTAAAGTTTCTTCTTCTATTCTTTTAAGTTAACATTTTTCTTGAATACAATAAAATTAATAAAATAGATTCTACTATTTTCAAAGCAAAAACTTTAGTTTTAAATACGCGTTTTTTTTTAAATTTGTTTTTCACAGTATTTTTTGTGTATAAAAGTGAATTTGTGAATTATAAAAGTGAATAAATACGGTATGTATAAAAATATATATTAAATTAAAAAAAAATATATTTTCTATATTAATATTATTATTTTCTCTAATTTCTTGAAATTAATAAATAAATACCTAACATTCACATTGTATGTAATGCATTTTATTAACGGCTAATTACTTTATTATTAGGATGCAAGTTAAACAAAAATTTTAATTAAAAACTTGTATAATGTGCTTTGTCTTTGAATGCAGAAAGCTATCATAATGGAAGCAGGCACTATTCAGAAATTTCAAATATTTGAACTCTAAATGGATTCCCCTTTTGCAAATTCGCTTTGAGAAACATAAGTATATATATATATATATATATATATATATATATATATATATATATATATATATATATTGAATGAGAGCAGCTGGCAATAACTAAAATATATATATATATATATATATATATCAAAGTTCATTCAGGGAAAGTTTTACACTAGGGTGGATAGCGTCTTTATACTCTCAAATCTCATACTACTTAAAGTAATACTATCAAAACTCCATTTAACTATGTCTTTTTGGACATTAACCAGTTAAAGAGGTTTTACTGTATCCCAAAAGTATAAATTTACAATTTTATGTATATTGGTTTCTAAATTGCAGTTTCTTGTGTATATTACTTATGTTATCGTAATATAATTACTATTTCGAGTCTAACTTATTGAGTTATAACTGTATTCTAGTTTCATTTTTACTAAAAAGGTTTATATAACTCTCTAAATGTATCTCAGTTATGCAGTTTTAACTGTAAACCAAACGTATTTTAGCTTTATTTACGAGCCTGTCTCACTTACAGAGGTGTAACTGTATCCCAGTTTTTATTGTAAACCAATTATAGAGTTATTGTATCTTAGCTGTATTTACCAGCCTGTCTAACTTATAGAGGTGCAACTGTATTCCAATTACTTAGTTTTTACCGCAAACTTACAGAGTTATAATTGTATCCCAGTTGGGCAGTTGTTAGTGTAGTATCTTAGCTGTATTTACCTGCCTGTCTCACTTACAGAGGTACAACTGTATCTCAATTACGTAGTTTTTTACTGCAAACTTACTTTATTTACCAGCCTGTCTCACTTACAGAGATACAACTGTATCCCAATTACGTAGTTTTTACTGCAAACTTACTTTATTTACCAGCCTGTCTCAGTTGTTAGTGTAGTATCTTAGCTGTATTTATCTGCCTGTCTCACTTACAGAGGTACAACTGTATCCCAATTAAGTAGTTTTTACTGCAAACTTATTTTATTTACCAGCCTGTCTCAGTTACAGAGTTATAACTGTATCCCAATAACGCAATTTTTACTGCAAACCAGTTGTAGTGTTATTATTGTATCTGTCTCAGTTACAGAGAGATAATAATTTAAATCCTATTTTCTTTTAAATTTGATTTATTCTAAAATCGTATAGCTTCTCATAAAGTACTTATATGGCATTTTCTAGTTTCTTTCTGACAATAAATTCCTGTCATTAATTCTACTGTCTTCCCAACACTTTTATCACCATTAGAGGTACACTTCGCACAATTTTTGCCAAGATGCTTGGATGAAAAAAGGAATGTAATTTTTTTTTCTTTCTTTTGAGTCCTTTATTTTTATTATAAAGAAAAATAGGTATATAATAATAAAGAGCGTGAGAAATGGAAAAAAGAAGAAAAATTAAATTGAATATATAAATTTTATTGGGAAAATTGAATGGGAAATTGAAACGATAACACTTGATGCAACAAGACCCCTCTAATGCGAAAGGACGTGGGGTAAATTGGGACATTACTGGTTGTTTACAATGTTAGTTAATTAGCTCTAGGCAGACCTTCTGGTTGTTTACAGTCAAGTTTCCTGTGAATATGCATAAGGAACGCCATATTGGAAGCTTACGAACTGGATTTAATCCACACACACATTTTCTTAGGCATAAAATATCCTGAAGCTTTATTCAAGTGTATATATTATATAATCTTAATACATAATACATTGAATCTAGTAAATTAATTTTCATTTTCAACAAAATATTATCTCTTCATCTTATAGTCGCACTGATCTTTTAAACAAAACAAATCAAAACAATAATTAATAAAAAAAAAAATATTTTTGAATTTAATTTTAATATATTTTTAAATATACATTAAACAAATTCTATTAGAACAATTAAATGTATTGTATAAAAAAAAGTCTGTATATAAAAATTTCAATAATTGAAGTAAAAATGGATAGAGATAGAGAGATTAGATATTTTATTAATTGAATAAACTTTTTTTTTTTAGTTTCTAGTGGACAATGATGAAAAAATTTCAGTGGCCACAGTAACTGGCATGAAATATTCGCATATTTTTTTTTTTTTTTTTTTTTTTTATTAAACATACTATGAATTATATCAGCTCTTTTCACAACGAGTGACACATCGCTGGCAGTATCATATTTTACGTCATTCCACATAAACCAATTTATAAAGTTTCCAATAAAAACTTTTCATTGATTTTCTATCTGCATTTACACTCTGAAATATATTGTTTCTCAAATATCATATAAAACACGGTATTGGAACGTAATTGCAAAATAACATTTTTTTTTGTCAGTTGCCATAAAAATTTGATAAAAATATATATATATATATATAATAAAAATTTATTTTTATAACAATTGCAACAAAATTGTTTACAATAGTAAACATTTTATTTTTAATAATAATTGAAGTAAATCTATAAAAGTAATTTTACTATTTTTAAATTATACTAAACTGTTTTTACAATATTGAGCTTTTAATTTGTTCGTTTTATTATAAAATTGAATTAAAAATAATAATATTAAAATATTTATCAATAGATTTTCTTTATAAAATTTAAATATAAAAAATCATCTACAATCTATAATATAAAAATTCAATTTCCTAAATCACATTTGGTTCTACATTATATATGTATATAATACTTTGCACTTTCTTTTTTTTTTTTTTACAAAATCACAATTTTTTGTCATTTATCTACTTAAAAAAAAAAAAAATTATTTTCAATATCTTTCTTCATCGGTATTTGTAGTTATTTCAGGTGGTTTCAATGGCTTTGGCAAAATGAAGACAATAGTTGCACAGGCTAAAAATATAAAAATGATTTAATTAAAATGTACAATTAAAAAAAAAAAAAAAAAAAAAAAAATGAAATAATAATAATTGATTGAATAAATCTACCAAGCATTAAACATCCCATGGACATGAATGCAGCGACGCATTCGGCATCGAGGAGGCTTGAAAATGCGAAATTGCCAACGACAGCGGCAAAATTTCCGATCAGATTGACAATGCTGACTGCGGTGGATCTGAAAGATGAAAATTTCGAAACGATCGTTTTATATGATAATGTTCAATATAGCTACTCGCTCTCAAAAACGTAGTGCCTTTATATGACTTTTGTGTGCATTATTTTATGAGTATAACATGCATGTGACTTTATAACTATTATAACACCATATATATATGCATCGTAAGTTATAAAATATTCAACAGTAAAACATCATGATGAAATATTACAATATTCCATTAGTCATTATTAATAATAATAATAACAATAATAATAATAATAAATAATAAATAAATATATTAATAATAATACAGAATAATAATAATAAATAATTTATAATTATTAATGGAAATATTCATGGATATATAAAAGAAAAGACAATTGTGTTTCTTGATTAATTAAGTAATTAGTTAATTCATTTTTTTCTACGTTATGTAGTCTAATTACCTTAATGGCACTGGTATTACTTCAGCATTTACTGCAAGAACGATGTTACCAGCAATTCTCATCGTTACAACGATAGCGGCAGATAATGTCAACATATATGGCACTAGTTGCGCCCAATTGACGCCAAAACTGCATACAATTGCGATTATAAACATCAAAACTGGAAATATCGAATATTTATTATTATTATTATTATTATTATTATTTTTATTTGTATTATTTTTATTATTGTTAGTAGTACTGTTTTTATTATTTATATTTTTATTATTTGCATTTATTTTTAAAAAAACAGTCATTAATAGATAAACTTTTGAGAAATTAACATAAATAGAAAAAGTATTTAAATTAATCAAATTTGTTAAAATTGTTTTAGTTTCTTAAAAAATAATCATTGAACGAAATAATATTGAGTTTAATTATGACTCACGAATTATAATTTCTTTCCTTGTTCGACTTGTCAGTATAAATCCAGCGAGGAAGGCAAACACCACAGTTGACATTGCAATAATTGTAGAATTAATGTATACAGCAGCTTCAATATGAGACTGTAATATAATTATAAAAAGAAATCAAGTGTTTTCAATCTTTTAATTATTAAAATTAATAAAATTAATTTTAGTAAATTGAATAAAATTTAATTTTTTAATTATAATAAAATTTACTTTATATTAATGTTTAATTTATTAATTTCCGTTTTTTTTTTTTTTTTTTAAGGAATATAATATTTACCGGTACACATGTTTGTGTGTGAATGCTGTAATTATTGATGTTATTAAACATTGGAAATCTATTTGGAACTAACATTTCACACATGGTAAATGTCTCATTTGATGATGGATATGCGTGACGTATTTTCCTGCCAAAATTGTTGAGCATGATGAAAAGTTGCGGCACCCATAATCTCATGGTATTTAACCTGTAAAGCACGACCGCGCGCGTCAGCAAATCATGCGTCGTTTCGCACGGCTAAATGTTGCGAATCTCGCTAAAATTTAATTACATATGACTAAATGTCACATGCTCAAAATTTATACTAAAATGTATATATATATATATAATATTGTTTCCAAACGACGACATTTCAGTAAACATTTTAATTAGCTTTTATATAAATACGCGAGAGAGAGAGCTATTTTATAGTATGTAATTTCATATTTAAATTAATAATTTGATTTTTGTTTACATTTTACACTGGAAATTTTCTTTCAAGATTTAATATTTTTAAAAAATTTATTTATATACACTGAAAAAAAAATTTATTTCATTCAAATACCGGTGTATTTGGTTATTATCAAATAAATATTTACTTGAATCCAATATTTCTTATTTGAATCAAATAAATGGTAATAATAAATATTTGATTCAAATAAGAAATATTTGATTCAAGTAAATATTTATTTGATAATAACCAAATACACCGGTATTTGAATGAAATAAATTTTTTTTTCAGTGTAGTTTTTAGAAATTTAGTTGAAAATTTTTTTTTTAGAAATATTTATCAAAACGTACCCAAGCATGCTTCCAAATTGAAGAAAAATGAGAATTGACAGAGGCGATAAATATGGCATTGAAAAAAGTGTTTTTGTATTGGACCACGATTTTTGAATTTGATTTTTCACTGTTAAATCATTTTCTGTTTCCACCTGTGTTTCTTTAATCCTCAGTAATTTGACCTGTTTTTTTTTTTTTTTGAAAATTTCAAAAATTAGTTATTAATAATACAGTTACACTTTGATAAGTGAGACACAGATTAAAAAAAAAAAGATGGGAAATTAACGAGAATCGACTGTATTTTTTTCTGCTTTTCTTACAAAAAGCGAAAATTATTATAATTTTAGAAATATTTAACAAGTTGTCACTTATCAAGAGTAGGGATAAAATTTTTAATTAAAATTGACAGTAATTAATTTTCCTAATTACTGTCTTTTTTTTTTTTTTGGAGGGAATAAACTTTTTGAAACTGGGAGCATTGTTCCTAATTAAACGCGCGGGCGGTAATTCAATCAGTAAATTACGAATATTACCGGATAGAATTTAGGAGACTTCCATGTATTCATGGAATAAATTCTTCTTAATGATTTCAATGCTTTTTGATAACTACCATCGGACATCAAAAGTTTTGGACTATCCGGTGTAAATGACATTGTTATTAGGCCAAGAACTGATGGAATTGAGCAAATTAAAAGATATGTTTGCCATGTTGCAAAAGCACCTCCAGAAATTTGAAATGAAAAAGGTGAACTGTATGGCAAAACGTTGAATGCAATTGCTGTAAAGAAAAAAAACAAAAATCCTTTAGAAAAAGAAAATATTCTTTTTTTTTTAAATATAAAATAAATTCTACCTGCTGGAATCATAAGAGAAATTCCGAAAACAAATCCAGCCCATCTGGTAAATTGAGATTGATATTTTGGAGCATGAAATTCTGCCAAATATGGTAACAATATTGTAAATGGTCCACCAACACTGCAACCAAATTATTTATAATCAGTATTTATTTTTCATAATAAAATATTTATTAAATATCATTTCTTGTTTTTCTTAATAAATAAAATATTTTATTTGAGGGAAATAAAATTTTTTATTTGAACCAATTAAAATTTATTTAAAATAAATATTTATTTGGTTTCCGAGAGAAATATATATCTTTGAGAAAAATATATTTTTTTAAATTTAAATATACATTATATTTGGATTCGAATAAAAAAAATGTTTATTATTTTATTTTTTTTTTTTTTGTTAAACTTGAAAAGAAATTTTGAAATTACTTTTACGATTTTTGCTACCTACTCACATTACACCGCTGATGAATTTCAGTAGAAGAAACACGAAGTAAGAGTCAACAAAAGCACTCGTTATATTACAAATTGAGTCGACCAGTAATCCTAAAAGGAGCAAATTTCGCTTTCCGAGATGATTTATCAACGACTCTTGTAGCATAAAATCCCACAGGATTCCCGACACAATTATCCCTGTGAAAATTTAGAGACAAAAAAAAAATAATTCTAATTTTTCTCTAAAAAAAAAATTTTTCTTTTGTTTTTGCTTTGAAAATAGTTGATATCGAAAAAATGTAGTTTCACGAAAAAAAAGGGAACATTTAATTTATAAATTGAGTATATTAAAACTAAAATATACACGTAATATAAAAAAATATATATATAAGAAACTTGAAAGAAAATTGCATGGCGTTTTTTTGACAGATTCACGACTTATATAATATTTTATTATATATGGAGTAGAAAATACTGAACAGAGAAAAAGAGAGAGAGAGATGAATCATGTTTATTAAAGTTGATATAACTTTTGAAAGTCGAGTTTTTACGACACACAATTTTTGATGTTCTCCAAAAAAAAAAAGCGTCAAATGAATCTACGTGAAAAAGGAACATAAATGCGCGATAGTGTATGTACGTGCTTAAATTAAGTCACACACTTTTTTTTCACGATCTTGCAGAATCTACAAAAATTTTCCGTGTCCATCACACGCAAAACACATCAAGAGAACTTTTATCATATCGTTTTTCAAAATGTGAATATATATTAATTTGGGAGAAAAGTTTTTTTCGTGACATGATGAAAAAAATAATTATAGATATTTTTTTTATTTAAAAAAAAAAGTTATATATTTACCTATGTATACAATTGATACTAGGACACCCTTTCGAAATAGTGTGAGATCAAAAACACATTCAACCGCGGGTAAAATGAATGCTGGACTTGTTGTGTCAAATACAGCTGACCATCCAGCTGGTAGAAAGGCCAATAACAGCAATATATTGTAGAGTCCATAACCTTGGAATTAGATATTAAAGATCATAAATTTTCGATAAAAAATCTAATAGAAAATAAATAAAAAAAAAAAATTTTTTTATTCGTTTTTAATTCGATGGCTTCCACGGATAATATTCTCTTTTAAATTTGAATTGGTCGGAAATTAACTAATTCAAATTAGTAGAAATTTGCACTAATTTTTTTAGTAATTTTCTACTATTTGGTTTAGTAATGTGTTTTTTTTCACTGGAATTAAAAAGTAAACTGTTTTATTCGTATAGAATCCATCGAATTGTCATTTTCCAAAAATTGATATTACATTCTTGTTCTACACGGAAAAAAAAAAATTATTTGATTCAAATAATCAGTAACTGAAAAATAAATATTTAATTATTGAGTCAATGGTATTTGTTTCAAATACAAAAATTATTGGTCCAAATACAGTATATTTAATTTAATTCAATTTAAAATATTTATTTACTAAATATTTATTTGACAATAGTTAAGGAATCGATTACTTGAATCAAATAAATTTTTTTTATTCTATTAATTTTTTCTATTTTTTTTTCTATTTTATGCAATTGTTGTATTAATTATTATTTCTCTTTTTCAGTTTCACTAATTTCGTGGACTATATTTGGCAGAAAATCCAGCTTCCGGTAAATGAGAAATTTAAGTTATTAAAACTCGGTCTCCTTGTAAGGATTATTTTTTCCAAATTTGGATTTTAACCTAGAGGAGGGATCTCCGGGGAAAAATGACTTGAAGATTATCATCTGTCCGGAGGTTGGTAGTCTTCGTTCGAGGGAATTCATTAAAATTGTAAGTTTTTATCATTTAATTTTTATTGAATTAAAATTTCTGAAAAAAAATTATCTACTTGACATTAAATGATTATTATTCTTTAATGAATTATTTGAGTATTGAAAATTTTTATTCATAATTTTATTTTTTTATAATTTTTTTCTCATGGTCAAGTATATATTTTTTTTAATTATATTCAAAATGAGGTAATAATAACTAGTTCAAGATAATAATTATTATTATCTTCTGACCTTTATTTCAAGGTTCATTTTATTTATAGTAGTTACGTTATTTTTATATTGAAAAGTGCAACAGCCTCAAGTTATATTGTCAAACAAAAAAATAGTGTTAAATGTTTTATTCAAAATTTATTTTATAAAACATATTTTATTTATTATTATTATTAAATTTTTTTAAAAATATTAATTACTTAATAAATTAATTGATTTATTAATTGAAAATTAATTTATTGAGAAAAATCACTCACCGGATTCGGAAATAGCTTTATCATAATCGTGTGATTCATCAGTTCTTCCATTTCCAGCTGTGAAAAAGAAATGTAATTTGAATAAATTTCGCGCATCAAATTTTCACAGCACGCGCACACTTTGAATTCTAAAATTATAAATGTCATATTATGTAATCTCTCACAGCCTATAAAATCACTATAATCAGTGCCTCACCAATTACCCAGGGACCATTTCCACTTTTTCCAGATACCATATTGAATAAATTGTTTTCCAAAAATGAAAAAAAAAAAATTATCAAAAAAGAATTAAATAGCTAATAATAATTATATAAAAAAACTTTAACAATAAAAATTGTTAATGTTTATCTTTTTTGATAATTAATTAATTTAAATATATAAACACTTTTGAATTTTGATTTTGTGCCAAAAATAATCCGGATGCAAGTCACAACACAAATTAGGTTCGCACTATTTTCAGATCTATTGTTTTAATTATACATTTTCGTTTGTTAAATTGATATATTTTTAGGGGGAATTAATTTTTTTTTTAAATATACAATTAATAAATGAAAAAAAGGGAAATTATAGAAAATAAAAGTAAGAAAATGAAAAATTTGCGTCGCTACCGTTTGAATGTTTAAGAAAAACTAAGGTCTTGATTGACTGGCATTTTGCAAAGCGAGAACAAGACTGTGTTCATATAAAACCTAGGCACACTGGCACATTTCCCAGACACACGAGTGACAAACTTATCAATAAACATGGGTCAAACGATTCAATTGTTGCGGTCATTTTTATTTGATTCGTCTTCTAAATGTAGAGGACGCAATTTTATTTCTAATCATTATCAATGATTTTTTTTAAAAATGCCTTTTGGAGTAGGAAAAAAAAAATTTTTTTTTGTTATCGCAAATTTTATAAATCACACCGAGAAAAAAGATTTCTTTGATTCAAAGAAAATTTATTTGTTTTAAACAAATTATCTTTGATTCAAAAAAAATTATCTTTGTTTTAAAGAAATTTGTTATTTAATTCAAATAAATGTTTCTTTGACTCTATATCAATGTTAGAATTTCTTCGATTTAATGCACAAATTTCTTTCATTTAAAAAAAATTTTTTTGAATCAAAGAAATTTTCTTTGAATGCGAAAGAAGGTTTTTTTGTTTCAAAGAAAATTTTATTTTAAATGAAAGAAAACAAATCAAAGAAACTGGTTTCTTTAAATCAAAAAAATCTTTTCTCTGGGTGGCACTTTACAATTGTTTTTCTTTCTTCGTAAATTTCTTTTCGTTAAAGAAATTGAATCCATAAAAAATGTATTTTTTCAAAAAATGCCATTGCAGAAAAATTGAAAATTTTTGATTAAAAATTTTAATTAATTAAATTACCATTAAATGATTAATTATATGAAATAATTAAATTGCATTAAATGATTAATTACATTATTAATTATATTCAATGATAATTATATTTAATGGCAATTAATTAATAAAAAATAGTTCATGGTAATTATAAATCGTAACTTTAATTACAGCAGTTTTTATAATTGGTTGTAAATTTAATCATTATTAATTATTTATTAATTAATAGTAAAAATTAATAGTCATTGGTAGATGTAGTTTTAATCGATATAGTATATATATAAGTTTAAATCGTATTTTTTTTCCCCAATCGTTGATAATTACAATTAAATAATTGATTTTCTTAATTGCTTTTTGAAAAAACGATTTCTTTAATTAGGGATATATTAACATTTTTATAAGTAATTATCCGAATTGTTCAATTAATTATTATTATCATATGTGGAGAATTGCAAACTAATTACATTGCATAAATTTTCATGATTACTTAATTTTTTTAAAAATCTTTTTCATTTTATATATTATTACGTTTGTTATATCGGAATTTATTACCTGATGATGAAATATTTTTTTAATGAAAATTTTCATAACTGGTACCTACTTTTTTTTTTTTTTTTTTTTTTTTTAATAACTCGTAATGGAAATATAATTTTCTACAATGATGATTTTTTAAGTGCAATATATTCGAATTAATTTTTCATTACAAATTTTTTTTTGTCTAGAAAATTTTTTTTTTTTCTTTAGATTATCATTTGATTTTGTATTAATTCTTCTTTTGCTTTTAAACGAATAATTCTCGTTATAAATAAACATGAAAAACCAGTTGTGAAGTAGAATTAAAAATTCATTTAATTTGAAATTAAAATTATTGTGCTCACGCATTATTAGTAGTGGTCTCAATATGATTCAATGCTATCATAATTTATTGCATATATATATATATATATATACAAAATGATTGTCAATATTTCTGTATCTCTTTCGAAATTATTCCAGTTATCCATTTTTTTATGGTACACTTTTTTTTTGATTTGTATTATAAAATTTTGCATTTGAAATATTTTTTTCGAATTGAAAAAAATAATTTGTTTTTCTTAATTATTCGTTCGAGATAATGAAAAAAAAAATAGAATAAAATTAATTTAAAAATAAAGGAGGTGATTTGGGAAAAAATGAATATTAATAATTCATTGAGATTTTAATTAGTAAATTATTAAAATTTTACATTGAACGAGTGAAATAAATATTTTAATTGTCATTTTTAGACAAGATAATTTGTTTGCACGTGCAATGATGGTAATTTTTGACCTTGATCTTCTTTTAATCACTGATATCAAAATGTATGTGCTACCGATAAGCGTATCATGATAGTTGAAACTAGTAATTATTGCATCTTCAGTCTTAGATGCTGCCAAAAGCGTATATACACACTATATATGAAGTTAGAGAGAGAGAGAGATTCACCAACGCTTTGCGGTTTGGCGCTTCGGCTCCTCCTAATTAACGGAACTCGCACAACTTTGATCGAACTTGAAATTACAGACTCTAATGCTCCTAGTCAAATAATTTTAAGTTTACTTTACCCTACTTCCTCATTTTAATTAGTACTTATCAAAAGACAATAAAAGTTTCTCTTCAAAAAAAAAATTTGTTCTTTTTTTTATTTAATAATCTCTATATTAAAGTTTTAAAATTAAAAATTTAGTTTCTATTAAAGTATAAAATTTTTGGTTATAATTTAATTGAAAGTTTTATTTATTGAATTAATATTCAAAAATAAAATTTACATATAATAAATAATTAATCAAATAATTAATTTATTATTTAATTAAATAATTAATGAACTAATAATTAATAATGTATTATTTAATTACATAATTAATTAAATAATAATTAAATAAAATTATTACTTAATTAATGTAATAAAAAATTAATTAGTAGTATAGCTATGTCACTACGAGGACATAGTTCCGGCGGCTGCCGCTAGATGGCGCCACTGTCGCATACCGTCGGTCGGTAATTACCCTCAGTCGGTAATGTAGATTCCTACTTTACCACTTGAGGTCGGTAATTAGTTCCAGTAGTTGCCGCTAGATGGCGCCACTGTCGCATATAGTCGGTTGGTAATTAGTTCCAGTAGTTGCCGCTAGATGGCGCCACTGTAGCATATAGTCGGTTGGTAATTGGTTCCAGTAATTGCCGCTAGATGGCGCCACAATCACTTGAAGTCAGTTTAAAAAGTCGGTATTGCAGATTTCTGCATTACCATCAGCCGGTAACTTACCATCAGCCGGTAAGGTAGATTCCTGACATGAATTTTGACTCAGTTGGTAAGGTAGGGATCTGTTTTACCGACCAAGTAGGGTACCCATTCCTAGGGAATACCCTTCCATGGGGACTTTTAAATCGATTGGGGGTATCGTATAATTAAATGTTTAATTATGTTCAAACTAACTAATAAGAATAAATATTGAATATTATAAATTATTATTTTATGCAACCCCCCCCCCTGCTTGTTTGTCGTGTTACATATTTATTTAGTTATACATTTTTATAATTATTATTTGTATTTAATATTTAGTTAATTTAATTCAATATTTTTTTATGTAAATAAAATAAATAAAATAAATAAAATAAATAAAATAAATAAAATAAATAAAATAAATAAAATAAATAAAATAAATAAAATAAATAAAATAAATAAAATAAAATAAATAAAATAAATAAAATAAATAAAATAAATAAAATAAATAAAATAAATAAAATAAATAAAATAAATAAAATAAATAAAATAAATAAAATAAATAAAATAAATAAAATAAATAAAATAAATAAAATAAATAAAATAAATAAATAAAATAAATAAAATAAATAAAATAAATAAATAAAATAAATAAAAAAAAATAAAATAAATATGGGGGCCTTCTTGAACCCGTTGTATATACGGCCCTGAGTGAAAAAGGTGGTGGCAATTCCTGACAGAGGGAGTCTAGGGTATATAAACGGGAGCAGTAGCCTGGCATTTCACTTCTTGAACCACTGGACGACAAGCAGAAAGATGGAGCAACCGGAGGAGAATCTAAGTCAAGCGGAAACAGTCATTATTATTTCAGACGACGACGAGAAAGAGACTCATGAACCCATCTTCATCGATTTATCGAATGTCATAGAAGATAATGCCCAGTTTTATGGTTTAGCTCTCGATGAGTTTCCGATTAATGATGCCGCCGTTGATGATGACGTAGTGGAGCCTGTCAATGTCGTCTGGGTTCGAAATGCTTCAACGCAGACGTCACAGGAGGATTTTTTAGAATTAAATAATACCGGAGAAGATATAAATGAAATGTTATTACATGTTGGAGTTACTCTAGAACAATTCCAAAACATGGAAGTTGAAAATGTAATTACTTTAAAATTTTGTGATTATTAGTAACGTAAATTAAAGTTTAAGCTAAATTTTAAAACAAAAAATTTTTTTTTTAGCCTGTTGCGTTTGAAACAATACAAGGAGAAGTGCCTTCTCCAACACCACCGACAACACCAGACGCAGCAGTTTCTGATGATGAACCATCATGTCATCGATGTTTAAGGAGAATGATTCGTTTTGACCCTTGTAGACGATGTTTATCAAGTATTCAACAGGACTTATGCAGACGATGCCAGAGAAGAGTCACTTGTCATCATCATCGACCTGATAGACATTACTACCACCATCATCGTTTACATAATTAATAACCTAAAAAACACTGCATTAACAAACGATTACTTACACATTCACAAAACAAAATTTTGTGATTAAAAAGAAAATTTTAATAAAAGATGTAAAATTTGCAATATATTTCTTTCTATTAATTTCACAAAATTTAAAAAAAATAATTAAAGTAAAATAATAGTATGGAAAAATCTCTGGCGCTACTCTAAATCTAATATGTCACTGGTCTATTTATCATGATGATCGTCCCTAGTTTTTAATTCTTTTCTAGTTTGTCTCCACGGTGGTGATGCTATTCCTTTGTTTCCCTCGCGATTTTTGACGCTAATATTGAATTTTATTAATTTACTTTATATCCAATGCGGAAAATGCTTTAGACGTAAATTTTGCAGTCGACATTGTTCGACAAGGAGAAATCGTCACCAATATGACGAAGTTGAGACAGACGATTGTCAAAATTGTCAAAAACGTAGGTTATGCCATCGACCAAGACGTCAAGATGATCCTGACTACCATCACCTAGACACCATCACTTAGACATTTTCATTCGAGGAACCATCGCTAGCATTCTTATACCAGAGAATAAAAGCAACGAAAAACAAAAAAAAATATCACATACTTTGTAACAGTTTATATCACTTTGTAACGTTTTTTCAATTATTAAAATACACTTATAAAGAAATATTTTAAAAATCTTTCAGAAATATACTTAATACTGCAACGAACATAGAAATAATATTTTTAAAACATAAATAAAAACCCAAACTAAATTCACTGGCATACAATTTCGTTCATTGGTCTCCTCATGCTGATAGTCGACTCGCATTCTCAACTTTGCTTCACCTTCTCTCCACAGCGGCGCCATTGTACCTTTTAGCTGTGACTGTACCCAAATACATTTAAGGCCAACGCACAATAGGTTCGCGAACGAGATGCATGAGATAGAAAAGGATACGAATATATCTCTGTCCTTTTTTTTTAACTCACGTGTCACGTTCGCGAAGCTATTGTGCTTAGGCCTTTATTCGTGGACAAGTTTAAGCGCATTGGTCACGTTCGCGAAGCTATTGTGCTTAGGCCTTTATTCGTGGACAAGTTTAAGCGCATTGGTGTTGTACTATTGGAAATAACCAATAAGGTTATGGATGCAACTTTACACTTATCTTACTTTGGAAACACGCTCTTGATTAGTTTAAAGTATGAAATGACTAGGAAAGTGACTGTCTCTTGAAGGAAATTCGTTTTTTTTTTGTTTTTTTATATTATTGAAAAGTAACCATGGAAGAAGACCAAAAAATCAACGAACCTGAGTATGCTGTTACTTATCGAACGGAGGTAATAAAAAGCATTTTTCTCACTGATCCACGAAAGATGAAACGGGCACCAATTGATTTAAAAGTGCTACACTATCATATACTGCCAATCGACGAAAAAACAGCAGAAATGTATGAAAAAATAGATGACCAGGTAAGATTAATAACTTTTAAAGGAATGTGATAAAAAACTTTATGTTTAACATGATCAGCATGTGATTTATACAAGCTCGTCTCTTTCTTAAACTGAAAAGCCATGTCCAACATGGTGGTTATTCCAAAATATAAAATCAGTATAAATAAGAGTAAATAAAACTTAATCTTTTATATCAAACAGATCCGTAAGAAAGAAAAAATTAGAGAAGAAATCAGACAAATGGAGATTTCTCTCTTGAAAATTCGTCAAAAAGAAAGTCTGCTCGAAGAAATGGGTGAACAGTTGCAACAAAATTGTAATACTCCACAAATCAACAAAAGATTAGCAGATACATACGAAAAAATAGATGACGAGGTAAGCTCATCATTTATATTTAATTTAATAAATTAAATATAATAATAATAATAATAATAATAATAATAATAATAATAATAATAATAATAATAATAATAAATAATTAATATAATATAATTAATATATTATTATTATTATTATATTATATTAAATTCTTCTCTATACTGTAGAAATACTAATTTAAATTGACTGATATTGTGCAGATTTGTAAACAACTGGAAATTAAATCAGAAATTAGACAAATGGAAATTGCTTTAACAAAAATTCGACAAAAAGAAAGTTTGCTCGAAGAAATAGGTAAACAGTTGCGACAAAATCATAGTGTTCCGCAAATCAACAAAATACTACCAGACAAGTATGAAAAAATAGATGCCCAGGTAAGCTTAAATATAAATATTATACATCTTACAATATATTTTATAAATCTCCATCATTATAAAAAATTCTTATAATTGCATTTTTAACAGGATGCGAATTTTCCAAATAAAACAAGAATAAGGTCAGATACGGCAACGACATCTCTTTCAACTTCAGAATACGGTAACAGTTCCAGTTCGACAGCAGCTATAATTGAAAATTTTCCAAATACATCGAGAATAAAATCAGATGTAGAAATGAAATCTCTTTCAACTTCAGAAAGCGTGAACAGTTCCTGTTCGATAAAATCAACTAATCATGGACAGGGTAATACATTAGTTGGCAATTATAAACGCAAAGTAACTGAGGTAAACAACAACAAACTCAAACAAATCAGATTATTAGAAAATCCTCCACCAATGAAAACAAAGGCACAATTACAAAACTTATTACAGCAAAAAGCAAAATCTCAGACAGGAAAACAAATGTCACAGCAAAATCAATCAACTCAAGGGACAAAAGCAAAAAAATTAAAGCAAACGAAAAATCAACCACAGAGCAAATCTACTCAAAACATGAAACCCAAAAATAAGAAAGTAACGAAACCTCAAACAGCACAAAACAAATCTACTAAAAAAATAAAACAAAAACAACTAACTCCAACAATTCATCAAATATTTGAAACAATGGCACCTACAATGATACAACCACCATTATCACCACTACCACCAACACCTCCAGAACATGCACCTGTACCAATAAAACAGCTGTCACTGTTAGAGCGCATGCAACTACCAGTACCTCCACCACCACCACTACCTTCATTAGTTGATGAACCAAACATTCCATTAGATCTATCTGTTCACCCTTTACACGTTCAATTGTACTTGTCTTCTGATGATGAAGAAAATTTTCTATGATTTCAAACACGTTTTAAGAAAACGCATTTTTTTATAAAAAAATTTTTTTTTGTTCATTAGTGTGTGCTTGATTTGTTCATAATTTATCACTTATGTTTTTATTTTCATTTTTTTTTGTTTTTTTGTGTTTCTACTTTTATTCATTATAGAAAGTTTCTGATGTGTAGTATTTTTTTTAGTTATTATTCTTCCTAACAAACAAATGTAAATTCGTAAAAATATACATTTTGTGTAACGTATCGTACATATTTGTAACAAAGATTGATAAATATATTTAAAATATATTTTTTTGTAATAAAGAAGCTTATTATTTCCCCAGTTAATATACCTTAATTAATTTATCTGTATATGTGTTACTATTTCTCTAATTTATACAGAAGAGTATTAAAGTATTTAAAAACAAGGTAAATTTTAATATATATTTAATTTTTATTAAAGTATACATATAAATACATAAAAATTTTAATCTTTATAAATAGACGTAAGATTTATACATTGATTTTAAATTCAATGTTGTTATAAACTCCTCCAATATATTTCATGGACAATTTGTTGACTGTTGCTTCCTGCATTGCCAACCAGGTGGCGCTGTCACTTTCAAAAGCCTTTGTAAATCGAGCAGGTAAGAAGACGTTGAAACTCTTCTCCAATTCGGCAACAATTCTCTCTCCATATTTGGTCTGGACCTTACGAAGTTTCGTTACGTTAAATTGACTTCCAGGAGTCAGCTCTGCCAGCGGTTTCGTCGGCAGAAATGTCTCCATCCGTCCAACGGCGTTTATTTTTTGGAGGTCCATGTTGCTTCCTGGAGATTTCAGTTGCCCTTGGAGATGATGTTTAGTCAACTTGGAAAAGGTTGAATAATCAATTCGCTGAGACGAAGCCCTTTTTTATACTTGAAATTCAACCCCCTCCCAACCTCCATTCCCACTCTAAATGCGCAAAAAGAGCTGCGCATAAAACATATGCGCAAAATAGTTGCGCAACAGTATATATCTGCAAAATAAAAAAAAATTAACAGTCGTGACGCCCACCGAACCCCTGAACCCCTCTCCCCTGCTAAAAAAAAATTCAAAAATAGTTGTTTTTCAAATTTAAAATTTTTGAATTTCTAATAGTTAGGGGATTCCCTACGACCGTTGAGAGAGAGAAGGGATTCCCACCGCGCCATACGAACCGTGTTGAATCAGAGCGCGGTCACGTCGCGTAGCGCGCATGTGGTATTAAAACCTGATGAGTATTTCCAAAACAGGAAATAAAGATTTATTCAAAACAATTTTATTTTTAAACATTAATTTAGTTTTTTTAAATAAGGGTTAATGAATAATAACATTTCTTACATTTTTATATGTACTTATTTATTTATTAAAAAATATAAATTTTTTTTTTGCAAAAAAAAAACATGTTATATTTAAAATAATCAATTTTGTGTATTATATAGTAAAAACTTATTATTGTACACTTTATTTTTTTCTGCTTTTGTTGATTAGACGATGACATCGTTGTTAAGCTTACTAAAGAATAATAAGCAAATCTTTTGATACTTCCTCAATTTATACTCTTTTGATTTTGACACATGCGCAGTTCATTTAAAATTGTTTTTTTAATTTTGTATAATACATAAAATAACTTTCAACTAATAGGATAGGATAAAATCAATAGACAGAATATTATTTTAATCTTAAAATTTTATTTGTAAAAAAGATCAGCATTTTCATAAAAATCTTTAAGTGTTTCAGTAGGGTTGACAGTAAAATATTCATTACGTTCATCAACTTCATCAATATCTTGATTTAAATTTCTTACAACACATTTATTTATAGGTTTCAAAACCCAATTTCGCAAAATCATAACATTGTTTGCTGCGCACCATTTTTTTAACAAAGAATGATAGGTACATACATGCCATGTTGTCTCTACTTTGAGTTTTTTAATTGATGGACAATTAAAATCTTCAAGGTTTTGTACATTAATTCCATATTTTTCAAGCCACTTCTTTTTTTCCAACCCCTTTACATAGATTGCTCGTGCATGGCCCAACAGCTCTTGAAGAATTGAACGTAGTTCATCATACGGCACGTCACCATTGGTCCACTTGAGTCCATGGTAGTTGTGCATCAACCATAAATTTTCACTCTTATATCGTCCAGGCAGAGAACTCCAGCTGCAGGGTGGCTCGAACAGAAATACCATCGGTTGTGCATCTTCCTCGAGAGGTAAAATGGCCAACTCCTTGAAGATGAAGTCGTTGTAGGGTCTTTTGAAGCCTTGAACGTCTACGATGAAGTCCATGGTTGTAGGAACTGAAAATTTCTGTCTGGAGACCACCTTTTTATACTTGAGATTTACCCCCACTACTTATGTTACTTTTTTAACAACACCGCTGATTGGTTTATACTGTATAATGCGATCATGAATAATCAAGCAATATGCTGCTGTATTGGCGGGAAAATTTTCACTAGATTCAAATTCCAATCGGACATCAACTGAAGCTTGTTTAAGGAATTCGTTTTGTTTTGAACAATCTATGACAGCCAATGGTGCATAGTCTTTAAAGGTAGTTCTAGAAAGTAACGGCTCAGTATCTTTTCCATAGTATGATGATTGAAAATTACAATACATATCATAAAGGAGAGAATATTTGTTTTGATTAAAATTTAAATTTAAATTACCATAAGGATAATATTGTGAGTTTAAAAAAAGTTTAACATTTATGAGATTACAGTTATCAAAAAAGTTTGCATATCTTGCATGATTATCTTTCCGATTAGTCTGAAACCCAAGTATAACATATCGAGGTTTTTCAACTTGTGTGGATGTTTTTACAGTCCAGCAATGTTTCTGAGTTGCAGGTATCAGTGGATATTCATACATTTCCCATGATCTAAAACTCATATTTATAAGTGGATCTTTTTCAATAAATTTTAATAATTCTATTCTTCGACGGTCACCAACAAATAAATATGGTATCATCCATTCCACGTTATTGAGTATAATTTTAAATCTTTCACGTTCAACGCCAGTAATGTTAACCACAGCATTAAGATCTGTACGAGATCTTGTCAAAATAAGTTCATGTTTTGCATTTACAACTATTTTTCGGTAGTCTTCAGCAAATCCAAGAATCATGCTTAAAGGTATATTCACATCAAAGTATCCAGCGTTATCTGTTATTCTACTATCATCATCAAAGTTAAGATAACCAGCATTCTCTGCGTAAATAATCTGATTAGGTGTTTGAGAAATATAAGTTTTCATGGTGGTTGTGAGGCCAACATTTTTACAACGATCAATTTCAACACCATTCAGTTCATAACGAATCTCATTAAATAGATAACAAATAGCATTACTAATCAATTTTGTATTAGTCACAACAGTATCGTCAGATTTAACTAATCTTCCATGTACATGTAACGTACTTTTACTAGGAAGAATATACAAATCCTGATGTTGAACAGCAATTCGAATCTCATCGCTATTATTAAATGCTGATGAAACATAAGGTTGATGAGTATGAATCTCAAAGTGTGCTAATGAATCATCATATTTAACTGGACTTAGAATATTCAAAGTCTCTTCCATTTTTATTACAACAAATAAAAAAAGCACGAATTATTAATTTTGTTTTTTTCTTTTTTCTTGACGACGAATTCGCAGACCGAGATGTTTCAGAAAGAGTATGTTCTGATGTGTTAAGCTCTTGCGAACTGATTGAAGACTGAATGTTTTCTGACATGTTGGCTCGTTTATATAACTTCTACCAGATTTCCTGTGAAATACAATGCCCATTATGTTGATTTTACGTGTAGACGAATTGTTATAGTTTCTCCACGGAAATTAACTAAATCTCCGTCCTGATCAACAATTTTAAGTTGAATATTATGTATTGTCTTCACGGCAACTGGAAGATAAATGACATGTGAAGGTACTTCCACAATCTTATATCCAGCAGGTACTACTGGAAAAAACTCATGAATAGTATGGACTTTTTTACCATTAATATATGCTCCAGTTGTAATACTGCATTCAACTCTAATAGAATTTACCTTTAGTATAGCTACTGGTAAATCAGATGTATGTGTTTTATTAGGTGCTAAGGGTCGCGGTGCAAAACCTAATAATTCTCCAATAGAATCTTTTGGCTTAAAACTTACTTTAAGACTACTTTTTATTTCACTCCTTAAAGTATTATTATTTGGTTTTATACTTATAACTGCTGCTTCATCAGTCATAGAGTTTTGAATAAACTTTTCAATATCTTCGATTTCATAACTACCAGGAGGTATAGTAATTATTTGATTACCAATATAAAATTTATTTTTTCCTACATCAACATTTGGAATAGAATTAAATGTTAAAAGTTCTACTAGTCCAAGAATATAATTTTTATTTGGTAACAATTCTATTGGTGGAAAATATTCAGCCTCTAATACAGATGAATTTCCAGAGATGGTTAAAGTAAACGATTCATCCATAATGATGTCTTTTGAAAAACTGACTCTTCACTTAAACTTCACTCATTTATATAGACTATCAGTCAGTTTAAGCTGTTTACACAAAAAATTTAAACATAAATGACCACAATTAAAAGTATCATAATTCTGATAATTTTCATGATTATACTTTATTAAAGTATCATTACCCAGATAATTTGCAAGTTCAAATGGTGGTTGTAGATTGCCAAAACTGTCAAAATACATTACATTTTTATTAACTTTTTTATAAGCAACCCAGTGCGTTCCAGGACCATTTTTATCATCAAGATTAATAATAGCTGATTCAATTTTTCGAGGTCCTCTTTTAGGTAATTCATTTCGCATAAAAACTCCCCGAAAATAAGGAATTTTTAATTGTTTAGCATACTTGTACAAATCATAATCAGTTAATGCTCGTTGAGGAAGTCTTACAACTTTTTTTTTTTTTAAGACATTTTCTCTTCTTCATTCCTTGACCTTTTGAATATGGTTTTAAGTGAAGTCCTGCTCCTTTGGAGAAAGGGTTTAAATGAAGTCCTAATCCTTGTCTATAAGGTTTTAAATGTAGTCCTTTACCAATTGCAACTGCTTCCATTTTTTTATTATGTCTATGAGCTTCTTTTAATTGTTCCTTAGCAGAACTCGCATCATTTACTGCTTTTGTTACTCCAGCAGCTCCTCCGGCAAGAGCTCCAAGAGCACTTAATCCAGCAAAAATTGGAATTAGTGGTAAAACACCTCCAACTTTTAAAGGTACTGGTAAAATTCTAGGAGCTAAAATTTTTTTTCTACCTCCTGCTTTTTTGATAGCTTTTCGAGCATTTTCAATAGCAGCTTTAATTGTAGATTGAGCATCATTACCTGGAATTATAGATTTTCTAGCAGAATCTACAATTTTTCTTAGTGCTGTTCGTTTCTTCGAAGTCACCTTTGTCTTCTTCTTTTTTCTTCTAACTCCCATACCAAGTTTCGACTTAACTTTCATTGTTCCTGATATTGCTAAAGCAGCAGCTTTTTCACCTACACTGGAATCGTTTGCTATCACACGTTCCCAAGCTTTTTCTGCTAATATCCTATCAGCAGCGTTTCTTGCTTCAATGTTTTCACGATTCTTTGAATATGAAATATCGTGTTCCTTACAAGCAGCATCCAACCGATTTACACCAGGATCACCTCGTGCTAAACGTTTTGCTAATTTTGTGCCTGGTCCACAATATTGATAACCAGGTAGATGGAATTCAAATGGTAACTTATTGATAACACTGTTTACTAGACCTTTACCTCGAGAGCTATGATGTATAATCATACTTTACTCAATGAAAGTTGACATTAGAATGATTCGAAAGCTATAAAAGCCTTGTATTTATATCTTTTTTGACAGTCTACTTCATGATGCGATTCAATGAACAACCTCTAAAGCTACCAGTCGTGAATCTGGACTCGATTGTTCAACAACATGAGAAGAAAGTTAAACGTCATGGTAGTTTATTATCAGGTAGCATACGAGCAGTACTTTGTGGTCCATCAAATTGTGGAAAAACTAATGTCCTTTTATCTTTAATATTACATCCTAATGGTCTTAGATTTGAAAACATTTATCTTTACTCGAAATCACTACAACAACCAAAATATAAATTTTTGGAACAAGTTGTTAGTGATGTTGATGGAGTTGAATATTTACCTTTTAGTGAGCATGAAGAAGTAATTGCTCCTCAAGATGCAAAACCAAATTCAATTTTTATATTTGATGATGTTGCTTGTGAAAAACAAGATAATATAAGAGCTTTCTTTTGTATGGGTAGACATGTCAGCGTTGATAGTTTTTATCTATGTCAGACTTATGCAAGGATTCCGAAACATTTAGTGAGAGATAATGTTAATTTGCTAGTTCTTTTTCGTCAAGATGAAAAGAATTTGAAACATGTGTATGACGATCATATTAATACAGATATGACATTTTCTCAATTTCGTGAATTATGTTCAGCTTGTTGGAATTCTGATAAGTATGGTTTTGTTGTTATTGATAAAGATAGCAACATAAATGAGGGTAGGTACAGGAAAGGTTTTGACTGTTTTGTATTGCTATAAATAAAGATACATGTTTAAATTGTCTTAGTTGAAGTTGAGATCCTGATATATCAACATGTATAGTAAAGAAAAAGAATATTTACGTCAAATTGCTAAAGCTAGTGAAGCAATTCGACGTAAACACCGCATATTTAAATTGGGAAAAGAAAACGTTGAACAAGTATTAAATGAAACTTTTAAACCTATAGTTCAACCTTTAAAAAAAATTGTTAATATATCTGACATTAAGAGTAAAGAGATAGATAGAGTTAAAATTAAAAAGAATGATGAGGAAATTGAAGAGGAAGAATATTCCAACTTTGATGAGGATATCAGTGAAACTGGAGTAAATCATGATGACAATGATGAAGATGATAGTGAAAAGTTATTAAGTAAATACATGTTCTTATTAAATCATAACAGAAAGCAATGTTTGGATACGGTGTATGGAGTACGTAAAGTCAGTGATGGGTCATTTATGATTGGAGATTCACCAATAATTTTTGACAATCAATTTATTAAAATTGGTGATAAACGTTATGTGCAAAGCGTAGGTCTATTAGAACTTTTATTTAAGAGTAAACCAAACATGCTTAAGGTAAGTAAGAATGATGAAAACAATTTTAAAGAAGTACTCCTAAATACAAATGCTCACAAAAAGAAGTATAGTTCTTCTGAATCAGTTCGAAAAGATAAAAGTTTTAAATATTTAAATATTATTTCAAATCTTTTTTCTTCTTCTTTAAATTCAACTAATAAAAAGAGACAATCAATAACTGGTTCTTCACTACCTCGTTCTATGATAGCTCGAAAAAATGTTAAAACTGATTATATTTATTGGGATGATCCGAATGAATTAGTTGACCGTTTAAGACTGCTAACGGCATCTAGATCAGCTGGTAATCCGAGTCATGACAATGAAATTATGTCTATTATTGAAGAGTTACGTGAAGCAGAAATTATATATTAATAAATGCTCAGTAGACTATAGATCAGTACAAAAATGAGCATTGATGTGTTCGGACATCCTCTTAATCGAGGAGGAAGTGTAGTAGCAAAGCGAGGACCACCTGGACCGACTGGACTTGGTTTTAAAATAAATTCACAAGGCAACTACGACGTTGAAGGTAGAAGAATTTGCAACGTTTCAAAAGCTGAAGATCAAGAGGACGCTGTTAATTTAAATCTTGCTCGACGTATGATAGAGAACGAAGTGCGATTAGTTTATCAAATTACATCTTCATTGCGATCAGACATTGACAACTTTAACGTGTTATTGAAAATTCTCGACGACTCATTAACAGAAAAATTAAACAATCTTGAAAGAGCAATAAATCCAGATTTATCTTATCAAAACTCAGAAATTATTGGTCAATTAGATGCTCGTTTGAGTGCTCTTGAAAATGGACAATGAAAAATTGACAGTTGTCAATGAACTTCATACTCAAGCTAGAAAAAATTATCATCGTCGACGAGTTGAAATGCGTGATATTGATGATACTTGGCAAGCAGATTTAGTTGAAATGTTACCTTTTTCCAAAATAAATAAAGGATTTAAATATTTACTTACAGTTGTAGATATATTTTCAAAGTATGCATGGGCTGTACCTGTAAAGAGTAAAAATGGAAAAGATGTCACTGATGCAATGAATTCCTTATTTGTAAAAGGACGTATTCCAAAAAACCTGCACACCGATAAAGGAAAAGAATTCTACAACTCAGAATTTCAAGCTTTAATGGAATTGAGAAAAATTAATTTCTATTCAACATATAGTAACTTAAAAGCATCCATTGTTGAACGATTTAATCGAACACTCAAAAGGAAAATGTGGATTCAGTTCAGTTTAAGAGGAAATTACAAGTGGTGTGATATATTACCTAATCTCATTTCTGAGTATAATAATACAAAACATCGTACAATTGGAATGAAACCCAAAGATGTTACTGCAGATCATGTTGAAATTTTGAAAGAACGAATCTCCAAACTAAGAAACATACCTTTGAGAAGAACTAAGTTTAAAATTGGAGACAAAGTTCGTGTCAGCAAATTTAAAAATGTGTTTGAGAAAAGTTACACACCGAATTGGACAACTGAAATATTCACCATTGATAAAGTCAAACCAACTCGACCGGTGACTTATATACTAAAGGACTATCAAGATCAACCAGTCAGTGGAGGATTCTATGAAGAGGAACTTCTTAAAGTAAAATATCCTGATGTATATCTTGTAGAAAAAGTTCTCAAAAGACGTGGAAATGAAATTTTTGTCAAATGGTTAGGCTTTGATAATTCTCATAACAGTTGGATAAACAAAACAGATTAATGTTGAATCAATGTTGAATCAATGTTGAATCAATGTTGAATCAATATTGAATCAATGTTGAATCAATGTTGAATCAATGTTGAATCAATGTTGAATCAATGTTGAATCAATGTTGAATCAATGTTGAATCAATATTGAATCAATGTTGAATCAATGTTGATCTTCAAAAATTTACCACTTTGATAATTGTAAATACTTTAATAATGTAAAAAGTTATACGGCAATAAATAAAAAATCAAACAAATACAATAAAACTTTCTATTTATTTTTCATTCATATTTACAAATTATTTACAACTTATAAAACAGACTTAATTTTTCTTTATTTTATAATGTCCCCAAGCAAAAGTGTCACTACTTTCAGGAAGTAAGTAGCGCTTGTCATCCATCGGACTTAAAGCTACCTTCAGTTGTTTTACTGTTTCAACTTTGTGTAATCGAGATCTGATGACATGTTGAGTTCTCGTTTGAATCGAAAAATTTCGTAGACAATCAATATAATCGTTGAAATCTATAGTTTTCTTTACAATAACCGCTCTTACACCTTTAGCTTTTTTAGTAAAATCCTGTCCATTCACACGAATACTATACATTTTACTCCGCAAGCCAACAAATTCTGTGATGATCTTACCACTACACTCATCTTTCATGAGTCCCAGAATTTTATTGTTGGCTTGCGGAATATTGTATACATTATCCTTGGGATAATCAGATGTATCAAATTTGTTGATATCATGCTTTATATCAGCATAAATGTCGTCACACTTTACTTCATAAATAAGACTATCTGTATCCGTATACATCAACTTGCAAGAATCGCCATATTTTTTTAACATATAGTCATAGTGGAAATCATAAATGAGAGACTTTGATACATCAAGAACAGCAAAACCAACATATATCGGTTTGTTCATTAAAATTTCGGTTTTTCTCAGTTCAATCGCTACCAGGTTTTCATCGAAAATTGATCGACTGTGAAAATTTGGTTTCGATATGAGAGCCTCAGCTCCATAGCGACCGCTCCATTTGTTTACAAGTTTAACGTCGACGTGTTTGCGTACATTTTCCATGGTTTTTCCGTAAACCGCGTTATTCATGAGTTTAAATAAGTTCTTTTCGAATTCATTTTTCGCATTAGCTCTCCTAGTAGTATTAAAATCGATATAAGGCTTAAGCCACGTTGATTGTTTAAATTTCATGGCTCTGTGAATTTTTACTAACTCGAGACCATTAGTCAAAACCTGTTTTAAAACTCTGTAATGGATTATGTATTTGCGTTTAGGTTCTAATGTTGTCAACAACTTCGATTGTTTTGACTCTGATGGTGGATTAGAGTGTACGGAGCAGAAAGGTAAGTCACTATGAGTGTCGTGTAATTCTTTCGGATAATTTAAATCTACTTCTAAAATGTATCCAAACGGTGAATCGTCAGGAATATTGAAATCAAAATTGTCTGTCACTTTAACCCACTCAAATCCACCATATGGTAGTGGTTGTACCATACCCCAACCGTAAAGATTATTTGCATCATAGTACATGATGTACTTGATTTCTTCGTTTTCATTGAAATTTTCCATGAAAGGATTATTCGCACAAGCATAGCGATTGCTACATTGACTGATACCTCCTCTTACACCTCGTTCGAAAAACATTAGCTTGTCAATATCAGTGAGTAATTCTAACTTCACGTTGGTATATTTCAACATCGTGTCCCACGTTAAACCCGGTGTTGTATAATAATGAGCAGGATCAAGTCGGTAAGCTTGTAAGCACTGATCACGAAAATTTTCAAAGATGTCTGCTAATAGCAACACATCCGTCTTCATGTACAAATCAACATATTCACCGAGATTAGTGCAATTAAAAGCTGACCAAACACGTTGAGCATGCTCATAATCTTCATCAGAAACCGTACTGTCATTAAGTGTACTATAAAATTTGTCTTTAACCGGTAAATCTGTTTCTTTCAATTTTTGACGAGAATCTAAGTATTCATACGGTAAAACCCCTTTTCTTGTAAGCAAACCGATTTCTTCATCGGTGAAGTTAGAAAATTCTTGATTCACAATTTTATACTCAGAAAGGTATGATGCCAATTTATCCAAAGACGAAGCCATGAATTTGAAGGAGTCAATAAATCGAAATTTGATTTCCGTTTCTTTAACATGCTTAGTGAAAGATATGTATTTTTCTTTGTTCAATGGTAAAAGATCAATCTTCCCTTCAAATTCGAGGCAAATGTCTTGAATTATAAAATGAGCATCATACCCACTTAAATTATGAAATACAACAGGCACTACTCTCGAATCTTGGTAATTTAAATTACAGCTTTCATGAGCTGCACCTCGATATTTACCTGTTAGGTGACAGTGGTCTCGAACTTTCTTCTTCTCCACGGGTGAAAATTGCCCTTCACAAATGTGACAGATTGAGGCATCCACGAAAGATTTCATCTCGTCATGCGTCAACGTGATCATTGGAATCGGATTTTTGAAGATGGAATCCATGGTCCCAGCCAACTGCTTCAACTCCTGGGCAAACCACTTGGCAGCATCTGCTCCATCAGGACAGGAATGGTATTCGGATAACGCGTCATCGTAGCTGCACTTCACGTAATAACCAATGCTGAACACTTCATGCCGTTGAATCACTTCAGTATTGCTAGTGGTTACTTCATCTTCGACAGGATTCAAGAAACACTCACAGTCGGCGTATACAACAAATGGAACTTTTTCCTTGTTCCCGAAATTTTTAAAACTGATAAAATTCTGTCCAGGTTTCGGAAGGTTGATCTTGCACTCATTAAGTGTTTTGCACTCCTCCTCATGTCGGGCTAACCTCTCCTCTGTGACAAAGTAGTGAAGACATCGATCACAGATATGTTTTTTATGCTTATTAGTTGACTTGATTTGAGAATTAACCAACCCAGACAAATTCTTGATCCACACATAATGGTAATTTTTTGGCACCGTTATATCAGCTGCAGCAGGAATGGTAACATCAACTGCAGGAGCATCTTCATCATCGCTGTCAGCCTCGTTCTCGTAGTTGCTTTCGACTCTTAACAAATTAATATGCTTCGCTTTTTTGTCTGGTGTCAGGTGCAGTGGAACAGTGACGAATTTGGTGTTCACTAGACGAAGTCCATAAAGGTTGATGGAGATGTCATTCTGCTTTTCGAATTTTGAAATATCCTTTAACGAGACAGGAAACTCGATTCCATCGAAGTTCAATTCTTTTCCGTACCTGAAGTAATGGTCAACTCGCTCTGGGTGTTGACTTTTTGGATGTAAAGCCGATAAAACTGCCCACTTGAAGCACTTTTGATCCGTATTTTTAACGTTAATGCATACCTCTTTCACTTTAATTCCATAAGGTAAATCAATGTAGGAACCAACTCGAATCGGATTGTATTTGTTGACGTTGATTTCCAATTTTGTTATCGAATGCAATGTCCACTGAGATTCCTTCTCTGCAAACTCCTCTATAAGCTTCAGTATCGGTGCCTTAACATTTTCACAAAACCAATCAGTCAAAATAGTTGTCTCGAAAATTACTTCACTCTTCACATTGAAATATTTGGATTCGACTTTCACCTCGTCGGTGGTAACTTTCTTATACTTCGCATCAAGTACAGCATACACTTTTAATGAACCATGTCTTTGTAATACAGTTTTAATATATTCTTCAAACAGCACACTTGCGTCATCCAGAAATGCACTGACATCAATATGCACCAAGTTGATAATGAAACTCGTTTGAAGACGACACTTGAAAGCACTTTGACAATTGGACCAACGAACTCGATCTGTGATGTCCTCTTTATCTACTGCAGGAATATTGACTTCAGGTTGAACTACTCCAGCTCCTTGTTTTAAAGAAACCTCCAACTTTGCATGGAGACAAACAAATTGTTGAATCAGGTTTAAACATCGCTGTCTGTGAAATGAGCAACGCAAGTCATCCAAAATATTCCGTAATAATGCCAGATTTTTGTCGCATGCAGTAATCCATCTGGTCACAAATTGAGTTCTATCGGTCTCAGTTTTCAGCAAGCCCAATAAATTCGATGCATCCTCTGTAGTTTTTAGGAGAGATTGACAATCCTCGAGAAGCGATGCATTGGATACCCTTAGCTTTCGTGGAACTTCATTATCCGATTCGTTAGTTCTCCGACGCTTACCAGGCATGCTGCAAATAATAAAATAAATGTATTATTATAAAATTTCTCATTCTCTTGAAAAAAAAATTAATTAATATAATATTCTTACATGGAAACTTTGTTCTAACAGGCTTCCTTCTACGGTGCTGCCCTCTGTGACACGCCACAGATGCCCTCTGCTGAACCTCCCTGACTTCCTCCACGCAAACCTTCTTCGTTGTTTCTGACCCTTGTCTACGAAAACCTCAGTCGTCGCTGTTGCTCTTTATCTCGAAATCTTTCTGCTTGCTCACTGCTTTTAGTTCCGTATCTCACAAGGAGTTTGGTACTTGTACCGCTCCTCTGTCCAGTACCACCTTATATACCCAACTTGACAATACATAAGATGCGCACGCAGCTAAGGGGTGGTGGTGAACTCACACACTACTACCCTACTTGGTCGGTAAAACAGATCCCTACCTTACCAACTGAGTCAAAATTCATGTCAGGAATCTACCTTACCGGCTGATGGTAAGTTACCGGCTGATGGTAATGCAGAAATCTGCAATACCGACTTTTTAAACTGACTTCAAGTGATTGTGGCGCCATCTAGCGGCAATTACTGGAACCAATTACCAACCGACTATATGCTACAGTGGCGCCATCTAGCGGCAACTACTGGAACTAATTACCAACCGACTATATGCGACAGTGGCGCCATCTAGCGGCAACTACTGGAACTAATTACCGACCTCAAGTGGTAAAGTAGGAATCTACATTACCGACTGAGGGTAATTACCGACCGACGGTATGCGACAGTGGCGCCATCTAGCGGCAGCCGCCGGAACTATGTCCTCGTAGTGACATAGCTATACTACTTTAATTGATTACAATCACGGTATTTATAAACAACGGTAATTGAAAAATTTTAATATCTATTTTATTATTTTTTTTAGAGATATATTTTTTTTTTTAAACGAGAAAAACTATATAATTAAATGATTGAACGAACTTACCTTAAGTGATGTTCAATCGCAATTGTATAAGCCGCCTCGTCCGAATAGATCAAATACGTAGTCACGTAGTACTGATTGTTCCGCCACAGTAATTTTAAAAACAAGAGTTTTTCGCGCCGCCTATAGGTGTCGTGCTTCGTGCTGCTTGCTGAACTGCCATTATATTTTAAAGTTGAACAAAATCGCTTAGGGGTTAATGAATTGGTTTACCTGTTTATTCTTTTTGGGTTGGGTGGGTGTGATCTATTCGGACGAGGCGGCTTATACAATTGCGATTGAACATCACTTAAGGTAAGTTCGTTCAATCATTTAATTGTATTACGCCGCCTCGTCCTTCTAGATCAAATACGTAGATGTTTAAAGCGTGGAGCGATTTTGTGTTATTATATTTATTATAGCAACAATATCATTCAACGAGTGATGAACAAAAGTTTAGTTTATTGGAAGAAAAACTTATAGTGCTTGAGAGAAATAAGACATTAGGAATAGAAAAATAAAAAATTCAAGGGTAATATAATTTTTCAGTTTTGAATGACGGCTGCTGCGAACGATTCTGACTGTATTAACGGACGATTGTAAAATCTTCCAAATACTGAAGAATTAGCGGTCCATCCCGCTGCTTTCCTTATAATTTCAATATTAATCCCACGTCTTGCTGCGGCTGATGTCGATGCGTGCCTAGTGCTGTAGGCTGTGAAGATGTCGGTATTGATACCACTCTTATTGAGTGTATCTTTGATCCATCGACTTATGCTTGCTGTTGTCGCGGCCTGGTGGGGTTTTTTATATGTGAGCAAGAGGTAACCCTTGGTTTTGTCGCCTTTTCTTATTTTTTCCGTTTTTTGTATATAAGTGCGAAGTACTCCTGCTGCACACAATTCCGGTTGATTTTCAAACGAGGGTATTTCAAGGAGCGGTTGGTATCTCGTTCTGCCTGTTGTCTTCAGTCGGTCTGTAATTTTGATTTGGATAGGTTCTCTCTCTAGATTAATATTTTCTAAACGGATCGCCTTCAATGTTTGGATTCTTTGAGCCGTGATGAGAGATAGAAGAGTCGTTAACTTCATGGTCAACTTTTCCAAGGTTAAGGTATCGTTTGGATACAAGGTTGACAAATATTGAAGAACAAGTTGAGGGTCCCAGGTCGCATCGTACCTAGACTGTGATGGTTTGGTCGTGTGTACGCCTTTAAAAAATCTAGTGATGCTGGGATCTTTGCCGATTTTATTGTCCATTAGCAGAGATACTGCTGATCGGTAAACGTTCAGCGTACTATATGAGCGAGTGGTTCTCGCAGTCTCAGTGAAGAATTGTAAGGCAGCTGGAGTTGAGTCGCAAAAAATGTCGAGATTATTTCTTTGGCAGAATTCCCACCAAAGTTTGATGGGTTTGCTATATTGTTGTATAGTCTTTGGTGACAGGGAATTTAACATCATTTCAGCGGCCTCCTGAGATGCTCCTTTTTTCATGAACGCTTCCCGGATAAGAGTATCGCTACCAGGGAAAGCGATTGGTGAAGCGGGTGCGTTTTCCTGTGAGGAGAAGATAAAAGACTTTTATTAGGTTTGAAAACAATGGATTTTTCGACAGCTAGTGACATTAGAAGTGGGTACCAGGGTTGAGTAGGCCAATCAGGCACCACCACAACACCTTCTGCTTTATCAATTTGAATTTTTTGTACAACTCTTAGTAATAGTGCAAAAGGAGGGAAAGCGTAGAAAAAGTGACAACCCCATTTCATGGTGAATGCGTCTATGGTAACGGAATCGGGGTCTCTTAGCCATGATACGTATTTTTTGCATTTAGCGTTAACGCTTGATGCGAATAAATCAATTTCAAATGTTCCAAATCTTTTTTCAATTTTTTTGAATGCCCAGTCAGCCAATTCCCACTCAGTCTCTTGAGGGAGGGTTCTGGATAATTCGTCAGCGTCCTTATTTTCTTTGGATGGAATGTACGAAGAAAATATCCATAGATTTCTAACTTCGCACCATTCCCAAATCTCGCGGGCAAGTTGTGTTAATCGGGGGTACTGTATTCCTCCCATTCTATTTACGTATGCTATGGATGTCGTGTTATCCATGCGTAGAAGGATCTCACAATTATTGTTTTGTTTAGCAAAACACTTCAGGCCCATAAATGCTGCTTTTAATTCCAGTGCATTTATGTGAAGTTTCTGCTCTTCGATGCTCCACAGTCCCCTAGCTTTCTCACCCTCACAGAAAGCTCCCCAGCCAGTCAAGGATGCGTCGCTAAAAATCTCTTTGGTAAATTTAAATTCGCGAATTGGGTGAGACGATTTCTTTGCTTTGTGCGCCCACCATTCTAGGTCTGACTGTATTAAATTAGAAAGAGTTATTCGAGCATTGTAATTATTGTTTGAATTATCTAATGCTAAGTATTTTTCACGCTCTAACCTCTTCGTATACAGCCAACCGTATTGAACTGCGGGACACGCAGCAACTAAAACGCCAATCAATTGTGCCAATTCCTGTATTTTACAAACTTTGTTTATTACAAATCTGTTAACTAACTGAGAGATAGACTTCCGTTTTTTTTCAGTTAGTTCTAAGCAAAAATTTTTACTGTCGATAACCAGTCCTAAAAAAATACAAGTTTGTGATGGAATTAACTGACTTTTACTTTCGCTGATTATAAAGCCAAGTGATTCCAGCAAAGTTCGAACTATGAAAATATTTTGCCTGCATTCGGCTTCGGTTTTAGCAATAATTAATACGTCGTCTAAGTATATGACTAGAATGATACCTTGGCTTCTTAGTTTTTGCACTACCGGTTTGAGGAGTTTAGTGAACACAAACGGTGCAGTGCAAAGACCAAAAGGCAAACATTTAAATTCGTAATCGACATTTCGAAATGAGAAACGGAGGAATTTTTGATGTTCGTTTGTAATAGGGACCATGAGATAAGCATCCTTCAAATCCATTACAGCCATGAAGGAGCCTCGGTTTATAAGCCGTAAGGCAGTTTTCATGTCTTCGATTTTAAAGTGGGAGGTCGTTATAAACTTGTTTAATTTTTTTAAATTAAGAATGAAGCGATCCTCGCCACTAGATTTTTCTCTTAAAAAATGTGATGACAAAAATTCTCCCTTACATGGCTTGCAAGGAGCCACCGCACTTATTTTTTGGAGTTGAAGGATAGCCTGAGCTGTCCTTGCATTTTCCTCAATCGAGAGTTCAGGCTCTGATGGACGTTGTGTTTGAGTGGGTATGTCGTCAAAGGGTATTTTGTAACCTTTAACGCATTCAAGAATTGATCGGTCGGTTGTCACTTTCCCCCACTCTTTACTAAAAAATCGCAGGCGACCTGCGGTTTTACTTACCACTAATTCTTCCCTCGTCTCGATGTCTGGCTCCGACTGCTGCGATATCCCTGGCCCCCCCTCTTCAAGCTCGAGTATGATTTTTTGGAGGGGCCCCTCCAGTTTAAATTTTTAGATGACGAATGTCCGGCAGCCTTGTCCCTGTTCTGATGACTGGCCCTTGTTGAAGTCTGTGATGCTGGATTTTTCGAAATTTCTTTTGTTGATTTTTCAACTTCTTTGGCAGATTTTAATTTTTCTGCAAAATTTTCGCCGAACAACGATGTGTCGACGTTCGATTCTTCAGCAATCTTTTTTAGTATTAGACTGAAGGAAGGTATTATAAAACTCCTGCGAGTTATTGACAGGTCGTGTTGCAAGTCGGTCATAATTTTACCTGCGTCGCAAAGAGTAGTAAAAATCAAGGCCAAAGTACCTGAATTTAGTTCCTTCTCGCCTTTATTTGCATCTAAAATTTGATGAAGTACATTTCCGAGAGCACTGATGGAAGCACTGAGTTTATTTTGAGCTAATACTTGATATGTATCTTTTTTCAGTGCGGTAGTACTCATTCCGGTTTTTATTTCCGCATTTAATCGAGGCGCACCCATCATTTGGCAATTTTCTGCGATAGGATATTTTTTAATTAGGTCTTTAATGCTTTCCTTGGGCAAACCGACTTTCAAAATTTTTGACCACATTTCCGCAATTGAATTGTGGATTGGTGCACTAAATTGAATTTCCTCTTGCGCGCCCTCTCCTAACAATTTTAGAAAGCTGTCTTCGTTTGTTACCGACTCAGCCCCGGCGTCGCTTGGGTTAACCTTTTTTGTCGCATTTTCAGGTGTTTTTGATATGGACCTAGATCGAGTTTTTTTAGAACGTGACACGTCTCTCGGATCGTGCTCATTGTTCTCACCATTTCCAGTTTTCTTGTGTAGCGTTCCTCGCGGGAGACGCTTTTCACTAATATTTCTGGAATGTCTGAATTCACGGTCGCGGTCTTGTTGATCACGACTCAGACTCCTTTCGCCTCTGACATTTGACGTGTCTCTCGGACCACGTTCATTGCGAGGACTTCGAGATAGGCTTCGGGAAAAACTTCGGGAAGGGCTTCTAGTTACCTTTTCAGTGTTGCGACTGCTGTTTGACGCTGAGCTGGAGGTAGATGCCGAGGATGACGTACTGCTTTCACGATATCGATGAGAACGCTTCAATTTTTTCATCTTTTTTTCGAGTTTTTTCATTTTTTGTCGAAATACTTTCGATGAAGAATGCTTCCTCTTTTTGCGGCGATGTTCCTGACGGTCTCTTGGTGAACTTTTCTCTGATGAAGATGACATTATCGTTTTCGTTATTTTAACGCGATGTTGCGCGGAACGCACAGAACAACATAATGGCAGTTCAGCAAGCAGCACGAAGCACGACACCTATAGGCGGCGCGAAAAACTCTTGTTTTTAAAATTACTGTGGCGGAACAATCAGTACTACGTGACTACGTATTTGATCTAGAAGGACGAGGCGGCGTAATACAATTGAGATTATTGCAATAATTTGTATATATTAAGCTTTAATTTTGAAGAGATCCGCAACGGGTGTTTCCGCATAAGAGTCAGGAGCAACTTTGAAAAGCTCGTTCTGGTTGCGAGCTACACCCGTTTGCTCGGAACAGAATCGTGGCTAGAATGAGTTTGAGGTCTGACGCAGGTGTTCAGGAAAATGGTCCGACTATACGATGTGTGCGGTTTCAGAGAGAGAGAGAGAGAGAAATATTTCCTCTCTCTCTCTATCCGGATTCATATTGGTTTCGCAATTCCCAATTCGAGAAGGGCTGATTTCATCCTCGAACGATCAACAAGATCGTCCCTTTCGGATATGAGTGTAGATAACGATTTTATTTTCTTTGAATTTTTCACCAATTTTTCCAAATATTTTTTTTCTTTATGTTTTCGATATTGATATCACTGATGATTTTTATTGGCACTACTATTTTTTTTATCAATTCGCTCTCTAAATTTGAATTAGTAGAATTTTATTATTTGAATTAATTGAAATTTTACTTAATTTGAATTAATTGAAATTTTGTCTAATTTGAATTAGTAGGAATTTTAACTAATTCAATTAGTAGAAATTTGGACTAATTTGAATTAGCAACAATTTTAACTAATTTGAAAATTAGCAACAATTTTAACTTATTTAAAAAAAGTAGAAATTTTACCTAATTTGAATTAACAAAAATTTGAACTAATTTGAAATTTGTAAAATTTGAACTAATTTGAATTAGTAGGAATTTGAACAAATTTGAGTTAGCAAAAATTTTAACTAATTTAAATTAGTAGGAATTTTAAATACTTTTCATTAGTAGTAAGTTTACCTAATTTGAATTAGCAATAATTTTAACTAATTTGAATTAGTAGAAATTTTACCTATTTTGAATTAGCAAAAATGTAAACTAATTTGAAAATTATCAACAATTTTAACTAATTTAAAAAAGTAGAAATTTTACCTAATTTGAATTAACAAAAATTTGAACTAATTTGAATTAGAAACAATTTTAACTAATTTAAATTCGTAGGAATTTAAACTAATTTGAATTAGTAGGAATTTGAACATATTTGAGTTAGCAACAATTTTAACTAATTTAAATTAGTAGGAATTTTAAATACTTTTCACTAGTAGAAAGTTTACCTAAATTGAATTAGCAATAATTTTAACTAATTTTAATTAGTAGGAATTTTAAATAATTTTAATTAGTAGAAAGTTTATCTAATTTGAATTAGAAACAATTCTAACTAATTTGAATTAGTAGGAATTTTAAATACTTTTCATTAGTAGTAAGTTTACCTAATTTGAATTAGCAATAATTTTAACTAATTTGAATTAGTAGAAATTTTACCTATTTTGAATTAGCAAAAATGTAAACTAATTTGAAAATTATCAACAATTTTAACTAATTTAAAAAAGTAGAAATTTTACCTAATTTGAATTAACAAAAATTTGAACTAATTTGAATTAGAAACAATTTTAACTAATTTAAATTCGTAGGAATTTAAACTAATTTGAATTAGTAGGAATTTGAACATATTTGAGTTAGCAACAATTTTAACTAATTTAAATTAGTAGGAATTTTAAATAATTTTAATTAGTAGAAAGTTTATCTAATTTGAATTAGAAACAATTCTAACTAATTTGAATTAGTAGGAATTTTAAATAATTTTTATTAGTGATTGACTTGTCCCTTTATAAATGAGTTAATGTATTAGTGAAAAAAAATTTCATGAATTTTAAAAAGGTCAGATAATTACATAAAATTGTTAATTAACTTATTTTTTAATTATATTGAATTTAATTATTTAGATATTAATCTTTAATTTACTTTTTACGAGTGTAGGTATAATGTGCGTTGATAAGAAAATAACTGCCTTTTCAGTGAAAATTCTTCTCTTCGTTTCAGTATATATCGACTGAGTTTATATAAGAATGTAAAAGGTTTTCTTTAGTCGCCACTTTTAGCGCTGATGGAAGAATTATAAAATTTTATTTAATTATAAATGGGAAAATTAGATAATTATATTTTTTTACAATCGAACAAAAATTAGGAAAAATTATTACATATATATGATAATTAAAAATTAATATATGGTATTATTATTCTATTTTTAAAAGGAAAAATTTATTCTGTAATTATAAATTAAAAGATGAAAAAAATGTTTAAATGAATATAAAAATGAAATATCGATATTTAAAAATCAGTTTGAAGCGCTTGTTAATTCTTATCTATATGATATAATGATATAATTAATTTAATAATTATGAATAAAAACCTTGTTAAAAATTAAATTTTTAACACTGATTTTTATATCTTAATAGTAAAGATTATAAAAAAAATTAATATTATAGAAAACTGTTATAGTATAAAAAAATAATATAATTATTAATTATTTTGTATTTTTTGTGGCGACTATTAAAAATTTTTACTGAAAAATAATTATATCAAAAATAGAAATTTCAGTCAAAAATTTTTGGTTTATTTTCAAAATTAATATATTTTTCTTTTACTTATCAAGTTATGAATCCAATTTTCCACTGATGTTTGATTTTGTTCTTCATTATAATCATCATCGATAACAAGAAAATGAGAAGATTCTTCTTGATTATCGCGATTACTTGTAGATGGTTCATTCATTTGAGAATTAAATGTTTAAAATATAGAGAGAAAATCCGAGTATTTTGTTATAACAACGTCTCAAAATAAACTGAAAATTTATTTTCTCGCGCATTAAATATGTAAGAAAAATTTACTTTCGGTATATTATCTATGACGAATGAAAACGTCATTTAGCCTTCAATATATAACAGGCAAATGGATATTAAAAAAAAAAAAATTTCCCATTATATCGTAAATGTACGCAAAAATATGTTATTAAATAAACATTTACTTCTAAGAAGATGATTAGTTTTCAATTTTCATCTTCGCGGATCGTTAGTTTTGAGTCTTGTGCGGCAATTATTATTTGCAGTTCATTTTAACAGTAATTATTATATCATTTGTTTAATATTTATAATTTATTTGCGCATACATCTCTGTTGAAGCATTATTAACTCTCAGACCGGGGATATATACTATTATACGTGTTTGTGTTTACCTTCTTATCTATCTTAGCCCTGATTTGATTCGGTTCTGAGAAATTAATAAGTTCAAAAATGTGGTTGAATGACCATAAACATAAATGTTTATATATCAATCACCCACGTTACGTAACTTTATACAAAAGAAAGAATGGCTATTGTATCAAATAATTAAATTATAAAATATAATGTCTCTTTAAATTTAGACAATAGCCATTCTTTCTTTTGTATAAAGTTACGTAACGTGGGTGATTGATATATAAACATTTATGTTTATGGTCATTCAACCACATTTTTGAACTTATTAATTTCTCAGAACCGAATCAAATCAGGGCTAAGATAGATAAGAAGGTAAACACAAACACGTATAATAGTATATATCCCCGGTCTGAGAGTTAATAATGCTTCACTGTTATTTAATTATTATATTTTTTGAGAAAAAAAAATCATTACTTTAATTTTAATTATTCCTTTGATTTGTTTAGAATAAAATTAGGTTTTTATTTATAAATAGAATTTTTTCGTATTTTAGTTAAATAACTAATAACTTGCTTTTTTCCCCCAAAATAAAAAGGATCGAATTATTTATCAAAGAAAAAATGAATTCAAATTTTATATGACGAGATTTATAAAGTAAGTTTTGGAACTATAGAAAAATAAAAAAAAATGTCTGGGAGTTTTCGATCGGTGTATATAGAAGGGTCGCCAGTCGGGTAATTTGAATAAACAGTATGCGGCGCCGCGACGCCTCCATTAGGCGTCGATATTCAAAGCGGGAACAGGATCTTAATGCTAAAGTGACACGGTTAGGTCCTTTGGGAGTCATCTCTACATCTAATGAGCGTTCAGGTCAACTTGATACACGAGTTATCAAAGTTTGAGAATATATATAAGCCTTTTTCGCATATATATATATTTTAGTTTCTGGTTAAAAGTGGTCCATTTTATTTTCAGATCATTTACTTTTTTTAATGAATCCAAGAAATATTTCATTTCAAATATTAATATAATTTGAAAATTTGTACATCTCTATTTTTGTATTGAATGTTTTTTAATTTTAGAAAATATTCAAATTAGATTTTGATATTTAATTAGAATGGCTTTGCGATTATTTTCTCTCAAAGTACATTATATTGCGGACATTTCAAAAGCAACAAGCAATTAAAATAACGATCGATGCTATGCAGTGGTTGTGACATCCCTTAATCAAATTGTTTTCCATTGATTTCGAATGGCCATCATCCACTCGGTTTGAATGACTATTATAACGATTATTTCTATATATTGAAAACTACAAAGCTCGAAATTTCCCGTCTGTTTTATCCTTTTACAGCATTTATAATTTTCTATTTTCTTTCTAATAACGATTAATTTATTTCTTCCAATTGTTTTATAAAATTGAATTTTTCAAATAATTGAATTAAAAAAAAAAAAAAAATAGAAATTCTATATTAATAATCCAAATGAAAAATTTACGATTCTAACGAGGTAAATTTTTTAAACAAAGTTTTTTTTTTTAAAAAAAAAAGTATCATGGTATCGATAAATCCAAGAGTCATGATTCAAACTACTAAGGGAAAATTGCTTGCCATAGTGGAAACTTGAATATGGAGCGCAAAACTGCTAAGTGTGCGACGTGCACGCGAAACTTTAAATTATCGAGTTTAATGACTGCAAGTTCCAGAAAGTGATTTATATATTAGGAAATGAAAATCACCCTAAAACTTCAGCTCAAAGTGGCATTTTTTTTCTACTTTGAGCTTCAGTAACTGACATTTTATGAAAAAAATGTTTATATTGTCAAAACTATTTATTCAACAAAAAAAAAAAAAATTGTGTTCGATAATAATAATCGTTAGAAACATTATATGCAGTTTCATCTCAATGTTTAATATTTTGCGAGATGATTGGGATGCTGGGGAGGAAAATTAATGGACCTTGGGTGCCAGCTGTTGTTTGCAATTCTCATGCAAGCTTAGAAACGTGCAAACGCGGTAGAATTGGTTGTTTCTATACAATGTTACTAGAGAGAGATAGAGATAAATCTAGAGCGAGAGAATTATACAGAGACAACCAGGTCGTGATCTCATTATGAGATGACCAGAGAATTCGTCGCTAAAACCCCTTCCCCCCCTTCTTCTCTTGAGATCAAATTATCCTACAAAATTTAACTCAATTATTTCGTCTTCTTCATTTCCATAATGGCTTTAACTAACCAGATTGCCAGGATATTTTTCGCCGTTTCTCTCTCCCTCTCTCTCTTTCTCTCGAATAGTATCAATATTACTCTCTAAATTTTAATTAGTAGAATTTTTATAGTTCATTACTTGCTAATAATGAATTTTTATTCCCATGAATATAATTCTTAATGCAGAGAATTTTCATTTGACCGAAATTGCAAAATGTCCGAACAAACATAATCTCTGCCGTCTGAATCTTTTTACTTTGGACGGCAGAACTGTGGAAACAATTTGGTGGTAATTTAAAAAAATTCGATTAATCGGAAATGAGAAAGTTGTGATTGGTCGAATTTTTGAAATTGGCGCCAAAGGTTATGTTTGTTCGGCCATTTTCGGTCAAATGAAAATTGGGCTATATTATTTTTTTTTTTTTTTGGAAATGAAGTGGATACTAAATAAATAGAGCAGTACAGTGGCTGGTTAACAGTTGGAATATATACTTGGAGTCAACGTTAGTCAGGGCAACTCCCTAATGAGTTTCTCGGGTATTCGATGTGGAATGCGGGCTCTATTCAAACTTGTTCTGCTTCACGTTCACTCTCTGTATATATATCGCGTATAACCAAACGGCATTACGCGAAGCGCGATATCTTGCTTAAGGGAGTTGTTTAACTCTATTCAGGGTGGTTGAAACATCCCGCATTTCTATACCATATTTTCAACTCCCCCACTAACGATACTGTTTATTATATATATATATATATATATATATATGTTTCGAATAAGCAACAATCTCACTTGGATCATTAATACATTTCTCTTCGCACTATTTTCCTATATATTACATATATGCATATGTAAAATGAAAATCCTAAAGTACATTTCAATGTAATATATGTATATTCCGCAACGATTTGAGTTCATATCTCTCACTCTATTAATAAACAAAAAATTCAGTTTAATTAGCAAAATAACATTCTGAAATTCTCCGCAACCACTTTTCCGATGGGATTATTTTAACATTCTTTTTTTTACGCGGGAAAAAAGCGCGAATACACACTGTAATTTTTTTTTTTTTTTGTATATCTATACGATGTTGAAATTTTTTTCTCTCTTTATTTTGATTAATAATAAAGTGATTTTTTTGGGGGCACTGTTTTATAAATTTTCTGCATACAATGCAGAAAAGTGTACTTTTTTGAACCGTTTTATAAATTTTCTGCATACAATGCAGAAAAGTGTACTTTTTTGAACCGTTTCATAATTTTGTTGCACGCTATGCAGAAAAGTGTACTTTTTTGCACTGTTTTATAAATTTTTTACATACAATGCAGAAAAGTGTATTTTTTTGCACTATTTTATAAATTTTCTACATACAATGCAGAAAAGTGTACTTTTTTGCACTGTTTTATAAATTTTCTACATACAATGCAGAAAAGTGTACTTTTTTGCACTGTTTTATAAATTTTCTACATACAATGAAGAAAAGTGTACTTTTTTGCATTTTGTTTTTTTTATAAATGTTGCTACATGCAATGTAGGAAATTGTACTTTTCTGCACTGTTTTATCAATTTTCTACATACAATGCAGAAAAATGTACTTTTTTGCACTGTTTTAAAAATTTTCTACATACAATGCAGAAAAGTGTACTTTTTTGCATTGGGTTTTTTTTTTATAAATTTTGCTGCATCCTATGTAGAAAATTGTACTTTTCTGCACTGTTTTATAAATTTGTTGCATGCTATGCAGAAAAGTGCACTTTTTTGCACTGTTCTATAATTTTGTTGCACTCTATGCAGAAAAGTGTATTTTTCTGCACTGTTTCATAATTTTGATGCATACTAAGCATAGTTTAGACAATATGTTTTTCCATATTACTTATATTATATATCATTTCAATTTTTTTTTATTTTTTTTTAAGACCCTGTTGTGTCGCGAAATAAAAAATTACACTTTATAAAGATTTCAACAGAAAAAAAAAACTTGAAAAAGATTTTTCTGACAAAAATATCTATAAATATAAGAAAATCGTGCGCTTTGGCTTTAAAACAAATCACATAACATAAAAAAAGGACTAAACAATAATTTTTCAAAATTTTTTTGCATGTTCCAGTTTCTAAAAACCTTGTGGAATTCTCGTGAGGAGTGAAAATATAATGCCGAGGGGGAGAGAGAGAGAGAGAGAGAGACAGAGAAAAAAACGATATTTTCGATTCGATGACGTGAGTTATTTTCTTTTTCTTCTATATTGAAAAATATTTGTTCAATCAGCGAAAATACGAAATACATCACTATTTTAATAATAATAATAATAATAATAATAATAATAATAATAATAATAATAATAATAATAATACTAAAAATACAAAGCAAGAAAAATAATAATTAGGGTGAATATTTGTATAGTAATAATTTTTACATTACTTTTTATTTTTTTATTATTTTTTTTTAAAGACGTTTTTATATATTTTCCTTTTTTTAAACAAACAAAAAAAGACAATTTTCAAATCTGTCTCTATCTATCATTTTATACAAGTTATATAAGTTTGTATGTAGCAAAGAAAGGAAAAAAAATTTAAACCACGTTTTCCAGTATAGTCTTCTTTCGCGAATACATTTTTCAAATTTTTTTTTCACTTCTTTTTTCCGATTTTTATTATTAGTATTTTTTTTTTTTTTCAAAAAACTATACACACCTCACCCTCAAGTTAGGGAAGAAAAGTTTGGACAGTTTAGTGACGAAAGGGCGTTTGGACTTTATATCATGGCAGAAGATTGCCGTCTGAAGATGAATGATCTCAGGGAAAAAGGGAATAAATAAAGAACGAGTTCACAGACGAGATGCAAATAAACCAACGAGTCAGCACAATAACCTTTTTTTTTTCTTTTTTTTAAAGAAAAGTTTTTTATACTGTTCCTCGAAATTATTATTATTATTTTTATTAATATTATTATAATTCTTACTTTATTATTATTATTAATATTATTATTATTATTACCTATTATTAATATTCTATAATAATAATTTTTATTATTATTTTTATTATTGTTATTATATTTATTATTATTATTGTTATTATTATTACTGAAATAGTAATTAATTATTGTGCCATTAGAGGCAAGGGATACATTTTGTGCAAAATTCTCGGAAACTGAATAAATTTGAATAACGCGAGAATTTCCATTAAGATAGTGGATTCAATTATAGTTTGATTCATCGAGCAGAGTGATCCATTGGTTTGGCAAATTAATTGCTCCTCGAATCAAGTGATCGACCAGCTTCTCGTATGGATCTATATATATATATACAAGGTGTTCTAAAAGTATGGAAACTTGCAAATATCTCGAAAAGTACGCATTTTCGTGATACTTCTTTTTTCACTGTTGAGTCTCGGAACCAATTTTTTGGGTTCAAAAATGTAGATCTTTTTTGGAACAACTTTTGTTTTAGATATTTTTTACGAAAATGCGTACTTTTTGAGATATTTGCAAGTTTCCATACTTTTGGAACACCCTGTATATATATATATATATATATATATATATATATATATATATATATATATATATATATGAGAGGACCCAATCGAATCCTAGATAATCTCACTGGTTGTTCACGCTTTAGTGATAAGCCCCTGAGAACAGTCGTAGGTACTAGGTATTTGTCAATTTGGCAACTGATAGATTGATACGCTCGCATTGACTGACCGTTGGAGCATAAGTTCTCGAATGCTATGCGCTTTCATCTGCAAATGAATGTGTGGTATCTGTTCTCCAGTATCTCTCTCTCTTGGAATTGATCGAATGCGATATTTAACATTGAAACACTAAATTAAAAAAAAAAAAAAACCAATACAAATTTTTTAAACCTATTAATAATTTTCTACTACATTTAAAAATTTACATGTAGATTTTTTTTTTTAAATCACGAAACTAAAATTTTTTTTTATATATCCTCAGAACATGAAATTTTCCGTAATAATTAATAAATACCATTATTTATTTGTATTTATTTATAATATAATTATTTATTTGATTATAAATAATATTAAACAAAATATGTAAAATAATTTTCGAAAAATAGTAAAATAATTTTTTTTTTATCGAGAGCAAAAGAATAAACATTGAAGTGAAAGATAAAATAAACCACATATAATAAAAGTTGACTGTAAAATAAAAAACAAAATAATTTGAGAGAGAGAGAGAGAGAGAGAGAGAGAATGAAAAAAAAACAAAATACAGTCTCGTAAATTTACAATGAATCAGTAGTAAAGATCGATTTTCGTCAGACAAGGGGTAAATTAATTTTGTCATCGAATAACAATTGAAATAAAATTAAAATAGTAGTGCAATTGTCTGTAGGATAATAAAAAGTTATTATACGCAATAAAATACCAAATGGAATTTGAAAGGCAAAGTGAATTTCACATTCTAGGGATAAATAAAACATATATACATATATACACAATGCAAATAAATATAAACTTGAAATGCAAAATAACTATAAAATAAATCTATAGACAATAAAAAAATAATAATCATAATGTTTAAAATGTTTGATTTTTATCATTTTTCATTAAAAAGTATTTTAAATAAATAATTATGACTACGTATCCCCTATTTCACCATTCGACACAATTTTTGACCCACAAAAAAATTTAACATTTTCGGAAACTAGGACCCAAAAAAAAAAAATACCCGTATCTGGCCGTTTTGCTAGATTAAGTCGTGTGTGGTTTTTAGGGGTGAAAACAACCCCTAAATGAAAAGTGACGAGATATATTTTAAAAATTATTAATATTTTATAAAACCTCGGTATCTGCGGGTTTTCGGGGTCACTGATTATTAATCTGACGTCAGATTTTCAAAATTCAAAATGTCGGATCTAATATGGCGATCAAATTTTTAAAAAGTTATTAATTTTTTATTTTATATCCGCCATTTTGAATTTTGACAATTTAACATCAGATTCGTCATCAGCGACACAAAAAACCCCTAGATATCAAGGTTAAAAAAAACTAAAATAACTTTTTAAATTTTTGAGCGCGGTATTGGATCCGCCATTTTGAATTTTGAAAATCTGACATCAGATTAATAATCAATGACCCCGAAAACCTCCAGATACCAAGTTTTATAAAATATTAATAATTTTTAAAAGATATCTTGTCACTTTTCATTTAGGGGTTGTTTTCACCCTTAAAAAACCACACACGACTTGATCTAGCAAAACGGCCAGATACGGGTATTTTTTTTGGGTCCTAGTTTCGAAAATGTTAAATTTTTTTGTGTGTCAAAAATTGTGTCTGACGGTGTTTTTATTGAATTTTAACTAATTTAGTTATTTATTAAATATTAAAAACGGACAAATTTTTACTTTACAAAAAAATCAGATCGATTTATGTAAGATTAGTATAAATATCAAAAAATAGGGAAGAAAGTAAATAAAATAAAAAATTCCCTTAGTAAAAGGAAAAAAGAATTTTATATAGGTTACTTTGAGGCATAGAAAATGAGCTCTTAGTTCATTGTTAAATCATTATAGGCACTTTTCGTATATATATAAGCCTTTGCAGTGTGATATATACAATTTGGTTTAAAGTGTGTGTAGTTGATTGTAAATCCCATCCGGTCATTGCATGGCTCTGTGAATTCAATTGGTCGAAACTGCCCTATGTATAGACCATCAGTCCGATTTTCCTCGTTTTCAATGTTACGAGCAACTCAAAACAACCGGTACTTTACCACAGTTGACTTCCCATACCTGTTATTGCATTTGCACTAATTGGAACTTTGATTTCCACTTTTAGGTCCTTTCTCTTTGTCACTCCTCCTCCCTCACAAAAAAAACCTTCTTTTTTTTACTATTAAAAGTTCTTGTTTTTAATTTAACACTATTTACAAATTTACAATGGCTGTGCAAAAAAAATTTATTTGATTCAAATAATCAGTTATATTATTAAATATAAATATTTAATTATTATTTGAGTCAAGGATATTTCTTATAAATTATTGGTTCAAATGAATTTTTATTCAATTCTTAATGCAAAGAATTTTCATTTAACCGAAATTGTAAAATTTCCGAACGAACATAATATTTGGCGCCAGTTTTAAAATTCGATCAATTAAAAATGAAAAAATTGTGATCGAGCGGATTTTTTAAATTGGCGCCAAAATCTTTCTTAAGGTTATGTTTTTTCGGACATTTTGCAATTTCGGTCAAATAAAAATTCGGCTCAATTTTTTTTTTTTGGAAATGTGTCCTAGATACTAAATAATAGAAATTATTGGTCCAAATATAGTTTATTTAATTCAATTATTGGGTTTCAAAAATTATGTTGTAAATATTTATTTGATAATATTTTAGTAATTACTTGAATCAAATAAATTTTATTTTTATACTATTAATTTTTTTCTATTTTTTTTTCTATTTTATGCAATTGTTGTATTAATTATTATTTCTCTTTTTCAGCTTCATTCATTTCGTGGACTACTTGGCAGAAAATCCAACTTCTGGTAAATGAGAAATTTAAGTCATTAAAACTCGGTCTCCTTGTTAGGGTTATTTTTCCAAATTTTCAAATTTGAATTTTAACCTAGAGGAGGGATCTCCGGGGAAAAATAACTTGAAGATTATCATCTATCCGGAGGTTGGTAGTCTTCGTTCGAGGGAATTAATTAAAATTGTGAGTAATTATTAAATTGATAATTATAATTTAAAAAAAAACTTTTACGTGATAATTATCTTATTAAAAAGTTTTCAATTTTTTCTAGAGAATTATCTGCGGATAATTCTCCTGCTAGAGAGATTATATTGAAAATTTCGAAAATTGTTTGGTCCATTGTTGCTCGGATGCTGTTGGTCCTATGATAAAGTTTCCAATTCATTTTTTGTAGAGCACTCTATTTGTCGCTTGCTATGCCCGAGAGTTTATCTCGAAAATTTTTGGTCCATCGGTGGATAATTTTTCTGTATTAGTGTGATATTGATTTTTTTTTTAGAAAATTAATTTTCATAAATGATTTTGGAATGAGATTTGATAAAATAATATTTAATTTGAGAGGATAATGTTTTTTGGTCGAACGATTGCATAATGTGTGAAATTAGTATTCTGAAGCTTAATTGCTTTCTCACAGTAGGAAGAGGGAAAATGATATCCATTTGAGTGGAGTGTTACATTGTTCAAAGTGTTAGAAAAGCAATTAGCGAGAAATTCCTTATCATTCAGTTTTCCATCCAAAAATTTTTATTTTCTTTTTCTCTATATTGTCGCATTGGAATTTAAAATATGATATAAATAATTATTATTAAATGGCTCATACTATTTAAATTTTTTTACGTATTCTAAAAATAATGAAATTAATTTATTTTACTTGAGTAATGAAATTATTATTAGATGTATTTCTCAAATTTATATAATAGATTCTTTTGTTTTCTTACTCGTATCTATATTTTAAATCTATATTAGTATAGTTAATGACTAATTGCTGTCACGAGTTTTTAGAAACATTTTTTAAAATTTATCCATTGTTATTAAAAGAAATATTAATGTCTACAATATATTATTTAAACGCGTAATTAAGAATGACAAAATATACTTTATATTTTAATAGATTACTATATAATCCAAAAAATTATTATTTTTTATTTAATATTAATACATTTTATATAAATTATAACAAATAAAGGTATATTAAAAATAAATTAAAAAATCTCTCTGAAAATAAAAAAATCTTAATTTTTAATTGTGTTTAAAAAAAAAAAATTTTTTTTATTTAAAATTTTAATGTTTTTATTAATAAATGAACCGTGGACATTAATTTTTCTTTAAAATACAATAATAAATTATTTATATAAAGGATTTATTTAAAAAAAAACAAATCATACCTGTTACTCTTGATGAAGAACAAGGAAATTTATTCAGATGCACCATTTTTTTTTTTCTTAAAATTATTTAATTAATTTTTTAAACTTGTTATTCACGTCTGTTTTACTTGTATAATGAAGTGAATTCAGTTTTTAAAAGACCTTATGTATACAATAATACCAATTTCAACACCCAGCAAACAAAAATAAAACTTATCGCTTTTCTATAACATTAAATACTTGGCCTGATAAGAAAATTGTTTATTTCTCATTAAATCAAAATATTTCTAATTTTTGAAATTACTTTTTCTAATTCATCGTCTATTAAAAAATTTTTTATTAATTAAATCATTTTTCAAATATATTTTCCATATTAGTATTTTATTAATTAATGATTTATTTAATAATACTTGTTTTAATTTAAAAAAAAAAAATTACATTGTATGAGTCAGGTTTTCGTAAAGAATTTTTTCTTTGCTTTTTTTTTTTTTTTTTTAATGGAAAACTTTCATTGTAAAATGAAACTGGAGAATGTATAGGGATGTAGAAAATGTACAGCAACGAGACCGATGAGTTATTGCATCGTCGGAATGAGCTCTGATTTGCAAGAAAAAGAAATCATGGTAGGAAAGTGGCTTCGGGAACTTTGACTCTCTCTCTCGCTCTCTCTTTTTTTTCCTCTCTCTGTGAAAACTCGGAGATTTCACTATACTCCAAAGATTGTAATCCAGAAGCAGAATTGAGATGCGAGACTGCAATTTTTTTGTTCGTTCACTAAAGTATTAATTAAAAAAAAAAAAGCTCGAAATAGTATACGAAATTCCCCTTTTTTCTTCTTCATTTTCTCTTCATATAAAAGAATAATCGTAAAAATAGAGATAATGTATTTGAAACTTTTTATTTTAAACACGTTTTGGTTATGTAAAATATAATTAAAAAATATATTTTATCTTTTTTTTTTGGTTTTTATTAAAAATATTAAAATTATAGTATAATAAACATGAATGTGATGGGCAAATAGATTTTTTTTTCTCATGCTTTTTTTTTGGATATATATTTGCGGAAATTTTGCCGTATATTTGAGGCCACCAGAGGCGCATTGTAGAGAACAAATAGACGGAAAACAAACGATATTGTCCATTAAAACAACATGAACGTACACTCCTTGTTTGCCTTTTCATATTTCTGTTTACTTCTGTTTTCATATTTTCCACTCCATTCGCGGGAGAGTTTCAATTATTAACTCGGAATTGTTACTCCACTAATTATACTAAATCTTAAAATTAATGTCATTTACGAGAATAATGAGGTTTTCATTTTTCTTAAATTATATTCCATTTGTCAAATTTTTTTTTTGTTTTCTTATCAATAATAAATTGTATTAATTAATATTAATATATTTTTTGTGAAAAAAAATATCAAGTTTTTAGACGATTAAAAAAATAGTATTTATTATGAAGTTGAGAGAAAGATTTTTCAGCTTTTCAATCAAATTTTCTTTAACGCCTGAACAATTTCTTTATCGAGCAATCTCATCGAATTCTCTCTCTCTCTCTCTCGTTCTCTCTCTTTTCTGTATTGGCCATTTTTTTTTAAAGTGTGTCCTTTTACAAGCGGAGAATCCAAGTTTCAATTTCACGGTCTCTTCTTCTAGTTAAACATCCTCTTTTCCTGAAAAGTCGATTCTTCGCCAGTCGCTTTCAGATTTTTCTTTAAACCGACAAGTAACTTTATGAACAATATAATTACACTTGCAATTGGGACTTAGTGATTAAAAAAGTAAAATGAAAGAAAGAAATGCTTTTTAATTATCTTTTTAAATTGCGCTCGCACAGTTGCGAGTAATTATAAAATAAGTGAATTTTATAAATTCTTCTGACATTGAATTTAACAATTTTGCTCACATATTTTTTTTTTGTATTTATTTTTAAAACATGTAATTTTGATATTTGCAAGTAGAAAAAAAAAAATTAGAATTTCACACTTGAATAATAAAAATATTTTGCTCTCACGTTTCTAACTGTTCATGCCCTCGAAGTTAAATGTATTCTATCCAATAAAAAGCTATACAGCAGATACTCAGGTGAAGTTAGATACCAAACTTTTATGACTTCATTTCAGAAAAAGTCGGTTATTTTCCGGAAAATAAAAAACGTGTCATCCGGAAGAATATAAATTACTGTAAAAAATTGCAAGACTTTGGAAAAAAATACACACACACACACTAGAAAAAAAAGAAATATATAAATAAAAAAAAATTTCTTTTCAATTTCTTTTTTGTACTAATTCTTTTTTTTACAAATTGCAAAATTGTAAACAAATGGATCATTTCAATTGTAATAATTTTCATTTTCCAAAAAAAATATTAAGGTTCTTTTTATTTTTAAATTTTCATGAAATTTTGTCGATGATTCGTTTTTTTTCGTGGCTTCTCACAATTTGTGTGTGTGTGTGTGTGTGTGTGGATTTTTCGCCTGAGTCTGCAGCCGCAGCGAAAAGTGACAAAAGATAAGAGAGCCATGGGGTCGTGGAAACCTACCGACTGTCTTTGGAAGGAGTAAATTTAAGAAAAGCTTTAAGAAAAGAAAAAAAATATGTGAAAGGGGTTTTTTTTTTGTCTTTAAGTAGGGAGAGAGAGAGAGAGAGAGAAAGAAAGAGAGAAAAAATGTTACTTAAAATGAAACAGATTGCAAAAAAATCTCATTAAAAATTCCTTCTTACATTATAGTAAATCTTTCTTAGTAAATTATATACTTTTATATATTTAAAACTATTTTTTCCCAATTTCTTTTCCTCTAAAAAAAGTTGCAATAAAAGTTTATTCATTTAAAAAAAAGTATTTCTTTGATTGAAACAAATATTCATCCAAATTTAAAGAAAAATTTTATCTTTGATTTAAAAATGAAAATTTCTTTCAACGATTTTTGTTTTATTTCATTTTAGTGTACAAGTTTTTCTTTGGTCTTTTATACGTATTTTTTTTTTTGTTTTCCCTTGTACTAACGTGAATCCGTATATGTTCTTACTTGACAATTATCGTAACTTTCTTTATCTGTTCCCGTTTGAACCTTTGTCGTGTAAATCTTTGTGAGTTCGTGGGCTAGGTTTTTGTAGTGTTTCTTCTTGGTTCCTGGGAAAAGGATATATATATATATATATATATATATATATTTTTTTTTTTTCTTTTTCCCTTGAGACCAACGTTCTCACCGCTCCCAACTCGGAACTGTCCCGAGGCTATGGCACCGGCTAATGTCTCTTAAAAGAGAAGAATTGCCATCCCATTTTTTCCCAGGCATATACCCACTTTGCCACCCTCACCTCACGATCACGACGAGGATGGCTGACCTCTCAAGAAATTTATTTCTCTTTTGTCCAACGAAGCACCGGGCTATTTTCTTTCGTGCAACGAAAACGCGCGCGACAAAATTCGTCGACGCGTGAAAAAAGCACTTTTCGCGCTCTCTCTCTCTTTCTTTCTTTTGCGAGAAAATTAAGATCGAGTGAGTCATTTTTTTTTAAAATACATTTTTTTCCCTTTTCGTCTCGTATAAATATTAAAATTACTGGAACAATTGATTTGATTACATCTGCTCTATTAAATTAATAAAATCTTATTTACATTTATATTGAAACCAGATAAAAACTAGATAGAAACTAGATAGAAACTATCATAGCAAGTATAATAGAAACTAGATAGAAACTAGATAGAAACTAGATAGAAACTAGATAGAAAGTAGATAGAAACTAGATAGAAACTAGATAGAAACTAGATAGAAACTAGATAGAAACTAGATAGAAACTAGATAGAAACTAGATAGAAACTAGATAGAAACTAGATAGAAACTAGATAGAAACTAGATAGAAAGTAGATAGAAACTAAATAGAAAGTAGATAGAAACTAGATAGAAACTAGATAGAAACTAGATAGAAACTAAATAGAAAATAGATAGAAACTAGATAGTATTTAAATAGTATTTAGATAGTATAACTGTATTTCTAATTAATTTCGGGATAGTTCAAATATACTACACAGAAAATAGAATAACTATACTGTAACTGTAAAGAAACGTGTACCTTCAATTTTTGAAACAAAAATTTTCTACCACGTTTGTTAAATGATATTTAAAGGAGATAAAAAAAAATGTCGATTATTATTAAAGGGAAAATCCAATACACTGCATCAATGAGTAGTAAAGCTGTAAAGTTTAAGTGAAGAAGCTTTTGAGCTTGATACAAAAAACTATTTTCAAGGAAGGAAGTAAGAAATACGACACTAGACAGTTGATCTCGATATAGTGACAGATAAAATTTAAACTCGACTTTGTCAAGAATTTTATTCTGTCACTTAAATTATATGACACAAACAAACTCTTTTATTCAATCAGAAATTATTTAATGCTTTTTTTCTTACTTTTTCAAAAAAAAAAATCCAGCTTCTGTTAAATGCAAAAATTAAGAAAATTGTTTTTCTTTATATATAAATAAAACGTGAAATTTTCGATAAAAATTTGATCAATAAAATATTTCTCGCGGATAAAACAATTCATACAACGTGAATTTACCAAGTTTCTTTGCGCTCACAGTAGTTTTCGCATCATTGGTTTGGACTGCAGTGCGAACTTAATTTTGAAACTTTACCCGAATGGGAGGTACTTCTCGCGATTCCTTAATAGCTGTTGTAAAAGGATTATCGTCAGTAAGTACCGACTTGAAATATCCACGAAAGCTAAGGTTAAGCTATATCTAAGAGAGGATTTAAGTATAAATTTTCCGCAATGAAATGTTCTATCTAATTTTCACAAAAAACTAAATCCCAAAAATCCCTTTTTTTTTTGATCGAAGAAAAAATTTTCGAAATTCAAATTTAATTATTAGGTATTTAATTAATAAAACAAAAAGGATTAATAAAAAAAAAATTATTATTAAATTAATTATTGTAAATATTTTCCGATTAATTATTTTTCATCTTTGAAGCTTGTGAGGAATTTTTTCGATTGTATATTAGAAGAAAAATTTTTTTCATTAGAAATATAAATAGATATAAAATTATTAAAAACAAGAGTATTAAAAATGCATAAACATCTAAAAGTTCCACTTGCCACCAATATAAATCTTCAGCTGGTGATTTTAATGATTTTGCACCATTTCTAATTATATATTCCACCCAAAATATTGCAGTTTTCATTGCGCTCATTGGTCGATCGCGAAATAGACGAGATTCTCGTATAGCAGCATTTCTGTATAAAATATTTCATTATTTGAAATTTTTTTTTTTTTTATAGAATTGTTTTAAATTTTCTTGATTATTTTAGGATTTTTTTTAGGATTGTTTAGAATTGTTTAGGATTATTTAGAATGATTAAAGAAAAATATTTATTTAAAAACTTACTTATAACTTGGATCCAAAAGAATTAAATTTAAAGATTCAATTAAATTTTTAGCTGTCATTGTTTCATGATTCATTTGAATTGCCATTTTTTTCTTCACTAAAATATCCACATTTATAAATTGATCAACAGTTAGTGGAAATCCTATGAAAGGTATGCTATAATAAATTGCCTCTTGACATCCCAATAGACCGCCGTGTGTTATAAAAACTTTTGTATTCTTATGTTCTGTGCAAAAAAGTCACAAAAAAAAAATTTAGCCCAAAAATACTAAATATTTCTGATTTTTAAATATCATTGAAAAAAAAAAATTATTTTTGGTACAAATAATCGAATAATACTTTACTATTATCAAGTAAATATTTATTTGAACTAAATAATTTTTATTTGTATAAAATAATAATTTATCGAATAAATTTTATCCTACTTTCTTTTTTTTAATAATATTAGAATACGTTTTTTTAGTAATCAAATATGATTCTTACTTAAAATTGGAATTTGCGGTAGCCATGAAAATAAACGCACATTTTCTGGAAGACCTGGTGGCAACATATTTTCGTTAGCTATCTTCATTAGCACTCTAATAGGTGATATTTTTGAAAATGCCTCATAAAATTCAAGGAGAATATTTTCCGATAGACTTTCAATGAGATACATTGAACCAAATGTAAAATAAATTACACCATTTGCACTGTCATCCATCCATTTTTTTAGTTCCTACAAAAAAAAAAAAATAGATAAAAATAAAATATCAAACAGAAATATTTTCAAAATTAAGAATAAAAATTTATGTAAATTTTAAATTATTTAAATAAGAAATATTTTTGATTTTCTTTTTTTTTTTAAATATTTTTAAAATTGAATTTTTTATTTCAAACTTACAAATGGAAGTACATCAGTATTTTGTTCAACATGCAAACCAGCTATGGAAATAATAGCTGGATTTTGTGGTTTTACCTGACAAATTGTATAATGACAATTTGTAAACATTAGTGCAACATTTTTTTCCACTTCACGTATATTTGGTATATTAGGACTCAAATATTTCCTCATTATTTTCGTTTGTGATTTCTCGGTGAATTTATAAAATCTATTTCTATTGTAATGAATCATTAGTGTATTTTTGAAACGATCGAAAAATGTCTCAATTATTGACGATTGAAAAAATATATTTGCGACAAATGAACTTGAATCAGGATTTCCAATTGGACTAAAAGTCCATGGGAATTCCATCATTGTTGATATTGTTATCACAGGTGCTTTAATTACATAACCCAATCCAAAATAACAATTTGCTGTGAAGGCCTGAAAAAAATGTATTAGATTTCAAAAATTAATTTTACACATACTTTTTTTATATATAAAATTTATAGCATAAATGAATTAATAAAATTTATGATTGAAATAAAAATATTAATTAAAAATAAATAAATTAATTTGTTTATTTTTTAATTAAAGAAACAGAAAAAAAATTAAAGAAACATTTTGTAATTTTTATTATTATATTTTTTTTTGTTAAATATATTGTGTTTATAAAATTTACCTCTGTGATAATGAGATCATAATTAATTGATGAGTTTTTAATAAATTTTTGCATTTTTTCCTGTGATAACAATTGACAAACATTTTCTGCCCATATGGCAAAAAAATATGGCATATCGTGTTTTACAGTTGAAATAAAATTTATTGGTAGTGCATTAGTTAATTTTGATAAATTAGTTTCATTTAAATTAATAATTATTCGATAATTATTTGGTGGATCTTTTATTTCAAAATGAGTGATGATATCAACAATATGTCCATGTTTTGCTAATCCCTTCATTAACGATTCAAACATGAGATTATGACTTTTTGAATGAAAGGGAAAGACACCCAAAATTCGGGAATTTTCCGTTTCTTTGAATATTACCAAATAATAAATAAATAAAAAGTATAGTAATTTTTTGTAAAAATTCATTGTATTTATTATTTTTATAAAATTATTGGATTAAAATTTTAATAATTAGAATTTATAATTAAAAAACTTTTTGTTTTATAAAAAAAACTATGTTAAATATAAAAAGAGACTTGTCTTTGAAAGTTAAAATACAACTAAACGTTTTTATATTTCTATTCAACTGATAATGATAAAAAAAATTTCCTAGTTATTTTTAGAATAATTGGTATTGTAGATATTGTTTACCAAAAAGTAGTGTATAAATAATTTATTAAAGATAAATTAAAATAAATATTACAAATAATAATAAATTGTAAATGTATAATTTAATATTTATTTCAAAAATTAAATGAATTTATTATTTTGAATCACTTTCTCAAAATATTTGTATATTAAAAAAAAAAAAAGAAATAAGAAAATACACAAGGATTGGAAAATATTTGAAATGAAAAAAATAATTTTTTTTCTTTCTTGATGTTGAAAATAAATGTACGACGTATGTCAATATTAAAAATATAAGGAGAGCATATAGTTCTGTATATATATAAATATTAAAAGAAGAATTTTCAGTTTCCTTCTTTTCTTAACTGCACTCGGTGGTCCTGCAAAAGTGAAAAACGATCTGAAATACTTTTTCTCAGAAGTCTCTTTCTTTAGCATAAGATATTTCAATGTCGCGTATGTTCTTTGGTTCTTCATCTTTGTGAAGTATTTTTCATCAATAAAAAAAATAAATAAATAACGACAACGTTGACCTTATTCCTTTGCAGCCAAACTGTCGTCTCTCTTTCAATTTCTTTTTCGAAAAAAAATTTTTTTAAATCTTAACTTATAAAAAATTATATAAAAAATTTGCAATATTCTTCCTTTTCACTGAATTATTATCGAATAATTATTATCAAATAGATATTTTGTTAAAAATTACAATATTTAAAAAAAAAAAAATTTTTCGAAATGTAACAATTTTTTTGTAAAAATATTTTATTGTGCAATAATCTTTTTTTGTGGCATTATAAACATAACTCTTGTCAACTCGGTAGTTTCCATTAAAAAGTTTTCATCGTAGTATAAGGTCTTACTTCAGGAAAAGAAGGGTACTTACAAGGAGAATCCTCTTCGCTTGAGGCTCCTGAAGCTCTTTTCGCCGACAACTTACATTCGTATATTTGCATATCTTCGCTCTCTTTTTTTTTTTCATTTTCGAAGAAAAAAAAAAAAAAAGTCACCTACAAATGCCGTGTAATATTTCCCCACATATATTCGATTATGATTTATATAATTATATTTTCAAATTATATAATTTAAAAAAAAATTAACTAAAAAGAAAATTAAATCTATTGACGAGGGAATAAAATTTTGTAGAAAAAAAAATTTTTTTTTAGTAAAAATTGAAAAAGCACTTTAAAAAAATGATTTTTTATCATGTCGTGTGAAGTTGCAAGCAATACTTTATATAGTCGAGACAATTTTACATAGGAATTGCCTCCCATGAGAACTATATTTCACTTGAATGGTTCTTTACTTGTTTTGCCTTTTCCTAAAAGTATATATGTATATATATATATAGTCTACACTATCTCACCGACTATATTTTGATAAACGCAATGGAATTCATTTCTCCCTTACAGCAATAGTACAAGGGACTTTTTTCCAATTTCATTTTCTTGTTTCTATTCTAAGAATACGTAATTTAAAAAGAAAAAGTTGAATTTTTTCAAATTATTTATTTTATTACTTAAAATAATAGAAAATTGAATAAGAAAAAAAGATTTATTTAAAAACAGCGAAAGATTTGACTCGAATAGTGAAATATTTAACTGAAACAATTAAAAACTTTTGCTATTTCAGTAAAATCTTTCGCTGTTCTAGGTAAATCTTTTTAGAGTTTCGTGGTCCATGCAACCGTTATCGATTACCATAGCAAACGGTACCATAGCAACTGGTACCATAGCAACTGGTACCATAGCAACTGGTACCGTAGCAACTGGTACCATAGCGACTGTACCATAGCAACTGGTACCATAGCAACTGGTACCATAGCAACTGGTACCATAGCGACTGTACCATAGCAACTGGTACCATAGCAACTGGTACCATATAGTAACCGGTACCATAGTAACCGGTACCATATAGTAACCGGTACCATATAGTAACAGGTACCATAGTAACCGGAACCACAGTTACCGGTACCATAGCAAATGGTACCATATAATAACCGGTACCATAGTAACCGGTACCATATAGTAACCGGTACCATAGTAACCGGAACCACAGTTACCGGTACCATAGTAACCGGTACCATATAGTAACCGGTACCATAGTAACCGGAACCACAGTTATTGGTACAATAGCAACTGGTACCATAGCAACTGGTACCATAGCAACTGGTACCATATAGTAACCGGTACCATAGTAACCGGTACCATATAGTAACAGGTACCATAGTAACCGGAACCACAGTTACCGGTACCATAGCAACTGGTACCATATAATAACCGGTACCATAGTAACCGGTACCATATAGTGACCGGTACCATAGTAACCGGAACCACAGTTACCGGTACCATAGTAACCGGTACCATATAGTAACCGCTACCATAATAACCGGAACCACAGTTATTGGTACAATAGCAACTGGTACCATAGCAACTGGTACCATAGCAACTGGTACCATATAGTAACCGGTACCATAGTAACCGGTACCATATAGTAACCGGTACCATATAGTAACAGGTACCATAGTAACCGGAACCACAGTTACCGGTACCATAGCAACTGGTACCATATAATAACCGGTACCATAGTAACCGGTACCATATAGTAACCTGTACCATAGTAACCGGAACCACAGTTACCGGTACCATAGTAACCGGTACCATATAGTAACCGGTACCATAGTAACCGGAACCACAGTTATTGGTACAATAGCAACTGGTACCATAGCAACTGGTACCATAGCGACTGTACCATAGCAACTGGTACCATAGCAACTGGTACCATATAGTAACCGGTACCATAGTAACCGGTACCATATAGTAACCGGTACCATATAGTAACAGGTACCATAGTAACCGGAACCACAGTTACCGGTACCATAGCAAATGGTACCATATAATAACCGGTACCATAGTAACCGGTACCATATAGTAACCGGTACCATAGTAACCGGAACCACAGTTACCGGTACCATAGTAACCGGTACCATAGTAACCGGAACCACAGTTATTGGTACAATAGCAACTGGTACCATAGCAACTGGTACCATAGCAACTGGTACCATATAGTAACCGGTACCATAGTAACCGGTACCATATAGTAACAGGTACCATAGTAACCGGAACCACAGTTACCGGTACCATAGCAACTGGTACCATATAATAACCGGTACCATAGTAACCGGTACCATATAGTGACCGGTACCATAGTAACCGGAACCACAGTTACCGGTACCATAGTAACCGGTACCATATAGTAACCGCTACCATAATAACCGGAACCACAGTTATTGGTACAATAGCAACTGGTACCATAGCAACTGGTACCATAGCAACTGGTACCATATAGTAACCGGTACCATAGTAACCGGTACCATATAGTAACCGGTACCATATAGTAACAGGTACCATAGTAACCGGAACCACAGTTACCGGTACCATAGCAACTGGTACCATATAATAACCGGTACCATAGTAACCGGTACCATATAGTAACCTGTACCATAGTAACTGGAACCACAGTTACCGGTACCATAGTAACCGGTACCATATAGTAACCGGTACCATAGTAACCGGAACCACAGTTATTGGTACAATAGCAACTGGTACCATAGCAACTGGTACCATAGCAACTGGTACCATAGCAACTGGTACCATAGCAGCTGGTACCATAGCAACCGTTACCATAACAACCGTTTCGATGACAATCGTTACCATGACCGTTTTTTTCCTTAGCAACGGTTGCTAAGAATTTGTTTCTTTAGCAACGGTAATATTAATATTCATCACGAAACCCTGCAATGGAAGCGCCATGCGCCGGCTTCTCATATTTTTTAAAAATTTTTTTTTAGGTTTATAGTTTATTAGCGATTTTTGCGCGATAAGATAAGATAAAATAAAACAAAGGGGCTTTTATAATCGTGGATGTGAGACCTGGGCGCGTTGGAAATGCTATATATATATATATATATATGTGTAGTGAGAGTGCAATTTGTCTTGGTTGGTTCATGTTGGTCCCCAGTGGTTCAGGGTGATGAATGAGTCAAGGGCCCGAGGCATTTACCACCGTCGACTAAATGGTCCAAAAACTATCAGCAGAACCATTGAAAATGCGCTTCAACTTTTGATGCCAAACGCAATTCCTTCTCTCTCTCTCTCTATCTCTTTCTCTCTTACTTAGTCGAGTCTACTCAACGACTCGTTAGACAATTTTGCTGACACGAAAATTTTCATCTGTCGACAGAAATTTTGGCAACCACAATATACCTTTTGTAAATCCCATCAACTTGCAACTTTATCCATTATTTTCTAGTGGTAAATCGAAAGTTTTCTCGTTATCTATCATTTTCACGGTTTAACAAATTTTTCATGAATTGCAACAAAGACATTTTATATATTTATAATTTGTTTGAGTAATTCTTTTTTTTTTATATTTTTTACAGTCTACTGTTGGTTGAAACAAACAAATTTTTATTCATACGAACGATTTATATTTTTTGAATTTTTAGTATATTGGTTTTTTATTTTTAGTAATTTTGTTATCACTAGTAGAAGTCAATTTCAGTGAGACACTCGTTTAAATTCTGTAAGGGTAGGACATTATTATCTCCAGACAATTAAATTAGCTGGTATTGAAATTGAATTATTTCGAGCTACAGAACCAGGAATGCTTCATACAAACTAAAGCCGACAATATGTATGTGTATAATATAAAGTACAATGTTCCACTACATCGTTAATTAGATAGGCACCATGGAACTCGATTATTATTATATGGGACTTTATAATTAAATCTCAAAATTATTTCAACGTGCTTTGTTCATTCGGTGTGGAGCACATTTATTATAAATGCTGCCCATTGTTGTCCACTCCATACACACATACAGTCGATTCTCTCGTTATTCCATTCCATTTTATCAATAATAATTCATATAAAGTTTATTGTAGATATATCCCTCATTTTTATGGAATACAATAATTGGAATTTGTTTCTGTTGCTGTTTTGCAATATTCTTTATGTATTGTACTGTTATTTTATTTATTTATTTATTTTTTTGGTAAAATATCACGAATTCCGCGATACATAATAAATACTTTTGCTAATCCGTGATCTAATTTCGCGAATATCTTGATTTAATTACGCGACCTAGTTTCACGAATATCGTGACCTAATTTTGTGAATTCCGCGACCTAGTTTCGCCAAAATCCTGATTTAATTTTGAGAATTCCGCGAACTAGTTTCGCGTATATTCTGATCTAATTTCGCGAATTCTGAGACCTAGTTTCGCTTATATCCTGATTTAATTTCGCGAATTCCGCAACCTAGTTTAACAAATATACTGATCTATTTTGGCGAATTCCGCGACCTAGTTTCACGAATATAGTGATCTAATTTCACGAATTCCGCGAACTAGTTTCGCGTATATCCTGATCTAATTTCACGAAATCCGTGGCCTTTCACGAATATCGTGACCCAATTCCGCGAACTAGTTTCGCGAATATCGTGACCTAGTTCCACTAATTCTGCGAACTAGTTTCGCGAATTTTGTGACCTAATTCCGTGAACTAGTTTCGCGCATTTCGTGACCTACTTCCGCGAAATCCGCGAACTATTTTCGCGAATATCCTGATCTAATATCGCGAATTCTGCGACCTAGTTTCATGAATACAGTGATTTAATTTCGCAAATTCCGCGAACTAGTTTCGCGAATATTGTGACCTAGTTCCACCAATTCTGCGAACTAGTTTCGCAAATTTTGTGACCTAATTTCGCGAACTAGTTTCGCGAATATCGTGACCTAGTTCCACCAATCCTGTGAACTAGTTTCGCGAATTTTGTGAACTTATTCCGCTTACTAGTTTAGCGAATTTCGTGACCTACTTCCGCGAAATCCGCGTACTATTTTTGCGAATATCCTGATCTAATATCGCGAATTCTGCGACCTAGTTTCACGAATACAGTGATTTAATTTCTCAAATTCCACGAACTAGTTTCGCGTATACCCTGATCTAATTTCACGAATATCGTGACCTAATTCTTCGAACTAGTTTCGCGTATATCCTGATCTAATTTCACGAATTCCATGACCTTTCACGAATATCGTGTCCTAATTCCGTGAACTAGTTTCGCGAATATTCTGATCTAATATCGCGAATTCCGCGACCTAATTTGACGGATATTCTGATCTAATTTTGTGAATTCCGCGAACTAGTTTCGCATATATCCTGATCTAATTTCACGATTTCCGTGACCTTTCACGAATGTCGTGACCTAATTCCGCGAACTAGTTTCGCGAATATCCTGATCTAATTCCGCGAATTCCGCGACCTAATTTAATTTCTCGAATTCCGCGACTTAGGTTTGCGAATATTTAGGATATATATATATATATATATATATTCAATTATATTTGACATTATCCTAATTTCTACGAATGGAATTTATTTTTTTTTTTGTGGCGAATTATTATTAGAGAGAAATTGTAAAATTGAAGTGAAACTTTTTGAATTTTCTTGAGTAACGAATGCATTTGAGAGTGAGCCGGACTTGTGTTCCACTGAGAATCGAGCAAAAAGCTACATCGAAGGCGGAAGTTCACCGCTTAAACTTGCTTCCGCTTATCACCAAGTTTCGTCTCATTCGAGGAAAATATTCCTAGCCAAGATCGTTAAGGAAAGTTAGCAACCTCTGTACATTTTTTTTTCTCGTTTTTGTAGAATTTTTCTTCTTTATTTTTATCTAAATAAAAAAAAAATTTTGTTTAAAACTTAATTAAAAAAGGACATAAATAATTTTTTTTTACTATTATTTTTTATATGCTAGCTAATATATATATATATATATATATATATATATATATATATATGTGATCTCAAATGGTGTAATTTTATATTTGGATTTTTTTCTTCATTGTACATAACTTGGATCTCTCTTGAGAGAGATGCAAGAGAGACAGAAATTTCTCTCTTTCTCTTTCTCTTATTGTTGTTTCGCGTTACTTCGTATTCAGACAACACAGTCTCCTTATCAAGCAGCTGACTAAGACACACCAAAGTAAGGGAATCCAAAGCAAAGTTTCCTTATACGGAGCTCCATCTAATTTTCTACATGACGAACGTGACACCACGTACCGACACTTTCAAGGTCCGAAATACACGCCTCTCTCCTCTTATCCTGTGAACAACGAAAATTTACCCATTGCAATGCTGTTGAGAATAATTTACTCTCTCAAGATGAGAGATATCACGATATTTCGCTCTCTGATGGCTACTCAGCACCTGCTTCTCAACAAAATCTAATTATAACCAAATTTTTATTTCTATTCTTTTTTTTTAAAGAATTAAAGAACCTTTTTTTATTGAAATTACATTACCTAAACTGAAAAAAACAATTATTTGATTCAAATAATCTACTTGATTATTATCAAATAATTACCTGAACCAAATAATTATTATTTGAGATGGTATTTTTTTTTAAATAGAAAAATTATTGGTTTAAATAAAAATTATTTGATTCAAGTAAATATTTATTTGATAATAAAGTAGTCGATTACTTGTAACAAATAATTTTTTTTTTCTGTCTACTATTTCAGCTTAGACGATTTTTTAAGAAAATAGAAAAAAGAGAGAAAAAGTAGGTACTTTAATTTCCTTTTTGTTGAAAACGTGATGAATTGGCTGTTTTAGGCAAGGGACTTTTGTAAAAATTAATTGAGCGAAAGATGGAGTGACTTCGTCAATGTTATATATGTAAATAAAGAGAGAGAGAGAGAGAGAGAGGGAGCTTTTGATATACCACGTCAAAAGCTAATGATACAAAGATAATTTTGTTTTCCTCTTGATCTGAGGGGTGAAGCTCATTTGCACGAAGTCTTGGCCGCAAGCATCATTTGGTACACCTGCATCCAACTTTACTCGAAATATATCTCTATACACGCTTCAGCATGTTTCACACACACATATATATGTATCAAAATCCTTATGCTAATTTCATATCCCAGCGCATAATATTCCTCACACCCATTTAGGGGATTATTATTCCAAATTTCCCCTTCTTTTTTTCTACCCTACATTATAAAAAATGTAATTTCTTATGTTCTTTCAGAGAAATTAATTTCTTGAGTTTCCATATTATATTTTTTTTTTAATACTCAAAATAAAACTTAATTTTTGTATATCTTTTACTACAATTTGAAAAAAAAAAATTAAATGCGCGTTTGATTAAAAATTGACTGATACAATTATATGAACAAATAAATTTTGTCCCGCCTTTAAGTGCCTTTTACTACTGATATCAAATTTTGATATCCGTGTCTGAGTAAAAAATTACTACAGAAAAAATTATAGAAACTTGATCCAAAATTAATTTTAATTTTGAGAATAAAATAATATTCTTTAAGTTTATGAAAATATATATATATATATATATATATATATATATATATATACATATATATATATATATATATATATATATATATATATATATATATATATATATATACATATAAATATACTTCAGGGATAATTAGTTACCACTATTACTGCTTATTGCGGTACGCAAAATCCTTGAAATGACATCAAAGGACTGCCCTAGGGTGCTAGGTACACCGCAGAGAGTTCCTACGTTGATATTTATTTGACATGCATATATATATATATATATATATATATAAAATGTTTTAAATCATACGAAAAAATACGTGTTGTAAAAAAAATTCTTAAATCTATTTTAATTAAATTATAAAGAATGATATTTATATATGAAAATTATTTTTATGACATCAATTTCCTTTATATTATTTAATTTTCAATATTTTTATCTGAATTTTTTTTTTTATTACGATTTACATATTATATTATATATATATTTTAATGAACCGCGGAAACTTTAAAAAGGACGGAAGCATATAATGGCGAACTTACGGTCGATTAAAAATCAATGCTCATCATTATATAACAAGATAGCAATTTGTTACATGTATAAAATTGTACTCCTCAAATCTACTATTTTTTTTCTGCAATTATTTCTATTCCTTTTACCAGATTGAAAATACACGATTTTTCAATATTCAATTTTAAAATTTGTAATTCAAAATCTATTTTTATCTTTTCTTTCGCGATTTTAATGTTTGGATGAGTTATTTGAAAAATTTTCATATTTCATCATTGATTAAAGAAAGAATTTTTTTTTTTTTTTTTTGCAAATATGTATAAAAAAAATTGTGGAAGAAAAAAAAAGTATAAAGTAAATATGAGAAATTGAATTTGAAATACAAGATTTTATTTTTTGAAAAAGCATCTCTGGTATCGGATGGATGAGAAAAGCAGTTTGAATTAAAATGTAAATGCGTATCTATACTGTAAAGGGAAGCCATATGGTGGATTTCATTATACTATGACGGCCTGTCTTTTGGCCCTCAAGTTTTTGCACTGGATTTCCTCATCGACGATATATATATATATATATATATATATATATATACATATTGCAATATGGCGAGCAATTTCATAATACCTCAGTTTTGCCAAGCCTTATTTTCCACCCGTTGCAAGTACTTTTATTTCCGATGTGGACAGTTCAATTATCTAACAAATATATATATATATATATATGGCTATAATCTCTCTTTAAACTGGAAAAACTATTTTTACTCTTGTCTCGTAAATTCTTTTTTTCCTTTACATTTTTTTTGCTCTCGTGATAAATCCCTTTTTGGCGATTTTTTGTTATTTCAAATATTAATTTACCTGAAATTTTAGATTAAATTTTATTATACAAATTGAAAAATTGTCCCAATTTTTTTTTTCCAATTTCCAAAACATTGAAAGCAATTATGGAAACAATAATTAATTATATCCTTTTACAAACAAACACACACACGTTATAGTGAAATTGAAATTGATTGACGCTTAAACGCAAACGTAAATTTAATTATAGCCGCATGTTAAATTAACTTTTACTAAATAATTATTACAAAATTGTATACATTTTTAAAATCATGATAATATAAATTAAAAAATATTATAAACAATTAAATTATATATCACTGAGAAAAATGTTTAGTCAGAGCAACCAAAATTCGGATGGGCCAACAAAAAAATCCAAACTATTTGTTTTGAGTCAAATTTGGTTGAGTGTTTTTTTGTTGGCATAACAAAAATGTTTGGTTAGCTCAACCAAATTTGTTTTGTTAGGTCAACAAAAATGTTTGTTTTATCAAACAAACTAACTGTTCTCTTAAGCTATGACCTGAGAGCGAATCAAATTATTTGGTTGTCGCAAGCAAATTTTGGTTAGGACAACAAACCATCATTTGGTTTTTTAGACAACAAACTATTTTGTTGTGTTAACCAAATTATTTTGTTGTCGTAACCGAATTTTGGTTGGAATTTAAAAATGTTCAACTAAATAATTTTGTTGGCCTAACCAAATGTTTATTGGTTGAGATAACTCTACGACTTTGTTTCAGCGAACCAAAATTGCCTAATCAAACAATTTTGTTGCAAATAATTTTTTTTCTCAGTGTAAATAAAATGAATGTCAATTTTTGGAAACGATAGGTAATATTTAGAGTAATATAAAGGAAATAGTATTTTTAAAAAATCCATTAATGTTTCTTTTTTTTAATCGTTTACATTATATATTATTTACAAAGTATGTATAATTCACAAGGAAAAACCAGTGTCACGTTAAGATCCCATTAAGGATCTGCGATTTTATCAGGGACACGTAGTTTGAGCAGTGGGCAGGAAATTTAACAGCCAATCTGCACTAGTGAATCAAGAAGCCGCAATAAATTGCCTACTCTCAACAGTTTATGGCGCAAACCTTGATGAGAAGATTCTATCAAGTATACTCTCCTCCAATATGCATAAAAGAAAGAAAAAAAAAATTTTTTTCTTTCATCTTTTTTTTATTTGATTCAAATAATCTGTTACTTGACTATTATCAAATAAATATTTACTTGAACCAAATAATTTGTTATTGAAATTAAATAAATTTTATATTTCAACCATTAATTTCTGTATTTGAAAGAAATAGAATCTCAAATAAATAATTATTTGATAAACACAAATATTTATTTGATAATAATCAAGTAACTGATTATTAGAATCAAATAATTTTTTTTTCCACTGTATCTACACTGTAAATAAAAGGAGTTGACTTTCAACTCCCTAGGGGATGCTGTAAAAGTCCCAATCTTTTAGAATTGAAGCGAAGGGAGTTAATGCTTTACGAGTTAATTTTATGCGTAGGAAGTTTGTTTTAAGTAGTGAATTCAATTATAACTCCCATTTTGAGTTGATTTTTAAATCGAAAAATTTAACTCCCAACACCCGGTGCCGTTAACTTCCTAATTTTTTTTACATACAGATTTTAGATTAAATATTTCCAAAGAGTAATAATTATTTAATTTTGATAATTTCTGTTTACAAGTAAAGATGATTGTTTATGTTTACAATATAATAGAGAAGGGTTTGTCATTAAAATCCGAAAAACATAACATTATAATTTCAAAGGAATATTAAATGTGTCAAAAATTTGAAAATTGTCCCTTTATACCTGCTTTTGTTTACATTAAATAAACTACAGAAGAGTGGTGATTAGAAACTAAAGGTTATAAAATCCCAAATATAATTTTATATCAGTTGCAATTTGTGTATTAACCTGTTCAGACTTTCTCAACGTAAGATATCTACTTGAATCTTTTCATTCGTGGACGAAAAATTTTTTTCTTTTTATTTGTTACTTAAAAAAAGGTTAATTTTTTTCTTCCGGGAGTGTTTGAAATTTTTAAAATCGCGATCGCTTAAATTTGTAGAAAATGTAATTTAATTTTTTTAATTTAAACAAAGTTTCAAAAATGCTCGAAATCTTATGTGTTTACAATAGATCTTTTATCGTCCGAAATCATCAGTTTCAAACGTGAGGTTAGAGATATAATTTTTACAAATAATAATAACAGGAAAATTCTTGTTAGCCACTAAAAATTATTTAATTTTGATAGTTTCAAATTGGTACAAAGAAAAAATAGTTGAAAAAAAATTATTTTTTTTTCGGTTATTTGACTATTATCAAATAAATATTTACTTGAATCAAATAAATTTTTTTTCAGTATAGTATTCGATATTGTTACGAAAAAAAAACAGTTCTGGTTTTCTTGTATATCTCATCTTTGATCTGATTACATTAGAAGTTTAATGTTTTCTTGCGTTCAGGATCGACAGATCATTATTCATTCTTTAGATCATGGCTTTGAATTTTTTTTTATCATCGATAGGATTAAATAAATCAATTTCAACTTTAAGTAGGTCCGTCTTGGTTAATGACGCGTGTCAATAACTATCGAACGAGTAACTTAACTACTATAAAGTTTATATATATATATATATATGAGATCGATTTTAACTGACAATAATTGTCACTGGCTTTAACGAAGGCGCATTGCCTTATTAGCTATTCCAACATTGCGTCATTTAATACACCTATTTAAATCAGGATTTACTCGTGACATTCAACGTGTTTCTCCTCTCCAACCATTTATTTAATTAAATTAAATTAATTTTCTTTTAATTTATTTTTTTTTTATTGTTTTTTCTTTTGTTCATCTCCTTTTATTCTTTCTTCAGTCTTTATTTTTTTATATTTCTTTACATTTTCTGGCAACAATAAAATTTAAAAGTATCAAATTAATACCAAAATCTTTCGCTATTCTAGTGAAACCTTTCGCTGTTTTAGGTAAATATTTTTTTCCGTACATGTAAGAGAAATGTAAAAAATATTTTATTTTTTAATTTAAAAATTGTTTGGTTATTTTTTTTTTAATTGTCCAAACGACAAAAGTTTTTTTTCTTGTCATTACAAAAGAATAACTTATTATAGTAATGGAAAATTTCATATAATTTACCTTTAGAGTGGAATGTTAATAGTAATTTTTTATATATACAATAACAGAACTTTTTGTTTATATGTATATGTTGCGAAATTCACATAACAATTTAGTTTTTATGAAAATCCAATTAACAGAAAACGGGTAGAAAATAAACTTTCATCATCAACAACAATAACAACAGAAGAGAATTTAGAGTTTCGTGTTTGCACAGATGTTCATGATGGGTAAGAGATGTAAATTCGTTTTTGATGGTCATAATAAAACCATATAATCGTTTTCATTTATGTCTCGCGTACTTTGTGCTCCAGATAATAAACCACTTTGATGTTCTCTCTCTCTCTCTCTCTCTCTCTCTCTCTCTCTCTCTCTAACAAGAAAGGAAAAAAATATATATTCGAATCATATTTTATATTTTAACATAAGTATAAGAATGATTCTTATACAAATTGATACGTCAATCTATTTCGCTTTGCTATTTTATCATATATATAAAAATAATAATAATAATAATAATAATAATAATAATAATAATCATCTAATAATAATAATGCAAAACTCGTTCTGAATCTTTCGTGTCGAGTAATATTTCGCACATAAGTCGCTGTCTTCGCTCCTGAATTACACGTTCACTGATAGTGAGATATTGTGTATACGATCATAAGAAAAGGAAATAGTATTTTTAATACAAAATCAAGAGCAATAAATATCATAATTAATTAGATTATAATTTTGAAAAATATTTTTTGAATCAATAAAATTTCTACAGAAATTTGAATAACTTCTTTTCCAGTTACATAGCAACCGGTACCATAGTAACAAGTTCTATAGAGTAACCGGTACCATAGTAACCGGTACCACAGTTACCGGTACCATTGAGTAACCAATACCATAGTAACCGGAACCATAAGTAACTGGTACCATAGTAACCGGAACCATATAGTAACTGGTACCATAGTAACCGGAACCATAGTAACCGGAACCATATAGTAACCGGTACCACAGTTACTGGTACCATAGAGTAACCATTACCATAGTAACCGGAACCTTATAGTAACCGGTACCACAGTTACTGGTACCATAGAGTAACCATGACCATAGTAACCGGTACCATAGTAATCGGAACCATATAGTAATCGGCACCACAGCTATTGGTACCATAGAGTAACCATTACCATAGTAACCGGTACCATAGCAACCATTACCGTAGTAACCATTTCCATGACAACCGCTACCATGACCGTTTTTTTCCTTAGCAACGGTAATATTAATATTATCCACGAAACCCTGCGATGGAGGCGCCATGCGCCTGCTTGTCTCATATTTTTTTAGGAAATATTTAATTATAAATTTAATTTTCATATTTTATAAATATAATTATTTAGGAAATTTTTAATTAAAAATTTCGAAGGTGATATTTGACATTTTATATGTGATGACAGAATGCCATCGTAGTATAATGGAAGTATTTTACGATTAAAATGCAAAAGCTCTATAATTCTCGATTTCATTTGTGATTGAAGGAATATTGTGATGTGGCATTGACGTAGAATATGAAAATCAAAAACAATTTTAATGATCTGGCTTATTTAATATATATATATATATATATATATATATATATATATATATATATATATATATATTGTTGTAAATCGGGAATTCGGACAAAGGCCCCTTGTATATGCAAAATAACTGAAATTCACCTCATTGCGGTTATGTAAATTCACCCTTCAAAATTTCTCTCTCTCTCTCTCTCTCTCTCTCTCTCTCTCTCTCTCTCTCTCTCTCTCTCTCTCTCCTGCCACAACCAACCGGATTTATGTATTCGGCATTGCGTGCGTTGAATCACTGATTCGGAATTTACACCTATATATTAAACGTAAACGTTAAAGATATCTTATTTTGTTAATATTCACTTGAGGGGAGTGATAATAATTAATTCGTTGAATAATTATCGCTATATAATTATTAACATAATAATTGAAATTTTTTATTCTGCAAGGAAAAAAAAAGTGCAACTGCTAAAGATTTCACTATAGCGAAATATTTAACTGAAACAATTAAAATTTTTGCTATCATAATGAAACTTTTCGCTGTTTCAGCTAAATCTTTTTTTCCGTATAATTATTATAGAATTTCTTTCTAAATATTTCTAATTTTTAATTAATAATAAAAATTTTTTTTGGTCAGTTAGTTTTTAAATTATTATTAATTAGTTATAAAAATTGTTTATGCCATTTTTTTTTCATAATTTTAATTAAATTTTTTTTTTGTAATTTAATTTAGTATTATATATATATAAATGAAAATATTTCAGAAATTGAGAATTAGAATAAATCAATATAATATGGAAGTTGAATAATTTTTGCTGACGAGTAAATATAATCTATTTTAATGATAAAATACAATTGCGAATAAATATTTACATGTGCTAATGAGAAAATTAATTTATTTATAAAATCAATATTTATAATTAATCCAGAAAATAATTTTTTTTTTTTATTTATATGTTATGAACATTTATTTTTTTTGTTATAAATAATTATTTTGATTAATTAATTAAAAGTTTATTTATTGTTCAATAATAATGTATTTCAGGCTACTTCATCAGTGCGGAAAGGTGCAAAGGGATGAGAATTGTATCCTGAAGTTAAAGCTCCTTTCAAAGACCAACTTTCCAACAATTGATGAAACTTTCTCGAGTGCCGGTGAGTAGTATTCTCTTTCACTAGTAAGATAATTCTCATTTTAGAACTTGATCTTTGTTTTCTGTAGCCTATTGGTGCGAACAAGTTATAATTATATAGAATTCCTTTGAAACACCAGCATCGCAGCTGACATTTAAAACAATTTCAGATTTTTCCTCCACTATTTTTTTTTACTTTTCTTTTTTGAAAAAAAAAAATTACAAAATCACAAAACTAATTTTGTTGTTTCATAATTAAGAAACAATTAATTATAATAGTATTAATAAATAAATAAATAATAATAATAATAATAATAATAATAATAATTTTATAATATAATAATTAATATATATATATATTTTTTTAAATTAAACTGAAATTAAAATTACCTTTTGCTTATAAGAAAAAATAAATGGGTAAAAAGTGAATAAAAAATAAATCGCCTGCGTAAATGTAACATTTATTTGGCAAAAATTTGACAGTGGATACATAGATTAAGTATAGTTTACAAAACGAATTGACTGTAGACAGGACTGTGAAAATACATCGATGTCTCTTCCACAACTCTCATCATTTTTTCTTTTTTTTTTTTTGGTATTTTTTTTTTTATTATTATTCGCACTTTCATCATTTTTAAAGATTCAGTCTCTGATATTTTCTGCTTTTTTTAAATTTCTTTTATGACATTCTTTGGTGTTTGAATCTCTATTTAAAACAGAAAATAACCGAGTTTGATCCCATATTAATATAATATATATATATATTTATATATATTGATCCACACTCAATTCACTCATTTTGACTCCAGTGATTATCAATTTCTTTTTTAATGTGTGTTTGTGCTTTTCCAATCTTTCGAGAAAGAAATTTAAATATTAAAATGAAAAACTAAAAATTTTTATTTAAAATAAAAAAAAAATTCAGTTTTTTGTATAATTTTAATTGATTAATATATAAAATTTGTTATTAGAAACAAGAAATTAGTATTAATTATAGAAATTGACAATATTTTCGATTTCTTTTTTAAAAAAATGGAAGATCTATGAAAAATGTAGACACTTGTAAAAAAAAAAGTTGAGTCATTTATCGAACAGAATTATTATTTATCAAAAATGGAAAAATTTTATCGAAAAAAATTTATTGTATTTTATTGTAAAAAAAGGGAAAAGGTTTTTTTTTTGTTTATTATTTATATAAATATGAAAGAAATGTTTTTATCAAATCCTTCTCGAAGTTTTGAAAAGCTTTACCTATTGTCTATATAATATAAATTAAATCAGTACATATCTTATCAACTATTTACAATTTTGATTAAGATTGTTCGAAAAAATTGCCGTTTGATTCTTTTTTTATTCACAAAAACTGTCGCTTTTTTTTTTAAATATTATATAATAAATGTATACTTTTTACATAATGACAATGATTTTCACCAATTGTTCTTATATATAATTGTTAAAAAGTATAATTTTTAAAAGTACTTACATCAATTTACTATTAATTACGTCGATGAATTATTTTTTTTTTACCACTAAACAATATTTTTTAATATCAATATAATTTTTATAATTAATTTTTTATTACAAAAAGAAGTTTTTTTTTATTAAAACGATATACAATTTTAAAAATAAAACTTGAATCATAATAGTTAACATTAATTAATGATACATGTGATATAACACTAAATAATTAATTCTCAATTTTTTGATTACGAAAAATTTATTAAAAATATAATATAAAATATCGAAAAACATGAAACGAAGATTGGAATGAGAAATTTTTAACGTAACGATTTTGAAAATATTTATATCATTTGTATAATATATATATATATATATATATTTATATATTTATTATAATAATATAATATAGCTATATATGCCTATTAACTATGTATTATAATTAGTGTCGAATGTAGTGTGAACTGCTTTACGTTTAATAATAAGGATCACAGCCGTAGCTTTGAATACGAATGTCTTGTTCGTATTTTTTAAGACCAGTGTAATTATAACGTTTATTAGTAATCATAAAACTCACTTTTTTTACTATTCGCTAATCGACTACGCACATCCACTAGATTGAATTTAAAAAAAAAAATTTTTATAGTCGTTTTATATTTTTAAAGAAATTTGAAATTCCATTGATATTTTTTAAATTGAATTTTTCATTCTTATTATTTTAAAAAAAGAGAAAAATAGAAAAAAATTACAAATAAATTTTGATAAATTTAATTTATTAATGATAAATAAAATTAATTATTTATTGCTAATTAGAAAATTATAATTGTATCAAAATTATATAATTATACATAATAATTGCAAAAAAATAATTTATTTTAATATTAATTAATTTTTGTTTTTTTTTTTTATTTCCGATTAAACGACTATCGCGATCCAATTATTATTATAATATTAATAAATATATTGTTACGAGCGATTGTAAATTTGATTACGAGTAAGCATTGAAATCACATGTCGATAATCTTTGCCCTTTACAAAAAATAAAGTTTCGTACTAAGAGAGTGTGTGATGACAAAGAATCGACCGATGATTTTTATGCACTTCGAGTAAAAAATCAAAAAAAAAAAAAAATCACAAAATTTTTTATTATTGCTCAGTTATAAATGCACAATATTTTGAGAGACAACATCGACTTTTACAGCTCTAGATTCTACTGTACGATCTATTTTCTACGTATTTCAAGGACTGAATTCACTCATTTCTTAATCATCTTTGTCAATATATGATGAAAATTTTTTGAAAAATTCAAAAATTTTTATAAAATTTAATTAATTTTTTCTTACTAAAAAATTTTTTTTTGCTAAAAGAAATTTCTTTTAAAATTGAAAAAAAATGAAATAATTAAATTAACATATGAATAATAATTTAATGGCAATTTTATTGTTTATAAATAAATAAAATTTGTAAAAGAAAAAAAAAATGATTGACTTGGGATGATGAGAAATGAGAAATAGTGAAAAAGACTAGAGACCCGCGTGCAGCTGACATAGATTGTAATTTTTATTTATTTTTATTTTTTTTTATTTTTAAATTTGAAGAGAGCGTGCATCTTTGGGTCTAAGCTACGGCTAATTAGTTAGGAGGGACCGTGATATCGGACGTTATTTCACTTAAATCATCCTAGGAGGCTAATAAAACTACTCCAAAAATTGTGGACGCGATTTTTTCTACTGTTTTTTTTTTAAATTGTATTTATTTATTTATTTATTTATTATTATTATTAGTTTACTACCAGAATCAAGCAACTATCGAGAAAAATTTGTAATTTTTTTTCACGATTAAATTCACATCAATTAGTCTATATATTTTTAGACACGAGATTAAAATTTACCAAAAAAAAAAAAATTCTGCAAATTATTAATAATTTTATTAAAAATATTTTGCAAACTAATTCATATTTATCGAAATTTTTGATTGAATATTTTGATATCGTTTTAAGATCCGGTCCTTTTAATCATTATTTTATTTCTTAATAAAATTAATTATTAATAAAATAAAAATATAATAAATAAAATTATTAATAAATATGTTCAGTAATAAAATTAATTAATAATTTTGCTAATTAATTATTGAAATATTTATAGAAATTGTTATTAATTATTTTTGACAATATTATAGTTTTCTTTTGTTATATTTATTTGTAAACGGTTTATTTTTATCGAGAGAGAATATAAAATATAATTGAAAATGACAATTAATTATAAAGATAAAATGGACGGGAAACTAAAATAATAAAGAAGTTAAGCGTGACTAATTAGTGGTTCGATATAAATATAATAATTTGGGAAAAATCGTGACTACTTTATTTGTATAGCGTTTCGTTAATTTGCCTCGCGTGACACATTTTTTTTTTTTATATAAATGCATAGTTTAAATTATTCAAAGGACGTATTATTAGCAATAAATATAAATCGCGAGCTTGGTAGCGTTAAATATATCTAATTATAAATAATTATAATAATATTAATAATAATAATAATAATAATAATAAAAATAAAAAATAATAATAATAAATTGCAATTATTAATAATTTAACAATAATAATTATTGTATATTATTAAAATTATAAATTATTTTCATTATTATTAATTATTATTTATTATTAATAATTAATAACTATATTCTATATAAACTGCCTGGATTGCAAACGAACTTATTTAATAAAAGTTTAACGATTTTTACCCTACGGGACGTAATAAAAAAAGAAAAAGAAAGACACCAAAGTATTTACGGGACAACTATAATTCTGTGTTCTCTTAAAAAAAAAAAAAAAAGATCACATTCTTCTCTCTACGACCAGGAATGTTAACGATTCAATGGTGCCCCATTATTTTTATGTCCCTTCACTTTTTTGAGATCCTCGTAAATGAAAAAAAGACTATCTTCACTATTTGTACTTTACGCTATAATAAAAAAAAAATACAATTTTGGAAAATTTAAAACAAAAACCCAAATTTTAAAAGACAAAAAAATTCACACCCTTTTTCTAGATTGTTAAAACGGAAAAATTAGTTTCGAAAACAAAAACAAACTATTATCGCAAAAAAGCAAAAAAAAATTAATTTTGAACTAGGAAAAAAGTTTTCTTTTTTTTTCAGAAAAGCGAAAAATCTACACTACACTAGACATTGAGAATTTTTTTTTTTCGAAAGATTTGTAGAATTTTTTTTTGCGACTTTTAACATCTAAAAAAAAAACGAAAGAAAGAAATCCGAGAATCGAGAGATTTTTTTTTATGTGTGAAAAATTCGAGATTCTCGAATTGAGGGAAATTGTCTATAACCCTGTCATTTTTCCACGCCACTTTAAAAATTGTTGAACCTTTTAATTGATTCTACATTATACATTTATATTTATATATGGTTATAAAATTGAATCTATTTTATATATTTCGCTTATTTTTATATATTTACATAAATGCGTTTAAAACATTGAGAAAAATTCCTTACCTATAGATGGCCACAGAATTATTTACGCGCGGTAAAAAAAGGAGATAATTTTTTTTACACACGAATTAGGCGAAAAAAAATACTTTTTATTTGAACTTCCACTCTTTTTTTTTTATTCTCATTGAGCAAAAAGCTGATTGCAATATATCAAAAAATAAATTAAAAAAAAAAATTCATAATATGAACGTATATTTACATATCTTAATTTTAGAAACTTAATTATACAAATTTAATGAGTATTGCACTGAAATTAAGCCTTATATTACAATATTTTTTTCCATATGAAACAAATTTTTTTTTCAAAAAAGAAAATTTAAAAATAAAAATTTTTTTTTGGATTTATTGGAAATTTTTTCTTTAAGTAAATAGAAATTGTAATGATCTATACTTAAGATAAAAAATAATTATTTTTTCAAGCAATTAATTACAATTGAGCACACAACCTCTCTCTCTCTTTTCTCTCACTCTCACAAACTCTTGACACGATAATTTAAGTTTCTACTACGTTTTAGCAAAAATAAATATCGTGTAACATTGCCCTATTGTTAACGAGATGATCCCGATCAAGAGGTTTCACAGTAACGCATATTTTTTTTTTTTATAATATAATTTTAATATTTCATATAATTTAAATATCTCGTACATTGACATGATGAGCATGCAAAATCGTTTATCGAAGTCTTTCACTTTTTCTTTCAATTTCTTTTTTTTTTTTCCTCTAAAATTTAAATATTTTTTCTCTGATCATTAAAAAAGAAACGAAATTAATTTATGTACTTTTTTTTTCGTCAAAATGAAGGTTTGAAAGATTTTTGAAAAATATTTTTTCATATAATAAGATTGTAATTTTTATGAGATGAATGAAAATTTTGAAAGATTTCGATATTCTTCTCGGAATGTAGAAAAAAAATTCTCGAGAGAATAATACTTTTTTTTTATACACTCCTTTTTGCTTTTTTTTTGGGGAAAAAGGAGATTTTTTAGCTTTATCACACGTACCATGAGACTTTTTTTTTTGTTAGGAAACGACGTACACGAATAATTACGGAGGAAATTTTTTTTTAAATACTTAAAAACTAGTACTTTGGTAAAGACTCGGATCACTTTTTGTATAAGATTTATTATACATCATCGCTTAGGTATCGTTTTTGTCATTATCAGCGTTTACAAGTCGATTATTTTATATATATTCTTCTCAATTTTCTTATATAATAATTATCGCAAAATTACGATCTAATTAATTCATATAATTTAAAAACTACCATGGACGTATCGCTCTTTCGTAAGGTGCCTCGTCAATTCAGTCTAAATACAGAGAGACAAGTCTTTCACATTTTTTTTTCTTAAAGATAAAAAAAAATAATAATAGTCGTTTCCTTATTAATAATTTTTCTTCATTAAATATATTAATTGTTTCTTAAAACAATTAATTATTTTAATGAATTTAATGGTAATTACTCGATTTTTTTGTTTGTAATTTGGTGTAACTTGTATGTTTATTATTATTATTTGACTAGTAAAAATTTGTTATTTTACTAAAATTTACTTTTTACAAAATTAATATCTAAAGTTTGAAAATTATTTTTTTATTTTTGCTGAATTTTTTTTTTAAATTGTCTCTTTAAAAATGTTTTACAAACATAAAAAACAGTTTATTTAATACTGATTCGATTTATCGAGTACTTTATAATTGAGTTACTAAATAATTTGTAATTAGTTAATAATTAGTTACTATTTAATTTACTACCAATTAATAATTAATTAGTTATTAATAATAACTAATTTATTACTAATTAACGTTAATATTTAATAACTAATTACTCACTAATTATAGGTTAATAATTAATTACTCATTAATATTTTTAATTAATTACTAGTGGGGTTGGTTGTTAATAATAAATTTAATAAATTATTAAATAAAAATACTCGTTTCTGATGTGTCAAGAATGTGAATGAGATGAAAAAATATTTTTTTTTAGGGTAAATTAAAAGTGGTAAAATTGATTAAAAATATAATATTCCTTGAGCAAGTTTTTCTTTTTTTTTGCGGGGACAAGTTTTCGTACATCCCTGACTTTAATGAATTCCATTCACTGACAGATTGAAGCAAGAGTTTCTGAGGTCTCAATTACAAAACTTTTCTCCTATGATTCAATTCTCGTTTCTCATTTGACCCTTTCACAGATTCATTTCAATTAGGACTTTTGAAGCTTGAAAATAATCTCTCTTTCTTCTTTTTTTTCTACCTCTCTTGTATGAAAAAAAAGAAATTGATGTTCCCAGTTATAGAAGATTTCAAAAGTAAAAAAAAATCAAGAAAAAAAAATTAGAACTTAATAAATTTTTAACATGATTATCTTAAATCTAATTTATTTAAAAAAAAAAATTCTTAATCTCAGCTTATAGACTTTCAAGTTTCAATAAGCTTTTTAGTAGAATAAAGAAATAAATTTTAAATGAAAAATTATTTTTAAAAAATGATTAAAAATTTATAAATAAATTAAATAAAAAACAATTGATAGTTGAATTTTCAAGGTATTTAATATTAAGGGTCTGTGTGAGTATTAAAAAAAAGTAGAAATAGAAAAGAGGCACCCTACGTGTAGTGTTCGTAATTCCCACATTCGGATAGTGTGGGTGTGGACGGGCACTAGGTGGGATTTGGATCCTCGTAGGCCTTCTCATAATCACGTCTTCGAATCACTGCAAAATGTGTCATTTGAAAAGAATTCGTCTTTTTACAACCACGTTCCAATGTCCCCGTCATACTGTATCCCATATTAAAGTCACTCGATGACACATTCGATGTCAGGTACAACTGAAAACAAAAAAAAAACAAATATTTTTCATTGAAATGTGATAAAATTATTATTATTGTTATTATTATTATTATTATTATTATTACTAGCAACACATAAGCGGGCAAATAAGCCCTACCAACTGTCTATCCGTCAACTTATTTATAAAAAAATTTTTAAATCATGATAATGTAATTATATAATTCAAAATAATGATAAAAGACCCAAAAAAATTCAATTTTTCTTAGGCAGACGATTTTAATACAAATTCTTGCACAAAAAATCCGTAAAAGTGTAAAAAAAATTGACAGCACGAACCGAGTAGAGGAAGACCCTTATCTCCACCATTAAAGCATTTTTTGTCATAAAAAACTACTCAAAAAAATTCAATTTTTCTTAGGCGGACTATTTTATTGCATTTTCTTCCACAAAATACACCTAAAAGTGTAGAAAAAAATTGACAGCCAAAAAAGAGTAGAGGAAGACACCTATTACCACCTAAAAGTCATCCAACCCATAAATCCAAAATTACAAAAAAGTTCCGAAAATAATTTAATTTTTCTTAGGCAGACGATTTTAATGCATTTTCTTGCACAAAATGCACCTATAATTGTAGAAAAAAATTGACAGCCAAAAAAGAGTAGAGGAAGACACCTATTACCACCTAAAAGTCATCCAACCCATAAATCCAAAATTACAAAAAAGTTCCGAAAATAATTTAATTTTTCTTAGGCAGACGATTTTAATGCATTTTCTTGCACAAAATGCACCTATAATTGTAGAAAAAAATTGACAGCCAAAAAAGAGTAGAGGAAGACACCTATTACCACCTAAAAGTCATCCAACCCATAAATCCAAAATTACAAAAAAGTTCCGAAAATAATTTAATTTTTCTTAGGCAGACGATTTTAATGCATTTTCTTGCACAAAATGCACCTATAATTGTAGAAAAAAATTGACAGCCAAAAAAGAGTAGAGGAAGACACCTATTACCACCTAAAAGTCATCCAACACATAAATCCAAAATTACAAAAAAGTTCCGAAAATAATTTAATTTTTCTTAGGCAGACGATTTTAGTGCATTTTCTTGCACAAAATGCACCTATAATTGTAGAAAAAAATTGACAGCCAAAAAAGAGTAGAGGAAGACACCTATTACCACCTAAAAGTCATCCAACCCATAAATCCAAAATTACAAAAAAGTTCCGAAAATAATTTAATTTTTCTTAGGCAGACGATTTTAATGCATTTTCTTGCACAAAATGCACCTATAATTGTAGAAAAAAATTGACAGCCAAAAAAGAGTAGAGGAAGACACCTATTACCACCTAAAAGTCATCCAACCCATAAATCCAAAATTACAAAAAAGTTCCGAAAATAATTTAATTTTTCTTAGGCAGACGATTTTAATGCATTTTCTTGCACAAAATGCACCTATAATTGTAGAAAAAAATTGACAGCCAAAAAAGAGTAGAGGAAGACACCTATTACCACCTAAAAGTCATCCAACACATAAATCCAAAATTACAAAAAAGTTCCGAAAATAATTTAATTTTTCTTAGGCAGACGATTTTAATGCATTTTCTTGCACAAAATGCACCTATAATTGTAGAAAAAAATTGACAGCCAAAAAAGAGTAGAGGAAGACACCTATTACCACCTAAAAGTCATCCAACCCATAAATCCAAAATTACAAAAAAGTTCCGAAAATAATTTAATTTTTCTTAGGCAGACGATTTTAATGCATTTTCTTGCACAAAATGCACCTATAATTGTAGAAAAAAATTGACAGCCAAAAAAGAGTAGAGGAAGACACCTATTACCACCTAAAAGTCATCCAACCCATAAATCCAAAATTATAAAAAAGTTCCCAAAATAATTTAATTTTTCTTAGGCGGACTATTTTATTGCATTTTGTTGCACAAAATGCACCTATAATTGTAGAAAAAAATTGACAGCCAAAAAAGAGTAGAGGAAGACACATATTACCACCGAAAAGTCATCCAACCCATAAATCCAAAATTATAAAAAAGTTCCCAAAATAATTTAATTTTTCTTAGGCGGACTATTTTATTGCATTTTGTTGCACAAAATGCACCTATAATTGTAGAAAAAAATTGACAGCCAAAAAAGAGTAGAGGAAGACAGCTATTACCACATAAAAGTCATCCAACCCATAAATCCAAAATTACAAAAAAGTTCCGAAAATAATTTAATTTTTCTTAGGCAGACGATTTTAATGCATTTTCTTGCACAAAATGCACCTATAATTGTAGAAAAAATATTGGCAGCCAAAAAAGAGTAGAGGAAGACACCTATTACCACCTAAAAGTCATCCAACGCATAAATCCAAAATTACAAAAAAGTTCCGAAAATAATTTAATTTTTCTTAGGCAGACGATTTTAATGCATTTTCTTGCACAAAATGCACCTATAATTGTAGGAAAAAATTGACAGCCAAAAAAGAGTAGAGGAAGACACCTATTACCACCTAAAAGTCATCCAACCCATAAATCCAAAATTACAAAAAAGTTCCAAAAATAATTTTTATTTTTCTTAGGCAGACGATTTTAATGCATTTTCTTGCACAAAATGCACCTATAATTGTAGGAAAAAATTGACAGCCAAAAAAGAGTAGAGGAAGACACCTATTACCACCTAAAAGTCATCCAACCCAGAAATCCAAAATTACAAAAAAGTTCCAAAAATAATTTTTATTTTTCTTAGGCAGACGATTTTAATGCATTTTCTTGCACAAAATGCACCTATAATTGTAGAAAAAAATTGACAGCCAAAAAAGAGTAGAGGAAGACACCTATTACCACCTAAAAGTCATCCAACCCATAAATCCAAAATTACAAAAAAGTTCAGAAAATAATTTAATTTTTCTTAGGCAGACGATTTTAATGCATTTTCTTGCACAAAATGCAACTATAATTGTAGAAAAAAATTGACAGCCAAAAAACAGTAGAGGAAGACACCTATTACAACCTAAAAGTCATCCAACCCATAAATCCAAAATTACAAAAAAGTTCCGAAAATAATTTAATTTTTCTTAGGCAGACGATTTTAATGCATTTTCTTGCACAAAATGCAACTATAATTGTAGAAAAAAATTGACAGCCAAGAAACAGTAGAGGAAGACACCTATTACAACCTAAAAGTCATCCAACCCATAAATCCAAAATTACAAAAAAGTTACGAAAATAATTTAATTTTTCTTAGGCAGACGATTTTAATGCATTTTTTTGCACAAAATGCACCTATAATTGTAGAAAAAAATTGACAGCCAAAAAAGAGTAGAGGAAGACACCTATTACCACCTAAAAGTCATCCAACCCATAAATCCGAAATTATAAAAAAGTTCCGAAAATAATTTAATTTTTCTTAGGCAGACGATTTTAATGCATTTTCTTGCACAAACTGCACCTATAATTGTAGAAAAAAATTGACAGCCAAGAAAGAGTAGAGGAAGACACCTATTACCACCTAAAAGTCATCCAACCCATAAATCCAAAATTACAAAAAAGTTCCGAAAATAATTTAATTTTTCTTAGGCAGACGATTTTAATGCATTTTCTTGCACAAAATGCACCTATAATTGTATAAAAAAATTGACAGCCAAAAAAGAGTAGAGGAAGACACCTATTACCACCTAAAAGTCATCCAACCCATAAATCCAAAATTACAAAAAAGTTCCGAAAATAATTTAATTTTTCTTAGGCAGACGATTTTAATGCATTTTCTTGCACAAAATGCACCTATAATTGTAGAAAAAAATTGACAGCCAAAAAAGAGTAGAGGAAGACACCTATTACCACCTAAAAGTCATCCAACCCATAAATCCAAAATTACAAAAAAGTTCCGAAAATAATTTAATTTTTCTTAGGCAGACGATTTTAATGCATTTTCTTGCACAAAATGCACCTATAATTGTAGAAAAAAATTGACAGCCAAAAAAGAGTAGAGGAAGACACCTATTACCACCTAAAAGTCATCCAACCCATAAATCCAAAATTATAAAAAAGTTCCGAAAATAATTTAATTTTTCTTAGGCAGACGATTTTAATGCATTTTCTTGCACAAAATGCACCTATAATTGTAGAAAAAAATTGACAGCCAAAAAAGAGTAGAGGAAGACACCTATTACCACCTAAAAGTCATCCAACCCATAAATCCAAAATTACAAAAAAGTTCCGAAAATAATTTAATTTTTCTTAGGCAGACGATTTTAATGCATTTTCTTGCACAAAATGCACCTATAATTGTAGAAAAAAATTGACAGCCAAAAAAGAGTAGAGGAAGACACCTATTACCACCTAAAAGTCATCCAACACATAAATCCAAAATTACAAAAAAGTTCCGAAAATAATTTAATTTTTCTTAGGCAGACGATTTTAATGCATTTTCTTGCACAAAATGCACCTATAATTGTAGAAAAAAATTGACAGCCAAAAAAGAGTAGAGGAAGACACCTATTACCACCTAAAAGTCATCCAACCCATAAATCCAAAATTACAAAAAAGTTCCAAAAATAATTTAATTTTTCTTAGGCAGACGATTTTAATGCATTTTCTTGCACAAAATGCACCTATAATTGTAGAAAAAAATTGACAGCCAAAAAAGAGTAGAGGAAGACACCTATTACCACCTAAAAGTCATCCAACACATAAATCCAAAATTACAAAAAAGTTCCAAAAATAATTTAATTTTTCTTAGGCAGACGATTTTAATGCATTTTCTTGCACAAAATGCACCTATAATTGTAGAAAAAAATTGACAGCCAAAAAAGAGTAGAGGAAGACACCTATTACCACCTAAAAGTCATCCAACACATAAATCCAAAATTACAAAAAAGTTACGAAAATAATTTAATTTTTCTTAGGCAGACGATTTTAATGCATTTTCTTGCACAAAATGCACCTATAATTGTAGAAAAAAATTGACAGCCAAAAAAGAGTAGAGGAAGACACCTATTACCACCTAAAAGTCATCCAACCCATAAATCCAAAATTACAAAAAAGTTCCAAAAATAATTTAATTTTTCTTAGGCAGACGATTTTAATGCATTTTCTTGCACAAAATGCACCTATAATTGTAGAAAAAAATTGACAGCCAAAAAAGAGTAGAGGAAGACACCTATTACCACCTAAAAGTCATCCAACACATAAATCCAAAATTACAAAAAAGTTACGAAAATAATTTAATTTTTCTTAGGCAGACGATTTTAATGCATTTTCTTGCACAAAATGCAACTATAATTATAGAAAAAAATTGACAGCCAAAAAAGAGTAGAGGAAGACACCTATTACCACCTAAAAGTCATCCAACCCATAAATCCAAAATTATAAAAAAGTTCCGAAAATAATTTAATTTTTTTAGGCAGACGATTTTAATGCATTTTCTTGCACAAAATGCACCTATAATTGTAGAAAAAAATTGACAGTCAAAAAAGAGTAGAGGAAGACACCTATTACCACCTAAAAGTCATCCAACCCATAAATCCAAAATTACAAAAAAGTTCCGAAAATAATTTAATTTTTCTTAGGCAGACGATTTTAATACATTTTCTTGCACAAAATGCACCTATAATTGTAGAAAAAAATTGACAGCCAAAAAAGAGTAGAGGAAGGCACCTATTACCACCTAAAAGTCATCCAACCCATAAATCCAAAATTACAAAAAAGTTCCGAAAATAATTTTTATTTTTCTTAGGCAGACGATTTTAATGCATTTTCTTGCACAAAATGCACCTATAATTGTAGAAAAAAATTGACAGACAAAAAAGAGTAGAGGAAGACACCTATTACCACCTAAAAGTCATCCAACCCATAAATCCAAAATTACAAAAAAGTTCAGAAAATAATTTAATTTTTCTTAGGCAGACGATTTTAATGCATTTTCTTGCACAAAATGCACCTATAATTGTAGAAAAAAATTGACAGCCAAAAAAGAGTAGAGGAAGACACCTATTACCACCTAAAAGTCATCCAACCTATAAATCCAAAATTACAAAAAAGTTCCGAAAATAATTTAATTTTTCTTAGGCAGACGATTTTAATGCATTTTCTTGCACAAAATGCACCTATAATTGTAGAAAAAAATTGACAGCCAAAAAAGAGTAGAGGAAGACACTTATTACCACCTAAAAGTCATCCAACCCATAAATCCAAAATTACAAAAAAGTTCCGAAAATAATTTAATTTTTCTTAGGCAGACGATTTTAATGCATTTTCTTGCACAAAATGCACCTATAATTGTAGAAAAAAATTGACAGCCAAAAAAGAGTAGAGGAAGACACCTATTACCACCTAAAAGTCATCCAACCCATAAATCCAAAATTACAAAAAAGTTCCGAAAATAATTTAATTTTTCTTAGGCAGACGATTTTAATGCATTTTCTTGCACAAAATGCACCTATAATTGTAGAAAAAAATTGACAGCCAAAAAAGAGTAGAGGAAGACACCTATTACCACCTAAAAGTCATCCAACCCATAAATCCAAAATTACAAAAAAGTTCCGAAAATAATTTAATTTTTCTTAGGCAGACGATTTTAATGCATTTTCTTGCACAAAATGCACCTATAATTGTAGAAAAAAATTGACAGCCAAAAAAGAGTAGAGGAAGACACCTATTACCACCTAAAAGTCATCCAACCCATAAATCCAAAATTACAAAAAAGTTCCGAAAATAATTTAATTTTTCTTAGGCAGACGATTTTAATGCATTTTCTTGCACAAAATGCACCTATAATTGTAGAAAAAAATTGACAGCCAAAAAAGAGTAGAGGAAGACACCTATTACCACCTAAAAGTCATCCAACCCATAAATCCAAAATTACAAAAAAGTTCCGAAAATAATTTAATTTTTCTTAGGCAGACGATTTTAATGCATTTTCTTGCACAAAATGCACCTATAATTGTAGAAAAAAATTGACAGCCAAAAAAGAGTAGAGGAAGACACCTATTACCACCTAAAAGTCATCCAACCCATAAATCCAAAATTACAAAAAAGTTCCGAAAATAATTTAATTTTTCTTAGGCAGACGATTTTAATGCATTTTCTTGCACAAAATGCACCTATAATTGTAGAAAAAAATTGACAGCCAAAAAAGAGTAGAGGAAGACACCTATTACCACCTAAAAGTCATCCAACCCATAAATCCAAAATTACAAAAAAGTTCCGAAAATAATTTAATTTTTCTTAGGCAGACGATTTTAATGCATTTTCTTGCACAAAATGCACCTATAATTGTAGAAAAAAATTGACAGCCAAAAAAGAGTAGAGGAAGACACCTATTACCACCTAAAAGTCATCCAACCCATAAATCCAAAATTACAAAAAAGTTCCGAAAATAATTTAATTTTTCTTAGGCAGACGATTTTAATGCATTTTCTTGCACAAAATGCACCTATAATTGTAGAAAAAAATTGACAGCCAAAAAAGAGTAGAGGAAGACACCTATTACCACCTAAAAGTCATCCAACCCATAAATCCAAAATTACAAAAAAGTTCCGAAAATAATTTAATTTTTCTTAGGCAGACGATTTTAATGCATTTTCTTGCACAAAATGCACCTATAATTGTAGAAAAAAATTGACAGCCAAAAAAGAGTAGAGGAAGACACCTATTACCACCTAAAAGTCATCCAACCCATAAATCCAAAATTACAAAAAAGTTCCGAAAATAATTTAATTTTTCTTAGGCAGACGATTTTAATGCATTTTCTTGCACAAAATGCACCTATAATTGTAGAAAAAAATTGACAGCCAAAAAAGAGTAGAGGAAGACACCTATTACCACCTAAAAGTCATCCAACCCATAAATCCAAAATTACAAAAAAGTTCCGAAAATAATTTAATTTTTCTTAGGCAGACGATTTTAATGCATTTTCTTGCACAAAATGCACCTATAATTGTAGAAAAAAATTGACAGCCAAAAAAGAGTAGAGGAAGACACCTATTACCACCTAAAAGTCATCCAACCCATAAATCCAAAATTACAAAAAAGTTCCGAAAATAATTTAATTTTTCTTAGGCAGACGATTTTAATGCATTTTCTTGCACAAAATGCACCTATAATTGTAGAAAAAAATTGACAGCCAAAAAAGAGTAGAGGAAGACACCTATTACCACCTAAAAGTCATCCAACCCATAAATCCAAAATTACAAAAAAGTTCCGAAAATAATTTAATTTTTCTTAGGCAGACGATTTTAATGCATTTTCTTGCACAAAATGCACCTATAATTGTAGAAAAAAATTGACAGCCAAAAAAGAGTAGAGGAAGACACCTATTACCACCTAAAAGTCATCCAACCCATAAATCCAAAATTACAAAAAAGTTCCGAAAATAATTTAATTTTTCTTAGGCAGACGATTTTAATGCATTTTCTTGCACAAAATGCACCTATAATTGTAGAAAAAAATTGACAGCCAAAAAAGAGTAGAGGAAGACACCTATTACCACCTAAAAGTCATCCAACCCATAAATCCAAAATTACAAAAAAGTTCCGAAAATAATTTAATTTTTCTTAGGCAGACGATTTTAATGCATTTTCTTGCACAAAATGCACCTATAATTGTAGAAAAAAATTGACAGCCAAAAAAGAGTAGAGGAAGACACCTATTACCACCTAAAAGTCATCCAACCCATAAATCCAAAATTACAAAAAAGTTCCGAAAATAATTTAATTTTTCTTAGGCAGACGATTTTAATGCATTTTCTTGCACAAAATGCACCTATAATTGTAGAAAAAAATTGACAGCCAAAAAAGAGTAGAGGAAGACACCTATTACCACCTAAAAGTCATCCAACCCATAAATCCAAAATTACAAAAAAGTTCCGAAAATAATTTAATTTTTCTTAGGCAGACGATTTTAATGCATTTTCTTGCACAAAATGCACCTATAATTGTAGAAAAAAATTGACAGCCAAAAAAGAGTAGAGGAAGACACCTATTACCACCTAAAAGTCATCCAACCCATAAATCCAAAATTACAAAAAAGTTCCGAAAATAATTTAATTTTTCTTAGGCAGACGATTTTAATGCATTTTCTTGCACAAAATGCACCTATAATTGTAGAAAAAAATTGACAGCCAAAAAAGAGTAGAGGAAGACACCTATTACCACCTAAAAGTCATCCAACCCATAAATCCAAAATTACAAAAAAGTTCCGAAAATAATTTAATTTTTCTTAGGCAGACGATTTTAATGCATTTTCTTGCACAAAATGCACCTATAATTGTAGAAAAAAATTGACAGCCAAAAAAGAGTAGAGGAAGACACCTATTACCACCTAAAAGTCATCCAACCCATAAATCCAAAATTACAAAAAAGTTCCGAAAATAATTTAATTTTTCTTAGGCAGACGATTTTAATGCATTTTCTTGCACAAAATGCACCTATAATTGTAGAAAAAAATTGACAGCCAAAAAAGAGTAGAGGAAGACACCTATTACCACCTAAAAGTCATCCAACCCATAAATCCAAAATTACAAAAAAGTTCCGAAAATAATTTAATTTTTCTTAGGCAGACGATTTTAATGCATTTTCTTGCACAAAATGCACCTATAATTGTAGAAAAAAATTGACAGCCAAAAAAGAGTAGAGGAAGACACCTATTACCACCTAAAAGTCATCCAACCCATAAATCCAAAATTACAAAAAAGTTCCGAAAATAATTTAATTTTTCTTAGGCAGACGATTTTAATGCATTTTCTTGCACAAAATGCACCTATAATTGTAGAAAAAAATTGACAGCCAAAAAAGAGTAGAGGAAGACACCTATTACCACCTAAAAGTCATCCAACCCATAAATCCAAAATTACAAAAAAGTTCCGAAAATAATTTAATTTTTCTTAGGCAGACGATTTTAATGCATTTTCTTGCACAAAATGCACCTATAATTGTAGAAAAAAATTGACAGCCAAAAAAGAGTAGAGGAAGACACCTATTACCACCTAAAAGTCATCCAACCCATAAATCCAAAATTACAAAAAAGTTCCGAAAATAATTTAATTTTTCTTAGGCAGACGATTTTAATGCATTTTCTTGCACAAAATGCACCTATAATTGTAGAAAAAAATTGACAGCCAAAAAAGAGTAGAGGAAGACACCTATTACCACCTAAAAGTCATCCAACCCATAAATCCAAAATTACAAAAAAGTTCCGAAAATAATTTAATTTTTCTTAGGCAGACGATTTTAATGCATTTTCTTGCACAAAATGCACCTATAATTGTAGAAAAAAATTGACAGCCAAAAAAGAGTAGAGGAAGACACCTATTACCACCTAAAAGTCATCCAACCCATAAATCCAAAATTACAAAAAAGTTCCGAAAATAATTTAATTTTTCTTAGGCAGACGATTTTAATGCATTTTCTTGCACAAAATGCACCTATAATTGTAGAAAAAAATTGACAGCCAAAAAAGAGTAGAGGAAGACACCTATTACCACCTAAAAGTCATCCAACCCATAAATCCAAAATTACAAAAAAGTTCCGAAAATAATTTAATTTTTCTTAGGCAGACGATTTTAATGCATTTTCTTGCACAAAATGCACCTATAATTGTAGAAAAAAATTGACAGCCAAAAAAGAGTAGAGGAAGACACCTATTACCACCTAAAAGTCATCCAACCCATAAATCCAAAATTACAAAAAAGTTCCGAAAATAATTTAATTTTTCTTAGGCAGACGATTTTAATGCATTTTCTTGCACAAAATGCACCTATAATTGTAGAAAAAAATTGACAGCCAAAAAAGAGTAGAGGAAGACACCTATTACCACCTAAAAGTCATCCAACCCATAAATCCAAAATTACAAAAAAGTTCCGAAAATAATTTAATTTTTCTTAGGCAGACGATTTTAATGCATTTTCTTGCACAAAATGCACCTATAATTGTAGAAAAAAATTGACAGCCAAAAAAGAGTAGAGGAAGACACCTATTACCACCTAAAAGTCATCCAACCCATAAATCCAAAATTACAAAAAAGTTCCGAAAATAATTTAATTTTTCTTAGGCAGACGATTTTAATGCATTTTCTTGCACAAAATGCACCTATAATTGTAGAAAAAAATTGACAGCCAAAAAAGAGTAGAGGAAGACACCTATTACCACCTAAAAGTCATCCAACCCATAAATCCAAAATTACAAAAAAGTTCCGAAAATAATTTAATTTTTCTTAGGCAGACGATTTTAATGCATTTTCTTGCACAAAATGCACCTATAATTGTAGAAAAAAATTGACAGCCAAAAAAGAGTAGAGGAAGACACCTATTACCACCTAAAAGTCATCCAACCCATAAATCCAAAATTACAAAAAAGTTCCGAAAATAATTTAATTTTTCTTAGGCAGACGATTTTAATGCATTTTCTTGCACAAAATGCACCTATAATTGTAGAAAAAAATTGACAGCCAAAAAAGAGTAGAGGAAGACACCTATTACCACCTAAAAGTCATCCAACCCATAAATCCAAAATTACAAAAAAGTTCCGAAAATAATTTAATTTTTCTTAGGCAGACGATTTTAATGCATTTTCTTGCACAAAATGCACCTATAATTGTAGAAAAAAATTGACAGCCAAAAAAGAGTAGAGGAAGACACCTATTACCACCTAAAAGTCATCCAACCCATAAATCCAAAATTACAAAAAAGTTCCGAAAATAATTTAATTTTTCTTAGGCAGACGATTTTAATGCATTTTCTTGCACAAAATGCACCTATAATTGTAGAAAAAAATTGACAGCCAAAAAAGAGTAGAGGAAGACACCTATTACCACCTAAAAGTCATCCAACCCATAAATCCAAAATTACAAAAAAGTTCCGAAAATAATTTAATTTTTCTTAGGCAGACGATTTTAATGCATTTTCTTGCACAAAATGCACCTATAATTGTAGAAAAAAATTGACAGCCAAAAAAGAGTAGAGGAAGACACCTATTACCACCTAAAAGTCATCCAACCCATAAATCCAAAATTACAAAAAAGTTCCGAAAATAATTTAATTTTTCTTAGGCAGACGATTTTAATGCATTTTCTTGCACAAAATGCACCTATAATTGTAGAAAAAAATTGACAGCCAAAAAAGAGTAGAGGAAGACACCTATTACCACCTAAAAGTCATCCAACCCATAAATCCAAAATTACAAAAAAGTTCCGAAAATAATTTAATTTTTCTTAGGCAGACGATTTTAATGCATTTTCTTGCACAAAATGCACCTATAATTGTAGAAAAAAATTGACAGCCAAAAAAGAGTAGAGGAAGACACCTATTACCACCTAAAAGTCATCCAACCCATAAATCCAAAATTACAAAAAAGTTCCGAAAATAATTTAATTTTTCTTAGGCAGACGATTTTAATGCATTTTCTTGCACAAAATGCACCTATAATTGTAGAAAAAAATTGACAGCCAAAAAAGAGTAGAGGAAGACACCTATTACCACCTAAAAGTCATCCAACCCATAAATCCAAAATTACAAAAAAGTTCCGAAAATAATTTAATTTTTCTTAGGCAGACGATTTTAATGCATTTTCTTGCACAAAATGCACCTATAATTGTAGAAAAAAATTGACAGCCAAAAAAGAGTAGAGGAAGACACCTATTACCACCTAAAAGTCATCCAACCCATAAATCCAAAATTACAAAAAAGTTCCGAAAATAATTTAATTTTTCTTAGGCAGACGATTTTAATGCATTTTCTTGCACAAAATGCACCTATAATTGTAGAAAAAAATTGACAGCCAAAAAAGAGTAGAGGAAGACACCTATTACCACCTAAAAGTCATCCAACCCATAAATCCAAAATTACAAAAAAGTTCCGAAAATAATTTAATTTTTCTTAGGCAGACGATTTTAATGCATTTTCTTGCACAAAATGCACCTATAATTGTAGAAAAAAATTGACAGCCAAAAAAGAGTAGAGGAAGACACCTATTACCACCTAAAAGTCATCCAACCCATAAATCCAAAATTACAAAAAAGTTCCGAAAATAATTTAATTTTTCTTAGGCAGACGATTTTAATGCATTTTCTTGCACAAAATGCACCTATAATTGTAGAAAAAAATTGACAGCCAAAAAAGAGTAGAGGAAGACACCTATTACCACCTAAAAGTCATCCAACCCATAAATCCAAAATTACAAAAAAGTTCCGAAAATAATTTAATTTTTCTTAGGCAGACGATTTTAATGCATTTTCTTGCACAAAATGCACCTATAATTGTAGAAAAAAATTGACAGCCAAAAAAGAGTAGAGGAAGACACCTATTACCACCTAAAAGTCATCCAACCCATAAATCCAAAATTACAAAAAAGTTCCGAAAATAATTTAATTTTTCTTAGGCAGACGATTTTAATGCATTTTCTTGCACAAAATGCACCTATAATTGTAGAAAAAAATTGACAGCCAAAAAAGAGTAGAGGAAGACACCTATTACCACCTAAAAGTCATCCAACCCATAAATCCAAAATTACAAAAAAGTTCCGAAAATAATTTAATTTTTCTTAGGCAGACGATTTTAATGCATTTTCTTGCACAAAATGCACCTATAATTGTAGAAAAAAATTGACAGCCAAAAAAGAGTAGAGGAAGACACCTATTACCACCTAAAAGTCATCCAACCCATAAATCCAAAATTACAAAAAAGTTCCGAAAATAATTTAATTTTTCTTAGGCAGACGATTTTAATGCATTTTCTTGCACAAAATGCACCTATAATTGTAGAAAAAAATTGACAGCCAAAAAAGAGTAGAGGAAGACACCTATTACCACCTAAAAGTCATCCAACCCATAAATCCAAAATTACAAAAAAGTTCCGAAAATAATTTAATTTTTCTTAGGCAGACGATTTTAATGCATTTTCTTGCACAAAATGCACCTATAATTGTAGAAAAAAATTGACAGCCAAAAAAGAGTAGAGGAAGACACCTATTACCACCTAAAAGTCATCCAACCCATAAATCCAAAATTACAAAAAAGTTCCGAAAATAATTTAATTTTTCTTAGGCAGACGATTTTAATGCATTTTCTTGCACAAAATGCACCTATAATTGTAGAAAAAAATTGACAGCCAAAAAAGAGTAGAGGAAGACACCTATTACCACCTAAAAGTCATCCAACCCATAAATCCAAAATTACAAAAAAGTTCCGAAAATAATTTAATTTTTCTTAGGCAGACGATTTTAATGCATTTTCTTGCACAAAATGCACCTATAATTGTAGAAAAAAATTGACAGCCAAAAAAGAGTAGAGGAAGACACCTATTACCACCTAAAAGTCATCCAACCCATAAATCCAAAATTACAAAAAAGTTCCGAAAATAATTTAATTTTTCTTAGGCAGACGATTTTAATGCATTTTCTTGCACAAAATGCACCTATAATTGTAGAAAAAAATTGACAGCCAAAAAAGAGTAGAGGAAGACACCTATTACCACCTAAAAGTCATCCAACCCATAAATCCAAAATTACAAAAAAGTTCCGAAAATAATTTAATTTTTCTTAGGCAGACGATTTTAATGCATTTTCTTGCACAAAATGCACCTATAATTGTAGAAAAAAATTGACAGCCAAAAAAGAGTAGAGGAAGACACCTATTACCACCTAAAAGTCATCCAACCCATAAATCCAAAATTACAAAAAAGTTCCGAAAATAATTTAATTTTTCTTAGGCAGACGATTTTAATGCATTTTCTTGCACAAAATGCACCTATAATTGTAGAAAAAAATTGACAGCCAAAAAAGAGTAGAGGAAGACACCTATTACCACCTAAAAGTCATCCAACCCATAAATCCAAAATTACAAAAAAGTTCCGAAAATAATTTAATTTTTCTTAGGCAGACGATTTTAATGCATTTTCTTGCACAAAATGCACCTATAATTGTAGAAAAAAATTGACAGCCAAAAAAGAGTAGAGGAAGACACCTATTACCACCTAAAAGTCATCCAACCCATAAATCCAAAATTACAAAAAAGTTCCGAAAATAATTTAATTTTTCTTAGGCAGACGATTTTAATGCATTTTCTTGCACAAAATGCACCTATAATTGTAGAAAAAAATTGACAGCCAAAAAAGAGTAGAGGAAGACACCTATTACCACCTAAAAGTCATCCAACCCATAAATCCAAAATTACAAAAAAGTTCCGAAAATAATTTAATTTTTCTTAGGCAGACGATTTTAATGCATTTTCTTGCACAAAATGCACCTATAATTGTAGAAAAAAATTGACAGCCAAAAAAGAGTAGAGGAAGACACCTATTACCACCTAAAAGTCATCCAACCCATAAATCCAAAATTACAAAAAAGTTCCGAAAATAATTTAATTTTTCTTAGGCAGACGATTTTAATGCATTTTCTTGCACAAAATGCACCTATAATTGTAGAAAAAAATTGACAGCCAAAAAAGAGTAGAGGAAGACACCTATTACCACCTAAAAGTCATCCAACCCATAAATCCAAAATTACAAAAAAGTTCCGAAAATAATTTAATTTTTCTTAGGCAGACGATTTTAATGCATTTTCTTGCACAAAATGCACCTATAATTGTAGAAAAAAATTGACAGCCAAAAAAGAGTAGAGGAAGACACCTATTACCACCTAAAAGTCATCCAACCCATAAATCCAAAATTACAAAAAAGTTCCGAAAATAATTTAATTTTTCTTAGGCAGACGATTTTAATGCATTTTCTTGCACAAAATGCACCTATAATTGTAGAAAAAAATTGACAGCCAAAAAAGAGTAGAGGAAGACACCTATTACCACCTAAAAGTCATCCAACCCATAAATCCAAAATTACAAAAAAGTTCCGAAAATAATTTAATTTTTCTTAGGCAGACGATTTTAATGCATTTTCTTGCACAAAATGCACCTATAATTGTAGAAAAAAATTGACAGCCAAAAAAGAGTAGAGGAAGACACCTATTACCACCTAAAAGTCATCCAACCCATAAATCCAAAATTACAAAAAAGTTCCGAAAATAATTTAATTTTTCTTAGGCAGACGATTTTAATGCATTTTCTTGCACAAAATGCACCTATAATTGTAGAAAAAAATTGACAGCCAAAAAAGAGTAGAGGAAGACACCTATTACCACCTAAAAGTCATCCAACCCATAAATCCAAAATTACAAAAAAGTTCCGAAAATAATTTAATTTTTCTTAGGCAGACGATTTTAATGCATTTTCTTGCACAAAATGCACCTATAATTGTAGAAAAAAATTGACAGCCAAAAAAGAGTAGAGGAAGACACCTATTACCACCTAAAAGTCATCCAACCCATAAATCCAAAATTACAAAAAAGTTCCGAAAATAATTTAATTTTTCTTAGGCAGACGATTTTAATGCATTTTCTTGCACAAAATGCACCTATAATTGTAGAAAAAAATTGACAGCCAAAAAAGAGTAGAGGAAGACACCTATTACCACCTAAAAGTCATCCAACCCATAAATCCAAAATTACAAAAAAGTTCCGAAAATAATTTAATTTTTCTTAGGCAGACGATTTTAATGCATTTTCTTGCACAAAATGCACCTATAATTGTAGAAAAAAATTGACAGCCAAAAAAGAGTAGAGGAAGACACCTATTACCACCTAAAAGTCATCCAACCCATAAATCCAAAATTACAAAAAAGTTCCGAAAATAATTTAATTTTTCTTAGGCAGACGATTTTAATGCATTTTCTTGCACAAAATGCACCTATAATTGTAGAAAAAAATTGACAGCCAAAAAAGAGTAGAGGAAGACACCTATTACCACCTAAAAGTCATCCAACCCATAAATCCAAAATTACAAAAAAGTTCCGAAAATAATTTAATTTTTCTTAGGCAGACGATTTTAATGCATTTTCTTGCACAAAATGCACCTATAATTGTAGAAAAAAATTGACAGCCAAAAAAGAGTAGAGGAAGACACCTATTACCACCTAAAAGTCATCCAACCCATAAATCCAAAATTACAAAAAAGTTCCGAAAATAATTTAATTTTTCTTAGGCAGACGATTTTAATGCATTTTCTTGCACAAAATGCACCTATAATTGTAGAAAAAAATTGACAGCCAAAAAAGAGTAGAGGAAGACACCTATTACCACCTAAAAGTCATCCAACCCATAAATCCAAAATTACAAAAAAGTTCCGAAAATAATTTAATTTTTCTTAGGCAGACGATTTTAATGCATTTTCTTGCACAAAATGCACCTATAATTGTAGAAAAAAATTGACAGCCAAAAAAGAGTAGAGGAAGACACCTATTACCACCTAAAAGTCATCCAACCCATAAATCCAAAATTACAAAAAAGTTCCGAAAATAATTTAATTTTTCTTAGGCAGACGATTTTAATGCATTTTCTTGCACAAAATGCACCTATAATTGTAGAAAAAAATTGACAGCCAAAAAAGAGTAGAGGAAGACACCTATTACCACCTAAAAGTCATCCAACCCATAAATCCAAAATTACAAAAAAGTTCCGAAAATAATTTAATTTTTCTTAGGCAGACGATTTTAATGCATTTTCTTGCACAAAATGCACCTATAATTGTAGAAAAAAATTGACAGCCAAAAAAGAGTAGAGGAAGACACCTATTACCACCTAAAAGTCATCCAACCCATAAATCCAAAATTACAAAAAAGTTCCGAAAATAATTTAATTTTTCTTAGGCAGACGATTTTAATGCATTTTCTTGCACAAAATGCACCTATAATTGTAGAAAAAAATTGACAGCCAAAAAAGAGTAGAGGAAGACACCTATTACCACCTAAAAGTCATCCAACCCATAAATCCAAAATTACAAAAAAGTTCCGAAAATAATTTAATTTTTCTTAGGCAGACGATTTTAATGCATTTTCTTGCACAAAATGCACCTATAATTGTAGAAAAAAATTGACAGCCAAAAAAGAGTAGAGGAAGACACCTATTACCACCTAAAAGTCATCCAACCCATAAATCCAAAATTACAAAAAAGTTCCGAAAATAATTTAATTTTTCTTAGGCAGACGATTTTAATGCATTTTCTTGCACAAAATGCACCTATAATTGTAGAAAAAAATTGACAGCCAAAAAAGAGTAGAGGAAGACACCTATTACCACCTAAAAGTCATCCAACCCATAAATCCAAAATTACAAAAAAGTTCCGAAAATAATTTAATTTTTCTTAGGCAGACGATTTTAATGCATTTTCTTGCACAAAATGCACCTATAATTGTAGAAAAAAATTGACAGCCAAAAAAGAGTAGAGGAAGACACCTATTACCACCTAAAAGTCATCCAACCCATAAATCCAAAATTACAAAAAAGTTCCGAAAATAATTTAATTTTTCTTAGGCAGACGATTTTAATGCATTTTCTTGCACAAAATGCACCTATAATTGTAGAAAAAAATTGACAGCCAAAAAAGAGTAGAGGAAGACACCTATTACCACCTAAAAGTCATCCAACCCATAAATCCAAAATTACAAAAAAGTTCCGAAAATAATTTAATTTTTCTTAGGCAGACGATTTTAATGCATTTTCTTGCACAAAATGCACCTATAATTGTAGAAAAAAATTGACAGCCAAAAAAGAGTAGAGGAAGACACCTATTACCACCTAAAAGTCATCCAACCCATAAATCCAAAATTACAAAAAAGTTCCGAAAATAATTTAATTTTTCTTAGGCAGACGATTTTAATGCATTTTCTTGCACAAAATGCACCTATAATTGTAGAAAAAAATTGACAGCCAAAAAAGAGTAGAGGAAGACACCTATTACCACCTAAAAGTCATCCAACCCATAAATCCAAAATTACAAAAAAGTTCCGAAAATAATTTAATTTTTCTTAGGCAGACGATTTTAATGCATTTTCTTGCACAAAATGCACCTATAATTGTAGAAAAAAATTGACAGCCAAAAAAGAGTAGAGGAAGACACCTATTACCACCTAAAAGTCATCCAACCCATAAATCCAAAATTACAAAAAAGTTCCGAAAATAATTTAATTTTTCTTAGGCAGACGATTTTAATGCATTTTCTTGCACAAAATGCACCTATAATTGTAGAAAAAAATTGACAGCCAAAAAAGAGTAGAGGAAGACACCTATTACCACCTAAAAGTCATCCAACCCATAAATCCAAAATTACAAAAAAGTTCCGAAAATAATTTAATTTTTCTTAGGCAGACGATTTTAATGCATTTTCTTGCACAAAATGCACCTATAATTGTAGAAAAAAATTGACAGCCAAAAAAGAGTAGAGGAAGACACCTATTACCACCTAAAAGTCATCCAACCCATAAATCCAAAATTACAAAAAAGTTCCGAAAATAATTTAATTTTTCTTAGGCAGACGATTTTAATGCATTTTCTTGCACAAAATGCACCTATAATTGTAGAAAAAAATTGACAGCCAAAAAAGAGTAGAGGAAGACACCTATTACCACCTAAAAGTCATCCAACCCATAAATCCAAAATTACAAAAAAGTTCCGAAAATAATTTAATTTTTCTTAGGCAGACGATTTTAATGCATTTTCTTGCACAAAATGCACCTATAATTGTAGAAAAAAATTGACAGCCAAAAAAGAGTAGAGGAAGACACCTATTACCACCTAAAAGTCATCCAACCCATAAATCCAAAATTACAAAAAAGTTCCGAAAATAATTTAATTTTTCTTAGGCAGACGATTTTAATGCATTTTCTTGCACAAAATGCACCTATAATTGTAGAAAAAAATTGACAGCCAAAAAAGAGTAGAGGAAGACACCTATTACCACCTAAAAGTCATCCAACCCATAAATCCAAAATTACAAAAAAGTTCCGAAAATAATTTAATTTTTCTTAGGCAGACGATTTTAATGCATTTTCTTGCACAAAATGCACCTATAATTGTAGAAAAAAATTGACAGCCAAAAAAGAGTAGAGGAAGACACCTATTACCACCTAAAAGTCATCCAACCCATAAATCCAAAATTACAAAAAAGTTCCGAAAATAATTTAATTTTTCTTAGGCAGACGATTTTAATGCATTTTCTTGCACAAAATGCACCTATAATTGTAGAAAAAAATTGACAGCCAAAAAAGAGTAGAGGAAGACACCTATTACCACCTAAAAGTCATCCAACCCATAAATCCAAAATTACAAAAAAGTTCCGAAAATAATTTAATTTTTCTTAGGCAGACGATTTTAATGCATTTTCTTGCACAAAATGCACCTATAATTGTAGAAAAAAATTGACAGCCAAAAAAGAGTAGAGGAAGACACCTATTACCACCTAAAAGTCATCCAACCCATAAATCCAAAATTACAAAAAAGTTCCGAAAATAATTTAATTTTTCTTAGGCAGACGATTTTAATGCATTTTCTTGCACAAAATGCACCTATAATTGTAGAAAAAAATTGACAGCCAAAAAAGAGTAGAGGAAGACACCTATTACCACCTAAAAGTCATCCAACCCATAAATCCAAAATTACAAAAAAGTTCCGAAAATAATTTAATTTTTCTTAGGCAGACGATTTTAATGCATTTTCTTGCACAAAATGCAC